>NC_083325.1:77113764-78313764 GCF_963455315.2 Globicephala melas
AGGTCATTTTAGGACAGAAAAGTCTAGAAAATTCTACCTTCTGAACTAGTAGGTAGATTTCTAGGACTGTAAGTCTGCTGTACAGAACTTGAGTCCACATGCACCCTCATCCACATGCCTGTACAGTCACGTGCGCACACCTGCATGGGGCACACACATACTCTCAGGAAGTTGCACATATGCATCACACACACTCACAGCCACACACAGGTACATTCTCATATCCACACACGGTGAGAGCTCCAGTGGTTCCCTGAGATTGTGAAAGCCCCAGATTTCTCCTTCATCAGAGCACTAAATTATGATATGAGTTATTTTCAATAACCTTGTATCCTGAACTGGAAGTAGAATGCTGAGTCATAACAAGTAAGAGCAAGAAAGCTCGGTAAGTCAATCCTTGACCACAGAGGTGCGCACATGGCCAAGCAGCAACAGGAGGATGCCCTTCCCTCCCCCATGTGGGTTCAGGGTCAGAAGGAAAATCCTGATGTGTGTGGCGGGAGGACAATTTGGACTTCATGAGGCCTCACCTTCATGGGGGATACTTCCATGAGAGTGTGAGTTAAGCTCCTACCTGAGCTTAACTGAGAAGACAGAGGTCTTCTCTCCAGGGCTGTTCCCCTAAATGAGTGTATCAATTGACTCAATCCCTGCTTGTATATATATATATATATATATATATATATATATATATATATACTTTTTTTTTTTTTTTTCTTTTGTGGTACATGGGCCTCTCACTGTTGTGGCCTCTCCCGTTGTGGAGCAACAGGTTCCGGACGTGCAGGCTCAGCAGCCATGGCTCACGGGCCCAGCCGCTCCGCGGCATGTGGGATCTTCCCGGACTGGGGCACGAACCCGCATCCTCTGGATCAGCAGGCGGACTCTCAACCACTGCGCCACCAGGGAAGCCCCCTGCTTGTATATTTTGATGTCTCCTAGAACTCACCCCCTGGCTCTGAGGCCAGTCCTCTGAGAGCTTGCTCAGCACTGCATGTTGTGCTAAGGACTTTGGAAAACACAAAGATGAAGGAACTTAATCCCTGCTCTCAAGAAGTGAGCATTCTATCCGAAAATCAACTGAGAAACAAATATGGAGAGCCGACTCCATAAAAATGTATGGATAATTACAGAAGTTGACATGAATCTAGAATGTCACTTGCTACCTTTAAAACCTTGAGAAATTCTAAGTTTTCTCATCCACAACTTGGGAATAATATCTGGTTCCTTCCAACATGGCTGTTAGCCATACCCCCTTCCTTGGGAGACGGGTCCCTTTGCCATTCCAGATGGCCCAGGCGTCTCCCTGGAAGCGATGCCAGGGGTCTGAGGGTGGGCCTGGCAGGACAGGAGAACCTCAACGTGGAATCCTTGTCTAGCCACTCATTAGAATTCAGACTGCTTCTCACAGACCTCAGTTCATCTCTCTCCTGAG
The DNA here is from genome assembly GCF_963455315.2 of Globicephala melas. Taxonomy (NCBI): domain Eukaryota; kingdom Metazoa; phylum Chordata; class Mammalia; order Artiodactyla; family Delphinidae; genus Globicephala; species Globicephala melas. The sequence continues at coordinate 77,115,200 of NC_083325.1, forward strand.
CAGGTGCAGAGGCTGACGTTCCCATCCATCCATCGCCTCCCTGCAGGCACCTGGGCAGTCTGTTTCCTGGTGAGAAACCTGTAATCCTAGTTTACTCTTTTCAAATTGTCCAAACTATCCTCTGAACACCAGTCCCAGTGGATTTAGTTCTCTCTATTGGTGATCCCAGCCCACTTGGTGTTGGAAGTAAACTTTACCAATCAGAGCTCACTCCCAATTAGAAAACTGCCTGCCACTCAGCGATCTCCGAGATGCTGGAGAATTCACACTTGTCAGAAAGTACCAACTTTGGCTCCTCAGGGCAGGCTGGCACTCAGAGAACCATTTCTAACAGCCCTCCAACTCCTTCTATATAAAATGAAATATGCAAGCACCACCAAACAGTTAACATTGCTGAGAATTCTCTCAACTAGCTGCTAGAACAGGGAGAAGACCAAAATGAAAAAATCATCATCATAATCTTCTTAAAAAAAAAAAACTAAGGCTGTTCCTTTTCTTCCCCAACCATGAATTCATCTAGTGATACGTCTAAAATCTAACGCTGAAAACCACTGACCCTCTGTCAAACGGACTAGGGTAAATCCAAACTTGTGTACATTTTTAATCCATTTATATAGTGTCCAGTACTTCACACATATTTTAGATTTTCAGACTTTTTTGTGTTCAAATACGAGTAGGGATATATGCAAATTTAAGACGTGCATATGATGTCATTGATTTCTTTAATATGCTTCCTTAAATCATTACTCTGAGAATAATTCTTTTAGAAAATTCACCTAATATTGCATAGTGATATTTATACTAAAAACATGTAATTGGTATATATATATACCAATTAAATGTTTTATACATATATAGATATATATACATATATATGCGTGTATATCTATTTATATATATACACACACATATATCTTCGTCCGCTTAGCTGCTATAACAAAATATCATAGACTTGGTGGCTTAAAGAACAGGAATTTGTTTCTCACAGTTCTGGAAGCTGGAAAGTTCATAATCTAGGTGTCAGCAGATTTGATTCCTAGCGAGAACTCTCTTCCTGGTCTATATACAGCCATCTTCTTTCTCTGTGTTCACAGCCTTTCCTTGGTATGTGCTATGGTGAGAACGCTCTCTGTCTTCTTTTGAGGATACTAATCCCATCATAAGGGTTCCACTCTAATGAACTAATTCAAACCTAATTATCATCACATTGGAAGTTGGGGCCTCAACATATGAGTTTTGGGAGGACACAAACCTTCAGCCTGTAACTGCTCTACACACACACACACACACACACACACACAAACACACACACGTATATAGTGTGTAGATACTTTGCTTCTGCTAAATCTGGTAACCTAGCTCCTACCAGTTCATCCCCTGCATGCCCCCGCCCCACCCTGACCCTCAACATATGCACACAAATCTGTACCCTTAGGAAACTGGTAGCATCCACACTGCTGCCCTGGGGCTGTCCAGGCTGGACCACAGATCCAGTGTCTGCTCATGTCCTCCTACTAACTCTGCTATGGTGTTGAAGAGCTCACCTCTCTCGTGAAGGAATCCAACTTTCTCTAAAAAAAAAAAAAAAAAAACCCATGTTGAATGACATACAGTTATAAAATTCTCTGCATAGCTCAGAAATTTATTTCTCCCAGTTCTGGAAGCTGGAAAGTCTATGATCAAGGTGGTAGCACATTTGGTGTCTGGCGAGAGCCGGCTTCCTGGTTCATGGATGGCCATCTTCCCACTGTGTCTTCACGTGATGGAAGGAAGCCGAGTAGTTTGTGTCAGAATTGAATTGACCCAGTTGATGTCTACAGAGAACTGGAGAATTGCTTGGAGTGGAAAACCCATACATTTGGTGTCGGAACTGTTGTGACAATGAAAAACAGTTCACAGAAAAAGTGGGGGTGGGGACAATACAAGGGACCAAACTCCCCGCCTTCCTGTGGTTTGTTGTGTCAGGGATGTGCTGTTTCCCCAGAGGCTGAGGCCAGGCATCGGGCAGACACTATGGGATGCAGCTCAACCCGGCCCATCTTGCAGCTACTCCCCCCCCAGGGAGGGACTCCATCAGCAAAAGGCCCTGAACTGGGCACTGGTGGCAGGAGAAAAGGAGGAGGGAAGAGTAAGGTTTCCCACGGGCAGGGACTGAGCAGTGGGGAGCCTGGGGGCCCACTAAAAACCCGGCCCCCTGAAGCTATCAGAGCCATCAGTGTCAGCCAGAGCAGCAGTGGTGGTCGGCAGGGAGAAGACTGTATCTGTGCCCACCCAGGTAGAGACCAGCCCTTTATCCTTCATTCAGGGGTGTGCTCACTCCAGCTCAAATCTCTTCCCAACTCAACCTCCAGTGACTCCACATCACTAACTTGAAATCAGCCTTGGGGGTGGGGCGGGGGGGTGGAGGGCATTTACTCCACGGAAATGTGCCAGCTCTGCAGATCAGGGAATCTTTTCCAGGGAGCTGGTTGTTAAACATTTACCAGCACACCACTGCCCACTTTCCACCTCCCTGCCCAACACTCTGCTGGATTAAAGACTAGACCAGGCAGGAGAAACAGAGGAAGAGAAAGAGGAGAGGGAGGCCATGCCCCACTCCCTACTCCATGCCCTTCAAGCATGGCAGTGACCTAAAATGGGCCGGAAGAACAACTCTGAACCACATGTGAGGTTGGCATCATGAACTGGACTGGACTAGTTTGAATCAAAGGAAATAACCAGAGCCTGTGAAATCTGCCCAGGATGTGGCGAAGGGGGCTGGCCATATTCCAGTTGTGGAAAGTGATTGTAAGAAACGGCACTATTCTGTGTTCATGCCCCTGAGTAGAGGGTCCTCAGAAAACCCGTTCCATCAGTCTCCCCACTGCACTTAGTAGGACTGCTGATAATCCTGGGTTAATCGCCTCCCTCTTGCGGCTCCAGTGTTCTCCCCTGTACAGAGGTGACTGGAGGAGATGCTCTCTCCTCTCTCATACATGTGATGCTCCTCCGTGAATTACACACACACGCAATACACATACACATACCCCATACACTGAACACACACACACGCCCTGCAGGACACCAGCTTAGTCATCACTGAGGCTGACAGTCCACCATCCTCTGGGGATTTCACAACCAAGAGAGAGGACAGGAGGCCCGAAGTGGAGGCAAGATGCCTGACGGAGGGGGCTGGCAGCCTTGTCCTTGTGCTGGGAGCCCGGAAGGTTTGGAATAAGGGTCTGTGGAGAGTTATAATGTCCTCTGCATTCTGCTCACCCACTTACGTGGTTTTTAAGAGAAACTGTCTGCAGAGAACACGCAGGAGTATATTTATTGATCAACGTAATCTGAAATGGGACGATCTAGGGCAGGAGCATCCCTAGAAGGGCAGACTGTGCCCCCTGTCACTGCAGCTTACCCCTGAGCTGCCCCCTGCCCCTCTCCTCAGTTCCGGGCAGCGGCGGAAAGAGCACTGCCCAGCAGTGGCTAAAGAAGGGAAAACTGAGGCCAGGAGGCTTATTGGTCAGCCTCGACTCAAAAATAAACCTGAAGAGGATTTCTTTTCCAATCATCAGTTCAACCTCATCCCGTCAAATGACTCTTTTTTGCCCTTAGTGACACCCGGGGAAATGCCACAACCTGTCAGGTAGTTGTGTTTGTTAAAAGTCCAGGATAGTTTGAAATAAGAGATGCAAACAGGCAATATGCACAGCTGTCACTCCCCAGGTCCCGGCTGGTCTTGAGGCTGAAGGGACCCAAGTCAGAGACACCTAGGAGTGGAAGGCGTGACTGCTCTCTCCCAACAGCCCCCTTTCTTCTCTAGGAGCAAGACCTCCCTATATTAGGGCAGGGAGGAGAGAAAGGGGGAAAAACAAGCATTTTGTGGTGTGTGTGTGTGTGTGTGTGCTTTATCGCCGCCTCTCCCCAGGGCTCTTCTCGCTCAGGTGGCTCAGGGTGGATCTGCAGCATCTCTGTTCAGCCAGGTGCCCAGTCTCACCTTCATTCAGTCTCCTCCCCGAATCTCTCACCTTCGTTCAGTCTCCTCCCCGAATCTCCAGGAGCCTCCAGCTTCTGACCCGTGCTGCGGGACTTTGCCTTGCACTTCGGTTCCTAGAGATATGTAGGGGCCAGAGGAAAAGCCCTACGTATCCCAACAGAGCAGAGGGTGCCCGGTCTCCTGCCCCTGAGCTACACCCTTCAGATCTGAGAATGCCTTTCTCAGTCCCAGCCTCCTTTAGGCACTTCGCCCTCGCTAAATGGGGCCAGCGAATGTTATCAAGGAGGGCTTAGGGCAGGTGTTATTTCAGTTTGGGGCCCTTCCAGGAACTGGGACGGTCAGGTCTCACTCTGCTCTCTGCGTTCAAGTTGTTCACTAGCATCCCCGCGGCGCCTCCTAAAAGCCATCGGAGGGGCACGGGCTCCGCCCTGTGGCCGACTCCTAACATTGCACCTGCACGGGATTACAGCCTCCGAAAATTCAAATCTGTCTTAATCCTACACGTGAAAATCCTCAATTTACGATTCTGTTATTTACTCCTAGTAGGCTTTCCATGGGCACAGAATGTATGAAGATCTATGTCCTTCTTTTCTCACTTAACTGCCCAATTTAATTCTGCTACTCTTGGGCATTTTTTAATGTAAGAAATTCCTTGTGCAAAGTATTTAAAAACTTGCTAAAATACTGAGAAACGATCACTTGTTTTACACTGGATAGTTTTCTCTCTCTCTCTCTCTCACACACACACACACACACACATTTAGGGAATCTTTATTTTTCCAAGTAGAAGTTGGAGGTGGAAGGAGAGAAGGGAGTTTCTTATAGGCTTTCTTGAGTGTGTGTCCCTAATTTGCCAGGCACTGTTTACATGAGAACATTGTGACACAATAAATCCCTATTTTACAGATTAACAAAAAAAAAAAAACCTCAGTTCAGAAGAGTTAAGTAATCTTCCCGAGGTCACACAGCTGATGAGTGTCAAGACCAGGAATGAAGCACTTTCATTACCCCAAAGCCCTGAGATACTAGACCTGCCAAATTCGAGCTTCCTCCTGTCCCTGGAAATGGTATCATTGAAGGATATCAGTTGGGACAGTGTCCAGAGGTTTTTGGATCAATTTTACATATTCATCCAGAATGGCTCTGGCTCTGCCGCAGTTCCCCCCAATGAATGCTCACACTGCCCTCAGGGCAGAGTCTCCTCACCCCCTCCCTGTCCTTGGAAGGTACACTCTGCCCACTGTTCCCACAGTGGGAATCGTTTCCAATGACAGAGACTTGACAGAGCCCTGTGTTGTTGAGACCATCTGGACGACGTACATGACTGAACCCTATTAAGGCCTCTATATAAACTTTTAAGATTCCTGGGGGCAGGTGTGGTGACCTACTTGTGTTGCAGCCTCCCAAGACAAGCCTGGTATGTAAGTTCCCTTGCTTATTAAACCTGCTGCCTACCGGTCTGGAGTGATCTGCCCCTTCTTTGGTCTCTCCTTGACCTCCATGTGCAGGAGCCCGTTTCAGATCTCACACAGCAGCCTAGGGGCTGGGTTACCAGGGGAGATTAACTTCACCCCCATATCCCCAGTCCCTAGCACAATCCCTGGTAAATAGCAGGTCCTCATTAAAAGGGTCGTAACCCATGACAGATTCCTGCCATGGAAAGTTCTTATTCCAATAAGGAGAGAGGTGTTCTCTATGTGTACACACATAGGCAGGTTCACTCGCTCCCAGGCTGATTCCATTTAGTCTTGGCCAAATATCTCACAGGTCTTTCTCAGCTACCCATTTAATATGCACATCGAACCAAAAGCTGCAGAGAACATTTTTTTAATTTGGATAAATATATATTCTTTCTCATCCTAGTTTTCCTTTCCTGCTCAGCAAAACCAAGACCTTGCAATAGGGGTGCCAATTTAGCAAATAAACATACAGGATGTCCTGTTAAATTTGAATTTCAGATAAACATGGATACTTTTTTACCATAAGTATGTCCTAAATATTGCAACTATAATAATTGCAATATTCCCCAGATTATCTGAAATTCTAATTTAACGGGGTATCCTGTATTTTATTTGGCAGCCCTACTTGGGGGCCTCTCCTGGAGTGTTTGTGGAACATTCCAAAACATTCAGTGTTTGTGGAAAGGGAAGCCTTGGGAAGGAGTCTGCAGATGGCGGAGGCCTCCTTGCAGGGCAGCGGTTCTGGACCTGCCTTGTTTCTAGGAAGAGGAGGAAGGGCCGCTATAGTGGATTCTCCTAGTGATTGCAAGCCCCACTGAGGACAGGCCCATGCTGACAGGCCAAGCAGAAAGCAGAGCTCGTCTGCAGAGATAAAAGGCCAAAAGTCTGGGCTGGGCCTCATCTTGTACCTGGCTGCATGTCTTGCCGTGAGGTGAACAACTGTACCTGGCTCTTACTGTAGGTCTGCAGCTGAGAGAGGCCACAGGACCTCAGGGCTCTCGGCTATTTGAAAATACGAGTTGGAAGATTAGTCCCTGTCCTCGAGATATGGCTCTCTCCCTCTCTCTCTCTGCATCTGTCTGTATGTGCGTGTGTGTGTGCGCGTGTGTGTGTGTCTGTGTCTGTGTCTGTGTCTGTCTGTCTATGCATATCTGTCTGTCTATCTCTGTCTCTCCTCACCCGCCCAGCCCTCTTACTGACACTGTTTGGTAAATTTCTCTCAATGCCTCTCAAAGCAGGATGCGGGGGAAGGCATTCAAGTGCAGACTTAGCAGTGGAGTGTGTGCTGTCTTTGATCACAGATTAATTCTTCTTGGAGCTTCCGTTTTCAGACCTGGGGCTCCTGTTACAGGTAGTTGATGAGGTTTTTCTTGTCCACCTGGGCATGGCACGGCTAAAAGTGATATTCAGAGGCTCAACGCCCCCCTTGTCTTTGCTTCACGTAGCTTCCTGTCCCTGGACCGTGTGGGGAGCCTCATGTGAACAGCCGCGGGGTCTGCACGTAGCAGAGGCAGTATCTGGACTTGCATGTAGTTGGTGAGCCTCGTCATCTGGGGACAGTCTTGGCTACACTTCATTCTCATGGGGAAGGGGGAGTCGTTATCTCACTCGGTTTTAATCATGCCAAAGGATTGCCTACTTTGCAAGTAGAGCTCAGCAAGGCCTCCTGTTTCCCACAAATCCCTGGTACTTCCTGGCTTCCTCGGTGTCAACACAGCCCTGATTTGCCATCTGTAGAGTATTTCCCTAAATCCTAGCCCTCTAGCCATAGCATAATTGGCAGATTTCACATGTGGGTGGATTTATGTATATAAACAGTTGCCTATTACCAATAAGGAACAGCCCACACTTCAGAAAGGAGCTATGTGTCTTATAGAAACCACAAAATATCATGGAGAGCGCTAAAAACTGCGTTTAACTTCACCTCTGTTGTTCACTAGCTGTGTGACCTTGAAGGGTACTTAACCGTGTGATCCTCAGTTTCCCCAGAAGTTGCAGACGCATGATGTCATGTGTTTTGCAGAGGGAGATGCATGGATGAAATACTTGTCAAGGGTCCAGCAGAGCCCCTGCCACATCATAGTAACTTATTCCTTAACAGCAATAATTGGGCACCTACATTATACCAGACACTTCCTGGAGGTTGAGAGAGATGGGGTCAATGAGACTACAAAAATTTCTATTTTTATTTAAAAAAAAAAAGAGAGAGAGAGAGAGGACAGGCCTTGGGTCAAGTGCCTGAGTTTGAATTCTGGCTCCATCTCTCCTTAGCTGTGTAATTTAGGCAAGATTTTTCTCATCTATAAAGTGGGGGCTGGTAGACTGACACCTAAAGCTGAATAGGGAGAAGGGGGTAAGAAGGTGTCTGGGGCTCTATTCAGACCAGTTTGGCTCAGGAAGAAAAATAGATGAGGCCCTGGCTGCCCAGTGTGGCTACAGCATCCTGTAGGACCACTGGGAGTGTGTGGGCATCTCTCCTCAACCACTACACTTGTGTACAGGTGTGACCCAAGCCCTCTAAGGCACATTTAGCCTCGGAAGTGGCTATAGGCTTGGAGTTCGGGATCTTCCCCGAGTTACTAATATATTAGCAGTCTCACCCTTGGCTTCCCCAAGCCCTTTCTTGGGGAAAGGACATCAGCTGAGTCAGACACAAGCACCACTCAGGGCTGGAGTTGGACCCCTACCCAAAGAGTCCATGACCTTTGAGGTAAATGTTGAGATTTGATAGTTCCATGTTAATTTTTTTTATCATCCTATGATGATTCAGTCATTAATGGAAGCTTCTTTCTTCCCAATCAGATTTGCTACATTATCTACATTTGAAAGAATTTATGGGTAACAGTTTATCCAAGGGCTTTCATGGAACCACTAGAAAGCAAGCTACAGAGCTAAATACATAATACTGAGACATCACCTAGGCTCAGATCAGCTCTAGCACCTAAACTAAGTAGTAAATTTTCTTCATATACACATATAGTCAAGACTCTGAATCCTCTTGTATGAATATTTTTGTTTGGTGTCAGAACTGACTGCATAACCTACTAGCTCTTATTTGCCCACATTCCCTTGAGGCCAACTAGACAACAACCGTGAAGACTTTAGAACCTGTGTACAGGGTGGGATTGAGGACAAAATCACCACAAAACAGAAAATGATATTTTAACCCCCCTCCTTCATTACTCTGAAACCACTTTGGAAATCTCTTCCAGATATAATCTGTACTCTCCTAGGAGGTAAGTCCTTCCAGAATCGCTGCTTCACTAAAGTTACTTTTGAAAGACAGTCAAACCCTTGCTTATATGAAAGGTTTGTCTATTAGTTATCCCTTCTCTTCTGAAAAATTAATAGGTAAGATATTTTTATACTTTTATAACGTAAAGCTCCATGCTTGACACAGTAGCTATAGCACTCTATAAATGAGGAAATAAAAACTCTTAAACAAGGAATTCACAACCGAAGAAATCTATGGATGAAAGCTGATTACTGGCATACCATATTGTTCCATCTGTCTCATTTTTTGCCTAATTTCTCTCCTCACTAATTTTGCTTTGGGTGGTCAGTTTGGAGCAGTAAAGAATGCTTTAGTTTCACCTGAGATGACCACAGACTCCTAAGCAGGAATAATTACTAAAATGCAAGAATGTCTTTGACTTAACATGTTATATCCAAGTAGAGTTATGTTCAGGATTAGTAATACTTTTTGAATCTGAGGATGCCTGTCTTTTATCAGTTCTGGGATACTCTCAGCCATTGTATCTTCAAATATTACTTTACCCATTCTCCTTTTTTGGAACATCTATTAGACACGTGTTAAACCTTTATTTTTCCATGTCTCGTTTTGTTCACATTTTTCACCTGCATCTTTGTTACTTTTATTTTTTTTTGACTGCGTCAGGTCTTTGTTGCAGCAGGATCTTCGTTGAGGAGTATGGTATCTTTCGTTGCGGTGCTCCCCGGCTTCTCTCTAGTTGTGGTGTGCGGGTTTTCTCTCTCTAGTTGAGTCAGGCAGGCTCAGTAGTTGCCCCGCAGCATGTGGGATCTTAGTTCCCCGACCAGGGATTGAACCCGCATCCCCTGCTTTGGAAGGTGGTTTCTTTACCACTGGACCACCAGAGAAATCCCCTTTGTTACATTCTGAATAAATCATTTAGATGTACATTCCACTTATCAAATTCTCTTCAGCTAGGGACTTCCCTGGTGGCACAGTGGTTAAGAATCCCTGCCAATGCAGGACACAGGTTCAGTCCCTGGTCCGGGAAGATCCCACATGCCGCAGAGCAACTAAGCCTGTACACCACAACTACTGAGCCTGTGCTCTAGAGCCCATGCACCACAACTACTGAGTCCTCATGCCACTACTACTGAAGCCCTATGTATCATGCAGACTCGTGGCTATATTGCTTCCATTAGGCTCCAAACACACCATTAAATTCTACTATGACTAAGAATTCACAGCATAAAATTTACTGAATAATGTTGTAAAAGCTGTTTATCAGTTTTCAGTTTTTAGATTTAACCTATGAATAAAACACAGAACAACTCATTGTAATTAGAAAACAAGATTTATTGTTATAAATCTTGCCAATATAAAAAAAATGGAATAATTAGGAGACGCAGTATTTGAAAAAGAGTAAATGCCGATTTCTTGGTCTTTCATATATATCATTTAAAATCATAAGGCAAACTCCAGAATAAAAAAGTGTAGGGCTTCCCTGGTGGCACAGTGGTTGAGAATCTGCCTGCCAATGCAGGGGACATGGGTTTGAGCCCTGGTCTGGGAGGATCCCACATGCCGCGGAGCAACTGGGCCCGTGAGCCACAACTACTGAGCCTGCGCGTCTGGAGCCTGTGCTCCGCAACGAGAGGCCTCGATAGTGAGAGGCCCGCGCACCGCAATGAAGAGTGGCCCCCGCTCGGCGCAACTAGAGAAAGCCCTCGCACAGAAACGAAGACCCAACACAGCCAATAAATAAATAAATTTTTTTTAAGTGTAGTAGTTGTCTAGACGAGGAAAGCTAATTGTACTTTGCATTTTCAGTTCCTCCATACTGTCTGAACTTTTTATTTTTTTTTATTTTGCTATGAAATGAATTGAAACATATTTTAAGTAATACTATGATTTCAAGACTGAATTACAGGTAACAGCTTCCTTCTGTAGTTTAGTTTGGGTCTCTGCCTCCAGGCTGGATCATTGACTGCCAGCCCAGTCTCTGCCATCATGAGGCCACCTACCCCCTGCTGCCCCATTGGGGACAAGAAATTCACCTCCTGCCAACTCTCCTCTGCTGAGCTTGCTGATTTAACTTTTTGAGAAAAATGTCAGCTAATTCACCAGAGCTCCTGAACTTAAGGGGAAGGAAATTAGCATTCGCTTCATCCATCACTGTGCATGTCACTGTCCCATTTAATCTCTCGCTCCTGGCCATGAAGTAAGCTTTGTTCCCCCATTTTGCAGATAAGACAATTACCTGGAGTTTATGAACCTTGTGACTTTGGAGGCATTGCTAAGGAACTCCAAAGCAGAGCACTTTTTACTAAACCACCAGGCTTCTCCGTTTCCCGGACCACGAAACAAAGCTGTCCCTCTGCTTTGGCACCAAGTCTGTTCAGAGCCTGGCTGAGAGGAAGGGACGTGGCCTTCGTTCCCCCTCCCACCCCCAGGCTCACGCTTGAGCACCGCTGAGGGTCGCATCTGCGCTGCTTTTCCCTCTCCTCAGTCCAGGACCAGGTCTGCAGGATTGCCTACTCGCCCGGAAATAACGTTTTCTGAATGGATTCCTTGTTTTCCAGCCAAGGGGCCTCCCTGACAGCGGAACAGTCGGCCGACGCCCCTCGAAGCCGGGCGAGCGCTGAGCCGGGCTGCGGGGACAGGGCTCGCTGTCCCCTCGCCGCCCAATTCAGATACCCGAGGGCAGGTGGGTCTGGAAGCAGCGACTGGGTGCCTGGTGGGTAGGGAAACTGACCTCAGCATTTCAGGAAAAAAGCCTCCGTTCACAGGATGGACGGGGAATTCCAAAAGTGGGGGAAATAGGATCTGCCTCGGGTTCCTGCTTCCGCAAAGACGCGCTGCCCTAGGGCTACAGGTCCTCGGCGTTGTTGGACGTACTCCGGGCTCCAGAATGGAAACTGTTGCTCCTTCCTGGTATTTGAAATACACAAACACCAAACAAACAGGAAACAAGGCCATGGCGTTTCTCCAGCACCTCTTGTTCCTTTTAACTAGAGCCCTTTGTGACGGAGGCCCTGGTCCCTCCGGCCCCCCAGGGGCCCACTTCGGCGCCTCCAGCCTTGTCAACAGCGTGAAAAGCCCGCTCTGGGAGCCCCTCGGAGGCTCGCCCGCTGCGGTGATTAGGGGCGGGGGCAAGGGGACACCGGAGCAGGACGGACTGAAAGGACCTCTTTTGCAAGAACCAGAGAGCCCGAAAAGTGACTGGAGCGTTTTACTTGGATGTGCATGCTTTTTTAAACCGCTGGGTCACCCCCTAAACAAGAAAACTGAAAGATCAAAATAGGGAGGGGTTTGCATTTCCTTAACTCGCTGCAAATGGAGAAATACATCTGTCCCTCCCCCATTCCTGAAGCTTATCATTTAAGAATTAATCACAGATAGTGCTACGCTCAGAAGCCTCCTGAGTAATCATCCCTCCCGTGTGATCATCACTCTTTAGTTTCTACGTTCAGGTTCTTTATCTGAATTAGGGTAGTGCTGCTGGGGGCGGTGGGGGCTTGGGGAAGCTTTGGAACCAATTAGCCCTTTACTGCAAAGACTTGCTTCTCCTCTCTGAGCCTCATTTTCGTCTGTAAAATGGGGATGGTAGCATCGACCTCACAGACCTGCTGGGAGTGTGTTCGGATGTGGAAGCACTCGGCAGGCACTCTGTTTTGATAGTTATGCACTGAAGCGAACATTCAGGAACAACAGAACACTCACGGGTGGATCAGAATTTGGAAATGTCTTTTGCACTGGCTTGTCCAGAGCTTTCCAAAGCAGGGCCCACCTTTCCCTTCTCGCCACTTCTCCTGGTCCCTCATTCACCCTCCTCTCCAGTTCCACTGGGGTGCTCTGCCTTCTGTGTCCGTCCCAGCCCTCCAGCCTCAGCTCTCTCATTCTGTAACCCCTCAACCCCTCCTTCCTGCGCTTCCAATCCCCAGAGAATGCCCCTCCAGACTCACTCTCTGAGCCACAGTCCTCTCAACCAATCATGGAATCGTATTCCTCCACCACTAGAGCATAAGCTTGCAAAGGCTTGGGGTCCTGTCTCTCTCCCAAAAACCAAACACAGGCTAAGAAACATGCCATCAGCTCATCAACTCTTGTTCGGCGAATAAATTCATCATCTTCACATAGTCTTACAGAACAAAGGTGTTTGCTGAGTCCAACCCCTTAGTTTAGCATCCGGGCCCTTTGTAACCTGTATCCAAACTCACTCTCTACTCTCTGTCTCGGCCCAGGTGCCCTCATACCGCGTCTCTCACTGATTCCTGCCTTTGGACCTTTGCTTTTGCTGTTCTTTTTCTCTCGAACTGCCCTTGTGCCCTATCAAGTTTCCACTTCTCCATCTAGGTTCAAGTTCAGTGCCAGCTAACCTACGAAGCCAGGTACCCCGTCTAACAGAACCCCTCTTTCCTTCCCTTATTCCCACTGATTTTAGGCACCCTTTAAAAATGTCTATCGCTTTATTTTTTGCCTGTATATGCTTATTCAGGTACTGGCCTGTCTCCCCCAACTCCATTTAAACTTCTTGAGAACGAAGACTACATTTTGTCCTCACAAGGTCATTATGAGGATTAAATGAGATCATGTAGGTTAAGAAAGCACAAGGTGACTTGTGTTCAATTTGTGTCATCTTGATCACCCTTCACCCACTTCTTGCTCCAAGGCCTAGTACTCAGCTAGCTTCACATATGCTTGATAACCCATACTGCATGAATTATTAAAAAATGAAAGGGGCCTTAAATGCAAGCAACGCTGCATGGAGGTCTATGCTCACAAGCAGCAAAGGATGAACACTGCCTGACTGGACCTAGCGATGAAAGAAGATTCTGGCTATATCTGCTTCATTTCTCCCCCTTCTCTCCCTAGGAGAGCTCTAGAGCTGGACGGGTGTGATCAGAACAGAGGGAGGGGCCGATGGTGGGGAGAGCGGGAGGGGGGAAGGACAAAAGTGGGGAGGAGATTTTTTCGAAAAAATAAAATATGAGTGAGATACAGCAAAAGCAGAAGTGGAAAGATGATTTTAAGAAATATCACTAAAGACTGGATTTCTTCGTGGATATGTAAAGAAGTACAACAGAAGAAGTAAAACAAGAAAAACTTGAGGATTTAGTAACTGAGCCAGTGGATCACATCGTCAATTGCTCATTACAAGTGCGTGATGTTCTATGCCAGGTGCATTGATCGGGACACGGTTATGTAACCACCTGAGTTAGGCTGTGGGTGAGAGAGGCTTCTCTCATGTTGAGAGTCAGTTTCCCCACAGCTGGAAGGAGGTTCAAGCCCTCAGCCTCCCGGTCCCGCTATCCTGTCCATCTCCCTTCCCTGCCCGCCAAACTCACCCTGTGAGCTTCAACCAAACCAGCCAGCTTCTGATCCCCAAACCCCAGCGCTTTCTCAGACCTCTGTGCTTTTGCGCACGCTGTTTCCTCTGTTCAGGATACCCTTGGCTCTCTAGAGGACAACTTCAAGAGCCTCCTCCTGTGTGACGCCTTCCCTGAGTCCCGCCAGGGGCATCAGGTCCTTTCATCTCTTTACTTGTCCTTCTCCCTCGCTGGGCTGCGTGCACCTCTGCTCTGCATCTGCGCCGCCGAAGGGCTGACGCTGAAATCTGACTCCCGTCTCCTTCCCTAGCCCTCATATCTGGTCTAGCAGCTCCCACCATTATTGCATGTCTCCCCTCTGTTTCAGTGCCGGGGTATTCAGCCCACTGCCTGACTCTCAGCTGTGCCAGAATATATTAGGCTTTTGATGTGTGTTAGAATCCTGGAACTTAAATTACTTAAATGTCACCTGCTTTCTCTGCTAGGAAGTAATTAGATGTGCAGTAAAAACAGGGATGGGAATCTCTTGGGGATGCAAATTCTCGAGTTATGAAGGGGAATAAAATTCTGTTCAAGGGTTTAGGCTTTCGTCACCCTTCCTTACATGCAGATACAGATTGTTTTGTGTGCACACTGATGAGATTCAAAAATTCAGAAAAGGTTCCATGGAAAACCCACTTGAAAAAATGTTACCATAGAGCACATTTTGTTGTTCTGTTGTTATGAGGATCCCCTTAGGGGCAGGCTTTAAGGCACAACTAGATTTCCTTTGGAGACAGAAGAGTTTAGCCAGAAAGTACCAGACCAGGAGTTTAAACACTTGGATTCTGGTACCAGAGCTGCCATTTATTCCCAGTTACGATATTTTGTCATTATGAGCCTTAATAGTCTCATCTGTAAACTGGACATAACAATCCTTGTTCAACTTCATATATAATTAGGTTAAGTAGGAATTAAAGAATCAAATAGGATAACGTATGTGAAATGTTTTGTAATCACTAAACCAATATAAAGACACACCTGGTGTAATAGTAAGGGCTTGGTGTGGAACGTGCTGGGGTTTGATTCCTGGGTCTGCTGCTGATATGTTGCGTGAACTTGGATTAGTTTTCAGTTCTCTGTGCCTCAGTTTTCTCATCTATAAAATGGGGAAAACTTTAGTCCTTATTTCATAGGGTAGTAAAGTAGTTATTTCTTCATTCATAAGGGGTTAAAATAGTTATTTCGTGCAAAGTACTTAGAACGGTGCCTTACCCAGAGTAAACACACAATAAGTATTCGTTGTTGTGCCATTATTATTAATATTATGATTGCCATTTTCCATTTTTTCATTTTGCACCCAAAAGAAACTGAAGGAAATGATGCATAAACTGTAGTCCGTGGGAACAAGTACTTCTGAAATCTGATCTGTGATCCCTTTGGAGGCATACAAAAGCCCCAAGTTTGTTACCAAACTCCCATACTTTTCTCACATTCCAGTCTATGAGAGAGAGAGAAAGAATGACCATGCTCTATATCATGTGGGAGGAGAGTAGAAAAGGTATCACAGTTTAAAATATGCCCTGATCTCTGTACATCCTATAAAGTTGCTTGAACATGCAAATGCAAACCTTCTTCAAATGAGAGCATAGACTAGTGGGAGAGGCTTGAATGCGGAGACTTTGCTGTGTCTTATTTTGTTCCCGGCTGCATTTCCGGCACCTGGAGCTTAGTCTTGTCAAAACAATGAGTCAAGCAGCCCTGGGTGGAATCCTGAGCCCTGCATCAATTATGTGACCTTGCGCAAGGTGACTTGGCTTCTCTGAGCCTGTGTCTTTATTTGCAAAATGGGCTAATATTAGTGATCTCCTATTGTTGGCTGTTAAGGGTAAAAGAGAAAAAGTATATTGAGTCTTTGCCCCTGAGACTGACACCTCAGATGATGAATCTACAACTACTGGGAAGAGTTGGGAAGAGCCTGTGCGGTGCCTTCTAAACTCTCCTCCCTCCTGCACAGCCCTGACCTCCAGCCCTGCTGGGCTCCCCACTTAACTTAATGAAGAGAAGTAGAAGTCAATAGAGTTTATATGAGAAAGAACTTAATGGGAGACTCTGCTAAGGAAAGGAGAGTCAATAGCCCCAACCCCAAGAGACAAACAAATAAGTGTGCTTTCTCCCCAGGCTTCTCAGAAGATTTTTGCTTTCTTCCTCCTCAGGGTTGGGACTTTCTGGAACCAAAATAATAAGAGCAAATCCATCCAGCGCTGCTCTAAGAGGCACTGCTTAGTCTTCAGTATTTCATTGCAAGGTAGAGGTTATCTTGGCTTCCCAGCAGGAGGACAAGAGGTGTTTGCCAAGCTCTTGCTGCCTTCAAGCCAGCTTGGACTGCGCCCACAGGGGTCAAGGCCCAGGTCCAGTCTCCTTGCTGCAGCCTGGAGCCTGTATGGGAATCAAACAACGCCTCAGGGGAGTCACATAACATACTAAGCTACTGTAATGAGAGCTCAGAGCGGCAGCTCCAAAACTCACTTGCATATGCATCTTCTTTTGCTGTTGTTTTTTTTTAAGATGTCCTAAAGTAAGGGTAATTCTGTCGACTTGTCAGTTTGCTGAGGCTCTCTCCCACCCCAGCTCTGACCTCTCTCCCAATTAGCTGATGCGGCCTAAACCACAAGAAGAACAAAGAAACCTCAGCCTGGTGTGAATTGTGGAACATTTTATTGAACACAAATGAACAGCAGAAGTCAGGTTTCTCTGTGGATTAAGAAGGACTCTAGGCGCCAGCAAGGAGGTGAAAGGAATTTTGGAGGAAATGTTTGGGGCAGAGGCAGAAGTTCAAAGGGAAATAGTTTAGAGGACAAGATGAAGAGCCCTTTCAGAAATGCTTCAGACAGTAAAAGAAATGAGGGCCCCAGAGATGGCGAGGCAGAGACAAAGCTGAGAAGTCTGGGCGTGAGCATTTGCCGAGAAACTCTCTGTCTGCTCAGCCCAGGGCACACAGAGTCGCCTGGAGGAAACGGCAGCGCGATTCTGCAGGAGGGGCCCGAGCTTTGGAGTTAGAGCTGAACTCACCCGCTGCCAACTAGCCAACCACGTGCCCGCAGCTAATCGCGTGGCTTTACACCATTTAGCTGTCCTAAACCTTCGTTTCCTCATCCTCAAAACGGGACTGATAACGTCCACCCCCAGGGGCGGTTAGGAGGATTACATGAAATTATGAGTGTGAAAACTCTGACCACAACACGGTGGATGCCCACAAACTGTGGTTCCCTAGCCAAGCACCAGAAATAACTTAATCTTGAGCTAGGCTTGAGCCAACTGCTTTTAACTGCTTTCTAGAGGAATCAGGGACCCGGTCCAGCTAGCTATCCTCCCCACTCCGGAGATGACTTCACTGGGGATTACTGCGGAGTTGAATGCTGACGTGCAGCTGCCTCTCCTGGTGACGGCCTGCCAGGGCTGCAGGTGGTGACGGTAAGACCAGGGAACTGTCACCTACTCCAGGCTTTCCACATGCCTCCCCTCTGAGGAGGACCTTCGGAGTCCTGAGGGCAAGCCCACCTAGTAGTTGAGTTGGTGGCTTTCCAGAATTTTTTGAAACTAAAGATAGGACCTCCTAACCCATCCACAGTATTTTGTCCCCAGGGCAACCAAAATTATTCAAGCGATGTATAAACCATGCTTAAAGCTTGAGCTTGAAAAAATCAAAAGCTGGGCTTCCCTGGTGGCGCAGTGGTTGAGAGTCCACCTGCCAATGCAGGGGACACGGGTTCGTGCCCCGGTCCGGGAGGATCCCACGTGCCGTGGAGCGGCTGGGCCCGTGAGCCATGGCCGCTGGGCCTGCGTGTCCGGAGCCTGTGCTCCACAACGGGAGAGGCCACAACAGTGAAAGGCCTGCGTACCGCAAAAAAAAAAAAAAGAAAAAATCAAAAGCCAAGCACATTTGGGTTCCACTCTCTTTAAAATGGCAAGGAAAATACCAGCTGGTCTAGACGCTGATGAAAGGCTGAACACTCCCTTTCCCATATTATTATCCTCTCTAATTCTCTTCCCCCGACACATGAAACATCACACACACACACACACACACACACACACACACAAAGGAACAAATACACACACATCTGCACACACACACATGCTCACGTGAACACCTGTACATGCACAGGGTGGAATCCCTTGAAGAAAATCTTGATATTATTCAACATTTTCTAGTTTCTCCTCTAAGGCATCAACAAGAAATACATCAGAAGTAGACAAAGATCTGTATACATAGGATGACATTTTAGCAGCTCTTCCCCACTGTCACCCACCACCCCTCATGACAAGTTATACTTATTTTGCAGTTATAAGAAGATTAATCAGAAATAAAGTTAGATTCCTTCTTTGCACTATGGACAAAAATAAATTGCAGGTATATTAAAGATCCATTTATAAATATTAAAATATTTGAAAAATCAAAATATTTGGATAGCCTTGGAACTGGGAGAAGTTAAGCAAAGGGAAGAAACACAGAAGCCATTAAAAAAAAGAGGAGAGATTTGATCATATACAAATGAAAAGCTTCAAAGAACAAAAGATATCAGAATCAAAATCATAAATATAAGATACCATACACAAAGATGATAACAAAATGAGAAACTGGAAGGAAAATCTTCAATACGTACAGTGTGCAAAGAAATCTCCCAAATTCTTAACAAGATAAATAACCCAATAGAAAACTGGCAAAGGACATACACTGGCGAGTTATAGAAGAACCAAAATGAACAGCAGTCACAAAAAGATTTTAAAAGGTGAGCCATCTCAGATTGTACACAGGGAAATTAAAATTAACACAAGAACAGCAGAACCCTTTTTTAATCCATTGAAAATTTCAGAAGATTGATAATATCCAGGGACAACGTGGACCAGCTGCTTCTGTCCCATAATGTTGGGCAAGTGTAAATAACTACGAACTTTTCTACACCTAACTGTATCTATTTAAATTTAAAGTGTGCAAGCACACAAGTCTGATCCAGGAATCCCATTTCTGGGAAATTTTCAAGCTAATGATAATATCAGTGGATAAAGCTAGTTGTCCGTGATGTTTGTTAACAGCAGTTTTTGGTAATAAAAAACTGAAAAAACCCTAAATTTCATTCAAAAGGTGATTAATTAAACAAATTGTGTTTAGCATAGCATACCTGCGCTATGGAACATTGTTTGAACCTCTACTTTCCCCTATATTTTTCACGTGTGACTTAGGGCAAGTCTGTGCTTCAATTTCCTCATCTATAAAATCAAAGAAATAATGGTACTTACAATACGGATTTATTTGTGTTAAACTGGAAGGACTTTTACTATATATTGCTAAGTAAAAAAAAAGCAATTTTCAGAATTCAAGGTATTCTTAAAAAATGTATATACACCTATATTTATTTGTATACGTTTGTATCAGCAAAGAAAGTGGAGAAGTTATATATTAAATTGTGAACACACCTACTGCCTTTGTAATTTGTTATTAAAAACAAGAAAAAAACCAGTAGAAAAAATGACAGGAGACAATTCACCAAAAAAAAAAAAAAAAAAGCAGCTGGTTAATAACAATTGGGAGAAAAATTCAGCCCTAAAAAAGCCTACTAGGGCTTCCCTGGTGGCGCAGTGGTTGAGAGTCCGCCTGCTGATGCAGGTGCATGCCGGGAAGATCCCACATGCCATGGAGCTGCTGGACCCGTGAGCCATGGCCGCTGAGCCTGCGCGTCCGGAGCCTGTGCTCCGCAACGGGAGAGGCCACAACAGTGCGAGGCCCGCGTACCACACACACACAAAAAAGACTACTAGTTTCTGAGGAACTCCTTAATTCCAAGCCTCCTTTTCAATGACGTGTGCCATCAGATCAGCCAAGCTGAGGGCGCTACAGTCACCACCCTAAGATGAGGTACTGGGAAGAGGGGGTGTGTTTGTGCGGGCGTGCATGTGAGGTGATTTGGGGGGTGTAGGAGAAGGAGCTATGGCTAAAGAAATAAATCCCTTTGGAGGGTTAGACAGAGACTTGAGTTCTAATCCTGACCCTTTCACTTATCTCTAGACTCAAACTAGAGTTTTGGGCCAATCTCTTCATTTGAGAAATGAGTAAGTGAAGGGATTCAGTGAGGTCATATTCACACCCGGCCTGGCTCAGGGAGAGCCCACCCTCCCAGCTCTATTCAAGCCCCGGCTGTGATGCTGAGTCTTCCCCCTTTTCCTCCTCTGGCTCCAAAAGCCCTGTAAAGCCTCCTTTTCTTTCCCTTAAGAGAGAAGGGGCTGGTCTTTAAACTCTCCAGTCTGTCTTAATGTAGTCTGTCTGCCTGTGAGTTTCTATTTACCATGTCACTAATTTCTTCTGCATTTAAGTGATTTTGTTCCCTGCAAAAGCAAAGGCCTGATTTTAGTCACACACACACACACACACACACGCACACGAACAAAATAAAACAGGAGCGCTGTAGCCCTTTACTTGACACTAATCTTTCTAAGTAAGAATCCAGGTGTCACCCTGGATCCCGTACAAAATACAGGTTTAGTTAGCAACAGAAAGAAAGCTACCCCCCCCCCAAAATGGCAGGAGAAGATTAATTGTAACAATTTTACACGATTGAAAAAATACATTTGAAATCACTGACCCTTTAAAATACCTCGAACAGACAGAAAAGGGTAAAGCCAACTGTCTCTTTGCAAAGGGCAAGTCTCTTGAGAAATGGTGGGAAAACTGGAAGCAAAAGTACCTGCTGACTGTCAGTTAAGTGTTCTGGTGGTCCTGACTAGTCCAGTGGGAATTCCCTTAGAACTTTTCAGACAACAAGGTCACCACGCTCACTGTATAACGATAACCAGGTGCTGTTGTGCCGTGAGGTGGTCCAGGTCTTTAAAGGTCCTCTGCCCCCACCCAGGGGGCTGGGTGGTAAGTCCCTGAGTCCCTGGGCCGAGCTCAGGTGCTCTGGGCCCCGCTGTTGAGAAGGTCTGTGAGTTCTCCGATGTACTTGATGGTGTACTTCAGCGTCTGGATCTTGGTGAGCGGCTGGCTCCTTTGGCTGTAGACAGGTGGCAGGTAATTCCGGAGGGTGTGCAGGGCATCGGCCAAGGTCCTCATCCGGAGCTTCTCCCTCTCGCTGGCCTTCCGTCTCCGCTGAACAGACATCCTGACTTTGGTGCCCTTCGGGGTTTTGGGGCCACCAGCACCCTGCAGATAGGCAGGCTGGAAAGCTAACATATCATAGCCCACCTCCACCAGGCCGCCAGTCCCAAGGCCGCCGCAGTCATCGCCGCCCCCATTGTTGGCACCTCCACGCCCACAGGACAGCCCAGCCACAGCCGGACAAGGAGAAGAATAGGACTCCAGCGATGGGGCCGGAGAGAGGCTCTGGGTGGGAGAGGCCTGGGTCAGCTCAAAGGGCCCTGCCCTGTCTTTCCAGTCCCAGGAGGACAGCAGGCCAGGGCTGTCGGAGGAGTCCAAGCCATCTTCGAGGCTGAGGAAGGTCTCACGCAGGCTGTCCATGCCTGCGACACAACTGCAGAGAGAACGACTCCGTGGCAAGTGAGAAGGAAAGTTCTGCCGCCCGGCCAGGGCAGAGGTCTCTTTTATGATGGTCAGGGAGAAGTGCTGAAGTGGGAACGAGGGCCGGGTAGAGGGAGTTCAAAGGAGAAACCAAGGACCAAGATGGAGAATGAACTCTTCAGGTGTCACTTTCTCCTCATTGATAATTAGCATCTTCCAGCTAAAATGTCTTTAAACAGAAAGGCCTCTGAGAGAAGAAAAAAGGAATTATCTTGTTGTAACTAAACCAATTAAAGCTGCATAACTAGACTTAGCATGTCCTGTGGAACTCATTAATGAGGGAGCGAAGAAAAACAAACCTAGGGCAATCTGCAGCAAGGAAGTGGTGGTGAGGGGCCTGGTGGAGAGGTGCAGAGTGCCCCAGAGGGGCCACGACCGCTTAGAGATTTCGGAGCAGAGGGGGTGCAATGCTGGAGAAGCGGTGTGCTCTAGGGACAAGGTAACCCCTCTGAGCTTGGATTCTTCATTTGTCAAACGCAGACAACGGCTCTTACTGCATGCGGCTCTTGGGAGGAGGGAACACAGGCACACCTTGGACGCCCGTTTCCTCCTCTCCTTCCTCTTTAGCAAATTTCCTTGGGTTTTGCAGAGTGCAGACAAGCCCCCAGCATTCCTACACCGAGAATGACAAAAGCCAACAGCTCCAGTAAACCCAGAGCCATAATGAGCAGGAAATATCCTTCGAGAAGCTTAAAGCCCTAGCTTTAACTGAGCAGTTTGGGATTTCCCCCAGCAAACAGACACGGGGAAACAGAAAGCTCCTTTAGGGCAGGGAAGTTTGGAAAGTACCTGGCATTTAGCCTTCTGAAGGTCTTTTGAATATCCAGAGTCACACCTTGTTTTTTGAAATGTATAGAGGAAGTGTGAAATTAACTAGGGAGCCTGTTTTCCCCACCATAGCTCCAAATGCCGCTGAATGTGTTAAGTTGGATGGTCTTGCTAGTTTGCTTCACTTCCTAATGCTGGGAGAGATAGACCCTGTGCTTTGGAAAGGGGGTCTCAGATTCCCCATTTGTCCCACAAATGCAACTTATTCTCTGTGCCACTAATTCCAGAAATTAGTAGGAACATCAGACTCACAGTGAGTTACATTTCATATTAATGTGTCCTTTAACATGGTTATTAAAGTCCCTTTGCAGTTACCGAAAAGAAATGTCAATGGTGTAATTAGAACATTTGTGGTATTTTTTAATTAGCTTGGCTCAGGGGGAAAATAGCTCAAGCAGGTAATCTGTGGAAGAATGCTCTTAATTTTGCCATTTACTAAAAGACCCTAAGCCGTATCTTGAAGAATAATAACGTTAATGAAACATAATAAATGTAATAAATGACTTCTCCTTTCCCTTCTCCTCTTTCTCTCCCTTCAACTCTTATTGGAAAGCCTAGAATCTGTTGATTCTATTCAAGGAATTTTATATATTGTTATAACTAACCTTTATCTAAAAAAAGAACAAAACACACTTTACAGATAAAAATACTGAGGCTCTAAGAGCTTAAAAGAACCAGTAAAGATTTCCCTGGTAGGAAGTGGTAGTACCACTAGGAAGTGGTTGACCCAAGATC
Organism: Globicephala melas; assembly: GCF_963455315.2. Lineage (NCBI taxonomy): Eukaryota > Metazoa > Chordata > Mammalia > Artiodactyla > Delphinidae > Globicephala > Globicephala melas. Next base: position 77,138,295 of record NC_083325.1, read on the forward strand.
CCTCTGAAGACCCCAAAGCCCACCTTAAAAAAAAAAAAAAACCCTTTGGTTTCGGTAGAGGCAGGTGACGTGACTGTGACTCGGAGAGAAGGGTAGTCTCAGCAGACCTCAGGTGGATGTGGTGGTCCCCGTCACCGTGGGCTTTCAGGCCTTGTATTCTAAACCACGTAAGACCATTTCTGCTTCCAGACGCCATCATATTTTTCCCTCTCTAAAGCTTCTTTCTAAAATTGCTGGTTTCTTAAACTTCTATTTTCGGAAATTTCATTTTCTAAATGAGACAATATCTGTCAAATCCTTGGTATACATAGACACTTAATACATGTAGGTTTTGTTCTCGTTGTTACTGTATGTGCACGGTCAAATTAACCAGTACCAGAACGACTTACTGGGTTCTGACTCCTCTCTCCCCTGACCCTGGTCACCCAGAAACCTGCTCTTACAACAAGGAAAACTGCCTGGTTTCCATGTTTGTCAATGTAGACTCTCACTCTGGTAAGAAACAAACCAGAACCAGACTTGCATTTACCCCGCAATGAAGCATTTCCACCCTCAGAGGAAAATGGAGGCCCAGGACAGCCTAACGCTGTTAGCACGCGAAGGCCTATAGCTGAGCACATGCCAGTTGGTGCTTTTCTATCTGCATTGAGGACCAGGCCACAGAAAGTGGACAAGACTAAACTGGACCCAGTAAAGCCTCGTTGACAGTGTGGTGTAGCGGGAATATGCGCTAGAGTTCACCCTCCTTTAGACCAAATGACTCACCCCCTCAGGGCCTGAGGATTTTAATTTGTAAAAGGAGGATAATAGCATCTGTTCTACTTTGCAAAGAGCACCTGTAAAATGAGGAGTGTAGACCGGAGGATCGTTAAAACCCCATCCAGCTTTAAAATGCGGTGCAACACGTTACTGTGTGAACATGGTACTTGATCGGAAGTAACCCATGATCACACCCATGAAGGGACTTAGAGACTACTGAGTCCATCCTTTTAGTTGCATTCTGGAGACGACAATGACTCGGTCAGTGTCACACCGAAAGGCTGTGGCAAAGATGGGAATAGAAAAGCCAAAGTTGCCTGACTCCCAGAGCTGTCATGTTTCTTCCCTTGAAGCTAATACAGATTAAGTGATAGATAAGCTTTCATATCAGTCAGAATGCATAGTTCCCACAGTACTGAGTTATTGGAATAAATATTTTAATATGAACTTAAATGTCATTCATTCAAAACAATTTATAAGCTATTGTGACTATGATTGTAACACATTAAAAAGAAGTCTCCAAACCCAAGGCATTCTCCTGAGAGGACTTTAAAATTTCCTGGTCCTCTTTTCCAAAGAGTCACATACGGGTACAGATTGTCTCAGCTTTCAGATCCCAGGTTGTTACAGTAAACTCTTCACTGTAGTTATACCCATAGAGAAGGACCCAGGATTTGCTACACAGATTAATGAGTGGTTTGGTGTCTAATTTTCAGAATGACAAGCTTCTAAGGGAATGAAATGACAGTCATGGCCCCAATAACAGTCATGACAGAGGCATGGACAACTGGGCATGTCACACTAGCCGGAGGTGATTGTAAACTTTGTATCTAAGGGCCAGGTAGAGCCACTTCCAGGAAATTGACAATAGTACTCAAAGAATCAACTGGAAACAGGAGGCACTAGGCTGCTTCAGTGCTGGAGTCTGAAACTACCAGTGGTCCCATAGCACTGCGAGCCCATAAGGCCTCTCGGCACCAAGCTAGGAAAATGCAGAGCTTGGACCTATTCCAGCGCCACTGACCTCTGGCCAAGCACCTCTTTGCAGGGCTCAACCCCACAAATGGTGGCCCTGGGAGCCCTCTGTGGTGTGTCTCCTTTGCAATATTAGCATTTTTTTAGTACTCTAGTGGCTGTTCAGACATTGGTGGACAGATGGAATGTGGTACTGTTACAAGAATGCAGCCATTGGAGTCAGACTAACCTTACATTGGCTCCTGAGTCATTGTGACCTTGGACGTGTTCATGCATCTCTCTTAGCTTCCGCTTTTGTCTGTAGAATTGAAATACTGATACTGACCTCACAGAGACCACACCTTCACCCTGTCTACACGTGGTATGCTGCATGTATGCCGAAAAGCTTAAAACTGTGCTCGGTCAATTTGTGATGGCTCGAGTCAAGAGAAGAGCCGCAGTACCTGTAGTCACACATGCATCTCTCCCATTTTCTTTGACCTCAAGTCACCTCTGCTTAGAAATCAAAATTCCCTCCTTCAAATGCAACCTGATAGATAGATAGATAGATAGATAGATAGATAGATAGATAATTTTAGATGAAACCAATTTAGACAGAGTTCTTTACCAAAGAACAATGGTTACCCTGGGTGGGTGGTCAGAGTCGATCAGCCTCCAGTGCTGATGGAGGATGCATTACCTAATAAAGGGGTGCATTACCTATAGATAATTTAGAAACAATGATAAGCTGACTAAAAGTTGGTCTGTGTTTTATCACTGCTATGTAGTGTCAATTCCAAACAATGACAATAATAAAATGACTACTCTGTGCTGGGGTTGCCCACTGCCACCACCACCCCATCCGTGGTACCACTGCCAAAGAGAACTTTAAATTTAGCCCAGCAGTTTGGAACTGCGACCCGGGGCACCTGGGTTCTGACCCTACTCTACTGTGGAACATTGAGTGACTCGTTCATTTATGGACCTTGCCTTCCTTGTGTGAAAATTTGGACCGTCCTGTATACCTTGTTGCTAGAAAGTTAAGAAGATTGAAAACTGAAGCTTCCCTTTGGAAAATGTAAAGGGCTATAGGAATATGTTCTGATATTTCCAAGATTAACAAAAATAACTACTTTACCTATAAAATCAATATTGCCATATGCTCTGTAACAGCAGATAAAGCAGCACGGACAGTGGCACTTTAAAGCCTATCTCCTGAGAAATAGTGCTGCCACCAGACCCTGGAGAAGCAGCAAGGCTGAGGGTCTGTTTCCCTTGTGACTTCCTGGATCCCTGTACACGTGAGGCAGTCGGTGTGGGCCATCGGCTCAAGGCAGTGGGAAGGCTCAGATGGATTGCAACCTCCCAGGATGCTGCAGAAAAGCCTTCAATAAATAAGAATCTGGTCAGTAACCAAAAAAAAATCCAAGCCTGGAGTCTAGTTAAAATGTGAGTTAACTCTGTTGAATTCCTGTTGTGTGCAGAGAATGAGATTCATCTATTTTATTTTGCTTTTTAATTTTTGGCCACTCCATGAGACTTGCGGAACCCCAGTTCCCCAACCAGGGATCAAACCCGTGCCCTTGGCATTGAAAGCTTGGAGTCTTAGCTTCCGGACCACCAGGGAATTCCCTACACTCATCTGTTTTAGATTCACTAGTTCATCTTAATTTTCATAGCAATTCTGTAGGGTAGAGGTTATAAACCACCCTCTAAAGATGAGGAAGCCCGGGTTCAGAAAGAGACCCAGCAAACACAGCGAGAAGACAGAAAAGGCAGGATGCAACCTAAGGGCACAAAGGCCAAGTCCCAGGCTCCTTCCACTACACACACTGCCGCCCAGAAGAAATCATCCATGTGATGTAGTCATGGGAGCATCTACAAGATGCGAGGCTTGGGTCACATCCCATCTCCTCCGTTCTTAGAAATTCTCCCTTCTCCGATGGACAGACAGTACGAAGCTTTGACTCCATTCATTCACTACTAACACTTAGTGCCTGATGTTCTAGTTATCTAGTCACATAAGTCTAACTTACTTTTCCAATTACATCGCCGTTCCTTGAAGGTATGGATGATTATGTTGCCAGGTCTTAGCATGGCACAGGGAGCTGAGAAGGAATCAGGGATTAGCCTGTGGGTTTTAATTTGCTACGTGCTGCATACCAAGTACTGCGCTGGGTGCGGAGGACAGAAAGTTAAATTTAAAAACTTTTTTTCTTTGTGTTGCTGAGAGTATTGAGGGTGGAGATAGAGAAGTAAAAATACTTATAAAACCACGTGTAAGTGCTATGATAAATTGAATCATAGGGCACCACCTGCACAACTGTATGTGGCAGCCCTGGGAGCCCTCTGTGTCCCCATTGCCATATTAGCACCCATAGTACTTCAGTGGCTGTCCAAACACTGGTGGATGGCTAGAAAGTGATATTAGCGTCAAGAGGAGAGCCATCGGAGGCAGACTAAACCTGGGTCAAATCTTAGAAATAGTTGTACACAGATGAGGCCACAATAAAGAATCTGGAGGGTTTTCTGTAAGGTATGACGTCTGCAGCCTTGCTTTTTAAGTAACATTCCTGTGGGTTCTTAAAAGGCTGTTCCTTTAAAAGTAGAGCTCTTTTAACAAGGTGAAAGTTTGGAGGAGAGCATTCTAGCCATTGCTTGATGGTTAGACCTAGCATGAATTGTGCAAGAAACTACCAGTCATTCCATGGTCCCAGGGGGTCAATTGGAGCTGGAGAGGAGAGCCTTGTTCACAATGATAAGGCACTTGGAGTTTATCTTGTAGATGACAGGAGCTTGTAGTCATCACGATGAAATTTAAGCAGAGGCCGGATCTGGCCAGCAGAACCCTAGAGCCATCACTCCAGCTGCTTGTGGAGGACGTGTTTGAGTGGAACATGCCTGGAGGCCAAGGCTGCACCAGGTCTTATTCTAGGTGCTTAACAGAGGTCAACTCACATTAATCCTCGAAACGACCCTATGAAGTATATGCCATGATCATCACCAATCCTCTTTGACTAATATTAGAAATTGAGGCACAGTTTGCAGCAACACAGATGGACCTCGAGATTATCACACTAAAGCGAAGTAAGTCACAAAGACAAATACCATATGATATCACTTATATGTGGAATCTAAAATATGACACAAATGAACGTATCTACGAAACAGAAATATTCACAGATATAGAGAACAGACTTGTGGTTGCCAAGGAGGAGGGGAGGAGGGGAGAGAGGGGTTGGGAGTTTGGGATTAGCAGATGCAAACTATTATCTATAGGATAAACAACAAGGTCCTACTGTATAGCCCAAAGAACTATATTCAACATTCCGTGATAAACCATAATGGAAAAGAATATGAGAAAGAATACATATATGTATAACTGAATCACTTTGCTGTACAGCAGAAATTAACACAACATTGTAAATCAACTATACTTCAATAACATATGTTTTTCAGAATAGAAATTGAGGCACAGAGGGGTTAAGTAATTTGTCCGGGACCCCACACCTAATGACTGGTAGCCCTAAGATTCGACCCTAAGCAGGCTGCCTTGGGTCCAGACTTTTAACCACTGGCCAGAACACCAGAGAAGAATTAGAGACATCAGCATGATGGTCCCTGTAGTGCCCTTGAAGCCAGAACCCAAGCTTGAACTTCAACTCTGTAAATACGAGAAGCCTGATTGAATGGTACCATTCAATCATGTAGACAATACAGGGCGCCTGAGATTGGCACTGTAGGGGCTAAAAACACGAAGTAGGTTTAGACTTGCTGTCCTTACTCCTAAATTAGATGTTAACATAAGATAGGCACTCCTCTCTGCCATGTTAGTGAACAGGCATAATTCTTACAGTCTAAAAGGAGTGTCAGGTGTGCGTGCGTGTGTGTGTGTGTGAAGCACTCCCTTTCTTGGCCATACACAGTTATCCCAGGGATGAAACAATAATAATAAATGTATTTAGTGCTAAGTGCTTTGTATGGTTTATTCCATTTAAATCTTACAAAAAATCCTTTAAAGAAAAAACTGGGGCTTAGAGAAGTTGAAAAAGTGGCCCAAAGTCACAAGATTAACCCGTGGAGGAGACACGGTCAAGACCCAGGCAGTCTGACTCCGAAGCACCGAGCTCCAGGAAGTGACTTTACATCTTGAGGGAAGAGGCAGGTGAGGGAGGGGTTTGGAAGTCCCCTTGGAGCCTGTTGGAAGGTTTGCCACTGTTTTCCAACTTTGGGTTTGCAGTTCCAAAATAAAGGCCTCTGTCACCCCATACCACTTTCTACTTAGACTTAGGTCACAAAATTATCTTTATCAAGCAGGTATGGGTGATATGTAGACATATTTTCCTATAATTGAAATTTTTAGAAAGAATTCTTTTTGTATAGATAAAACACTTTTATGTATATACGTCAATCACAGCAGCAATAACACCTTTTTTCTAAAGCTAGTTTTTTAAATTTTATTTATTTGTTTGTTTGTTTTGCGGTACGCGGGCCTCTCACTGTTGTGGCCTCTCCCGTTGCGGAGCACAGGCTCCGGACACGCAGGTTCAGCAGACATGGCTCACGGGCCCAGCTGCTCCACGGCACATGGGATCTTCCTGGACCGGGGCACGAACCCATGTCCCCTGCATTGGCAGGAGGACTCTCAACCACTGCACCACCAGGGAAGCCCCTAGTTTTTTTTTTAAGAGATGCTTTTCTTTTGTAAGTCACCAATGTCTTTTTTATTTTTATCTGTTTATTTAAATTTATTTATTTTATTTATTTATTTTTGGCTGTGTTGGATCTTCATTGCTGTGCGCGGGCTTCTCTAGTTGCGGCAGGCAGGGGCTACTCTTAGTTGCGGTGCACGGGCTTCTCATTGCGGCAGCTTCTCTTGTGGAGCATGGGCTCTAGGCACGCGGGATTCAGTAGTTGTGGCTCGCGGGCTTAGTTGCTCCACAGCATGTGGGATCTTCCCAGACCAGGGCTCGAACTCGTGTCCCCTGCATTGGCAGGCGGATTCTTAATCACTGAGCCACCAAGGAAGTCCAATAACACCTATTTTGAAGACTTACAACACTTACTCTGTGCTAGGTGTTGCCTACACTCTCACGTAATCCTCGATACAATCCAGTGAAGTAGGCATCATCCTCAGTTTACAAGAGAGGATGCAAAGCTCAGATGCTCAGGACCTCACCCAAGGTTCACAGGACCCAGCGTCCCCTTTGGAGACCCAGCCTTACCCAACACCTGTGCAGCAGACACCCCCGGAGCCACAGCCCAGTCACGCAGCCACTTCCAGCCCTCACTGCCTCTAGGCCTGTGCTTGGCACGCCGACACTCAGTGGGCCCTGGTTTCAAAAGCTGTCTTTGGCCTTTGGGGTCTACACACTCCCCGGACCTTTGTATAATCCACAGTCCCTTATCCTAGCCACAGCCCCACAGAACCCCACTGTCCACGCTAGCTCCTGGCCTTTCCGCTGGCAAGGGACACAGACGGTGCTTGAACACAGTTGGGACTAAGTTAAAAACCTGGACCGTTTGCCCTATCTCACAACCTTAGCGCCCAGCTCACATTTGGATAATAGATACTTCTCATGGGGCAGAGGGTGTGTGTGTGTGTGTGTGTGTGTGTGTGTGTGTCTGGGTGTGTGTTTAAAGAAAACACTTAAGTGCAATGTGGTATCTTCCTATGCCCTTGAGCTGGTAAAGAGAAATAAAAGTAGCAGTTTCCTAGTTGGTTACTGACGCAGCCTCCTGGGCTGTGAAGCCTGTGAGCGTTCTAGCGAAGCCAGTGATGGTTCTTCCCAGCATCGCTTTCACGTCACTGCCATCACTCTCTCTACAAACTAGGAAAATAATAAAAGTTTCTGGCTCTCATGATTTGAGTTTGAGGCTCATTGGAAAGCCAAAGGGTAATCTTTTTGTTTTCGTCTTCTTAAAAATAAATTGCAAAGCATTGTGCAATGTGCACATCGATGACTTTCACCAGCTGAGTATTTAAACGAGGACAAAGTAGCAGGAAAAAAAATAGGAATGAAATCCTATGGCTGACTTCGTAGGAGAGATGAGAGACAGAAGATAAATAGGCTAAACTGCAGAAATCCTTTAGGACAGAAAGAGAAAAGCCTGCAGACTTCTCAAGCAGTTCCTGAGGAGGATTTCCTCACCTGAAACCATGTTTATCTCCATCCCCTTGGCTAAGCGGTGTCACAAGGTAGAGTAGCACCCTTGCTCCCAAAAGTTTCTAAGATTTCTTTGTCCTCAAGCGCTTGCATGACCTGAGCTCAAGGTCCTCACTCACCAACCCACTCCACAGACAAGTGCTGGGTGAATTTTCTTGGCCGAATGAATGTAGGTGGAGGCCAAGGCAGTGTGGCTTTCTCTTAAAAAAAGCCTTAAAAAGGCTATTCCCAAATAGCCATGTCCCTGTGGGGTCCCTACAGTTTCTTTTTTTTTTTTTTAATAAATTTATTTATTTTATTTTTGGCTGCGTTGGGTCTTCGTTACTGTGCACGGGCTTTCTCTAGTTGCGGTGAGCGGGGGCTGCTCTTCGTTGCGGTGCGCGGGCTTCTCGTTGCGGTGGCTTCTCTTGTTGCGGAGCACGGGCTCTAGGCACGTGGGATTCAGTAGTTGTGGCACGCGGGCTCCGTAGTTGTGGCTTGCGGGCTCTACAGCACAGAGCTCAGTAGTTGTGGCGCAGGGGCTTAGTTGCTCCGTGGCATGTGGGATCTTCCCTGACCAGGGATCGAACCCGTGTCCCCTGCATTGGCAGGCAGATTCTGAACCACTGGGTCACCAGGGAAGCCCCATCCCTATGGTTTCTAATCAGAATATGAGCCACCTTCTCTTTTGAATATATGACTAAATGTGTTCATTTGGGATAAATACCCAGTCACCATGTCTGCACAAAATGGGCAGTTCGGTGGAGGACAGGAAGGTAGCAGAGAGGGGCATGTGATGTGTGGGGCGGAGGAACATCAGAGCAGGGGAAGAGGGTAATAAATAGAGGAAGTGAAGCTAATTCTCCCTTGAGAGGAGCAGGGCAGAATGTGTCAGGTTTTCCTATTGCAAGGGAATATGAGCCGTTCGTCTTGTTTCAAAAATCTCATGTCAATATTTAGTCCACAAATAGCCTGGGGTTTTCCACACAAGGAAGGAGAGGCAGCTTTGAGAGCTTCACCACTGATTGTTCAGCACCAGTCTAGCAAGATTCCAAAAAAAAAAAAAAAAATCTCATGTGTTACATTTACACCTACTCCCCCTTTTAAGTTGGATTCTTTATTACCACTGGTATTTGGGGTGGCATTTTAATACCCATGTCAAAAAAGTTGAAAGCAATTTGCACTGAGGCTGTTCTCTAAGGATTTCCCTCTGTTTTTATCAGCCTGAGCAGCAGAAAAGTGCAGTTTCTTCTTTAGTCGTTGCCAATACCAATGACTAAGATGCCAAAACTCCTGGTATTAAATGAATACTCAATGTTTTTAGCAAGCTATCTGTGTAATGAGTCTGCTCATTTTCAGAAACTCTGGCCCCTCCTTTGGACCATTTTCAATTCAGACTTCCATATTTGCAAGTTAATTGACACCTAAAAGGCAGATACAAGGCAAAGAACAAACGTGGGAAAATATTTCCAACAAATATGACTCAAAAGGATATTGCTATGAAGAACTCATACAGACAAGAAAAACACAAGCTTGCCTTTGGGGAGATGAACAAGGGCATAAATAAACAGCTCACAAAAGAAGTACCCAGCGGCTAACAAACGCAGAAGAAAATGTTCACCTCACTTAATCAAAGACATGCAAATGCAGCAACAAGGCGAGGCCATTTTTCACCTCCCAAATGGGCAAAGTTGGCAAGAGGGTGAGGAAACGGTCCCTCCCACACACTGCTTGTGGGAGGGTAAACTGGTTAGATTTTTTTTATATTTTAAAGTCTGCAGAATGCATTTGAGATTTAAAAGTCTCTTTGACACGTGAACTTTATTCTATAGAACTAAATCAAGCTGCAGTCAAATATTTATGGGCAAGAAAGTTCATCATAGTATTATGAGAGTAAAAAATTAGAAACAACCTCAACATCTAATAAGAAAGCAGTGATTACATAAATTATGTCCTCTCCATATGATGGCATACTATATAGTGGATAAAAACCATATTTATGAAGAACATGTAATATAGGAACTATAATTTAATATTAGAATTGTAAAGCAAGATATATGAAATTAATACTTTGATACAATTACATTTTTTTTTAATAGAAAAAGACTAAGTGTTTGAGTGGTTACTTCTGGTAATAGGAATTGAGGGTAAGTTTTCTTCGTTCATCTTTCTTCTTGAGGGGTAGTCTAGTGTCATGGTTAGAAAGTGTAGACTCTGCAGCTAGGCTTCCTAGGTCCAAACTTTGACTTGTCTACTTTTGTAACTATATGATCCTAAGCAGGTAACTTAATCTCTCTGCATCTCAGTTTCTCTATTTGTAGTACGGGAATCATAACAGCACCTACTTCACAGGATTGCTGTGAAGATTAATACATGGAAAGAAATTTCAATTTTTTGTAGTTGCTATTATAAAGTAACTATACTTTATAGTTGTCAGTATTCTCTAAGTTTCAAAAAATTATTAATTTAAAAATTAGAATTTTCAAAGCAGTGACTAGGCAAGGCTGGCCTGAGTAGGTCCATGTATAGTGTACAGTACAAAGACTTGAGGACCACAGTTGCCCTCAAGTTGAATCAAAGCAACTGGATAGTCCACTTATTTAAAAAGAAAGAAAGAAAAGACAAAGTCGGAAGGAGGGAGGGAAAGAAGGAAGGAAGAAAGGGCCAGGGCAGCCGGGGGAACAGCAGGGAGGACAGTGGGTGTGGGAAGGTGGATGGTCCAGCTGCTACTCCCATTAAAAATACAAAAAAGGAGCATCGAAAGTGAAATAATCACAAAGTGAAAATATATCCTCCAACAGCCCCTGAGATCCCCACAGGGGAAAGGAAGGGAGGAAGGGAGGGAGGGAGGGAGGGACTCTGTCAAGACACTAGGACATCAACTAGTAGGATGTGCTAAGGTTGCTGAGTCCTTTCTGGGGCTCCACGTTTAGCACGCATGGCACATAGCTCACATGCACACCTCCCACACTTCCATGACAACAAGAAGAACCTGGGGAGAGAGGAAGAATTATTTTGAAAAGAAGATTCCTAGGCCCCTCTCCTGAAGCTCTGATTTGATGAGTCTAGGCTGGAGCCCAGTAATCTCTTTTTTTAATAAGCAGGGAAGCTGGGAATTGCTCACTTGGACAGAGAGAAGACCTCCAGGGCTCCAAGAGCTACTGAGCCTGGCTCCAGAAAGCCAAGAGCATGTCCAGTGCAAGCCCTTTGTCTAGATTGTTGGAGAGAGATAAACCCTTGGAGGCAGGGAGGAGGACTGAGTGACCTCCCAGGCTTGACATTTTCATGCTATTAAAATCTCTTCTGATAACATCTCTGCCTGTCATTTAAGGCCATCCATGTTCTGGCTCATCCTGACCATCCCAACTTTCCATCCCCCTGGTCCTCAGGCACATTCTCTGCCCCATTCCAGGATGGCCCTACTTTGTCAGTAGACCACATTTTCTTCTCTCGCCCTTCGCCTGGGCTGTGTCCCTCACCCAAATCTCTCTCTCTCTCCCTTAACCTCTCAGATTCTACCAGTCCCTCTGCGGGGCCAAGTGTCTTCTCCAGAAACCTCTATGATTTCTCCACTCCTCAGAGACCATGTATACGGACAGCCCAATTCAGAAGTTTATTATACTGACAGCCCATTCAGAAGTTTATTATTATTCAGAAGTGTATTATATTGTTTAATAATTTTTCACTTGTTAAAATCAGAAACAAGGACCTTAATAATACCTAATACAAGAATATTGCCTTATAACATGTAAAAGATTTTCATATCTATTATATCTTTGGAGCTTCACAAACAACATGACGAGGTGGGTAATATTATCATCACCATCAGAGACTTGAGGAAACTAAGGTTTAGAGAGGCTTTTTGAGCTTGCCTTCAGTCAAACGACCAATAAGTGGCAGAAGTAAGAAACTGTGCCACTGGTGAAAGGAATAGGGGATCCCCCATATGAAAACTTGAGATGTGGGGTGTTCACGAATGGCTCTCTTTGTTGTCTAGAGCTGGGGAGGGCTAAGACATCAGGCATTAAAGAACAGCTGCATTTCGGGGCTGAGCCGGTGTCATCCACAGGCTCAAATGGTGGGTTCATTATTGCAGCTGTTGCTGCTTTAGGGAGCCAGACAGCTGTTACCAGGAGGTGAATTCAAAGAGAACAGAGGAAATGGAATCCTGTGAAAATAACTGTGCCTGTGTGTACGTGCTGGTGTTCTCCCTTCTCGCAGCTCAAAACGTCCTAAAGATTTAATCTAATTACTCCTTGTAGGAAGACCAGCCTTGGCAAGCACAAGCGAGAAAGCCAGGCAGAGAGAAGGTAAGTGTCTTAAACTAGCCTTTCCTGGACATTCTTAGGAACGGAAAGCCGAGGCTTTGAGGACTGCACAACTTTTCAGTCATCAGCATTTGTGATCAGCTCTGCAGAAGGGTGATCTTGGCAGAGCCGGGGAGCCCTGGGAGTGTCTGTGCTAAGGAACAGACAGTGGGGTTGGAGATGAGTTTCCCACTCCCCCTCTCCCTCCCCTCCCATCCCTTCCCCACGTTGCAAGCTGTTGTCATCTTATGGATCTTAGCAACATTTTCCAATGTTTTGGAGACTGTGCCTGCTGATAAGCCCTTGGTCTGTTTTCTCTTTTGATATTCTTACTGTCCAGCTTACTTCTCACTAAAGTTTCTTATTCCCTTCTCACCTGTCTCTTTCCTTCAGTTTGGACTTTCCCTTCTCACTCTCCTTAGAAGACAGGCTGCTCGTCCCATTGTTATACATGGGCTGGTGTAGCTTTCCTGCCTGGGGTGAGTGGTGCAATCCCATTGCCTCTCCAGAGGCAAAGTGTTTTTTCTGGTCTACTCTACCAGTCAACCCCGTGGTGGTGGCCTCTATTGTGTTAATAGTGGGTGCTACATGGGCTAACACAAGGCTATCCTCCTATGGTACAGTCCACTGGACTAGACTGTAAGCTGAACACTAAGAGGACAGGCTTCCTTTCTTCTAATTACCCTCAGATGCCCATCACTTACTGCAGTAATCATATGTATTCAGTGCCCACTTGCTTGAAAATATCCATTTCTCTACGCTTTTAAACTCATTTTTCTAAACTCATTTTTCTAAACTCATTTTTCTGTCCTGTTTTATGTTGGGTTGAATTTTTAAATCATTATGAAATTTTATGGGGCACTTTCCATATATTTTGACTAGAACTTTATCTCCTGGTTTAAGCAGTACACAGCCCTAGGGAGTAGGGACTGTTAGTACCCGTATTTCACAGTGAAAAACCTGTGGCTAAAAGAGGAAAAGTAACCTGCTGGAAGTCACATGCTCGTGGGCCAAGATCTTAACCATTTGTTACAGTGCTTTGCATAAAACACCGAAAAGCCCTTCTAGGAAGTGTACAAATTAACAGTTCTAATACGATAGATGTTCCAAATAAATGGGTGGGCTGGCATTTGGAGAACGGGGTGTTCCTCTCCAAAGGCCGGACTCTTGCTACCATATCCCAAGCCTCACCTAGGAACGATACGGTCCAACCAAGGGTTTGTTCTTCCTTAGATGCCTGGTTGAAACTTACTACACTGCTAGTGACAAGCAGCTTGGAGGGAGTGGGCGGGTGTACCGAACTCCAGTCCCTGTACCTCTATACATGGATTATTTGAACTCAGAGGATCTAGGGAAAGGGGCTTGAACTCTGATTTCCTCAGGGCATAGCTGTTTCCTGGGAAGCTATGATCATGTATCTGTAGGCACTGGCTTGGAGGTAATTCCTTTTGGAGAGAAGTGGTAGCCCGTTCTCTTAACTGACCCAACTATGAGTGAATTATGAGGTAAGCCAGTGAACTTTCTTGGGAAGCCTGTGGCCAAGGTATAAACGGGCTCAATGTGTTTTCAGAAGTCATCTTTGCTGAGAACACGTTCTTGCTGCAGCTCTTTTTTAGAGACTTAACTGACCACATACACCTCAATCCAATCCTCTGGCAGGTGGTGTTCTTCAGGCAGCTCAAGGTAACCTGAAGAAGGAGACTGAACATATGGTTCAGAGCCCCCATCACCCGATTCTGCTAGGTTGGATCCCGCAGTGCAGGATGGAGAAATTACCCTGGTATCTACCCCTTGGGATCCACTGCCTTTTTCTGCTCCCTTTGATGAATGCCCTGTTCCCCCAGGTTTCTCCCAATACTCAGTCCTCTTAAATGAAACCTGCTCTGGATAGCTTTCCCTTTTCCGGATGTACCCGTTAACCACTCTCATCTACAGAGATACTGTGCCTTAAAGCAAACAAACAAACACACACAAAGCCAAAGGATCTGGTCCAGGAGGAATTTGTATTTGAATGGACTCAGACTCTTTCTAAGCTCCTATACTGGGTCCGGGGAAAGACTCTGCTTCTGAAGACCCAGAGGCAAAGTCACAGACCTGCCCTCAAAGAACCAGGACTGTGCTACCCAGTATGGCCTCCACTTGCCACATGTGGCCACATGTAGCACTTGAAATGCAAGCAAAGCTGAAATGAGATCTAAGTGTCATATACACACCAGATTTCAAATACTCAGTGTGATTTTAAAAATCTCGTTGATGAGTTTTATATTACTACTTGTTGAAATGACATTTTGGGTATATTGAGTTAAATCAAACATGCTATTAAAATTAATTTTACCTATTTATTTCCATTAAGCAAAATATGGCTACTAGAAAATTAAAGATTATGTATGCGACTGGCATTATATTTTCATCGCACAGCACTGGTGGACAAATGTCATATGAGGAGTGGGTCATGCTATAAAGTGTCATTAAAGACACTGGAAATGTGCCATGGAGGAGAGAGAGGGGGAGATAATAAACTTCAGATGGACATCCCAGGAAGGCTTCCTGAAAAAAGTGACATCAGAACTGGGTTTTAAAATGAGATTATAGGGGAAAGGCCTGGAGGCATCCACACCAGATCTAGGATGGGAATTTTTTTTGTGTGTGTGGTACACGGGCCTCTCACTGTTGTGGCCTCTCCCGTTGCGGAGCACAGGCTCCGGACGTGCAGGCTCAGCGGCCATGGCTCACGGGCCCAGCCGCTCTGTGGCCTGTGGGATCTTCCCGGCATGCACCTGCATCAGGCAGGTGGACTCTCATCCACTGCGCCACCAGGGAAGCCCTAGGATGGGAATTTTTGATCTCAGCTGGCTGGAGGACTGAAACAGATGTTGTGGTGCTAGAGTCCTCCTAAAGTTGCCAAATCTGGTTGCCCATCCAAAATACCTGGCGGTTTTAAAAGAGCGCAGGTTCCTGGGATCACCGCAAACCTTCTGAACCAGAGTTCAAGGGTGTGAGGCCCAGACATCCATATTTCACAAAGCTCCATGGGTCCTCCCCCCGCAGCTTGAGGATTCCAGTCTGGGAAGCTGCATTTGGAAATGCCAGGTGCAAATGATCAACTCTGGGCCTCTGGGAGGCCAGCTGTGGTGGGCCTCCCATAATCCATGGCTAGAGGCAGCCTTGGCACCTTCTGTTCTCGTTATATGTCATTCGGGGAGAAGCCCCTGAAAAACAGAGCTCGAAAAAACAGCTCATGTCCCGAGTGGGTCTGCTGGTTTCCCCTCGTGGGAGCCAAAGTGGAGGTCTCTGTAGGCTTGTTCTCCTCCCTGTTACCACGTGAGGAACTTGTTGAGTGGCTCCTGCCTGCACAGTGACCAGCCTCTGCCAGAGCAGTGATTTCAGAAGAAAAAAAAAAACTCTGCAGGCTAATATTTGATCACTCTGGGCAATGTGTCATAAACTTTCAAAAGCTCTTTATAGCTGCAGCAGATTAAAAGAAGGAGATAGAATGAGAGTAAAGGGGAGAGAGACAGACAGAAAGAGAGGGAGAGAGAGAGAGAAATTCATTAACCTTATCGTGCTACGGTGAATGGATCTGTGCCTCAAACAACATTATTTTCCTTCTTTTCTTTCTTTAGCCTCTACGTCTTTCTCTGATCTACAGCAGTGTTTCTCTAAGTGTGATCCAAAGACCACCTGATTCGGAATCTATGGTGGTGGGGTCCAACAGCTTGTTTGTACAACAGACTCTTCAGACAAGTCCTAAGAAGGCTGAATTTGAGAACTATTGGTCTGGAGGTTTGCAATCCCCAGGGTACTCACCTGGCACCTCTTCCAGTCCATGCCATCCCAAGGTGTTTCCCTTGTCAATGCTGTCAGCCTTGTTTGTCCTGCCCTCTCTCATTTCCACCCAAGTGCAGCCTTGGGGACTACCCTTGAGCTATGCACAGTGTCACTTAGTGTCACTCTTATTGGGCCAACAGAGCAATGGTCTCCTTCATGGGGTTATCACCAAGCCAGCATTGCTCTCACAAACTCACTCCCAGGTCAGTTAATTCATTCAACTTGCAACCCACATTTCCCAAGTACTGTATCTATTATGCACCAGAAACCCCACTACACTCTGGAGACACACAAGGAACCAGACGAGGTCCCCGGACCAGGATGCTCTCTCTCTAGAACAGAGGTCAGCAGTGTGATAGACGTCAGAGATGGGCTTCAGGGTGTCAAATATAGCACGCAATAATAATCATGTATGTTCTCATGTAAAGTTTACTGGTAAGTAAAAGTTTTCAAAAAGTTTTATATGTTTGGGCTTCCCTGGTGGCGCAGTGGTTGAGAGTCCGCCTGCCGATGCAGGGGACGTGGGTTCGTGCCCGGGTCCGGGAAGATCCCACATGCCGCGGAGCAGCTGGGCCCGTGAGCCATGGCCGCTGAGCCTGTGCATCTGGAGCCTGTGCTCCGCAGCGGGAGAGGCCACAACAGTGAGAGGCCCGCGTACAGCAAAAAAAAAAAAAAAAAAAAAAAAAAGTTTTATATGTTTGGCATAACTGAAAAAGGGCTAAGAGCTACTGGATGGATTGATAACAATGTTGAGTGCTTTCTGAAAAGAGAAAATATCATCACTGGCAAGCTAGCAAATGTTATCACTGCAAGCTAGCAAAATGATGCCAAATCAGGGCCATCAGTAACACGGTCATTAGCAGGTCATCTCTTTCCTCCAGAATGGGTGATACCAAGATGCAGAAAAGTTGCCTTACGTACTGAGGTCAAAAGTGTCCCCGGTCGCACAACTAAATGCCACCAATGACAGTCTATCTTCCTGATAGTTACGTGTGGGTGTATCTCATTTCTGAGGAGAGTGGAGATTAGCCTGGATGGATGGCCAAGAAAAATGTTTTGGGAGACATGGGTTGTGAGTTGTACCTTAAGAGCAGCTGGGGCTGAGCCAGGGCTTGCTGGGTAAGATTTGAAGCCGCTGGACCAGCGTCATCTCCTACCCATGTTGTTCTGAACATTGGGACCCACAGCTGCAGAGTCAGTGCGAGTATTCAGAAAAGAGCTCTCTTAGGAGCAGCCCAATCCGCACCAGAACCCACCCCGTGCTCAGGAATGGAGAGCTCTGCTTCTGTAGCCATTCTTCCTGGAGAGGAGCTGTCCCAGGAGCCTCTGCCATGGCATCTATCTGGAGAGAGCAGAGAGGATGCCTCAGACCCCCCGTCTGACCCGCAGCTCAGCACAACACGATCCAGAGGCGTTTACAGGAACTGCAGTGGGGGAAGGGAAGACGCGTCCCCTCTCAGGATCGGGAGACAGGATGGGGAGAGAAGGTGGGGAAGCTGCGGCTTGAGCTTTGAACCTGATCTCTCAACCTCGACAGGAAGACTTGGCACTAGCGACAACTTTCTTATGGCTCCCAGTTTGGCACTTCTAAGGCCTCCTCTTTGAGGGTGGGGGATGGATTTTTCCAAGGAGGAAGGGAACTTGCAGAACCTTCTGATTTGTAGCAGACAGTCTCAGAAAGTCTGGGGAGAGGCTGCAAGTAGGCAAGTGGTCCTTGTTTCCAGGGGAGGCCTTACTGGTCAAAAGACCACCCAGGTGGTGGTTGGTGAACACCAGGTAACCTTAGTCTAGATTTGACTTCCCAAGAAATCCACGAAATGATGGCATTCATCTCTGTCCTGTTGCTGTTTGCTCTGAATTCAGCACAGGAGCAGCCAGGATGCTGTCTGGGCTCCTCAGCACATCCCACCGCCTGCCGTGGAAAGGAAGGCTCTGTACAGTCCTACCATCGCCTGGGTTCAGATCCCACTTCCACTAGTTACTCGTTGTGGAACCTTCAGTCAGTTATTTCTCTGAGCCAGGGCTCCCCTGTAACATGAGGATCATAATTAATTGTACCTTACTGGGTTGTAGTGGAGATTAAACAAGACAAAGCCCCCAGCACGTGGAGGCGTCCATGTGATTTGCCTCTTTAATCTTTCACTTTTAACATAGCAAATACAGAGCAGGTATTCTCATAAATCTGACGCCAGCTACCTCGCATGAGTTATTCTCGGAACCTCTGTTTCCTAGATGTTTTCCAGGATCCTTTCCAGCTGCAAAAAAATAAGGTCTGAGATTCTGAGCTTGTCTCCAACAGGCTTTCTTTGGGGCCGAAGGCAGCTCTGTTCAGCAAATCCTATGGGCCTGCAGAGGACGGTTCCAAAGCGAGCCGTGCAGCTGTCGGGCTGCAGAGGCCTGCGTGAAAGACGAGTAGAAGAAGGGAAGGAAAAATCTCAGAGCCCAAGAAGAGCTGCAGAGGAAGACAGCTGCAAGTTTGTCCCGAGTAAATCAAATTGTGACGTTTATTGGGCTGTTTCCAGAATAACATCAGCAAGAAAACTGGAGCGCAGAATAACCTTTTCCAAGAAGGAGCTCAGCTAAGTAGCCTACCGTAACTGGGCTGTGTGACTGGAGTCGGGCCGGCTTCATGAAAATGTCATAGGTTTGGAGATGCACAGACCTGAGTTTTAACTCTGTTGCCATTACTTCTTATCCGTGATTTGGGGCAGGTTAGTTAAACTCTCTGAGCCTCGTTTTCCTTTTCCCTTAACAACAACAAAAACGGTAAATAACAAAACTTGCAGGGAGGTTGTGGGGATTAGAAATTAAGAAAAGTACTCAATATATAGCTGGTATTCAATAAATAGGAGGTTTATTTATAATCTGAGTATGAGCTTAGCACCCAGGGCACATGTCCTAGAAACCTCTGTGCCTGGAGCCGTCATTTCTCAAGTTTGTACCTGGGACAGTGTAGAGAACTGGGGGTGGGGAAGGCAGGCAAGGCTGGGGGTGGGTGGGTAGAGGGGAGAAAGGAGATCGAAAGGCCTATAAATATCTGTCAAACTTTAAAATGCAAATCCCTTGTCTGTGGCCCTGTTGGGACCAAATCTTCTGTTATCACCTTTCTGGGAAGAGCTTGAGAGAAAAAAATGTTACGTATGGTTTTTCGCTTCATGAAGTGTTTTGGTTTGGTTTGGTGTGATTTTGTAGCCAAGCCTGGATTTCATTCAACTCTGACCTGAGTAGACAGTTAAGACACTAACTGCATAAGGTTTTCCTTGTGGATAGACCATGAGTTCCTCAAGGGAACTGTCTAACCCTTACTATAGCCCCTGCAATTTGCTTGGTACTTGGCATAGAGTATCTGCTTGTTGAATGAATAAGTGGATGGATGGATGGATGGATGTTAATTCTGGGCATCGTAAGTTGTCTTCACCAGCTGCTGACCCAGTCCTCAGGGATCTCCTTATCTACACGTCACTGGGAGCCATGGTTGGAGGTAGAGGGGCATCCCCTCTGAGGGGGAATCCTCATGAGGGGCAGCTGTGGCCCTCTGAGAAACGCTTGGATGGCGTCTGCCAGTGGCCAGGGCTCTGTGCAGCCCCTACCTGGGCACACATCATACTGCAGAGCAGCTTTTCCCTCCATTTGCCCCCAAAATGTGGCCTCCTCATATGAGTCCCTGTTGGTGATTTATTTCTGGAGAAAGAATGAAATTCCAGGTAAATCTTACAGAGGAGAATTTCAGGGGTAAGAGAGCCAATAATTATGTGACACCGTGTGCCTGGTCCTGGTCCCCCGCCACCATCCTAAGTCAGGAACATGGTACCTCACTCCCTTTTCTCCTTTCCTCTTCCCTTGCTGGCCTTGTTTTTCTCATGAAATAGTACTTGTACGTAATGGGTGACTGGGTTTTTTTAACATAAAAGAATCTAACAAATGTGTCCAGCCTGGAATGCCCTAAAACACATCATTTACGGGCTCTTCCTGGACAAACTCACCTGACTTCACCTTATCCAAGAACCTGACAGCCTTCCTTCCCCAGCTCTAAACCGCATCTGCCGTTCAAGCCTCCTATCAAGTCACTCACCACTAGGGAGCCTCTGAGGACCACCTAGGTCCCTGCTGACCACTCACTTCC
Source organism: Globicephala melas (assembly GCF_963455315.2). Classification (NCBI taxonomy): domain Eukaryota; kingdom Metazoa; phylum Chordata; class Mammalia; order Artiodactyla; family Delphinidae; genus Globicephala; species Globicephala melas. Next base: position 77,158,412 of record NC_083325.1, read on the forward strand.
GCATTCTGGTCCCACTCCTTTCACCCCGCACTTATCTGTAGAACCTGTTGTTTCAAGAACAGAGAGTCTGGTATCACAACTAAGTTATAAACATCTTGAAGAGAAGGACCGGGTGTTATTCCCGTGTGCTCTGCACCATGCCTCGCCAGGACTGAATCCACCTCGAGTTCAGATTGCAGCATTTGCATTTTCAGGTAAATATAAGCAGCACATCACTTATTTCATATGTAACCTTCCAGCTAAAAATGGCGGGGGGGGGTGGTGTCGATTGGATGAGGACAGTTAGGGGAAAAGTATAAGAAGATGACTCTTGAAATAAAATGATGATATGATAAAAAAAATTGCAGCATGTTGGTGGTCAAAGCTTGAGCTTTGGCTTCAGGAAGATTTGGGTTCAAATGTTAACTTTATCCACTCATTCATTCAACAAGGATGTATTAAATGCCCACTACGTGTTAGACGCTGCTGCAAGCTCGGGGGATATAACAAAGAACAAGACAAAGTTTCTTCTCTTGTGTTGCTGCTCTAATGACATGAGACAAACAAAATCTAATTATTTGTGAAGAAAATAGTGGGGTTGGAGTGGGGAGGTGAGGCCGCTACTCAGCTGGCGTGGTCACACAAGTTCTAGCTGAATGGCGTGGAGGTGCTTACCATCCAGAGATCTGCCAGAAGTCCAGGCAGAGGGAGCAGCAGCTTCAGGAGCTGGAATGTGGAATGAGTTCCATGGGTTTAAGAAGCTGGGATGAAGTGAGAGAGTGGCATGGACATGTATACACTACCAAATGTGAAATAGATAGCTAGTGGGAAGCGGCCACATAACACAGGGAGATCAGCTCAGTGCTCTGTGAACACCTAGAGGGATGGGATAGGGAGGGTGGGAGGTAGGGAGACACAAGAGGGAGGGGATATGGGGATATATGTATACATACAGCTGATTCACTTTGTTATACAGCAGCAACTAACACACCATCGTAAAGCAATTATACTCCAATAAAGATGTTAAAATTAAAAAAAAAAAAAAAGAAAGAAAGAAAACAAAAGAAAGCCAGTGCCCTGGAGCCAGGTGAGCTAGGGGAAAGAAGCAGGAGACAAGGCTAGGGGGCCAAGCAGGGGTCAGCCACAGAGGACTTTCCAGGCTCTGTAGAGGACTGTGGAATTTAGACTGAGAGGGATGGGAAGATTTGCAGGAGGGCTGTTTGAAAGTGATTTGCATTTTATTTATCTGGCTGATGTGTGCACTACGAAGGAAGGGAGTGAGTGCTTTGAAGCAGAGATCAATCAGAAGGCGCTTTTAGGAGTTCCTGCAACAGATGATGGTGCCTGCCCTTTGGAGGCAGCAATACAACTGGGAGGAGGTGTTTGGACTAACGGTGTGACCACAGGCGAGTTGCTTTACTCCCTTCGATCGCTTTCAAGATTCATGAAAAATGTGCTTAACTGATTTGATTATCATGGGGCCTCTGGCCCATTTTAGGCACCGTGCAAAGATGATTCAAGTCAGAGATGAATGCTAAAAAGGAGACACTCTTAATTAATGCTCTACTGAGAACTTGCAGACAACCTCGTCTAGAGGATATCTGGCCCTAGTGGTTAGAGCTTTGAAGGAAGGGGACAAAAATTCTGGGATATTTGGTGTCCTGCCTGTCCCTCACATGCTATTCTTTCCTCACATACAAAAATCCCCAACCTCCCCAAGTGTTAACTGTGATAATTATTTTTTAATTCTGAAAATTAAAGTAACTTCTGTGATCATGTCTTGAATGTTCACAATACTGCTTTTCTGGGATTCTGAACTACTCTGACCTAGTGGCCAGTTGCCTATAAATAAGATTAGTAGAAGTCATTGCACCTCTCTGATGGACAGTTTCTTTAAAAGTGACACAGACTTAGATAAATGTGGAGTATACAGAAGCCTTAATTTTTGCCAAAGAAACTTTGGAGTTACACTAGCTCTGGATTCAAATCCTCGTCCTGCTGTTTAATAGATTCTGACCTCGGATAAATTCCTTAGCTTCTCTTAGCCTCATATATAAACAGGGGATAAAAGTGCCTGCCTCTCAGAGTTTTTGAGGGGCATATAGGAGGAATTTGAAGAATCAGTAAAGTGGGTGGGCATAATAGTAAACAAGCAATATACATCATTTCTCTTTTTCCAAGATTCACTAATACTTTGCATCACTGTGTGAACCTCCTCACACTCTTTACTGCCCAATATGTTTTGCCTCTCTTTTCTTCATATGTAAACTAGAGACAACTGCCTTCTCAAAACAAATTATACAGGTTATAGTGGAACACATTTTAATGCCATCATTTGTGGACCATTAATGGATTTAGCATTTCAAAATCAGTAATGCTAAATTTATACATTAAGATATGTCTCTCAAAAGCCATCTGTCCTCAGTGTATAAATGAGGGCAAAGAGAGGCAGAAACATCATTCCCACTTACAAGAGGAGAAGCAAGGTGAAGCCTGGGAAGGTTTGCCCAAGGCAGCTAGTCGCCTTCAGAACTAGGACAATTACTCAGACCACTGCCTCCCGGGTTAAAGAGAGTGTCCTTTGGTCTGTTTCACAGGATGTCAACCTGGTTGTACTGAGTCCTTTGACACCTCCCGTAGAACTATCCCAGCTGTGAAGTCGTGGGGCCTTCACAGGGCCTGGATGAGAGACGTCTGTCTTTGGACACAACCCTGTAAAATAAGCCTCCTGGCATCTGGCATCCACAGAATCAGCATTCTCAGTTTAATAAAAATGTAAATGATTTAAGCCTTAATAATTACTTTGGAGCAGTTACTGTAGCCAGTATTGGTTTAAAACAAAACAAGACAAAAAGGCAAAGGATTTGTAGTCTATCTTCACATGGATGGTGAATAAATCACTCATTCTCGTTTGTGGAGTCAAAGGACAGCCCTTTTAGATGTCATTCACAGCTGAAAGGCAGGCATCTATTGAGTGGTAAATGAAGAGATTCAAGTTATGATGATGCAAACACTATAGAATTCATTCATTAGGTCTTTGATCAGAGAATTCTAAACACACAGGCACCTTTTGCCATTTGGGAGGTCAAGATCTTCCTTTTCAGGTCTTGGCACAGAATAATGCTGAGGGAGCCCAGACACTTAATCCCCACTACAGAAGTTCTGCTCTAGTGCTTACAAAAAGAATTCTTCCAAATATTAGCAAAATATTCAGTCATTCTGCCCACAGAAGGGTCAACCTACCTTGCTGATGACCCTGCCCTCCATTGCCAAACAGACAATTTATTGAATTTATCTGGTCTGGGGCTAAATAAGCTATTTATTCTGGCAATCACCTGCCAAGGTTCCACATTTTGGAGTGTTTGGGCTGACTCTGCAGCATCTCAGGTTAAAGGCAATGTGGCAAGTCCTTGCAAGAGGCTAATGCAAGCTGTTAGCTGAGCCTGATAAAAGCGTTTCCTGGCTAAGAAGGTGATAAACGTCGCCACGTTAATCTGCAGATGAAAGGAGGCTGACTTCAGTAATATTATTTAAGCTGTTTTACCCTAAGTGCTACAAGCACAACAGGAACAGTCAGCAGGTGATTTAGCCCCCCACCTTCAGAAAGCAAGGCATCTCACCATGGCATCTTAAAATGACTAAAGGGGACCAGTGATCAAGGAACCACCCAAATGGATTTGCTCTTTCTCCACAGTCAGTGGAAGAACTAAGACCCTGGATTCATTACCAGGCAATCAGCACGCATTCACTGAACGCTTTCTATGCCAGCCCCTCTGCTAAATGCTACAGATTCAGAAATACAAGATGCTCACAGCCTGGTGCCCGAGACAAAAATGCAAATCAATCAACACAAAACTCCTTATAGCTAATATCTTAGATATGTAGAGGAACTAGTAGAGATCCATAAGAAGCTATATAAACCCTTCTTAGAGAAGACCATGTTTACACTGAGTCTTGATCAGTAAATAAGAATTAGTGAAGTAAAGAATCAAACTCTGCAACGTTCTGGGGGCACAAAATATTGCAATACAGTCCTTACAGAGTTGTTGAGAGGATAAAAAATCTTGTAAGGAACCTTACTTTGCACATTCATAGTAGGTACTCAAGAAATGTTAGCTTTCCCCTTGCCCAGCGATGTATTTATTTATTTTTATATATTTTATTTATTTATTTATCTATGTTTTGACTGCATTGGGTCTTTGTTGCTCCACGTGGGCTTTGTCTGCTCTGCGTGGGCTCTCTCTAGTTGCAGCGAGCAGGGGCTACTCTTGTTGCGGAGCACGGGCTCTAGGTGCGTGGGCTTCAGTAGTTGTGGCACACGGGCTCAGTAGTTGTGGCTTGTGGGTTCTAGAGTGCAGGCTCAGTAGTTGTGGCACACGGGCTTAGCTGCTCCACGGCATGTGGGATCTTCCCGGACCAGGCATCGATTCTGTGTCCCCTGCATTGGCAGGCGGATTCTTAACCACTGTGCCACCAGGGAAGTCCCTTGCCCAGTGATTTAAAATTCCTTGTCCTTGTTTTCCTTCCCTTCTATGCAGGTTGGGTGCACCTTTGGTACTTAATGTGTGTGAATTGATGAACCCACACATAAACTTTTTTTTTCTTTTTGAATAAAAGTGTTAGTTTCTGCTTTATAACAAAGTGAATCAGCTATACATATAGATATATCCCCATATCTCCTCCCTTTTGTGTCTGCCTCCCACCCTCCCTATCCCACCCCTCTAGGTGGTCATAAAGCACCGAGTTGATCTCCCTGTGCTATGCGGCTGCTTCCCATTAGCTATCTATTTTACATTTGGTAGTGTATATATGTCCATGCCACTCTCTCACTTTGTCCCAGCTTACCCTTCCCCCTCCCTGTGTCCTCAAGTCCATTCTCTACGTCTGTGTCTTTGTTCCTATCCTGCCCCTAGGCTCTTCATAACCATTTATTATTTTTTTAGATTCCATAAGTATGTGTTAGCATATGGTATTTATTTTTCTCTTTCAGACTTACTTCACTCTGTATGACAGACTCTAGGTCCAACCACCTCACTACAAATAACTCAATTTCGTTTCTTTTTATGGTTGAGTAATATTCCATTGCATATATGTGCCACATCTTCTTTATCCATTCATCTGTTGATGGACACTTAGGTTGCGTCCATGTCCTGGCTGTTGTAAATAGAGCTACAATGAACATTGTGGTACGACTCTTTTTGAATTATGGTTTTCTCACGGTATATGCCCAGTAGTGGGATTGCTGGGTCGCATGGTAGTTCTATTTTTAGTTTTTTAAGGAATCTCCATACTGTTCTCCATAATGACTGTATCAATTTACATTCCCACCAACAGTGCAAGAGGGTTCCCTTTTCTCCCCACCCTCTCCAGCGTTTATTGTTTGTAGATTTTTTGATGATGGCCATTCTGACTGGTGTGAGGTGATACCTCATTGTAGTTTTGATTTGCATTTCTCTAATGATTAGTGATGTTGAGCATCCTTTCATGTGTTTGTTGGCAATCTGTATATCTTCTTTGGAGAAATGTCTATTTAGGTCTTCTGCCCATTTTTGGATTGGGTTGTTTGTTTTTTTGATATTGAGCTGCATGAGCTGCTTGTAAATTTTGTAGATTAATCCTTTGTCAGTTGCTTCGTTTGCAAATATTTTCTCCCATTCTGAGGGTTGTCTTTTTGTCTTGTTTATGGTTTCCTTTGCTGTGCAAAAGCTTTTAAGTTTCATTAGGTCCCATTTGTTTAGTTTTGTTTTTATTTCCATTTCTCTAGGAGGTGGGTCAAAAAGGACACACATAAACTTTTATATGTGGTTTATACACTCAGAATCCTTTAGCATCCTGGTCAGTTTCTTTGTTATATTTCTTTTTTCTCTTTGCCCTAAAATAGCCTAGCTTGCTTTCCGCTCCAGATTCCTCATTACTTTCCCCAGTTCCTGGTGATTCCTTTGCCTGCATAGCAATTTGTTCTCTAGGGACTGGAGTTCCAAATAACTCCACAATTGAAAGATTTTTTTCACCATTCCCTAAACATGCCAACTCTCATTCTTTAATCTGTGTCAAGGTTACTTCAAGTTATTCCCTCATCCACTGAAATATCTTCTGCTGGTAGTGCTGCTCCAGTTCTGCCAATCATACTGCTGCCTATACTTCAAAGCCCAAATTCTTTTCGTTTGCTAAAAGAATCTTCCCTCCCCTGGAAGATTCCTGTAATACTGATTGCCTACTGCGTTCATTTAACAATTCTGTGCTAGCCAATAGAGTTTTTTCTTGGATGCAAATACACCACACTGCCCTACCTTGCTCTAGCTTGTCAATTCCTTGAAAGTAAAAATCGGGCTTTACTCCACTTTGTCTTTCCTGGCAGCCCTTGGCATTTGATGTGTGTAATACTTATTCATTAGACTCTGAATAAATGTTTCTGGGTTGAATGAATGTACACTACCCAAATGACTTCACTTGGAACTAGGAACCAGTTACAGCAAGGCTTGGAACTACATCCCGGGTTAGGGGTGTTGAACACCTCAGAGCCTCTGTCATCTCTATTACCGTACTCATCCCTGGTGATGTCAGAAATTGGTAAAATGGGCAGATCTATAGAGTAGGAGAGAAGCTTTGGCCAAAGATCTATATCTGGAGTCATAAGCACATAAGCAGTTGAAGTCATGAGTATAGAAAATATCTAGAGAGAATAGAGCCAGAGAGAGAACTGAAGGAACACAAGTATTTAACGAGCATGGATATTTAAGCCTATGAGGAGTTTAAAACGATAGCCAAGGACATGGGAGATAAACCAAGAGGCAGTGTTGACATGCAAAACAAGAGAACAGAAATTTTCAAGAAAGAGGGAAGTTCAATAGTCCCAAATTGTGCAGAAAGTTAAATTTAAGACTGTAAATTGTTTATTAGCTTTAGTAACACGAAGGTCAGTTGGTGATCTTGACAAAAAAATACAGGCAATGAACAAAAATACAGTACTTGATTTCAAGACTTACTATAAAGCTACAGTAATCAAAACAGTGTGGTACAGGGAGATCAGCTCAGTGCTTTGTGACTGCCTGGAGGGGTGGGATAGGGAGAGTGGGAGGGAGGGAGACGCAAGAGGGAAGAGATATGGGAACATATGTATATGTATAACTGATTCACTTTGTTACAAAGCAGAAACTAACACACCATTGTAAAGCAATTATACTCCAATAAAGATGTAAAAAAACAACAAAACAACAAAAAAACAAAACAGTGTGATATTGGAGTGATGAAAGGCATACAGATCCATGGAAAGAATACATCAGCAATAGACCCACTCTTACATGGTCCATTGATGTTCAACAAAGGAGCCAAGGTAATTCAATGAGGGAAATGATGTCTTTTCAACAAATCATGGTGGCACAACTGGATATCTGTATGGGAAAAAAATTTTCCTCAATCCTTACCTCACATTGTACACAAGAATTAACTTGAAATGAACCACAGACCCAAACATAAAAGGTAAACACCATTCAACTTGTAGGAGAAAACAGAAGTAATATCTGGGACACTAGGTTAGATAAAGATATCTTAAATAGGCCACTGGAAACAAAAATTAATAAAGTAGACATTAAAATTTTAAATATTTTGCTCTTTGAAAGACACAGTTAAAATGACAGACTCAGGGATACAATTTTTGCAAAACGCATCTTGTATCTAGAAAAAAATAAGGAACACTTATAATTGAATAACAAGAAGACAAACTACCCAATTTAAAAATTGGCAAAAAGAATTGAAATTTCACAAAAGAAGATATATGAATGACCAATATGCACATGATAATTAATCCACCAGTTATCAGGAAAAGACAAATAAAGCCACAATGAGATGCCACTATACACTAATTAGAATGACTGAAGTGAAAATGATTGACAATATTAAGTTTTGGTGATAATGTAGCATAATTGAAACCCCTATGGTGGGAACACAATGCTTCTTTGGAAGAGTTTGGTAGTATCTTAAAAAATTAAACATATGCTGATCATATGAACCTGCAATCTCACTCTCAGATATTTATCCAAAAGAAATGAAAATGTGTGTCCACCTAAAGACCTATATCTGAATATTCATGGCTACATTATCCATAATAGCCCAAATGTGAAAACAACCCATTTTTCCATCAACTGATGAAAGAATAAAAAAATATGGTATATTAATATTATGTCATACTATTCTACAATGAAATGGAACAAGATATTAATATAGACAACATAGATAAGTCTTAAAAACATGCTAAGTAGAAAGTCAAACACAGAGACTATATACTGTATGGTCCCATGTATATAAATTCTAGAAAAGGCAAACCATGGTGAGAAAAGAGTACCAGTTGTCTGGGATCAAGGCTTGGGAGAGAGGATTAATTGCCAAGGAGCATAAGGAAACTTAAGGGTGACGGAACTTTTCCATATCTTGATTGTGGTGGAAGTTACACAACTGTATACAATTACCAAAATTCATCAAACTTTACATTTAAAATGAGTGGATTTTATTGTATGTAAATTAAACTTCAAAAAAGAAAAAAAGTCAGTGAAAAAGGAATCGAGTCTTTAGGTTTATTTCTGAGAACATAAATTGACTGGGTGTGGGATCAGGTGAGCAGTTCAAAACAAAATTAATTACTCCAAAGTAAAATTTCATACTCATCCCCTTCAATGTAGAGTATTGGGTCTTTATACAACTCTAACCTCAGAACTTAGAGCTGTACACACACCTACGAAGTAATTAATGTCCAATTTATGTCAAAAGCATGATACCTCGAAAAATTAAAAACTTACATTACATGGGCACTTAAAATTGAGATTACTAAAAATATGTGGTACTAGTTCAAAACTGGTCAAATTCTAAAATGTGATTTTACCACAGAAATAACACTCTTGGTAGCCATACTGTCAGCTTTTTCTAACGTCAGGTCTTCAAAGTAAATTTATTATTTTCATGTGTAAATTCATGTCATTTACAATTATGCTTAACTATTTAAGGGCATATGGGAAAATTTTAAAAGAGGAAGCTTACAGCAAAGTCAAATATGAGTTTTAAAAGCATTCATATGATTTAGTTCACATATCTGAATTTCAATAGTTTAGTTAGCCCTAGAGATTTAAAAATGTTTCAATTGTACATTTATCAACAGTTAAAATCAAACATGACATTCACATCTACTGTATAGCTCTAGGCATCTGCGCAGATACACACGTAGGGATATTGATGTCATTAAAGAGTGAGACATCATATTTATTGACATGGGAAATTTCTAAGATACATTAATATGTTGGTACAGAACACCTCTGGAAGGATCTACAAGACATTAGAAACTGTATTTGCCTCTAGATGCAAGAATTGGAGTCTGAGCATTAAAGATAGATTGACTTTTTCACTCTCTGTATTTTTGTACTGTTTCACCTTTTTAATTAACCACACAGAAGTATTACCTTAAAAGTAAATACAGTTGACCCTTGAACAACACAGGTTTGAACTGCGCAGGTCCACTCTTAGGCGAAATGCTTTTCAATAAATAAATACTACAGTACTACATGATCTGTGGATGGTTGAGTCTGGGATGTGTAACTGCAATTATGGAGGACCGACTGTAAAGCTCTGTAAGGATTTTTGACTGTGCAGGGTGGGGAGTAAGGGTTGGTGCCCCTAATCCTCCACGTTGTTCAAAGGTATACACTTATATCAATACAAAAAATTACTAGGTTTTAGAAAACATATCAGTTCAGCTAGAATAGGTGGGTTTCTTGAGAGCAGTGGACTGACTGCCTTTATTTAGTACTCTCCTTGCCCAGTAAGATTTTATATACATTAAGTGCTCTGCAGACATGACACTTTTCTAAAACAATGTTACACTTGATTCAAAGTATTTTATATATTTTTAGTAGAATTTTCAAAAAAATACCCAAAATCATAACTTCAGAAAAGCACAAAACTTCAAATGTATTCCAAATTTGATCCTAATTTTACAACATGGCATAATGAAATAAATACTAGATAAACACAATTCCATCTCCAGTCTTGGGAAAAAAAATCTCTTCACTTTTCTGCACTTATTTTCAAATCTAGACAATAATGATGGCAGTGCATATATGCCAGTGAAGTTAGACTATATACATTTTAGATATTAAAGAGTTTGGACAGGTAAAACTCTCCACAATTTCTTTTTGTTTTTAAAACAGCTTTATTGTGATATAATTCACATACCACAGAATTTATCTATTTAAATTGGAGAATTCGATGATTTTAGTATATTCAAACTTTCACAATCGATTCTAGAACATCTTCATCATCACCCACTCCCCCCAAAACCCATCTTGCAAGCAGTTATTTCCCTTCTCCTTCCTCAACCTCCCCTCCCTGCCAGCCTTTGGCAACCATGAGTCTACTTTGTGTTTCTATATATTACAGATTTGTCTATTTGGAACACTTGATACAAACTGAATCATGTAATACATGGTCTTTTGTGACTGGTCTCTTTCACATAGCATGTTTTCTAACTTCACATTGTAATATGTATCAGCACTTCATTTCTTATTATTGCCAATATTTCGTTGTATTGAAATGCCACATTTTGTATATCCATTCATCAGTTGATGGGCATTTGTGTTGTTTCCACTTTTAGGCGATTGTGAATAATGCCACTATGGACATTTGTTTACAAGTTTTTGTGTGGGTGTGTCTTCATTTCTCTTGGGTATACACCTGGGAGTGGACTTGCTGGATCATGTGGTAACTATGTTTAACCATGTGAGGAACCAACAGTCTTTTTCCATAGTGGCTGACCCATGTTACATTCCTACCAACAGGTTATGAGGGTTCCAATTTCTTCACATCCTCACCAAACACTTTAAGTTTTTTTGATTCTAGCCATTTTATTTGTTGTGAAGTGGCATCTCTTTGTGGTTCTGATTTGCATTTTTCTGATGAGTAATTATGTTGAGAATGTTTTCATCCACTTGTTGGCCATTTGTATGTCTTCTTTGAAGAAATATCTATTCAGATATTTTACCCACTTTTGTCTTTTTATTATTGAGTTGTAAGTGTTCTTTACATGAGTCTCTCTAGATATAAGCCCCTTTATTACATTTATGATTTGCAAATAGTTTCTCCCATTTTGTGGGTTGTCTCTTCATTTTCTTGATGATGTCCCCTGAAACACAAATGTTTCTGGTTTTGATGAAGTTCAATTTATTTTTTCTTGTTGCCTGAGCTTTTGGTGTCATATCTAAGAAACCCTTGCCTAAGTCAAAGTCACAAAGATTTATGTCAATGTTTTCTTCTAAGAGTTTTATAGTTTTAGATCTGACATTTAGGTCTTTGACCCATTTTTGTGTGTTTTTTTATATTGTATGAGGTCGAGATCAAACTTCATTCTTTTGCATGTGGATATTCAGTTGTACCAGTAGAATTTGCTCAAAGACTATTGTTTCCCGATTGAATTGTCCTGGCACCCTGGTTGAAAATCAACTGAACATAAATGTGAGGACATATTTCTGGACCTTCAGTTCTATCCCACTGATCTATATGTCTACCTTTATGCCATTCAACACATTCTTCATTACTGTAGCTTTGTGGTAAGTTTTGAAATCAGAATCAGGAAGGGCAAGTCCTGTCCTGCCATTTTTTTTTTTTTTTAAGGATCGTTTTGCCTATTCTGTATCCCTTAATTTTCCGTATATATTTTAGAATCAGCTTATTGGTTTCTGCAAAGAAATCAGCCAGAATTGATGGGGATTGCATTGAATATGCAAATTAGTTTGGGGAGTATTGTCATCTTAATATTAAGTCTTCTGATCCACGAACATGGGATGTCTTTTCATTTATTTAGGTTTTCTTTCATTTCTTTCGACGTTATGTTATAGTTTTCAGAGTAAAAATTTTGTACTTCTATTGTTAAATTTATTCCAAAGTATTTTATTCTTTTTGTTGTAAAAAGAATTCCTTAATTTCATTTAGTATTATTCATTAGAAGGGTATAGAAATACAACTGATGTTTATATATTGATCCTGTATCCTGCAACCTTGCTGAACTCATTTATCAGTTCTAATAGTTTTTAGTGAATTCCTCAGAATTTCATAAACACAAGATCTTGTCATCTGCAAGTAGCAACGGTTTTACTTTTATCTTTCCAATCGGGTTCCCTCTAGACTTTTTGAATGCTAAATAAATAAATGAATAGCTTAATATTTGGAGGTGCTGTAGTTGATATTGTATAGATGCACTGTTAAAACAGAAGGGGAAGAAAAAAGTGCTATCGAAGAAAAATTTTAACAGAAAAAGCAATGAATTGAGAGGCAAGAAATCTGGTTCCCATACCACTATTAATTACGTGTATGACCCTGAGCAAGTTCCTAATCCTCTTCTGGTTATACATTCTATTTTCCAAATCTTTTTCCACTTGGCATCCTGTGGACTTCTGGGGATATGTAAGAAGTAGATTTCCTCAGTTTATTCAGCTACCACAACCATGATTTTCACTATATATATTGATCATCAACCTCCTTTTCCATTTTTTTGTCCATCACAAAACAGAATAAGATTACTGAAACTGGAAGAGCAGCTGAAAGTATCTTCACATTGAAAGCAAATATAACTCTCAGAAAAGCACAACAGAAGATGTTGTGAGAATGCAGGCAATTATAAAGAGTTATCCCTTGGGAACAAGCTGGACTATCAAAAAATGCTTTAGGGGCTTGTGGAAGAAATGAGTAAAAATGAGCAAATGAATGGAGCATTTCCTCTAGTAGTGTACTAACATTTTAAGGATATAACTTAAGAATAATCAATAAAGATTTTTTTTAATGAAAAAAGTATGTTATAAAAATATACATTATCTGAAGTTTTCACTGCAGAGAATCGTCTTTTAAAACCAAAGTTTTAGGTAACATTTTTTATTGCAGTTTTGATTAAAATGTCAAGTGTCTCACAACATATAGAATCACGTTAAATTTTTCTACTATACATTAACTAGATACCTTCCTTCTGCTTCTGCTAATGCCAACAGTACTAGAATACTAAGTTATACTTGAATATTTTAAATTTAATTTCAGGTGTTTTGGAACCTTAGTTTTAATCTCTGACTTAAAGGAAGAGGACTATCCAAACAGGTACCAGAGACGTCTTTTTCCTTATGACACTGTAGAAAACTCAGAGCCCATTTTGCTGCATCTTGGAAATGGGTTTCTTCATTTCCAGCTGTTTTATAAGGCGGGACACACTGTTCAGTTTCTTTAATATGTGCTTTAGGGTTACTCAGTTTGTTGGCATCATTTTTTTTGAATTGGGCTGGGCTATGTTTCTGAGAACTCTGCTTCATTTTTTGAGTTGTGGACTTAGCTTTCCCAGACTCTGGGATAATTTCTTCACCAGAGGAATATTTGTCAAGGCAAACACTCTTCTTCATTACAGTTTTCCGAGTGGTTTGCCCATCAACTTTTCTACTATAATCTAAAGCAGTATTTGGTGGTCCAATTCTAACATTGGAGGTCTTTACTATTGGGTTATTGACAGAATAAGGTATAGAAGTATTTGCTTTATAGTTTTCTGGAAACAGCTGGTTTCCTTTTAGGACTTTACAGTTTCTAGATTCATTTTGCAAATGAATTCCTAGAAAATCTTTGGAAAGATGTGATAGACACTCAGAACTACTATTAGCAATACTGTGTTCTTGTACAGTAAGTAGGGACAATGTTTTCAGATCATCATCTGGTTGTACATTATTCTGAGGATATGATGATTTTATATGTATTCGTTCCTTTAAAGGTAAATCCTGAAGATGTAAATCAGTAATGCCAGAAAGTAGGTGCTCTTCAGGATCAGTCTTTTGAAGATCCCAATCGAACTGTTTATTAATGTTTGTAGTGCACCATTCTGATTCACATGACAATTGTTCTGTAATATTTTTAAAGCTATCAGGGATAGCTGTTTCAAGTTCCGATTTTACACCATGAGCAAAAGTGTTCCCTGGGATAGCTGAAGAATTACTAAAAGAAGTACCTTCCCAGTCAATGGTGCTCAAGTGCAGATCAGCAATTGCAGATATATTAAGGGATGAGGTACTGGGTTGACTAGATTCTGCAATCAGAGACTTACTGACAGCTTTAATTTGTTGCACAGCCAAAGGTCTTGGAGAAGATATTAACTGTTCTTGTGTATTCAAACAGGGAGCATCTTCAGGTAAAAGCAAGGTATTCAATGGCACAGTAGATTCCTGCGGTAATGTAGAATCAGGGGAAATTTCCAAATTTAACTTGGAATTCTGCTTAGAAAAGATTTCACATGTGGGTTTTAAAGTCATGTGTGATTGCAAAGTCATCATATCATCAGATTCTGGCAAACTGTTTCCTTTAGACTTAGTTTTCATGCCTGAAAGAAAAAGAAATATATAATACAATTAAAATCTATTTTATTCTCCTAATATGGGTAAACAAATTAAAAAGCTCAGATCAGAAATCTTCTGTATGATCAATTTTTGCCTTTTGTCTCAGAGCATTCCTGAAAATTGTGTTATACATAATTATAACAAAATAATTATTAATAAAATATTATAAAATATTATATTTTGGAAACAATGTTATAATTGAGTGGCATGTTATAAAATAATGTTGTAAGTTCCTCACTGAGTTCTGGGAAATAAAGAAAATGTATTTATAATCCAAAATATGTTATATATACTAGTTGCTCAATAAGTGGTTATTATAATTACTAACAGTCAGTTAAGTTAGCAGACTCAGAGCAGAATGGTCTATTCTTGGCTTTTAGATTTTAGAACAAACTGTGTCGAGACAAAGAAGAAAAAGTACAATCCTTACTCTTGATTTTACAGAACTTTCAGCAAAATCTGGACAAGATAGATTCAAATAAGACAGGTTGCTCTTTTGTAATATTTGTGTGCAGCCTAAATAGTTATCAAATGTGATACTTACTTTTTTGTTTCTTGCCTTTAATTTCTGACTTTTGTTTTTGATAAACAGCAACAATCTCAGGATAAGCTGCTTCAAACAATGATTCTTCTTCTATTGTTTGTAAAACCAATTCTCCAGGTTTATCTTCTATAGAGTAATGTTCTAAAGGATTAAAAATACAATAAAACAGCTTTAATTACAGATTTGAAATATTACATTTTTCCAGGTAACTTCAGTTTACCAAGTCAACTAGGTCATTCACAAATGGATAATTCATGCAAATCTTGCTTTATAACACCGCTATTCTAATAATCTGTTGATACTAATACAGAAGTGATTTTATTCCACCTGGGAAGAGCTGAAAAGAGGTTCCTTTTAAATTAGAACTTTAAATTTCTCTTGCTTCAGAGATGGTAGGAGCAGCTTAGAGACTAGGAAACTTTATTTAGATAAGGCTAGTTTGTTTTAATTTCATATAATAAGTGTAAAATTTCAGATAAAGAATGGAAACAATTTCCTAAAACTTTAACATTGGCTTTCTTTAGTGGTAGCTTCTGAAAAGGACAGAATTGAAATGGTCATCAAAACTATCACTATTTTCCAGATTGTTGTTTCAAAGGTTATCAATCTCTCGAGGACACACCCGGGCTTACTGGACTCACAAGCACCTGATAAGTGAAAATGAGAATGCTTATACGTAAACTTACAATAAGATATGTAAATAGTAGACTAGATTCTTGTATTTATCTTATATGAGGGGAAAACTCCATAAGAAGCCAAACTATAATGAAACTATTCCTTGATGAGTTTAAAGTAGAAACAATGGAAACAAGTGAACTTAGAATTAGTTCTTAGTTAAAGTAGCGTGGGGTACATTTTTTCCCTTAAGGGATGACTCCTACAAGGATAAGTGAAAGTGGGCACCCAATCCTCAGTTCTTAACAAAGGAGACGCACTGCCAAACTGGGTTAATGCCATTGTCTTTCCTGAAAATCTACTACAGTTGGTGGATCTGTTCCTAAACAGTTTTCAAAATTCTTTAGCTATTTTCCTATTATTGCTTAGAACGACTTATCTAATTCTTTATCACTTAATTCTTCAAAGTTACTTACAACTTTCATTTCATTTCAAATCTGTTCTCTCACTCATTCACATGTAATTATACAATCTAATTTCAAAGCCAAATATAAATGAATTTGGTATTATTTTCCCCTTTAAATGATCTGTGCTTTCCTTGCCTTCAGTTTTGGAGCTAATTCAGAGTTCACTGTATTTCTGCCTGTAGAAGAGAAGAGTAATTTGACCATTATAAATTCCCATGAAGGGCTTCCCTGGTGGCGCAGTGGTTAAGAATCCGCCTGCCAATGCAGGGGACACGGGTTCAATCTCTGGTCTGGGAAGATCCCACATGCTGTGGAGCAACTAAGCCCGTGCACCACAACTACTGAGTCTGCACTCTAGAGCCCGCAAGCCTCAACTACTGAAGCCCGCACGCCTAGAGCCGGTGCTCCGCAACAAGAGAAGCCACCGCAATGAGAAGCCCGCGCACCACAACGAAGAGTAGCCCCCGCTCGACGCAACTAGAGAAAGCCTGCACGCAGCAACAAAGACCCAACTCAGCCAAAAAAAAAAAAAAAAAATTCCCATGAAAACTAAACAGAGTAAAGAAAGGAGAGGAAGAGCACCCCCAGGTGCTTTTCAGCAGCCCTGGTTTCTTTAGACCCAGCTATACAATGAAATCCAACGACTAGACCATTTGTAGCAGTATTTTCTTGAGAAATATAAATCAAAACTATTTCCATATTGTTTTCGTAAACATTAATTACAAAAGAAATATCAGTTTAAGACATTGGAATAAAATTACTTAAGTTTTAAATATTTACTATTAGTCAACGGCTGTTTACATAGCACAGGTAAACTATGAAATTAATCCTTGGTGTATGTGATATATTTTCATCTTTATTTTTTATATACATACATATGTTTTACCTATGTATTTGATATTTGCTAAACATACATGACCAAATGTTATAAATTTTGCTTAAAGTGTATACATACCAGGCTTTTCCCATTCTACTTCAAAGCAATGAACTCCATTTCTGATTCGGTTTTTAACAATTCTGAAAAAAAAAAACTCACTAATGAGGTTTAATTGCATGAGTTATTTGGAAATTTTCAATTTGTAGATTGAATAATTCAATTCCCATTAATTTTTATTGTTTTACTAATATTCTAAAAATGTTTTAAGAATTATTGTATGGCTATTCCTTTGACTTGTTATTTAAAAGAGTTTATAATTGTTAGATCTCATCAGTAGAGTTTTCCTCTTATTATTCAGTGTTCCTCTTTTCCATAATAATGATTTTTGTTTTAAAGTCTTTTTTGCTTCTGTTAATTTTGCTACATCACTTTGGTAAATATTTGCCTGGTTAAATCTTTTAAATCTCTTTATTTTCAAACTTAACATAGTCTTATTGTGCACATGACCTATAAAGCAGACTACTGTTGAATTTTGTTTACTCATCTGATATAATGTCTTTTAATAATGAGCTTAATCTACTTACATTTATTATGATTACTGATACAGTTGGATTCATTCATACATCTTATTTTGTGTTTTTGGTTATTAAGATTTTCTATGCTATTTCCACCTTTCACCTTCCTGTATTCTTCCGGTTTGATAGTTTTACTTTCTTATTTTATGTATTGGTTTTAAAGACAGAGATTGTATTTCTAATGTTTTAGTGGTTTCCCTTAACTGTTTACATGCATACTTTGGGAGTTTTAGTTTGTTATCATCATCATATACTGACCATCAAGCATTATTAAGGTATTTATATACAAATTTTTTCCATTCCATTTATTAAATTAGCTAAACATGTTTTATCAGTTTGTATGCTGGCCACTGTTAGTTGTTATCCACATCTTCCCCCTGAGTTCATTTTCCTTCTTGCTGAAGTCATCCTTTAACAGTGCTTTTGATGAGGGTCTGTGAATGGAAAACTCTTAGTCTTCACATGTCTGAAAATGCCTTGTCAACCAGTGAATAATTTTAATGATGTCTGGGTTGCCAATTATTTTTAGTCAAAGCTTTGAAATATTACTCCATCATCTTCTGGAATCTACTATTGTCGTG
Organism: Globicephala melas; assembly: GCF_963455315.2. Classification (NCBI taxonomy): domain Eukaryota; kingdom Metazoa; phylum Chordata; class Mammalia; order Artiodactyla; family Delphinidae; genus Globicephala; species Globicephala melas. Next base: position 77,176,446 of record NC_083325.1, read on the forward strand.
AAAGATGTATGCTAGCAGACTGTCACTCCTTTGTAGCTTATCTTTTTTCTTTAATACTTTCCCCCAAACTTTTTATTTTGAAAAGTTTCAAGAAGAGTACAATGAATAATCATATACCCTTCACTGAGAGCCACCAATTCTCAGTTTCAGTCCCTCCATTCACTTTACATTTCTGTCCCCTTTCTGGTCCACGGAAATAATTATCTAGTTAATCTATATCTTTTTATATTTATTCCTTTTAATAGTCTATTATTACTACATGTTTGAGGCAGAGAAGTGTGTCAGAGCATGAACTTACTATGTTATCTTGACTGTAAGCCCTGAATAAGCTTTTAATATTCCAGTAGACCTTTCCTCCATTTTTATAAAACAAAGAGATATATATCCCACTATTGAAGATACTAAGAAGAATATTTTAGATAAGATATTCCAATGAAAACACAGGGACTTATTCATACAATTCTTTATATTACCGAAGTGGCTGTAGTTGATTAGAGTTCCTTGTACCGAGCTTTCTTTCTATCATGTCATAGTGGGTCAACAGTACCAACAATTTCTCACACGCATAGTGATTGGGCCACTCCATTTTTTCAAGAGCAAATCTCTGTAAATATAATAAAAATAAAACAAGATCTTGTTATCTCTTGGAGACAAACAGCACTCTCAGGGTGATATTATCTTTTCCTTAAGAGATAACATTAGTTAAAGTTGTATCAATGAGAATATTCCCAGAAAGAACAGTGAGCCTCCTAAGGAGGCAATATGGCACAATGATGTAAGCGTGAGGGTTCTGGGTTTGAAGGCCAGAATATTTCCTAGATTCGGGTAAATTACTTAACCTCTTTTAGCCTCAGGTTTTCCCTCTGTAAAATATAATCCAGCACACACATTATAAAGTTAGGGAAGATTACACGTAATGTGGTAAATATAACAGCAAATTTTAAATGTTCAATGAATGTTGGTTGCCATTATCACTACTGTTGTTGGTAGAGCCAAGCAACAAGTAGTTACAATTTATTGAGCCACTCTGTTTCTTTAGCTACTATAGTAGGGGTTAATATAAATAATCTCATTTAATCTGCATAGTGACTTCACAGGATAAGTAATATTATTTCTATTTTGAGGAAAACACATATCCAGGGTCACATGGTAAGCGACGGACTGTCCAAATTTAAATTTAGGTCACTGATTACAAATCCCAATGCACTTGTAAACTATACTGTCTTCCATAACAATATACTGTCTTCCATAATAATATACAATAACAATATATAGCTTTACATTCTCTGGTTATTAGCATCCCTCCCCCAACATATCCCTGAATACAATACATCTGTACATGGTCTTTAAGGTGTCTTGTAAAGAACAGCATAATTGTGATTTGTCTTATGGGCTGCAAAGTATAGTTACTGTGTGGCAAAGGAATGAAGATGAGATGTAAATGCTGAAAAACACATGTGCACTCAAGAGCCATCTATTTCAAACTCCTCTCAGATCAGTCAAAGTGATTACCCCTTCTTATCTTCCTAGTATCCAACTCCACACTGTAAAATAAGAGTTTATTTTCAGATACCTGAAACAATAATAAATCAGGTCTTTGGTACCTGATTGCCATCACCAATTTATCCTTGTTCAAAAGGAATTCTTGAATAACCTAGCAAGAGAACAGAGAATAGCAACTGACATGTCAAACTTTTAAAAAAAAGCTTCTGAGATAAACACACGGTTGAATTATCACTCATTACCTCATGGAATGGGAATCCCTGACAACTGCAAGCTTTCCTGAAAATAAGTTATATACATGTTATTAATACAATCAGGCAATTTTAGATAGACTCTAAAATCATCCATTTAATCTCTTCTCATTTAATGGAAAGTGTCCTTGTATAGTATCCTAGTCATCAAGCTTCTCGATGAAACATTATTAAATTACTATCTTCTAAGATAGCCTAATTTTTGAAAAGAATCTAGAAAAGGATTTTGTGAAACGTTATTAACCTACATGGGGGAAAGTTATGCGGAAATAATTCAACCACAGGTGTATAAATAGGCCACATCAGGAAACAATGAGCACAAAAAACTTACTTCTTAATACTGTTTTCCACTGCATTTAGTTGTCTCTCATGTTCTGTTCGGTGCCACTCACAAGGACAACAGTATTCATAATCATGTGGCTCGCAATATCGATCAGTTTTACATAATTTGCATCCATTACGTTCATGATCCTTAGGTGAACCTTCATGGAGACACAAAAAGTATGACTTTCACTGCTTTTTAGAGTTACCTTCTATGTACATTTTTTTTTTTTGCCCTTATCCAAATTTTCAAAAACAAATACTGCCTAGCACAATGCCTAGCATATAGAAGGGTTTCAATACATTTAGGCCCAATAGAGTAATGAACACAATAATAATTCTTACGATAAAGTAGATCTTTAGCTATTACTATCACATGACACTATTTTTTTTCTGTAAATTACCCTTCTGTCTGAAAGTGTTAATTTGTAATATGAAATTATACATTTATAATAATCTCAAATGGAAAACTGTGGTGTATGCGGTAGCTACATACAAGAGAAAAGGACACTATTAGTAAAACATTATTTAGTTAATAGAATAATTCATGAAATGGTTTCTTTAATAAGAATATGAAAAGAATAGAGCAGTTAATTACCTCTGCTAGTGGCTAGCTCTCAGTTACTGTATAGCTATTTTTAAACTATGCTTGGAACATAAATTCTGATTGTGGCCTGGGTGTGGGGTCCTAGTGCCCAGTAAAAGGAAAGCATGACTACCTTCAACACTTTTGAGAACACAAAGAACCTACATAACTGATATGACCTAAATCGTCATTTATAAGGTACCAAAAAAACTACAGAATGGCCTTTTATCTATAAAAACATTGATTTCTTCCATGGTTTCATCTATCATTTTAAAAGGCTAATGAAAACATATTAAGACAAATAGATAAAGCAGAATTTCTTTTAAAAGATGAGCTAACATGATCTCTTAATCTCTCCTGAGAGCAAAAGGCCTTTTTAACCCAGTACATGTCAGGGACATCATATTTTTATCAAGACTAATGAACAGGGTCCAAGCTACTTAACAGTGAACATGTATTAGAAATTAGTTTTAAGTCACTATCTTCACACACAATAAAAATGCACTATAGGACAGTTAAGAATTCTTTAAATATATGAATATAAATCACTGATACATAAGCAAATGATTTCACTTCCATTTTTCCCTAAGATTTATCAGTACAATTTTTTCCCTTAAAATGGATTTCTATATTGAAAACATAATTTTAGGGTCAAAGTAATCTGATAACATAGTTCGAAACTGCACATATCCTATATTTATCATTTACATCACGTTATTTCATTCAATAAATATTTATCAAGTGCCTACTGTGTGTATGTGACACAACTCCTGACACTGAGGGTTCCCAATCTGATAAGGAAGGTAGGTATGTAAAAAGTACTATAAGAACAGAGATGAAAACGTAGGTATCAGACAATAATATTCTAGAGATATCATTCCCTATGTCTGCTTACCTGGATGGGAACATACAGAGCAATGAGCCAGTTTGCTAACAACTGCTGGTTGTGAATTAGAGTAACAAAATTTTTCATTCCATTGATTAAACCTTTAAAAGAAAATGGTATTAAAAAAATAAATAAATAATAAGGTCACCAAAATGCCATGTTCTCAAATATCAGGCTATTCTGTTCCTTTCCACCTGCCTACTTATTTTTCCTTTGGCGGTAAAGTTGCTGTCCCAGTCTGGGGACATAAAAACATAAAAAATTAAAAATAACTAGGGGGAAGTTTAGTCTAAATTAATAAAAATTGGAATGACAGATAATTATAACAAAATGTAATCTCATTATTTTCAAGCGTGAAGGCAAACATTTTATAAAATGTTGCCAAAAGTACATATTTGCTGAAACTGTCTCAATAAGAATGATTTGTAGTTAGCCAGGTGCCACATTTGCTTGCTTTTCCTTATTTTATTCTTCACAATTTCCAAATGATTCCTTAACTCACCCCCAAGCCAAAGTATACCTTTGCTTTTTTGCTTTGGAAAACAGTAATCACTGATGTTAATAAGAAGTTCATTAAAGTCTTAGATCTATCAGTAGCTTTACAGCTGAAAGAGAAGCACTAAAAGAAAGAGCATGACTATTTGAAATCCTTCTCATGGTCACCCCTTCTTCATTTCTACCACTTAATGTTTCCTTTCATGTACTCACTATCTCATAACTACTGGAGGCAAGGACTATTTTAAGTCTCCCAGAGTCCTAGTTCCTTTCCTTTTTATTCATTCTATACTTTATCATCATAAATATTAATTTTTATAAAACTCTGCCCTCATCAAGTAAATATAACTGACATGCTTTCAAAACTAAATAGCACAGTTTGTAAACTTTAATATACTCTGTATCCTGTCTTGAATCCTCAGATTGTACAGTTAATTCATTAGAGTTAACGTATTACTAAATTTGTGGCTATAGAACAAAGGGCAGTCAAGAAAAATTTTTGATCAAGTGTTATTAAATATTTGCAACATGTCAGGCATTTCATTTATAGAAAAATATAGTATCAAAATATTTATATAAAAAGTAATTTAAAATATAAAATTAATTTAATGTTAGTTTATCTTTATTTGTTGATGAAATAGTCTAAAATAGCCTGTGGCAAATGCCCATGGTTATAAATAAACGCATTTGATATCTTACTACTTGTGTTTGTAATGAGCTAATAATATTGAAAAAAACAAAATATGGCTTAGGACATATACTTTTCCGCTTTCTTTGGAAAACTTCTGAATAAATAAAATAACTGATTTTAAATAAAAATACAGATCATCTCAAAAATACAAAACCTTTTTTTGGAAAGCACAATACTTTTTGTATTCACTATTAAGTTCAACAAGAATAAAAGACTAATGTCACAAGAAAAAGTAATTTTTAGTTACCTCTGAAGTAAACTTTGTCCTTTCAAAATCTTTATAAGTTTTAATGCTTGCTCTTTTCCAACTCCAGGGACTCCCTTTCAGAAAGTGGGAAAAGAAGTTCAAACGTTAATCACTAGGGAATAGATAAATGAAGGGTGAGATGTCCATTCAATATAAGATTGTGTAGCTCAAAGAATGAGGTAACTGTGTGCAAGACACATTGTTACGTGTAAAATGAAAATTGCAGAATAGCATACAGTATGATTTAGGTTTGTAAGTTAAATAACAATTATATTGTTAACTTATGCAAACAAAAAAACCACTGACTGTTTATTTTAGGAGAGGGAGGAACAGAATTTTAGAGGGCTTTCATTTTCTATGTTAATTATTTTGATAGTATTTTAATTTGACCTAACTTTCTGTTATATTCGTAATCAGGAAAAGGCATGTTCATTTGATTATACGAACATATAATATTTAAAGATCCAAACAACCAAAGAGAACAAAGGAGAATTCCAAGTTAACTCTTGAACTTAATAACTTAAGAAAATTAAAATAAGCATAAGTTTCCTACACAAAAAATATATAAATAAATGTATATTCACATGACAACTTCTGGTTTACACTGAGTCTCCCAGTTCCTATAACAGTTTATTAATATGTCTTTGTAAGCAAGGCTGTTCTTTAGCTGATATGCATCAGGAGAGACATACCAGTGTTAAAATACTTCTAAACTTGTTAGTAAATAGCCAATGCCCATGTACCCTGAGCGCCTGCCAGCAAAGGGGTCTCTCCCTTAAAATGAATTCCCTTTCCAACCCACCTACACTCAGGATTCAGCTAAAAGGGTAACACATAGCACAACAGAGGGTATCCAGAAGCATTTTCCATCTCTACAGCCTATGTCTTTAGTAAAACAGTTGCTGGATATTTTGTATGTCACCCTTCATGTATTAGCATTTAGTTATATATTAAATTTTTTTAAGCAGATCATGATAGTAGAGTCTTAAAGATCAATAAGTACAATGATATAAATAGATAGCAGTTTTGGTTGCAAAGAAACAAAAAATCAAAATAGGTAAGGCTAGTGTATAATACCACTGCAGCTAAAATTGGTTTCTGTGAGTTCAAGTTTGCAAAGTTTTTCTTATATTCAACACTGAGCTGTTTTTAGACTTTAATTATGATACAATTACATATGGGAAACAAATCTATTTCAGAATGAGAACTATAATAATTATTTTCTATGTTGTTTAACAGTTCTTTTCCTCCTGTTTTCTTTTTTTACTAGTTAAAAAAAATTGTTGATTTCTCTATTTGGTCACTGGTGACACAGATTAGAAATTACAGTTAATAATTTTAGTATCCTACTATTTTTTCCTCTCCCAAGCTCTAGTGAAAAAAAATTGTATGTCATCCTTCTTTAGACTTCTCTTGGGGATAGAGTCTATAGTATAATGAGGGGTTTAGTAAGGATACAAAGATGATCAGCAGGGACATAATAACAGGACTATATAAAAATAGTAGGAGCTACAATACAAGTCATTTTATATATTTAAACATCATATTTATGAATGTGGTTATCATGGTAATTCTTAATTCATCCCTCACCTATTATACCTGTTACAGAGAACTATATTGTGTATCTTTTTTTTTGTTCTTGTTTTTTTTGTTTCTTTTTTGCGGTACGCGGGCCTCTCACTGCTGTGGCCTCTCCTGTTGCGGAGCACAGGCTCCGGACGCGCAGGCTCAGTGGCCATGGCTCACGGGCCCAGCCGCTCCGCGGCATGTGGGATCTTCCCGGACCGGGGCACGAACCCGTGTCCCCTTCATCGGCAGGCAGACTCTCAACCACTGCGCCACCAGGGAAGCCCTATATTGTGTATCTTAAGATATAAAATAAAAGGTTTTCATGAGCAAAACTCAGTGCAATGCTAAGAGGCACGGAAGGATGAATGGCTTAACCCAATAATCATGTTGCGTAGCAACAGTAACAATAACACTGAGCATGTGCACAAATAGCTAAAATGGAGATGCAAAACTCAGACGACAGTGATAGAAACTAATACTGGCACAAGACAAGGAAAGAGTAATTCCTACATTTCTCTAAAAGGATAGTCAAACGTGAATGTGAATCTCTTAGAGGAATGGTTTACTGAGATTTAAGCTGTGGTACTAGTTATGATTCTATTCTCATTTATAACATTCAGTATCATGATGAGCAAGCTGTTTAATGCCACTTGAAATGCTGATTATTTTAGTTACTGAATAGTTTATTACACCTATATTCTAAATTAGGTTCTTAATTATATAAAATGATATTGTATTCATATTTATGCAGCATGTAAGGTATCAAAAAAACCCCATTATGAATAGTAAATAAATATGGCAATTTCAGCATACCTTTGGAAGATAATCACAGCCAAGTAGTATTGCTAGCCCAACCAGAGCATTTCTATCCAAACCTAGTTTACTCTTGATGTATGACATTGTATAACAGTCAACATGTGGGTCCTAGAAGAAAGAACAGATTCAGTTTCATCTTCAAAAATCTAAACAAAAACAACATTATAAAAATAATTTGTCAAAGCTGTCTCTAAATGTTTATTCCTAAAAGTTTAAAATTATCCTGATCACCAGAATCTTCATAAAATCTAACACTTCAATATCTGGAAATAAAGTCATAGTTTCAAAAATGGCTTTAAAAAATTTACTATAGTAGTCATTTTTTCCTCTTTATTGTTTTCTGGTGTCTACAAAAGTAGATTTTCATCTTGTACAATTAAGCACTGTAAAATGTATATTATAGAAACTGTATATTATTGTAATTACATCATCAGAAGTTAACTATCATTAACAGCATCAGGCATATCCTTCTAAGAAACATGTTCTTTGACACATACATACAAATATTTATTACTCTATTTTTAAGTAAAAATAGGATTATATAAAAATACTATTTTGCAATATTTCTTGCCCACTAATATAACTGGATATCTTTAATATCAATAATACATACCTTTTTAATGATTGCTTACATTAGACGGACTCTAAGGCAGTGTTTCTCAATGGGAATACTGGGAGCATTTTCAGAAAGATAACAGAATTTTTTTGGCAAGAGGTTTAGTCTCCCTGGCTCTAATCCACCAAAGGTCCACAGTCTCCCTTGCCCAACTTTGAATAATTACAAGCAAAATGTCCCATGTATTACCTCCCTCCATGAGAACTGTGGCTGTATTTAGCCATTCTCTATCAATGGGCATTTGGGTGTTTGCCAAATTTTTGTAATTAGTGACAATGCTGCAGTTAACATCCTTGTATATCTCTCCTTGCATATTTGGAGGTGTTTTTGAGGCTTACTAAAAGTGCAAATTCTGGGTCAAGGCAATACATAGTGTATGCAATTTTATAATATATAGTTGAAACTGATTTAGAATTAAACCTTGTGAAACAAGTCAAGCCCTTAGGAGAGAAATCCATATTTCAAAGAGAATGAACTATGTGGCACTGATATTTTTAGTAACAGTAAACATTTTACTTAGCGATTGCTAAGTGCCAAGAATTAATCCCTTTAAAAAAAGTAGTGTGTAAAACAAATGCTGAAAAAGAGAAAGAAAAAATACCTTGGTATTCATAGTGAAATTTCTATAAACAGTTTGGGCCCCATAAAGGAAAGCATCGCCATCGTTGGTGAGGCAGCCATCTACATAACCACTGGCATTGAGGTAAGCACACATGGCTTCAGCTTCTCCAGCAGCCTGGACCCAGGGAATTCCTAAGCATTCCAGCATGTCAAGACACTGAAAAGAAAAAGTAGGTGCAACAAATATAAGAACATTTGTATTGCTGCTTTTTTCAGTGTTTGACTTACTTCTATATCACAAATATTAATAGTAGCTGTTTAGGTGTTTTAAAACTTATTACATTTAAGAAACAACTGGAAACTTGAGCACTGAATACTTAATGGCAAAGTATTAGTATTCAACTTTTAGATACAATAATAAAAATTATATTGTGGTTATGTTTTCATTTTTTAAGAGCCCCTATCTTTTAGAGAAAGGTACTGAAATACTAAAACAATATTATGTCTGGGATTTGCTTCAGAATAATGTAGGACCTCCTAGAGAAATGGAAATAAAAACAAAATTAAACAAATGGGACCTAATGGAACTTAAAAGCTTTTGCACAGCAAAGGAAACCAAAAACAAGACGAAAAGACAACCCTCAGAAAGGGAGAAAATATTTGCAAACGAAGCAGCTGACAAAGGATTCATCTCCAAAATTTGCAAGCAGCTCATGCAGCTCATGAAAAAAACAAATAATCCAATCCAAAAATGGGCAGAAGACCTAAATAGACATTTCTCCAAAGAAGATATACAGATTGCCAACAAACACATGAAAGGATGCTTAACATCACTAATCATTAGAGAAATGCAAATCAAAACTATAATGAGGGGCTTCCCTGGTGGCGCAGTGGTTGAGAGTCCGCCTGCCGACGCAGGGGACACGGGTTCGTGCCCCGGTCTGGGAAGATCCCACATGCCGCGGAGCGGCTGGGCCCGTGAGCCACGGCCGCTGAGCCTCCGCGTCCGGAGCCTGTGCTCCGCAACGGGAGAGGCCACAGCAGTGAGAGGCCCGCGTACCGCAAAAAAACAAACAAACAAACAAACAAAAACTATAATGAGGTATCACCTCACACCAGTCAGAATGGCCATCATCAAAAAATCTACAAACAATAAATGCTGGAGAGGGTGTGGTGAAAAGGGAACCCTCTTGCACTGTTGGTGGGAATGTAAATTGATACAGCCAATATGGAGAACAGTATGGAGGTTCCTTAAAGAATAGAACTACCATACAACCCAGCAATCCCACTACTGGGCATATACCCTGAGAAAACCATAATTCAAAAAGAGTCATGTACCACAATGTTCATTGCAGCTCTATTTACAATAGCCAGGACATGGAAGCAACCTAAGTGTCCAATGAGAGATGAATGTATCAAGAAGATGTGGCACATATATACAATGGAATATTATCCATATAAAGAAATGAAATTGAGTTATTTGTAGTAAAGTGGATGGACCTAGAGACTGTCATACAGAGTGAAGTAAGTCAGAAAGAGAAAAACAAACACTGCATGCTAACATATATATATGGAATCTAAAAAAAAGAAATGGTTCTGAAGAACCTAGGGGCAGGACAGGAATAAAGACGCAGACGTAGAGGATGGACTTGAGGACCCGGGGAGTGGGAAGGGCAAGCTGGGATCAAGTGAGACAGTGGCATGGACATATATACACTACCAAATGTAAAATAGATAGCTAGTGGGAAGCAGCCGCATAGCACAGGGAGATCAGCTCAAGTGGTTTGTGACCACCTATAGGGGTGGGATAGGGAAGGTGGGAGGGAGATGCAAGAGGGAGGAGATATGGGGATATATGTATATGTAGAGCTGATTCACTTTGTTATAAAGCAGAAAATAACACACCATTGTAAAGCAATTATACTCCAATACAGATGTTAAAAAAAAAAAATGTGGGAGTAGAGGAGTGGGTGGGAGTATAGATGAAACAAAATTGGTCAAGAGTTGATAATTGTTAAAGATTGGTGATGGGCTACTTTTGTATTCGTTTAAAATTTTCTGTATGGAAAAGCTAAAAATTTTAATGTCAATTAAAAAGTAATCCATATTCGATTAAAAAATTAATTTAAAAAGTACTTTTAAAAGTAATGAATATGCAATTTTCATTGTTTTGTTCAATGCTATTATCTCAAGAGTCTGGAAATATCTTGACATAATAATAATTAATCACATTAACATTTACATCTGTAAAACTACAGCAATCCTTCTCACATGATGGTCCTCCCAATATGAGCTCTTCCAAAGAAGACGCTATTACACAATTTTGGCTTGAGGCCTTAAAGTTCACTTCTTATCACCTCCCCTATACGATGAAACTCTCACATTACGGGGAGCCACCCAGGGGCCCGTTGTTGGAGTGCTCCTAGTAAGTCAAATGTCTGTACAGGATGTTTATATCAATTTGCGGTTTTCTTGGCGTTATGAATTTAACCCAGCTGAGTAGCTTATAGTTTAGCTTTACAGCCTAGTGCATTCTTTCTTGTCATATGTGATACTCTCATTCTATCACTGAGGAATACTGGATATGGTGAGGAAAAGAGGCTATTTACCTAGTTTCTAGAGACAGAAAAAAGATCATCTCTTTTGCTTTAACTGACTAATTGTTTGCATGCTATATGATGTAATAAAAACCTCTGCCAGATGTCGCCCAAGGCGGACAAGGTTCAGAAGGACAAAGTACTATGTCAAAAAAAAAAGGTGCTTTTCAGAACTCTGGCTGGGTGACTTCAGAGAGACAGTTTTGTTATAGGTGCTGCTTTACTGCAACACCATAGTTGTTTCTAATTTACCCATATATAAAAAGTATCCTTTCATAAAAAACAACAAGAGTTTAAAAGTCATTTCAGATTCTGTTCCAACTCTTTTCAAAAACCAGCACAGAATTTGTGATGAGGTTGGTTGCAATTTTCTCTACCCTAAGTCTCTATCACATGGGCTGGAGGTTGTGTTGGAGGACTAATGTGTGCTTTTCAGGCTTGTAACTAAAAATGGCAGTAGATTAGGAGAATGTAAGGCTTAGTGACTGAGTGTACAAAAATATGATAATGATTAATGGGCAGGCAACACTGAACCAATACAAAATGCCTAAGAACACCACAATTAGAGAAATAAAGAAATAGGCATAGAGCAATTTTCTCAAAAGAACATAAAACATCTTTTTGCGTTATACTGGGTATTTAATGCCTTAAGTATGTAAACCATAGATATTTCCAGGAACTGATTACACAAGAAATAATTAGAATTCAGTACAGATATTTTCTTCAATTACTGATAGTCATTAAGGTAGAATAGTCACTAACTGAAAATTATTATTTTTAATCACATAAAAATAGAAAATAGAATTTCTGGAGAAAAATGCTTTTTAATTTATGCAATACCTTTTAAAAGAAATTAAAATTTTAAACAACAATTAAAAAGAAAAACAGGGATAGGAACTCAAAGCAAATAAGATAAAAGGTTTACTTCCTTAGTATATAAAGAATATGAACAAAAGAAAAAGTAAAACCTCAAAAGGTAAGTGGGGAAAGGATATGATGGTCATTACCCAGAGAGAGACTAAAACTAAGTTAAATGTTTAACCTCACCATTAAAAGAACAATACATATTAAATATGTATTATATGTATTTATACATATTATATAAACAAAGAAATGTCTTCGATTTTCCATACTAAATAGTACAAAGATAAACCTCCTAATATCCAATAATCTTGTGGGTGCAATGAAATTGCCTATTTCATACCTGTACTGGTAGAAAGTAATTGGCAAGAGTTATAAAATCACTCCAAAACTTTGGTCTATCAATCCCACTTTGGGTAATTTTATCTTAAAATCACAAGAAAAAGCTATGCTTACAAAAAAATGTTCATCATAATTTCCTGTATAATAGAGAAGAACTAAAAAGCAAACAGTATACAATACAATATACAATCATGGGGAATGATTTCATACCTTCATACATGTTGTACCATCATTAAAGTAATGATTTTGAATAGAATATGGCAACAGGGAAACATGGGTATGTTAAGTGAAAACTCCAGATAAAAATTATTTGTGCGTGATTACTGCAATTTTTAAAAACATATACCCTTAAAAAAGAGACAGGGGACTTCCCTGGTGGCGCAGTGGTTAAGAATCCTCCTGCCAATGCAGGGGACACGGGTTTGAGCCCTGGTCGGGAAAGATCTCACATGGCACAGAGCAACTAAGCCCGTGCACCACAACTAATGAGCCTGTGCTCTAGAGCCCGCGAGCCACAACTACTGAAGCCCGTGTGCCTAGAACTCGTGGTCCACAACAAGAGAAGCCACTGCAATGAGAAGCCCACACACTGCAAGGAAGAGTAGTCCCAGCTCGCAGCAACTAGAGAAAGCTCCCGCGCAGCAACGAATACCCAACGCAGCTAAAAATAAAAAAATAAAGAGACAAGATAATAATAGCTTCCTATTGTTTTACTTACTTTATCGTATTATAGATTTCTCTTCTTTTTAAATTTTTATAAAAATATATATTTTATAACGTATAAATATACTAAAATATAACTGAGTACTTTTTAAAATTACAAAGCCCTAAAGGAAGCCAAATACGTATTCTGTCTATGAACTCTCATTAATCCTGAATGAGTAAAGTATGAATTAATGAGACCTCTATCCTGGGAATTCTTTAAGTGCTGAAGATGTCATAAAATGTTACATATTAAGTCCTGACTATGTACCGGTTGTTTTAGATATATTTTCTCTAATTTTTACCATATCCCTGTAAAGTATTACTATCCTATTTTACACAGTACAAAACGAGGCAGACAGGTTAAAAATCTTGCCCACTGTCTCAGAGTTTCTAATGGCTAGTCAGAATCTGAACGCAGGTAAGTTTCACTCCAAAACTTAAACTCTCTTCTCTATTCACACTGTCCTTCTAGTCACAGTAAAGTTAATAAGTATTAAGGATACTGAACGAAAAACTTTATCAGAGTAAAGTATACTCTATAATTCAAATCAGAATTATTAGATCATATCTGAATGCTCACCTCCTTTAAGACTGAGTTAAAATGTGATCTCCCTGTTTTCTGAGACCGTGTTTTTGTCGAAGATCCATACCGAATCTGATTCCTCTTACTTATGACATCAGCTTTCAGCTTTGGGGGTTCCCCTTCCATAACGAACACCAGTTTTACATCCATTAGCGTTAAATATGAGATACGAAAAAATAGGTTCCTGAAATATAGAAGTTAATAATACATTAATCATCATATATTGATAGCAGAAGTCAACACAGCAGTATGACATAATGGCAAGAACATTAATATAAAATGTTATATGCAATAACATTTTATTTGTTAAGATTTTATTTTAAGTAGACTGGACTGAGAGACCACTGTGTGTCTTTTAGCAAAGAAGATTTATGATTATTCTAATTGCTATGTGGAAGCTGGTTTGGAGGAGGAGGCCAAGAGAGGAGGGAGGGAAACTAGCGAAGATTTCATCTCAGCAGGGCAGATAAGAGATATTGGCATCCACTGAGGCAGTGCTTCTGGACATCGAGAGAAGTCTGTGAACGCAGGGTATATTCTGGAAGTAAAACTGGCAAGACTTCTGATGGACTGGATGTGTGGAGGACAAAACAGGGGGAGAATGGCTCCCAAATTTCTGGCTTTTAGTCATCGAAGCATCCTTGCGGATATGTTAAATAGGCAGCCAAGTATTACGAGTCTGAAGCTCAAAGGGTACGATGTACAAATTGTGTTATCAATATGGAGATGGCAGATCGAGACACGTTGATACATTTTAAAATCTCAAAATGTAAAACAGCAACAACAAAAGAAATGAAGTGGAAACAAAACCAAGACACTCACTGCTTACGCAATCATCTATTTATATTCTGAGCACGTTTACTCTACCTGAGGTGGGGCTTCATGACCGTCCCAATCATTTTTTTGACTGTCTGTGCTTCACATACCCAGAGACTCAGATCAACCGCAATGGTTTTCCCACCAAGACTGTGCAAGTGGACGTGTTGTTTAACAGGCTCCAGAATCTGCCACAAGTCATTCACTCCCATCCTGGTGATTATCTGCTGTTATTCGAGGCACCCTTTTCAAAAGATTGTTAAAAGACAGAAGCTCAGAACAGAAATTCAAACAGTGTATTTTGAGCTACTGTGGGGTGATTCATAAATAAGAGTATTCTTATTTCTTCCACTGGTCAGCTCTTCGGAATGAATCAAGAACACCTGAAACATTAAAAATGGTGGTAATACACTTAGTGGCTTCAAAAACACTGATACAACTAACAGATGAAAAGTTATTAACAGATTATAGCATGCTGAATTTGTCCTTAAAATCCACTCATGTCACCAAATATGTTTCTCTATAGTACTGAAAAATAGTTATTTTTAAACCTAATGTAACCAATGTCAAGGGCTGCCTTGTCCCTCCTCATTCTTTCCTCTTTTCCACGCAGTCTTTAGCAGTGGCTGAGAATAAAATTTTTCACATGGTCACATTAGTATTGCATGAAATTTGGAAAATAAAAGGAAAAATTACCTCCATCTTAAAAGGTGGTAATTGGCTTCTCCCACCTAATAAGAGCTAACAAATGCAGAGACGGGTAGAAAATCCACAGATGTGGTAATGCATATTTGTCTTCTTGAGAATTCACTCCTTGATTTACATACCTAAAGAGAGAATAGGACTAGTCCTCTATCATAATCAGGAAAAACAAAAAGACAAAAGCAAGGAAGAATGCAAACACACAAACAAACAAAAAAACACAAAAGATTAAGGAAGGAAAACTGATGGAAAAGTAGGGAGGGGGGAGATAGAAAAGGAAGAGTTGAAGGAATACATTATTATTATTTTTTTTTAAAGAGCATTGGCTTTTTAAATTGCAAGGTCATGCATGTTCACTGTGGGAAAATAAAAAATCTTTTAAAAGAAAAATATTTTAAAATCACCTATAGTTCCACTATCCAAAGAAAACTGATGTTAAACTCTTTTCTATGTACATGACATTTTAAAAACAAAATTTGCTTAAACCCTGCTATTGTAACCTGCTTTGGTATTTTCTACACGCCAGTTTTTCCTTATTAAACATCTATAGCTGTTTTTCTTTTCCTTTGTTATTATTTGATAAAAAATATTATGTAGCATTTGCATTGAAGATTCAGTCTATGTAAATGTCTGACTATGTATCATCTGAATAATGACCTTAATTCACTCTACAAACACAAGGTAGGATACAAGACATTAAGACAAAAAGCTATCACCACAATGTAAAGCCATTCTAAATAAAATGTAACTGTATTGTCTGTTCCTTTAACAGGGTCCATAGTAAAAGCAAATGTTTTCAAATTGTACATGGCTACAAAGAAAATAAATGCTGGAAATGCGGCTATCTGTCATTTTCTCGGAGCTTTTCTGAATCTTAATTTTAAACGTGGTCAGTGTAACTCTAAGTAGTACTTTGTGCACTCATTTTTATGAAAAGTTGCACAAATATTTGCCGATATGTCACTTTAGAAGGAAAATTATAGATTTAAATACAGGGAAGAAAGCATTAGGTAGTAATGGGGTTCCAGTGCTACTATAGTCTATTGCACTCAAGAAGGCCCACAGATTGAACGTGGGTGGCACCGTGACATGGATTCAGAGTCAAGATTTTACCTCTTTGTTAGTGAAAAGTTGTAGTAAATTTTGGAAAAAGAGCTGGGGGCACATGTATTCCCTAAAGCATTATTATGAAGGGAAACAAACCTTTTAAAGTGTTAACCACTAGGACTTCTCTGGTGGCGCAGTGGTTAAGAATCCGCCTGCCAATGCAGGGGACACGGGTTCGAGCCCTGGTCCGGGAAGATCCCACAAGCCGCGGAGCAACTAAGCCCGTGCGCCGCAACTACTGAGGCTGCACTGTAGAGCCCGTGCTCCGCAACGAGAGAAGCCACCGCAGTGGGAAGCCCGCGCACGGCAATGAAGAGTAGCCCCTGCTTGCTGCAACTAGAGAAAGCCTGCGTGCAGCAGCGAAGACCAGCGCCGCCAAAAATAAGTAAATAAATAAATTTAAAAGAAAAGAAAAAAATAAAGTATTAACCACCACAACATATAAAATTCAGAAATAGAAAGTTTGAGGGGGAAGTTCTTATTGATAATTGTGTTTCCTTTTATTTGTGACTCACTCTGGATACTGGAATGTGTTGCTACTGAAGGAAATTAAGCGACTTCTCTCTGGAGGAACCTTATTATAACTGATCTTGGTTCATTTAAATTTGACCCTGACGCTAGCTGTCAAATTTTTAAATGCAGGCATCTTCCTGATTTAGCAATAGCTCTCCTAGGAATTTACTTTAAGATATGCTCTTAAGTGCTTACAGATTTATATTCATTGTAACATTGTTTATAATAGACACTGGGAAGAACCAAATGAGCACAACAGACATATCTTTAAGCAAATTATGGTATATTCAAACAATGGAATAGATGATGCAGCAAATAAAAATGGATGCATCTATCTGAACTGATGAAATAATCTCCAAGTTCTGAAATGAAAACAGGTACAAAATAGGTTATTTATTAGGGATGACTTAAGTTGAGAGATGTGGAAAATTACTCTTTGTGTTGTTTATTTTTTAAAATAACTACATGCTTGTATTACTTTTCAAATTTAAAAAAAAAGCTAAAGAATGTGGCCCTATCTATAAAGGGTTGGGCAAATAAACTAGAAATCTTTAGATGGTTTATGTCTTGCCTAAATATTAAGTAATGAAATATGGACACAGTTCATGGGTCAATTAAAAAGCAATGTTCTACATATTCATGAGTACCTGAATATCAAATATGACTTCAGTATGTTATTTTAAGGATAAGAGATTCATTTTTTCTGGTTTCCTCCAGAATGCCTAGGAATGAGTTCTGTGGTCTTAGGCAAGGCGCATCTTTTCTCTGGCCCTTCCATGTCTAAAGTTCAATCCTTCCTACCATGTCTCTAATGCTTCATTACATAAGCTGACTACACATATATAAGTGAATAGTAAGAATAAAGACTGTTGCATGGTGCAGTGTTACCATGGCACACACAAACACATATTTATGTATAGGACTGTGATGTACATTGTATTCCTTCTGAGGGTGATGGAAAAAAAAAATTGGAGAAACACTAATGAGGTAGACTCAATCTTAAAAATTGTAGTCCTCTGGGCTTCCCTGGTGGCACAGTGGTTGAGAGTCCGCCTGCCGAAGTAGGGGACACGGGTTCGTGCCCCGGTCCGGGAAGTTCCCACATGCCACAGAGTGGCTGGGCCTGTGAATCATGGCCGCTGAGCCTGTGCGTCCGGAGCCTGTGCTCCGCAACGGGAGAGGCCACAACAGTGAGAGGCCCGCATACCGCAAAACAAACAAACAAAAAACTGTAGTCCTCTATTTCAAGCACATTTGGAACATTTTTAAGGATCTTAACGGAATATATTATTCACTGGGGCAGCCATGCCTGGAAAAATAAAAATAAACCCAAAACTGATTCTATTAATATTTTAAGATTCCCACAGATTGGATCCCTTAAGCAAGACAAAGAGGGCTTTTAACTAAGCCCATAAGTAATGTCTTTAATATAATATGATCATTACATTTAAAACTTATTCATGTTATTTTAATTTCTTTTGTCAGAAATAAACCTGGTTTAAAGAATGAGCATCCCAGGACTTCCCTGGTGGCGCAGTGGTAAAGAATCCACCTGCCAATGCAGGGGACACAGGTTCGAGCTCTGGTCCGGGAAGATCCCACATGCCGCGGAGCAACTAAGCCCGTGTGCCACAACCACTGAGCCTGCGCTCTAAAGCCCGCAAGCTACAACTACTGAGCCCATGTGCCACAACTACTGAAGCCCGCACACCTAGAGCCCGTGCTTCACAACAAGAGAAGCCACCGTAATGAGAAGCCCATGCACCACAACGAAGAGTAGCCCCCGCTCACTGCAACTAGAGAAAGCCCGCGTGCAGCAACAAAGACCCAATGCAGACATAAATAAATAAATAAATAAACAAATAAATAAATAAATAAAAAAGAATGAGCATCTGTGGTTATGTTACAGAACAACTAGCACTGGCAGCTGAACAGATATGTACCTAGGACATCTATTTTGGCTATTCCTTTATTATAATATGAGCAAAGACTACAAAACTGTAACAACGGCTGCTTAAGCACAACTAGTATGAAAAACGCAGGCAAAAAGAAAAAAAGGTCTGTAACAAAATTATCATTTAGGTCCCAGAAAGTAAAAATTACTATCTCTGAGCTAAGGTTTTCTCTTCTCCACTTTCCTTAGTTATGTGACATTTTCTAGGGAAAAAAAGTCTCTTTCATTGACAGTCTTCCTGGTCACCATATTTTTTTCTTCCAGTTTTAATGAGATACAACTGACATACAGCACTGCTTAAGGTTCAGTTGTACAACATAATGATTTAACTTAAGTACATCATGAAATGATTACAGTAAGTTTACCACATCCATCATCCCATAAAGATACAAAATTTAAAAATGTTTTCCTTGTGTTGAGAACTCAGGATTTGCTCTCCTAACAACTTTCACATATAACATACAGCAATGTTAATGATATTAATCATGCTGTACACGACACCCTTAGTACTTATTTATTTTATAACTGGAAGTTTGTACCTCTGACCACCTTCATCCACTTCCTTTTTAAACTACTTTGGTACCTTGACCTAGAGTCCCAATATATCTACTGAAATGCATTTGAAAAAGGTTAAAAATCTCTCGCGTCGGGGCTTCCCTGGTGGCGCAGTGGTTGAGAGTCCGCCTGCCGATGCAGGGGACACGGGTTCGTGACCCGGTCCGGGAGGATCCCACATGCCGCGGAGCAGCTGGGCCCGTGAGCCATGGCCGCTGAGCCTGCGCGCCCGGAGCCTGTGCTCCACAATGGGAGAGGCCACAACAGTGAGAGGCCCGTGTACCGCAAAAAAAAAAAAAAAAAAAAAAAAAAAAAATCTCTCGTGTCCCCCAAGCATATTCCTATAAAGTAGTAATGCTCTGCTATGTTTCTTTCATAACCATGAAAGAATTGCTGCTATTGTGAAACGTGCTTTTCTCCACTGTTTTCTCTGAATGATAGGACCCAAGGGACAATTTTTAGGAGCTAGCCTCTGTCTCTAACATGCCCCAATGAGTCTTTTTTTTTTTTTTCTTTCTCTTGGTAACTTACCGTTAATGAATTTCCATTAGACCTTCTTGAATAACTGCAAGACTTTATATAGTCTTAACTAAAAAATAATAGATTAGAACTATGCCAAGCAACACTATTTAAAGGATTGGTGGCAGGCATAAGAACTAGAAAGTTAACAGAAAGACTCACAGGAAGATCATTTTTAGAGTCAGAGAGGTGAGTCTCCTTTGAATACTCTATAATGAAGAAACTTCTCTTCACTTTCCCTCTTTAATATTTATCCCTCATCATCTGACAACTTCTCCAAATTCTTGATAAGAACATCTAATCTCCTACTTTACATAGATGCATAATATGCATGTAATTCTTGATTCCACCATCTCTCCTCAAAACTGTTCTATCCCTAGTCATTGCCAAATATCCAGTTGCTCAGGCCAGAAACCTAGCAGTCATTCTTGATTGTTCTCTTTACTTCACTCTCTAACAGCAACTTGATCAACAAGTCCCCTGTCTCCAAAACACATCCTAAATCCTCGTTTCTAAAGATACTCTTCTAGTGCCTGAAGTCTGCTAACTGGCCTCTCTGCTTCTACTTTTTGCCACCCACGCAATCATCCTCCCCATAGAAGCCACAATGATATTATTTAAAAATCTAAAACATATTTAAAAATCTTCATCTCTCTGGTAATGGACAGTGAATTTCCTTAAGGGTGACATAACTTCTGTTTGTTACCAGTTAATTTACTTCATTTATGGTGCTATCTTATAGTCAGTTGTAAAATGCAAAAAATATTAATGTAAAATTACAAAGCATTCTAAATGTAATGCATTCTTTTAAAATACTATTTTAGGATTATCTTCAATAGATCTACAACCTAAGGTCTTTGTGCTCCTTTTGAAAATCACTTGTAAAAGCAGAATATTAAACAAATACCTCAATAGTTCTGAAAGGGTAAAATTATGTGAAATATCTTATGAAAAATTACACCATGTGTGTGTTTGGTTTTTTTGGCTGTGCTGTGTGGCTTGTGGGATCTCAGTTTTCCACTAAAGGACTGAACCTGGGCCACGGCAGTGAAAGCCCAGAATCCTAACTACGAGGCCACCAGGGAACTCCCCATAACATGTTTTAAGGATGCACTTAATCTAAAATGTCTATTTCCACGATCTATTATTTCCCATTCCTTGTCACTTTCTTTGCACCAGCCCTTCCTTTGAAGTGATATTAAGTAGCAATGGTAAGACTGTAAAAGCATTTAAAGTTCCCAAAGGGGACAGAATGCAACAACTTTTAAGATATTCAAGTACAACTACACTCAAAGATAGAACAGATGGTTCTTGCATGAGGTCATGATCAACCTGAAAAGGCTGCTTGAAAATAGCTCAGCATTAAGTAAAATTTAAAAATACTACACATAGCAAGCTCACCCCAAACTGTGTATAATTTTATCTTCCATTTTTATTTTAATAGGTGAAATTTGAAATTTTTTATGATGTAAGATTTGGTGAGTCTCTTCTCCTATCTTTCATAACGTAATGATTTCATTGACATCAATCTGCTCATGCAATCAATGTATATTACATATATTTTAAAAAGTCTCCTAATATAGTTCTTAAGAACTAATGTGATGCAAGAATACTTATGTGAATCAACGAAGTCAGAACAACCCACAGCAAATAACTTTATAGCCTACTAGTGGCTTCAATTTATATGCTTTAGTGAAAGGGCATTGGACTTGGGATAGAAAACCTAAAATTTTGATCTTGGATATACACTGACTAGCTGTACAACCTTGGGAGGACATTTAAGCCATCTACAAAATGAGAGGTATTAAACCAAATGAATTACAAGATTCTGATATCTTTCGAATCTCATCAACAATTCTGATAGCTTGGTATTAAAAACAAATCACTCTATTTCAGATATTATTTCTTGGTAGAAAGAACATGAATTTCTAGTTTAAAAAAAGAGCTTAAGAATCCCCTTCAGGTTAAAACAAAACCAAATCCTTTGATGTAACCATATGGTACCCATAAATCAATTTATGCTCCTAAAACTTCCTTAAAAGCTAATAAGCTTTATTGGTTAATTATAAAACTGAATGAGGTGAGAAAAGCACAGAACCTTGCTAATTCCACTAATGAATCAAATTTAAAGAACATAAAAGAGGTAAATGGTTTGATATGCAAAAATATACATTTTATTAAACAGCTTTCCAGTTTTATTTCAGTTTTAAGCAGAAACATTAGAAACAAATTTTTTTAACAATAAAGCAGGAACTACTTTAAATTTCCCAATTCCCATGCAGATGACTCTATTTCATATAAAGTTAGGTAAACTGTATAAAGCTTATTTCAATTCAGATTGTATTGTATAGGACTTACCACATAATTTCAGTAATTAATGCTGTGTTTATTATTTCTTCAGTTTTATTTTCATATGAATTTAGCTTAAACTTTGAAGAATAATATAACACAGGCTTAAATTACTTGTTATTAATAAATATTTATTAAATGCCTACTATTTACCAGAATTCTTCTTGGTGCTGGAGATACAATACTGAAAGATCAAGCCCTGCATTTAAGGACCGTGGTTAGGTGAGATTAGAGATAAAAAGGGAATTATAACAATGTGACAAGTACAGGCACAGAAGTAAGGCTAGAGAACTACAGGAGTAAATAGAGCTAAAGAAGGTATCCTACCTAGTGTAGGGCATCAAGGAAGACTTCTTAAAGGAAGTGACATATAAGCAGAGACCTCCCAGCTGTGCTTCCCATCTTTTACCCACAAGGACCACTTGGGCCAGATGTCGTAGTGTTTTCACCTATGTCGACAATGTCATATGTGTATCATGGCAAAGGCCAGGAAAGGAACATATACTTGATCATCTTTAGAAGTAAAAGGGTAGGAATTTCCTTACTGGAGACCAGAAGTTTGACATCAATTTCTTCGGGGGTGTTCTGGGTTAGCAGTAAATACCCCTTTTTTCCATCTAGAAAGGAAGATTTTGGGGTATAGAAAGTATATTACGTGAAGGGCTGCCACGTGAAGAGCTGTGTAAAGACAGAGGCGGTAGCTTAATGTCGGGTTGAGAAAGCGCTGAAAGCTAAGCCAAGGACCTTAAACTTCTTTAGTTCCGATGTTTATTGAGAGGGTTTGTAACGTAGGCACGCGCCAGCGGAAAGAAAGATTGTAAATAAACAACCACAATGCCTTAAGATAACTGCTATAATGGAAGTATTTCCAAAACACAAAGTTAACACCAAAAAAGAGGAACACCCAAGTGTGCCCAAGGGGATCAGGGAAGGCTCGCCCAGGATGGCCTTGAACCAGGCGTGGGAGTGTACCCCACGGTGCCCGGGAGAAGGACATTCGGGACCCAGCGGCCTCGGCACGGCCGCCAGAGCGCGGAGCCGCGGCGGACAGCTCCCACGCGCCGGGGCGAACCGCAGGGACTGGGAGACTCCGGGCTCGGAAAGCAGGGCTGAATCCGGCCGGGAGCTTCGGACTGCTGTCCTCCTGGACCCAAAGGGAGCCTTTTGGGAGGAGGGGGCGGGTGCGACAGGGACACGAACACAGAGCTCGCCCCCAACCCAGACTGCAAAGGAGCCAGTGGACGGACCCGGGCGGTGCCGTCTCTCCACCGTTCTGTGGGACTTACCGGGCCAACCCTTCCTCCTTGGTTTTGAAAGACGCCCTTCCGTGATTTACCAGTTTGGCCTGAATCTTAACTACTGCTGTCTACAAGTTTCTAAATTTTCTCTTCTCAAAAAATAAGAAAAAGAAAAGGAAAGACTTTCTCTTTCCTTCCCCAAGCAAAGTCGACCGTTTGGCGCCTAGCACCCTGCCCCGGAAAGCTCCTGGGGAGCACTTCGAATTCGGTGCCTTCTCGTCCATGGCCCCGCCTCTTCCGGGAAGTGACTGTCCCCTTTCCGGGACTGCGGCCGTACGCTCGGCTTCTCGGGCTCCCAGCCGGTCGCTGTACGCATGGGTGGAACTGTAGTCCTGGGGCTCCGAGCTTTCTTCACTTTCACTTAGGCAAATCACCCGCCCCGCTCCCCGCGTCCCGCTATCGCCGAGCCCTAAGCTTCTACAAGCTTTCTCCGTCCGCCCAGGGGCACTTCCGGCCCCTCTTAGACTCCAGTGGCGCGGAAAACCCCGAACTGCGCACGCGCTGGCGGAGTCCCGGCGGGAGGGGGGGCGGGGCGCAGGCGCGGAGTGTCCCGCGGTGGGCGCCGGGGCGGCCGGGCTGCTGCCTTCTCCCGCTGTGGGCGCGCAGAACCCCGCGGGCCGACGGCGGCCGGCCGACGCCGAGACGCCCCTCGGGTGGCTTTAGCGTCCTGTTGCGCCACGGCCGCCCCGCCGATCAGGTTCCTTCGGGAGACTTCGACTTGTTCGAGGTAGGGTGAGGGCGCGCGCCGTCGCTCTCCCTTGCTGCGGGTCCATGCCCCTCCACCGCACTCGTAGCTGGCGCCCCCAGCCCACCTGGTGGCGGCCGGGTCAGCGAAGCTGCTACAGTGTCTAGGGGGCCCGGGCGGCCCGGCCCACGGCCGGCGGGGATCTTCTCGCCCTCTCCGCAGGCGGCACAGGTCCCCTCAGCCGCGGGAAACTTGCCCGTGTGTCCGCTGGGCTCCGCCCTCGAGGGGCTCTGGCGGCGAGGCTTGCCAATGCCGGCTCGGGCTGCGGGACCCGGCGCGCGGCCCAAAACGGCCCTTTAGGCTTTGACGAGGGGCTTGGGGGGTATAAGGGTCGGGGGGTGAGGTTGGGTTCGGGAATCGGGCTTTTATCACCCGTTTGATGGTACCTCGCAAGTAGCAACTTAAGAATGTTTAAGAGATGTATGTAAGTATTACTTAAATTGGATTTGCTGCTAAAATGCCAGTTTCATGAGAACGCAAACTCTTCTGTACCTGGAAGAATTAAATTATGATGTTTGGAGGTTTTATGATGTTATTTCTTTTCCCTGATTTTCTCGTGGAGATGAGCTGGAGAAGAATCACTATTGGGAATTGCGGAACACAGGACTCAAGGGTAGAGAAAGGGCTTGAGAGGATCCTGGGATAATTCCTAGAAAGAGCAACTATTTGCTGTTTAAACCCTGAAGACAGAACTTATGTGAGTGCTTACTGCTCTGTATATTTCATGAGGAGACGATTACAAGCGAGTGTTTTGAAGACAAGCTACTCTGGAATGTATATTCAAAAGAAAAAGAGTCCAAATTCGCTGACGGCTTTTAGACGTCTGCTATGTAGTCTTTTAAAATGTTCACTGGCACATGCACTTGCTTGCAGAGAGTTCCATGGGTGCATGAGTGGAGAGGGACCATATTGGAACTACTTAGATTTACTTTATCTCGTTCTTTTACTGTGTGAAATATGCAGAGTAATAATTTCCTATGAGAATGTGTATTTACAGTTGTGTTGTTTTTTTTTTTTCCTTGAATGGCTGTAAGTACAAAGAAGTTTGGAGATTACTAGAATATTGCTTAAAAAACATGTTTTTGTGCAAGACAGAACCAGTGTTAATGTGACCCCCGACAAGTCGGTACCACCTCTGCAAATATCAGTTCCTTTTCTGTAATTGGAGAAAATAACATGGTCCCTAACTCACAGGATTCTTAAATATGTGAGGGTGGGGGGATAGAGAGAGAGAGTTAGAGTTTTATCTCTGTACCTGTCTATAATTAGTATGAAGTATTTAGAATTGAGCCTGGCAAAAGTCAGCACAAATGGCATATTAAAGTGGTTACAGTGAAAAACCAGTTTCATTCTCAAAAGTTTATTTTACAGAGTATATTTTACTGAGTGCCTGGATGTAGAATTTTGTGTAAAACCTGCCTAAATCTTGACTATCATATTTAGACCTAAGTTAGGAAAATTAATCAAAGCCGTACTTGGCTTACTTTCAGGAATTAATAAATAACTCAAAATTTTACCACAATAGTATGCATTATATTTAAGGCATAATTAAATGTCACAGTTATATATATATATATATATATACACACACACACACACACACACACACACGTCCAGATGACTGAGGGTCAAGTGTAGATACTTACATTAATGTTAGTGTTTTGGATTCACTAGTTAATGAGATACATCTTTCTCACTAAACATAGTTTCCCTGGTGACCAAATTCAGAACACTTCCTGTGGCTTTCTTAGCTCCACTCCCAAATCTGCCTCTACTGCAGAGTATATTTTATTGCCTATGCCCTCTCTATCTCAGGAGCACTTAAAACTCAGTGTTTTCAAACAACATAAATGTATTATTTATCCTCCTTCCTTTCCAAACCTGCTCAGTCTACTGATAATGGCATTTAGTATTAAGAGTAAAGGTTGTTTCCGAAAATTAAACACAAGGTAAAATTCTGTAAAGCAAGCCCAAGTTTTAATTGGCTTGAATAAGTAATATTAGAGGGACATATCACATTAGAATCCTTTATGTAGTTTTATACATTAACGAAGGATGGACAAGAAGATGAACAGCTTAATATCCAATTTCACTGCCTATAAATAGTCAAACTTGGTTAAACTCAGTTCATACCATGAGGAACCTGGACGTTAAAGAGGTTTGACTTTGGGTTTTGACAACCTGGGTTTGGATCTAGGCTCTGCTAAGTTATAGCTACATAAGTCTGAGTATCTTTTAATTGAGCCTCAATATCCCCTTTTGTAAAATAAGGACAATACTTAGAAGGATGTTGAGGATTAAAGGAAAGGTTTGTACCTCTTAATCCCCTTCGGGTATTTCATCCCCAACCCCTCCCTCTGGCAACTATACGTTTGTTCTCTGTATCTGTGAGTCTGTTTTCATTTTGTTTTGTTTCTTCTGTTTTTTAGATTCCACATATAAGTGAGATCATATGGGTATTTGTCTTCCTCTGTCTGACTTATTTCATTTAGCATAATACCCTTTAGATTCACCCATGTTGTTGCAAATGGCAAGATTTCATTTTTAATGGTTGTGTAATATTCCATTGTGTGTGTGTGTGTGTATCACACCTTTATCCATTTATCTGTTGATGGACACTTAGATTCCTTCCATATCTTGCCTATTGTAAATATTGCTGCAGTGAACATTGATGTGCATGCCACTGCTTTTGTTCAGCACCCCTTATCCTTTAGAGACTGGTCTCTTTTGCCCCTATTCTTACTCTCTCTGTTTCGTTTGTCTTCTATATTGAGGTCACAGGGATTTTTTAAAACATAAATCTGAGTGTTCACATTTTATTATCTGAAGTGCTGTGCTTAGTACTTCCTAGTTTTGCTTATCTGGAATTGTTTGATGGATGGCCTAATGACTTTTTTCACTTATTTATATTATTTATTATCTATTGCATCTCACATTACTTCATGATATATTCCAAGTAGTGTGCTTAATTAATTCAGTACATTAAAAATGAGGTGATATAATGCAGAATGAATTTGTCTGTGGTGGTGGGAGAAGTGGAATTGGGAATGAGGTAAGTAGTCCATGGCAGATTCAGAAACAGCAACAGTTTGCCTTTTCTTAACCATTGTTTTCTATTAATAATTCCAGTTCTGTTATGACTGTTCTCACTGCTGTTAACCCCTACTTTGATATGAATGGGAAGTGTGAATCACTACATACTCACAATAAATTTGAAAATTTAGAAATTTATAGTCCTTTGTTAAAATGCTTTTGGTCTCTATCAAATTTCCTATGTACATGCTTGCTGTAATTAACCCTTGGTGATTGATTTTTCTTCTTGAACTTTTTTTTTATTGAGAATCTGCATATTTGTTACTGTTCCTGCTCTGATGGAGTTTGCTTTCTGCGAGGGGGAAATGATATGTCCCTTAATTTTAATTTTTTAATTGTAAATAAACAAATATTAAAGACCATGAAGAGCTTTATGGATATATTGAAAATCCCAGAGGAGTTTTTTTTTCTATTTTTATATATTGCAGGATATTAAAAGTGTTTTTCTTTGCATCTGTTTATATGTCTCTTTAGCCTATTAGAAACAATTTTACTATTGTAACCTAAAATTAACTCTCAAGACACTTCATGTGTGTTTTTAAAAATCCATTATCATTAAATTACAAAGTGATTCCTATTTTAAAAGGTAGGATCCTTCAGTGTCTGTTAGATGCAAGTTACCATGGCAACCTAACAGCATACTGCAAATCCCAGGCTAAGCACAGCAAATAAAAAACATCATTGTCACGTAGCACACTGTCTTCTGTCTTGTATAGAATCTCACATTCGTTGTGAGGAGCTAATCACATTTACCTTCATGCCCCTTGCTCCCCCCAATTTTACCTGAAAAACTACCATTTTCTAATGGTAAAATACTAAAATCAGTCAGCTGATGTGTCTGCTAACTGCAAGGTCACGTATTAAGCATTAATAAAAACAGTGTCTAAAAGAGCATTTAATGTTGGGAAAACCAAAAAGTAATGTGTCTTCTTTGCTCTTCTATAATAAATAAATTACTGTAATTGAGAAAGGAATAGAGGTGTGGGTGGGAAAGAAGGGAGTGTTGGGAAAATAATAGCCTGGTGGTATTCTAGGGAACTTAAATTAGCAACAAGCTGAAACTAATATACATTAATTCTTGCTATTAAATAATTTGAGAATTGTTTGATTTTCAAGTTCTGACTTGTGTAAGAGATTCAAAATAAACATTATTTGTAAAAAAGATGGTGAATATTATGTAATTGTGACTGTAACACTAGTACTGTCTCAAAAGGCATTTGTTAAGTGTCCTTCTTTGGATGTTAACTAATATACCTTTTAAGTGGTATTTGATTTATCATGATAAATTAGGTTCCTTATTGCCTTCAGGATAGGATAAAGTCCCAAGTTTTTTAATGTTGTTTACAACAGTTCTTCTCAGACTTCAATGTGCCTGTGGGTCACCCGAGACCTTGTTAAAATGAAGCTTCAGATTCAGTTGGTTTAAATTGAGGCCTGAGATTCTGGGTATCTAATATGTTCCTCGGAGATGCAGACGGCTGCTTGATGGTCCTTGGACCACATTTTGAATATCAAGTCTACCAGTCATTCTATGGCTGGCTTCTTCTCTGCTGCCCTAACTTTATTACTGGTAGCTATGCCTTGTCCTTTATGGCACTGTGTCATGGACATGCTTATAGTATCCCCTACAGTAGCAGTTTGCCAAGTGTGGTCCAGGGATCCATGAGACTCTTTCAAAGGGTCTACAAGATCAAAATTGTTTTCATAATTATTGTAAGATGTTATTTCCCTTTGTCATGTTCATTCACTTGTGACTGTACAATGGAGTTTTCCAGAGGTTACAGACATGTGATGATGCCATCGCTCTGGCGACTGATAGAATGTGTACTTGTGTGTTGCTTGTTTTAAAAGTTTTTCAGTTTTAATTTATAATATGGTAAATATTGGTAGATTTAAACAAAAGCTCTTTGAGGTCCTTGGTACTTTTTAAGACACCACAACCTTTGAGAACCGCTGCCCTATGGTTTTTTTAGGCCATGGACACAAAGACTCACATCTAAAACTTTACCAGAGCTCTTTCCATAGCTTACGGTGGCTGTTCAGTTAGGGTGGGAGTTTCAGCCCCCCACGTGGACACTGCAGTGGGGTGGCCTCCTCACCTTTCTGGGCAGTGGTAAAAGGCCTCCTCTGACACCATCCAAGGGGGAATGGGAGTAAGTAGCATCCTGTTACCTCCTGTTGGGGGTGGACATCTAAGTTCTCCACCTGATGCCATCATCATGGCTCCCTACTTGGCCTACACAGCCTTCTCTGAAACTAGCTTCACCAGGGTGGAAGTCCAGGCTACCCACTTGGCCTTTGCTGGTGTTGGGGGGGAAGAGGAAGGGCCAACAGTTCTTTTAGTGATATTTGACTGGAGTAGAGTGATTATTGTCTAAAAGTTTCCTGTCTTGTTAGGCTCCCCTTTTCCTGCTCCTTTGTCTAGAGTGAGCAAGCTTTCATTAGGCTTTTTTTTGTTTTTGCGGTACGCGGGCCTCTCACCGCTGTGGACTCTCCCATTGCGGAGCACAGGCTCTGGATGCGCAGGCTCAGCGGCCATGGCTCACGGGCCCAGCCGCTCTGCGGCATGTGTGATCTTCCCGGACCGGGACACGAACCCGTGTCCTCTGCATCGGCAGGCGGACTCTCAACCACTGCACCACCAGGGAAGCCCTCATTAGGCATTTTTGTTTTTCCCCTGCACCCGTTGGTGTTTCCCCTGTTGCTGGCTTCTCCAAGTCTGGGATAGTTGACGCAAACAAAAACTCAGGGAACTACCACGATGTCATTCCTTGGGTCACGTGGTTCCTAGCCAATCTGCCTCCTTCTTCAGAGTCGTCTTATGTTTGTTTTACAGTATATATTTTTCAAGGATTTTAGTTTTACTAAGCAGGGAGAATAGGGAAAATTACATCTATTCCATCTTCCTGAAAGTGGATGTCTGATTGCTTTTATTAACTTGCACTTTGAGATAAAGAATTAGAGACTAAACTCCAGCCCCACTGCATATCTCTTATATTTGGTTGTATAAAAATATATGAATAAACATTAAAATATTTTCATTAAAGAAAAACTAGGTTTGAAAAACGCAAATAACTACTTTTGGGAGACAAAAGTTTAAATTTAATTAAATAGAATTGATGTGAAAGGAGTCATGACCACAGTTGAGGATTTTACAAAACAAGGTAATTTTGTGTAGTAAATTTGAAGCTTTAAATTATCAGTGTTCTGGAAAATAAAATTATAGCAAACTTGTTCTAGGAAGATATAATGAACCTGTAATAACCAGTGTACAAAAAAGAAATTGAAATGATTTCATAAAATTAAAATAGTCTCCAATATCTAATAGCTTTAAGCTTAGTTCTTTCTCACTTTCAGAAAACATTTCAATGTCATGCCAGAGTGGTGATTTCAGAGCATTAAAAAGATGGGGGAGGGTGGGCTTCCCTGGTGGCGCCTGGTGGTTGAGAGTCCGCCTGCCGATGCAGGGGACACTGGTTCATGCCCCTGTCTGGGAGGATCCCGCATGCCGTGGAGCGGCTGGGCCTGTGAGCTGTGGCCGCTGAGCCTGCGCGTCCGGAGCTTGTGCTCCGCAATGGGAGAGGCCACAGCAGTGAGAGGCCCACATACCGCAAAAAGAAAAAAAAAAAAAAAAGGGATGGGGAGGGCTTCCCTGGTGGCGCAGTGGTTAAGAGTTAAGAATCCGCTTGCCAATGCAGAGGACACGGATTTGAGCCCTGGTCCGGGAAGTTTCCACATGCCGTGGAGCAACTAAGCCCATGCGCCACAACTACTAAGCCTGTGCTCTAGAGCCCACAAGCCATAACTACTGAGCCCGCATGCCACAACTACTGAAGCCTGCATGCCTAGAGCACATGGTCCGCACAAGAGAAGCCACCACAATGAGAAGCCCACGCACCGCAATGGAGAGTAGCCCCTGTTCACCCGCGCGCAGCAATGAAGACCCAACGCAGCCAAAAATAAATAAATAAAATAAATATATTAAAAAAAAAAAACGATAGGGAAACTACCCAGTTCACTTAATGAAGCATGCATTGTCACAATAAAACCTGTCAAAGATAGTTCCCCAAAGCAGTTCCAACACAGTATGTATAGACATTTGATGTTTCTGCAAAATTGGTTCTGTCAGTGTAACTTAAGAAAGCAGTGGGTAAAAATTAAACACTGTACGAATGTCTGTCTCGCCTGCCCTCCTTCTCTCACATCTCTGCTCTAGGCTCCCTGTTCTCTGTCTACTACATGCCGTCTTTGTAACACCGCTCCACTAGCCCCCCAGCCTCCCCACACACACACACTTAAGCTTGGCTGTCTTGCCCTGCAGGTACATCAGCAAGTGGAGCTTTCCTCTCTTCTACTGAGAACTGACTTGAATCTTTCAATCCAAATGCATGAGAGAGAAAATCTCATTTAACCCACCGCTGCCATGTACCTGGTACAAACAGGGCTGCTATAGTATAGCACTAGGGGCACCTAAATGGGTTGAGAGTAGAGCTATTTTTCATATTCTTACATCTTAGAAATTTTTTATTACCTATGCTGTGGATTTTTCTTTCCAGTTATTCAGCAAACAGTTATTGGGTACCTATCATTTTAGATCTCTAAGTGAATTTTTAAGAGAAAAATGAAAGCAACATTTGGAGTAGTCAACCATTTAATTTCAATCAAAGACCATCAGCTTTGACTTGAGATGCAGCATTTATATGTTTAGAAAATCTTGATGATGTTCATTTTCTAGGTATAAATTTTATAGTATATCAGTAAAAAACAAAAACAAAAAAACAGACAATCAGCATGGGCTGATTCTTTGGAGAAGAGTTAAGGGGCACTATTGATGCTAGGCAGCACTGCTCCAAATATGCTTCTTTGGGAAAATAATTAAAATTAGTTTTATGTGGTTCACCATTTATAAGTTATAAAAATTGGATGATTGCTCTGGAATCATTTCAGAGGCATTATGCCATCTCTATCAATAGATCCGCAGTTTCACAAATAAGATCTTTTACCTTTTGTGAGCTTAGGAGTTAAAACACTTAGGCCCATATGAGTAAAAACCTGGGTCATAAATCATTCTGAAGTAAAATCAACTAGTGTAGCAAATGCAGATTTTTTTTTTTTTTTTAACAAAAATTTATTATCTTATACTTCTGTAGGTTAGAAGTCTGACATGTCTGCCTGGGCGAAAATCAAGGGAGCAGTAGGACTGCATTCCTTTCTGGAGGTTCTTGACTTATCTGTGTCCTTGCCTTTCCAGCCTCTAGTGACCACCTTCATCTTTTGGCTCACGGCCCCCTCCCTCCATGCAGATGATAGTTCTAACTTTTTAAAGTAAATATGAATGGATATAGTACTAAAACTTAAGCTTTGTCTGTCTGATTTTGTTTAGTTTTTTAAGGTATATGGAACAATCTTATGGATGCTATACATGATTTTCTTCATTGTCCCTAATATTTGTTTAGACCTGATGGCCAAAAGAAAGGAAGGAAATTTCTTCTCTCCTGGAAATGCCAAAAGACCAAGACAAGAAGAGCTGGATGATTTTGATAAAGAAGGTGACGAAGATGAATGTGCAGTTTCTTTCACTAATGGTACCTCTGCTTTGGTGAGTGCAAAATTACAATATTATGTCTTTTGATTTGCATGTTTCTCATGTCTGGTTTATATGTCATATTCTTAATTCAGTATCAGGAGCTGGGTCTCTGCAGAGGAAAAGTAATATGAATTTTAAAAAGCTGAGATAAAATCATCTCACTAATTTTGAAGTTTATGTTAATGATTAGAAAAAATTAGTAGAGAAAACAACGAAACAAGGAGCTGGTTCTTTGGAAAGATCAATAAAATTGACAAACCTCTACTAAGATTGACAAAGGGGAGAAAAGAGAGAAGACACAAATTACTAATATCAGGAATGAAACAGAGGATATGACCACAGACTCTGCAAACATCAGAAGGATAATAAGGGAATACTGTTAACAACTCTACACACATAGATTCACAGCTTAGAAAGAGTGGACCAGTTCCTCGAAAAGCACAAACTACCACAATTCATTCAATATGAAATAGATAATAATCACTCTGTAACTATAAAGGAAATTTAATTCATCATTTAAAAACTCCCCAAAAAGATATCTTCAGTTCCAGTTGGTTTGATTGGAGAATTGTACCAAATGTTCAGGTTCAGGTTCAGGTTCGGGTTAGCATTCAGGAACAATTCTTAGACTTAACATCAAATGTACAAACCATTAAATGAAAAATTGATAAATTGGACCTCATCAAAATTAAAAACTTTTCTTCTGCAAAAGACCCTGTTATAAGGATGGAAAGTCAAGCCAGGAGAATATTTGCAAATCACATATCTAACAAAGTTCTAATATCTTGTTTGTATAAAGAACTCTCAAAATTCAGCAGTAAAAAGCAAATAATCCAATTTGAGAATGGGCAGAAGACATAAAGAGACATTTCACTGAAGAAGAGGATATACAGATGCAAATAAGCACATGGCATGATGTTCAGCATAATTTTTCATCAGGGAGATTCAAATTAAGACTACAATGAGATATCACTGCATACCCATCAGAATGGCTAAAATTTTTTGAAAAGTGACAACACCGGGCTTCCCTGGTGGCGCAGTGGTTGGGAGTCCGCCTGCCGATGCAGGGGACGCGGGTTCGTGCCCCGGTCCGGGAGGATCCCACATGCCGCTGAGCGGCTGGGCCTGTGAGCCATGGCCGCTGAGCCTGCGCGTCCGGAGCCTGTGCTCCGCAGCGGGAGAGGCCACAACAGTGAGAGGCCCGCATACTGCAAAAAAAAAAAAAAAGAAAAGAAAAGTGACAACACCATATGCTGGTGAGGATGCAGAGACACTGGATCGTTCAGTGGTGGGAATGTAAAATGATACAGTCACTCTGGGAAATAGTTTGGCAGTTTCTCTAAGAAATTTCACATGCAACTATATCATATAAGCCAGCATCTGTCACAGAGAAAAGAAGATTTATCTTCACACAAAAATCTATACATGAATGTCCATAGCAGCTTTATTCGTAATAGTCCAAAACTGACAATCCAGATGTCACACAGTGAGTGAGTAGTTAGGCGTGCTGAGGTACATCTGTACCCTGAGATACTACTTAGCAAAAGAAAGCAGTGAAGTACTGATACAGGCAAAAATGGATAGTTATGCTGAGCAAAAAAAAAAGCCAATCTCAAAAGCTTACATTCTGTGTGATCCCACTAATATAACATCTTGAAATGGCAGTGTTTCAGAAATGGAGAACAGATAATTGGGCCAGGTGTTAAGGAGGGGGTGGATTGGGTGGGATGTGGATGGGGCTCTAAAAGGACAACGTGAAGGATACTTGTGATGGAAATCTTCTGTATCGTCACTGTATCAATACGAATATGCTAGTTGTGGTATTGTACTGTAGTTTTCGAGGTGTCACCTTGGGCAGGAACTGGGTAAAGGATTCACAGGATCTCTCTGTATTATTTCTTACAACTGCATCTGAGTCTTCAGTTAGATGAAAATAAAACGTATTTTTAAAAAGTCTTCAACCACGATTTTCAGTATTCTACTCATACAAGGATGTAAATGTTTTCTGCTTTTTAATAAGCTGGTGTCTAGTAGAAGAGAGCCAGGGATTTTTAAAATAAATGACTAAAAAGGCTGGAGACGTTAAGTGTTCTTTAAAAACGTTTGGAAGGTTTGGTAAAATATGTTTGATTTATTTTCGTATTTTTAACTACGAAGTCTGACCACTCTGTGCCGAACTTTTGCTTGAAACATTGATAAACCTTCTCTAATTTAATTATGACATATATTCACAATATGAGAATTATAATTACATATCCTCCCCTCAGTGGGGGACATTTAGCAGTGTCTGAATATATTTTTGGTTGTCACAACTAGGGTGGGGGGAGAGTGCTACTGGCATCTGGTGGGTAGCAGCTAGGGATGCTGTTCAACATCTCACAATGCACAAGACAGCCTCTCTCCAGCAAAAATGATCTGACTCAAATGTTGGTATTGTCCGTATTAAGAAACCTTGATACACTTATTAGATCCTATAAGGACTTTAGAATGAGTGGTTAATCATATAAGGTCTCCATTTAATATCATTTACTCATTGACTAAAGTTAACATTTAAAATTATACTTTCTGGCCTTCCCTGGTGGCGTAGTGGTTGAGAGTCTGCCTGCCGTTGCAGGGGACACGGGTTCGTGCCCCAGTCCGGGAAGATCCCACATGCCGTGGAGCGGCTGGGCCCCTGAGCCATGGCCGCTGAGCCTGCACGTCCAGAGCCTGTGCTCTGCAATGGGAGAGGCCACAACAGTGAGAGGCCTGCATACCGCAAAAAAATAACCACTATACTTTCTGTAACATTTTTCATTGGTAGCACTGCTAATCTTTCTCTTCTAGCAAATGATTGGTTGATTGTAGTGAGTGAATTCGATTGTTTTCTCTCGTTTTTTTAATTAATAGACAGCAGCAGAAGTTGGAATCATTGAGAGTATTCAGCTCAGAAACTTCATGTGTCATTCGATGCTTGGACCCTTTAAATTTGGTTCTAATGTCAACTTTGTTGTTGGCAATAATGGAAGTAAGTGCTTTTGCCCTCCTTCTTATTTGACTTTGAACAGTACCTTGAGATCAGAATGCACTAACTTTTTAAAATAGGTGACTACTAGCGCTGATAAATCTAAGGTGTAGACCTCTGATTTGTGGTCATGAACTTTTTCAGTATTGCCTGCCAGTCTGCACTTTAAGAAATGAGTTAACTTTAGGCTCATTATGCAACAGGGATAAACATTTCCTGCTTATTCTTCTGAATCTATGTACCTTGGAATTCATACCACAGAAGAGTAGGCAAGCTATCCTCATTGCAACTGAGGCAGGCCTGTGTCTTATATCTATTAAATGTTGTAAGAGCGTGAATAAAGTGCCTTGGGAATCCAAACTTGAAAGAAACTAATTCTTACGGTTGTGGCCAATGAAAGCTTTAAGAAGAGGTGGTATTTGTGGTGGTACTTGAATAAAAATGAAAAATTCTTTAGATCTTATTGGGGAAGAAGAAGCTGAGATGTTCCAGGCAAAGATTGCTCATCACCAAAGGTTGGGAGGGGTAGAAGCAGATGTATATGGAGAGAGGTGAACAACCTCATAGGGTTTTATCATATCATACATGGTAGGGAGGGGCAGAAGCATACACTGGAGAACCAGTTGTAGGTCATGTTGAGGATATTGCCTGCCATGATAAATATTTGGGGATTTCGTTCACAAGTCAGTGGGGAAGCAGTTAAAGTTTTAGAGTATAGAGGTGACACGGTGAAGATTTGTGAAACAAACTGGCCACATTGTAGAGAGTAGATTAGAAGGGGGAAGACATAGGAGTTAGACCAGTTAGGTAGCTTTTGTAGTAGACCCCCGCCAGATGAGGTGTTGGCTGTTGACTGAGCCAGTACAGAGGGAGAGGAGCTTGCCAGGGTCCACAGCTGGTGGCCGTGCTAGAACATGAAACTAGTACAGGTAGCTGCACAGTCTGTTTAGTTGTTCTTTGTTTTCCCTACTCTGTTCGGTCAAGAGGAAAGTATTTTCAGAAGGAGGGGATAGACAAAGGAACCAGAGCTACAGGGAGGTCAAACAGGACAAGAAGTAAAGACAGACTGGTGGGTTGGTTCTGCGGTTAGATCTTCACTCCTGAAACAGCGAAGTTATTAATGTAACTTCGCAAGTGGTGGAGGCAGTGAATTTGGAAATGAAGAAAAAGGAGAGAGGTAGGATAGGGACTTGAAAGGCATTCCAGGAACTGAATTGGGCTAACCAGTGTGTACTTTGGTTGATTTGGAGTATATTGTGGAAGATGATGAGCTGATAAGAGTTGATTAATTTGGTTGATTGTGGAGTTGAGAAAATGGTTACCATGATTGTTAAAGACTTTGGAATTTTAGCTTGTGATATTTTATGTCTGTTAGGGTAAAAAGAATTATACTCTTCAAAGAGCTAGCAAGTGAATAATATTCAAATTAGGAATAATAATTGTCAAAATATTATGTAAAAACATTGTCTATATGACTGATAATTTTTTCATATTTAAGCTCATTCATTCAATAAATATGTGAGTGCCTATTATGGGCTAATATTGGAGATAAAGCAAATGAATAAAAAACAACAGTCCTGTCCCTCTGGAGCTTGCATTCAAGGTTAAAAATAGTTTCTGGCTTCTGAGAATTTATGGAAAAAGTAAGTTTTAATTAAATTAGGATGTAAGAAAAATTAGATGAGTTAAATGTATATGGGTAATTAGAAAGATAAATTCATTTAATAGGCTGATGGACCAGGATGACACAATGAGAGTTTTGGGTTGGAAAGGTATCAACCATTTTTTCCATTGCCTTATTAGTGGCAAAGATTTGATTCCTGAAATGTACTGATTTTTTTCTAATAGCAACAACTAAATATTTCATGATATGTACAACTTTTTGTTTGTTTTTGGCACTGGAAGAAAATTATAATTGAAGTATAATGCTTTATTCCAGAAATTTTTTTACATCAAATTGTAGGAGTCAGACTTCTCTTTTCTCCCTCTAATGAATGTGATTTCTTCAACACCTGTTTCTTTAGGTGGGAAGAGTGCAGTACTCACAGCTCTTATAGTTGGTCTTGGTGGAAAAGCAGTTGCTACTAACCGAGGATCTTCTTTGAAAGGTTTTGTGAAAGATGGACAGAAGTAAGTGTTTGTTTTCTACGTGTATTTTTCAGTTCTTTAATAAGAAGCAGCTTCTTTAGAATCCCAATTCATGTAGACATGGTAGGAAATGAATTGGCTTCCCGGAACTGGAGCACCGATATCATATCTTTTCATTCCTTTCTCTTGCCCCCTGTTGCCAGCATCGCCCACTGTTGCCTGTTCACCTCTCCCGACAGAATGCTTGTGTCAGTTAGTGCCATGTGCCTGCCCACTGATGCTCGTTTCTGTTACCTTTCTGGAAAAACGAGCATGATAAATCTGCGTACTTCTGTTTAAAGGAATATTTATAAATATTGGACTTTGCTGGCTCTTGACCCAAACCCAGCTTCAGCAAGTCCACGTCGCTATGATGTGGGCTAAGGCAGAGTTAGTGACCAGCCAAGGTGTCCCTAAACAGAATTGCTGCCTCCAGCTCTAAGAATTTCAAAAAAGTATTCCATCTGTCTCTTTATATCCTTTGCTCAGGGGTTCACCAGTGAGCTTGACTTGAGGACCACAGTCTCGAGTCTCTTTGGGGTCCATCTTGACCCTTGGTGAATGGTCATATGACAACCCTCGGTGGCTTTACATTTGTATTTCTTTCTGTTATAGTTTGCCATCACGTAGCTATATATTAATTGCTCAGTTTGCGTCATCATAGACTCGTGACCTTTTGCCCATTAGGAAACTCTCTTCAGGCTGATCTCCTTGTTCTTTTTAATTCTGCCTCAGAAACCTCTGAGGGATCCTCATGTCTCCTAACAACTGCACGTCCCAGGCTCCGTCATACCAGCTCCCAGAGTCAGGCCGCTCCCGCTGCCCATTCATTCCTCTTTCACACGCCCAGTGCCCAGAACTTCTGGAACCTTGATAATTAACAGTGATACCTTTTTTTTTTTCCTTCTTGTAACAGACTTTCCTCCTGCTCAGTGTTGTATCTACTTAACTTCCCCCATTTTCCATTTTATTTCTAAAAAATAGAACGCAGACAGGATGTGAGTCAGGATTGCGGGTTTTTTATGTATCTCTCAGAAACCTTGGGAATCTTAACCCTAAGCCAGGGTTCCAAGTTGACACAGGAGAAGGGAAGAAAAGATACAGAAAAATTCATTTTCTGTGCTGTATGGCCTTGAAAAAGAACCGTTTAGTAACAATTCTCCAGCTCATTTTCTGACTCTCCTTATCTTACTTGGACGCCAGCCCAGCAAGGTCTTCTCTTCCACAGTCTCCAAACAAAATTATGGCTGAAGTCAAAAATTAGTTATTTTAACACTTTTAAGGCACTGGTCTCAACTCTGCTTCAGTTCATTATACTGAACTCTACATTTCTTAGTTGTCCAAATAGTTACCTGGTCTGCCTAGCTAGATAACACATTGATCTTTCAAATAGAAGCCTCAGGAAGAAATTTTTTTTTTCTGCACCATTAAGGGGTTTATGTCTCAATTAAAGATTTTAAATGTTTTTTCCATACGGGAAGTAGCGGGATGAAAGCAGAAACTTCTTTCTGAGATGTGTCCTTGGAATACCATTAAAAAAAGAAAGAAAAATAAAGGCTGGCTTACACAAATCACCAACTTTGAAGGACACAGCTGCCTGTAGATAGGAACATTAAAATATTTTAAACAGAGTTAATAACAGTTAAAAGCTTTAACCTGAGCTCAGCCTCCTTTTTACTGACCTCGTCTAAAAAAATAGCTAAAATGAGCTTTTCCAAACCCATTACTATTCCTCTTGTCCTCCCCTTCCTCATTTAAAACATTTGGTATCTATAAAATTTCTCTTCTTTTATAGTCTCTGATTCTGTCATCACTTTTTTACAGAATCAGCTAATCGAGCTTTTCGGTTCTATTCTGCACCTAAAATCTATGAGGCTCTCCCGTTCTTCCTGAGGAACGTCTTTCCGTCTGGCAGAGGTTTGAGGTGGTCCTCAGGACTCTGTCCCTCCCGCACATCTGAAACATTACACTCTCCATCTGTGATGCCTGGGCTCCGGGCTACCTTTGTAGAGGGTTTCAACTCCTCCATTAGAGACGCTTGCCGAATATGGTTAGGAGAAACCAGACGACTGTGCCTGGAGGCTCTTTACTTGGCGCTCCAGCCTCTGATTATCCACTGAGGCTTTGCAGTGAGTGGTACAGGGACAGTGATGGAATTCTCCAGTGACCAAGGTCTCAGACCCCTAGCTGTTCGGGTTCTTCAACAGGTTCCTTTACCGTTCCCTCCTCGGCCTTCCTAATCCTATCGTGGTGGCACTGGGCTCTTTGCCGCAGGCCTGTTTCTGACATCAGCTGTGGCATTGGGAGTGGGTTATGGGGGGGACAAAAGCTCCTGCTGTACGTTCCTGACTTATTAGTCAAGGTTACAGAACTTACTGCAGATGAGCTGGCCACGCAGAGAAGGAACAGATGCCTCCTGTTTGTACATGACTTTCCCTGTTCCTTGTTCCTCGTGCCCATCAGTGCCTGATGCTACCAGTCATCTCTGTGCAGATAGGTTCTCCCGGAGCTAAGAAAGAAGCCATACCCTTACGGTGGCGCCTCTTGTGTGTGTTGTCGTTCTGAAGGAACTCTCGGTGACAGTCTCTCTTCTCGCTAAAGGGTCTCTTTATTTACAGACACTGGGCTCTATGGCTGTTGGCCCCAATTCAGCAGCAGTCACATTAGTAGGTGGGGAGACAGCAGTTAGCCTCAGCTCAGTTAGCCCTGTCTCCTTGTACAGGTTTTTTGAGCAGTTGTTGGGAGGGTTTTTTTCGTAAGCTTTAATGTTTTTGGATAACTTCCCTTTCTTATAGTTACTAGATTCATATGGCAGTAGGATACCAGTGCCTCCAAAGCTCTCACAATACTAGAGATCGCTTCCAAATGCAAGGAGTAGCTGGGAAGGAAATAACAAAGTAGATGTTTGCTAATCAAGGGAGATGTCACTTTCATTTTAAAATGTTTTCATGAGGTGCATTCACTTAATACTAGGTAATCATACTAGTTAATGCAATAAATATTGTCTGCTCCATGTTGTAGGCCAGCTGCCCTTCCCCTATCATAT
Source organism: Globicephala melas (assembly GCF_963455315.2). Classification (NCBI taxonomy): domain Eukaryota; kingdom Metazoa; phylum Chordata; class Mammalia; order Artiodactyla; family Delphinidae; genus Globicephala; species Globicephala melas. Next base: position 77,217,491 of record NC_083325.1, read on the forward strand.
ACTTTAGTTAATAGTTTTCAACCTTGGCTGTTCATTAGAATCAACCCAGAAAGCTTTCAAAAATCTCATTGATTACAACTTTTCAGGAGCATGTCTGTCTTAATTAGGTATTTCTGTTTAAAAACACCCCCCCACCCCAAACCACTCAGGGTAGCTTTAGAAGAAGAGATTTATCATAAAGATGCAGGGATATATATATCTTGGAAACTTCAGTGAGGCAGCGTAATTGGATCTCATGAGTGACCAGAACTGAGAGACTCAGAACCAAAGATCTTCGGTCTCTAGGTCTTTCTTTTCTGTGTCTCTGGCTTTCTTTGTGTCTTTTGTCTCCAGGCCTCTGTCTCCCTTCCTTCCTTAGCGGGGGCAGAGCCGCAGCACCACCTCCCTGCCGCTCCTCAGTGGCTGCACTTCTGTGCTGTGCCCTCCTCCCTCCCTCTCCTGTGACAGGCATGCAGGTGTGTGAATGTGTTTCCCTCTCACTGCCTCTGGAGCGTGTGTGCTCTTTCTTATTCTTCAGGTCTTTGGTACTCTGTGTCTTCGTGGGCAGGCGTTTATGTCTTACTGTCTTGGTGTGTGGGGCTGCGCATGGAAGGAAGTGCTCTCGAGTTCTCTGTGTCTCTGATTCACAGCCAGTATCTGTGATTATGTGTCTCTGCCAGTCTGTCCAGGTGGTTTCCCAAGATCTTATCTGCTCTGTGTTTCTGCTTCTCTCTGTCATCTCTGCAGGCTTTATACTTGTTCATCAGAATATAATGCCCCAAATTGGTTTCTCTAGTCCCAGAGGCCTCAGAACTTTGTATCTCCAAGGAATCACCACCTTTCCACTTGATGTGTCTTGATTCGAGTTTGTTTTAAAAACTTGTGGTTTTGAAATAATTTTAGATTTACATAAGTATCGCAAAGATAGTACAGTTTCCTTACAGCCTTTACCCAGTTTCCCTGAATGTTGACATCTTAAACAACTGAGGCACTTTTATCAGAGCTACGCGATTAACACCGGTACAATATTATTCACTAAAGTACAGACCTTACTTGGATTTTACTAGTTTTTCTTAATTTGAATTTTTAAAGAAGGGAATGTGGCGCAGTTAGCGTTCACTTTCTATATTTAGCCCAATCTGTGGAGGGAGGGATGGAGGCTGATAACGGCTGCTAAGCCATCTTGCTATGAGGGCACTTGCACAGAAGTACGGGGGCGCAAGAGCTGAGCACGCTTCAGGGTGTCTACCAAGTGTAAGTTAACAGTGAAATTCATCTTGAGTATTTTTACCTACATTTCCTGCAAATAGGAACAATTTTGGGGTATGATTACTCCAAATTGATGAAAACAAGTTTATTCTGTTAAATATATCATTTAATTACCAATTAAAGCAATTTTGCATTAAAGGACTTTAGCATTTTTGGCAGATATTTATATTAACCAGAGGAAGTATTATCTGCTTTTATGTTTAAGGAAATTATAAGTATGTATTTATTAATGCCCTTCATTAATTTTTAAAAAATTTTTCTACAAAGTCTTATTTGAACAGAAGTTAGAGTAGAAAAATAAAGATGAATTCTTCCCCCCCCATAATATGTTAAAATATACATGGCTGTAAATGCTTCAGACGTCTTTAAAACTTTAAAAATGTTTATTTTGTAATACCAATAAAATTTTTAAGAAGCTTTGAGATTTAGTTTACATCTCTTGATATCAAATACTTAAGCATTTTTTTTATTGCCAAGTAATAGAAGAATTCAAGTTGTTTCCCTTGATTCTGATTTTCTTAGAAAATGCATAACTTCACTTTAATTCTTACTGCATCTTTCTTAGAGGCCTGCTGTCAGGATGATGCTTTATTATATAATTTAGCATAGTCAGGCAGTGTAATATTGGTTATACATAGCGGTTGGGAAAATGTGTAACTTATCCACATGATGTGAAACAATCAAAACTTAAATGGATTTTGTGCAAATGTATTTCTGTTATGGATAAAATAGTCAATTATTTTTTATAAAATTTCTCTTCTTCTCAACTTTGTTCCTTGGTATCTTTAACATTATTCTGTAGTAGCCTGTCAGCCATCAACTGCTGGTATAAAGCTGCTTTTCAAATGAATTAGCCAAATTTCTTGGAGGTTTTTAAAATTATGGTAACCTAGTGTTATAATTGCCCTGTACCTTCATGTGACTTAGCTTAACCTTATTGCTTTAGCTCAGCAGATATCTCAATAACATTAAGGAACAGAGGGGATGATGCCTATAGAGCCAGTGTGTACGGTGACTCTATAATTGTGCAACAGCACATCAGCATGGATGGAAGTCGATCTTATAAACTGAAAAGTGAAACAGGTTTGCTATGAATTTCTCTTTATTTCATATAAAGTATTAGTAAACATCCAGTTAAAAAGAGTTAAGTGATTGTGCTGGTATCATTGAGAGGACACTTCTCATCTCTTGAAACTGCTTTCTTGCAAGAGGATTGGTTGGTTTCATGTATGTATACACACACGTATATATCCGTACATAGTTGTTTTACCACAGGGCATTCTACAGCAAAAGCATGATTAGCAGAATTTGGGTCTGTTTGAAGCAGGCTGTGATAAGTCATTTTGATCTCACTTGTAGACTTCTTTTCACCCCCATAGTTTCTGTCACATGTGGAAGGAGAAAGTTAGCCAAAAGTAGAAAAAGACATAACGGAAGAGGAGGTGGGTGTGGAGAGTTACTAAAGAGACAGATGAGAAGGAAAAGGAAATGTTTAGCTATAGGAAGAAGAGAAGTACCTGCCACTGCATTTGTGTGCTTCTGCCTCCTGCGTACTTGTGTCATAACAAGTGTGTCACCCCAGTTCATTCAGATGTGTGTATGTGCAGTGGTACCTTTCTTGATGACATCAGGAAAACTAGTTAACATTTATGTTTATAAATAATTGCTCATTTTTAAAAACGTATTATTGCCCTAGAAACAGTCTGGTCATTTTGTGTTTCTCATAACTAGGCGCCTTGGTTTCCACTAGGAAAGAAGAACTGATTGGAATTCTTGATCATTTTAACATACAGGTAATTGCTAAATTTGTGTTTCAGATTAATAAATACAACTGGTTACTTTTTTATGCGGTTTCATTTGTGGTGTGGAAAGAATTTAAATGGCCTCATATAAGTAAATTGACCACAGGACAAATATATTTAACTATGGTTAGTGAAGTTCCTTAAGGCTTCCTAATTCAACAGGAACTTTCAATATATAATATAACATCTTTAATTTGACAGAACACACAAGAATATCTTGTCTATACTAGTATGTGCCAAAAGTTATGTTAATCAAATTTATGTTATAAAGTTTCTTTGCTTTCTGCTGTCCAAGTCAGAATAGCATCATAGTTTCCTAAACTCAGTTGCTAAATTTTTGTAGAAAGGAAGTTTATTCTAGCCATATAAAGAAAGCATTTCTTTATGTATTTTGGAGTTATTTCATCATACCTATAGGAGACAAGACTTGATTCCATTCTGCTAAGATACTTTGACTGAATAATTGGAAATGGGGCTCATATAGTCCTATAACATTAGCACTGGAGTTGTCTTTGGAGGTCATCTAATCTGGACCCTTTATTTTGTAGGTGAGAAACTGGGAGCCAGCAAAAGTAAACTTGTACTTACAGTTGTCTAGGTGTGGGTACTGGTTGAGCCTGCCTTGGGATCCAGACATCCCTGTTCCATTCTAATGCTCTACCCATTGTATCACCCTGCCTTATTCCAGGATTAAGAACACCAAGAGTAGTCACCAAGGAAAAAGAATAATTATGAGTATGGGTCTCTTTCCCAGTTTGGTTTAGAACAGGTTGTCCAGAAAAACTTCCTGTAATGGTACAAATATTCTGTCTTATGGTGTCCGATGGGGTGGCCACTAGCCACTTGAGCACCTGCAATGTGTGACTGAGAAATCGAATGTTTTATTGTATTTTACGTAAGTGTCAAGCGCTGCATGTGGCTAGTAGCTTGCATATTGGGCAGCACAGGTTCAGAAAAATAATTAGTAAAATCTGGAGAAAAGCAGATACAGCAAATAAATTTGAGACTAGAACACAGGTCAATTTGTTAAGCAAAATCAGGAAAACCAAAAGTTACAGTGTATGGATTCACAGGTGTTGGGAAAGTCTCGAAGGGCATCCAGTGTAGTATCACACTGCATGCTTACCCTGTGCGCAGTCTCCACCAGATGTTCCTTCAGCGGGTACTTGAGTGGGTAGTAGTGGGGAAATGACGTCTGCCTGAGGCTGCTGATTCCGTCTGTAGGTGGCTGTGTTTATTAGAAAGTTGTTGTTAATGGGAAAAGTTGAATAAAGTCAGTTTCTCTAAGCTCCCACTTCCTTGGGGAATATAAAATATGTTTCTTTTCTTTTGAAATATTTGAAGATTGTTATCATAACTCCATTAGTCCTCTTCTTGTACAATTCAGTTAACTAAAGGTTCAAGTTCATTGATCAAAATATGAAAGGTCTAGAGCTACACTTACTGAGTAACCACTAACCACGTATGATGGGTATTGAGCCCTCAGAATGTGGGTAGTCCAGATGGAGGTGTGCTCTAGTATGAAGTGCACCCTGGAGGTTGAAGACTTAATGCAAAGGAGTAACTCAGTTTTCATACTAATTACATGTTAAAGTGATAATATTTTAGATATATTAGATTAAAAATATAATACTAAAATTAATTTCACCTGTCTCTTTCTATCTTTTTAATGTAGCTACTAGAAAACTTAATTATATGTGTGGTTTGCATTACATTTCCATTGGACAGTGCTGGCCTAGAATTACCAGGAGGAAGGAGAGTGTTTAATGTCTTTAAGTACCTGATTATATTTGTCCCCTGTGCCTCTTCTTACTTTTTCTCTGAAGTTTACTTGTGTGTGCTTGCCTTTTGCTTACTCCAGGGTCTTGATGAGTAAAGATGCCAGATTTTTAAATAATCTCTGGAGTAGTATAGAAATGAGGAGCCCCATTTCAGAGGCTGTAGAAAAAAGAATATGAACTTTGGTGAAGCTGTTAATCCACAGCTGGTGATAAAATGTCTGTCATTAAAGCTAGTGCATTAGGTCTTAGTTTTAAGAAGTCAGATACTGTGTGCAATTAAGATACCACACAGACCTTGTTAAAAAAAATACGTGGCAATCAGCTTCTGGTCTGAGAAAAAGGTGATATGTAGAGGTGTCTTTATAACTGCATAAATGTTTTTTATCATCTTAGAAGATAAGACCCAAAATCCTGCTTAACAGAAAGGTTTTCACCAGTGGTATACTAAATAAAGTACAATCAGTATTGTACAGATGGTAAATGAAGGAGTTAAGCACTTTTTCCTTTATAGTGGTCCTTCCTGTTCTATACCTTATAAACAAGATTATTTTCTAACATATAAATTACTTTGTTATTAACACCAAAGATATAAATGAGAAATGAACTTGAATCTTTTTGAAACAAGTTGAATTAAAAAAAATTTTTTTTTCAACTCCACTTTGAACTGTTATTATATTGTTATTTTAACTGTACTTTAATTTGTTAGCCAGAGGTAGTTTAATTCAAGTAATGGCTTATTTAAAATGACTTCTCCTTCAAAAGATAGAAATGATCCCAGTGTTTCCATTTGTTTTACGGTATCCTCATGAAGAAATGACAGGATATAGGAACTCTGAAGAACTGCTGTACAAAAAATAAACAATACTCGTCATTATAGTTCTGATTAGAAGTGACTGAGTTGGACTTCTTGTGTTTAGTTGGAGGAAATAACTAACTTGCCTGCGGCTACATAGGAGGTTCAGACAGAGCCAACTAAGAACCCAAGTCAGCTGACTCTCATGCTAGAGCTCTTCCAGCTCTGTGGTCTGATGATTAACCAGTAGCATAGGAGTGGTACTCTACAAAACCAGTGAAAGGAATGAAAACGTGCTAAAAAAACACACTTCTTTAGAAAGTTCTTGTGCTTGTGCCCTCATGTAATGGCAGAATATTTAATTTTGGCTGTAGTACTGATATTTATTTTAATATAATGAAATTTTGAAATATTTTCTCTCAGGTCACTTGTAATGGATATTTTAGTTCATTTCTCTTAAGGAATTAAAATGAAATATTTAAAGATAATCATTTCTTTGTTTGTTTGTTTCAGGTAGATAATCCAGTTTCTGTCTTAACGCAAGAGATGAGCAAGCAGTTCTTGCAGTCTAAAAATGAGGGAGACAAATACAAAGTAAGATGCACCAAAGTAAACATAAACCTAACCAAAAAGAATACATTTATAGATTAGGCATCTATACTGAACATTAATCTTGGTCACATAGTAAATATCGAGGATTTTTTTAAGTCACTATTTAGAGTAATATTGTAGGACTAATTTAGGAACTTGTTAAGTAAGATGGAAGTATAATTTTCTTGGTAAAACCTTGCTTTAACTTCTTTGCTTTTAATTCTGAAAGAGAATGAATTCCAAAATTTATCTTTATGGAAATACAAGGGAATGATTGCCCAAACATACATAATCACTTTTAAACGTTAGATTATTTTAATCTTTTTAAAAAATTAATTTATATATTTATTTTTGGCTGCGTTGGGTCTTTGTTGCTGCACGCGGGCTTTCTCTAGTTGCAGCTAGTGAGGGGTTACTCTTTTAGTTGTGGCGAGTGAGGGGCTACTCTTTGTTGTGGTGCGTGGGCTTCTCATTGCGGTGGCTTCTCTTGTTGCAGAGCACGGGCTCTAGGTGCGTGAGCTTCAGTATTTCTGGCACGCGGGCTCAGTAGTTGTGGCTCGCGGGCACTAGAGCACAGGCTCAGTACTTGTGGCGTGCGGGCGTAGTTGCTCCGCGGCATGTGGGATCTTCCCGGACCAGGGCTCGAACCCGTGTTCCCTGCATTGGCAGGCGTATTCTTAACCACTGCGCCAGCAGGGAAGCCCCTATTTAAAACTTTTAAAAAAGCCAACAAAATATATGACTACTACTACAGCTTACAGTGTGACTTTTGAATGGGTTTTGGTATTCCCTATGCTAAAAAATTATGATGCATTAAGATCAAGGATACTGGGACATCCCTGGTGGCACAGTGGTTAAGAATCCACCTGCCAATGCAGGGGATATGGGTTCGAGCCCTGGTCCAGGAAGATCCCACGTGGCGCGGAGCAACTAAGCCTGCGCACCACAACTACTGAGCCCGCATGCCAGAACCACTGAAGTCCGTGTGCCTAGAGCCCGTGCTCTGCAACAAGAGAAGCCATCATAATGAGAAACCTGCACACTGCAATGAAGAGTAGCTCCTGCTCTCCACAATTAGAGAAAGTCCGCGTGCAGCAACGGAGACCCAATGTATTTATTTACTTGCTTAAGTATGTTTTTAATGTCTTTTTACATAATTGGTCTAAAAGTTTTTAGAGAACAAATTCTTCTTTTTTTCATAGTCCCGTGGAAGTTTACCAACTCCTAATTGTGTTTTTCTTGTTGTTGATATAGTTCTTTATGAAAGCAACCCAACTGGAACAAATGAAGGAGGATTATTCATACATCATGGAAACCAAAGAAAGAACAAAGGAGCAGATAAATCAAGGAGAAGAGGTTTGTAAACACTTAATGCAGTTATTTTAGAGATCAGTCAAATTCCTATAGTACTTATCAGGTAAATGGTATTGTAAAATTACATACCTACATATCTATATATGTATATCTATATAAAACTAGTAACATTTTTATAGTACTCTATCAACCATAACAAGTGTGATTTTGTACATTCAGGGTATTTATTAGCCTTTACTTTTTTGTTTTATAATAATGGGTATGTCCATGTCTTAATTCTTCTATGAGGCTATAAAGTAGAGGACAGGGTAGTATCTAACATACTTATCCCTTAGTTCCACAATAAGATATCACTGATTCCCACTCGGAAGTAGTTTAAAAACTATATTTCTTTTGATGGGAAAATAAGCACAAGCCTCAAGTTGGTATTAAACATAATATGCATTTATCATTATATACAATAGATAACTCTTTCATTACACTGGTAGAATGTTAGCATTCTTTAAGCACTGATAGCTTGGTAGCAGCTGTCCCATCAGTGTTCACCAGCTTGGCAGCCATGCGAATGTGCTTGAATTTGAAATCACTCGAGCCAATGTGACTTTCTTACTTAGGTTTGTTTTTACATCTGCTGTAGTTTGTTCTTGTACTTTCTTCTTCTGATTCTTGAAGAGCAAACCTTTGTTTGATAATCAGAGATCTCAGAGTTATAAGGCTTTATGTTTCAGCTGTTCATCCAGTACATTAAGTCCCACCAATTTTTGTATGATTCTGTATCTTTTTCTTTTGTCCCTTAATCAGTTTTATACAGTCAGTTGCTTTCAGCAACTTTTTAGCATGTTCTTTTGAGATAGAATTGTATTAATGATTGACCCAAGTCAACTTTATTAGATGTTACACTGACCTTTTTACTTCAAGTTTTTGAGGCATACATATTTAAAACTGGGTTTATAGTTACATGGTTCATTAAGTGAAAACTGAAAAAGCAAAGATGAGTATATTTATTTTTATTCCCCACATTATTTCTTCAAACCTGGGGTATGTGATAGTGTGCAAGGATGTACTATAAACCACAGAATTGATAATGGAGTATCAGTGTTATTGGAATGTCAGTGTTATTATTGGGGAAAGGAAATATTGTATATTCAAGCAAATGTACATAGTATATATTAACATCTATTATTTTAAAAACAATAAATCAGGACTTTGAAGAAATTTGTTTGCTTCAGACAGCTTGGTGTTTAAATACCCACTTTCTTCATGGTATACTTTGTCATAAGCGATTGAAGATACTTTGTTTGTGAAGTTTAAGAAGCACATCCCTATATCATGTATCAGAGTTGCTTATGCATAATATGCACTTAATATGAAATTTCTTCCTAATTAATTAAATGCACTACATTCTCAAAATAAGCTCTGGATTTGAATAGTTTAATCTTTAAGAAGTAGAATGTGACCTAACACAACATTGTAAATCAACAATACTTCAATAAAAATTTAAAAAACAAACAAAAAAACCCCAAGCCAACAAAAAAGGATACAGTGGGAGATACAAATGAAAAAGTCAAAAAAAAGAAATAGAATGTGAAGATTAGAAACTGGAAGTCATTCAGCCATCAAATATTAAGTTCCTACCATGTGCCTGCTAGCATTGGGCTTTGGTCATGACCATATAATGGCAAATACATACCAGGATTCTTGGGGTCGTACACCTAACTATTCAGCAGAAAGCAGATGGTAGATAATTGACTATGGTGAGCACTACTAAAGGAGTTCAAAGTTAGTTTGTGCAAAAGCACTTAATAGGATACTGGCAACAGGGGTTAGGGACAAGGCAGGGGCAGTGGGAGAGGTATAGCCGTTAAGTAAGTAATGTCTAAGGTAAGAACTGAAGGGTGAATAATACCAGGCAAAGGATGGTGAGAGTGAGGAAGTGTGTTCCAAGAAATAAGCATGGATGGAGTCTTGGGCAAGAGAGCATGTGGTGGTTTTAAACAGCTGAAAGAATTCTACATTGTCTAAAGTAGAGAACACAAGCATGAGAGTTAAGAGGCCAGATTGTGGAAGACTTTGTAGAACTTAAGGGCAGTACAACACATGGAAGTGGATGGCTTGATTAAATGTATATTTTTAGTAGATCACTCTGCTGCAGAAGAGAGTGAACTGCTGTAAGGAAGGAAACAGAGAGATCAGTAAGGAAGGTATTACCATTGTTCAAACAGATGATGATGATGTAAGTTAGGGTAGTGGCAGTGGTAGTGTAGAGAAGAGCTTTGAAGTGGTTTGGGCCAGTGCTCTGTGGACATGTAGGGTGGTGGTGAAAACAGAAGCCAGATTTGTGGGGCTGAAAACCAGAGAGAGAATTGAAGAGCTAGAGATAATTTTCGTGAAACTTGGGTGGAAAGGGAAGACGGCTTTTAGAGGAAGAGGTGGTATCCAGGGGTGGATATTGGTGGTTTTGTTTGTAAATTGGAAAGATAAGTAAGTAAAGTTTTAAATGTGATCATGGAAAGGAGTCAGTGAGGAGGATTAAGTGGAAAAAAGATGAAAAAGATGGGATGAAAAATCAACTAATTTAGACCTCTTGAGAAGGCAGAAGGGGGGTGAGTAGGATGTAAGTAAGAGATAGGCACTGGACTTAAGTATAATGAAGCCACCTCTTCCGTTTTAGCAGGAGGAAAAGACTGCTTTAGGTTTATATATAAGGTTGTTGAACACTGGAGACGGTTTCTTTCTGATAGCTTCTGAATTCTGTGAAATAGGCATCAGGGAGAATGAGTAAGGGATTAGGGTGGCAGTTATATGAGGTTTGAAGAGAGTGATGATGGATTGAAATAATCCTGAAGAATGGGAAAGTGACTTGGATAGGGAAACACACTAAGATCCATAGTGAAGACCCTAGTTGAACATGGAAACCATGAATGAAGAGGAGAGGCTGTCAACCCAGGTGTGCAGCTTTGGAAGCTGTTCATACGTCACTAGAGTTGGTTTTTGCTTTATTGATTAATTATTAAGAGAAAACTTGGATAAGAAAAAAATGTAACATTTGATTTTTAGAAATAAATTCCTTTTGAGCCTTCCATTATCATTGGAATGGATCCTGGGTATACTTCACCCAGGAGAACAGTCCAGTCTGTCTATCAGGTAGGGAATTGATAGAAACTTGAGTTTTGTCTATACTTGTGTGGTCTTGAAACTTTTATTCCTTTGCTCTTCTTCATTTGAAGAGTATCTGGTCATTTTTATAGTGCAGAAATTAACAAAGTGATTGTACTTAATAAAAGTATACCAAAGAACCAAAAATATTTTCTATTTTTGTTTTAATTAAAGAAGTCATTTCCTAGCACATCTTTTTCAGTATTTGTTTAGGCAGTATTCAAAAGAAATACATTTGCGGAAAGTCTTGTTTCTTCAATGTTGTTAAGAAATATATTCTTTTTTCTTTTTTTAAGCGACTTACTGAACTAAAGCGCCAGTGTTTGGAGAAAGAAGAACGTTTTCAGAGTATTGCTGGCTTAAGTACAATGAAGACCAATCTGGAATACTTGAAACATGAAATGGCTTGGGCAGTGGTAATTTTCACTTAATTACCTATTCACACATATTTGTAATATACAGAATATACTTGGTTGTGGTTAGTCTTATATGTGACTTGCTATATAATTTCTTTTTAGGTCAATGAAATTGAAAAACAACTGAATGCTATCAGAGACAACATCAAAATTGGAGAAGATCGTGCTGCTAGACTTGAGAGGAAAACGGAAGAACAGCAGGTAATTATATTTTTTTTATACAGAGGTAGAAGTTGGTTGAGGGGTAAGTAAAGGGAGCAATTTTCTGTTGAGGGTTTCCACATGGACCTTTGTAGCACAGAGCAGCCCTGCTCTTTGTATTTACCTTGCCATTCTCTTGTTAACAGCTTTATTGAGATATGATTCATATACCATACAATCCACCCATTTAAAATTTACAGTTCATTGTTTCTTTTGTATATTCACAGGGTTGTACAGCCACCACTGTGGAATTTCTCTGCCGTCGTGCTGGAAGTAGATCTCCTAGCCTTTTCTTTCTTTATAGGAGCCCCAGTGTACTCAGTGTGACTGACTTACATCTTAGTATTTTGTTCTCCTTAGCTTACGAGCTTCTGACTCCCAGGCTTAGTTGTAGTACAGGGTGTAATCTTTCCCACCTTACTTCTTCCTGTCTACCCCTAAGATAAGCAGGCCAGTCTTTTTCCTTTTAAGGGTTATAACATTAATCCGTGAAAGGTAATAGATGAATGTGTAAAAGTAACAGAAATGGTGAAGACAGTACATTTACTTAGTGATCTCTGGGCTGAATTTCTTATATTCCCTCTTCAGGTAGTAAATGGAAATTCAACCCCACCCACCTCTCTCACCTTAGATTTTCATTTCTGAGAGAATATTCTGAAATTTTCATTCAATTCTTCTCAGTTTCATTTCTTAGCTTGTCATAGGGGAAGACCTTGTTGCTTTCCTCTTTAGATATTCCCCAGTCTAAAAATGAAATCCAGTCTTAGTAATAAACACTCATTTTTTTTTTCAAGTGGGGAAAGGAAAATCTTGAGGTTGGATGATATTTAGTTCTGTGGCTTTTTGCTCTACTTAAGTATTTGGCCATGCTATGTAGTAAATGGTAAATTTCTGGAGGGTTTGGACTATCTTATATTTATATCCTTCCCACCATGCCTTACATAAAACCTTTCACATAGTATATGCTTGTTTATTGATTATAGAATAACTATTGAAGGGAAGGTTTCTGAAGAAACAGTGTCTAAAGCAGACTTTAAACTTGTATTAACCTAATTTAAACTGAAGATAGATGAATTATATTTAGTTTGTAAAGCACCTAGACCAACTTCAATTTTTATAAAAAACATAAAGATTATACTACTGATGTCTTAATAACAGAACTATACTACCATTCTATATAATGTTTCCTAAATAGCCTACATATTGACAATTCCCTAATCTGTATTCCTAATCAAACTTTTATCCTGAGCACTTGGTTCAAATACTTGTCTTCCCATCTTTACCTAAATGTTCCAGACACTTCAAACTTAGCATTTCTACTGGAATAGCTGTGACAGGGACTTTATAGCCCATAAAGCCTGAAGTATACACTATCTGGCTCTTTCTAGAAAAAATTTGCTGATCTCTGATCTAAATAGTTCTCATATTTTTCCCTTCTAATCTATTCCTGTTTTCAGTGTGACATTTTGGTCCCTAATTATTTTTGTCCCAGAACATTACATTAACTTCTTACTGACATCATTTCCTTTAATTTTTCCCTTTACCTTGCCTTCCATGTGCTTCCAAAGTGGTTGTACGTATAGATTTACATATAGTTTCATTATAGATTTACATATAGTTTGGTATCTTGTTTCCCTGTTGTCTAGAGGTTTAAGTTGTAAGCTGATCATGGAATTCAAAGCCCTTCTACCCCTTCATCTCATCTCCCACCACTACCCTCTCAGTTCAAGCTCCAGAAATAATTTTAATTCCTAAAATGGTTTTAATGCCTTTCCACATGCTTTTCCAACTCCCTGTAACACCTTTCCCCAGCTTTTTTCCTGGTACATTTTGAGTAATCTTCCAAGTTTCAGCTCAAATGCTTCTTTGAAGGCATCCCTAACTTTTTCTGACAGACCTATAAATTCTTCCTCGTGCTTTCACAATTACAAATATACATACCCTACTTAAGCATTATTGCAGCCAAACTGCATGATCTATTTGCATGTTTGTTTCTCTGCTAAACTGTGTCTGTCTCCCTTTAATTGTGTTACTTGAAGACAGTTGTTACTATATCTTTGTATCCCCAGAAGATAGCACATTTATTGGAAAGCTAAATGTGGAATTAAAATATATTTTAGCATTTCAAATGATTAGAGAAATGCAAATCAAAACTACAATGAGGTATCACCTCACACCAGTCAGAATGGCCATCATCAAAAAGTCTACAAATAATAGATGCTGGAGAAGGTGTGGAGAAAAGGGAACCCTCCTGCACTGTTGGTGGGAATGTAAATTGGTGCAGCCACTATGGAGAACAGTATGGAGGTTCCTTAAAAAACTAAAAATAGAGTTACCATACGACCCAGCAATCCCACTCCTAGGCATATATCAAAAAAAGATGAAAACTCTAATTAAAAAAGATACATGCACCTCAGTGTTCATAGCAGCACTATTTATAATAGCCAAGACATGGAAGCAGCCTAAGTGTCCATCATCAGATGAATGGATGAAGAAGATGTGGTACACACACACACACACACACACACACACACACACACGCACAGTGGAATATTACTCTGCCATAAAAAATGAGATAACTGCCATTTCCAGCAACATCGGTGGACCTAGAGATTATCGTACTAAGTGAAGTAAGTCAGACAGAGAAAGACAAATATTACATGATATCACTTATATGTGGAATCTAAAAAATGATACAAATGAACTTATTAACAAAACAGGAACAGCCTCACATACATAGAAGGCAAATTTATGGTTACCAAAGGGGCAAGGAGTGAAGGGTAAATTAGGAGTATGGGTTTAATGTATACACACCACTATATATAAAATAAACAACAAGGGCTTACTGTATAGTACAGGGAACCTATATTCAATATCTTGTAATAACCTATAATGGAAAAGAATCTGAAAAAGAATAGATAGATAGATAGATACATAGATATGTACCTGTCTATATATATCTATGTATATGTATAACTGAACCACTTTGCTATACACCTGAAACTAACATAATATTGTAAATCAACAATATTTCAATTAAAAAAATACATATTTAACACTTTATATAATTATGTTTGTTTACCTAATTAATGTCTTGAGTTTAGTTAGAGCAAAATTAAGTTTATTTGAAATGTGAACCATATACAATTATATTTTTATTTTTTCTGTTTATTGGAGAAAAATAAAATATGCTCCAACGATGTTATTTTCTTAAAGGTCAGACTTAATGAAGCAGAAAAAAAGTACAAGGATATTCAAGATAAACTAGAAAAGATTAGTCAAGAGACAAATGCACGAGCACCAGAATGTATGGCATTGAAAGCAGATCTTACCTCTAAGAAAAGGGCCTATAATGAAGCTGAGGTGAGAGAACTTTTCCAGTATTAAAAATTGCATATCAACTATAAATACTGTTCATTTATTTTTAAAAGTAGAGATTTTTGTAATTGTGTTGCTTTCAGACTTTAAAAAATATAATGATTTCATATGGCCATATATGTATGTTGTTTTAAAAATATATTTCTGCATATATTCACCCTCTGATTTGACGATTTGGCAAAAGTGGTCTTGAATGGGGTATTTGTTTTTCATTTTACTAAAGTATGTCTGATTTTTTTTTTTTAGGTTTTATACAACCATTCCCTAAACGAGTATAGAGCATTAAAGAAAGATGATGAGCAGCTTTGCAAAAGAATTGAAGAACTAAGAAAAAGGTAAGATAGTTACTTTGCAATTTTCATAGTTATCTCATTTTGTAATAAAGTAATCCAGGTGAAATGGAATATTTTATTTTCTGTATTATTGCTAAAGGAATTTTATCACATTGCTTTATGGGTTTTTTTGTTTTTTGTTGTACGCGGGCCTCTCACTGCTGTGGCCTCTCCCGTTGCGGAGCACAGGCTCCAGACGCGCAGGCTCAGCGGCCACGGCTCACGGGCCCAGCCACTCCGTGGCATGTGGGATCTTCCTGGACCGGGGCACGAACCCGTGTCCCCTGCATCAGCAGGCGGACTCTCAACCACTGCGCCACCAGGGAAGCCCTGCTTTATGTTTTTTAAATGTTAGATTTTTCATTGAATATTTTCCACTTTGTATTATTTACCATTAGTGCTGATCAGTCTTTGGAACCTGAACGGTTGGAAAGGAAAAAAAAAATATCTTCGTTAAAAGAAAGAGTAAAGGTCTTACAGGATCAAGAAAGTTCAGTCAATCAAGAGATCGAACAATTTCAGCAAGCTGTAGAAAAGGACAAAGAAGAACATACCAGAATTAAGTAAGTGTCCACATTCTTATACTTTTTTCAGTTATTTGAAAATCATCTAGTTTTCCTCTTTATATGAAAAGAGAATACATGTTTTTTTTGTTGTTGTTCTTCTTCCTCATAATAAGGGATCTTTTAAAATCACTTTCCTAATAAGACTTCTTAAACTTGTAGAATTGGACAGTTTCTGGGATTTCTAGTCCTTGTCACGACTGCTTTTTTTCTTTTTCCATGCTAAGTTTTGAGGTCTTCTGACTATTTTTTCCTGGTAACACAGTTGTTTTCAAATGAAGAGATCCGCTTTTAGTTTTTAGGGCAGCTGCGTCATTCACTGGTATGCAGGTATTAGGGGAAAAGACTGAGTATTTCTGTTTAACTGTATCACATATCTGTTTTGTTTTTCCACGTGTATTTTGTAGGAGAGAAGAGTTAGATGTGAAGAATACACTGAACTATAATCAGAGGCAACTGAAAGAATTGAAAGACAGTAAAACTGATCGACTGAAAAGATTTGGCCCTCATGTTCCAGCTCTTCTGGAAGCCATAGATGATGCTTACAGACGGGGGCATTTTACCTGTAAACCTGTAGGCCCTCTAGGTATTTGTCACCAATTAGTCAGTATATAATAAAAATTAGAAGTACATCTTTATTTTCTGGAAGGAGTCTGTTGAATATAATTTTAAAACACTGTTATCGAAGAACCATGTAGTTATATGTAGACTTTGTACATATTTTAAGAAATGATAAAATCACTTTAAACTTTCCTTTTGTATATTTTAAGCATAAAAAAGCCAAAAGAAAGAGAACTTAGGAAAAGGAAAAGTAATTATAGAGTTGAATAATCTGCTTTTTATTTTTTTGAATGAATAAATCAATGAACTAATTTGCATGTAATTGATTAGTAGGAAAATTCAGTGATATCAAGATATAGTTAAAAGGCCAATCACCTGAGTTTTGTGTAAAACTTGATAAAATGACTTGTCTTTTTAAGTTTCTATTTAGGTTTGGACAACATTACTTCTAAGTCCTCTTTCAACTATAAGCCTGAGGTTATTTAGTTATCCTCATATATACATGAGAAAAAAAATCAGTTGAGTTCTGAGGAGCTATCTCTAATTCTGTACATCATTAGGTGAAAATGATGCTATAAGTATACTTTTTTAGTAAAGTACTGTATAAGTACAGTATTATGTACTGTATTAAGTATTGTAGTAATGTCTCTTCATTTAAATGACATGTACCTCTATACCAGAATCCATTTCAATAGATGAGGTATTTTTTTCCCTCTCTAAATCTAAAATTTCAATATTAATCAGTTTTACAGAAAATAGTGAAGAGTCTATAACCCTTTTGGCTTGATTTTCAAAACACCATTCAGAGGCTGGAATA
The DNA here is from genome assembly GCF_963455315.2 of Globicephala melas. Taxonomy (NCBI): domain Eukaryota; kingdom Metazoa; phylum Chordata; class Mammalia; order Artiodactyla; family Delphinidae; genus Globicephala; species Globicephala melas. Next base: position 77,234,444 of record NC_083325.1, read on the forward strand.
GTATTTTATATATATATATATACACATAGGAGAAATACTGTTGATTTATATCAGAGCGAGACAACTTTTCACAGGATTTAGTGGGTTTTCTCCCCAGTGTATCCAGTGGGATGGGGTATTTCCCATTTGGTTAAAATGAGATCTATAATATCATTTAAATTGCTTCATATGAAAATATTTTAAAGTCATTTATGAACTATTATAAAGATGGTTACATTAACATTTCAAGTATTTATGGGCTTTTAATAATTTTCTCTCACTTTTAGGAGCTTGCATTCGTCTTCGGGACACTGAGCTTGCTTTGGCCATTGAATCTTGCTTGAAAGGACTTCTGCAAGCCTATTGTTGCGATAATCATGCTGATGAAAGAGTGCTTCAGGCACTGATGAAAAGGTTTTACTCACCAGGGACCTCACGGCCACAGATAATAGTTTCTGAGTTTCGCAATGAGGTGTATGATGTAAGACACAGGTAAGGCATCAGTAATTAAATACTGTTTCTGGTTTTGCTTAGTTACGTGCAAGCTCAGAAAGAGTTAAAACATTTTTAATGTTAACCATATCTACACTCCTGATTTGTAAAATTCCATCAAGCCACGTCTTTAATTTGAATCTTAGGCATTGGAGATACATAGATAAATGAGAGATACTCCCTGCCTTTAAGGTCCTCACGTGAGATCTGTTTGGGGAGACATACTGGGAAGTAGACGTTGTGTGGCTTAGAAATTGTACTGAAGAAGGAAATGGTGCAGACCTGGCCATGTTAAGAGGGAGGGCATACGGGAGAACTTTGGCACTCATTACTCACAGTTCAACTCTGGGTGGTTTACAGATTCCATAAAGAGCTGTGATTGTTTTCTTTAATGACCCTAACAAACCTCAAGGGCACCATACCCAAATTGCCTTCTTTGTTAGCTGCTGGCTAGCTAATCACTTTACTTTTAAAGATACACGTGTATGTGTGTGTGTGTTCCTACATATATATATAGTCCTCTCTATATCCCTATATATATATTCCTATGTATATATATTCCTATATATATATATATTCCTATATATATATTCCTATTAACAGATTGTTTTAAAATTTCTTTTCTCTCCCACTCCACTTTTTCTTATAAATCCAATTTTTGCTTTTTTCAATTGCCTTATATTTGGAAACATTAAAAATGCCCTTCATTTTAAGCGTGTTTTTTCTATATTTAATTTGATTGTGGTATTTTTCCTTTTACTTGGCTTTATAAATCACGTTTTTATTAAAGCTTTCTTCTAAGCTTAATTAGGATCATCAAATCATTTTGTCCTATAATTCCTCTTACCAGTGAGGCTCACCGTGCTCGCCTAGAATTTGATGTGCGGTTTTTCCTTTGTCCCTCTCGTCCTCTTTAGGCTTTCTACATTATGTTGTCTAGTGAGCCTATTCCATACTTGTCCTTTCCTTGTCTCATTACTGACACATTATTGCTACTATTCCTTCCTACTTTTAGTTTTCCTCGACCGATGTTACAGCATCTCTCAGCAGGCAAAACTAATTGTGATATAAACTAAATATGAAGTGCATCCCAGGGAAGTAGAGCAAAAGGAAGGGGTGGTTGTGACTGGGTGCTTTAGAGCAAGCTGGTGGGAGCAGCCTGTCTAGCAGTGGCATGTGCCTGCTCGAAAATACTTGCTCCTTCCTAGCATAGAAACCTGTGCTTTCAGCGGACTGGCCAGAGCCTATGCTTCACCACAAGCCCCTTCCACGTCCCCTCCCTCTTAGACTCGGGCTCCCTATCCTCTCTCCCCTCACTCCCTGCGTTGTTTCATTGGCACTGCTTGATGTTTCTAGAGCGCCCACCCCCTATTCTTTCCTATCTTTGTTTTTACTTCCACTTGAACTCTGTCCTAAGGTTACTATCCTATTTCTCTGCCTCTTTTTAACAGGAAAAACTTCTCAGAAGAGTTGTCTGTGTCACTAACTTCTCTCTTCCCCTTCTTTCTTGAACCTACTCCAGTCAAGTTTTTATAGCTTCATCACACACCAGAGCAGCTCTTGTCCAGGCGCCAGTGAGCCTTGCTTGGCTTGGTCCTGTCGTCCTTCCTTCCCACTCGCTGACTTGACCTACCAGCAGTATTTGATTCTGCTGATCGTTTAATTCTTCCTGAAACACTTTTTTTACTTGGTCCCTAGGATGTCACTCTTCTTGTTTTCCCACATCTCTAGGTATTCTTTTGTAATGTCTTCTGCTTATTTCTCCTCACTTGGGAATCTCCAGTATCAGTGTTCCAGACCTCTTCTCCATGTGCACCTACTCCCAGCACTTACTTCCTGGGTGAACTCATCCAGTTTCATGGCTTAAAATATAGTCCATACACTGATGATCACCACATTATGTTTCTAGCTGGGCTCTTTCCTCTGAACTCCAGAATATAATACATTCAATTTATATTTTCCACTTCGATGTCCAAAAGACATTTGAAACTTAACATATCTAAAAGCCAAACTCCTGAGATCCACCCTAAAAACTGCTCTTCCTATAGTCATCCCCATCTCCATTTTTCAGTTGCTCAAGCCAAAACCTCAGTCATCCTTGACTTCTTTCTGCCATCCCACATCCTACTGGCTGTACTTTATAAATGTATCCAGGATCTAAACACTTCTGCAGTGCTACCCTGGTTCACACCATTATCATATCTCAAGTGAGTTTTGCTTCTGGTTCCCTTCCATCCACACTTTCAATATCACAGCCAGAGTAAAGTCAGACCATGTCATTACTCTGCTCAAATTGTCCTGTACTTTCTCATCCTCTTTAGGCCTAACTGCGACCTCTCGGACCCACATGACCCGTCCTCTTGCCATCTCTCCTGTCCTTGTGTCCAGTAGCACTCCCAGCACTGCTCGTCCACCACAGCACACTGGCCTCCCGGCTTCTCCAACAGCCCTCTTAGGGCCTTTGCAAATGCTGCTCCCTGGGCACGAAATGCTCTTCTTCATTATGCTAATGTAACTCCCATTTCCTCAGGTGTCTGCCTGTTGACACCTTAGCAAGGCTTTTCCTGACACTTTCTGTGTGAAAAAGCACAGTATGCCACTTTTTCTTCATTTTTCTGTCTTCCTTCAGTAGAGTGTAAGCTCCATGGGGAGAAGGATGTAGTCTGTTTTGTTTAGTGCTATCTCCTTATCCTCTGAACAGCATCTTGCACATAGTAGGTGCTCAGTAAATACATGTTGAATTAATGACTGAATAAGTGGAAAACATATATACAAAGATATTTCTTTGTTTTGGAATTCTAGAACTAAGAAAGCAGTAAGAATGCCATTGCCTTTTCCCAATGTGTTTTAATTAAATGACTTTTATGTTTGTATGATAGAGTATAAGATTTAAGAAAATTGTAATGATTAAGTATAACAGGCAATAGAACATAATGATTGAGAATCTGCTGGGTTCTAGAGCTGAGCTGCCTGGTTTAAATCCTAGCCTGACCTCTTACCTTTATGACATTGGGGAACTTATTAAACTCGCTGCAGCTCATTTGAGAAAAAAAAAAAAAAGAGCGAATGATATTATCTATCTCATATAGTTGTTTTGAGGATTAAATGAGCTAATACAGGTTTCCACAGGGATATCCCTCTGTGGGTATAAAAATCTGTGGATGCTCAAGCCCCATACTTGGTCCTCTGTAGCCACAGTCCGCATCTGCTGATTCTGACAACCACGGATATTGCAGTGCATACTGTATTCGTTGAAAAAGAATCCACATATAAGTGGACCTATGCAGTTCAAACTCGTGTTATTCACGGGTCAACTGTATTTATAATATGCTTAGAACAGTGCCTAGCACATAGTAATATATAAATGTTTGCTAATAAAATAAAATAAACCTATTACAGATGTTTTCAAACGTTATCACATATTTTCCATGTCTTGTTACTATCCATCATCTCATCACCCATTTTAAAAATATACATATATAATTACCATTTGGTAAGTTAATCCTTATATATTTTTGTCTCCTAGAGCTGCTTGTCATCCAGAGTTCCCAACAGTTCTGACAGCTTTAGAAATAGATAATGCAGTTGTCAAAAATAGCCTAATTGACATGAGAAGCATAGAGACAGTGCTGCTGATCAAAGTAAGACCAGATGCTTGCTGTATTTTATATTATTCTAAATTTCCTAAACTGAGGCTGGTTATATAAATTCCTATTCTGCTTAAGTACTTGATATTTTATGAATTCTTTTTCTTAAAAAAACTGTGAGTTCTGTAAAATAAATCATTGTTTATTCGTCATCAGTGTACATATTTCTATTGATATGTACTTGTTAGATTAGATCACCAATATTTGTGTTTCATCTATTGGCATAAATTTGCTGAGAAGGGACAAGGGAATTCAAAACAAATCTGTAATTAATACAAACAGAGTCTCTTTTTCTCATTAATGGAACCTGAGAGGCAATGACATCAGTCATCCAAATGTGTATATGTGAATTGCAAGTTCATATTGTAATTATTTGTGGGCTTGGCCCTCTCATATTTTAGACAGATACTTGAAAGAAAATAATGAAGTCCTCTTGTAAAGGTCTGTTCCAAGGAAGGTTGATTAGGCCTCAGTTAAGCCTAATCCTCTTTTTACTTCCTCTAGGAAGTAAAATACTAAATATTTCCAGGCTTTCCCTACATAATTCAGTGTACTAATCTTTTATTGGAATTTGCTGTTCACTCACATCTTTTCTAGGGTGTAAAAGACATTTAGAAAAAATAAATTTCATTTTTCTATGAAAAATAAGATTTCTAAGGTAAATATTTTCATGTGAAAAAGTACTTAAAATCTTTAACTTTAGTGGATAGCAATATTAGAATTTAAAAATAAAATCTATCAGGGAGATTGGTTCAAGATGGCGGAGTAGAAGGACGTGTGCTCACTCCCTCTTGCGAGAGCACCAGAATCACAACTAACTGCTGAACAGTCATCGACAGGAAGACACTGGAACTGACCAGTATCTGGTATCTTCCAAAAAAGATACCCCACATCCAAAGACAAAGGAGAAGCTGCAATGAGATGGTAGGAGGGGCGCAATCACAATAAAATCAAATCCCATAACGGCTGCATGGGTGACTCACAAACTGGAGAACACTTATACCACAGAACTCCACCCACTGGAGTGAAGGTTCTGAGCCCCACGTCAGGCTTCCCAACCTGGGGTTCTGGCAATGGGAGGAGGAATTCCTAGAGAATCAGACTTTGAAGGCTAGCAGGATTTGATTGCAGGACTTCGACAGGACTGGGAGAAACAGAGACTCCATTCTTAGAGGGCACACACAAAGTAGTGTGCGCATCAGGACCCAGGGGAAGGAGCAGTGACCCCCATAGGAGACTGAACCAGACCTCCCTGCTAGTGTGGGAGGGTCTCCTGCAGAGGTGGGGGTTGGCTGTGGCTCACTGTGGGGACAAGGACACTGGCAGCAGAAGTTCTGGGAAGTACTCCTTGGCATGAGCCCTCCCAGAGTCAGCCAATACCCCTCCAAAGAGCTGGGAAGACTCCAGTGCTGGGTCGCCACAGGGCAAACAACCAACAGGGAGGGAACCCAGCCCCACCCATCAGCAGAAAACAGGATTAAAGTTTTTCTGAGCTCTGCCCACCAGAGCAACATCCAGTTCTACCCACCACCAGTCCCTCCCATCAGGAAACCTGCACAAGCCTATTAGATAGCCTCATCCACCAAAGGTCAGAGAGCAGAAGCAAGAAGAACTACAGTTCTGCAGCCTGTGGAAGGAAAACCACATTCACAGAAAGACAGACAAAATGAAAAGGCAGAGGACTTTGTACCAGATGAAGGAAAAAGATAAAACCCCAGAAAAATAACTAAATGAAGTGGGGATAGGCAACCTTCCAGAAAAAGAATTCAGAATAATGATAGTGAAGATGATCCAGGACCTTGGAAAAGAATGGAGGCAAAGATTGAGAAGATGCAAGAAATGTTTAACAAAGACCTAGAAGAATTAAAGAACAAACAAACAGTGATGAACAGTACAATAACGGAAATAAAAAATACACTACATGGAATCAATAGCAGAATAACTGAGGCAGAAGAACGGATAAGTGACCTGGAAGACAGAATGGTGGAATTCACTGCTGTGGAACAGAATAAAGAAAAAAGAACGAAAAGAAATGAAGACAGCCTAAGAGACCCCTGGGACACCATTAAATGTAACAACATTCACGTTACAGTGGTCCCAGGGGAGAAGAGAGAGAGAGAAAGGACCAGAGAAAATATTTGAAGTGATTATAGTGAAAAACTTCCCTAACATGGGAAAGGAAATAGTTACCCAAGTCCAGGAAACACAGAGAGTCCCAGACAGGGTAAACCCAAGGAGAAACACGCCAAGACACATAGTAATCAAACTGACAAAAATTAAAGAAAAATAAAAATTATTGACAGCAACAAGGGAAAATGACAAATATCATACTAGAGAACACCCATAAGGTTAACAGCTGATTTCTCAGCAGAAGCTCTACAAGCCACAAGGGAGTAGCATGATATATTTAAAGTGATGAAAGGGAAAACGTACAATCAATATTACTCTACCCAGCAAGTATCTCATTCAGAGTTGATGGAGAAATCAAAAGCTTTACACACAAGCAAAAGCTAAGAGAATTCAGCACCACAAACCAGCTCTACAACAAATGCTAAAGGAACTTCTCTAAGTGAGAAACACAAGAGAAGAAAAGGACCTACAAAAACAAACCCATAACATTTAAGAAAATGGTAATAGGAGCATACATATCGATAATTACCTTAAACGTGAATGGATTAAATGCTCCAACCAAAAGACACAGGCTCACTGAATGGATACAAAAACAAGACCCATATATATGCTGTCTACAACAGACCCATTTCAGACCTAGGGACACATACAAGAGACAAGGGAGGACACTACATAATGATAAAGGGATCAATCCAAAAAGAAGATACAACAATTATAAATATATATACACCCAACATAGGAGCACCTCAATACATAAGGCAACTGCTAACAGCTATAAAAGAGGAAGTCGAAAATAACACAATAATAGTGAGGGACTTTAACACCTCACTTAACAACAATGGACAGATCATCCAAACAGAAAATTAATATGGAAACACGAGCTTTAAATGACACAATAGACCAGATAGATTTAATTGATATTTATAGGACATTCCATCCACAAACAGCAGATTACACTTTCTTCTCAAGTGCGCATGGAACATTCTCCAGGATAGATCACATCTTGTGTCACAAATCAAGACTTAGTAAATTTAAGAAGATTGAAATCATATCAAGCATCTTTTCTGACCACAATGCTATTAGATTAGAAATCAATTACAGGGGAAAAAATGTAAAAAACACAAATACATGGAGGTTATTTTATACGTTACTAAATAACCAAGAGAGCACTGAAGAAATCAAAGAGGAAATTAAAAAATACCTAGAGACAAAGGACAATGAACACAAGACAATCCAAAACCTATGGAATGCAGCAAAAGCAGTTCTAAGAGGGAAGTTTATAGCACTACAAGCCTACCTGAAGAAACAAGAAAAATCGCAAATAAACAATCTAACCTTACACCTAAAGGAACTAGAGAAAGAAGAACAAACAAAACCCAAAGTTAGTAGAAGGAAAGAAATCATAAAGATCAGAGCAGAAATAAATGAAATAGAAACAAAACAATAGCAAAGATCAATAAAACTAAAAGATGGTTCTTGGGGCTTCCCTGGTGGCGCAGTGGTTGAGAGTCCGCCTGCTGATGCAGGGGACACGGGTTCGTGCCCCGGTCCGGGAGGATCCCACATGCCACGGAGCGGCTGGGCCCGTGAGCCATGGCCGCTGGGCCTGCGTGTCCGGAGCCTGTGCTCCGCATTGGGAGAGGCCCGCGTACTGCAAAAAAAAAAAAAAAAAAAAGATGGTTCTTTGAGAAGATACACAAAATTGATAAACCATTAGCCAGACTCATCAAGAAAAAGAGGGAGACGACTCCAATCAATAAAATTAGAAATGAAAAAGGAGAAGTTACAACAGACACCACAGAAATACAAAGCATCCTAAGAGACTACTACAAGCAACTCTATGCCAATAAAATGGACAACCTGGAAGAAATGGACAAATTCTTAGAAAGGTATAACCTTCCAAGACTGAACCAGGAAGAAATAGAAAATATGAACAGACTAATCACAAGTAATGAACTTGAAACTGTGATTAAAAATCTTCCAACAAACAAAAGTCCAGGACCAGATGACTTCACAGGTGAATTCTATCAAACATTTAGGGAATAGCTAACACCCATCCTTCTCAAACTCTTACAAAAAATTGCAGAGGAAGGAACACTCCCAAACCCATTCTATAAGGCCACCATCACCCTGATACCAAAACCAGACAAAGATACTACAAAAAAAGAAAATTAAAGACCAATATCACTGATGAATATAGATGCAAAAATCCTCAACAAAATACTAGCAAACAGAATCCAGCAACACGTTAAAAGGATCATACACCATGATCAAGTGGGATTTATCCCAGGCATGCAAGGCTTCTTCGATATACTCAAATTAGTCAATGTGATACAACATATTAATAAATTGAAGAATAAAAACCATTTGATCATCTCAATAGGTTCAGAAAAAGCTTTTTACAAAATTCAACACCATTTATGATAAAAACTCTCCAGGAAGTGGGCATAGAGGGAACCCACCTGAACATAATAAAGGCCATATAAGACAGACCCACAGCAGACATCATTCTCAGTGGTGAAAAACTGAAAGCATTTCCTCTAAGATCAGGAACAAGACAAGGATGTCCATCTCACCACTATATTCAACATAGTTTTGGAAGTCCTAGCCACAGCAATCAGAGAAGAAAAAGAAATAAAAGTAATACATAGTGGAAAATAAAAAGTAAAACTGTCACTGTTTGCAGATGACATGATACTATACATGGAGAATCCTAAAAATGCCACCAGAAAACTACTAGAGCTAATCAATGGATTTGGTAAAGTTGCAGGATACAAAATTAATGCACAGAAATCTTGTATTCCTATACACTAACAACGAAAGATCAGAACAGAAATTAAGGGAACAATCCCATTCACCACTGCAACAAAAAGAATCAAATACCTAGGAATAAACCTACCTAGGGAGGTAAAAGACCTGTACTCAGTAAACTATAAGACACTGATGAAAGAAATCAAAGATGACACAAGCAGATGGAGAGATATACCATGTTCTTGGATTGGAAGAATCAAGATTGTGAAAATGACTGTACTATCCAAAGCAATCTACAGATTCAGTGCAATCCCTATCAAATTAACAGTGGCATTTTTTTACAGAACTAGAACAAAAAATCTTAAAATTTGTATGGAGACACAAAAGACCCCGAATAGCCAAAGCAATCTCAAGGAGAAGAAATGGAGCTGGAAGAATCAGACTCCCTTACTTCAGACTATACTACAAAGCTACAGTCATCAAGACAATATGGTACTGGTACAAAAACAGAAATATAGATCAATGGAACAGGATAGAAAGCCCAGAGATAAACTCATGCACCTATGGTCAACTAATCTATGACAAAGGAGGCAAGGATATACAATGGAGAAAAGACAGTCTCTTCAATAAGTGGTGCTGGGAAAACTGGACAGCTACATGTAAAAGAATGAAATTAGAACACTCCCTAACACCATACACAAAAATAAACTCAAAATGATTTAGAGACCTAAATGTAAGACCGGACACTCTAAAACTCTTAGAGGAAAACATAGGACGAACACTCTGCGACATAAATCACAGCAAGATTTTTTTTTATCCACCTCTTAGGGTAATGGAAATAAAAATAAACAAATGGGACCTAATGAAACTTAAAAGCTTTTGCACAGCAAAGGAAACTACAAACAAGACGAAAAGACAACCCTCAGAATGGGAGAAAATATTTGCAAATGAATCAACGGGCAAAGGATTAATCTCCAAAATACATAAACAGCTCATGCAGCTCAATATTAAGAAAAAAAACAATCAAAAAATGAGCAGAAGACCTAAATAGACATTTCTCCAAAGAAGATATACAGATGGCCAAGACGCACATGAAAAGCTGCTCAACATCACTAAATATTAGAGAAATGCAAAGCAAAACTACAATGAGGTATCACCTCACACCAGTTAGAATAGGCACCATCAGAAGATCTACAAACAACAAATGCTAGAGAGGGTGTGGAGAAAAGGGAACCCTCTTGCACGCTTGGTGGGAATGTAAATTGATACAGCCACTATGGAGAACAGTATGGAGGTTCCTTGAAAAACTAAAAATAGAATGACTGTATTACCCAGCAATCCCACTACTGGGCATATACCCAGAGAAAACCATAATTCAAAAAGACACATGCCCTCCATTGTTCATTGCAGCACTATTTACACCAGCCAGGTCATGGAAGCAGCCTAAATGTGCATTGACAGACGAATGGATAAAGAAGATGTGGTACATATATACAATGGAATATTACTCAGCCATGAAAAGGAACGAAATTGGGTCATTTGTAGAGACTTGGATTGATCTAGAGACTGTCATACAGAGTGAAGTAAGTCAGAAAGAGAAAAACAAATTTCGTATATTAACGCATATATGTGGAACCTAGAAAAATGGTACAGATGAAGCGGTTTGCAGGGCAGAAATAAGAGACACAGATGTAGAGAACAATGGTAGGGACACCAAGTGGGGAGAGTGGCGGGGCGGGGGGTGGTGGTGGTGTGTGATGAATTGAGAGATTGGGATTGACATGTATACACTGGTATGTATAAAATGTATGATTAGTAAGAACCTGCTGTATAAAAAATAAATAAAATTCAAAAAAAATATCAGTTTGTCATAAAACATCATTTCTTATGTTTTTAAGACTCAATAGTTTAATTCTTTGAATCTTGAAAGTTGTTTTTTAAATTATTTTATTTTTCTCATGGAATTATTTCATTTGAATGTTTAAATAAAAATACTTGAATAGGTATTTTTGGTAATACCTATTACCAAAATTTTTGGTAATTTAGGTAATATTTTGAAATTACATACAACAGAAATGCTTTGGCATATTTTTAAAATGTATTTTCCCCTCTGTTTTTTTAGAATAATTCTGTAGCTCGTGCAGTAATGCAGTCCCAAAAGCCACCCAAGAATTGTAGAGAAGCTTTTACTGCTGATGGTGATCAAGTTTTTGCAGGGCGTTATTATTCATCTGAATATACAAGACCTAAGTTTCTCAGCAGAGATGTGGATTCTGAAATAAGGTTAGTGTCCAGTGTAGCTTTACTGTATTATTCCCACTAGTTCTTTGGGGTTCATTTCTTTTCATACTACTCTATTAGTAGTTATGTCAGTGAAGAATTGTGAGTGATCTGTTGGTCTTAAAAGATCATTTAGCTGGATGTAGAATTCTAGATTGATGGTTATTTTCCATCATGACTTTGATGACAGTATTCTGGGCTTGATGAGCTGGTCTGCACATTGATTATTACCTGTCTGCAAGGAGGTAAGGAGCTTAACTCAGAATGTAAATCAGCTACATCACTATACCATTGTTTAGTTTTGCTGATTTTTCTCAGCGAGAGTACAAGTGTGCTGGGTATACATTCTGGCTCAAGGTCCTTGCTGTGTCTCTGCCTGGTACTTTGAGTCACACTGTTCTAGAAGAAAAATCAGTCGGCACCGTTAGATCAAATGCTTAGGGAGATAGAGCTGCTAGAGGAGATGCAGTGAAAAGCCAAACAAAAAGCTAAAGGTACTTAATAAGATTCAAACGTGTGCAAAAAGAATTTTTGGTATGAAAAAAGCATGATTTTCCCAAGTGAACTATCAGTTGATGAATTGATAAGGTGGAGCTGAATTAGTGACCTAGAAGACCTCAAGCAGAAGAACATAGAACTTAGGTAAAAGCACTATCTAAGAAAACTGAGTAAAGGTGAAAGTATTCTAAATGGCTTTTATAGATAGGGGGAAATGAGGTTTTTTTAAAATAGATATCTGATTTTCAAATTATATTAGTTATTTTTGTATGATTATGAGAGCAGCATAAAGCAAAATAACCATAGTGGATATTGGGAAGTTTAGTAAAATTTCTTTTTTAGCAACAGAAAACTGTTGAATGATCTGCAACTTGTTATTACAGCACTCAACACACATTTTAAATTGACACTGAATCTTTGTGATAGGATAGATGAAAATTCATCAATGTCTGAACGTACCTGTATAAAAGTGACCTGTAAAGTGATAAATTTTTGTCCGCTGTGCCATGACATTTAAATCAGGCCCCTCTAATTCTTAACTGGGTAAGACTAAATTATATAGTACTCAAGCAAACATGAATGTAAATGTATAAACAATATCATGGTAATGTTACTGTGTGTAATTCATGCTTTTTCTTTCAACAAAAAATGCCTTGTGCATTTGTGTTCCACATCTTTAAAAAAAGTATGACATTCTTGGAAAAGGTAGTAAGTGTATCAGCAGCAAATCAGGATCCCTGATTCTAGCATTTTAGTAGTAATGGTTTAAGACTTACTTATGAAGTTAATAATTGGCTTCATTTTTAGCTAAAATATTTGCATCAATGTGTAGTGGACAGAGCTTTTGTTTTAAAAGCCAGGTGAACATTGGTTTTTTAAAAATTGTTTCTCACCTTGATAAACTTTATTGATTGAAAATGTACTAAGTTATCATGATACATGATATTTGTGTCATCTGTTTTGACCTGAACCAGTATGATAGTTGTCTGATATTTGGAAATTTAAAATAGTTCACTGGTGTTTTTTAAATACAGAAAATATAAATTGGAAAACAAAAGTAGCTTATAATTCCATCTCTCCACAGTCCCTGTTGACATTTTAAAAATGATTAAAAGTAATATAGGCATATGGTGAGAAAATTCAAACAGTACAGAAATGAATGCAATGAAAAGTGAAGTCCTTTGCCCCCCACTTAGGTATAATGTTTTCAAGGTTCATCCATTTGTGCTGTGTATAAGTACACATATGGTTTCTGTGTCTTGCTTTTTGTCTTAATATTATATCTTGGAGATTGTTCCATATCAGGACACTTAGAGCTGCCCCTTGGTATGGCTGTTCCATAATCTACCTGACCAGTTCCTGTTGATGGACATACGTGTTATCTGCAGTTTTCTCCTACTATAGCAGTGCTGCAGTGAGAACGCACATGTGTATCATGGCATACTTCTGAAAGTATGTGCATAGATTAAATTCTAAATGGTGAAAATGCTGAGTCAAAGAATGTGTGAATTTAAAAATTTTAAAATTCATTGTTTTATTAACATACAATTTATGACCTGATTTTAAATATTTAATAACATTAAACAATTACTAATATTTTTAACACTTAATAATACTAAATGAGTCTTAATATTTATTAAAATAAATATTTAAATTTTATTTTATTATTATATAAGTTGACCATTTAATAGCAATTGTCAAATGCCTACAGAGCAATTGATTCCCTAACCCCCTCCCACACTATGAATATATGAAGTAGGCTTTTCTGTACCCTCATCAACTCAGCACTGGCAGGTTCCTGTTGATGAAAGATGGCTCTGAAACAGTTTTTGCCTCTGGCTCCATTTTTACCAGAAATACCACACTTATGCTCCTCTTTTTCTTTTTCTCATTTGTTTATCATTCATTCAGCTAACATCATTGATTTTTGTTTTTAATTTTGAGAATTCCACAAGGTAGCACGGTTCTAATAGTTCATCAAATTTAAGATGCTCTGTTATTTTATATACCAGTAAAAAAGAAAAGTATTGATAGTTGAACCATGGACTGGAAGATGATTTCAGAATTCAGAGATGTTAAAATGTGGAAAAGTGTGCATCTTAGTGAAATCTGGCGTACTCTCTTTATCAGAGAAGAGTTGTACTTAATTGCACAGGTGGTTCTCTTCCACCAGGCACAGAGTTTTAGAAGACAGAGTCAGTGAAACAGGAAAAGATCACTTCTGAAAGACAGTTGCCTCTGCTGGCATAGAGACCCCTTATGGCTTTGGCATCTGCCGACCTTTCCCTCCACCTCTTTTCATTGTCCTCCTCTCCTTCCCTTTCACTCCCCACACATTCATAGCATTTATTCACCACAGGAAATGTTGAGCTGACCTTCAGTTTTACTGACCTTCCGTCTTATTTGTTTTTCACCTCTTTGTGCCTTCGTGTATTTCTTTCCATCTTCTCTAGGTGGTCCATCTGGTGAAAACTTCAGAGGACACAAGTCAGTTGTCACTTCTCCCAGACTTACTCTTAGGTTCCCGTCGTATTGTGGACATATAGTGCAGTGTCCTGTTCACATTTCAATGTTATGGTTTATTTCCTGATGTTTTGCCTTTTTGTTTGATTCCTTTATGCCTTAATTTTTTTTCTACCTCTGCCTATCACTGTGCACAATGCCTACCACAGATAAATCATAAATACTTACTAATGAGTAAGTAAAATTTAATTCCAGTTTAGAAGATGTTTTTTGAAATCTCTGTATTTTCATGTTTTGAATTACGTGGTAGGAATAGAGAACTGGTTAACTGCATAGGTTTTGCAAAAAAGCTATTAAAAATAGGGTTTTCTTTGTAAAGATCTAAATATTTGTAATATTCAGAAGTAAATTTAAAGTATTTTTTTACCCTCTCTTCTCTATTAAGTGACTTGGAGAATGAGGTTGAAAATAAGAAAGCCCAGATATCAAATCTTCAGCAACATTTGTCTGCCCTTGAAAAGGATATTAAACACAATGAAGAACTTCTTAGAAGGTGCCAACTGCATTATAAAGAGTTAAAGGTAAAAAAACATCATTTGTTTTCTCAACTTAATCATTTCCAAGTTATTTTTAAGGTCTTAACATTCATTTAGTTAGACGAATAGTTCTCAACTATTTTGGCCTCAAGCCCCTTTACAATCTTAAAAGAGCTTTTGCTTGTTTGGGTTTTATCTATCAGTATTCATGTTATTAAAAATTAAAGCAAAATTTAAGAATGTTTATTAATTCATTTAAAAATAATAAGTACATTATGTGTTAGCATAAATAACATTTTTATGAAAAATAACTATTTTCCAAAACCAAAAAGATTGACGTTTTTTATATTTTTTAAAATCTCTAACATCTGGTTTAATAAAATTCACCTGAACTGTCATATCAGCTTCTGTAATCAGTCTGTTGCAATATTACACATCATAGTTATAAACCTCCTGTACACCTGTAAGAAATCCATAGTAAAATTGGTCTTAAAAAAAAAAGTAATGCCAGGCTTCCCTGGTGGCACAGGGGTTAAGAATCCTCCTGCCAATGCAGGGGACACGGGTTTGAGCCCTGGTCCGGGAAGATCCCATGTGCCAGAGAGCAGCTAAGCCTGTGCGCCACAACTACTGAGCCTGTGCTCTAGAGCCCGCGAACCCCAGCTACTGACCCCACGTGCCACAACTACTGAAGCCCGCGCACCTAGAGCCCGTGCTCTGCAACAGGAGAAGCCACCACAATGAGAAGCCTGAGTGCAGCAACAAAGACCCAACACAGCCAAAAATAAATAAAATAAAATAAATTAAAAAAAAAAAGGCTTTTAAATAAATAATGCCTTAGTGTTTTTATGAAAATAGTGTTGACTTCATGGACCCTCTGAAAGAGTCTCAGAGACACCCAGGAGATAATGGGATTGGACTTTAAGAACCACTGGAGTAATCTTTCCATAACTTGAGACTGGATGTTTCAGGAAAGTACTTTCTCTGTGGACTCAACACTGTCATCATTTTAAATGCTAAGGTGGAGTACTTATATCTGCTTTGCATGAGAGTGGATTAGCAATAATGGTGATCAAGGCAGACTTTATACATACTTTTCTTTGGTTCATTTAATACTAATATGTCTCTTTCATTAACTATGGAATCCTTCTGTAACATAAAGCAGAGTAGAACTTTGTTGATTAATACATCCTTGCCCAGGGTTTTTATTTTTCATTTATTTCTATTTACTAAAATCTAAATACTGTTTTTCAAAAGATGAAAATAAGAAGAAGTATTTCTGAAATTCGGGAACTTGAGAATATAGAAGAACACCAGTCTGTAGATATTGCAACCTTGGTAAGATTCTTTTCCTCAATTTAAATGTAATGTTAAAGGAGAAATCTGTCATTTAAGTTAAGAGTATCTACTCTCAGCTTTATAAAAAAATCCTTTTTTGAGGCTACTTTTTATGATTGCTATATCCATTTACAAATAAGGTAGAAACTACCTGGTGTATGGCCTTCAAGTTCCTTAATATTTTGTATATGTAACTTGCATGCATTGTAATTGGTTTTGTCTTCTTCTGTTGATACATGAAATAATACTTTATCAGAGTTTATTATGTAAATAGTGCCCTTTCAAACCAAACTACCTAGCAGTTTTTTTCAGAATTAATCAGTATCAATATTAGTGATATCTTTTAGTCAGTTGAAGTTGGCCTCTTGGCATTATTTTCTTTTTTCCAAGTTAATGGTTTTAATTCACCGCATATTTATTACTCTATTTTAATTTCTCTTAGAC
This sequence comes from Globicephala melas, assembly GCF_963455315.2. Lineage (NCBI taxonomy): Eukaryota > Metazoa > Chordata > Mammalia > Artiodactyla > Delphinidae > Globicephala > Globicephala melas. The sequence continues at coordinate 77,251,002 of NC_083325.1, forward strand.
ATCTTTTTATGACATTCAGCTCAGCTCTCTGGGTTACCATAAGTAGTGAATTAGATAGATTGCAGAGTCTTGTTAAAATGAATCAGTTTTTACCAATTGTCTCCTCTCTACCAGGCATCATGTTAAATGCTGAGGGACACAACAGTGAACAAAACAGTTCAAGTCCCTGCACCAATGGAGCTTTACTCTAATAAGAATTTGTCTTCATTTTTTATTAGTAATCTGGTTTTCCACTCAGTGTTTTTCTGCTTTCATTACTTTTATTGATAGACTAAATTTCTTAAAGGTATGGGCTGTGTCTTGTTTATTTTTGTTTACTCAGCATCTAACACATTGTCTGGCATAAGATATATATTTATATACATTATATTTTGAAAGAAAAAGTGAGTAGATAGAATAAAAGTTACCCCTTTTGATTATGACCTCAAGGACAATGTAGTTTGTCTTCTAAATGTAATCCTTTTCTATTTTTGAACCTATTTCTTCTACCTCCTAATTTACCATTAAGAGTATGAAAATATCATAATTTGTTCTTTGTATTTGTCTTTAATCTGATTTACTTGTAGCCTATAGTTTCTCCTCTTCTAGAATTGTTTGTACTGTTTTTCTATTTGATTACTTAAAAGTGTTTTAATTAATTCTGTATGCTCTGTAAATGTTGCCAGGAAGATGAAGCTCAAGAAAATAAAATCAAAATGAAAATGGTTGAGAAAAACATGGAACAACAAAAAGAGAATATGGAACATTTTAAAAGTCTGAAAATAGAAGCGGAAAACAAGTATGATGCAATTAAACAGAAAATTAATCAGCTATCAGAGCTAGCAGATCCACTTAAGGTATGTATTATTGTTACTCTACTATATATATTTTTTATGTTTCAGTTTTATATACACTATATACCGGCTAGATATTACCTCAACAGAATTTATGGCTAACTGTAAATGTAGCTGTATAAAACCGGGCTGTAAACCAGCTTTTCATCATTAGATCAAGTAGAATTAAACACTCTGCTCACGCCTTTAAGGAGAATAAATTGCCAAATTTCTGACCCCCCAGAAGGTTACAGCTTTTGTTACCTTTTTATTTTGTGAGATTTTTTTCTTCTTTTAGAACTAGAGGCAGGACATCTTATCTGTCCATACTGTTTCTGTGCTTATCTGTTCTCTTGTCCCACTTTTCCGCAATAGTTGAAGAATTAGTTGATATAAAAGCCAGCTTGAAATAAAATGCTACCCAATTCCCATTTATTAACATATCTGCATTATATTCCAGCTAGAATTCAATCGGCCTTTTTTTTTTTTTTAAAGCACATACTTTTGGAACCAAATTAGGGAAATAAAGTTATTTAACAATTAAATTCTGTAAATTTCACCACGTTTAATAGCTTTGTTGTCAAGTAGCTTATTATCATTCTCATTTTTATGAATAACTCAATTATTCTCGAAACCTCAAATTTTATTTATAAGACATTGAGAAGAATTAATAGTATGTTTTAAGAGGAGAAAGGTTTATTGACGATATAACCCCCTTTTTTTGCAGGAAAATTACCCCTTTGAATCAAAATGTATTTAGACATTTTAAAAATTTTAAAGAATTTGCATGCATATGAACTTTACTGTAATTGTCTCCATTGTCAATTTTAGAAAATATAATTTATTCAAGGAAGTCAGAGGAGGACCCGAGCAGAAACAACTTTCCTCTGTTTGCGGTGGCCTCTCTACAGCTGCTTTCCATAGAGCTGTGATTCCTGCCTGCTATTGTAATGCAAGGTGGTTTACTTTTTTCTATTTGAGATAAGAATAAAAAGTGGGAAAATAGACTGATAAATTACTGATTAAAAAGAATATAAAATTTTAATAATAAAGTTTGAGGAAGGAAAAAAGTATTAAGGATACTATTGAAAAAGACAAATAGTAGTTACTACAGGAAATTAGAATTAAAAACACAATAAGTCCAAGATAAAAAAGAAGACAAAATTAGTTTTTAAAAGAAAATTGAATAAGAAGAAATAAAATAAGTATGAAAATTGTCAGGAATAGGAGAGAGAGAATTCAAAACTCAGAAATTAGAGCAGTGAAGTTAAAACAAAGATGAGATAAAAGAAAATTTTAAATGGGTGAAGGATTGAGCAGGGAAACTTAAAATCAAAATGATAAAATATGCTAAAACAATATAGGAAAAGAAATAATTAGCACCTGAATTGTCCCAGATAGCTTAAAATTAAAAACAAAAAATGAAGGATAAGCTGTGTTCTGTTCTTTTAGGGACGTGTAGGCTAATGCAACTCCTGGAATTGGGAGTGTGTAGATAAGTTCAAGAGTGGAAAATATGGGCAGAAGGCAGTAAGAATTCTTGGTCTTAAGTTCTTTGCCTTGGTTGCAAATAAGTGAAAGCTAGACGAGTCCTTCAGTAAACCTGCATGCGGTCAGCCAGTAGCCAAGAGGGTTTTCCTTTGCACTATCACATCCCAATAGCCATCCCAATAGCTAAAAACAGGACCAAGAATATTTGGCTAACAAAAGAATTTAATTCCTCAGAAACTGTCTTTGTGATATATTAGCAGCTTCTAAATGTAATCTGTTTGCTATCAGGATGTTTGTTCATTTTGTGTCAGAGGAGTGGTGAGGAGTGGAATACTCTGTTCAAATATGTAGTCATTGAAATCTTCGCATAAGATTTCAGTATTTTTCTCCCTTTGAACAGTTTATTTTGATTTACACTGCAAACTTAATGCTTTAGTCACAAATTAAATTTTTTGTACAGGGAGCATGACCTACATCAAAAATGATGGTCTGCATTTTGGAGTAGGAGGGCCTCTCAGTTTCTGATAGAGACATAGGTGTTTATTTGGATTGAGGCTGACCATGCTTTTGAAAATTCCAAGATCTAATGATCTATAGCTTTTTAAAACCTCATAATTGATGTAGAGTTATATGAAGCAAGTGGCTATAATACATACTGTAGCAATTTATCCAATGTTGTCGGGTAACTAAAATTGGTTATTTAGGCATCAAAGAGAATAAAATTTTTCAGTGATTCTGTCCCTTCTAGCATCTCAGCCTATCTTTTTAAAGGCTGAACTTTTTAGGGCTACATCAGGATTAATTTTAGATCTAATCCAACCTAGTCCTCACCCCAAAACCAGGATGAGTGTCACTAACTGGTTTTTAATATCTCTAAGTCTCTGTTTCACCATCAACAACATGAAAGTAAAAGAAATACTCTCTTGGTTCCTTTTTAGTTTTAAATTTGATGGTACCTATGATATAAATTTATTAAATATATAAGGACAAGTCAAAAGCCATGATAAACGTGGAGAAAAGAACATTAAATTCTTTTCATCCTATTTTATAAGTCAAGTCTTTCCCTTTCTAAAGTTGCTAGGAGAAAAGATTAAGCAGCACAAATCTTCCCTGATATAATTGACCCCTTTGGCTCTAGAAAGCTGATTTGGTTCCCTAAAGCAAACGTGGACATATTTATTTTGAAAGTTTCTACCAAAAATGATTAGAAAAATTAGTGTTTAACCATTCTGTTTCATGAGGTATTGCAATTTCTAACTGTAGTATCTCCTACTATATACATTGCACCCATTTTCTTTTATTCTCCTCAAAGTAAAGGAACAGAGTATCTCCGTACTCCATATAACAATGTTTTTATTTTTAATAGAACTCTGCTATAAAAGCTGTATATTATTAAGTGTCTACCTTGAGTGATAGTTATTTTTAGCAGTACGAGCTAGATGCAGTAAATTGTATTCTTAGGTCAGCAAATAGCCTAAATCTATTCTTTTATATGAGGTAAATACTTGCAATTTTTAGATACTTCACATGTTCTTTTTCTTTTTGGGATATCTCCAAATATTCTGTCTTCCTTGATGCTGTTGTTTTGGTTTGCGTTCGTTTCTTTTTCCTTATAACTGTGATTCTTGAGGGTGAACATGATCATCACAGCATGTATGTCCAGTACTAGGCTCAAAAAACAGACCGACTAAAATTTAATTTGGTGGTTATTAAATCAAGAGCCATTTTAAAAATTGAGATTCAGGGATTCTCAACCTACGAAAACAGAATCTCCAAAGGTGGAGTTTGGAAATCTGTATATTTTTTAAAACATCCAAATTGATGATAAAGAAGTCAATCTGTATATCAGTATTTGAGAAAGCTGCCGCAATTGGTTGCTATGTGTATATATATATATCATCTTCTTTTCACCAGGCTATGCCTCCTTTAAAGACATTTGTTTACTGCATGTACTCAAATAGAAGGCAGATGCCCATAACAAGGGAAAAATCCAGTAACAAAGGAAAATGTATTTTAGTCGCCATTCATATATGAAATTATTAGGCAAAATAATCAAAATGTGTACTTGACATTAGGTCTACTAATTTAATTATACATGAACACAAAATCACAGGTACAAAGTGATATATTTAACATTTAGAAATACTGCTTTGTTTCCATTTACATTTCATGAATTAATTTTTTTAACCTTTCTCATGTGTCTTCAGCGTTGGCATCTTTACGGTGATTAGAGCTGTATTTTGAGTAATTAGGAGAGTTGAGTGATGGATTTTTCCAGAGCTCTTGATCTTCTCTTTCATCTATATTATTTTAAATATAGCACTTTTAATAAATCATCTTTTGGGCTTCCCTGGTGGCGCAGTGGTTGAGAGTCCACCTGCCGATGCAGGGGACACGGCTTCGTGCCCCGGTCCGGGAAGATCCCCCATACCGTGGAGCGGCTGGGCCCGTGAGCCATGGCCGCTGAGCCTGCGCGTCTGGAGCCTGTGCTCTGCAACGGGAGAGGCCACAGCAGTGAGAGGCCCGCGTACTGCAAAAAAAAAAAAAAAAAAGCAGTTGATATTTCGTCTTAAAAGTAATGGTTAGCTGTTATTTGTTCTTGTTTGTATTTCTTCTCTTTATTTCTTTCTTTTGGGATTAGCCAAGTAATTTTTAGTGTTCCTTTTTAAAATTTCCTCTACTAGTTTGTTTAGCTACAATTTTTGTTTTTTTTGTTTCTTTTCCCAGTGGTTGCTGTGCGTTCCAATATGCATCTTTACCTTATAGTTTACTACTCTTTGCCTTTAAAGTGAACTTGGGATAGCTTCTTTACAATTATATTTTGTTCTCAAAATTATGAGGTTACACCTCCAGAAATGATGACCAAATAAGTCAGTGTTAAATTTCTTCACATCTTTTCCTCCTCCACCCCAATTCACCTTTTTTTAAAACCAGGTTTCCTCTGTCAGGTACCTCTGTAATATACAACACTTGCATTGTTTTAAGTCTTTTCAGGCTACCGTAGCTTCCCAGGAAACTGCCTTGTTTACCAAAATAAAGTTGAGCGCACCATAAGGTATGGAGACTTCATACAAGAACTTTAATTTGATAATGTGACTTCTCAATTTGGGAAACTCTTCACTTCTCTTCAGAAACATATGGATATGAACTTAATAACACTTGCCTCTTAAAGCAGCATAATCCTGTCCACTTATTGAGTTGTCAATTAGTTTATGCCTATGCTGATAATTTTTTAAAGCAATCTTTATAGATTATTTTGGTTTTATTTAAACAGGATGAATTAAACCTTGCTGATTCCGAAGTGGATAACCAAAAACGAGGGAAACGGCATTATGAAGAAAAGCAAAAAGAACACTTGGATACTTTAAATAAAAAGAAACGAGAATTAGATATGAAAGAAAAAGAACTAGAGGTTATCCATCATTTTTTTTAATGTTTTGTTTACACCCTTAGTCATGATTATTAAAGTGTGTTTTCCTAATGTCATGTTTTCCAAACATAGACATGTTGTCCGATGACTATCTGTTTTATATGAAGTAACAGCTGTTTCAGTGAATCAACAGAGGAAAAGACTGAGGGACTCTCAGAGTGTGGGGACTTCTTAGATCAACATGAAGAGGACTTTAGGCAGCACTGCCACAGCCCCATGTAGTGTCACTGAGTGATTTGGAAAATGGCACGCCCTCCACTGAAATAGTTCCTTAAATGCCCAGGTTGGCAAGTGCATACAGCTTTATGTCAGAAAAATGCTCCCCTGCCTCTGAGTAACTTGGGTGTGAGCTGGGTTGCAGTTCAGCTCCCACTTACTAGATAACGTTTGTTGACAACTGAAAGCAGCAGCCTTGTTTTTAGAGGAGAGTAAGTTGAGGGCAACGGTGGTTTAACCTAAAAGAGATGAATTCCAGCTTTGCTTTTACATGTCTTAGGAAAATGATTTAAACTCTGTAATTCATTTCCCTATTGTTTAAAACTTACTGTACTACAAATGTCGTGAATATAAATACTATGTTTGATATGTTACAAACACGAGGGTCTTTGTGTTTCAGTACTATTTGATGTTCAGAATCCATCCTAAAACACACAGAATGCTATGTCTGACCTCAGCACCCTGGGTGCCAAACCTTTCATAACTGCTACTTGAAATTTGTTTCACTAGGAAGTTATGGAGCTCTTACAAATTATTAAAGTGTGTACACCAATGCAATTTTCTCTTGAAGATTATGACAACTCTGGACCGTATTCTCAGTATAAAGCTTAGAACAATAATGATATTAAACGTAATTAAGATACATTTCTTAAACATAAGTTCAGAGTTCTATTTTGCATACTTTGGCACAAGTAGTACAGTGAATTGTTATATCAAAGAAGAGTTTTAAAGTTAAACATCTGTTATCTTAGGAGAAAATGTCACAAGCAAGACAAATCTGCCCAGAGCGGATAGAAGTAAAAAAATCTGCATCAATTCTAGACAAAGAAATTAATAGATTAAGACAAAAGATACAGGCAGAACATGCTAGTCATGGAGATCGAGAGGAAATAATGAGGTAAGTGATTGCTCGCTTTTCTACTTTATGATATTATCCATAGATACGTAATAGTGAGACAAAAAATAACATTTATATATCAATCTTAAATTTGGGTAAAGTGTTGCTATGGCATATAGTTATAGCTAAACTAGCCTTTCGTACATGTATTATTAATAATAAACATTTTTCCTTCGGAATTATTACAGAACTCATTACAGAATGACATTTTAACATAGTTGCCATTTTTATACCTGTAAGATTCATATAGACATGAGGATGTTCAGCTTCAGAAGTAATCAAAGAAATACAAAGCAAAACAATTAGAAGCCATTTTCATATAGATCAAGATGAAAAGAACACATATTTCATGTCAGTGAGATTTCAGTGAAATGGATATTTTTATATTACTTGTGAAAATGGAAGCTCTAGTTTAGTTAGAGCATGGGTTCTGAAGCAAGAGTAACTCAGTTTGAATTGCAATTCTGTTACCTACTAAACTGACTTTGGAAAGTTATCTAATTGCTCTGAACCTCAAATTTCTCATCTATAAAATGGGTATAATTATAGTACTTACCTTATAGAGTTGTTATGAAGATTAAATGAGATGACCCATAATAAACAACGTATAGGATACATAATATGTTAGATGTTATTGTTATTAGCCTTTCTGAAAAGTTTTAAGGTAGTTTATGTTAAACGCCTTTAAAAATTTCAATTTGGCCAAGTAATTTTGTTGTTATAATCCAAAATGAAAAAAACAATTTGTACTTGGATGTTTATTGCAGCATTAGTATTTTTTTTAGTTGAGATATGGTTGATTTACAATATTATATTTCAGGTGTACAACATGGTGATTCAGCATTTTTATAGATTGTAGTCCCTTTATAGTTATTATAAAATATTGGCTATATTCCCTGTGCTGTACAATATATTCCTGTAACTTATTTATTTTATACATAGTAGTTTGTATAACACTAAAAAATTAGAAATCTTGTATAACTGGATGATAATGATTGAATTACAGTAGAAAATTATAACTATTAAACTTTATGAAGAATTTTTCATATTAAAAAAGGCAGGGAACAGGAGTGATCTCAATTCTGATTTCACAAACTTTGGGGAAAAAGGGGAAGAAACAAAAATAGTAACAGAAGTTTTTCTTTAAAATAGGTAATACCTTACATGTTTTAAAAATATAATGTGAAAGGGCAGACAATGAATTTTTTCACTTTTATTTTATTAAATTATTAAATATGCTTTCAATGTTTCTGTATGCAAAGGCAAGATGATATGAGAATGTGTTTTCATCCTTGCAGATACAAAAAGTAGTACACTAAGCTGTTTTAGGGTGCTTTCTTTGATTTAATGCTATATTTTGTAGATCTTTCCATATCAGTACATAGGCATTTTCTCATTGTGTTTTTATGTTTCACAGTATTTAGTCATCTCCTACTGATGGATAGTTGAGTTTTAACTTGATTTTTTACTATTATAAATGGTGGTACACAACAAATAATTTTATACATGCATTATTTTGTATAAATTCGGGGTTTTTGTTTTTGTTTTTTTAATAGGATAAACCCCATTCTGGCAGAGTCCCCTTTCTAGGGATTGTACTTTTTTTTCACTCCTATCAGCAATGAGTGCTTGTTTCCCCACAGCCTAAACAATGTGTGATTATCGTAGATTCTTTTTGCTGATAGATATATTTCCTAAATATATATATACACACCTCAGTGTAATTTTAATTTGCATTTCACTTCTATTAAATGTGGTTAACATCTTTTCATGTCTTAAGGACCGTTTATTTATATTTCTTTTTCTGTGAATATTTTTGATGTGAGGAGTGTATTTTATCTTTTTCCAAACGGCTGTTTAGCCATTTGAAAAGTTATTGGTCCTCTAATTTTTTCCTTAAGAATGGCCATAGGAGTAATATTTTTTGTATTTTTGCAAGTTCAAAACTTTGTCTCTAGCTTTTGAGTTTGAAAGATAAGAGTTTAGCCTAATATAAAATCCTCGTTCTCCTGAGTATCTGTGTTTATGATGCTCATCTGTTAAGTTCTATAACTTATCCAGAATGTCAAATTCTGTGATCCTTTCCTTGGTATACACAGTGCTTTTTTTTTTAAATATATAGATTTAAGTCTTACTTCTTAAAAGTTTTCTGGTATTTTACTTTTAAGTATTTTCTGCTGTCTAGTGTTCTTTTTAGAGGTCTTCAGTTATACATATGTTGCATGTACTTTTTCTTCTCTAGTTATTTTGTCTAACCATTTTATGTGGGGTTTTTTCCTGTTTTGTTTGTTTTTCTCATTTCTCATCTGTCTGTTGATGTTTTCTGTGTTGTCTGTTTGTTCCTATGCGTCATCTCATTTGTCTCATGTCTTTGTTTTTTTTGCTTTTTGTCTACACTCCCTTGCCCCACCTTGGGTTCTGCAACTTCATGCTTCTCCTCCTCTTGTCTGTTTGTAACCTGTTGTTGTTTACCTGTCTGTTAGCTTTGAATTCCTTGATTTATCTTTTCCTTCAGTTCTTTCATTTCTGCTTTGAGGTGTTCCTTCCTGGTAGCACTTGTGTCTTGTTTTGTTTTCTTTTGTTTTAATTTATCGTGTTCAATTACGGTTTTAATCTGCTTTGTGACAACGTTGTAATAAGTTTTCTTTGTCTGTAGAGAGAGTTTTGCTGCTCTTTCCCAGCGCTTTTTTCCCCCCATAAATATCTTTGTATGTGTGCTTTGTTTGTGCTTTTTTTGTTATTCGTTTTTTAATTGGTTGGATTTTCTGGGACTGGACATTTGAAGGAGGATGGGACGGATCACTGAGAGCCTTGGCCAGGGTTCGCCCTTCATCCTTTGTCAGGATCTTTCTCTCCCTCTCTACAGCAATGAGCTGTTGCCTCCACAGTAGCACTCTGAGAAGCCGTGTCTTCCCGGCCTCTTTGACCTCGTCTTGTTCAGGCTGGGGCTAGGGGGATCCTAATGCCCAAGCTGTGTTCTTCTGTTCCTGCACTGGCATGTGTCACTAAGGGGAACATTACTTGCCTTCTGGTGCGATCCCTTCCTTGCTAGAAGATCTGTATTTGCTGGTATTCTCTTACGATCTGCCACTCTGGGCCCCACTTGGGCACTTTCTTCACTGACTTCCTCTGCCTTCTCTGGGGCTTGCACTGTGTTTCTGCCCCGCCCTGCTAACAGCTCTCCTCAGTCGGGGCAGCACGCTCGCATTCTGGCAGTGTATTTGTCTGGAGGTTTATGAAACCTGCTACTGCTGGGCCCTCTCAGCGCTCCCTGCACTCCCTGTTCTTCCTATTAAATATATTTGAGATTTTACTTTATGTTTCGTTGAAATAGGCAATATCAAGAAGCAAGAGAAACCTATCTTGATCTGGATAACAAAGTAAGGACTTTAAAAAGGTTTATTAAATTACTGGAAGAAATAATGACCCATAGATATAAAACGTATCAACAATTTAGAAGGTAAGTGTATTAAAAAATATTACCATATATTTTACATGTTTGTTTTTTCTTCGTTTTCACATTCTCGCTTATAAATAATAAAATTAAATTAAAAGCACTTGCATGATTTATTCAGAAAAGAAATGGTGGTAGTGCTTGGGATCCTGGATTTGAAGGGACTTTTATAGTGAGCTTTTTAAACTTAAACTGCATTAGATATGCTTTACTGGATAACTCATAGATGGCTGTTCAGTCTATGCTCAAATGGGTCATTTGGAAGCTCATTGGTTCTGTTAACAGACTGTTTCACTGTTGGACATTGCATGTTCTCAAGGCATACGCGTTTTGATGGGACATGTTAAGGCAGTTTCTCAGTTGATTACCATGATCTACTAGAATGGTGTAGCTCCAGGGATGCAGAATCTATGTTTTGTTTGCTGCTGTATCCCCAGTACCTACCGCTGTGCCTGAAATATAGTAGAAACTTGATATATATTGGTTGAATGAATGAATACAGGATCAGCAAAACTGGATGTCATTAAAATACCCAGAAATGTGCAGATTGACAGAGATAAGTTAACCTCAGCTAAAATCACAAGCAACAGAAATAAAGGACAGTTTACAGGGTAGGGTTGCCCTTTGATATACTTGGATCCAAGGCAGCCCTAGTCTTTCCACCTAACCTCTGTTTTCCCCATGACATTCCCTCAGTAACATGCGTTTTAACTACTTATACCAAAAACTATAATCTTAAGACTATAGAGTTTTTTTTTTTAATTTAGCTCTAGTACGTATGGGGAAATTCAAATAAAGCCGTAATGAGAAACGGGCTTTGCATGTTTGACCATATTCCTTAACTAAAATATAGCTTAGTTCTTGAAATGTGTATTTCAGTTTTATATGCATGTTATTAGGACTTAAAGAGTTTTTAATTTTATCCTTTTGAGGCTGCCTTGCAGTTTTGTTAGGTGGGACCAGAGCAGGCTTTGGTGAAGGACTGATTTTTTTCCTACCTGTGCAGCTGGGTTCTTCTGGGTCCTCTGTTGATATGTTGCGAGGTTATTCCACTCATGCCTTTGGGAATATGAACTATTCCTGGCTCTGGGTGACCTCGGGGGTTGTTTCTGGTTCTGTTGGGTGTTCCTCTCACCAGCCTCGGGCAGTATCCTCACACGGACACTGAGGAGGACGGTGCTCAGCCCGAGGCTCTCCCTCCCGCCTCTGTGGTCCTCTGGAGCTCTCTCTGTGCTGCTTCGTGAACCGGAGGTGCCTTGACCGCCCCAGACCCTTAAACAGGAAGACTTCTGGACTCTGCTTGGGTTTCCACTCCCCTTTTACTCTCAACATAAAAGTAACTTGGGGCGTTCACAGGGCTCAATTTGTTTGTTTCCCATCTTTCAGAGATTCTTTTGACTGGAACTGTCTGCGATGTCTGATGTCCAGAGTCCAAAAACTCTTGTTTCATAGACTTTGTCCAGTTTTCTAGTTGTTTCACGCAGAAGAGTAAATCTAATGCCTATTACTGTGTCTTTTCCAGAAGCAGTAGGGTTCGTTTTCATATTGTTATTCAGAAAATTTTAGAATATTTTCTGTAAAGGTATTGGTCTTATTTAGTTTTCTATCTTGATATGTTTCTTCACCACTGACATGTTTTATATTGTTTATCCAATCTTGGGAGGACAATAAAAATGGTCAAATTTTTTAAATTGTTTATCTCTTTACACTGGAGAACCTTGCCATTTTATGAGGACAGTCTCTTTTAGTCATCCCATGAGTGGAAGCAATTGAAGAATACGTATCAGTATTGAAAGAAAGAAAAGTTAACAGAAAATTCTGAAAACCAGCAAGCAATAGTTGTGGCAGCAAAAGAGAACTCAGACTATCAGTATTTTCGAATGTGGAGATTTAATACAGTTTAGGAAGGGAATTGGGAGGGAAAAGAATAAAACGATAGTTATTCCGAAGAAAGGAGCCTTAGACTCATTAAGGAGCAAAGACGTCAAGAAAAATAGCCAGTCACCTGTCACCTAGATCTTATTTTCTGAATACCATTCCGCAACAAAAGGAACCAAGGCTCCTTTGAGAAATGGCTGATGATACCGGAGCAGAGCAGGGAAGGTATAGATGAGCCTCTTGCTATGCCAGAAAGTAAGGAAGTGCCCCCCCAAAATGTGGAGTCATGATAAAAGGACATAGGCAGCTTGAAGGGGCTCCACTGGCAAAAGCTGGGACAAGTTGAAGACCAGAATAAATAAGAACAGTAATGGATGACAACCCAGTGAATAAAATAAGAATCTGTGACTGCGTCCTTATAAACAGAAAGGTGGTAAGTAAATAAATGAGGAAGAAGGGAAAGCTCTTCCTTACAGCAGAATGCCATATGACAAATAAGTGAAGTTCACGTTGTGCTAGACAGTGCGTAAGGTATTACAGGTACAACATGATTAAGAGATTGCCTTTGCCCTTTTTGCTACTGTAAAGTTAGGAGGAGACAGGCAAATGAATAGGCAGTTTCCCATTATCTTAACACTACTAGAGTTTAATCCTCTCAAGGACAAGATTCATGTCTTCTGTATTAGGGTGATATATAAATTAGTTGAATGATTGATACATTCATATGGACTGACTGTAATATAATGGGTTTCATTATATGTGGGATGACATCTTTATTCATTTTATAGATGTTTGTTTATTATAAAAGGAAATGAAGTGGTAAAAATGTGGAGACATGAACGAAATATAAAGACACAGGCAAAAATCATCTAAAATTTTACCTGTTAAATGGGCACCAGTGTTAACATCTTGGCATACTTTCATCTGGCCTTACATGCTGGTGTGAAGATCATGCTGAATATACAGTTCTGTATCTCTGTAATCTTTTTAATATGCCCAATTTCTTTTTTCAAGGTGTTTGACTTTACGATGCAAATTGTACTTTGACAACTTACTATCTCAGCGGGCCTATTGTGGAAAAATGAATTTTGACCACAAGAATGAAACTCTTACTATATCTGTAAGTATCTTAACTCTTTGCGTGTTAGTCATTAAGAGAATTAGCTGCTTCATTTCTTTTGATGATATTTTGATCTGTTGTCATTGGAAAACAAAATAACTTACTTTGAAGTTAAAGATAGTCTTTGCCAAAGTGTTGAAAATTAAATTGATTTTACTGACTAAAGCCATTACTTTAGCTTTTTATTTTTTCCCCCAGACAGCCACATTATTTTCTTATGGTGATAATTAGGAATTTTATTTTCAGTGATAAATATTTACCTTCTCTTTAAACTCCACTGGTTCCTTTTTAAAATTCATGTAGCATTTTAAATTACGTGGGACATTATAGAAAGTGTATTCTCTGGCCCCACTATAGGAAGCCAGAAGAGAATTACTCAAAGAATGTTCGACCCCATGTAATTGTCTTTGTGCTACTTATTTTGGAAGGTATCCCTAGATCTAGCCTCTTTTGTATAAAGGAAGCCACCACTTTCAAATTATGGAGTCTGTGTGTCTGGATTCTATCACAGTCACATGCATTAAAGGAGGAGTGTGGGATATAGCATTAAAAATAGTGTAGTCAGGGGCTTCCCTGGTGGCACAGTGGTTGAGAGTCCACCTGCTAATGCAGGGGACACGGGTTCATGCCCCGGTCTGGGAGGATCCCACATGCCGCGGAGCAGCTGGGCCCGTGAGCCATGGCCGCTGAGCCTGCGTATCTTGAGCCTGTGCTCCGCAACGGGAGAGGCCACAACAGTGAGGGGCCTGCGTACCGCAAGAAAAAAAAGTGAGTCAGGAGGTCAAAAGCAGCTACTCACTCTAAATAATTGGGTCAAACTTTTCAAATATTTGCATACTATTCTTAGTTGCCATAAATTTTATACTTCCATTTTAATACTTAGAATAAGTAATAATTTGCCATACAGATATGCAACTAAGAACCCATCTAAAAATTTTTAAGAATAATAATAATTGAGAAAAAGAATGACAATACATTTAAAAATGGTTAAAAGTCATTAATTCGCCAAGTGGTGAATAAGCACATGAAAAAGTGCTCAGTATCGCTAGTCATCAGAGAAATACAAGTTTATACCATAATAAGTTACTATCCCACTTCTATTATTGTGACTAAAATGAACAAGATTGATAATACCTTGTGTGGGTGAGGTTGTGGACTTAGAACGCTTATACCTTGCTAGTGGGAGTATAATTTGGTAGAACTAATTTAGAAACCTGTCTTGCAGGGTCTATTAAAGCAATTCCACTTTTCAGAACTCTTCAAAAACCAGTAAAATTTATCTACAGTAATTAAAGTCAAAATAGTGGTTACCTTTTAGGGGTTGGTAGTTGACAGGAGAGGACACAGGGAATCTGCTGAGATGCTAGAAATGTCCTGTCTTGATCTGAGTAGTGGTTACCCAGGTGTGTGTGTATATGTGTACGTATATGTCAGAATTATTTGAGCTAAACACTTAAGCTTTGTGTTCTTTACTGTATATAAGTTATACTCTAGTAAAAATTATACTCTAGTAAAAGAAAATATTAGGTGTTTGGATAATTTATCCCCAGAGCCATAGCTGTTCAAGACAACTGAAACTAGATTTTCTGACATTATCATCCCTGTTATTCAACAGAATATTATTGCTTTAAGAATCTTCAAGTTTTCTAGTCTTCATTTTACAAATAAGAAAACTGAGGCAGAAGTCCCATGATAGGTTTACTAATAGGCCAGGGATAAAATTTAGATCTCTGTAATTTATCTGGGGCTTAATTCATTAGAATGATACAAGATGCAGTTTAGGAGCAAAAGACTGCATCCTGTTTCTTAGTTCTTACTGTTCTGGTGTGTGTGTGTGTGTGTGTGTGTGTGTGTGTGTTTGGTTTTGCTTGGCTTTTTACTGCTTATGTTAATGTTGCTTTTGTGTTTGGATTTTCATAGAGAATTCAGACTTCAGATGATAAATATAAAATTTCAGTGTATGTTTAAATTCCGAATTTTTTATAATCCTTAGAAGATTAAAATACAAGTGAATGCTCACTTGAGAACCAAATAATTTTTCAAATAGTGTTTTGGAAAATACGTGAAGCTGTATATCTGTTAAAACACATATGATAAAACTGGTTGGTGCTCTGTTTTTTCAACTTGAGTGCATATATGTATATCTGGAATTCTCTTAAAATGAAATCGAGTTCCTTCAAACGTTACATATAATGTCTTCTTAGGAAATTATATGAAAATGTTATCTCACTAATTACTTTTATATTGTTCCCATGAACACTTACTAAGAGAAACTTTTAAAAGAGAGTTATGTATTTCAATTGATTGCTGCTGTTACTCTTTGGCCAGTGTGAGCCTCTTTAAGTTGGTCCTGTGTCCTTTTGACATTCAGTAATTACTTTGAAAGCAGTTTAACCACTAGATGTCACTAGAATTCAAGTAACAAAGGATTAACCTGGCACTTAAAATGTTTGACAAAAAGAAATAAAACAATCCCATTTACAATAGCATCAAAAACAATAAAATACATAGGAAATTTAACCAAGGAAGTGAAAGATCTATACACTGAAAACTATTAAGACATTGATGAAAGAAATTGAAGAAAACACAAATAAATGGAAAGATAACCCTTGTACATGAATCAGAAGAATTAATATTGTTAAAATGTCCATACTATCCAAAGCTATCTATAGATTCAGTGCAATCGCTATCGAGATTCCAAAGGCATTGTTCACAAAAAGAAAAAACAATCCTAAAATTTGTATGGAACCACAAAAGACCCCTAATAGCTAAAGCAATCTTGAGAAAAAAGAACAAGCTGGAGGCATCACATTTCCTGATTTGAAGCTATGTTGCAAAGCTATAGAAATCAAAACAGTATGCTATTGGCATAAAAATAGACACATAGACCAATGGAACAGAATAGAGAGCCCAGAAATAAACCCAGGCATATCTGGCCAACTAATATTTGACAAAGGAGCCAAGAATATACAATGGGGAAAGGACAGTCTCTGATAAATCGTGTTGGGAAAACTGGATATCTACATGCAAAAAATGAAACTGGACTAACGTTGGTACTTTTATTATTAAGCCTTTGGACTTTCAGTATGTTAGATCTGGTTATGACGAGAAACTGTTTTCAGTTTGATTCTCTCACAATAAAACAGAAACCACCGTTACACAGCTCACTGTTTTACTCTAAAATATTTTGAATAGAATAGTTGTCGTTTCTAAGTCACTAAATGATTTTTTTTAATCTTCTTTTTTACTATAAACTCATCCTTTCTAATGGTAGCCAATCTTTTTTGTAAAGAAATTAATCTGTTTTTTTCCTATACTTTGTTTTTTGTCAACTCATTCAAGGTTCAGCCTGGAGAGGGAAACAAAGCCGCTTTCAATGACATGAGGGCCTTATCTGGCGGTGAACGTTCTTTTTCCACAGTTTGCTTCATTCTTTCTCTGTGGTCCATTGCTGAATCTCCTTTCAGATGCCTGGATGAGTTTGATGTCTACATGGTAGTGTTGACTTTTAAATTCTCTAATTTTTTGGTTGTTTGAAATGTATATTTTGACAGGAAGCAATTCATTCTTTAGTTTTACCCATAACAGAAAAGATCCTGCTCTGATAGTTTTGTCTGTGATAAGTGATAAGAGAAGAACCAAAGAATTCCAGTTCTCTCCCTTGCTAACATACCACACTGGCAGGGACCCTGTCCTGGATTTGCAGCCTTTTCCCCAGTTTGCTTCCATCTTCCATTTTTACACATAATTATAAGCAGTTCCCCACATTTGCTTTCCCTGACTCTCGCCACTGTTCTCTCCCTTCCTGCACAGCCACACTTTTCAAAACAGCAGTGTGTGTAACAGGAGGGAGCGAGGACACTGGACTTCGAAGTTAAAAAACCGAAGATTGAGACCTACCTCTGTCACCAGTTCCCCAGCTGACTTTGGGCAAGATATCTATCCTCTTTGGGCCTCAGTTTCTTCATCTGTAGAATAGATTATTAACCTTTCCTACCTTGTAGGGTGAGGTCCTGTCTGTAATGTGCTCACTATCGTGCGGGCGCACAATAGTGCCTCCCAAATCAGCTGTGAAGCATTCTCCTTACTGCTTCATGCCTCCTTCTTTACTAAATCTACCGTAATCTGGGTTTAGACGACAATATACTCCAGCAAAGCTTGTTTAGCAAAATATAAGAACTTTAATTCGGTGAAGTATGTGGCACCACAGACTGACCTTCCATCTCTTAAACTGTGTCTTCTTACCTCCTCTTCGTTCTCCGTGCGCCAGTCTGCCTCCCCTAATTCGGGTGCCCTTAAATGTTTGAGGTCTTCTTTGTTTTTCATAGTGGTGTTAATTTTCCTGGATATCATGTTCTACCTACCCCCAGCCCACACACACACAGACACACACAGTCCCACAGGCTGCTGTCTACGTTTGGATCCCTCCCAAAGCTAAGCATCTCATTCTGACATCTCTCTTGTTCTCTGGACCCGTGTGCTCGACTACCTGTGAGACCTCATCTAGTGAACAACCCACATCTCAAACTCAGCGTGTCTGAGTCTGAATTTTTCTCCTCCAAGCCTTCCTTTTCCTGAATTCTTTTCCTTGATTAGTTGCAAATTGCCATTTCCAACCCAACACCTAACTGCAAAACCAGTGATTTATCTGTGATTCTTCTTTCCTCGTTACGCATGAAGTCTGACCCCTGTCTCTTCTCTTTTCAAGTATCTCCCTGGTCCCCGCCCTCTGCTCCTTCCTGTTACCTCTCCTGTCCTCGCCTCTCGCGTGTTGTCATCACTTCCTGTCCACACTCTCAGACTTTAATCCTGCCCCTTCGCAGTTCCTCCTTCACTGTCTTGCCAGGTTTATAGTTCTAAAATAAATCTAATTGTAGTCACTCACTTGCTTGAAAATCTTTGGTTTAATTCCAAAGGGTGACTTTGAAACCCTTCATGATACGGTAGCCGCTGACTTTTTCAGCTGGACAGAGCTGTTTGTGATTTTCCAGACTCTCCGCCTCTGCCTGTTGTGCTCTTCTTCGTTGTATGTCGCACTCCGACTCATCTTTCAGGACTCGGTTCAGATGTCCCCTTTATGTAGCCTCCATGACCACCACCCTGCCAGGCAGGATTAGGGACTTCTCAGAGCTCCCTTAGCACCACCTGACATCCACTCGTGCAGTTATATCATTTTTATATTTTATAGTGTCTAATATTATATATCATACACATTTTATTATTATATATATTATATTTATATATTTTGCATTCTATTGCAATCCCCTATTTTCATGTCTGAATCACCCACCAAATTTTCAATTTTGAAGTTGTCAACTCTGTCTTAATCATATTTCTAACTCCTAATGCCTAGCCCATAATTAGGATTTAGAAAATGCTTATTTACGAATCAGAATTCATATTTGTAAGTGCTATATAATCCTTCAGTGTTTTTTTTTTTCTATGCTGTAACTGCTGAAGATTAGTTAGAAATTCCTCTGAGATTTGGCTTCAAAGCTGATTCACAAATCGTAGAAGATGATTGCTCTTTCCATATAATATTTTTGTCCAAAATGCTATTATGTAGACTTATCACCCATCTTATAAGTCAAATTTAATTCTGAACAATTTCTTTCTCTTTCAGAAACTTACAGGTTCTTAGTCAGAATGACATTTTGCCTCATTGAAATTATTCAGAAAAATGTACCCAAGTTCCGAGAACCAGTCCAGTGGAAATGAATAAATATTTCTTGGTACACTGGGCAGCTTTGCTATTAAATGATGGGCTTCCCCAAGGCATTGTTTTGAAAGGACAGTTTTCACTTTGGGCAAGCTCCGGTCACTCCTGTTAACGTTAAGTTAGATGACTTTAGGGATATGCCTGATGGAAGAATTTATAGAGTAAGAGCCACTGAACAGTGTAGCTGGGGTGCAGGGCCCCTGTCTGTCTCCAGAGCCCAGGTTCTAAACCGCCACGCCATACGGTACAGCCACACGCGGTTTCATTTGTCTGTGTTTTCAAATTTCAGGAGTTTTCAAGGGAGGAGTGAGGTACTTGGATTTTTGTTTTTTCTGTTATTTAACTCAGAAAATGGAAGCACACAGTTTAATTCCTGTAGTCAAAACCTGTTATAACCAAGCATTTTTTCCCTATACATGGATGTGCTGTTTAACTTATTTTAAAGATTCAGTTGAGAAATTAGTCTGTAAATTCAAATTGACTCACATTGTACAAATTGTAGAAGGTGATGGGACAGAGTTTTTAGAACACCTTAATCATTGAGGGAAAACTTGAGAGACTTAGTAAGTTTGAATCTGGTCACCTTTGATCCTGTTCTCCTGAGTAATTGAATATTACTGTAGAAATTAGATTCACTCTGCAACATCTAGTTGTATCTTTTGACTATTTTCTGATTATTTTAATTGTTAAGTATATTTGAGGCAAGGGGCTATACTCTGACTATAGGAATTCCTGGAAGATACATGTTATTCAGTTATTTTCCCCTAATAATTTTAGATACTATCTTTCACAGTATGTATGAATTGCTTGGCATCATAGATAAGATAATGGATGATCCTTGGATAAAAATCCAGGGGTTCATAACAACCAGTAGAATGCTCCTTTCACAGGAACATGATTGACACAGCAGCAACTCTGACTTCTGCCTCTGTTCTCCAGGATATGGTTAACCGGAGAATTGCGATGGATATGATACTCAAGATGGCAGATTCCCAGCGCTTCAGACAGTTCATCCTGCTTACCCCTCAAAGCATGAGGTAACTTTTTAAAACTCTTCTATGAATTTTTATATATATATATATATATATATATATATATATATATATATATCAAGTATATAAAAAGGGGTGAGAAATCTTTTATATTCTCAATTTTAAAATGCAAATGGCCAGTCAAAAGAAAAATTAACCCCTAATCTAGTTCCAGAGATCGAATGTAGTTTTCCCGTGTTAGATATTTAAAATTTTGTCTGTGTTATCTCCCATTAACAGAGGCAATTTAACTGAATATGATTATTGACTTGTTAATATTTCTATTTTGAATCTGCTCTTCTGTGGTTATCATGACCCAACTAATGTAAAGTAATTTTAGTAATTCTGCTTCGACTGGAGAAGCGATTCATGATTTCCCTAGTCTTGATTCTTTTCCTGTTAACTGAAAAGTAGCCGTCTTCCTAAATGGAGAACGCTGCTCTGCTGTCAGTCAGCATTTATTAGGTACCTCCATAGCGTCAGGCTCTGTGTCACTTAAAAGTTGATATTCTTTCTCTAAAGTGGTCCCTCGATCGTATGGGTACTCAAGTTTATGACTGGAAATATTCAGGTGACTCCTTCCTGACTAGACAAGAAGAATAAGAGTTAGAGATAGTTGATACATAAATCTCCTTCATTTCCTTTTTCTTCCAAACTGAAAACCCATGGCATTTAGCAGGAAGTTAATTTTTAAAAGTGAAAATTTATTTCCCTATTGCAAGTTATATTTCTCCTAGAATTCCAGATATCAGACATACCCCCCCCCCATTAGCATCCATTTAGACTTACATTTTCATGAGGTAGTATTAGAATTTTTTTTTTATGAAAAAATCTTCTTGGAAGTTGGAATCATTAATTTTGCCTCCTCTAGTTCACTTCCACCAAGTAAACTGATTAGAATTCTTCGAATGTCTGACCCTGAAAGAGGACAAACTACGTTGCCTTTCCGACCTGTGTCTCAAGGAGAGGAAGAAGACCGGGGTTGATTTACTGTGGCTGACTGTGCCACACCCTCATGTTGAAAGACGTGTAAGGGGAGACGCCCGGGACTATGGGAAATAAAATGAAACTGAAGACATTCTGCGGCGGAGACTCACTCATGTATCTGACACGATAAGCCTAGAAGACCGGCCACAGCCCGCAATTTAAAATTATAATTACTTTGCTTTGAGAAAGTCAACTTCATAGTACTGGTTTTAAATCTTTTTAAGTTTGCTTGTTTTTCATTTTAACCATCTACTTTTATAGATTCTTTTTCAGAAGTTTAAAATTTTGTACATATGTACATGTACATATCTGTTTAGTTTGGGTTCATTTCTATAGTATTTTGTAAGAATTAAAATAAAGATTTGATCACCCGGTTATACTTAGTTTTGCTTTTCCAGAATATTACATTATTCTCATTGCAGGGCGTGGGGCAGCGCCCAGGCAGGCTGTGAACAGGGACCAGTCTACAATAGATTCATTGTCTGTTTTGTGCTTATTAATGAGGAGGGACCTACACAGGACCGTAGGAACTTTGGTCACAATCCCTGCACAGGTCATTTTTAACCCTAGAGATACAATTGCAGGTTGGGACGGTAGTTTTAATTATTGTGTTTCATCACATTTAAGATGCTCTCTGTTAAGGCACGTTCTCGGAGCTTTACTAAAGCACTGCCAGTCCTGACACGGTGCCTTTCTCTGAGTCCCTTAACCATCATCCACCCTACTAAGTGTCCAGCCTGTGTCGGAACTGGGTTATGACCCACTGGTGCGTCCTGACCTGCAGCGTGATTGCTTCCTTGCTGTAAAGTCCCGCAGTTTGCAGTCCAAAGCGTCTCAAGCTCTGGCTCAGCCGAGAGAGGACACAGGCCAGAGGGACTGTGCAGACCAGGCTGAGGAGAGGGCTGGGGAAATCGGGGCAGAGGACAGCTCCCTTATAAGACACACCCTGATTTTAGAGTTGTTCAAAAGTGTGCTCCTTAGAATGATAAAATATAGCCTGTTGTAAGCAATGGTATTTATGAACTTTTTTTAAAAGAAAACATGAGTAGAACTCCTGCTTGCATTCTCTACGTTTGATACTAGGATTAGTGCTGACCTTTTTAGAAAGACGTGGATACCAACAAGAAGAATTCCCTATATTGCTAGCAATAAATATTTGTGAAATTGAAAGGAAGTATTTTAAGAAAAAGACAGTATTTTAAAAGCAGCGACACTTCTGTAGTTACTGAGAAAAACTGGATTTTGTTTTTGGTGAGGGGAGAGAGTCTAATTTAATCTTAACTTGAGATCCATTGGTAAATGAGAAGTCCAGAAACTGTGCTTTTCTAATCTAAGAATTTACAGAGATAGAAAATGTGTGCCGCATGTTTTAAACATCCTCCACGAACAATACAAAGTCTGATTTTTTTAAAGGTACATTTATAATTCATTTGTATCAAAACTATTTTAACATACATGTGCTTTTTAAAATAAAAAAAATGAAGTAGAATATACCAAATGCATACATTTTATTCGCTAAACAATTTCAGTGTCTGAAACTTTGTGGTAGTTTTTTAATGTTGTGCTTCTTAATACAGAATGGGAAGTAGAATCCTCAGGTATCCAGGCATCTCTTGTTGAGTTGAAGATTATTCATTGCTTTGGCCTCACAAAGTTTGGGTTTCAACTATCGTAAGTGAAAATATTTTCAATTAATATTCTAATTAATGGTAATATTAATTAGAATAAAAAGAAATTGCTTTTTTGAAATATGTGTAACTTCTAAAAATAAAACTTTAAATTTACCTGTAGTTAAAGTCATCCTTTTGTGAATTGGGGAAGATATTATAATGGACAGAATCAAGCCTCTTCATGAATAGTGACTTGAATACTTCAGAGAGATGACTCTTCCACCCCTGGTTTTATCAGCAGGGCAGGAATGACTGAACTGAGTCGTGAAATCCTGGGGAAGAAATGCTTCCTTGGACCTTTAAATCCTACCTTTTCATAACTTTGGGTTAGACATGATTAAAATCGTTCTTAAAAATGACAAATGTGGGGCTTCCCTGGTGGTGCAGTGGTTGAGAGTCCACCTGCCGATGCAGGGGACACGGGTCCGTGCCCCGGTGCGAGAAGATCCCACATGCCGCGGAGCGGCTGGGCCCGTGAGCCGTGGCCATTGAGCCTGCGCATCCGGAGCCTGTGCTCCGCAACGGGAGAGGCCACAGCAGTGAGAGGCCTGCGTACCACACACACACACACAAAAAGGCACCAGGGAATGGGAGGAAGGGAGAAGGGAAAATTTGGAAAATACTTCAGAAGAATGCAATCCCTGAATCTGTAGTGTCGATGATCAGTATGAGTAACAATATTACTTAAATGTTGTTTTATTAAAACTAATCACATTTGTCTTTTTTTTTTCATTTTCAAAGAATCACTCTGGCTGCTGTGTGAATAGGTTAGGATTAGAGTTGGGCAAACATGGAAAGAACAAGCAATCTGGAGGCTTTTGCAGTGATCCAGGTCAGAGGTCATGGAGACTTGGACCAGAGTGGTCGAGATAGAAGTGTTCAGATTCGAAGTCCAGAGGCAATGAGACTTGCTGATGAGAATACAGTTGACCCTTGAACAACAACACAGAGGTATGGGGCAGTCAGAAATTCGAGTTTAATTTATAGTTGGCCCTCCATACACGCAGTTCCTCCTGTCCCCCTTGTGCATCTGTGGATGGGGTAGCACTGTAATACTTACTATGGAAAAAAATCCGCCTATAAGTGCACCCGCACAGTTTGAACCTGTACTGTTCAAGGGTCAGCTGTACTGGGGAGCTGTGAGAGGAATCAAGGATCATTGGCCTGGGGTCTGGGGCCTGAAAAACCGCACGAGTGGTGGTGTCATTCCCAGAGCTAGGGAAGATGCGGGGCGGCTGCGGAGGAGAGCGATGGACGGCTGGTGGGGAGACGTACAGCAGCTCTGATCTGAGCAGGCAGCGTTTGAGACAACCATTTAGTTAATCGGATATTTGATGGGTAACTTTACGTTGGTAAATGTAAGAACCTGAGAAACAGTAACATAAGGTAAGAGTCTAGAGATCTATATTTCGCCTGCAAAATGCTGGGAAGAACCCAAATTGCATGCCCAAAATATTTGGGAAACTGAATCGCTTACACAAAAGGACCTAAGGGAACAGTGTGTCATTTTATTTAGAAGCTCTAGTTGACTGTCATTTTCTCACTAAACCCCTACACACCTGGTGCGGTAAGGCTCTCTGAAGACATCTATTTAAGCGTGTGTTTTACTTCCTGACATGGTTTCCAACGGTGTGGAGGAAATCAGCCTCTGGCCTCTTTAAGAAAGTGGTTCATGTTATTCATCTAGAGACCGTGATCCTGAATGAGGGAACTACAGGGAAAAGGAAGCTTTAAAGCAATATGATTCCCCTTTAAAAACAGTTTAGAGTTATTTAAGAAATAAAAAAGGGGAAATATGGAAACTTATGTCTTCTAAACGCAGAAAGAGTTCAGGTTAGAATAAAAGTAAGACATTCAGGGGCATTTTCCTTTCAGAACAGCAGCAGGAGTTAAAGAGACCAAAATAGTAGCTGAGTATAAGCTGGAACTGATAGAACCCAGGCCCACTTGAATGATGAGAGGATGCCCACAGCTGGTCCTTTCTGAAGGGACCACAGGCTGGGAGGGACACTGTGGTTCTTGAGGATGCCCGTTGCTGAGGGTGTGTGTGTGGGTGTGGTTTAAACGGAACTCAGTTACAGAAGTTGTGTTAAACACACCCTTCAGTTCATGGCTCACCTTCATCTCTGGTTGCCTCAGAGCACGTGAATGCACTTCGTATGTGGAAGAGATATGAATTGTGGCTACAGGGCAGACTGTGGCTAATTGTTTTCCAGAGAGGGTAGAAACATCTCTCCTGTTCTTCTAGAAACTTGTTGTAACCTATCAAGACATAGAGTTTAATTTCCTTCTTGACTATGAATAGGTTTGTGACTGTGTTGTAACCAACAGAATGATGGAGAAGTGTTACTTCATGACTATTGAGGCTATAGGGCAGGAAAGAATATGAAACTTCCAGTTTCTTAGCAGGAATACTTGTGCTGGAGACCTGAACCATCAGGCAAGTAGTATGACTGCTCTGAGGCCTCCATGCTGTGAGGAAGAACAAACTAGCCCATGTGGAAAAGCCCTGAGGCCCTCTCAACTCTCAGCTGCTCCAGGCACCTGTTGCAGCTCAAGCTTCCATGTGACTGCAACTGCACGAGACACCCCCAGCTAGAATCATCCAGGTGAAGCTTCTCAAATTCCCGACCCACAGAAGCCATGAGGAATGATAAAATGATTGCTTCTACTTTAAGCCATCACATTTTGGGGATAAGATGTTACGATGCACACCCTGGAAACAATTCTAGTGTGATATTTGCTTTTATTTTATGTGCCTTTTGTGTACTTCTGTGAGAATGTCTTTTTCATTTATATATATTATATGGTGCAATAGATTTTATTGTTTCTTTTTTCCCCTTTCAGCCTTGTAAAAACATGTGCTCGTTGCTGTGTGTACATCATTTTCCAGCTGAAGCCTAGTACGCCTCAGGGTGCACGCACCACGTCTTACCTAGTCCTCTAGTCATGAGCCACTAGGTTGCCTCCAGCCCCCACTCCAGAAACAGAGCTGTCACGGACATCCTGGGACAAGTCCCCATACATCCTCCTGTGAGAGCTTCTTGGGGCAACAAACCCAGGAATGGACATGCTGGGTCAGAGGACATATGTACACTTATTCTAACCAATACTGCTGGACTGCTGTCAGGACCCTGCCCCAGTCGACACTAGCAGAGCAGAGAGAACTAAAACAAGATGTTTGCTGGCCCAATGTCTACATTTTATTTACTTATTTACCGGTGAGTCTGCTGAAGGGTTTGTTTTCCATAAGTGCCCCAAGTACCCATGTGGCTCATTTCCTTCACTTGGGTCTTCCATTAGTGTCACCTAACCAGCCTATAGGAAGTGGCCACTGCTGCATCCCATCACTCTCCCTCCTTCTTTATTTGCTATGCTTTTCTTCATAGTTCTTACAGTTAGATATTTGTGTGTATGTGTGTGTGTTTATCGTTTATTGTCTGTCTCCTCCCATACGAATAGTGTTGGGTGCACAGAGGGTGATCAGTGAAAATCTGCTATGAATTCATCGCCTGTAGCTTGACTTAACCAAGTGCCTTTCCAGGGAGTCTCCCCAGCTCCTCAACCCACCCCGCCCTCAGCCAGGGGAGAGCATATTGGGAGGCACAGAACGTCTCGCCCTGCCTCTACTTTGGACTCACCAAGCACAGGGGTTAACGGCACCAGGACATTCTATTAGCACTTGGGACTGTTCTCTCTGGGGACGGAAGTTTGTTTCTGTCGGGGTTTCGGGTACTGTCGTTGCCCTGAATGTTTGTGGGGAGGTTTGCTGGCTCCCAGTTTCTTGCTGAATGGATGAATGGAATCATCAGGCCCTGGTCTGTGGTCTCATCTAATGCTCCTAAGACAGACAAAGGAGGAGTATTTAGAAAAAAAGGCGCTCCATAAAAAGTAAATAATTTAGCACTGTACTGTCTGATACAATAACTACTGGCTACACATGGCAAATTAAATTTAAATTAATTAAGATAAAATGAAAAATGCAGTCCCTCGGTCACACTAGCTGAACTGGAAGTGCTCAAAGTTCACATGTAGCCAGTGTAGGTACAGATGTTTCCATCATCCTAGAAAGTTCTACTGGACAGCACTGTAGAAAGAAACGGTCTCATTCAGGCTTGTTCTGAAAACGCAGGCCCGCCTTTAGACTTCTTGATGGAATCTCTCTGCCTTCCTTCCTCCAGCTTAAAAGGGTCAGGATTTTGTTCCACCGTTAAAACGAGTACACTTTTGATTTGGAAAGACAGCCTTTCGGAGGACGCTTCTCAGTCAGCTAAATGTGTCCTCCACATAGTTGTGTAAAACATAGCGCGTGGTAAGCACCACAGTCACACTGAGAAAACATTTACTGTCATATAGTGAGCATTTTTTGAGAATAAGTTTTATGTTTTATTTAAACTTTACACGCCGTATTAACTGTCCCTCTTTTGAGGGCCAGGATGAAGCATTGGGAAGTTGCTAAGTCTTTGAATTCCCAAGTTGTGTGTTCAAAGGTAAATTTAGTAAGTTGTTGCTATTGACCCTTGACAATTATGAACATCTGTTTCAAATTTAAAATTCTGAGATAAGAACTGAGGGAAAAAGTCAAATGTTATAAATTTATTTGGGACATCTATTGCCACCTCTTTGGAAGCCTTTGAAAATTCAAGCAAAATCAATACACATACATCTTTTTTTTTACTTTCAATAAATAATATCTTTGAGTATATGTATATATAGATAGATTTAATTAATGAGTCATTTAGCAGTGTTTTTAAGTTTTATACTGCATTAATTCCAACACAGCTCTTTCCAGATTGATAGGATGCAAATGAGGTAAGAATTAAGGCAAACCTAAACGGCATGCAAATTTCGTACATTTATATTCACTGATAATACAAGCTCTTGTGTGTGGACCACACAGAGGAGTCAAGGGCCCCTCTGTGTGCCTGTCCAGTGCTATTTTACAGGAGAATGGTGACACAGCTTATAATTCAGTTACATTACCGTGAGGGTTTCAGTGCTACTAACATTATGTAATCAAGGAGACACGAGCATTAGCAAAACATGAACAAGAAATCATACAACTCTTTGCAGCACAATTCTGCCCAGGCTTTGGAGGAGGAAGGTTCTTCTTTTAATGAAATGATATCACACATATCACATTGTGGCAGGTTGTTTTATAATATATGCTTTTAAAATTCATTAGCAAATGACATTCTCATGCACACAAGTGTTTCAAACACAAGAAGCAAGTCCATTTATAGGTAGTCCAAGCAATATTTGTGTGTGTGTGTGTGTATGTGTGTGTGTGTGTGTTAATAGCTGCAGACTGAATGGAACATTGAGACTTTTGTGCAGTCCATAGTGTTATCTCTGCTCATTTCTGAATGTCGCACTGCAGAAGTAATACGATGGAAGGGTCGCTCTTTGCAGCTTCTTTGAATTCATCCAGTGTAATCTGGTCATCTTTGTTCTTATCCATCTTGCTGAAAATCTTGTCTACTCGCTGCTCAGGCGTGAGCCCATCCTCATTCATTTTCATCATGATCACGGTGCCCACCATTTTATAGATAGCCTTGGGAAAACAGGAAACAGACCATAAAGTTCTCCTATGATAGGGTAAAGAATCTAAATTTACTTCAAAGGACTCCTTAAATGGTTTTAAGTAAGATAGTGGTGTAATCAAACCTGTGTGAGTCTCATGACCAACTGGACAGAGAAGAATTTCATGTGATTCCCAGGTTTCTGACTGGAGGAAGTGATTATGAAGGGTAGTGGTGAGATCAAGAATAATGGATTAGGAACAGGTTCAGGAAGGAAAATGATGAGCTCAGTTTTTGTGTGTTTTTTTGCGGTACGCGGGCCTCTCACTGCTGTGGCCTCTCCCGTTGCGGAGCACAGGCTCCGGACGCGCAGGTTCAGTGGCCACGGCTCACGGGCCCAGCCGCTCCGCGGCATGTGGGATCTTCCCGGACCGGGGCACGAACCCGTGTCCCCTGCATCGGCAGGCGGACTCTCAACCACTGCGCCACCAGGGAAGCCCCGAGCTCAGTTTTAAACATTCTGAGTTTGAGGTCAGATGAGAGGCAACAAGCTCTACTCCTTGGAGATTTAGGAAAAGGTGAAGTGTGGTCCCAATTTACAAGCTTTTAAGAAAGCAAGCAAGGTGGACCAGTAAAATTTAGCCCTGAAAGAAGTTAGTTTAGGGGGATCTGTGAATCAGGGACTCTGTTCATAAGTCAAAGAACAGAGTAGGAAGATTCCATTTTCCAGTTCAATTAATTGTGCACAATTAATTCTCAAAATGGGAATTAAATGTAGAAATGAGTTTCTTTCTTAGGAAAGTGCCTTAAAAAAATAAATGCTCATCTCCACAAAGACTTGCAGGGAAATATTCATAGCAGCTTTTTAAATAATGGCCCAAAAGTGAAAACAGCACAAATGCTCATCAACTGCTAAACAGATAAACAAAATATGACATATCTGTAAA
This sequence comes from Globicephala melas, assembly GCF_963455315.2. Lineage (NCBI taxonomy): Eukaryota > Metazoa > Chordata > Mammalia > Artiodactyla > Delphinidae > Globicephala > Globicephala melas. Next base: position 77,280,177 of record NC_083325.1, read on the forward strand.
ACTGAATATTTTAGCAACAAAAAGGAATGAAATACTGATACATGCTATAACATAGATAAACCTCAAAAAAAAAAAAAAGCCAGATATAAAAGGCCAAACATATATTGTACGATTCCATTTGTATGAAATGTCCGGAAAGACAAATCCATGGAGACAAAGTAGAAGGGCAGTTTCCAGAGTATGGGGGCACCAACAGGCGTGAGGGGCCTTATTGAGAGAATTAAAGTGTTCTAAAATTGGATTACGCTGATGGCTGCATACTTCGGTAAGTTTACTAAAAATCACTGAATTGTAAAGCTAAAATGGGTGAAGTTATGGCCTGTTAATTATAACTCAATAAAGTTTTAAAGAATGCCAGTTAGAAAGAGTAAACCATAACAAGAGTTTCATTGAACAAGTAAGATGTCTATTGAGATAAAATATATTTTGTTTGCTCGTTTTTGTAATTAGAGTGTGTTGATTTATGGTAGAAAAATATCTAGGACATTTGACTTTAAAAGAAGCAGACTATTAGGACTTCCCTGGTGGTCCAATGGTTAAGACTCTGTGCTCCCAATGCAGGGGGCACAGGTTTGATCCCTGGTTGGGGAACTAAGATCCCGCATGCAGCATGGTGCCACCCAAAAAAAAAAAAAAGAATCAGACTATTGAAATTTCATTTGAGGGACAATTGGTAGAGGGGGTCCTGATTAACCTAGAAGCCTGAGTGGTATGTGAAGGAAAAGCAGACATGCCTGGACTTTAAAAAAGAGACAGATGGGTCATCCGCATGCAAGCTGCTACTCTCACTCTGTCCTCTGAAGGGTGAAATGAAAAGGGCTTAAAGGAGCAATGGGTAGAAAGGCTGTTAGCACGACAAATGCACCATTGATGAAGACACGGCAAAAAGAAATGTAAACCCAAAAAGTCCACCCTGGACCACATCTAACAGCTCTGAACATGGCCAGTTCTCATTTATCGTCTCCAAGATGCAGCCCTGCATTGGGATCATGAACGTGACAACCAGGAAATGACGTGCCAGATGCAGACTCACACTTCACACCAACCTAGGCCAAGGGCATGTCAGGGTCAGAACTAAATATGAACGTGTTCCCTGACAAATGTAAGGAATCCCTGTAGGCGCATGTGCTTCATGGGGTGCTCCGGCATGCAACGAAACATGTAGCACTGTCTTCTCTGAAAAAAGGATGTGTTATCACAGGTGCTTTCCCAGGAAGAAATAACTGTCTCAGGTACTCTCTTATTCAACCAAAACTTGTGGACCCATTAGGCCTGTGCCCAACACTCCAGGGCAGATGCACTGTCCTTCATTGGGGTTACGTGGCCCTTGTTGGTCTCTCCTCGCACTGACCCTCCCCCATCACAGCACCTGCCTCACTCTGCTGTCATTGTCTGTGTGGACACAGGCCCTTGGGTCAGTGAGCTCCTCCAGGGTGGGCACTTGTGTCTCTTCACGTCTGTCTCCCCTCCACCTTGCAGGAGGTTGGCACCTGCAGAAAAGCTGACTACAGGCTACAGGGGCCTAGAGGGTGGTGGGCAACTCTGGGGTGAAGTGGGCCAAGAAGACTTCTTGGACGTGGCAAGATAACCTAGACCTTGAAGTGTGAGAGGATTTGGATGGGCCCAGAGCCCTGAAGGACATTCCAGGGGAAAAGCATGGAAGAAGCAAAAGTGGCCAGCTGTGCGTGTGCAAGAGTGAGGGGCCCTGGATGGACGGTGAGGCCAGAGAAGACGTGCAGGCAAACAGACGTTGGCCGGACCAGCTGTCAGAGATCTGTGTGCCTGTGCCTGACACAGAGGACCTGCTCTGTAAGCCTTTTGATCAAATGAATGAGCAGCTCCTGAAGCGCAGAGATGCTGTAAAGACTGTATCAGTTATTGATACCTTGGTTCTGGAAAGGTAGCTCAGCAAAGGAACCTAGAGGCCAGAAAGGGTGCCAGGTGCGGGTGCAAAGGGCCAGAAGTTGGTGAAAATACCGGAGGTGGAGAAGGGGAGCCACGTGCAGAGGGAACATGAAGGTGACACGGCTGATTAGAAGGAAAGAAGCTGAGAGTTGAGGCGGATGATATTTCCAAGGGAGACAGAGCCTCGAGAGCTAACTGCCGGTTACTGAGCATTTCCTCCATGAGAGGAAGTGTGCCATGTGCTGAATCGTGACCACAGACTTGGGGCGTACGTTTTATTACCTTTATTTTTTCACGAGGACACTGAGGCTCTGGTGCCCTCGAAGCCCTGTAGTCGGGAAAGCAGCAACGCCAGGCCTGACCCTTGCTGCTGCTGGGTTTTCCAGTTGACTTGGGAAGGTAAGTGGGTACCAAAGGGAGAAAAGGGACTAAAGATGCCAAGGGAGGGTGAGTAAGTGGAAGGCAGGGCTCCAGAGGCCACAGGAGGAGCGAACTGCGCTGGGGAGCCACCCCAGGGGAGGAGAGTGAGTGTAGCATGGTGGTCATCTGGGGATTTGGTCACTTGGGTTTTGGCTACTGTTTCTTCCCATCAGCCCCCAGTTTTCATGTGGGGATCCACCCTCCCCGATCTCAGCTCTGTGGTCTGGACGGGGCCTCACGCCAGCTCCAGGATGGGACACTTGGCTTTGGCCTGTGGCAAGTGGTGCATTTCCCCTCTTGGGTCACACTGGTCGGTGCAGAGGTGGACACACACGCTGAGACAGTCGGTCAGTGAAAAGGCACTGATTCATTCATCAGTAATTGAGTGCCCACCAGGCTCCAGGACTGTTCTAGGTTCTAGGGATACAGCAGCGAGTGAGGAGAGTCCTCTCTTGACAGTGCTTGCGTTCTACCATGTGAGGTTATTGGGGGCAGTGATAAATGCTGTGACAAAAAATCATGATGGTAAGAGGTTAGATAGCCCTGGGGTGGGGCACGGGCACTCTTCGGGGAGGGGAACGCAGGGAGGAAGCCCTGCCGGGAGGTGAGATGAGGGCAGAGCCCTGAGTGGAGTGAGGGGCCCGGGGAAGGGCCCTGGGCAGAGAGAGAGGACATCAAGGCCCTCACGTGAGGCTGTGTTCTGGGAAAACCAGGAAAGCCCAGGCATCTCGAGCACGGTGTGTAGGGAGGAGTGTGGAAGATTAAGGTCAGGGCAGTGGGCAGGGTGTCCTGGGACGTCTGCACAGGCAACTGAGAAAGATGCCTGTTCCCATGGAATGATGGGAACCTGCGGGCCGCGGGCAGGATCTTGTGCCGTTGGAGGAATGGTTAGTGGAGGGAGCTGGTCTGAGTCAGAGGGCGGCGTCCAGAAGGGCAGAGCTAACACAAGGGCTGGAGAAACTGAGTCCTGATACCATCCTTCGCACCCACTAGGCTTACGTTTATGGGAGATGTCACACTGTGAGCATGGCTGAAATGGCGATTGACAGCCAGGACCCAGCAGCTTGGACCTGTGACATTTCCCAGCGCCTCGACGGAGCAAGGGAACAGGGACGGAGAAGTCAAGGCCTGGCAGGGCTCCTGGACGGGGGTGGAAGGGAGCTGCCGTAGGGCTGTGCCCCAGGGAGCCTCTTCCCAGGGGTCTGCCTGCCGTGCCCACAGCAGCCCCGGTCCTGACCACACCCCAGGGGCCGCTGCCTCACCTCAATGATCTCCAGCATCTCCACGCGGGTGATCTTGCCGTCGCCATCCAGGTCGTACATGTTGAAGGCCCAGTTCAGCTTCTGCTCAAAGCTGCCCCTGGAGGTGATGGACAGGGCGCAGATGAACTCTCGGAAATCGATGGTGCCGTCTCCGTTCTTGTCGAAGGTTCGGAAGGCGTGCTGGGCGAACTTGGAGGCGTCTCCATACGGGAAGAACTACAGAGCAAAACACCCAAGGTCAGGTGTCGGGAGGGGACGAATCACAGGCGCCCGAGTCAAAGACCACCGCTCGCTGGCTTTCTGCTCACCGCCCAGGCTCTCCCAGCCGCCCGGACAGGGTTTGGCCCAGCGCTCAAGGCCAAGGGCTGGCCCAGGGAGGCCATCTGCCCCGGATGTCCTCACTCCCAGGCCCCTCGCTCTGTCCTGTGGGTGAGGCTGGGGACACTTCTGGGTTGGTGGGGCTTGGATTGGGGCCGCTAGGATTCCACATCTGCGGCTTCGGAGCCGACTTCTCTCCCGCAGGGGGTGGTGCTACCTGGATTTCCACGTGCCTCCGGGTGTGACAATCCAGGTCCACCGTGCGCGGGGCCCGAGCGACATGACCCCGACCTCCGGCCAGCGGCTCCCCCGTCCCCAGCCCTCAACAGTCTCCCTGGGTGAGGGTCCGGGGTTTGCCTCCTTCTTACAGGCACTTTTTTTTTTTGGCAGATCATTTAAGAGCCACTAAAAATAGAACATGACTGGGCTTATTTCTGAGAGGCATAAAGAGGTGACTTCTCAGAGCCGATGGGGAACTGTAGGAGACCGAGGATGGGCACAGGAAGGGGAGTGGGGGACAGACCCCACAGGTGGTGAGAACACAGAGCCCGAGGCCGTGGCCCCGGCCCCAGACGCGCGTCTGGGCTGGTGACACACAGCAGGGATCCCGGTCTGATACCTGACCTTCTGCCCCAGCAAAGCTAAAGGACATTTTCCAGGTGGAGCACAGGAAACCAGAGAATAACCCTCACCCCATCCCCCAAACCAAACCAAAGCACACCACGTGGTGTTTTAAAGCAGAGAAGGTGTGTATTGTTTCTGGACGAATAAATCCCGCAAATACAAAATCCAAAGCAGATTCCTGAGTATGCCACTGGTGCTTCTGTTCCTGCGTAGGTGTTACCACTTGCTAAGCGGGCCTGGCTGGCCACACACAGACGGCCAGCATCGTGCCCCCTCTGGGCTGTGTCCTCGTTCTCGCTGTACATCCTGACCTGGGGCTTGCTGAGCTCGGCTGCCCACTCCTCCTACATTGAGAAGCACACCGGACAACAGAAAATTTCCCTCCAGAAGCAAAATAAACATTTCATGTCAGGAGCCAATACAGGCGGGCCAAGGACAAGGCAAGTGTTCCAGGGAGGAGCTGACGTCGGCTTGTATTTCAGTAGCTCCCACTTCCAGATGCCAGGATCTGTTCTGCCTGCTGTTGCTGCGGGAGAAACCACCCCAGAACTTAGTGGCTTGAAACTGCACGAATCATTTTATTAATCTCAGAAAGTAAAAATCTGACAGGCTCTTCTAATCAAAGAACTTATTCTGTGACTACAGGCTTCACGTACTCTGAACTGTCCTTTCCTCGTAACTCTCAGGACACCAAATGTGTGTGGGTTTTTTAGGTTTGTTTTATTTTTTTCCCCTCACAACAACCAATTTTCCAACTGGCCGGACACCAGCTGGGTGTCCTACAGTTCAATTCAATTCTGACCCTGCTGGAGTTACGGCAGACCCCAGAGGGTAAGGGTTCAGTCCCACAAGACTGCGCCCACCTTCAACAGCAGTCACAAGTCCCAGGTTGCCACCTGTTCCTCTGAGAGGCCTGCTACGAAGTTGGAGGATTCCCACAGCCCCTCCTCAGATTGGATAATTGGCTAGAACGACTCCTTATTTACTACTAAATTCAGGAAGGCACTTTATTTACTACTACCAGTTTGTTATAAGGTTACAACCCAACGGAGGAGATGCATAGAGCAAGGTGTGGGCATGAGGGTGTGTGGAGCTTCCGTGCCCTCTCTGGTTGCACCGCCCTCCCAGCCCTTGGATGCGTTCACCAGCCTGGAAGCTCCCCCAGCCCCGTAGTTTGAGGGTTTTTATTGCAGTTTCATTATGTAGGCATAATTGATTCAATCATTGGCCATTGGTCATTGAACTCAATCTCCAGACCCTTTCTCCTCCCCGGAGGTCGGGGCTGGAGCTCCAAGTTCCAATTCTCTAATCTGCCGTCGTCTTTCTGGGACCAGACCCCCTCCCAACCCTGCCCCAGTCCTGAAGCTAGGGGTCCTCCAGCCACCAGTTATCTCATTAACATACAAAAGACACTGTTATCACTCCAGAGAGTCCAAGAGTCTTAGAAGCTTTTGTGTCAGGAACAGGGGCGGGGATGGGGGTGGGGGGGGTGGGGGGGTAAGACCAAATATGTATTTCTTATTCTCTCTCAGTATCATATGTGCCCTGCGTGTGAGTGGTCTTCACCTCTCTCTAGGGGTGTGCTGTTCGCTGCTGTGTCCCCTGCTTCACGTTCAGTGGTCTTGGGCAGAGCCGGTACCTGTGAAATAGCCCAAGAACAGAGCAGAGTGTGCCCCCTGGTGGATTCCCAAGTCTCCTTAGGCATGTTTATCCATCAGCCTTTCTACACGCAATGACATGAGGCCACTGGGTATAATTTTTCTCCATCCACGTAGGTGTCTGGCGATGTAATCCTTTACCCATCTCCTACCTCACAGCAGACTTTTAAGTTAAGGGCTATCTGACAGTTTTATCTAAAAATAACTGGGCACCTTAGGTCAGTATATTAAAAATTAATTTAGATCAGGAAGGCCTTGAGAAAAAAATCGATTGTAAATTTTGAGCTATAAAAGTTACATTGTGCCTTGCCGAAGGTCTATTTACTGACTTTTATAGCCAACATGTTTACTTTGGAAGAACTGAGTGTGTGATCAAGAGCCCTCAGATACCTGGAGGGGTTATTTCCTTTAAAAATTCATCCTAGCATGTTCCGAGTACTTTAAGTTTTTCTAATCAGGGGAATGATCCTTCTTTTGATGAAATAATTCAACTCTGGATGGATCATCGCAGAAAAATGAAGCCTTACTCCCTTCAATTTCTGTAGGAAAAATCAGGATCTTGAACTCATATTCACTTCTCTTGGAGGAAAATAGTGCCTGAGAAGTACAAGAATTTTGGGGGTATTGTTGCTTGAGGGGTGTTTTGTTTTATTTTTAAAATTCAATGTATTTTGCTTCAGCTCCTGCATTAAATATTGGTGTGGAAATAATTTTTGGTGGTCTTAATAATCTAAACCTTTTAATATAATAGAAAAAAAGAATGGTGAGGTTGAAAATTTTTAATATATATAATTATATATATTTCACTTACATCTTTGTAGTTCAGGCTGCTATAAAAAACTATCATAGACTGGGTAGCTAATAAACAACAGACATTTATTTCTTATAGTTCTGGAGGCTAGAAGTCCAAGATCAGGGTGCCAGCATGGTCAGGTACTGGTGAGGGCCCTCTTCTTCCTTGCAGACTGTCGGCTTCTTGCTGTGTCCTCACATGGTGGAAGGGGCAAGGGCACTCTGTGGGATTTCTTTTATAAGGGCACTAACCTCATTCATGAGGGCTCCACCCTCATGATTCTAAGCACCTCCCAAAGGCCCTACCTCCTAATACCATCATTTTGGGTATTATGGATTTGGGGGACACACAAACATTCAGCCCATAGCAACTTATTTGAAAGAAAATTAATTTAGTTATGAAAATTTTCAGAAACTATATTAGATAATCTAACATAGCTAGTCTTCAAAAAATTTCCAGCCTCTCTTTTATGCCTATGTATACACACAAACAGAGTTTCTCTACTTTTGGTCAAAAATGTTATATCAAGTGTATCCTATATTTCCATTAAAAGGAAAAGAAATCTTCATCTGGGAAGCAGCTGCAAATGGTCAATTAATGCCCACTGATGTGAATCCAGGCCCCAAGCCAGGAACCCTTCTGACCCCAGAAGCTGTGTGGTATGGTTCCTGGAGAAATCCTTTGGGGTTTGGCACCTGTGGGGCAGCCTGTCCTCCTGAGGGTGTCCAAGAGAAGGCTCCTCTTTGAAGGGCAGGGTTTGGGAGTGGAGCAGCGTCTGCTCCAGGTTCTGGCCAGCAGAGCCCTAGGCTTAATTCTGGGGGTGTCAGGGAGCTGGCCTGTCCCCCAGGCTCCCTGGCTGGGGGTGATGGGTGGCTGGGCCAGTGCCCTGGAGGCAGTTTTCCCAGGACTCCCTACAGCCTGCTTTCTCAGGTCCTGTCCTTGCCCCTGTGCAGCCCACAGCTCTTTTGCTCTGACACTTGGGGGGCTCAGAGCCTAATAGCAGAAGGTGGGGTCAGAACGTAGACCCTCTGTCCTGGGTGAATTTTGGCCCTGCTGGTGAGACCCTGACCCTGAGGCCACACGGTGATGTGTCCCCGTCCTACCACAGACACAATCCTGTGCTCTGGTTACGCTCTGAGGGAACGGGTTCTAGAGGCTGCTGGCCTCGGGTGGGACCAGGACCCAGCTACAAGGTGTAGCATGATGTCCGTAGGAAAATGTCACCCTGGTGCTGAAAACCAACTCACAAGTGAATTTTAGGGGCCTGTCCTGTTTCTTTTTTTTTCTTTTCCAAATTCTGCCTAAGTATAGGCATTTTCTTTCTTTTCTTTTTTTAAAATATTTATTTATTTATTTGGCTGTGTCAGGTCTTAGTTGTGGCACGCAGGATCTCCATTGCAGCATGAAGGATCTTTCATTGCAGCATGTGGGATCTTCACTGCGGCATGCGGGAACTTTCATTGCAGCATGTGGGCTCTCTAGTTGTGACTTAGTTGTGCCGGCTTAGTTGCCCCGTGGCATGTGGGATCTTAGTTCCCCGACCAGGGATCGAACCGGCGTCCCCTGCATTGGAAGGCGGATTCTTAACCACTGGACCACCAGGGGAGTCCCCCTGCCCTGTTTCTAACTGGGGCAGGATCGCCTGTTTGTGGAAGGCAGATGGAATTACCCGCGGATCATAAGTTCCCTGTGCTTTCCTGTCTCTGTCTTTGCCCACATGGTGCCCTTTGCCTGTCGGACCCTCGCCTACTGCTCAGTTCTATCTCCTCCCCATCATCTGAAGTGAAGCCCGGATGCCACCTCCTGCGGGGCCCTTCTCTGCAAACGCAGCCTGATGTCAACACCTCTCTCCTTGCATCCGAGTTATCTTTGTACATGTGGCTTTCCTCTGCTGGACCATACATTCCTTGCTTCGCTCAACTCCGTGTTCTCTGCACAATCTTTGTTAACCAAGTGAAAGAGCCTTTGCTTGCAGAAAACCGGCAAAGCCTGCAGTGGAAGGTTCCTCCGAAGATGAGAACCTTGGAAACGAGGACAAAGGAGTTGAGAAAAGGCCACCCCCGTGAGGTCTCCTGGTTCTGCCGTGCTCAAGCCCACATTCGGGCCAAGACTAGTAGAGAACAAGGAACCCACAGCCCTGCTGCCCCATCTCGGGAGAGGAAGTGGAACGAGGCTTTCTAGTTGGGCTCTAGGGACAGGGCTTCTCAGCAGATTTGCAGGGGAGGTCTGGCGTGGCAGAGGGCTGGTATGCATGCCGGCCTCCTCCTGCTGGCTGACAAGCAGGACAAGGGTGCCCTTGTCCCATGGCATCCCCTGGACTGACTTCTAGAAGTTTCTGAGATAATTCTTCTGGGCTGCACATGTTTCTTTCCTGGTGACTCCCCCTCCCCCAGGATGCCTGGAAATGAGGGCTGCCAGGTGTACCTGCCATCAGTCGTGGGGAGCTGGGGCAAAGCAGGGCTGCACCCCTGCCTCCTCTTCCTGGAGGGGGTGGAGGGAGAGGTTTCCAGGACCCTCCACTCAGACTCTCAGCAGAACCCAGTCAGGCACAGCCTGACGGTGGGGGTCGTCTGCCTGCAGAGCTGGGTCACGGGCAAGCTCCCTGCGCCCACTCTGGCCCCGCTGAGGAAAGTGGCCTCAGAGTTCATCTCTCATTCAGTGAGTCCCCTGCAGCAAGGGCCCAGCGGCTCGAGACTTCCTCTGCTTCTCTCCACATCCCCTCTTCCCGCCCACTTTCCAGTGGGAGGATCCACAGAGGTAAGCCCTGCTGTCCCTTCTGCCTCGGCCAGAGCCCGCACGCCCCCCGTTGATTCTGACCACAGTCTCCCAACTCCTCCCGCCTCCGGTCTCCTCCAGGTCCGATACCCAGGCCACACTGACCTTCCTGCAGTGTGGCTCTGACTGTGTCATTTCTCTTCACGTGAACCCTCAGTGGAATCAAGTGCAAGCTCCTCTGTTTGCGACTCAAGGGCTTCCATACCTGACCCGATGGTACGTGCCTTAAACATTGCACGTCCCGCTTCCCTCTGCTTTTGAGCTCAGCCCTTGGAGGCTCTTTCGGCAGACGCTGAATTCAAACTTCTCACCTGCTGTATGTGTGGTGCTTCGTGATTGCCCCAACCTGCAGGCATGTCTCTCTTGTTTTGTTCCTCTGCTTTACGCCCCTGAGCCTCAGCTATCTTCCCAGGTGTCACCAAACCTGCTCTTTGCTGTCATACTTCATAGCCTTCCCTCTCTCACCCATCTCACCTTGGCCCATCAAGAAATCCCACCGTTGCTTTACATCCAGCTCAAATGCTCCAACTCCATGCAACCTTCGTGGCTGGACGGAATCTCTCCCTCTGCTTGGTTTGTGTATCACTTATTTCTACATGACTGTTTCCAAACCCTCTGCCTTAGACCATAGTAAGTTCTGGTCCTGCCTGTGTCCCTCCTGGCCTGTGAGTCCTGTGTGAACAGAGGCAGTTGGCTCATCTCCGCTGCCCCATAGCTCTTTGCCTGGAGCCTCTCAGGGAGAAGCTACAGAAATTCCCGATGAGTACGGGGTCTGTGGTCTTGTGTTTGTCATTGTGTCTTTGTATTTGTTGTTGTGTCACTTCTTTTAGCAGCTCACTTTCATCTGTGAAATGGGAATGCTGTGTTAACTAAACGCGTTCATGCTCCTGTGAGGGAACAGAAGGGTTTTCACTACAGCTGAACGGTAATGAAACATAGTTTAAAAGTCCTCGTTACAGTGTCAACTCTCCCATCCCCAGAATTCTCTATCCCCCTTCACTGCTTTATTTTTCTCCAAAAAGCAGACTACCATACAACATATTTTAATTACTTATTCATTGTCTTTCTTCCTCCATGAGAAATGTAAACTCCATGAGAACAGAGCACCCTGGCTGCTATGCTATTTTGTTCCCTGCCTAATCCACACACAGCAGGTACTCGATAATTACTTAGTGAATGAAGGAGTGAACTCATTTCTTTATGAGGCTGTCCTGTAATAGGGAAGAACAAATCTGACTCCATATTGGATCTGTTTCTTTTACTTTAACTTTTGTATTCTATTGCTTTTGCTAAAAGTTAAGAATGTTGCCTATAGCCTGAAATATACAGAACACCCCTTCTCAAGGCTCTGACCTTTAAGGGTGTAACACTTTCCCATTCATATAAAGATAAAAAGTTGCAGAACAGAGAATAAAATTTGTCTTCTTGGAAGTTTTCAGGAACATCACGACCTGACCTGACCTACCTGGACAGCTGCCAAAACAAAGGATTCTGACACCAAGAAGTTTGGGACAACCAACCACACCCCTCCCCTTTTAGTATAAAAGAAGGCTGAGTTCTAACTTGGGGAAGATGGCTCTTTGGGACGCCAGTCCGCCATGTTCTCCATCTGCTGGCTTTCCAAATTAAGTCACTATTCCTTGCCTTAACAACTCATCTCTAGATTTGCTGGCCTGTTGTGTGGCGAGCAGTATGAGCTTGGACTCGGCAACAGTCCTTCCTAAGGAAGTACTGCATAGTCTTGTGATCAGTTACACCTTCATCATCTCCTAAAATCCTCAAGGCAACCCAAGGGGATGGTTTGGTTGCCTTTTCTTTTACTTAGTAACAGAGAAGCAGGTTTTTAGGACAGACGTTTAACACCATCTGTCATACCTATTTATTTAAGGGATTATTTATTTAGTATCTATTATTGAACTGTGAATCCCCGGAACACAAACCTATTTGTTCACCGTTGTATTCACAACACATAGCACAGGTCCTGCAAACAGCAGGTGCTGCCTACTACCTTGTCGGAGTCAGCTGGAAGGTAACCAGGCGACCAAACACTGCTGCTAAAAACTGTTACCACCAAGTGGACATTTGTTATAACCTAGCCAGCTCTGTTCAATAGAACTTCGTGCGATGATGGCAATATTCTATAAGCCACACTGTCCAAAATGACAGCCACTGGCCATACGTGTCAACCACTGTGTCAGGTGCCGGGAATAAAATAGAAAAAAAGACAGAGCATTGAGGATAGTGGGGAAGTAACCCCTGAAATGTTACTAGAGTACCTGAAGAGCTGAATATTTTAATGTCATTTAACTTACGTATCACTTTCTTTTTTAAAAAACTAATTAATTAATTTATTTTTGGCCGCACTGCACAGCGTGCAGAATCTTAGTTCCCCAACCAGGGATTGAACCTGCAACCCCTGCAGTGGAAGCACAGAGTCTTAACCACTGGACCACAAGGAAGTCCCTACATATTATTCATACTTTCAATAAGCAATCGTGGCAAGGGGGCTTCTGTATTGACTAGTATGATCTATGCTATGTCATTAGCTTTCACAATATTCCTGCCAAGCAGTTATCCGCAGCTCCATTTCATGGTCAAGGAAACGTGGACTCAGAAAGGTCCAGCAAACTCTTAAGTTCTCCTCCCACTGTGTCAATCTGTTGCCATTTTGCAGAGGAGTAGTAAGAACTGTTCATGCTCTACGGAGTTGGCTCAGTGTATCCACATCTGTGGATTCAACCCATTGCAGATTGAAATTTGAAATTTGATCCGTGGATGTGGAACCCGTAGCTATGGAGGGCTGACTGTACTAGGCCAGTTTATATAAGGGATTTGAGCATCTGAGATTTTGGTATTGGTGGAGGTCCTGGAACCAATACCCATGGACGCTGAAGGACCACTGAACACAAAACAGAAGGTAGAAAGTGAAAAATGTTCGTCGGCCTCGTCATTTGTTGGAATACTTTCATGATTTTCACGCAGCACTGGAATGAACTCACTTCTAATACTTCTAACGTGTGCTATTTCATTTAATCCTTATAACAAAACTTGCCATCGTAAGTTCCTTGTTGTGGACAAGGAAACAAGCTTGAAAGGTCAAGGCTTTTGCTCATGGTGCCTGGCTGGCTATGGGAGAGGCAGGATTTGAACGCAGATCTGTCTGGTCATTTCTGCTACGTCTTTCTGTTTCTATTAATCAAGTATTAGCTGAGGAAATAAACCTAAGTTCACGTCTGATGAAACAAATTTGCTGCATTATGTAATTCTCAGCTTCCATCGCCTCTAATGCTTGAAATCCTTGGCTGTGTGTATTTGTGGCCATCTCCTGGCGGGATGATGTACTACATGGAAATTACTAAAATGCCACTGAGGGATCTTTTTCATGATTCATTCATTCTTTTAACTCAACAAACTTTTATTGAGCAGTTACTATGTGTCAAGCACTGTGTTAGGTGCTGAATAAAATAGAAAAAATGCAAAGAATGTTAAGGATGGGGGGAAATAGACACTAATCAATCAACTATACAAGTATAAAATTACACTACGATACAAGTGTATAGAGCCACAAACAAGAGTAATGGAGATGATCTTATGAGTTTGAAACTTAACAAAAATTCAGTGTGTGTGGTCCCCTTCCCCCACCTAATATTCAGGCGACTGATAATTCATTGCTCTTCGTCATAGTTTAGGAAAGGTCTCAGAGTCTGAAACTTTCTGGGATTACACAAGCCTACACTGTATGCCCCTGTATTCCACATCCTTACTCGGAACTGACAAACGTGCAGGAGAGGAAAACCCCAGGAAATGCTCGTGTACTTGTGTCTCTCCCCAGCGAGGCAATAGGAGAATTTCCACAAATTAACCTGCCTGTTGCAAAGCCACAGCAGAGGTTTTCCTTACAGATAGTGAACCAAAGCCCCACGTTTCCATCTTTGCAATAATCTATCCAGTTTGAATATTAAAAGGTTTGTTTCCTTAAGAGATGGTGAATGACCCCAGACACCTCATGCTGAATATGCGTCTGTACCCCCAGGCCCTCCACCCGCAGTGCAGCACAGGTGGCTGCATTAAGAAATGGCCTCAAAACACTGTGCTTCCATCCCCCACTCCATCCCTCTGCACCATCTTGCTGCGTATAGTTCATCCTTCTAGAAGTTGTACTAAGTTCCGAGAAAACACTGTAACATTTCCCATGAATCCATCCGCTCTCCCAGTGTCACTGGTGCCTACCTCAATTTGACGGAGAATGCAGGTCCCCTAGAAGTTCTCTGCCCAACCTTCAGGTTGGGGGAGTTTTCACAAGCATGGCCTTGCCCCACTGTGACGGCTGACGTGGTGGTGTCAGGAGGGAGTGGCTGCAAGACCGCCAAGGAGGACGGTCTCTCTCCAGCTCCCAGCTGATGCTGGGCAGCCCTGGGACCTCAGAATAGGTTTCTGCCCGTTAGTCTGCCTGAAATAGGGCTCATGATGGCATCAAAGGACAGAAGACCTCTCTGCTGCTCACTGTCGTGGAGAGGTCTGCCGTCCAATCCCTCACAAGACACAGCCCCTTTTCCAATGTCCTCACTCAGGTCAATTCTGTTTTCCTTTGTTCTCAAATGTCAGAAGGCTATATTGTCTGGCTTAGGAACCCACCAACAGAATCCCCTCCCCAAGGGTGGAGTGGTCATAGGGAAGAACAAATCTGGCTCCACACTGGGTCTGTTTCTTTTACTTTAACCTTTCTATTCTATTGCTTTTGTTTCAAGTTAATCATTAAAGGGATGTTGCCTATGGCTTAAAGTAACAGAACGGCCCACCTCCAGGAACCCTGCCTCCCTTGCCTGAGCATTAAGCTAAAATACCTTTGTTTAAGCTCACAGGAAACATCCTGACCAGGCCCACCTGTGATTGGATGCAGGAAAGAAGAAATTAACGCATCCCCTCTAGAGTCTGGTCTGGCTGCAACCAGGAAATATTTGCAACAACTTACCACCTTTTTTACTTTACTTCCTCACCTTCCCTTCTTTGTTCTAGAAAGGAAACTAAGCATCCACACGGAGCAAAGTGGGTCTTTGGGACACTAGTCCAGCACCTTCTCGGTCTGCTGGCTTTCCGAATAAAGTCACTATTCCTTGTCCAACAACTCGTCTCTCGATGAGTTGGCCTGTGGTGCAGTGAGCAGTATGAGCTCGGACTCGGTGACAGTCTTCTCTATTGCACCCCTGAAATATCGCTACTCTGCTTCCAAGGTCATCTCCCCTCACCTCTGCTGGAATTAGCTAGAGGCCTCCTCTGGGTAGCCTGGCTCAGTCCCGCCTTTCCAGGCCCTGCTACTAGAATAGTTGTTATCGTTTCATGAAAGCCTATCAGGGAGCGAGGCCCTAGGCAGGTCCTCTTCATGTGCTGCCCCAGCGGGTCCTTCAACACGTTTAGGACTTGAGGGCCATCGTTCTGTGTTACGTAACTGCCATAAGGTCATACCACTAAGTGGGGTGGGTGG
Organism: Globicephala melas; assembly: GCF_963455315.2. Classification (NCBI taxonomy): domain Eukaryota; kingdom Metazoa; phylum Chordata; class Mammalia; order Artiodactyla; family Delphinidae; genus Globicephala; species Globicephala melas. Next base: position 77,295,414 of record NC_083325.1, read on the forward strand.
GCTGGGACAAAACCCAGCTCGGTCTGCAGACACTGCCTCTCCTGCACCTGCCAAGTCTGCCTGGCCTTCAGCACCGAGATGGAGCTGCAATCCGTCTCCTGCACCAGGATCTGGAAAGGCTCTGCCCGTCGCACTCATCCCTCTGCTTCTTCCTCCCCACGTGTTCTTGCTGCTTTGCACTGTGATCACGGGAGCCTCAGTCTTCGTCATCAAGGCTGGGCCAGCTCACGACAGGCCCACAGGGAGCAGGCACCCACTATTAGGGACAAAGGAGGCAAACACCTGCCCCTCCTAGGGAGCATCCCCTCATCTCCAGGCAGCAGGAAAGGCTGGGCCAGGGGGGTGGGGCCCCTAGCTCTGGGGCAGGTGCCGCTGTGGAGGGAGAAGTACCAACCAAGCCCGAGTCTGAGGACTGCAGTCAGCCTCCTGGACCTTGGCTGTGGCTCAGTTCGGTGCCGATACTCTATCTCCCCCCCAGGGCTGCAGGAGTGTGGTGTCCTTGAGACAAAGCAGGACCCACCTCGGGCTCACGAGAGGCAGAAGTGAGAGGTGAACCAAGTTCTGTCTCGTTCTGTCATATTAAATAAGTCAGTTAACCCATCTGAGTCTCAGTTTCCTCATCCACAAACCATGGCAATGCTACCTGATACCTATCACATAGAATTGCCGTGAGATGCCGTGGGGACGGCACCTGTGGAAGCCCTCTGAGGCTGCAAGGAGCTGGGCCCCCGGGGGTCGGAGGCTGCTTCCTCCCCTCCGTTTTCCCCTCGAGGCTGCCGAGGTGCATCCCATCCCCTGATGCTGGCAGATGGCACCTGGGTGAGCCGGCGGTTAGCGGTGGGGTCTCAGCACACACGCCCAGGGCTACCGGTCAAGCGGGTGTCCTTGACGATTAACTTGGTATCTGATTTTGGCTTTAGGTTCATCATGCCCACGAGGCCTCACAAGTCCAGAGGGAACTTTCCACACCCAAGTTGGCTCATGTCCACTTCCCATAACTGCCAATAGCATCTAATTGTTCTCAGGACAAGAAACAAAATTATCCGCAAGTCTCCGTGTCCAGTTTCGGGTCCACTCCTCTGCCCTCCGGGCTTCTTTCACTACCTGGGACCTTGCTGGACTCTCTACCACAGCTGTGGGACCTTTGCCATGTTCTTCTCTTTGTCTGGAAAGCTCCTTTTCTGCCCCAGCCCAGCTAATGCCTGTTCCTTCTTTAGACCCTGCTTCAGTCTTCACGTTCAGAACGCCTTCTCTGAGCTGAGGTCGGAACCCCCCATTACACACGTGCAGGTCACCAAGTCTCGCCCTTGGTAACGTTTATCATCATTGTGAAGAAATGCTCCTGGCATGGCTTGTGGATTATAAGCTAAATAGAGGCAGGGAATGGCCTGGTGTTGCCCAGCGCTGTGATCCTTGGTGCCTAGTACAGGGCCAGGCACACAGGAGGTGTGGGATGAACACGTGCCTCAGCACAGCAGGTCTTTTTCAAGCCTGAGGAGACAGCAGCTGGGTCTGTTTCTTTTACTTTAACCTTTCTATTCTATTGCTTTTGTTTCAAGTTAATCATTAAAGGGATGTTGCCTATGGCTTAAAGTAACAGAATGGCCCACCTCCAGGACCCCTGCCTCCCTTTGCCTGAGCATTAAGCTAAAATACCTTTGTTTAAGCTCACAGGAAACATCCTGACCAGGCCCACCTGTGATTGGATGCAGGAAAGAAGAAATTAACGCATCCCCTCTGGAGTCTGGTCTGGCTGCAACCAGGAAATATTTGCAACAACTTATCACCTTTTTTACTTTACTTCCTCACCTTCCCTTCTTTGTTCTAGAAAGGAAACTAGAAGGGAAGGAGGGGCAACGAGTAAAATACAAGATCCGGTCCCTGCCCTCAAGCAGATGTAACAAATCAAAGGTAGATGCAGGGCTTCCCTGGTGGCGCAGTGGTTGAGAGTCTGCCTGCCGATGCAGGGGACTCGGGTTCATGCCCCGGTCCGGGAAGATCCCACATGCCGCGGAGCGGCTGGGCCCGTGAGCCATGGCCGCTGAGCCTGCGCGTCCGGAGCCTGTGCTCTGCAACGGGAGAGGCCACAACAGTGAGAGGCCCGCGTACCAAAAAAAAAAAAAATGTAGATGCAGCCCAAAATATGAACTGCCTTCCACATGTGGGCTCTCTGAAAGGAGGTTAAAGACACAGCCACCTTACCCCACCCCCGTGGGGTCACCCAGATCCTGAGGTCACTTCTCAGAGCTGCCCCTTCTCTGGTCCTCTGGGTGACAATATCCATTTTCTAGAGTCACGGGTCCCTCGGGACTGCAGTCTTTATTATGAGACAACCACTATTGGCTCATGGTTCTTGTATAACTGCATCTACTTGAGAAGAAAATTAGTCCTGAACTACATTTCTAGAGAAGGGGTTTTGCCCCATGGGTCAGGGGAAGCAATTTCCATTTATGTCCTCGACAGGTCACTCTACATGCATATTGTCCCAAGAAGGTCATAAACTCCCAGAGAAGTTCTGTTCTCTTTCTATGGAAAACAAGACACAGGCAGTAGAAATCCAGACTCCTCACTCATTTTCAGGTCTCCCTCCCTTTAGAATTCTCACCATGAGAAAAGTCAAAATTGCCTCTTCTTTAAGGGAAATCCTATGCTTTGCTCTTTATTGTATCCTCACTGGTTTATTAGTCAATAGTCACCCTCTACGTGCACCCACGGTGTGCCCAGTGCTGGGCTAGATGCTGAGAGGGATGCAGAAAAGCATAAACTGTGATCGGGGATTTCAGTCTGGTTAGGGAGGCAGACCCAGAGGCACCCCCAAAGTTAATTAGCAGTAGAGGCAGCCAAGGGAGTGCACAGCCAGCCAGGGATGGGGGCACTCATCCCGCCTTGCTGGATGTGTAGGATGAATCCTGGTGTATTTATAACTTCTTTTGATTACCTTCAAGCCCATACAGAACCCAATTTAACCAGAGGGCAAATGTGCTCAAAACCAGTAATTGACATGAGGCAAAGAATTTTTGTAACAGGAAGAATTCTGAGGAGTTCGGGGCCCTCCCTCGGCCCCCAGGGCAACAGTGTATCCCGTCTCCCCAGCCAGCCCCTGAGCAGAGGAATGGAAAGAGCAGAACAGACCATCGCAGTAGATTCCTGCAGAAAACTCCCAGATGCCTATTTCCAGATGTTGCTGGGCTGCTGATTCCAGGAGGAGGTCCTATTTACTACAACCTGGAGTCTAGAACCTGCTGGGGGAAGGATGAGGGTTTATTTGAGGAGGGTCAAGAGAGGCACCAAGAGTCAGAACTCAGGGGGACACAGAGCAGGAACATAAAACCCACACAAAAGAGCGGCCAATCCCGGGCATCAGACCCCCACCATTTCGCATCCTCTCTGCAGGGCCTCGGACACGGAGGAGAGCCAGCCTTGGACACAGTTCCCCGGGGCGGAGCCTACCTCTGCAGTCTCTCTTCCCAAACTCAGACTCCTTGATTTCCTCTCCCTGAGGAGTAACCCCAGCAAATGCCATCTGATTCTTGACTCAGTTGCCTAGAAGGATCAATTTAGAGATTGGACCTCAGGACACAGGGGAAGTCTCTGGAGAATTTGCCAGAAGGCGCCACAGATAGAATCCTCCTACCCCGATGAGGACAAAGGGCAGGAGCCTCAGAAGGGTAGGCAACTTGGGCTCCGGTGCCAGACCTGCAGCCACTCTGCTTTCTAACCATGTCCTGCAGGCCGTGACCCCGGAGCAGACAAGGGTCAGAGTCCAAGTTCCACTGTGCCACTTATTGGCTGTCTGATGTTGGGAAAGGGTCTGAGCAACCCGGGCCTGTTTCCTCTTGTGTAGGATGAGGGAATTAGCTCTCTATCAGCCCGAGAGGGCCTATCAACTCCTGTCATTCTAAATCTGCACAAAAGATGCTGATTTAATTAACAACACTTTTATAGCACCTCCTGTGTGCCAGGCATGTTTAAGCACACTGCCAACGTTTCCCCATGTAGTCCTCTCACAACCCTCTGACGTAGGTACCACTGCTAGCCCATTACAGAGATGAGTAAACAGAGGCACAGAGATATGATATTACTTTGCCCAAGATCACATACTTAGTGGCAGAATTTGAACTCATTTTGCTCTAGCGGTTACACCCTTAGCCACCAAGCTACATGCCTCTGATCTAACTTAACACAGGAACACAGACACCGAAAAAGGCAAAACCCCGATTCTGTCTCTAACCCTCACCATGTACCAACAGGAGACCATCTGCATCCGTTCTAGTCAGACAGACGCAGCAGAGAAGCTGGGCAGGTGAGGTCAGCAGACCTTCCGAAGCTCCCAACGGGCCAAGTCGCTCAGAGATCGCTCAGGGACTGTGGGCTTCAGCCAGAGCCATGAGGAGCCAACACAGTGGTCCCTTCTGCACTAGAGTATCAGCTGCCAGCTTAGCGCTGTGCCAGGCGCTGCAGCGGGCATGGTGCTGACCTGACACGTGCCCTGCTGTCACTTCTGTGGCAGAGCTTGGCTGCCGTGCAAGCGCATCTTCTGGCGGTCTTGTTAAAATGCATTCTCGGAATTCCCCGGCAGTCCAGTGGTTAGGGCTCCGAGCCTCCACTGCAGGGGCACAGGTTTGATCCCTGGTCGGGGAGCTAAGATCCCACAAGCCGTGGGGCACGGCCAAAAAAAAAAAAAAAGCAGATCCTGACTCAGCAGGTTTGGGAGGGGACCGCGGGGTCTTCACAACTAACATGCACGCTCACGGTGCAGAAGCTGTTTGTCCACAGACCTCACTTCAAGAAGCAAGGATGTAACTCCGGGCATCTGGGATTTGAAGGAGGAGGCCCAGGCAGGCCTGGAGAGGTGAGAGGAGGCACGCTGCAGCGAGTGGGGCCTGGGAGGCTTCTCAAGGTAGCAGGAGGTAAGGAGGTGCGTGTGCATTTGCGGGGTGCTGGGGGCAGCCTGCGGGAGGTGGTGTGGGAAACAGAAAGCAAGGGCCGGTGTGGGGAGATGCGCAGTGAGGCAGCTGAGTCAGCCTGGGTGATCCTGCCGAGGGGGGAGTGAGGGCAGGAGGCTGGAGGGAGAGCAGAGAGCAGCCTTCAGACAGGTTCCCTGGGCTCCCCTCCACCAGGCTCATGAATAAAGACACAGAGCCTCCGGAGGAAAGACCTCCAGGCCTTCCCCGGACGGGAGGGGAGAGGAGGGGAAGGGAGGAGAGTCGGGGGGAGTCCACGCAGGGCACGAGGTGCTGAAAAAGACCCACCACCTAGCAGCCCTAGGTGTGGGTATAGGAAGCGGGGCCGGGGTCGGAGCAGAGGGTCTACAGATGACCCTGGACCACCAGGATCATTTCTGCTCCCAGTGCCTCAGTTTCTCTGCCTGTAAATCGGGAGACTGAACCCAATGGCTTAAGGCTCCTCCTTCCGGGTCTGACTTTGTGTGATTCTAGCATAAAGAAGAGCAGGTGCTTCATGACTGCTAAAGCGCGCTCCAAATGCAGGGCCACTTACGAGTACCTCTGAGAGGAGCCCTGTCCGACAGAAAGATATTGTGAGCCACAGATGCAAGCCACATAGGTCATGTGAAATGACTATATTAAAAAATAATATCTTATTAAAAAAGGTTAAAAAGGTAACATTTATTCTAATAACATTTAAGCTAACCCACTATATTCAAACCACATCAAATTATATCATTTTAATATGTAATCAATATTAAAGTTATTAATGAAATATTTGGCATTGCTTTGGACTGAGTCTTTGAAATCGGTGTGCATGTCGTATACTTGGAGCACATCTCAATTCTCACCGGCCATATTCTGAGTGCTGGTGGCTCATGGCTACCGTACAGAACCCTGTAGCTCTGGACAGTGGGTATGCTGCAAAAGAATGTGTTTTAATTACCTAAGTTCTAGAAGTATAGGCTACTGCTTTAAATGAACTTTGGGAATATGTATATGTCATAGCATAAGTGTCCACTTGGTCAGGGAAACAGGGGTTTGTGTGTTAACCAGCAAAGCTGTGAGCCTCTGAGAAAAGGCTGTGACCTCTCAGGCCCAGTCACTGGGTTTGCTTCCCGCCCTCGGACACCCCAGGCTTCTTGGTCAGCTGGCCTGGGCCTCCTGCTGATGTGTGGAGCTTTATTCCAGATACAGCGTCGAATGCCTTCATACCTTGGTCACATCTCTCCTTTCTCCAAAATCCTGACTCGTACTTCCCCATCCCACGTACATGCACAAGGAGCACCATGGTGTAAAGCCACTGGCTTTGCACAGTGTTTCTGAACTGTCGCTCTAGGGAGGAGCTCTCTTCAGCACATCCTGACCCCCCGGGAGAGATCAGTAATTTGTTTTTCCTTCTCTGAGAAGCAGTAGGGGAGACAGCTTGGCTTAGAGGAATGAGTGGAGCTCTGAAGCCGTAGTGACCACGTCAAACCCTGGCTCTACCTGCGAAGTGGCTGTATGGCCTTGAGGAGGGTGCTTCATTTCAGGTGTGAAAAGACCAATCCCAGGGGTGGTTAACGCACTAGCTTACATAAAGCATTTTGTTCAGTGCCAGGTACATGGAAGACACTAGAGAAAAGAGAAAAAGGTAGCTTACAACTCTTCCTTCTGCCCTTAGGCTAGTGGATGTCTGTGTGTTGGAGTCAACATGACGGTTTGTGCCATCTCTGACCAGAAGTACCTTTATCATCCCAGAGAAGTGTAACCGACCACACACTGATTCACACCCGTGAGCTAGACATTAAGTCCTCTTACCTGTTTTAACTTAATTCTCACAACGGTCCTAGGAGGTAGCGCCCATAGGGGAGGAAGCTGAGGCACAGAGAGGTTAAGTAACTTTCTCAAGGTCACACAGGAAATGGCAGAGTGGAGGTGTGAACCTAGGAAATCTACCTGCAGAGCCCTGGGGCTGATCCCTTTTGTCCCGCTGCTATACCAGAGGCAGGACTCCTAGGGGAGAGATTTTGACCTTAAGCTCCAAAGACAAGAGCCACAAACCAGCGTGGAATCGTTTAGGGTGGCCAGAATGATGACCCGAACCCAGATCATCCTGCCAAGGCAAATCCCATAAAGGCAGATATTCATGAATTTTTACATTTCGCCTGCCACTTGTTATCAGCCATCCCCGCAGCTTCCCCGCTGCCCATGGCTTTCTGTCAGCATTCTATTTTCTGGGGCATCATTCCCGGCAGGTTCCTGAGATTCCTGGCCCAGCACCAGCGCCCTGACTGTACCGTCTCGGGGGTGTCCTTTTGGCGGCCGCACACCCCTGCCCTCAGCTCAAGTCCCTCCCCAGGACCTTTCTCCTCCCACTGGGGTACCTGCGGTTGCAGCAGCCAGAGAGGCATTTAATTCCCAGCTCTGCCCATCGGCCTGTTGCTAAGCTGCTGGTGCACGCTGAGATGTGTGGAAGGAAACCCTCATGGTGACAAAAACAAACCCTCATGCTCCCAGAGCCACGTGTGTGTGTGTGTGTGTGTGTGTGTGTGTGTGTGTGTGTGTGTGTGTTTAAAGGAGCTGGGGATGGGGGTGGTGAGCTTCCCACCCACTCAGGCCCAGCTGCCCACCAGCGCGCTGCCTTTGGGACTCATTCCCTGCAGCAGGACCCCAGCACAACAGGGGAGCAGCAGGGAAGCACGGGTTGAGGGAGGTGGGAAGGTAGGGGGTGGGAGCTAAGTGACGGGAGAGCAGGGAGGTGACAAGTTTTCTCTTTTTTGGTAGTTGTGCTCCCCCCAAAAAATACACAAAAATACCTGTCTTCCCTCCTCTCCCAGCTCCTACGGAGAACCTCATTCTTGCTATAGGCTGATCCCGATTTCCACACAGACGTGAAATGAGGGTGTAGGGACAGGAGAAGGGGGGCCACAGTAAGTGTGTGCCTTGGACTCAGTTCTCCCACTTCTGCACCGCAGGGCATCTTCCCAGGCAAGACCACTCACTGCCATTTTATTTGTTGCTCCTGCCACGTACACTGTGTTGAGAAGACCCTTAAATACAATGGCTGTGGGAGGGAGAGCCTGGACTGCCTTCTCTTCTGTTCCACTGCAACACAAAGCTGGCCTCTGGTCTTGGCAGGACCTTTTACATAATTTGTGGGACCCAGAGAACAGTGAAAATGCTGGCCCCTTGCTCAACAACGATTAAGCATTAAACCGAGCGCGGGCCCTTCTGAGCATGGAGTCCTGAGCCGCTGTGCTGGCCGCACACCCATGAAGCCGGCCCTGAGTCTTGCCTCCGCCCTGCTGTTGGAACGAGCTAATCCATAAGCAAATCTAACCCTTTCAGGTCTCTACTGAAAGCTTTTTTGATGTCCTCGCCACCACAGGCTCCCACAGCCCAAGGAACAAAGTCACCCCGCTTAGCTCAGTCACACAGACCCTTGTGGACCTGGGTTCTGCAAATCTCTCCAGCCTCATTTACCAGCCCACCCCTTGGGCACTCCATGCCTGTATGATCCACTGGAAATTCCTCCCAAAGTGTTCTTTCGAATTCGTCTCTCACTGCCAGGAGTATCCCTTTTCTCTCTCACTCCTTGCGGCTTCCCATTAGGCCTTTGTCACTCAGCTCAAGGGTCACCTCCTCTGAGCTGTCTTCCCAGACTGCTCTTTCCTTTCAAGCCCAGAGCCCACACTCTCCCCACCTAAGCTTACCCTCTGAGGGATGACGGAGCCCTGCCTGTATCAATGTGTACCAGACACTCATCATTGTCACGATCTGTTATATACACCTGCTCCAACTCTGCTGTGAGGTCCTCCAGAGAAGGGCTGTGCCTGGCTCATTTATGTGTCCCTCGTGCCTGCAGTACAGTGGATATTGAATCAATAGCTCTTGATCTACTTAATGGGTGAAGCCCTCCCCCACATCTGTCATATACAGTTCTGTTGTAACTTTATATGAAGTTAACCAAGAGGAACTTCTTACAAGCTCGATTCCACATTTCTTTTATAATTCTCCATAGATTGCTGTGCTCGATGTATAACTGAAGGAGATTCATTGTTGATGTTTCTAGAAAAGCACTTTTATTTTCATTCAATGAAAACAGCAATTTGTTTTCTGACTATAAAGAAAAAACACATTTATAAAGAAAAGTTTAAAACATAGCAATTAAGGAATAATTATCCAAAACTCTGCCACTCAGAGAGAGCCGTTATTCACAGTTCATTCACTGATTCAACAAGTATTTATTGAACACTGACTATGTTTCATGCTTTGGAGATAGAGCAGTGAATCAGACCCACAAAAAGCCTCTTCTTCATTCTAGCCATTGTTTATGTATATGTCTATGTACAGTTCTGCACACACACGCACATACACACATAAGCACGTATATTTGCAATTTCAAACTAGGTTTATTTACTAAGTGATATGCCATAAAAATCTTTTCATGCCAGTGGCTTTAAATGTATGACCCTCTTTTTCATGGTCAATACGTTTTGTAATTTTCTTTAATCAAATCTTAACTCTTGGACAATTGTTTAAAACGTCACTGTCATCAAAACCTTAGTGAATTTTTTTTTATTCATAAAATTGATCAGGTTACCTCCTAAAATAGATGGCTGGTGTTAAGAGTACACAAATTTTAATGTTGATGCATATTGCCAAATGACACTCCAATAGTTAACCGAAGTGTTAATTTGTCCTGCATCTTTGTCAGCACCGGATATGAGCTTTCTCCTTCATCTCTCCTCTTTTAGTAGAAGAAAAATGATATCACATTATTATCTAAGCATTTGTGCATTTCTCTGATTCCTGGTAAGTTTAAATATCTTTTGTATTTCCTTTGAGAAAATCGTAAGTAAGTGTGGTTATAATTTTCTTTTTTTTTTCTATAAAGAAGTTTTCATTTTTAGGTAGTCAAATCCATCAGTACTTTTCTAAATGGTTTCTGGTTTGGGGGTCATACTTTTTTTTTTTTTTTTTGGCTGCACTGCATGTGGGATGTTCCCTGACCAGGGATTGAACCCGTGCCCCCTGCAGTGGAAGCACAGAGGCGTAACCACTGGACCGCCAGGGAAGTCCCTTGGGGGTCATCCTTTGAAAGGCCTTCCCCACACTAAGGTTTAAACTATTCCTTCACATTTTTTTCTAATTCTCTCTTTCTCTCTCTCAGTTACCCTTGAACAGTCACATTTGTGAATGTAATGAGTAGACAACTGTCATATGATTTAATGAACAGTCCATTTTTCCCTGTTTGAAATGCCACATTTTCCCCATATCCTGGGGCATATGTTTGCAATTATTATTCTGTTTCTTTGGCTGTCAGGCAATCTATTCCTCTGTCAACAGCATACTGCCTGAATTATTTGCAAGCTTATAATAAATTTTAATATGTGGCAACCATTCCCTTTACTCTTCTATTTGGGATTATTTTGAAAATATATTCTTCCAGCGGAACTTCAAAATAATTAGGTCAAGTTTCAAAACAACAAAACAAAGCGAAACCCAATGAGATTTTGATTGGGATTTGCTTTGCGCTGCTACATTCATTTAGGGAGAGCTGGCATCTCTGCAATACTGCATCTTCCTATCCAAGAACTAAGACCGTCCATTTGTGCTTATTTACGCCTGCCCAATGGATCAGGCTCCTGGACCGTGAACAGACAGCTCCCTTTCTCACAGAGCTCCAGGCCTTGAAGCTTGGAGTGGAGGCACTGAGTTCTCGGAACAACCCAAGAGAGACTCTGGGTTGGAAGTCCCAGGGGTAGCTGTAATCCACTACCAGGTAAGTCAATACTGCTGGACTTGGAAGGGCATACATAGGGAAGGAATTTAGAGAATCCTGCCCCGGGACTAAATATGTCTTTCTCTGGAGGACTGCCCCAGCCTAGATCTCAGCAGGGGTGACCCAGGCGGCCTTTTCTGAGACAAGAGGAGAAGGGTTGCTAATTTGAGCCCACCTCCTAGGGCAGGTGCTTTATGTAAGCGTCTCATTGCATCTTCTCATTGACCCTGGAGGTGGGTGATGTCGCCCCATATAACAGGGACAGAGCCGAGGGTTTGGTGACCTGCCCAGGGCCTGGTAGCTGAAGCTCTGGGATTGGATCCTAGATCTGTCTGGCTCTGAGCCGGTCACTTAATCGCCCTGATCATCATGGGACCTAAGAACAGTCTGAAAACCCAGCCTGGGGGAGGGTGGAGACTGAGGGGAGGGGGCAGCTCCGGAGCCTCAGGCTGGATGCCTGGGAGAGGGGCCAGGTGGGCAGATACCCAAGAGAAATGCAGGGACAGGGGAAGGACCGGCACTCTGAAGCCTCGCCTGGCTCTCAGCTCCGCGTGGAAGGCAGCCATTCCCCTTGTCCAGAGGGAGCCAGGAGTTTTGAAGTTCAGAGAAGATGGAGCTGAGGCTCCGTGTCTGTGGAGGAGGGCAGCATGAGGACCCAGAGAGAAGGGTCGAGTCCTCTAGGCCTGGGGCGGGCGGCAGAGAGCTGACTCCTGAGCCCTGGCACCCCCAAGTCACTGATGGGGCTACAGACGGGGCAGCAGGCCGAGCTTCGCATCCAGCTCAGGGTCCAGGGCCTTCCCTGACCTTCTAAACTCAAGGACTTTGGATATTATGGTAACCTTCCTCGCACCCCAGAGGTGGGTAGCCTGTTCCAGGGCTGTGGGATTGTGAATTTCTCTTTTAACACTGTGAACAAAAAAGGAACAAAGAGTGTCACTCATCATCCAGTTCTACAAAGGGTTAAGTCACAACCCAGGAACAGTGTGCCCTGAGGGGAGTTCAGGATGGAAAAAATAGGAGGGAGCTCTCTGTGCTTTGGAAAAAGGGCCCATAGACAGTTTGATGTATCTCTCTGAAAGAATTTCAATGACCCCAGATTCTTGCATCTTCCCATACATAGAAAAGCACTGAAATCATTAACTTGAGACATATGTTTTTGTGGTTAGCAGGCATCTTTTATCAAGATGTACACTTGACTACATGGATTTCCTAACCAAAACAATTCATGTATATATATATATATATATATATATATATATATACACACACACACACATACTGGCTCCTTCCCTACCTCTTTGGAGCAGTTTCTCAGAGCTACTGAGAGGCTGTCTCCTGGATTACAGTCCTTGGCAAGACGCTGAAGAAGAAAACATAACTCACAACTCTTACGTTGTGTGTTTTTCTTTCAGTCGATAACACCGTTTAAAAGATGTTCCAGAAAACTGAAACCCACATCCGAACACAGATTACTGCAGCCGTCACAAATCTCTTCTCTCCCTTGAACAAAACTACTTTCCCAGACCTCCTGCCTTTAATCACCACCCAAGGGCACTGTTTTCTATAACACACATCTCACAGCCTCTCGGATCTCTTTAACATCTTTCCTGCCCCTTCTTGCCCAGAGGAAAACAGTGTTGACTCCCAAGCATGGCATTCCAAGGCCTTCAAAATGGGGTACCGATCTCGCATCACACTCTCTCTCCTCTCTATGCTGTACCCTAGACGTACTGAATTATTTGTTTTATTCATATTCTTCATATGCCTCCAATGCTAGGTTAATTGAACAGAGGTTAGATATCCAATATGTGTCAGACACCGTACTAGACTCAGTCGAATATAGAGACAGAGAGAAGATGCAGCGCTGCTCTCAGCTCACACTCTTGTGCCTTTGCTGACTCAGGTTATAATCTCTATCCTGGATGTGCGCTTTCTTAACCTTTTATTTACACTTCTCTTAGGGTTCCTTGCCTAGTGTATCTTAGTTTACAGGTAGGTATCTGTTTTGGGGAAAAGGTCATTTCTTGTCTCTCTTTGTATCCCTCAAAGCACAGAGCAGGGCACGAGATAGGCGCCTCATTGAGAGAATGAATAACTGAATGAGCCCTGGAAGCAATTACAGTCCTGTCTGCGTGTAAATATGTCTGAGTGTTTGAGGCATGCTCCCCTAATCTCCTCAAGTAACACCAGTGTGTTCACAGCAGTGGCGTAGTAGAAGGGGGCCAAGTCTGGAGTCACGTGGACCTGGGTTTGAACTCTGCTCACGAAGCTGTTTGGAGGCAGTGTTGTTAAAATGAGGGTGGAGTTGCTGGGATAGGCTAGAAACAGTAGGCCTTGGGCAAAAGAACCCTTTATTGATTTATTGCTGCTTGGAGCTTACCCCCATCCTGAGTCTCTGTGGCAGGGATGTTGGACCCAGCAGGCCCTGGCAAGGGTCAGACTCAGTTGGAAGTGGGGCTGGCTTAAGAGTGCTGTAGTTCTTCATCATGTGAATACATTGATGAATCTTCCCGGGGCTTCTCCCGAGAATCCAATGAAGCTTCTAGCCAGTGACAGATTTTTCCTGGTGTCCTGGAACTGTGGCCAATGCCCCGAACTGGGAATCAAAGGTGCTAAGCACTCCTCATTCTAACTTCAGAGAGCTGCTGGCTGTTGGGGTCAGCCATATGCTGATAGGGGTGTATGAGAGAAGGGGCTAATCCAAGAACCAGTCCTGCATCCAACCACGGTCTCCCAGGTCAGCTGAGAGTCTGAGCCCTTTCCTCCCATGCTTCCCCTCCTCTCCATCAAAGTGGCTGACTCTATAGAAAAGAACGAAATAATGCCATTTGCAGCAACATGGATGGACCTAGATATCATCATACTAAGTAAGTCAGACAGAGGAAGACAAATACCACGTGATATCACTTATATGTGGAATCTAAAATATGACACAAATGAATCTATCTATGAAACCGGAACAGAATCATGGACATAGAGAACAGACTGGTGGTTGTCAAGGGAGAGGGGATTGGGGGAGGGATGGAGTGGGAGGCTGGGGGCAGCAGATGTAAGTTTTATATCTAGGATGGATAAACAACAAGGTCCTGCTATATGGCACAGAGAACTATATTCAATATCCTGTGATAAGCCATAATGGAAAAGAATATTTTAAAACAGAATGTATATATAACTGAATCACTTTTCTGTAAAGCAGAAATTAACACAACATGGTAAATCAACTACACTTCAATAAAAAAATTGATAAAAAAAAGCAGTTTCTGTTTCAAGAAAAAAAATACACAAATTAATTGAATTAAAATAAAGTGGGTGGTTCCAAGGGAATTAATACAAAAGAACAGTGGTTTCCGTGTAAAGCAAAGACTGACATCTTGTGCCCTGGGTGAGTGCCGTGTAGGCGGTTCCTTAGTGGCCCCTGTGCACTGCAGACACGTGATGTGGTAGAGCCTGCCTAGGCTGCATGCTCCCCACTCCGGTCCCCCTTTTCCAGTTCTTAGTTCCTAGGGGGGTTGGACAATGGATCCGGCACGTGCCCACTAGCGTGAGAGCTGGCCTGCGGTGGCTGAGGGGGAGTACGACCTGAGTCCCCACAGGAAAGCAGCATGAAATCCACGACTCCCAAGGGGCAACCAATGCTTAGGGGCACCGCACGCATAGTCATAAGCTCCGTTCTTGTTGGGGAAGCCGACTGGAGTCATGGGCATCCTTCAAGGAGCCTGGGTCAATCAATGGGCTAGATCAGATCAGCCCAGGAGAGGACTGTAACCTGCCAGGTGCAGTAAGGAGGGGACTACCTTTTCTCTGTGTTCTCCCGCCCTAATGTACTGACGACGCGGAGGAGCTAGTTAGTCGTAAAGGCAGGAGGAGTGCTTTGCCGAGAGCTGATCATTGAAAATTCCCGCCCCCCTCACTAGAAGCTGCAGCCACAGACAGGTCAGCCTACGCTGCGGAGAAGCGTAGGAGAAGGAAGGAGATCCAGACTTGAGATGGAGATGGAATTTTTTTTAAATGAATAGGACTGAGTCCCAAATACCTGAAATGAGTCTGTTCTAATAACGGAAAGTGACTGCAAACTTAGGGAATCTTGCCAAGACGCTGTCAGAGCAACTACGAGAGGACAGAGTAGCATGGTTGCTACGTGGGATTATAAGGGGAAAAAACGGCTTCACGTTTATAAGTCAAGGAGTTCAAGACTCCTCAGGAAATCTGGTTACCAGTACTGAGTCTCATTACAGCTGCCACTGTTACGGTAACCAGGGTAGTTTCAGCTGAGCGTCCGGATGCCGATCACCATAGCAGCATTTCACACAGGTGCTTTCATTGAAAATATCTTAATTATACATCTGAGTGTTATTTGTTGCCCTGGTTTCCTACTGGTGCTGTAACGAATACCTCAAACGTGTAGTCCTAAAACGATGCAAATATGTTATCTTACACTTCTGGAGGTCAGGAGTGTGACATGGGTCTCCCTGGGCTAATATCCAGGTGTTGACAGAGCTGCATTCCCTTCTGGAAGCTCTAGGGGATAATCCATTCTCTTGCCGTTTTTTTTTTCTTCTAGAGGTTGCCCACCTTCCTTGGCTTGGGGCCCCTTCCTCCATCTTCAAAGCCAGCAATGGGCGGTGGAATCCCTATATCACGTCTATGATCTCCTCTTCGGCTTCCCTCTTCTACTTCTGAGGACCCCTTGTGATACCATTGGGCCCACCTGGATGATCCAGGATTCTCCCCCTAGTTTAAGGTCAGCTGATTAGTAACCTCAGTTCCACCCACTACTTTAATTCTCCTGTGCCACATAATGTAGCGTACTCACAGGCTCTAGGGATCAGGGTGCGGACATCTTTGGGGGGCATTATTTTGCCTACCACATTTGTCATTTTCCACAGGAGGCAAAAGGCACAGGGGAGGCACAGGGACTCACCCAAGTTTACCCAGTTAGCAAGTTACAGGCCAGTTGATAACCACACACTGGAGGTATCCGTCCACAAACAGCCTTGGATTCCCCAAAGCACTGGGTGTGCCACGTATCAGCTAAATCAACCACGGCCTTAGCCCAGAAACAAGTCTGGGAGACTTGAGCGCTTCCTTTCTTAAGAGTTGCCTTGCAGAAATCGGTATTTTTGATCAGCTCCTTTAGTCCTTATGGTAACTCAGCACAAGGTGTTTCTACGAATTCCAGTTGGTTCTTGGCCTTTAATTTGGCCTGTGGTGTTTTGGAATCTACACTACTTTTAATCTGTATATAGTCAAACTACGACTCTAACAGATATTTTCCACTACTTTTGCTTTTAGAAATCACCCCCTCATCCAGGCAATGAACAGCCACTTCTATTTCCTTAGTTTCCTTAGTACTTAAAACAGTATGGTACTGGTGCCCACCACAGAAAAATGGCACAATTAAGTCAGAAACAACCCCTCGCCTACATAAGAAAGTAGCATGTGATCAGACGCCATCACAGACTAAAGACCGCTGGGTCATTTGTTGGTTTTGGTATTTTGTGGGGAGAGAGCAGAAAGGAAATTCAGATCCCCTCCCTCCATCAGACACTAAATAAATTCCAGATAAATTAAAGAGCTGATTGTTTAAATTAAGTAAGTTGGTTCTTGGCCTTTAATTTGGCCTGAGGTGTTTTTGGAGATACACTATCTTTAATTTGTATATAGTCAAACTGTGAATCTAACAGATATTTTCTAACAGATATTTTCCATTACTTTTACTTTTAGAAATCACCCCTTCATCCAGGCAATTAACATCCACTTCTATTTCCTTATTATTTAATTTAAACAATTTACTTAACTCCATTTACTTAACTCTTTTTTATGTCCCTCCTCATACAAGTCCCACACTTTTTTTCTAAAGGTTGCCACTAGGTATTTTATTTTATTGCTATTATAAGTGTTATCTTTTTCTATCAATAATAGGTTTTCTGATTAATTATTGATGGTATATAGGAAAATTATAAATATAATGACTACATTTATAACGTAGATCCAGTCTAAGTTAGTTTAAAATTAATCATTATTAATATAAATTTTTCTGTTGATTCTCATGGATTTTGGGGGGCATGGTCCCTCAATAATGATAAATATATCTCTTAATTTATGATACTAGTGCTGATTTCCTGTCTTACTGGATGGAGGAGGATTTCCATAACAAAAATAAAACAGTAGTCAAAGATCATGAATGTCTCTTCCTCAGTCTTGACTTTAATAACTGTTTATTATTAAAGATGATGATACCAATGTAGGTTTATGACAGTGAACCTTCCTCAAATTGAAGAATTTCCTTCAGTTATTAGTTATTGTTTCTTTTAGATGATGTTGTTTTTAAATGAATCTATCCAAATAATTATATGTTTTTTTTTTAAAAAAAATGGTATAATTATAAAGTATTTATAGTTTTTTCTAAGGCCAAACTATCCTTAAACTCCTGGGGGAAGAAAGAACTGAGTGGTGAATGATTGTTTTAATATGCATTAAATACTGCTGACTAGGATTCATGGAAGTTTTTTTATCTATGTTTAGAGGTGAGATTGGTGCTGGATTAAGAGATGAGCTGGAAGAGGTTGACGGTTTTGATGCCTCTGGGTTTGACTTCTGTCATGGGTGGGGGGAAGGGGGAGGCAAAAAGGGTCCCAGAAGAAGCGAGGAGACTGCATGAAGACTTCACCTGTTCCGATTACCCTCTTGCACTGTGACTCCTCCCAGGCCTCCCAGCTGTCCAGAAGAATCCAACCTAGGAATCAGCAGCCTCCCCAGAAACTGCTGACTTTTATAGGGCTACCTGGGAAGTGAGATTCCCTATTAATTGAGATGCTGGATATTGTTTTAAGAAAGCTATCCTTCATCAAGTTCATTCCTGTATATGAAAATGGCCAGACTGTCATGACTCAGCATTATGTAACCCAGTCTATTATATATTCATATTCACTTGCCTTATTCTACTCATTGGCATCTGATTACACAAATACTCTCTTACACTTTTCTTATGCTTAGATGTGAGAGGATTATAATTCCATTTCTTAGGGACCACGTAAGATTCAAATGAGCCTTCCCCAGTGAGTTTAAATTGAGAGATTTCACTCTTCTTTTTTCCTGAATTTATCGGAAGTTACTCTCTGTGCTTTTTCATAACACAAGCAAGGAAACGTTGTATGACCTTTGCTATTTCTTACTATACACTCTCTTTGATTTCTGAGGCTTGGAATCTATTTGTAATGGCACTAGATAAAAGACAATGGTGGGCGAGAAAATCTTTGCCTCAAAAGATAATATCATGACTAGCATATTACTCACCTACCCGCCTACTTTTCCAGGAGAGCGGAGATGACTGCACTCTTTTGGTGGCCCCTTGGTTTTAATTACAGGATTGATCTGTGGGTGAGGGATCCCAGGCCAGAACCAGAGACAGTCCTCCGTCCTGAAAACCTTCCATGCAGGGAAATCCCCTGGGAGCTCAGCTGACTTTCCCCCAGGGAGGAGACAGGCCCCACCCACCTCCCACCTGGGTCACCTGGCCAGTGGCTGCTGGCCTTGTAGCCTCCAGTCTGGCCCTCTCATTTTGCCAACCCATTGTCCACACTGCTGCCAGAACCAACTACTCCAAAAGGGGCCTGTTCACCTCTCCAGGGTTTATCCCGTTCATACAGCAGTGCCCTCCCTGACTGATCAACACTTTCTGCTCTGGTAAACTATACTTTTGTACTTCCCAGTGTGCCTCCCAATGTCTGGCTGGTGGTTTGTCGCCTCCATGCTTCTCCCATTACATGGAAAGCTTCCATTCTGATGCCTTCCTACCCGCTGGAATTTTCCTACAGAACTTCCAGTACTCGGCTCACATAGGAAGCTTGAACTCGAGCTAGCTGGGGTGCCCTTCCTCCACGCCTTCTTAACACCCCAAACAGGACTCCAACATGGCGCCAAACCGCGTGCTAGAATAGCCCAGTAACATCCCTGGGTTCTTCAAGAGTCTAAGCTACATCTAATTTTAATTTTTTGTTAAGACTGACATTAACTCGTCTTTGAAGCCCTGGTGTCTAGTACAGTTCCTGGTCATAGCAGGTGCCCAATAAATCTTTACTCAGTGAATGAATGAGTCACCCTCATTTTTCACGTGGGAAAGTGCAGCTGATGAAATAAAAGGAGCACCAGATGGGAGTCAGGACAAGACGTTCTAATATTGTTCGTGACCGGGCTACTCTACTTCCTACCTTTTCTAAAAAGGCAGATATGAGAAAATCATCCTGACTGGGCATGTTGAGGTCTGAGGCTCAGATTTTCCTCCAGTGTACACTGAAGAGTAGAGAATACCTGTGGCCTCAGCAGACTCAGGGGCTGCTGAGTTTGAACTTTCACATTTTATTTATTTATGTGAAATATGCATTATACTTCCTAAAATGTCTCCTTCTAAAAATCGAAACATGAAACTCAGACGTCTATTGACAGATGAATGGATAAAGAAAATGTGGTATATACAAACAATGGGATATTATTCAGTCTTACAAAAAGAAAGAAATCCTATCATATGCAGCAACATGGATGGACCTGGAAGACATTATGCTAAGTGAAAGAAGTCAGTAGTAAAAGAACATGTACTGAATGATCCCACTGATACGAGGTATCTAAAATAGTCAAACTCATAGAAGCAGAAGGTAGAATGGTGGTTGCCAGGGTTGGGGGAGGGGGCAACGGGGAGCTGTTCAATAAGTATGAAGTAACAGTTATACAGGGACTTCCCTGGTGGTCCAGTGGTTAAGACTCCACGCTTCCAATGCAGGGGCCACAGGTTCAATCCCTGGTCAGGGAACTAAGATCCCACAGGCTGCACAGTGCGACCAAAAAGAAAAAAAAATTACAAGTATACAAGACGACTAAGTTCCAGACATGTGCTTACGTGTATCACTGAGTTTCTTACATCCCACTTCCCCATTTGTAAATTAGGAAAATTACACCATCCTTGTGGAGCTTTACTGAGGATTAAATGAGCTAATATGCATAAACGTTTCACGGCATGCTTATCACAGATTAGGTACTCTATATGTGGGAAAGATCACTCTTATTGAAACCCACGTTCACAGAGCCTGGATGTAGCAGGCAGAATAATACCTCCCCCAAAGATGTCTATACTCCAATTCTTGAAATCTGTGAATATGTTATACAAACATGGAAAAAGGGACTTTGCAGACATGATTAAGTTAAGAATTTTGCAATGGGAAGACTATTTCTGGATTATTGGATGGACCTAATATAATCACAAGGGTCCTTAAAAGAGTCAGAGAAGGAGATGTGAGAACATAAGCAAAAGCAGACAGAGATTTGAAGATGCTTCACTTCTGGATTTGAAGAGGGAGGAAGGACCATGAGTCAAGGAATATAGACAGCCCCTAGCAGGGAGAAAAACCAAAGAAGAGGATTCTCTCCCAGAGCCTCCAGGAGAAACACAGACTCGCAGACACTCTGATTTTAGACTAGTGAACCCCGTGTCAGACTTCTGACCTCCAGAACTGTAAGATTATAAATCTGCATTGTTTTAAGCCACTCAGTTTGTAGTAATTTGCTGTCACAACAGTAGGAGACCGATATACCAGGTGATGACAATCTTGAACAGCGACCGCAACGATGACCACCAAACTCTGACCGCTAGGTACCGTGACAATAGCTGGTCCCCCTCACACTTCTCTCATCCCCCACTCCCCACATCTCTTCCCCAGGTTGCTGAATGCTGTCTGGTGCTGGGAAGCTACATTCGTACTTGAAATGTACCACTGAGAACCAAGCTTTTCCTTCCCAGAGCAAAGGTAGAGGAAAGAGGTGCAGGTGTGTGTGTGCACGTGTGTGTGTGTGTGTGTGTGTGTGTGTGTGTGTGTGTGTAGACAAAGGCATTTTCAAAACTGAAAAAAATATTATATGATGGGGCGATAATTCAGCCCTGCTCGACTCCAGAATGCCCAACCCCGGCAAGCCGAGGATGAACGGCAGTTGCCATGGAAACATCATCCTTTGGCTTCTGCTCACTGTCCCCTTAGCACAGCTCTGGTGCTGTGCAATCCAGTCATCTCCCGGTGCTTGGCAGTTCCTCATCATGACAGGGTCCAGCTTACCACGAGGCTGGAGCACTTCTGCTATTTCCCCTCTTTCTAAATTAACTGCATGGATTCTAGAAGCCAGGAAATTGGTTTGAGAGCAGGGATAGGAGGCTGCAAGGTACAATGGGCAGAGCACGGGATTCAAGATCTCCTCGTTAAGTCCTTTCCCTCTGAGCCCCCGTTTCCTCTTTGGTATGATGAACAGGGGGGTTGCCCAGGAGGGTGCCTGAGAGCTCCTCGAACAACTGTGAGATCAAATTCACCAGGAGGCAATAAACTTAAAGACTGGGGTGGAGCTAAAGAACAGTCAGGTTGACGGCTATTTCTTAGTGTTCCTGAAAAGTACCCTTTTCTACTCGGAGGGGGGGCCCCAGGGGACAGCTGGGTGTCAAAAGATGCTGCTCTCTGTGTTATTCCAAGTCTCCACTCTTCTCAGAGGAGTGTCCCATTCCACAGTGAATGAGGCAGAAGAATGGGCAATGAATCCACCCTCCTGCCACCAGCCATTGGAAGACCCCCTGCTGTTGAGTTCCGAGGACCTCACTCCCTGTGCAATTTATGGAGCTATTTATTCCTTGGGGACCGTGTCATAGCTCTGAAGCCCTGCTCCTGGCCAGAATGGACTCTGAGGCCCTGATAATACAAAGCAGGAGAGACTCCTCCAACCAACCTGACGGACCAGTTAACTTTTCTGAGGATGCTCAACTAGCTCCTGACTTCTGGGAGCTGTAGTCAGGCAAGGAAGTTGAGACATACACACAAGTAACAGTCATCCAATCCAGGGTCTACATGGAGCTCACCTTGGCCAAGGGTGCATTTAGAAAGCAAATTCACTTCGCTCCGTCAGCTCATGCCACCTAGCACTGCACTACTCATCAGCATGGGGTGTTTGGAGATGTTCCCTCTGTGCTTCCCCATCTTTGTGGGACAATGCTGCAGAGAGGGTCCAGGGAGCTAGCAGTGTTGATGGGGCAAGGCTACACTATGTCATTTCATAACACTTCATAATAAATAAATAAGAGTTTATCAATTAACCATGAGAGCCCGACAGGAGCCACAGGGCTGGCTGCAGGGCCACCCGGAGTCAAGAATCAGTGTGTAGCTGCTGGATTTCATTCTGCGATGATGTTCACAATATGTGAGCGCCTTGTTCCCTTCACCAGGACCTCCCCAGGGAGCGTGTCACAGGCCAAGAGAACACCTTGAGTGCAGGGCTGGAGGTGCAACGTTGAAGCTTGTTTGATGACTCTAAGCTGCCTGTGTTGGCTGGTGCACGGACCAATGCTGTGAGAAAGGAAGGTTATTGGGCCCTTCAGCAGATAGTCTAAGTCACCTCCTACTCTCCCTTCCCAGGGTTTTTGTTAACTTGGCTTTTGTTCAAAGCATCAGTGTTCCCAGCCTGAGGCACTGGATGACGCCTGGACTAACACTAATCATGACAACCCTGTTCCTTGCTTTATCATCATGATCGGCAGCGTCATCCCGTCATCGTGACCATCATCGCCATGTGACAGCGTTTAGGCCAAAGAGACAGAAGGTAAGTCTGTTAAAGATGGGTGGGTAGGAGGCATTTCTTGGAAACCTGTCGATTTCCTGATAAAAAAGGACTGAAGCAGCTGGTACCCTTTCCCTTTCTCTGGCAGATCTGAATAATGATGTGATGCCTGGAACGGCAGCACTCAGCTTGCATCCATGAGGGCAAGGCCAAGAAAATCCCAGAGAGATATATATATTTTTTTTAATGTGAGAAAAATAAACTCTTGTCTATTTAAGCCTCTGTTTCTTTTTGGTTACTCATAGCCAAGTAACTGAGACATGGGTCCAGTGCAAGGAAATGGACTCGGTACTTTTTCCAGTGCACAAAGGGACCCCTTAGAAGGGCTTATGTTGCTGTTTTGAAGATTAGTTTAAAATGAAATGAAATACATGTGTGTTGTGAAAACTTTCAGGCCATAAAAAAGCATATAAAGTAAGGAGTGAAGGGCCCACTCTCACCAGCCCCACTTCTTTTTTTTTTTTTTTTTGGCGGTACGCGGACCTCTCACTGTTGTGGCCTCTCCCATTGCGGAGCACAGGCTCCGGACACGCAGGCTCAGCCGCCATGGCTCACGGGCCCAGCCGCTCCGCGGCATGTGGGATCTTCCTGGACCAGGGTACGAACCCGTGTCCCTCGCATCGGCAGGCGGACTCTCAACCACTGCGCCACCAGGGAAGCCCTCAGCCCCACTTCTTGAAGGTAAACACCATGAAGAAGGAGGGGTGTGAGGAGAGATATGTGTACATTTTGCAAAAATAGGATCCTGCTACACATCTCTCTCTGTATAGTGTTTTGCAACTGGCTCTTTTCACTTAATGATATAGCATGGATAGAGGAGGCTTTTGAGGAAAGGTAGGATATCATGGGATATCTTTAAGGAAGATGAAGTTGGTATGTACTCAGTAATCTATAAAGAGGGCATAAACAAAATTACACAAAATCTCTCCTCCCTCTGAAAAGAAAAAGGAGAAACTGAGCTGTATTGGTAACTTCCTAAATGCAAGTGCTATGCTAGGCATTTTTACTTAATCCCAACTCCTCTGTGAGGTTATTCTTGTTTTACAGATGAAGAAACAGGCTCACTCAGAACTGGAACCCAGTCCTATCTGACCCTAAAGAGCCTGGTTCCTCTGTTTCACCGATAAGCAGGTTTGCATTTTTCCGTGAGATGGTCCTTCATAACTGCCCACATGTTTCATGCTTCCAGATGCAAATATATGAATGGCCTTGATGGGGAGGCATCACGCAAAGTAAGCACCCGGAGAGCCTCTTCCTGGTGGGTTCTGCTAGGAAGCAAAATGCTCTGGACCTGATCCTGAGGGTCAATGCCCCCTTGGGTGCTGGCCAGAGCTGAGCAAGTGAGGCAGGGCCAAAGTGGCATGGGTTTGGAGGAAAAGAAGGACGGGATGAGAAAGCCAAAGGAAATGCCATGTGGAGCCCATCAGCCTGGCTTCCCTGATGACTGTTAAGCAAAGCTTTTGGGAAAATGACAACTGGCAAACTCATAGTGAGGGGTAATTATGCTGTCAGAGGAACTCTCTGGTGCCCAGCGCTGGCAAAATCTGCCAACAGGATTCATGGTGAATATGTAATTTGCTGAACATTGTTAAGCCAGTGCTTCCCCCAACTAGGAAGACTGACAGCAGGAAGTGCCGCTTCAGCGCCCCCTTCTCTGCTGCCACAAAAGCAAAGGTAGTGAGAGAGGCCACCAAGTCTTCTCGTGGCCTCAGCTATACCCCAGGGGGCTTTGCCCACATGAAAGGAATACCTGGTGCAATACCCTCCCCAGCAGAACCCTGGGGAAATTCTACCCTGGTTCAGCTCTAATGCAACCTCTTCCATGAAATCTCTTCTGACAGCCTCTCCTCATCATGTTTCCTAGCTCCCACCCTACTTTCCAAACCTTTGTGACTTCCCTGTTGAAGGGAACTGAGTGGGTTTTGCCTTACAGAGTTAACAGTTTCTCCCTTACCCCGGGGACTGGGAGCTCTTTTGGGGCAGGATCTTGTTGGATTGATTTTTGTCTTGATCACCCCACAAAGAGCCATTTAAATGACATGTGCTACTTAAGTTTGGGTGGAATGAATGAATGAATAACTGGTGGGGGAAAGATGTATCCTTTGCTTCTGGGCAACAGGATGGAAAGTGAAGTGAGCCAATGAGCTGTGGACCAGCAGCTCTGTCCTGCTCAGGGGAAAACCGAGCATCCTCCTGCATAGGGCCCCGCCTTCTGCATGCGGTGGGGCAGAGCGGGGGGCACCTAGGCATTGCCATGAGCGAGAAGGGAGTTCAACCCAAAGGAAACACTGGGTGACTGTCCCAAGAAGGAGAGTCCTTAGAGGTTATTTAGTCCTGACACCTTTCACGATGAGGGAACAAACCCAGAGACGAGGTCTGTCTGGTCTCCAGTCTCAGGGGGGTCAGTGGCCGGGCTGGAACGAGAACCCTGGTCTGCTAAAGTTCAGCCCAGTTTTCACTCGGCTGCCTGGGCTGCTTCTGTTTACCATCCCGTGGCCATCATCTGAATCTGGCCATAATGATCTGAGGAATGTAGACAAACGTCCAATTCATCGAACGCTTTCCAGGAATTTCACTCTATGCTTCAACCAATTTGGTTTTTACAATTCCTGTTTTCTGCCTCAGTTAATATCTTCTGTGCACTCACTGAATAACCTCCTGTTGAAGACTGGAGAGGTCACTCCTGCAGCAGGTACTGTCACATGGTCATGTTCTTTCTTGTTCCACTTAGGCTGCCCTTCCTGGCCATTAGTAGACTGTGATGGATCACAGGGCAAGGATGCTGCCGTGCACAGGCTGAGCTCCCGAAAGCGAGAGAAGGGAGGGGAAGATGGAAACAGTGAAGGTAGTGGATTTGGGGGCGAGGACAAAGAAGGGGATTGGCCTGGGGAGGAAAGGGAAGGAAGGGGAGGTGGGGCGCTGAGGGGCGGCGGGGAAGAGACCGTAGGCCCCCGATGCAGCACTGAGTGTCTCAGTCACCTCTGTGTCCTCAGCACTGAGGACTGAGCCTGGGCCTGGCTTCGAGAAGGGCTTTGGGAACTCTTTGCTGAGTGGATGAATGAACTGTAGCATGGGAAAACCCACCTTCTGGGAAATGAAACAACTGCTGTCACCCAGAGTCATCTGTCCCCAATCGGTGTTGTATTAAAACCCAGTGGGGGGCTTCCCTGGTAGCGCAGTGGTTGAGAGTCCGCCTGCTGATGCAGAGGACACGGGTTCGTGTCCCGGTCTGGGAATATCCCACATGCCGCGGAGCGGCTGGACCCGTGAGCCATGGCCGCTGAGCCTGCGCGTCCGGAGCCTGTGCTCCGCAACGGGAGAGGCCACAGCAGTGAGAGGCCCGCGAACGCAAAAAACCAAAACCAAAAACAAACAAACAAAAAACCCAGTGGGATGCATTTCAGAGTCATCTTGGAGCTTTTTCACAGTAGAGATGTTGATCTCACCTCCCTTATACTGAATCAGAAGAGGGAGGGGCTGGCTCCAGCAGGCACACAGTAATCAAGAATGCACACCCCTGAGGCTAGGAGCTAAGCATTTCGTTTCTTTGGCTTCCCTGGCCTCTTGCAGATGCCCTTGCAATGGCTGTAGGGTCGTCACTCTGGCATATTTGGGGTGATCCATTCGGTAAGGTTTGGTAGGACTGAATGTCTACTTGGATTTTCCCAACCACAGGAACTACTACTCTGAGTCCCACCTTCACACTCACCTGTCCCTCGGGGTCCTCTGATGAAGGACTGATGGGATATCTGTGGAGGGAGAAGGGGGCCTTTATACTGGGGACACTTTGAGAAGGGAGATCCTTGCTGATCAGTCCCTCACACAAGCCACAGGGATCACACGGGTGTCAGGCATCCTCTGTGGCCTCCCACCCTCTGCTTCCCTCCTCAGGGTTGAGAGCTTCAGCCCCAGCAAAGAACCGCGCTGCAACAAGATTTTTTTTTGCCGAAGGGAGCCAACGTCAATGAAGGCAAAGACTTGCAAAACACCCGTCCCTTTTCTCGCCCCAACACACACACACACACACACACACACACACACACACGCACACACATGCACACACACACACACGCACACACACGCACGCACACACACCCCTCTGTTGTGAAGCACAAGGCTTGGCAATTCCCATCCCTGATGATCAACAACATCTTGCCTTGTGACGCTCACCTGTGTGATGTGCTGTGCATTCCAGCACATAAAAAAGGTTCCTTCTACAGGGCCTGAAATCTCACCATTATTACTTTGAGTTTCCTGCTAAACTATTGATATACATCTCTTAGCATGATGTACACACTAATCTGATATGTTGGTATAAATAAATTGATTAGAAGCATTTGGGGATCAGGTTAGGATGAGGGGATGGCAAGAATGGATAGATAAGTGTGGGGAGAGAGAAAAAGACACAGAGAAATGGAAGGGGAGATGCTGGGCTCAAAACTGGCTCATTTCACAGTTGGAGCCACCCCTGTCCTCGTCAGAATAATCCTCCAAACCTCATCCTAACCTGAAAAAGTCTACTTTTTGGTCCAGTTCACGCCCCACTTCCTGGATAAAGCCAACCCCAGAGCAGCCGTACATGAACGTTCCACTGCATATTTGTTACAGGCACGGTCACCCTTCATTCTATCTCCACACAAGCTTGGGCCCTCGGCATAACGATTGAACACGACCGAGCATCGCTACCTCCAACACTGAGATTGAAGAAACTGAGGCTGAGAGAGTTTATGTAATTTGTCCAATGTCACACAGTGAAAGCCAGAGCTGGGGGTTCCAAAGTTAAAGGCTGTATACAGCTTAGCCAGTTCATTGTTTGTGTGACCGTAGACACGTTACTACTCTCTGTTTGTGCCCAGTTGCCTCATCTGTAAAATGGAGCCAGTAAAGGTACCTAGTACAAAAGGCTGTTGTAGGAATTAAGTGGATTAATATACAGAACATACATAAAATAATGCCTGGCATATAGTAAGTGCTATGTAAGTGTTTGCTATTATTATTGTACTCGTCCTTGCTATTGTAACTATTCATTATTGCTTCCAAGGGGGTTCTGTCGCCTCGGTTTCTCTCATAGCATCTACTGGACGCATAGTAGGAACTCGGTAAATATTAGCTCCCTCCCCCCTTCCCTTTTCTCTTCTGAAAACTGCCATCAGGACCAGAAAAGAGACACAACTGCTTGTTTTATGAAACAAAGACTTTCATGTTCCTCGGGAGAAAAAGCCAACGCGGGCACTACTGGATCAAAGCAAGCATAGCTCAGGCTTTGGGCTGTGGCCCTTGCCTGGCTAGAGTTCAGAGGAAGATTCCTTGGACACACACAGTGGAGACGGAGAGCCAAGGCCCTGTCACCCGGATGCTTCCAGTGCCCTATCAATGACACGTTGCAACCCAACGTCATGTTCTTGGGTCCTTGACAGGGCTGTTCTGATAACAGGCTGACTAATGGGCAGGAAGGGGAACATTTTGCCAGCGTGCTTGTTTCCGTTAGATTATGTATGTATTTTTAGTGTGGCTGAGAAGTATCTAGGATCCTGCCTTGCATGTTGGCTTTGTGGCCTGGGACTAGGGAGAAATAAATCTCAGACAAAAAAAAAAGAAAAAAGAGAGACTGCAGACGCTCGCCGCTGTCGGGAGCTCCTTCCTTTCATTGCCAACCGGCTCAGTATGTTAAGATGTGGCTCCAGTAGTTTTCTTCTGGGAAGCCACCCCCGAACCCCAAGATCCTCTTCCAAGCACTACCCATTTTCCACTGCTTCTAGCCTATTTACCTCATTGTCTAATCAATACCAGTTTACTTGACAATCTCTCCCATTGACTGAGCTCACTGAGGATAGGAGCCATGGCTCTTGGTTCATTTCAGTATCCCCAGCTCTTAATTTGGTACTTTTTTTTTTTTTTTTTGGCCGTGCTGTGCAGCATGCGGGATATTAGTTCCCCGACCAGCGATAGAACCCGCGCCCCCTGCATTGGAAGGGAGGAGTCTTAACTGCTGGACTGCCAGGGAAGTTCCTAATTTGGTACTTTTGTAGGGCATTTTAATGAATAAATGGATGGATGGATGGATGAATAGATGGATGGATGGATGATGGGTAACTAGATGGATGGGTGGATGGACCGATGGATGAATGGATAGATGGGAGGAATACAAAGACCAGTCATTCTGCATCAGTAAATCTTACAATGAATGTGATTACAGGTCCTATGTCTCAATATCTCTCACCCACTGTTAGGTGTTTGTCCTTCACACGATGCTGCATTTGCCTAATGCCACCAGAGGCCTGCTGTTCACGTGATATTCAAGTCAAGCCGGCAAATAAACTGACACAAGGAGAGAAACACAAGCACTAATCACGGTCCACTAGTCCAGCGCAACGTCCTGCAGAGGCGCCCCAGTGGGGATAAAGATTTGCGGAGCAGGCACAGGAAAAGGGTAGAGGTGACAGGGGCTTCTTGCGTTAGCAAATTATGGACAACAGTTTCTCATGTTTAAAAAATGAACCCCACTGCCTGCAGCATACAGAGTGACTAATCGTTGGTACCTTTATGGCCACATTTAACACTCTATTTGGATGACATTTCCATCAAGTCCCGGTGCATCAGACAGAGCAAAGCCCTGGGGAGGTAGTGAGGTCCAGCCCAGGCAGCAGAATAGGGTAATGGCATCACACACTTTTGGTAAAACCAAAGCACACACAGAGTGAGTCCACTTCTGCTTGTCATGGCCTCAAATCTCAACCACAGAGAAGCTCAAATAGCTTCACATCTTGCACCTGACCTTAGAAGAGAGGCTGATGACAGAAAGGAGCCTCCAAACTGTACCCTCTGGACAGAGACTGCCAGCTTTTCCCAATATCTGGTCTTCTCTCCTTCCAGGATGATTGACTTTTTAGCTGGGCATACGGCCATCCAAAATTAAGGCTACTTTCCCAGTGTCCCTTGCGGCTAAGCGTTGCCGTGAGACTAAGCTCTGGATATGGTTGAGGTGATATATGCGACTTCTGGGTCTTGCCCTTGACGGGAAGGGTATACTCCCCCATCTCTTCTCTTCTCCTTCCACTAGCTGCAATGCGACGCTGTGGGGAGCCACCTGGGGTCCTGTGAATCAGAGCAACACCCTAGGAAGGTGCACCAGGAGAGGAGAGGACTGAGTCCCT
The DNA here is from genome assembly GCF_963455315.2 of Globicephala melas. Classification (NCBI taxonomy): domain Eukaryota; kingdom Metazoa; phylum Chordata; class Mammalia; order Artiodactyla; family Delphinidae; genus Globicephala; species Globicephala melas. The sequence goes on from NC_083325.1 coordinate 77,324,921, forward strand.
GATGGCTTGCAGAGCAGAGCTGCCAGGCCAGCTTGGACTTCCCACGAGAGAAAAATAATCCTCAGTCGTGTTGAAACCAGGTGAGTCTCTGTCACACTCAGTTGAACTTTTATCTTAACAAAGGCACCCATATAAACAAATACATTTACACGAAATAACAGGGCATCTTCTTCAATATCTTTGAAATCTTAAAAAGAAATGGTGAGACTGATTCTTAGGGAAATGATCTTCTTAGCTTTTATATATTATATGAATTCTCTATCAACTGGAATCCTCAGTTACCCAGAGCATTCTTCATCAGTCAGGACTCTAAGATTTTTTCCATTTAGGTGGCTGATCCAGGTGTCTAACGCTATCCCCTGCCAAATGTCCCCACCAGGTCCTATGTCCTCATCCTGAACTCTTTTCATCCCTTGACTCCAGGACATCCCTTAACTCTTCCCCGTTGGTCTTGTCTTATGTAACCTCTCCCAAAGCCAGGCAGAGCCTCATCCAGCGAGTTACCCTGGCAACCCAGCTGTGTCATCTTGAAAGATGTCTCCAAGCACCAGCTTCTGAGTCTGCAAGAGATTTTACTGGGGCCAAGCTGTGAAGCCACAATGTATTAGCTTTAACACAGTGTCATCATCTAACGTGCCCTTGGTAGACATGTCACATTTTTTTTAAAAGAACACGGATAAAAATAAGTCCTACCTTGACTATGCAGTGAGGTTTACTTAGAAAGCAGACACAGCCATCTATTTTCAGAGACCATCTACGTCTTTTATGGTATCCCTCGCACCTCTTCTAAAAGAAAATCCTTCCAGTTCTCACAGTTTTGTTTTGTTGTTTTGTTTTTGACAATCTCACTACAAACTCAAACGTAAGCAGCCTACTTTTCAAGTCATCACGTAGCTTTTTTCATATTAGACATCTTGAGTTTTACATTTTAGCCTTTCATTTCATCTTTGGAAAAAATAGTATTTAAGGAAGTTCATGACGACTCTCTTGCTGGAAAGTGCCTCACATATTCATAAGATTAGCCACTTGACTGAGAATGGGGATGGTATGTTATCCTGTTACACGATGTTGCATCCTGTTTAGTTAAACATACTATATCAAAATGGTTCATTATGAATCTCTGTGGGTTTATTATTCTGGATAACACGCTAGGAAATGTTTCATTCCTTTCATTTATTCTTTAAAATGAATTTCAGTGAATCTATAAGACAGAGTCTTTTATTCATTTATTAACTTGTTCTATTAGCCAATTAGTTTTTGTTACTGGCTGCTGGGGATACAGAGATGAGTAAGGCACAGTCCCTGACCCTGAGGGTAGTTGGGCAGGAAAACTGCTATGATGCCATGTGACATGTGGTACAGGGACATTCACATCTAGCAGAGATCTAGTGACAGCTCCATTTGGCTTCTAGAATCTTGGCATTGGAAGAGAACTTAAGAGGTCATATGGTTCTCTCCATCATTTTTCAAAGGTAGAAACTGAGGCTGTGCTTAGCTCGTCTACCTCTTACCTTCTATCTCTGGTCCCTTCAGCTTCTCTGCTCAGCCATATTGAACTCCTTTCTTCTGTCCACGGAACATGGAGTTTGTTCCCATATCTGTCTTTTAAAATTCATTTTATCCATTTATTTTATTTCATTTTATTTATTCATTCATTTTTATCCACACCATATTTTATTCATTTCTATATCTTCAGAACAAAGTAGGAAGTGGGGCTAAAAATGTTTCATGTGGTCTCACAAATGTTCTGAGAAGGAGGTAAGGCAGAGATTACTTGCCTTGTCAATAAATTGGGACTTCCCCCAAGTGGTCCAGAGGTTAAGACTAAGCACTCCCACTGCTGGGGGCGTGGCTTTGATCCCTGGTCCGGGAACTAAGATCCCACGTACCTCATGCATGTCCAAAACAAATTAAAAAATGAAATAAAATAAAACAGTATAATATAAAAATAAATAAATTGAGACCCTATGACTCAGAGAGGTTTGTAACTGGCCCAGAATCACACAACTTATTAGCAGCAGAGTCCTGACCAGGACCAGGGGCTCCTGGCTCTCGGCTCCATTCTCCTTTGTATTAAGTACGATGCTTTCTTCTGCAAGGAACAGAAGACCAACCAAAGATGGCCCAAACCACAGAGGGTTAATTATCCCATACAACGCATGGTCCAGATACTGTTTTAGGATTTAGTCAGCAGCTCAGGGATACCACGGAGGGCTCAGGTTCTTTCTATCTTTCCATTCTGCCACCTTCAGCTTGGAATCAGTATCTTCCTTCGCCTCCGACAATTAGCTATAGCAATTCCAGGGATCCCATGCAGACACTATACAAACACCAGCATGCTGGTCTTTCTACAAGTGAAGAAATCCTTTTCCAGAACCCTCCCCAGCTTTCAGCAGAGCTTTTCTCAGATCCCTTTGACCAGGATTGGGTGACATGTCCACATCCCAGGTACAAGATGGACCTGGACTTTTGGCCTCTGCAGTGGGAAGTAGGCCACGGCCAGAGAGGAAAGGGTAAGAAGAGGACCATGGCCACTGGGTGTATAACCAACAACATCTGGCACCTCATTTCATCCAGCCACCCTTCTGTGTCTTCTCTGGTCAGTGCCAGGCAGTAGGCGGCACAGTCCCATAATCTGTAGTCATTAAGTCAGCTTGAGAAGGAAGCTGTAATTCCTCGTGGCGGGTGGGCTTCTCCACCCTCGTATACATAGTCAGCCCTCCCTGGTTTTCCACCGACCCAACTCCGACACTGCTGAAAAGGAGCTCTCGCACCGGAAATGCAGGCACCGTCAGACCCTCTGCCATGCTGGGCTTCACAAGTACCCCGGCCTTTTCCCTTGTCTGACGAGGAAACTCAGACTCGGAGACTGAAGACCTTGCCTCCGTCCGACAGACCCCGGGACTCCTTGCTCCTTCCACCTGTCTTCACTCTGCCTAGAAGTCATCTGGAACCACACCAGTTGTTTATTTGAATGTTTTCAATTAAAGACCATAGGAAGGTAAACTATACAAACTACGCTTCTTAGTAGGGATCAGGTCTCCTCCTGAGATTTCCATCAGGGATCCATCTACCTAGTAAAGAGTACTGGCAATGGAGCCCAACCGCTTGGGTGTGAACGTCATGTGACCCTGGGAGAGTTATTACCCATTTTGTGCCTCATTTGTAAGATGGGGGGAATAATAATGTCTACTTCATACACCCTTGTGAGGATCAAACGAGTTAATATACACAAAATGCTGTGTTTGGAACAGTACCTGACACTCGATAAGCATTCAGTTAATGTTGGCTATTGTCATCTATCCATTGTTCATCTATGCATCTAGTCACACTTTGATTTTTTTTTCTAGAAAGGACATAAGTGCCTGGTTTCTACTGTATTTTTTGTTGTAATGACGACGTGCCCCTTCTCTACTCACCTCCAGGGTGTGACAGTCCCCCGGAGCAGGCAGTAAATGTGTGGATTGCACAGGGACAACAGAAACCGTCCCTGACACCTACGTCGATATCTAGTGTTAATTCGCTTTGTCTCAAATGGGATCCTCCTCCAGTTCAGCCCTCAGAGGGGGCTGTACACGCACCCCAAACACCCCACCAGGGTGCCCGGTCCAGGGGACCACGTGTTCTTCTCCCAGAGCTCTGCTCTGGAGTCAGTGTAGCACCTTCGAGGCTGTTACTGTCCGCAGCAGAGAAGCACAGGGAGGGAGAGAATTTCCCGTCTGCTGGCTTCCCTCCCCAACCGCTGGGAGAATTCCCGCTGGCACCCGCGCCCGGGGACAATCTCTTCTCTTCCTCCTTCGCCCCTCTTTCTCCACAGGGGCAGGATGCCTTGCCAGCCAGCAGGGCGTGCTGGGGAAGACTGGTTCACACGATGGAAGCCGAGACAGCTCTCCCCCCAGGGGAGGGACAGTGTCCTGGGGCGAATGGTGACTTGAGGCTGCAGAGAGGCGAAGAGACCCAGAAGGATCCCTCTGGCACGCAGAGGCCAGCTTCCTCACCCCTGCACTCTTCTCATCAGTCCCCGGGGCCCCAGTAATAATGAAAGTGACCTTGAGTATTAATTGAGCACCTTCAGTGGAAGCACTTGTAAGGTAGATATGAAGAATTATCTAACAGTGGCAGAAGCTGAAGATAAGGGAAGTGGAGGACCTCGTCCAAGAGCTCGCAGCTCTTAGGGGCAGACCCTGGGTTCAAACTGCAGAGTCAGCTCCAGGGCCGTTCCTTCCACAGAAGCATCTGCCTTTTCAGCTCTTACTTAATACGTGTTCTAAGCTGCTCTCTGGGTCTCTGATAGAGGGAGAGAGGGATCCAAGCCCCAAATGATAATATACATAACTTCAGCTCACATCTCTATGCCCTTTAGTAAAAAATACATACACGGGCCTTCCCTGGTGGCACAGTGGTTAAGAATCCGCCTGCCAATGCAGGGGAAACGGGTTCAGTCCCTGGCCCGGGAAGATCCCACATGCCACAGAGCAACCAAGCCCGTGCGCCACAAGTACTGAAGCTGCACTCTAGAGCCCGCGAGCCACAACTACTGAAGCCTGCGCGCCTGGAACCCGTGCTCCGCAACAAGAGAAGCCACGATGGTGAGAAGCCCACGCACCGCAAGGAAGAGTAGCTCCCGCTCGCCGCAACTAGAGAAAGCCCGCGCGCAGCAACCAAGACCCAATGCAGCCAAAAAGACAAAACAAACAAATAAATAAATAAACTCATTTTAAAAAATACACAAAAACACAGGACCACATCCATCTTGCACTTTTCCCTGAACACGCTCTGAATTGCCCTGATAAAACAACCCATTTGTTTTTCATTTCAAGTCAGAACACACTGAGTTTGCTTCTTTACTTCAGAGAGAAGGAATTTCATCTACAGAAGATGTGGCAGTGGGGTGTGATGGCACAGATGCTGCCTGTAACAGCCAGACCCATCTGGTCTTCCTGGATCACCCAGTGTCTTTGTTTTCACCCCAAAAGTTTTGACTAATCCACTTCTTTCTCAGCGAGTGGAGGGCTCAGAGCAGGCAGCTCTGGCTGGAAACTGGGCCAGGACAACAGGACAGGACTAGTCTTGTGGGCTGGGGTCAGCCTCTGCTGCTAAAGTGGGGAGGCAGAGAGGCTGCCCCAGCAGAAGGACTATGGGAAGGAAAATTCCAAGTCCCCCTGAGCATTCCAGGAGGTGCCAACCATTCCAAGATCAGGGCCTTGCCCACCTACTGCTCACCACCAGCTCTGTGGAGGCAAAACGTTTTTACCCTCTTTGTCTAAGTCTCTCCTGGGGCCTCAGCCCCCAGTTCCTGTGCTGCCCCTGTTCTCCCTGCCCAGGAAGCCTCGCCAGCCCCTCCCGGGCCTTTTCTCTTCCTTCCCCTCCCCTGAACTCTCAAAGCTCTGATTGACCCATAACCTCACTTAGCTCTTGGGTTGTCACTGCAATTATCTGCTTGGAAGGCTGCATCTTCCCACAAGGCCTTGCACTTCCATTAGTGTCCTACCTGCTGCTCCCCTCAGGCTTTAGTGCAGCACAGACAAGGTACAGCTGGTAAATACTTGATGAATAACTCAGTCAACTTTGATGTAAGTCATTCGTCCAAGGGCACATTGCGAGCTCCTGCAGCTTCACCCACTGAGTCATGGGGACCATTTATAAGGGAAATGAAAAATAATTCTTCCCTCCTAGTACTGTCATTATGCTGTTTTAAGAGGAAGACGATACCAGGTCACCAGAATTTCCATGGTCATCGACCAAATCCCAGCAGGAAGCCATCTCTCTGCCTTGTCTACAACATTCTGGACTTAAAAGCTTTTCTGGCAGTCTGGGCCCTCTGTGACCGGGGCCCACTCACATCTCCAACCTCACTTTTCCCCTGATACCTCTTTGGTGATCCGACATTTTAGCCAACACAGTGGCTTGCTATTTCCCACACCTTCCCCTGCCTCCCTGCCCTGCACCCTTGCTTAGGTTGTCCCTCCTCTTAGGACTGTCATCCTTGCAGGGGCAAATCCGACCTATATTTCAAGGCATCGTGAAATCTTCAGGGAAGATATTTATATAGAAACTCCTTACGTTAGAATATGTACACGAGTCCTGGGACAGATAGCACTTTCTCTACGATCTTTTAGCTATCTACAGGGATTGTTCTACTAGGCTGCAAGCTCTTTAAAGGAGTGAGGGAGTCTGACTCCAACTCTGCATCCTCCATCGCTCTTGGCTACAGACTTGTTATAGATACTGCTCGGTAGTGTTTGTTGAAGGTGGGTGGCTGCTAGGAGCTACTATGGACGATTATCTACAAAAGGATTCCCCTAAAATAGCTAAGGAGGTCCTTGGGCATTTCGTAGATGGATTTAGGCCTATTTTGTGGCTGACCACATCTCCCCCCCAATCTCTCCACTGTGACGAGAGGAGTACATTGCATCTGCGAGGGGAGAAGCTGTCTTAAAGCGCAGGACACAGCGCAGGACACAATTCACAGCAACATCATCACTGTCACAAGGAGGGGACGCTAAGCTCCATAACAGTCTCGGAGAGAAACAGACGAGGGTCCAAGAACCATCCCAAGTGGAGACACTGGAGTGCATCATCAGTAAGACAGAGAGCTATCTTCCGGCAGGTGCTAAATAGGCCACAGGAAGGGAAGAAATGATTTCCACCAAGGTGGGTCAATGATACCCGAGCCAAGCCCTATCACCCTTTCAAAGGGTCAGAAAAATCCAATAATGTAAAACAGCTTTACATGAAGAGATCCAGATATGATTTTTTTTATCTTCAAGTCCAGCCCTGTATTTCCAATTAGAAATGTATTGTCCTTTAATCATTAGCTGAAGAGAATAGCTAACTGGAGAGCAGGTCCTTCTGGCTTCAAAACCTCATAATCAGGCTGGAGTTGAGACACATCCTTTTGGATGTTAATTGGAGCCATTAGGAAACAGGTTCTCAGACAGCCTTCCCCGCTCCAGGGCATCTGTTTCCTCTTTTGTAAAATGGGGGCAGGGTGGACTGAGAGACTTTAAAGTGCTCTTTCTAACCTTATCCTGAGGACACAGAAGCTGAGGTATCCTCTAAGAGCATTCCTTTGGATGGCAAGGCTGCAATGGCCACTGATATCTCTCTAACTGACACCTGCCCTATCATGGGAAAGCAAAATCCCAAGGTGTGGAAGCCATTCAAAATAATTTCACACCCGTTGAGACAGGAGAAGGTTATCACTTCCACCCCTCTGGGATAAATGCCCTAACGCAAGACATGCGGGTAGTAGCTAGCTATTCCCTGAGACAATCTCGCTGTAATAAAATGTCTTTGGAGCCTCACATGGGACACTGTTTCCCCAGAACTGTAACTTTATTGTCATCTCTTCCTTGAGATTTCAGACCCCAGCTCTTGTTTTCCACATTAATTCAATTTGAAGTGCAGCCTAGATCATGTTGGCAAACATTCCAAATGGAAATGAATTCCCAGGTTCTCACTAAAAATTGCAATGTCTTCACCAGCCCAATCTGGATAACATTTTGTGTCTTATGTAATGGCTATTTCCCAAAGGAATTAAAATGCTTCTGTATATAGCTCTGCCCAACAAATTTTTAATAAGGCGTACTCCTAATTACCTCTTATGAACAAGCAGAATCTGAATCCCTGAAAACCGATCACCCAAAAATCTTTTCTTGAGCCAAGAGTATTATTTTCAAAATTGATTTGAATCAGATGTTGAGAAGCGATAATACTCACCTCTGTCACATTTTCTTTGGATAAAATATTTGATAAGGGAGCCAGCGCTTGATGCCACAGACAAGAGACTGGGCTGTCTGGCATCTGGAAGACTTTCCATGCCCAGGTGCCTAAGATCAAGCATGATGAAGCAGGGCTCAGAATATTCTCTCCATCTGACAGATGAGGAATCTGAGGGTCAGAGTGGTTTGTTGATTTATTTAACAACCTTCAAGCATAAGACTTTCCCAAGTTCACACGACCAGTGCATGGTAGAGCCAGGTACACATCCAGCCTTCTGATTAAACCACATCCCATTTAAGTGTATTCTGGCAAAACACTCATAGCAGTGTGGGCTCTGGGGAATGAAGAAGGGCTCTACCTAGAGAGGAGGTGAGAAAAGCTTACAGAATTGTGTTGCAAAACTATGATGTCCTTGTTAACAGAGGTGAGGGGGAGTGGGGAACCAAAGTCTTAGGAACTCAGAGGAGAAAGAGATTCTTCTGGCTTTGAGAGTCGGAAGATCAAAGGCGGCTCTTCCAGGGAGAAGCTTTTGAGCTGGTCCTAGAAGGATGGCTGAAATGGAGCAACAAGAGAGCTTTTGATGCATCTGCTCCACAGCAAAGTAGATCAGAGAAGCTCCCAGGTGCCTGTTCCTGCATGTGACCCAGAGGCCACAGGAAGCACAGCAGGAGGGAAGAATGCTGCTTGCAAGGTGGGCCAGGTGTTCAACTGCTGGCCCCTCTGCAGCCCTGGTCAAGTCTGCTGACTTCCCAACCCATACAGCTTGGAGTAAGGAAATGCTACCTCCAAAGTCTGGTTCCTTGGCCATGGTGAGAATCAAGTGAGCTGTCAGATTTAAGCACTTTCAGAATGATCACAAAGGAAGGGACGAAAAGGAGGGAGAGAGAAGAGAAGGAGAAATGAGACAGGAGACCTGTGGCAGGAGCCCTGGGGGTATGAGCTTTATCTTCAACAGGTGGTTTTCCAGATTATCTCAGCAGGTCTGCCAAGAGGTTTTGGTTTGTTTGTTTGTTTTGTTTTGTTTGTTTCGTTTCATTGTACTTTTGTTTCAACCTAATATGCTCAATCTGGTGGGCCTCCTGCCAACACTATGCAGAGGAGCTCTCAAACACAATAGCTGGGGCTTCCCTGGTGGCGCAGTGGTTGAGTGTCCGCCTGCCAATGCAGGGGATGCGGGTTCGTGCCCCGGTCCGGGAGGATCCCACGTGCCGCGGAGCGGCTGGGCCCGTGAGCCATGGCCGCTGAGCCTGCGCGTCCGGAGCCTGCGCGTCCGGAGCCTGCGCGTCCGGAGCCTGCGCGTCCGGAGCCTGCGCTCCGCAACGGGAGAGGCCACAACAGTGAGAGGCCCGCGTACCGCAAAAAAAAAAAAAATGCGTTTAGTGCTTTGCAGGACTCCGCCCGGTTTGTCACTTGGTTTCTTTGGCTTTGATGTCACAGAGACTAAACGAAGCAGGAATGGTATCAGCCTTCCAAGGAAGAGGACCTGGGATAGGGACACCTCCTCCCTCGTGCAGCTGCTTGCTCTTCCGCAGGGCTGGTTTTCTTTTAAGATTAAATTTAAAAATTCCCTGAAAATACAGTTCAAATTGCAAACTCTCAATCTTAATTTGTGATCTCAACTTGGCAATCCTTATAATTATTGGAAACAGGAAATTCTCATGGGGGAAAAAATCAGGTACTTGGTTCTTGGTGACAAAATGCAAAATCTCTCTCCCCAACCTCTCAGCAGCGGTACTGTGGTTGGGATGATGAAACGTCTGCAGTAACGTGGACATTCTCTGTGTGCCAGGAGTGTTAGAACATTCCTGACAGAAGGCGTGCTTATACCAGATACAGAGGGCTCTGGGTTTGCCCATGAGAAGTTTGTAACAGAGAAGGAACGAGTACTGTTTTTAGTTTGTCAAGGCTGCCATAACAAAGTACCACAGACTGTGTGGTTTAAACAATAAAAGGTCTGAAGGGTAGAAGTCCAAGATCAAGGTGTTGGTAAGACTGGTTTCTTCCGAGGCTTCTCTTTGATTTGTAGCGACCATCATTTCCCTGTGTCTTCACATGGCCTTTCTTCTGTACATGTCTGTGTCCAAATTGCCTCTTCTTATAGGACACCTGTCATACTGGATTGGGGCCCACACTAATGACCTCATTTTAACTTAATTACCTCTTTAAAGGCCCTCTCTCCAAATACAGTCAGATTCTGACATACTGGAGATGAAAATTTCAACACATGAATTTGGGGGTGGGTGGGCACCTTTCACAGGTACCAAGTTTGTCAAAGGTAAAAGCTATCTACTCAGGGACGTTTTTGGTTGTTTTTTGCGCTACGCGGGCCTCTCACTGCTGTGGCCTCTCCCGTTGCGGAGCACAGGCTCCGGACGCGCAGGCTCAGTGGCCACGGCTCACGGGCCCAGCCGCTCCGCGGCACGTGGCATCCTCCCGGACCAGGGCACGAACCCGCGTCCCCTGCATCGTCAGGCGGACTCTCCACCACTGCACCACCAGGGAAGCCCCTCAGAGACGTTTTATCTTCTAAAAGACCAGGAGAAAAGTCTTCCTTTCATCACTGCATTAATAAACTTCTTACTTTAATATCCCATTTTGAAATAACCTCTATTTTCCACTCGTGCCCCACCAACAAGCATTTATGTCATTCTGCCTTGTGTTGTGGTTAACTGTGTCTCTCCAATTAGCCTGTGAGATCCTGGAGAGCAGGCAGGATCACTGTCTATATAGTCACTTCTATATGCCTCCACCACAGGGCTTCCTGAGAAGGATACACACAGCCAGCATTCAATACAATTCACTCACCAACACTGATGCTTGCTCTGGGGCAGGCCCTGTCTTAGCCACTGGGTCGTATGTTGATTTAAGTGAGGTGACGATTCTCTACATGACTAAAGAATGAAACCTGTGAAACCGTGCCCCATAGGGTTAACAGAAATCCTTGACTTACGGAACAGCAGATAAGAGAACAGCTTGTTAAAAACCCCTCTGCTTGTAACCTGCCTTTACTGATTAAGCTTGCTTATTTCTTTTTCCTTCTTTAATTGCATACCCTCCAAGCTTCACGTAGCTAGGTAATATATCACAAGATGTCTTAACCACCCTTATAGATAATGCGTCTGACATATGGGTCACTAGAGTAACAGGCACTTAAGCTGTTTTCCAGAAACCTGGAGTCAACTCCTGTCTAGTCAAGCTGACAAAAGCTGGATGGGACCACTGAGCCTAAAACTGGGCCTGCACGGTTGTCTGATGAATGACCTTTTGATGTCAGAGGGCCAAAAACTCTACCCTCAGACCATGCTAAGAGCCTCCATTCCGGAACACGCATCCCATGAAGAAGCATGTAACCCAAGATTCCTGCTCAGAACGCCGATTACCTCACACTTTCCCCACCTCCAATCACCCTTCCCCACACCTAAGACCACCCTGCTTCTTTATCCCATAAATATCTCAAGCCTTTTGCCATCAGGGAGGTGGATCTGAGGCTTCTTCTCCTGTCTCCTTGCTTGGCTGCCTTGTGAACAAACTCTCTGCTACAAACCTCAGCATCTCAGCGTACGGCTTGCTGCGTGTTGGGCACAGGAGCCTGGTGCGGTAACACCTGTAACAAACTAGGAAGGTCCATGCCTAGACCTGTGTTCTTCAAATCCCACTCCAGCAGCTGTATGGTGGAGGGGCTTGGAGGGAGGTTGATGAGGGGCTGCCAGGGGAATCCAGTCGAGAGGCAGGGCCATGTGCTGCAGTGCACGTCAGCATACCCGTCTTTAATGTCTGTCCTGAACTTCACTCATTTTGCGGCACTGAGCAAATTACCTCATTTTTCTGAACCTTAGTTTTAGACAGTTTTACATGTAGACTTAATGGAATTCCTTTATATTTTGGATACAAAGGCTTCTGAAGTTGAGGGTTTGTGGCCCCTGGCCTTGCAGGGGGGGCCTCTCCCGTTATCCTGTCGCCCCATACCCTCATCAGAACTGACTCCACGCAGTGAGGTGACTCTCCCAGAGCCTAAAATGGATCAGGTCAGTGACAGTAGATGTGTCAGGCTGACCACACAGGCGGGAGGGCAGAGGCCACCGGTGGCTTTGCTCACTCAGCTGGATTCCAGGATGTCTCAATGTCCACACTGAGATAGAAGGAACTACTGAAAAGTGCCTATTCACCAAGACAAAGACTGTGTCTTGCTGAACATTTGTACTTTTAAGCTGCATTAAAGGAAGATTTTTCTTCTCAGCCCTTCTCCTGGGCCTTATTACATAATACACATCTTTCTCTGTTATTCTCCCTTCTAACCTAACAGACCTGTCTTTCTTTCTTTCTTTTTTTTTTTTTCCTGTGGATGTGGCATATTTCCTCTGCGATTCTCTTTTGTATTTTGTCCTTGGACAACTCTGGAAGGAGAGGAGGACTTTGCCTACTTTCTATTTGATACAAGAGCACAGGCTGAGTTTAAATATGGCTGTTAAGAGGCTGCTAAGAATCTAACCTTCATCCACAAAGTTATATATCCCCTTCCTGGAAAAAAAAAATCCACTCTGGGGGGAGGGGGGAGTAGGGGTTGATACTGGTACATATATCTCAGTTGTACCATAAAACACTGAGGGATGTTTGATGCTTACACACACCCCTCCCTTAGCTTGAGGTGGATTTTATTTTCAGTGCTGAGTACTTCCAGCATGTAAATAAAATACTTCCTTTCCTGCATTTGAACTATTTCTTCAAAGGCAAAACCACTCTCACTTTGAACAAATAGTGAGAAGCATGGCACATAGAGCTCTCTTAAACACAGAGTGACAGCTTGCATGGCTTTTACTGATAGGAAAGTGGCTTTGACAAATCTCATTTGTCTGTACTTCCCTTGGGGCTGAGGGAAGACAGTTCTGAGGCAGAGGCTAACTTCTGTGTGTTAAGATGGTAGAAGATGTGACTTTGAAAACTATGGTGAGTTGTATAAAAATCTAGGAAAATGCATACCATCCCACTTCTCAGCAAAAGCAATTTCTGTCAATTGAATGGTAAATGCGTTTCTCACTGCTTCCACGTAAAATATCTAAAAACGAATTACTCAGATATTCTTAGAAGTGTCACAGTAATCTTATAACATGCACACGTACCCCTTTTTGTGTACGTTTCTACACACATTTAAAAAGATAGTTATAAATACCTTGAGCCCTCAGGTGGTCAGCACTGGATTAATGACAATCACGGATTCTTGACATTCATTAGTGGTTCATGCAGGATTAGCAAGCTTTTGTTAATGCAATAACCACCTGCAAACCGAGCACCCAAAGCCATAGCTAAGACTTTGACACAATCCGTCCATCTATCGAACCATGTGGCTAAACTTCCGTCTCATCCCTTGCCTCTTATGCACTGGATGTAACCATCGTAACTGCAGGCTGGGTAATGCAGTTTGAATCCTGTGTTCATCACTCTCTTGCTTTCTTTTTCGTGTGATGTTATGGCTTTTATTTGTAGTTCTATAAAACATATTTTTATCTTATCTGTGTTTAATTTAAAGTATTTTGAGACTTACTTTTTGCACTTAATGTTTCAGTTTTGCTGCAGTTCAACGGTTTTGACTGCCACGTGAGTACACCACAGTTTATTTTCCACTCTCCCTTTGATGGGTGTTTGGGTTGTTTCCCAGTTTTGGTATTGTGAGCAGTGCGGCTATGAGCATTCTTATACATGTTCCTTCTTGTACATATGCAAGGATGGAATTGCTGGAGCAAAGGCTATATGAGATGTTCAACTTCAAGAGAGAACGACACTGTTTAATGTTTTATATAATCATCCCATGCACATACTATGCCTGTGGATGGTTCATATTGCTCCAATTGATACTTGCTGTACTTGAATGATAAGAGCACTATTATCTATTTGGTATTTTAGTCAGCAAAAGTTAAAAGAGAAACAATTACAAAGAGTAATTAAAAGAGAAACACTTTTTCCACAAGCCTCACATTATCGAAGTATAAACAAAATGGAATGTCTTAGATCACGCCAAATCTAGAACAACTACAAATGATAAACTCAGACAAACCGAAGCAATACCACTGCAGTACAAATTATACCTTACACGGAACAGTTTTATCTAATGTCCAGGGGAATGTTAACTTCTAAACAGTACAAAATCCTGGGGAAAGTCCATATTTTAGACCTTGATAGAATGATAGAAGACCATCCTGGTAGACCTTGATGTATACCAGAACTCCCTACTCCCTTCTAAATGCAAAGCTGTGGAGATCTGTATATTTTTCTTACCTGCAAATAAGGGGACTTTCTGGGTGCAAAAGCCCTCCCACATACTTTCTCGCTAACTGAGAGAGGTACAGATACCTTTAACAAGCCAAACAATGGTGCAATTAGCCGCCTGTCAATAATCATCAGCAAATGCTATTATCTGAGATTTTTACTGTACTTTACCAGATGCTATCATCCTCTGAACTGTTTGGTGTTTTGACTGAACAATTACTCTTGTTCAGAAATTGCTTGACTTATGTCTGGAACAAAACACATCCCTTTGCATTTTTAAAAATGACCATTTTTCTTTTTGGGTGGAAAACCACCAGAGTTGAAACAAATTGGCTACTTCGAGTTATAATTCCATGTGAAGCTACATGTGATGAAGACAATGTTTTCTGGCCTGAAGATTAAAAATACGTTGAAAAACAACTTACCTTCACGTAGAGCTGCTGAAATTCCTCGAGATTCAGCCTCCCACTTGGACAGTCCTTGAGAAATCCTTTGTACCACTGCTTGAGTTCATGCTCATTAAACTCTGTGCTCTTCACCAGGTCCTCCATCACTTCGGGGGCCAGTTTGCTATTCTGTTTCCCCATTCTGCCTGATGAAAAGCAAATTAATGCAATTAGCGCTGTGGCTGTGATCATTTCAAGCTTGATTAAGAACCAAGCTAGAGTTCTGAGCAGTCCCTTGTGGTTAGAAGTCCCTCCAGTGTGTCTGATCAAAGTCTCCCCAAGTCTGTTTCCTTCTATTTGATATTCTAGAAAAGAGATGACCAGAAAAGACTTCTCAAAAGGCTGTAGAGTTCATCCTCCTCCATCATGTGTCATCTTTTAACAGCACTGACTCCCACATGGAAAGCCAACATCCCTTTTTATGCTATTCATGTAAAGTACATGGAAAATGTTTGTATTCTCATTTTACAAATTATGATTCATTAGCACTTACTACACAGGTGCCTAATTCTACATGTAGTTTGCAGGGATATATAGTGGGATTATTGACAAGAACGGTAAGAAGGACTTATAGCCAAATGATGGAAAAGTGGCTTTGGAAATCTGATCAGCAATGGTAGGGAATGCGTTGTTCTAGTTCCAAAGTTTCTGCTGTTTTTTTCTTTTTCAAATGCCAACAGATCATTTTTACTAGTCTCATTAATTCTCTATCTCTCTTCTCATCTTCAGAAACTTCCTACAACATTGCCTTCAGTGTTGACAACTTCTGGATGGCTTTTTTAAAAAGATTGGTTAGTGAATTTCAGTTGACATAATTCCATTCTATTCTTATTACTGCCAGGAAGTCAAAATAATAGTGCATAAAATAAAATATAAAATACATTGATTATATGCCAGGTTGTGTGGCCAACATCACAGTCCCACAGTAGGTAGACAGAGCATAGGTTTAGAGTTATCCCTGATTTGGCCATTGACCTTATGTGTTGCTTACAGCAATATTAATTAACTGCTTTAGCGTCAATTTCTTTCTCGATAAAGCACACATAAAAAAAAAACTCTTTCAGATTTACTGTAATGGCTAATTAAGAAATACGTAGGTAAACAAAGACCAAAAAAAGTCCAAAATTAAAAGTTTTATTACTGCAGGAAAATTAAAGATGATTTTTAAAAATTTGCCTTTAATGTTGTTGTTTTTGTGACAAAAAAGAATTAAAACAAAACAAATTAACGACAGAGTAATTAAAAAAGTCAAGTTAGTGATTTTACTAACAGAACAAGGAAAGTATCGCAAGATCTGTAAAGTCCTGTTAGAGGAGACAGAGTTAGGTTTTGGAGAATTTACCCAAGTGGACCTAGTCCTTCAGTGTGCTTGAGACAAATTCTCTGCTAGGCTCTCAGCAGGTCTATACTTGCAATAGCCCAGAAGGGGTAATCTAACCACATACCCTGTTATTATTTTTTTACCTTCTTCTAAAACAGATTCCACACCCATTGTCAGTAACCTGCCCTAACACTGAACAATTCTTTCCAAATAATGAAACCAAACCACTATTGCTGCTTTCAGGGGGAGCTGCTTCTTCGGAAGCACACAGCGTGGTGAAAAGATGCTGTTTAGATGGTCATTTGCTTCCAAACTCTTCTGCTTGATAAAAGGGCCTGAGGATCTGCAACTATGCCCTTTCTCATGGAGTTTCTCTACATATTTTTGCTCTTAATTTCAAGTTTCAAGTCTCTGATTAAAAACCATCTCTTAATTATAAGTTACTGTGGGATTCCACAGCTGGATATGGAAATCAAGTGGGTACTCAGGTGTCAGGTTTAATTAATCTGGGTAAGAAAATGGTAATTCATGGTTATCTTGATAATCAAAAGATGTATTACCAACCTTTCAGTACTTCTCTTTGTTCTTTTCAGTGGAGAATTACAAATTTTCATTATTGAACTAGACTCTCACCTAATAATAATAGCTACTGAACCCTGAGTGGCTGCGGGGGAGGCACTAGGATGGACACTTCACAACCTTGACCTCTAACCCTGTGACAACTCAGCAAAATAATTAGGGCAGCTCTCTTGTACAAAATCATACAACTAACCAGTGGCGGAGCTAAAATTTGAACGTGGATCTGCAAGACTCTAGTGCACAGTCACCGACAGACAGGTGGTTGGAAGGCATTGCAGGAGAAGGAACAGGAACCGCGAAAGCAGGAAGGTTTGAGAGGCTGAATTAGCGTTTCCTGGCGCTGCAAGAGGGATGAGAGAGGGATCACTTTGCCAAGCTCTTGTTTGGAAAAGCCTGTTAGATTTACCAAAACCACAAGCTCAGAAGTGAGTTTGTATGAATGATGGGAAAAGGGGTTAAGGGTTATTAAAAACCACCTCCCCCAAGAGCCTTTAGAAGGTCAACGTGTCAGCTTCTCTCTTAAGCAAGGGAGCTTGGATTCTCTACACATCATTGCGATGCCTTAAACTGTTCAGTTGACCCGGGAGAGGATGGTCTCTTACACAAGGGGAACATTGTCAGCACCATGAATCACAGTTTGGGGGACTCAAATGCATAACTTCATGCATCTTGGTTACAGGTCATGGTCAGCACCATCACTCAGGTATGCCTGGAAATGAATCATGTACAAAATCAAGTTCTGACCTGGCTCAGAGTGGCACTGCCACCGCCCTCATCAGGTTTTGCCTGGGTTAATAATCCTCCCTGGGCTCTCTACTCCAACCTGCCTGGGCTCTCTACTCCAACCTGCCACCTGCATGGCTGCTTGAATGAATTTCTGAAATGCAAACCTCAGCATGTGATCTTCTCCCAAAAACGCTCAACAGCTCACCGTTGTCTACAGGATGTAGCCCCGGCTTGCTAGCATGCCACAGTCTTGCCGACTCATAGCCTCATTTTCTGCCAACCTGTCTTTTCACTTCATATGCCAGTAATAATCAACTGTTACAGGTCCCAGGGCTTGCATGCTTCCACACATTCATGCTTTGCATGTGCTGTTTCTTTTCCTGGAATGTCACCCCCCTTTATCTGCTCAGCACACTTCTTCTCCTTCTTTAAGTAGTCTCAGCTCACGTGCCAGCTCCTCTGTGAAATCTCTGCAGACTTTCCAAGGCTGACTTAGGCATCCTTTGTCCTCGGCCTCTCCCTTCCCTTATAAAAGCTTCCATGATCTTTACTGATTTCTCTACTGGATTATTAGTTGCTTGAGAGGACTGCTTTTATTTATCTTTGCACCCTGGTACCTCATACTAGATGCTCAACAAATATTTTTTGAGGAAATGAATGAATGGGACGTGAGCCACTACGAAGGACCTTGTCACTGGTCTTCATTAGACCCATTATGGGATTTGGTATGTTTCTTTCTGGGAAAATCAGCCTCATAATAATCTATACATGAGGAGAGTCAATGCAATCGTAAGTATAAAGTGCAGACAGCAGATGGGAGGAATGTTTCATGTAACTGTATAGAAAATAGCCTGACCTTCTAGAGATTGTTTCCTTGTCTGTCTTCATCATTAAATTCTAAATAGCTTGAAGTCAGGGCCTGTGCCTTTGTTTCAGCATCCTCAGTACTTGGCATAAAGGTGATTCTTAGTTATGTCTGATAAATGAATTGATGTCCTCCCCGTACTGGGGCTGCAGTGACATGGGCCAAGTAGTTTCTTTCATTATGAGACTGGGATGAAAGAAAGGGTAAAATGACAGTAAAGCTTAACATGTTCCCCAAAAGATTTCATGACATAATGGGAAGGATTTATGCCCACTCTATTTCTAGTTAAATCTGTGATCTTGGGCAAGATCCTTTCCTTTCCTGTTGCTCAGTTTCCCCAACTGAAAAATGAGTTGGACAAGATGATCTTTAAGGTCCTTGTGCCCCCGCCACTCATTGATTGGCAGCATAAGTTTTCTAAGTATGAAAACATGAGTCACAGATGTCAACCTGGCTTGTCTCAAAAGAGTCGGTGCATGCTGGCTCTGCATTCTTTAACTGAAAACCGGTGGTACTTGAGCATGTGTTACCTAAGGGAGGGGAAAGATACCAGAATGTATTATTGTTATGCTAGGGTTCCAGGCTGTGAGATAAAGGCCAGCCCAGCCCCAAATCAAATAATTTCTCATGCTTTGAGTTGTCATAGAGACTCAGCGCTAGGCACAAAATGGGACTGGTAGAAGGGTTCTGATGGGCAAGAGAAGACCACATTTTTATACACTGCAG
The DNA here is from genome assembly GCF_963455315.2 of Globicephala melas. NCBI lineage: Eukaryota > Metazoa > Chordata > Mammalia > Artiodactyla > Delphinidae > Globicephala > Globicephala melas. The sequence goes on from NC_083325.1 coordinate 77,343,570, forward strand.
TTCACAGAAGGCTTTTGTGTAACAATATTTACCCGTATAACAATGCTGTAAGAAAGAGATCATTATCATCTCTTTTATTGACGAGGAGTTTGAAGCTCAGAAAGAATACATAATTTACCCTAGCTCAGCTAGCTAGTAAAAAGCTTAGTACAGAGAGAACAAGATGTCTCAAACCTCCTTGGTTTCCTGATAAAGGCTCTTATCTCTTGCCTGGATTCTTCAACCACCACTTAACTTGTCTTCCTGCCTTGGGTTTGGCCACTTCTCATCCATTTCCTACCCTGTCTTGATAACAGGATTCTAGAGCAGAAGAGGCAAAACATGTAAGAATGCTCTGAGAACTGGGAAACTTCCTGGAAGGGAGAAAAGACCCACCAGGAGGTCCGAGAAGCTCTTTCCTCCACAGACCCTTTTGGCCTTAAAGAGGATTCAAATAAAATATATATGTGGGGTGTGTGTGTGTGTGTGTGTGAGTTGCCCTGAGCCTGTCCTTTGCCTACTCTGATACCTAAGCCCAGCTTCTCAGGACACACCAAGGCTTGCTGCCTGCGATGAGGCACACAGAACAGCACACCTGGCTTCTCCTAGGTAATTGGACCATCAGCCTGGCTGAATCTGGGTGAGATTCATGGAAAGACTTAGGGGCTGGGTTGGGGTGGCACCACCACACATGCAGACACACAGCAGGATGAGCACAGTGATGGGGAAACAGTCCCGGAAATAGGGCTCAGAGCAGAGGTTGAAAGAGCTTTAGGGGCTCAGGTGGGAGGCCTATGGAACACACAACAGTGCCAGGTATGGAAGGAGTCTTGAATGGAGTTGATCTGGTTCTAGTGTCAAGTTACCTGGGCCAGCCTTGAATATATCAGGTCTTCTCTCTGGGCTCTGGGATTCTCACCTGAACATGAGAATAACTGGAAGAGCCTGGCTTTGCTTGTGCTTAGACTTCTGCCTGGATCCCCCTTTCTTTTCCTTACCACTGGCCCAAATCTTACTCTCTCTGCAAGGCTCAGTTCCAATGCTGTCTTCTCTGTGACACGTTTCTACAAATTCTCACTAATCTCCTCTCCTCCTGTCCTTAAAGGCATGGATTTGTACCAATGATGGTTGACGGTCTGGTTAACTGAGGCAGATAGAAACTCTCTGGGCAACTCAGTTCAGTGGACATTTATAGGCATCGTCTATGAGAAAGGCCCTGTGCTGGGCACGGTGGGGTGTAAAGAGAAGACATGGTTCCAGCCTTGAAGGGCTCAGAACTGGATGCAGGAGACATTCACCTCTTGGAATATGGGGCCTGGAGAGATGAATGTTCACAGCCAAGAAAGAGCTGGGGAGCACAAGGGACAGAGAGACAAATTCCCACCTGCATCAGGCAACTTCAACTGTGGCTGGTCCCCAGGTGAAAACCCTTAAGCAGTTGTGTCCCAAACTTGCCTAAGTGCAAGAATCATCCTTGGTTATTGTGTTAAAAATACAGCTTCATTGGGGCTTCCCTGGTGGCGCAGTGGTTGAGAGTCCGCTTGCCGATGCAGGGGACACAGGTTCGCGCCCCGGTCCGGGAAGATCCCACATGCCGCGGAGCGGCTGGGCCCGTGAGCCATGGCCGCTGAGCCTGCGCGTCCGGAGCCTGTGCTCCGCAACAGGACAGGCCACAACAGTGAGAGGCCCGCGTACGCAAAAAAAAAAAAACAGCTTCATGAGACCCTCCCTTAGGGGGAAGTCGGTACTTTTAACAAGCAGCTCAGGTGAATATGATTCTCAGTCAACTTGGGAGTCACCGATGAAAAACATGAATAAAAATCAAGGTAGATGGTCTAAAGAGAAAACACCCAAAGCAGCACAAACATAACCCAAGTTGTCTCCGATTCCTCACTCCTTCCATCTGGCATCCTCGACATGGTTTCAAGATCCTGTTCTGGGGTCTAGCATTAAGATTTTAAAAATCACACAACTAGGGAAGACGAAAGATTGTAAAGATCTGACTCTGGGTTCTTCTGTTTTAAGCCCCTTGGTTTCAGTTGGGGAGTCTGAGGTCTTCCAATATCACACAGGCAACTGATGGTACAGCCAGGATGAGAACCCCAGTCTCCTGACCTAACTGGGCGGTCCCACCCTCCCACCCTCACAGTGTGCTGTCCCCACGCCAAACACACATAGCCCGTAAGCCAGGAGGCATGTTTACCTCTGTGCCGGGATGCTGAAACGATCCCCATCACCAACCCTCTTGGATCCCTTAAACACATGACATTAGGTTGCTAGTTTCCAGAGACTGTTAAAACAACCCTGAAAATTAAGCCTCAAAGTTCCCCAGCACATTGCGTGGGGTTTTCTTTTCTAATAAAGGCAAATATCTGGCCCTCTGGTTCTTTCTGCTCTTCTCTTCTTCATCCCCCTAAAGCCGAGGGCTCACAAGTCCCCAGCAGCTCTTCCCAGGGGGCAGGGAGAGTGTCGATCACAGGCTGGCCTTTCATGCCACCTCTGGGGACTAGAACAGCTTCAGAAAAGGGGAGACGGGCTTTCTCGTGGCATTCTCTGATGACTTTCCCTCCAACTGGGAACCTCCTGGGATGACAGTGGAGATCCTACCCTACAAGCATAAAACAGGCAGGGGGCACCGCCTACATCCTTGGGGATTCAAGATAAGTCCCAGGGCTAGGAGCAGCCTGGAGCATCAGTGGTGCAAGCTCTCTCCTTGCCCCCAGAGTAAGGACTTGGATATCCCAAGGGGCAAGTGACATGTTCAAGTGTCTACCAGTAGTGGCACAGTCACTCAAGTCTTCTGACTCTTAGGCTGGTGGTCTTTCCCCTCTGAGAACCATCTGCTCTTACCATGTTCCTAAATGCTTATCTGTACAGTAATTCTAAAAAAGACTTTAACTCACGTTGGTGGGCCTTAAGGACAAAGAACTTTGACATTCTCAGATAAAGGTGACTTGATAGAAGTAAAATGCTCTATCTGAAGGAAGTATGATACTAAAAATTAATTTGTTCACTTATGTAACAAACTTTTACTCAATATTATCATCTATTACAAAGATAAATGTGGTTCCCAAATCTCTATGGTAGGCCTTTCCTGAATAGTAGAGAATATATCCGTCTACCTGCTAGACATTTCTACCTTTATATCCTACAACCGTATCAAACTCAGCATATCCTCCTGTGCTCCTCTCTGGGTAAATGGCCCCACCACCTGCCCAGGGTCCCTTATAAGCCTGGGGGTTATATCTAATCAATTATCCAGTTAAGTAGTTTGTAGATTCTACTGCCTGACTCTCTCTCAAATTTCATCTACCTCTCTCTGTGGCCACCACTTTAGTGCAGGACATGATCGATGACTGCAATAGCCTCCTAACTCGCTTGCTTTCCCCTCTACGGTGTTGCCCTCCATCTTCCACACTACAGCCAAAATGACCTTTTTAAACCACAAAATCCAATCACATCACTGCTCTGCCTAACCCCTCAGTGGCCTCCCATTATCCTTACTCTGAATCCAATCCTCACCGGGACCTACTCTGTCCCCACCCCACCTTTTGTCCACCCTCCCCATGCTCCCACCCTATGCTTCAACTTCCTGTATCATCGCAAACCTCTCTGGTTGTTTACTAGCTGTTCCTTTTGCTGTGAGGGCAGTTCCCATCAGGTCCACTTTGATCTTCCAGTAAACTCCAATCCACACTCCAGATACGGACGGGGATCATCTCCTGTACTTTCTTGTCTGGCTTCCTCTTTCTCACCTTGACTCTTGTACACACTGCTGTCACCATGCCACCAGCCATGGCATGGTCACCATAAGGCATGTCTGCTGTCTCACCAGACCTGGGTTTCCTCAAGGGGAACGTGATTGTCACGTTCACCTTGGCATCCAGTTCAGAGCCTACCATTGAACAGGTGCACAGGAAACGCTGTTGAATCAATTATGATGTGATCTCAGTCAACAACGAGCTAGAGCTTATCAGCTGAGTGATAAGCAAGAACCTATGAAACAGAGATCAAAGCTGACTGTGCTAAATGCCATTAGGGAGAGACCAGCAAAGTGTTGAAAGAGAGACAGAGACAGAGAGAGAAAGAGGATGTGGGGAGGGGGGAGCTCCAGGAATCAGTAACAAAACTACCTTAGGAACTGAAAAATGAAAAATTGGATGAAGGATTTTTCACAAAGTGGTCCTTCAAAATTATCACAAGGAAATAATCACAAACCTGCAGAGACATATATATATATAAGAATGTTTACTTCAGCATTGTTTAAAACAATTAAAAGCAAAACCTTTTCAAAAAATAACCTAACTGTCCATCAAAGGAAACTGGTTAGATAGATTTTGGTAGCACTATACAATGGAGATGATGAAGCCATTAGAAGTGGTAATGTAGATCTACATTGACTGGTATGAACTAGTATTGGGTCAATGTCATTTATTTAAATTAAAACACACAAACATAAAATAACTGTATATTCTCAAGGATAAACACCTGAGAACATATACTAAATACAATAGAACGGAGGAGAATGGAAGTGAGTGCAGAAGATAAAAAACATAATAAAACATAAGAGGGGCTTTATATAAACAATGATGATTGTGTGCCACGAACGGAAGAATATGATTAACGTAAGTGTACCCTTGAGGTCCAAAAAAAGAAAGAAGAAAGGAGAGAAGAAATTGCAATAAACTGTTAAGTAAAAAAGCAAGTCACAAAACAGTACACGTAGTATCGCCCTGCTTTTACTTTATATGCACACAAGCTCAAGTTAGTGTGCACAGAAATTTGGGAAAGTACATAATGTACATCAAAGTATTAATAGTGGTTGTAACTGCTGGCAGTATAATGGTAATATTTCACTCCCCCCCGTATCATTTTGGAATTTTTATAATGTGCACATATAACATTGTAATCAGAAAAAAATGTACATAAATAATTTCAACAAACAAAATGTCTTTGGTCCACAAACAGTCTCAGGAATCCTGGAAAGAGAACTTTTGTGGTGCTTTCAATTAAAGCCACGTTTTTTTCAAATAGTTAATTCACAGCAGTATTTCAGGGTTCACCTGTAGGCCAAAGACCTTTAGTTCTCAAGCCCACCCTGGTTAGCTCTGGATGAAAGGATGAATACGGGGGAGAAGCTCAGGAGACACTCGAGTCTGCTGCCTCCTCCCCCATCTTGGCACATGGAGAAGCAGTGATGGGGAGACACAGTGTTGGGAGGGGAGCCCTGTGTGTCAGAGCCTCTGACCCTCAGCATCTACCCTGTTGGGAAACCTCTCTGAGGCTCAATTCTACCATCTGTGAGATTGATGATAACAATCCCAATCTCAGATGTGTTACCACAAGGTGTAAGATAGGAAAGAGCTTTGTCAATGTCAACACACTATCCAGTGTTCATTATAATGACTGAAACTGAAACTCAAAAGATGGAAAATTCAAAGATAGAGAAAGATGATAATGCCATAGATCATAACTTCTGGGTGCCTAAGGTCAGATCTCGGATTGTCCAATGAGGTCCAGAGAGGGATCTATTTGAAGGTCAAAGGAAAGACCTCAGAAGGTGAAGGGGCGCAGAATTAGCCACTTCAGAACATGTCTCTTTCGCATAAGGATTATTTTAGGCTGATTATTTTTAATAAACAGCAAACATAGGAGAATCTCTGAAAACTGAGAAGTTACCCTTCTGAAGGAGACATCTACATTTATGAGGGAAATCTCCATTTGTAAGGTGTCTCCCTCTCTGAACAGAATTTAGGAGGATGACTAAATCTCCAGGAACTCTTATCAATGGAGAAGGTAACTGACTTAAATCTGCATAACAACCATACCCTTGCTTACTGTGCTTTGCCTGATAGGGTCTCACATCTGGCTCTCCTTCCCATCAACATCTTCTTTAATCCTTAGCTGAAGTTAGTATTTAAGGGGATAGCTTGGACCATTTCAGAGAGTTACTCATTTTTTTAGATATTTCACTTGTATAAGAAGTTATACATGTTATTAAACTTATGTTTTTCTCCAGTTAATCTGTCGTAACCAAGAACCTAGAGGGTAGAAGGAAAATTACTTTTCCTCCCTTACAAAGGCTTTGGAAACAATGGTATCTCTGGATGTGTCTGGGATCAAGCTTCCCTGCCATTTTCCCAGGAAATAGGAAACGGTGATTTGCCTGAAGGTAAAGACCTCCGTCCTGGGTTCTCAGCCTGGAACTTTGGGCCATGAAACCCACTGACATCCTCGGGAAAAGTTTCCCAGGGCCCTGCCAAACGACCTGTGTGGATTTTCTGTGCTTTGACAGGTTAATGTGACCATGCCTTTTCCTAAAACACAAGAGCCGGTGTACAGTCCCAACTCTGCCCATGTTTTCCTGTGTGACCTTGGCAACAGTTGGCTTCTTCTTCGAGCTTCCATTTTTCTCATCTCCAAAAGTTCTATGAAAGTTTCTGCCTCACCTAATTCGCCGGGTCACTGTAAGGAACAAACCATAGAAGCAGCTTGTAACTTGTGGAAGTGTTTCTAGTTCTTCATCTAGAGCGCTCTCCAGGACACCTCAGGAAAGAAAACAAGACCCAGACGTGTGGAAAGAAGTGGGCTTTGTTAAGCAGGAATGAAGAGAGAGAGTGACGTGCAAATCCCAGGCTCGACGGAGCAAAGACACCTGCTGATGAGCAGCACTGAAGTTTCACAAAGAAGCTAGAGAAGCAGAGGCGACCGCACACTCCTTCTTGGGGCTTTGGGAGGTAGCTGGAAAGAGCGTATTTACCAAAACTTGCCAGAGGAGAGCTGGCCCTCAACATTGAGGTTCCTGGCTTTGATGTATTTCCGGCTCTGAATCATGCTCAACCCGTCCTTGCTGGGCCTTTGTGAAGTACCCAGTAAGGCTGGAACAAAGCACTTTACTGTGGTGCATGAAAAATATCTTGGCTAAAAGGAACAATGCCAAGGCTGAGAGGGCTAAAATTAGACCTTCCGGTTCTGTTTGACTTTGCCGTTGTGTGCACAGGCTGCTAACGTGGCATCCTCCACACGCCTCCCTCCCGGCCGTGGGCCTTCTGAGAGCACAGGTAACATGTGCTGAAGGAAAGGAAGTGCTGCTTCCTGTGGCACCCCGTGGGGATGACAAATGCTTCTGGGCCTATGTCACTGCCACTTGGAGCAGTAGGTTGAGTAATACTTAGTTTGAAGGAATCTGTTTCCACGTCAGCTAATTTGTAGATTAAGATAAAACCATATCTATCCTTCCCATTAATCTAATGCCCTTCCATGTTGAAACCAAAAGGAAATCTCAAGATGATCATATAGTTGAACCTTACATTCACCTTTACCTAAGAATTTACAGCTTCACTTACATAACTGTTGCAGAACTCAGAGAACTAGTTCTAAGTACTTTACATCATGATGAGCAGTAGTGTCATCTACAGAAAAGAGCACGGACCTTGGAGTCAGATGAGGTGAGATCCCCAGCTCTGGCACTTCTATTAGCTGGTGCCTTTAGGAAAGTTACTGAACCTTCCTTATCCCATTCATTCAACTTTAAATTGTGTATGTTAATAACTATCTCAAAATGTTAAATGAAATAATAAATTTACATAATCAATATTTTAGCAGTAATGATCATGGCTTATATTAGTAAGTACTTACCATGTGTTCATGGATTATGCTCTTCATGTTTACAATAATTTAATGAAGTAGCCACCATGTATGTCTTCATTTTACAGTCAAGGAAAATAAGGCTCAGAGAATTTAACAAACTTGCCCAAGGTCACACAGTAAGAAAACAGTGGGATTTGAATCCTGGAAGGCGCTTATCCACTGTTAGCTATTCTGCCTTATTAAAGGAGATGAGAAACAAGAAAGTGCTTTCCAGGGCAGAAACTGTTATTTCAATGTAAGGGTTCATTACTCTCCTTTCTGGCCTGGGTGCTGCCCTGATTATGCACTTCTTTACCCAAGTGAGGCAAATTAAGGGTAGTGAGAGTCCTGGTCGGTTATCTCCTGGCCCCCAGGGTGTTGGGGCAGGGGTTGGTTGCTAAATACAAGGGCAGCAATTGAAGAAGCTGGGAATGTCTAGGCTACAGCAGCAAAGACTCAAGAGAGGAAATTTGAGCTCTCTTCAAATAAGTGAAGGATTTACTGGCACAAAAACAGACTTATAGATCAGCATAACAGAACGGAGAGTCTAGAAATAGATCTGGCTACACATAATTACTTAATGTATGATCAAGGAAGATTTTTAGAACAAGGAGGAAAGGAAATGTAATTTTGTAAGGGATGCCATCATCACCACTTGATAGCAGTTAAGTGAAAAATGTAAGTCAGAACCACACCATGTACATCTTTTAAAACATCACTAACATTTGGAATAAACAGTTTAATATAAAATTAAGTCAAAGCAAACTATTAGAAACTGAAAATATGCTAGACAAAATGTTAATAGCTATTATATACATATAGCTTTACATATAAAGCAAATACCAGTGATTAAGGAAACCATTTGAATCAGAAAAGAGGAATGATCAGAATGTGAAAAGATTATTCATGCCAGAGTAAACACAAATAGTTAACAAAACCAGAGAAACATATTTAACCTATTTATGATGGTTAAATTAAACTTTCTAAACATAAAAGCAGTGGCAGAAACTATCAAGTATATGATTGATATATATAACTATATAAATTCAAAGTTTAGAGAGTCTAAAAACACCAGAAAAAAAGGCAAATATCAAAATGTGAAAAATATGTCACATAAATGTCATTTATGGATTAAAGGTGCTTAAAAATAAATGGGAAGAGAATATGACAGAAGGCTGGGCAATGAACATGAACAGAACAAAAGACACAGTATCAATGGCCAATTTCAATCGTTCAAATAACCTAACATGGTAAAACTGTATGTTGGTACAACCCACTAGAAAGTACTAGAAATCAAGAAGCATTAAATATCAACACTTTTGATTCCAGAGGAAGCTATCTTAAAGAAATAATCCAAGAGAAAAAAGTTGCATACAGGGATATAATTATTGCAGCTTTATTTAATAATGGTAAAAACTCTAGAACTATAACCATGTCCCACTTGGGAAATGTATAGTAAATTATGGCATGTTTACTCAATGGAATATAAAGTTGTGAATACAATGTTGAAACATGGCAAATTACTTATGATATGTTAAGTGGAAAAAGCAGACATACAATATTAAATACACATTATAATTACAACTATTTACTGAAAAAATGAAGTCAGTTGTTTTCCTGTCTTCCTCCTTACACATCAATAAAAAGTGCAGACAAAAGGACAGGCAATGGTGAGGAAAAAATAGAAAAATAGAGACTATTCCACAAAATCAAACATATTACTAGTCTGAGTTTCAGAAAGAGTGAGAAGAGAAAATATTGAGGGGAATTATCTAAGAAATTATCAAAAACAATTTGTTTATTATTACTATTTTTTGACTTACAAAATGTTAGATTGATTTACAAAACAGACTACGTGCAGAAACCTTGTTATTTATCAGGATATGGAGATGAATAAGAAGCTTCTTAACTCCTGTAGAAACCAATGACTCAGTGGAAGATATAAATAATATATAAAAAATTTAATTACAATTTATAATATGGAGTGATAACACATTTCTATAATGTACAAGATTCTATGGTAGCACATTAATGTTAATGGTGAGAGATCTATAAGTTACCATTTTAACTTACATTAAAATATGAGAACTTGAAAAGATCTTTGTAAAGTCTAATTAATCCTCCCACTTATAAAGTTGAGAAGGCTGAGATCCAGAGAGTGTAAATAAATAGATCCTAGTTTAGATGAATGCTTTTCTTTTCCAGATGAGAAACTGAGGCCTAGAGAAGACACAAGCTTTTTCTAAGCGTGTAGAGAATATCTATGGAAGATGTAGTTCCAGAGCCTCATCTCCTGATTGCAAATCTAATGTTCTCTTCGAATGAAACTTACACCTAGATTCCATCAACAAAAGCATGAAGTAGCTGACAGAAGAAATGAGCTACTTATCTTCTAGAGAAGAATAAGGCAATGGAGAATAGAGGGGGCAGGACCTCATCTCTGTCTCAATAACTCAGGGAAGAGCCGTGAGTTTGCAAGTCCAAGTCAGAAACTTAGATGTCTGTATATGCTTCATCATTCCTTCCACCCTACCTAGTTCCAGTTAATCTGAAATTCTGGCAAAAGTATATTCAACAAAATTGTGTTAGGAAAATATTGTCTAAAGGGCAAAAATAAAACTAGATCCCAACCTCACACCAATCACAAAATTATATTTCAGATGGATTAAAACCAAAACTAAACAAAATGCACAAATCATGGTAAAAGGTTGATAAATATGACTATATCAAAATTAATAACTGTTTTTAAGACAAAAGTAACCGTGGATAAAGTTAAATAAGTGACAGGCAAGGAGAAGATATCTGCAATGTATATAACAAAGGATTTGTATTCAGATTATATAAAGAATTCCAAATAATGGATGAGGAAAAGATAATCCTACTGAAACATAGGTAAAGCATATGAATAGATAATTTACAGAGAAGAAAATATAAATGGCCAATAAAAAAATAAGAAAATAGAAAATTACAAAGGACCATTTTTTTAATAATCAGTTTGGTAAAAATATTTTTTGAAAATACGCTGATATCAAGTGTCTTCAAAGATGTAGAAAAAATATGAATTCTTTCTAATATATTGCTCATGGGACTATTTATTGGTACATCTTCTTTGGAGAATAGTTTGGCAATATTTAATATAGCAGAAGATGCATATAGAACATAATCCAGCAATTCCATTTCGACATATATATCCTAGAGAAACTCACACAAACACACAAGAGGACATGTGAAAAAGATGTACACTACAAGTTTACAATAGCAAATTAAAAAAAAAAAGTTACAAAAACCTAAATGTTCATCGAATAGGGAATGAGTAATTTAATTTGAAGTATAGTCACATGATGAAACACTATATGGTAGTCAAAACGAATGAATGATATATGAATAAAAACAGTGCTTTAAAAATATTTTTGAGAGAAGTGAGTTGGAGAATGACACATACAATATGACGTCATCTACTTAAATATCACAAAGCCAAAATGATACTATAGAGATATACATATTTAGTGAAAAGAATAAATGTATTCATGAAGAAAATGCATACCAAGTTCAACAGAATGATTTTTCTGAGGAAGAAGGGAGGTGAGTGGGACTGAGAAGAAAAATGATGATAATATCAAAATGAGATGGCATTAATATTTTTGAATGCTAGGTAGTAGGTCAATGGATAATTATACTATTCTCTAAATTTTTTCTGTACGTTTGAAATTTTTCACAATAAAAAATTAATATATTTTCCTTTAAAGCAGCTGGTAATTTAGATTTCTCTCTAATCCCAACTGACTTTTTCCTAGGTATACTTCGTTGCTGAAGATTAACTAATCAAATGGCTTGGGCGCCATTATGATTTTGGATAATGATGTTTTCTTCCAGCTCTTATACAGAGTAATCATGTTCATTTCAAAGAAAACATGTGGCAGAAAACTGAGGAGAAAATCGTGCCAGACTCTAAGAAGTTTACTGAATAATTTAAAGCATGTCCATTTTAAGTTTAGGAAAAAAATACATTTCTCTTATTCTCCGTTGGTAATTCTCAAGTGGTTTCATTTTTGTGATACACAAATTGGTATCATAAAGCAAAATGGAAATCAAGTTAATTTCCGTAGTCTTATAACTGCTTTGTTGGTGCTACAATTGCATCTGCAGTTAGCACTTTCAAGGTAGTTTTGTGCATTCCAATTACTTGTCTACTTGCCTGTCTCTGCTAGACCCTTGGAACACTTTGAAGATGGGAACCCTGTCTTGCTCATCAACACCTTTACCACATGGACATGCAGTAAGTGTTTTTAAAATGATTTTATAAAATTTCAATTTTCATCTGTGAATGGGGATATTAGATACAACAGTTTAACAAAACATTTGCAAGGAATCTTGATAGATTCTGATCTTTTGAGGCTCTGAATCAATGAAGTTGGAATGATAGTAACTCTTTGAGTCATCTGGTTTCCTGCCATTGTACTAAGCACATAAAATGAGTATGGAGTTGCTTGTAGTTGCTGTGGTTGTTTTTCCAGAACTGTAAGCACGAGTATTGGGATAATTTTGTAAAGGTCACTCTGAACAGCCTCATGGAACGGTGTAATAAAGTCCACTTAATGATAAATATGCATTTCACTGCCAAAATAGAACACAATCCTTGGCCAACTATCTAGGCATAGTTTCTTTCAGCTTACAGGCTCTAGAAACATATTTTGGGCCAGAAGAACTCAAGGAAGGTACAGAGGAGAGGTTGCCAAGCCACATAGAAAAACTTCCTTGTATTCCTTTTTTGAAATCTCTTTTCTAATTCACTTTTTTTTTCTGTTTTATTTTACTGTACTTGATATATTTCCTAAACCTAACTGAAATCCCTTCTGAAGCATGGCAGAAGCCTAGATAAAAGAAAACAGAGAGGAGTATGACTTTAGAAAAACACATGATATATATAGTTAAAAGAATTGGTTTTAAAAAGGAATACTTAGAAGTAAAAGGGTAAATTGTATCTACACCACAACTATGTAAGAAAGTAGGCATACAGGAAAAAGATCAGAACGAAATATGTCAAATTATCACAATAATTAACTTTGAACATTAGGATGATGATTTAAATTTCTTTCTACTTTAATGTTTTCAGATTGTCAAAGACTATCTTTATAATGAAACTATACCTTATTTTTTATTTTTTTGCAGTACACGGGCCTCTCACTGCTGTGACCCCTCCAGTTGCGGAGCACAGGCTCCAGACGCGCAGGCCCAGCGGCCATGGCTCACGGGCCCAGCCGCCCCGCGGCACGCGGGATCCTCCCGAACCAGGGCACGAACCCGTGTCCCCTGCATCGGCAGGCGGACTCCCAACCACTGCGCCACCAGGGAAGCCCATATACCTTACTTTTAAAGGACTTACACATTTAGACAGTACACAGGCAATTCTCAAATGTTTAGCAATTACATATTTGCTTAGCATCTTAAAAACTGTCTTGACTGACCTAAACTTAACCAAGTTGACTGATTAATCAGTGTTCTCCCTAGAATTAAGTACTGACTGATGCCAGGGACAGCTAAACACTCCTGGTTAGAATGAGTTTGCAAACAGCTCAAGAGCTGGAGTCATAAAGGCCCGGATCTGCTGGATGACAAAGCACAGTGTTCACTCCCTCAACGCCCCACTGTCTTTTATTAAATGGAGAAATTTTATGAACTCACTGGTTTTGCTCTGAAGATAATGTGTGGTGTTACAGACGTATGTGAAGTGCCTGAATTACTTTTGTCACAACATAGTTCCCTTTCCTCTTCATCTCACCTTCCTGGTTATTCCTTGCCAGATATACTGGACACATCGGTATTAATATGTCCCATCTCTTCTTTTAGCTGAGATGGTCTTATCTGTATTTCATATTCAGGGAAGTATTGTTAAGGTTTTCTTAGGCAGAGATGACCTAAAAATCCAATCAGGGCTTCCCTGGTGGCGCAATGGTTAAGAATCCACCTGCCAATGCAGGGGACACAGGTTCGAGCCCTGGTCCAGGAAGATCGCACATGCCACAGAGCAACTAAGCCTGTGAGCCACAACTACTGAGCCTGTGCGCCTAGAGCCCATGCTCCACAACAAGAGAAGCCACCGCAATGAGAAGCCCGCGCACCACTAACCGCTCGCTACAACTAGAGAAAGCCCGCGCGCAGCAACGAAGATCCAACGCAGCCAAAAATAAATAAATTTATAGAAAAAAAAATCCAATCAAAGTTGGCATAGCACAGGCCAGCCGATGAGGGTGGATGGTGGGAAGAGCTCTGCAAATAGAGATAAAAGTAATCAGACTTGCTCTTTCAGGGATCTGAAAAGGAAGACAGATGGTATAGCATCCTTCATCAATAGTGACTGCAAAGCTAAACTGCAGAGAGAGAAGCTGAGATGCTATGTATAGAGAGAGGAACATCTTGGATTCCACAAGACCAAGAAAAGGAGGCAGCAGCAAATCCTCAGAGGTCTGCTGGTTCCCGATGGCTCCTTAGGTCTAGTTCTGATGTGTATTCTTAAAATAAGAATTCTTTGTATAATAATGTTTAGAGGCAGATAAACTGCTTTAATGCAATGTATGCCCTGACTGGGGAGAAACTCCAGGTTCTAAACTCTAGGTTCTTTTATGCCAGAGCAGAAACAATACCTGCTTATGTAATCTCATGGCCCTGTCTAAATGCCATCATGAGGGAGCAAACACTTATTCTTTGATTTCTAAAGAATATGCAGTTCTTGAAGAGATCATGTTAATGGTACCTTTGCTTCTTATTTGAAACAAAAACATTTATGATCATCTGAAAGATAAAATTTGGTCTGTGGATTTCTGGGTAAAGTGTGGAAGTAGGAAAATCTACTGAATTATTGCTAAGGGTCTGTGAATACATATGAAAACTAAGGCTTGGAAATGGAAGAGTGTGTCTTTCACATACCATTGCATTATTTTTCAAATATATGTCAACACTACTGCTATTAATAATATACAAATTTTAAGCATTACTGAATTTATAGTAGCTATTTGTCACTCTGTGTTCTTTCAATCAACTAATAATGAAATCACAATTACTAACCTTGGAAGCTTGAAAAAGTGTTGGCCCTATAAAGACGTCCTAGAGGTATAAAATAGCGCTGGAAAAATTGGGAACACCTAACACAACCTGTAGGCCTGAGGAAACCTCGATAGGTTTGAGTTTATCCTCAACAGAAAAGAATATTAATTCTGAAGGCTGGGAGTATTGAAGACCCTGCTGGCTGGGTTAGAGCATTTGGTGTGAGTCACATTTTTTATTCTGATGAGTATACCTATTTAGAACAACATAAAGGGAGTGTCAGTTTCTCTAGTAACTGCTGGGCTGTATTGTTAAGAGTCACAAAAAAATAGATACTTGACATTGGTTATCAAAAAAATAGATATATCTGAAGAATTATACCACCATCAATCCGCCCACGAACACAGTATCTTCTTCCCTCTTTTCACAAATACAGTCACGCTCCTGTATTATCTACCTCCTAAATATCACCCAAATTTGTACAAGTCTCTGAATCTGTGCTGTACCACTTCAGCCCAAGCCAATATCACTTCTCATGTGGACAATTATAACTGTCTCCAAACTGGTTTGTTTCCATCTACTTCCTGCCTAATTCATTCTCCAGAAGGATCTTTTGAAAATGCAAGTCTGATCAAGTCACTTCCTTTTTAAAACCTTCCATAGCTTCTTAATCCTCTTAGAACACAGTTTAAAAAACCCTTAACACTCCTTATAAGATTCATCGCAATATGAAACCCGGCTGCTTGCTACCTAACTCTTCAGCCTCATCGAATGCCACTCTGCCAAGTTCCTTTTTAAGCTCCAGTTTCTCACCAGGTTCAATGTCAAATCCAGCTCTTTGCACCTGCTATTACCTGTGTTGGGGGCACTCTTTCTGTACCTCCTTCACCTGGCTGACTCCCGTTCTTACTTTGGATCTCAGCATAAGTCTCACTTTGTCTCTGTCCTGAATCCCTTAGATGAGGTTTTTTTTTTTTTTTGCGGTACGCGGGCCTCTCACTGTTGTGGCCTCTCCCGTTGCGGAGCACAGGCTCCGAAAGAGCAGGCTGAGCGGCCATGGCTCACGGGCCCAGCCGTTCCGCGGCATGTGCGATCTTCCCGGACCGGGGCACGAACCCGTGTCCCCTGCATTGGCAGGCGGACTCTCAACCACTGCGCCACCAGGGAAGCCCTGATCAATTCTTAATCATCTGTTTATTGTGTTTTCCCTACCATAAGCTCCATGAAAGAGTCTTTTCTTTCCGCTTCTAAATTTTTCCATTACAGGGCTTCACACATAAGCCCTCAATTAAAACCTGTTAAACTGGATTTATCAATTAATGTCTACTGAACTGGATTAACTGTCGTACTCTCACAGAAGAAACTTTCAAGTCCCAAAGAGGCAACTTAAGAAATCTATTGAAAACGGATTTGTTTCAGATAGTTATCATCCATAAGGCACTTTGCCTTTCTTATAATTTTTAATTCCAAATATTTTATCATCTTTCTTGCTATTGTGCATAGAATATTTTTCCAATTTTCATTTCTGAAAGCTTTTTTGATAGACTAAAAGAAAAGGCTATTTGTTTTTGTAACTTATCTTGCATCCAGCCTCCTTTTAAAATCTTGATTAATATTTGTTTATACTTGAAACTTTGGATTTTCCCTAAATATGCTCAGCAAAAAAAAAAAAATGATAGCTTAATCTCTTTCTCAGTGTTTGTTCTGCTTATTTCATTTTGTAATTATATTTCTTTTGCACAAGTGAAGAACAATAGAAGTCTTTAATTTTTCTCAGAGAAGGCAAGGTATAAATGTACAGAGATAAATCTGTATCTATTCCTGAGAAAAGTGGCTCATTGTGAGATTTTTGCCCTGTAACACTTATACTACTTTAAAATTCTAGTAAGAAAACATGAGATTTACCTATTACATTTGGTAAAAGTAGGTAGAGATGGAACGAACTTAGAGATATCCTAGTTTAACCCTACTCATTCAACATATGAAACTAAAGCCCAGCAAGGGAAAGTGATCTGACCAAGACAAACAGCTAGAAGCAAAGCCCAGGCATGAATACCAAGATTTTATGACCTCTGGGACAATGTTTTCTATAAAAGACGTTGTTAATTAGAATTTTAGATGTGAATTTAAAACACTGTTTTTTGTGTGCTGATTTTTTCATATTACATTTAAAGAAATAAGTTGATAATCTAAATTAAAATATTTACTATAACTTAAAAGTTTTATTATTACTAGCACAGCAGAAGCTTCAGGTTTCCTTCAAAATCCATTTCCTTCTTCCTTAATAATAAAAACCCTAACTTATAGCAGGTGTTTTGCTAAATGTGGCTAAATTGTGGCCAGTGGCATGTATGTCAATTTTCAGGAGGTCTGACTTAGGGGAGGATCCTTAAAAGGGAAGGATGCACCCTTCATCTCCCCTTCCTCCTTCTTCCTGGTAGAAAGCACATGTGATGGCTGCAGCCAAGTTGGACCATGAGATGGAAGTGACATGTTAAAGATCATGGAGGTAAAGGGAAGAAGGAGACTGAGTCCCTGAGAACTTCGTGAAGCTCCCCTATCAACCCTGGACTGCCTACCTCTGGATTTCTTTTATATGAGTAAGAAATAAACTCTCCTATTAAGTCATTGTTATTTGGGGTTTTCTATCATTTTAAGCTGAATCTAATTCTAACTGGTTTGTTAGTAAATTACAAGGCTGTAAGCTCTTGCTCAAAAAAAAAAAAAAAGAAAGCATAATAGATGTTTAATAGAATTCTGGTTACATTCTCGAGAGCTTTAAATTTAAAATAATGATAATGATAACAATAGCTGTGAATTGACTACTGCGGGCAGACTATGGAGAGCAGTTATGAAATGGGCTCTAGGGCTTCCCTGGTGGCGCAGTGGTTGAGAGTCCGCCTGCCGATGTCAGGGTACACGGGTTCGTGCCCCGGTCCGGGAAGATCCCACATGCCGCGGAGCGGCTGGGCCCGTGAGCCATGGCCGCTGAGCCTGCGCGTCCGGAGCCTGTGCTCCGCAACGGAAGAGGCCACAACAGTGAGAGGCCCGCGTACCACCAAAAAAAAAAAAAAAAAAAGTTAAAATGTGTAACAGTAAGAGAATAGTGAAGTAAACCTTGTCTATGCATATGGTGGAGTGTAATGTCTTAAAATTACATTTGTGAAGAGTTTTAATTGCAAGGGTGGTGCTAAGGAAAAGAAAAGTAGAATACAAATTTTAAAGAAATGAGTAGTCTCAATTAGAAAACAATATAAAGGAGGACAATATAACCTATAAATAATAGATTGTAGGTGATTTTTATTCTTTTCTCTGATTTTTCTTTTGTTTTCTGATTTTATTTTTTCTATGTTTTGCTTTCTAATTTTTCTACAGTGAGTAAATATTATTCTTTTTATTCAGAAAAAGTACTTAAAAAGAGCAAATTCCCGGCTTTCAATGAAGCTCACTTAAGAGCTGTCATATAAGAGTAAGGGCTTGAAGTACCACATTTGTTCAATGAATTACCTGGAATGCCAACAGCAGCCCTCTTTTGTTCTAGTTTTTGGAGTTTTGTCAAGTGAGTTTTTAAAATTAGATTAAAAAAGTTTTTTGAAAGAAAAAAGCAATCTCTCCTTCACTTAATTAAAAAAGAAAAATTCTACACTCAAATCTAATCCTGGACAACCACAAAACTGGAATATTCTCACTGTTATAATGAGGCAGACTCAATCACCATGTTAACAATCAGTGGTGTCCAAGTTAGATTCAAATTCAGAGAAATAACGTGATTCTTGATTATCTACTATAGGAACCAATAACAAATAAAAATTTGGAGAAGCTAGCTGGAATGCTGTATGAATTTTTAGCCTTCCTTCTATTGTATTACCTCCCAGTGAGTTTCATTTCACAGGTGTATAGCCTTACAGACCTATTACAAAAATCTGAGTACTCTTTACCAGCAACCTCTGGTTGGCATTTTAGGAAATGGTTCCCACATAACATAGAAGAAACTGCTCACTTTACATATTCTAAATAAGCAGGCATAAGCACTATAAGAACATAACGTTACTGTCATTGGGCTATGAGTCTTCATAAATACAATGTTCTGAGTTCAAACATCCATGTTCTAGAATAAAGTACCCATTAACTTCACAAATGGTTTAGATGTACCCAATTCAGGAGGTGGCCTGTCAGTTGTACTTAGTTCTATACTTCTTGATTATGAATTCATTTAATTTCTCAATTTAAATTAAAAGCTCTTTGAGAATAGCAAATACTACTTTATTATTAAAAATTGATGGTCAATTAAATGATAGGTTTCTGCTAGGCTTTTTTTTTTTTTTGCGGTACGCGGGCCTCTCACTGCTGTGGCCTCTCCTGTTGCGGAGCACAGGCTCTGGACACGCAGGCTCAGCGGCCACGGCTCACGGGCCCAGCCGCTCCGCGGCATGTGGGATCTTCCCGGACCGGGGCACGAACCCACGTCCCCTGCATCGGCAGGCAGACTCCCAACCACTGCACCACCAGGGAAGCCCCTGCTAGGCATTTAGTATGTATTACCTCTGGTTTTCACAACAATTTTGTGAGACAGGTTATAATTTACATTCAATATAGATCTTACAATCATTTTCCTGAACTTGAGATCGTTTTAAAGTCACAAATTTCCTTCCTTTTGATATTGGAAACCATATAGAACATGTCAGTGGGAGGATTCAGAGCTATTAATCACTAGCCACTCTGGCACAACTGTGGTCAAATTTCAATCCAGAAACAAAATGGGAGTCATCTCAAAGAATCAGTAGCCAAAGTACTCCAAGAAGTTTCCTCAAGCTTTTTGGCCTAGTATACCATTCATTTTCCTTTAAATTCTTTTAAGAAAGGAAACTAAAATTCACTAAAATCCTTGTATATGCCAGAGACTGTTCTAAGTGCTTTCATAGACGTTATGTTATTAATCCTTGAAATTAATCTCAGGAATATAATTCTTGTTTTCCAAAAGTAAGATAACTTGTTCAGAGCAACTAGCCTCATCTTTGAAGTCATGTCTCTTTTATCCATACCATACTTCCCTCTAGTGAGAAACATGTCTTATATAAATGTCTTATACAAAACAGGATGTTGTCTACTAGCCAACTGGTATGTGTAGACCTTATCTGGATCCTGATTCAGAAAAACTATAACAATACTTATGAGCTTGAACATTGACTAGATATTTGATGATATTAAGTAATTTGGGGGGTACATAACAGTATTGTGGACATGTTTTAAAGAGTCCTTATAGATACATATATAAAAATTTATAGATGCAATGATATAGTGTCTTAATTTGTTCAAACTAAACCACTGGAGGGGGAAGGATGGGTACAGAAGTGAAGCAAAGTGACTTTAATAATGGTTAAAGCTGGGTGATGGGTACATGGGCATTATTACATCATTCTCTTCAAATGTGTATGCTTTCCATAATCAAAAAGTTTTTAAAAAGAGGGGAAAAAAGGCCTGTGTAGAAAGGTAGAGAGAGTCCTGGGTTTAAATAACACCTTTATCGCATGGTAGCTGTGTCACCTTGAACAAATTACTTTCTGAGACACAGTTTCTCAGTCATAAAATGAAGCTTACCTTGCAGACACTTACCTTGCAGAGCTGTAATGTGGATTCAATGAAGTGATGTGTGTAAATATCCAACACAGTGCCCTATACACTCTAAATTCTTTACACCAATGGCCCCCAATCTTTTTGGCACCAGGGACCGGTTTTGTGGAAGACAATTTTTCTACAGACCAGGGGTGGGGATGGTTTTGGGATGATTCAAGTGCATTACATTTATTTTGCACTTTATTTCTATTATTATTACATTGTAATATATAATGAAATAATTATACAACTCATCATAATGCTGACAGGAGGCGGAGCTCAGGCAGTAATGCGAGTCATGGGGAGCGGCTATAAATACAGATGGAGCTTCGCCTGCTCACCCGCTGCTCACCTCCTGCCGTGCGGCCCAGTTTCTAACAGGTCACAGACCGGCACCTGTCTGTGGCCGGGGGTTGGCGACCCCTGCTTTACACCATTACTATTTAATGTTATTACAAAGTATAAATTATCTCTGTTTTCATTTCCTTGCTCTCCTGACTTAGCCTAGAGATAACTTCTAATATTCAGATGAATCTGATCTTGGTTAAGAGCCAGAGATGAATGATATAAGCCCTCTGTGTACATGGTCATCTACAGAGCACCTCTTTGGAAGGATATCTCTTTTCCAGTTTCTCCTGTACCGCTGGTGACCTGGATCCAGACCACCTTCCTCTGCCGCTCCACTTCACACCAGTTGCTTCTTTCTAATACCTACACCAGCAATTCTGGCCTATACCTCTTGTTTTATGAATGAATCATATGCTATTTTGTATTCTTCCTTTTATAACCAGTTTACTGAATGGGTTAGCTATATAGCTTTATTTTCTCATCACTGCCTCAAATATGCTCTACTGTGTCTCCCTTTCCCCTTCCAGGATGATATTTTGGGCTGATCTATATCTTTTCAGGTAACAGAAAAGTGGTTGTTTCTAAGGTATTAAAAATTTCAGTCTAATTTAAATGTAAATTTCCACTATATATCTAACCCGATCTCTCCTTTCTCAGTTCAATTTTGAACTAAGCAGTGGAGAAGAGATTGTAATCTGTTCTTTATCCTGCTTGCTTCCCTCCTCCATCGTTTGCTCTGCTTCTCTAGGGAGGCGGGCAAGAAAAGGAGGTTAGATAGGAAATGGGCAAAGTTTTACTTGACTGGTACTGGTGTAACCTGGTCATTGACACCCTTTGTGAGTCAGATGCCCAGATGCTGCTTCTCATAATCCTGGGTGTTTGTGAATTCTTTAGTAGCTCCTGATTAGAAACTTCCAAACTTTACAACTGATTGATGGGGCAATGTACACTTGACTTGCTACCACTCCTATTCAACTGCCCTCCAGTGGCACACCTCTCTAAAAGGGACCTAAAAATTTATCAGACATATCTCCTTTCAAGGAACTTCCAGTTTCATAGGACAGCTGGCACATATACAGGTAACTATGAGTCCAGATGCGATAAGAAGCCTGAGAGATAACTCTTGGCTAGGATGACTAGAGAAGGATCCCTAGGAAAGAATCAGATTTTGATCATCAGGGCTGTGGAAGCTCATGAGAAATGATTTCCATTGTCCCTGAGGAGAAGCCACTGTCCCTGCTGGAACGCACTAAGAGGCACAGAGCTTGTCTAAAATGGATTCCCTTTGGACACATGCACGTGTGGGTCTCTTTTGTTTCTTCCATCAGTTTTCCCTGCCCTTACATTGTTCAGATCTACATATACCTGCTGAATCCAGGAATGGAAGGCCCAGTTATTCTGATAGACCTCTTTATCCCATTAGGATAAAAATCTTATTTCCAAAGCTTCCCTGCTGGAACAAACACATGGGCATGCCACGGTTGCCATGGTTCCACTAGACTCTCTCTGAAAACTGAGACATGCTTACTCCACTGAAAAATGCTATGGGCTCAACTACAACATGAGAAATCCTGAGAAAAATATAAAAGATATAGATGTAGCTCAAATCTTAAATAATTTAGGTTTTCCCTCCAGAATTATTTTATTTCGAAATCACGTTTTCAGTTTAACTGTGTAAAAACCTGGTTACAGTTATCATGTATTTGTTATTCTATCCTAGGAGCTGAGGTGGGGAAGGATAGGGGACAGGGTACTTATTTTGGCAGACATACCTCAATGCAATAATTTGCACAAGATCAGTACTTTGATTCTTAAATTATCTTTTAAAATAAAAGATAAACTAAAATTCTAAAGTTGAATAATAATTATAAATTTCTTACCATTACATGGTACTATACAATCTACATAGTAAGTTCAAAGTCATATCAATCTCACAATAATTCCTAACTAGAGAGGGTAGGCAATCTCATATCTATTTTCACATGACAAAACTAAAACTCAGAAAAGTAAAGTAACTTTTCCAGGACTTCACACTTAACGATACCTAAAACATGGCTGTGATGCCTGAAGCACACAATTAATGACTCCTAGTCTTAATGTACTTTCCATTACATAGTTCAGTTTTTGTCCTTTTCTGACTGGGTTCTTTAGAACTACAATAAGATGGTAACAAGCATATTTCAACATAAGTTCTCTGTGCAAACAGGTTTGGAAACATAAGGTTAAGCGAAGTAAGCAGATACTGGGTCTTTACAACAGGACCACTCAGATTTATTATTAATATGAAAATATGCACTGAAAATATTTAAGAGTGGGGAGTAGGAAGCACTATTTACCTCGAAAAACGTTTCCACAAAACTCTTTGAGGGGAAATAACTACCAGTGTCTTGGAAATATTTCTTTAAAGAAACAAAGTCTAGGGCTTCCCTGGTAGCGCAGTGGTGGAGAGTCCGCCTGACGATGCAGGGGACACGGGTTCGTGCCCTGGTCCGGGAAGATCCCACATGCGGCGGAGCGGCTGGGCCCGTGAGCCATGGCCGCTGAGCCTGCGCGTCCGGAGCCTGTGCTCCACAACGGGAGAGGCCACAACAGTGAGAGGCCCGCGTACCACAAAAAAATAAATAAATAAATAAATAAGTAAAAAGAAACAAAGTCTATAATGTCCTTACCACCAAATTTAAACCACCTTCCCTTTCAACTCTGCCACTTCACCTAGAATGAGAAAACTTTCAAAAGGGCTTCCTTTTAATGCCATTTCAAAAGTGTTGATTTGTTATAAGGCTATTTGCTCTTAAATATTTTGCTTAAAATGTAAAACAATCTATGACAGTATATTGAGCTTATTGTGTGCCTATCATGTATATGTGTATGTATGTATGTAGGTAGGTATGTAACTGTATGTAGCTGCACCTCTCCCTCACCCTCGCTTTGAGAGCCGTTCTCTGCTCTTGGCCAACGTGCATTAGTGCACACTTCTACAAATGCTCAACAAACAAAGGCTCTGAGAGGCCAACCCTGCCACGAACATGCTCTGCAATAGTATTGTGTGCTCCACTAAGGATTCCCTTTCTGCCATTTATTTGATGTTATCTGATGGACATTTGATGGACCAAAAATATGTAAGTTTGATAATGCCAGACCTGACACCAAGAAGTGAAGTAAGGATGTCATTAGAATGTTTCAAACGCACTCAGGGCACCTCAGAAAAAGGTAAAGGAAGGAGAAGATAAAGGTTGGAAGATAATTAAAGGTTAGCAGATATCCTCCAACATAATTTATGAAGAGCATTATAAATCACTGGATGGGGATGGATTGTTCATTAACTGAACATTAGTCAGTAGAAGCTTTGGGAACTTTAGTAGGAGGCATGTCTTAAATGAATGGAGAACTTTTCCAAACAGATGCAGGAACATGGGTCTATGCTAAGGCATTGATTCATTCAGTATACCTTCTCTAGGACCACACTCACCATGCTACCTGGGATATGTGTGTATTTGCTATTATTTAACCACCAGAAAATTAGGACAAATATACCTAGAAAGAGCAGAACACCTAAGTGTCCTGCTAGGAGAAATGGTGAAGTGCAGGAGGGAAGGTAGAGGTCCGAAGGGGGAGGAAGAATTATTTACTATGCACTAAGCTCTTTTAGGTGGTATGGATATCTATATCTATATCTATATATCTATATCTATATATATATATCTATATCTTGAGGACACCATATATATATGTATATATATATATGAAGATTCCTATAAGGTAAATATATGATCCCATTTCACAAGTAAGAAAAAAAGCCCCCCAAATTAATTAGAATCAAAAGTCCTACCCAATTCTGTGCATCATCCAATACTCCTACTACACAAAATAGCCTCAGAATTTAGGTGCAACTTTTGCAGACTTCAAAAGGAGAAAAGGATGCTCCTTTTTAACTCCAGATAAGAAATATACTTGAAATTCCTTAGTAAGTAGGGCAGGAAATAGGGGGAGAAGGGAGGAAAAAGCTGAGGAGAAGTGAAAAGCCTCTTAGAAGACCTAAAGACAGTAAGGCCATTTTGGATTTGTGTGTGTGTGTGTGTATGTGTATAGGGGCTGGAAACACGTTTTCAGTTCAGTGGGAAAAAGGGATTAGGAGGTATATTTTCCTTATCATAAAAGCCCTAGGAGAAAAAAATGAAGGAGTAGATTGTATGATCATATGAGTCCTCCCACAGATACATTTGAAAGATAAGTCATGAAATTAGTTGGAGTAATAAGGGAGGTGAGCAGAGAGTATCAGACAGAAATCTCTTTTTTGGAAGATATTAAAAGATAGAAGTATCATCGTATAATATTTAAACCAAAGGCAAAACTCTTGAAATATTTTCACTGAGTTTCAGTGACCCACTGGAGGCTTGGGTGGGAGGCAAGGGCCACATTATTTAGCTACATGGGAAAATAATTAATAGATGACCTTAAAATGTATTCAATAAGGAAACAAGCTTAAAAATGTCCTCTTATTTCCATATTCTGTTGTGTCTAATTATATGCTGGTATTATATGGTAGGGAGATGGTGGTAAAGAAAAGGTATAATGGAAATGGGATGCATTTAAAGAAAGAATGAGAGAAATGGGAAGTTTGAGGTCTCAGTGTAGGTACTTCTAGAAATTTTTTCCTCTATGCATCTATACCACATTTTTATTTCACTTGACGTACTGAACTGTACTTATCTTCCTCATTAGGAATAACTTCCTTGAAGGCTGACATTGTATTTTATTTAATCCTGATTCCACAGTGACTACACAGTGCTTGGCACACTTACTTAATAGATATTTGTTTTACAAGGTAGGTTAAGCACTGTTAACTGTTCACTGGTCATAGCTCAATACCTTATTCAGAGGTTCCATTATGAGTGGAATTACTACAGCTCAGAGACTAAAGTGGTTTAGGAACCATTGATTTCTGATGAAAGGAATGATAGTGATGACAATGACTATCATTAATTGCACACTTTCAATAATGAGGCATTGTGTTATATCCTTTAATACATAGTCTTCTGTTCTCTGTTCAAGAATCCTGTGAATTACTATTTTAAATGGAAACTGAGGCTAAGAGGTTAAACAACGTATTCAAGGTCATAGAACTAATAAACTGTGGAACTAGGGATTTTTATCTAAATGTATCTAGCTTGAAAACTCTTGTTTTACATTTCCTCCTATAGTTTCTTTTGAGTCAACTGAAACCTTCGCGAGGGTTGAGGAATTTTTCCATTTACTAACTAAAAATGGGGGAAGACTGGATGGTTTTCACCTCACTCTGAGGAATAAATACCTTTATAAACATTTAAAAGAAAAACTAACAATTTTGTTTAGAATTTAAACTTATTTCACAATTTCTTTTTTATTTTTCATAAAATTTCCCATATGAGTAAGCAAACACCAAGCACCTTATGTATATATTTAAGAAACACTTGAACCCCTGGAATAAACAAAATTGATAGTCTTTCATCAACTCATAACGTCAAAAGCCAAAGAATTCCAGAAGTTGCTAATTGAAAATCAGACTTGTACAGCACTATTTCATACATTAAAGATAAAATATTATATTAGTAAACATGTCAACTTTATTGATAATGCTTAATGGGCCCCCAATGGGAAATTTCACTCAATTTAAGACTGGGTTTCAAGAAATCAGAAATAAACATGCTAATCACAAATTAATAAAGCCAAGGCAAAATGTAAAACACCAGATTCCTGCAGCACCAGAATCTACTATTCTAAGAAGCCTTCAAATGCGATAAACATGCTAAAGTATGATACAACAGAAATATTAGTATCTAGTTGTTCACATCGGAAAAAACTTACCGAGGCTACAAAGCACATTTAACATGTTAATAATTTGCAAAAAATCTATTTACATTCAGCTCTTCAAAAGTTTCAGAGCCCAAGAGATAATAAACAAGATCCAAAGAAAGGAGAAAAAAATACACTTAAAGTGACAGATTTCTTTTTCAGAAAAATCCCTATTCGAGCAAGAATAAAGAAAAACAGTATTCATTCTATAGATCTATAATAATTGCAAGTAAGTTTAACTGATTTGTTAACACTTTGCCTTTTATGAGCAATACTTCAAAAAAAGGAAATCTTTTCAATCAAGAGAGTCCTTCTTTCTATAAAAACTTCAGCAATTATTGCATTAGATATATTGAGCTTGAAGGCTACTTGGTGAATGAGAGTACTCCAAGTCTTAATTGTAATATAGAACAAAAGGAAATAGGTTGTTCACCTGAAAATAATACAAGAAATGGTTAGAAATGCAGTGCATTGTCTTAAAAAAAAACCCAGAAAAACAATTGATGGCTACACAGCAGGTCATCTGTGTTAGAACTGCAGTAAAGGAAGGCAGTGGAGAAGTCCAGAGAAAACAAAAGAATCATGGACAAATTATCTGACTTGCATGCTTTAAGTTAGCTGATAAGGGTATAGAACATCTCTTTAATGTATTCACAGACACCTTATTATTAAAGTGTCAAACCTCTTTGAGGATTCTTCAGTAATTTGCTATTCCATTTCTGTTTCATTCATTAAGCAGTTTCTAAAGCACCCCCAAGATCCCATTTGTGGAGTTCTCAATGAATGAAGCTGGAAGCAACTCAAACTATTTTGATTCACTTAAAAGAGCATAAGCCGTCTTTAGAAACAAACTGTAAATGAGAAATCTCAAACTGTAAATGAGAAATGTTATGGTCCCTTCACAATGTGAACACGTTAAAATAATTCCATAGCTTGAGACCCATGATCTAAATAATTAGTACACATATCTACCATAGTCTAGATTTACATATTGATATCAATTCTTATAAATAGGTAAAAATAATATACATTTTTACTTATTAAGAAATAAAAGGGAGTATACTCTGTAAGTGGATTAAAAAGCATGCTTAAAGGTATTAATATAGTGCTTTTATGTCTTCACTGAAAGTAAAGTATAGAATAACTTTTAGTCTAGATTTTCCTTTTAGTAACATAAAGATATTTAAAGCAATTCTAATTCTGTGCATGATTTTAGTATAAATGATTTAATTTCTTGACATAATTAACAAGTTACATGTAACTGATTCTTCTGAGAACAAATATTTAATTGAGAAATATTACAGAGTATCTATAAAAGACATTGTATAGACATTGTGGAAATATGAAAAAGATCATTAAAATCTCTGCCCTTGTGAAATGTGCTTTCACTTTGCAGATATGTCTTTAAGATAAAAATGTTCCTTACTCTACTATATTTTTTACGTGCTGAAGGGATGGATTAGGTAACTTACATGGATCCCATCCAGTTCATATACTCTATAAATTATGTGAATTAACCACTGGATAGTAGAAATATCACTCATTTATTAATTTATCTCTGCACCATTTGATACTTTAGGAAATTAATATATTTATATCTACTAAATGCAACTGAGGTGGACATTGTCACTTTCAACCTTAGATTAACTGAATGGGATCCCCTCGATAAGAAGAACCTTCCTAACTTCCTAAAGAATCACTAATCGTAGGAGCATAAAAATTACTCCATACAAAGAAAAAGACGTTTAGAACAACATTAAATATATTTCGCTCTTGCGAATTAGGAAATCACACATTTCATATCGCTATTATACTGTCATTCTATGAAATTCCACAGGGAGCTCCTCAGCAATGTTTGGAATCCATACCTATATACAACCCAAATAGAAAACCTATAGCTTGCCCAGGACAACATTTCTAACCATGCTATCCTATTACAGAATGACCAGCAAATCAAAGCCGGACGCTTAGCAGCTACAAGTCTCTGATATCTGCAGAAGCTATGTGGTGTTCACAATAGCTTGGACATGCCTGTTTTCAGAACAGGATAGCAAGACGAGGTGACATCTGACCCAAGAGCATTTGTTAGGGACAGACTCTACGGGACAGAGCTTCAGTAAAGGTTTACCGTGAGGGAAGTGGTTAAATTGAACTGTTGATTGGGGAGTGTGTTGAGAAACTCACCACCTTGCTTCCTTAGCTTCCTCAACAATTTCCAAGTGTATTTAGCTCTCAAACGAGGAAGAGACGCAGACTTTGTCTTTCTCAAGCCTCCACTAATGTTTCAGCTTTTTCAGGTAAAAATTCCTGGCATTTCCCCAAAGGGGACGTTTGTGCTGGTTTCAGTCTCTTTCTGAGTGCCTGCGAGAAGCGACAGGAATGCCTGGAGTATCTTTAAAACGCCTAGAGCTTTATTGCACAGGCACTCAGGAAATGTTTATGAAAGGGAGAAAATGAGGGAGAAATAGAGAAAGAAAATGAACAGAAAGGAGAAAAAAAGAAGGAAAGAGAAGGGCCAATTAGGCAGGTATTATTGCCTGCTTTGCAGTCCCTGTCCAGCAAGACGGCACTTTAAAAGCTCTAAAGGTTTTAAAAAGCTGCACTGCTCTCCTCTACAGCGCCTGCTTCAGGTAGCATGATTCAGGCGTCTTCCTTCAGTCTTCCCGCCCAGCCCCCAGCCCCTTTCTCTGCAGGTGGCTTCATCTGGAGCATTTCCATGAAGGCTGGAGACAGGCGGCTCTGATTTGGGTTCTGCCTTCTAGGAGCCAAAGGAGAGCTGGCAGAGCCTGCTGTGTGTTTACACTGCAGCTTCCTCACTCCACTAGGTCCCAGTGCCTGTAGCTGCAGCAGTGCTGGAGGAGGTGAGACAGGTAGAAAAGAGGGAAGGCACCTACAGTTTCTCAGAAGGCTGGATTCCTTAAAGGATCCTGGGGAATAGAGCAGAGAGGGGATACAAATGGGTCTGGACAGTTTTCAAACAGGAGCTGAAGATTCCAACTGGTTTGCCAGTTCTCTCCAAAAACTTGAAGGATTCTAAAGAAATGGACTGAGAAGCTAGGAAGGCCAGACTAAACATCTAATGAGGTGGGTATATCAGAAGTGAGGGACAATAGAAAAAAGAGACAGAGACCATACCAAAAAAAAAAAAAAAAAGCAAGGCAGAGAAGAGAGATGCAATGGTATGAAAAGGGACCCTGGGACTCTCTCAACCGATGTGCTGGGAAGCAGGCAATTATTTATGTCCTTGAGGATGCTGTAAGTACAGAGAGAAGGGAACACTTCCACTCAACAATACGTTTTAATTCTTTATTGCATAGACTAGAAGTTAATTGACTTTCCCCTAGCTCCATGGCCCTGAGCCTCAATTTTCTCATCTGTAAAACAACAGGTTTGGACTAGATGCTTTCGAAGGTCTCTGCCCAATGTTTTCCTCTATAACTGTCAGCCTATGAAGCAAGGTATCTGAGAGCAAACATCTATGAGCTTTCACACCAGGTTTCCCCTACTTTCTCCACCACCCATTTATCAATGCAGCACTACACCTGCACTATTCAGGGAGCTGATTCCAATTTTCAGGGTTGACGAGGAGTATGGCTCAATTATGACAAATGATTGGTCCTTCTGCCCTGGAGTAAAGAAGGGAGGGACAGAGAAGGCAGTATGATTTACACTTTGGGTTTCCAAGGAGAGGATATTCTCGAATTTTCTATTTCAAATTTCATCCACTTCAATAAATTATAAATTCCTTCAAAGGGTTCCAGATAGCCAGACTGACTGAAGAGCCAAAAGTCCTATAATGATCTATCCTATTTGGGGCAAAATTTATTTCATTTCATCCCAGATATTGGATCTACTTTTTCCATGGAAATCCAGCACACACTGGTCATGCTCTTCTCTTGTCTGCCTGCCTCATGCCCTTCTGCCAGCCTGCTTCAGTGCAGCATTTTCTGGGGTTATTAACACCCAAGTTTAATGAGAGTATACTCATGAGTGAGGTGTTCAATGAAGCAGGACGCCCCTCCCCCTCCGCCAGCAACAACACACATATGTAGGCAGTTTAAATGGCAGTGAGGATAAAATGTGTCTTCCCAAGAGTTTCATTTTTAATTTGTCTCAACGTGAAACCCCTTTAAATTGAAAAAATTAATATGTAGAAACACAACTCCCTTGCTCCTCCCGTCTTCAAGTGGGCTATGACACACAGATAGTATACACTTGTTTTTACTACACCCACTAGCATTTCCATTTCATTTCAGTCTCCAAAACATGGCCAGGAGGGCAACTCTAGAAAAATGGATTCCCACTCTGACATCTCACAGGGCACTGATCCGTGCAGTGCTGAGCGCCTCCAGGGAGCATCACCATTTCCTGCCCCCTCCCCCAATTCACCAGAGCCCCTGATTTCCACGGGGGTTTGACCTTGCAAAGACCCTTCTTCCGTTTCTGGGCAAGGAAGAACCCATTTTAACTCAAAACACAGAACGACCTTTTCTCCTTTAAAGAAACACTACCAAAGGTAAAACATCTGGGTTTACATTTTTCAACCCTGCATTCCGGAATGTGAATACAGGATGCAAAGGCAGGTAACTAGTTTGGATCTGACGATCCCCATTCAGAGGCTCTGAGTCTCAGACTCTGTTCAGAATAGAACGGGCTGACAGGGCGGTTGAACATCTTTCCTTTTTTTGCCCATTCACCATCGTGATGAAAAATCAAAACCGAAAAATTATTTACTCATTTCTAAATACTAACAGAGAAATGTGCTTCTAGCGCCTAGCTCTGTGGTTCTAAACACTAACATCCCACTTGGAAACCAACCCTGGTTTCCACACCATCTCGTCCACTCAGTTTTACTTAGCAAACACGTTCGCTGCTCTTCCACGGTGAGAAAAATGGTGCACCAGCCCCACGGATGACAGTTTGGTACTTAACTGCAACCGCTCAAGAGTTTTATCAGCACCCGGAAAACTTCACAGTCGGTCAATTAGCTACTTAAATCTGTGTAAGGAAATCTGCCTACTTAGCGACAAACTTAAAAAGCACCTCTGTTTCACCTATCTTAAATCTAGCCTAAGACAATCCCCCAAACACGCTGCATATAAACATTCCCCCTTCCCCCGCCCCCGTTATTCCAAAAGGTCCCTCATGGACTAACAGTACGTTCATATCACCAGCATTAACCAAAGCAACTGTCACCGTGCATTTAAATGTGTCTATGCAAAGCAAAGTAAGTGACAATAGCCAAAGCATCTCCCAGACAACTGGCTGCACTACACATGCAGAAATGCCACAAAGATCGTATTTTCTACTTACTGTTATAGCGCTGCCCACGGTCACTTAGCGAAAATGATAACTCAACAGTTCTTTGTAAATAAATATATGTACATATATTTAATTCGGATAAACGGTTAAGCCGTCTGCGTGTATGGTTCTCTCACGCTCTTTTTTTCTGTGGAGCTCTAGACTGCTTAAATTCCTCTTGAATCGCGCCTTGCAAGCCCAGCAGTCGCTGCAGCACGCTCCGGTAAGTCTCTGCTGCAGATTGGGAATCCCATAGAAAACCTACGGTCCCTGGAGCCGGATGCGCAGGCGCTGGAGCCGCCGCCTCTCCAGGCACCCCCTCCCCTTTCCCCTCCTTCCTCCTCCCCCCTCCCTCCTCCCTCCTCCTCCGGGCTACGCAGCCCAGCTTGGAGAGATCTGGCGCCGCGACCAAAAGCAGTCAGGCATTGGCGCATGCTCAGTTGGAGGGGCTCGGAGCTTCCGAGAGTGGATTCCATGTCTCCAGATTTTAGCAGAAACGCAAAAGGAAAGTAGCTAAGAAAAGGGAGCCTGGCCACTCGAGCAGCCTTCACCTGGGCTGGCAGAGCGGGCTAGGCTCACCACGCCCCGCGGTTACCCCGTCTGGTGGTGAATCAGGCTGAGGCCAGAGCTGGAACACGTGGAGCCTGCTTTTCCCTCCACCCTCATGCCTAGAGGGCCCCCGGCCCACTCTTTGAGGGGCTGCAAGGGGAAGGAGAAAACTGCAGAAATTCCTTTCTCTGAAGGAAGAGTTCCCAGCAAGCTGTGAGCGCGTCTTCCCGGCTCACTGTCGAGGAAACTGTTATGGTGGGCACTTTGTGCGGGCCATTTCTTCCGAGGGTCTTATACTGGGAGTACAGGGAGCCAGGCCTTCTAGTACCCCACTACTCAGGAGGGTCCTGGTCCAGAACGGCGTTGGAGAAATGTGTGTTGAAGGGAGGTGGCTCTGAAGCTTCTTGTCCTGGGTGACCTTGGGCAAATCATGCTAATCATCAACCAATGGTTAATAATAAGCACCTTGTTTATGCACTAAATATATTTTATTGAATGTGCTTTGGGTGGGGCTGGGGAGGGGATAGTGAAGGGGAGGGAATGAAACTTCCTCGGAATCCTGGGTTGAGGGATTGGACTAAGCCATTTTATAAAGCCCCTTTCTGTGTCCTTGAAGGACACACATTTGCCAGCCCTCCCGGGATCCTGACTGTCCTAGCCAAAGCCTGGAAGACTTGTCAAGGAGTAGTGCCCAGTAAATGTTTGGTGGCTTGCCTACCAGGAAAGCAAGAATTCTTACATGTTCCCAACCTGATCAGTTTCCTTAAGTGTGTTGTTTGTACATTCGCTTATTTCAACAATTATTCAGTGACCTCCTGCCTACTGACCTTAGGCACTTTTCAATGCCTTGGGGATAAAGGCAGCGAACAAAATCCCTGTTGAGGTTTACATTCAGGTGGGAATTTTCAAGAGAGGGAAATTCTGGAAGGTCGACTTTCTCTTTAAGCAGAGAGTTTTACGATTTGCAGAGTGCCTTCAAATGCCTTATCACGTCCAGGAAAACTGCTGTTTTGGGTTCTGAGGACACCATGAGTATCTCCCTTGGCCAAAGGGCTCGAGGCAGACAAACCTCCATTGCTAGGAGGGAGTCTACCCCTGACTGCTAGTAGGGGGCGTCCAGCTTGGAAGAACCTGAGGCTACTTAAGCAAAGATCAAGAGAAACTCCGCCGGACAACTCTCAGGCTTTGGAAGGCTAGTGTTCGGTGACGGCCTCTGCGGTGACGCCTAAGCCGCTGCCTCGAGCTCAAGGCCAACCTGGACCGCCCACAGGTCAGGAACGCGCGCCCCTGGGCCAGACGCCTCGGGCAGGTGGCGCAGAGCGGGAGAGCGCTCCCGGGACTCCCCGGACAAGGCTCTCCGAGGTACCCTCCCGGCAGGGCTCTTCCGCGCGGTGCCGGTGAACGCGGAAACCCGGAGCGTGGATTAGCGCGGAGCAGGGCGCGCGGCCCCGGCGTGCTGCGGCAGCCGAGCAGGTTGTGAATCTGGCGGGCGCCAGCGCTGCGCTCCCCGGCCGCGATAAGCACTGCGTAGCGGGGCTCGCCCGTCCCGATTCTTTCTGTTTCTCGGGATGGGGTGGGGGGGCAAAAGTCAGTTCTCGATAAGTCGCTTTGTTCGCTCACGGACACAACCTCCAGAGCTTTCAAAGTGATTTCCAGTCTTTTGTCGATTTGCCCTACTCTAGCATTTTACGCTGTGCTCTCTGGTTTCTCTCCAGAGAACAGTCTCCGCGCTGCAAACCGCATCAACCGTAGGGGGTCATGATGCCATTTCTTTGCTTCGAGGAGATGTACTTATTTATCGCGCCCTGGAGGTCTCTTTCGTGGCAATGTTAGGTCGTTGATGACTTACTGACAACTTGTGTGTCGGGAAAAATGAACACTGATACTTTAGACCGTGTTGTGCTGTAGGGGAGATGTGATTGAGAAGCGTGCGCGTTTGTGAAGCAGCTTTGTCTAATTGGGCAAGAAGATTTTGCTTGTTAGTTGTATTTGCACTGAAGCGCTGCTTGGCGATACTTAATTTTTAAGCTCCAGTTATTGTGCACCTTTATCTTTTTAAGCTCATTTGTTGTTTAAAAATTGTAGGTGTGTGTGATGCCTTTTATATATGCAACACGAAGTCACAGTAGGGAAGCCCATCCTAAAAACATCGAAGGGATAATTATCATTTAAATTACAGAAAGCAGGTCTCCTCTATAGGATGGTAGAATGATCTTTAAAAGAGGACTGTGGTAGGGACACTAAAAAATGAGGGAGCCCTGTGTTTCTTCCCTTTTTCAGTCATTTTCAGTTGTGATTACAGAAGAGCAGAGATGCGCTGCCCTGGGGTAGAGGGACTGGGACACCGCACCGTGTTTAGTAAAGAAGCTGTCAGCTGCAGCAGTTGTCGCATAACTTGAAGCTATGTCCCCAGCACTGCGGACCGCCCGCGGTGTCAGCTTTCACATCCTGGAGATTTGGGGGAGAGAGAGAGGGGGTACGTCGGGGACAGGAGGAGGGAAGGGGAAGGTGCTTTAGGGAGAGGGTTGTTTGTTTTTTCTGGAGTACTTGGTAGAAGCCTCACTCGCCCGGAAACAACTGAGAAGCCATTTTCCTTTCCTCAATTACAAATTATATTCTTTACTGAAGTAGCCTTACTTCCACCTCACTGCTTCCTAGATTCAAACAAACAAAATAAAACCAAGGACGATTTTTCAGGTGTACACAACTATATTTAATATTTCCATCCACTTTATTTGTGGCATAGACAAATTGAAAACTGAGAATGGCAGTAAAAGTGCAAATTGCCAGTGATATAACAGGTCTAAGCCTGTGGCCCTGTGACCTCATGGTAATATTATTTATCAGACATGCTCTGTATAAAATATACGAGCCAAGAAGGGTGGAACTTAAGGCATGAGGGCATTTAGGAAATTGGAAGAAAAAGTAAGTGTTTGGAAGACAACATTAGAAAATGAAAAGACGCAGGAATTGGAAAAATGGATTTATACTCATTTAAATTCATAAAGAATAATGATAGTAATTTTCTTGTATGGGTAAAGTGCCTTTATTTCAAAAAGCTAAGGGTATTAATCATTACAGAGGAGAGGCATTATGTAAGATAATTATGTTTATCCTGATTTTTAATCCTATTTTTAAAAATATATGGATAGACCAATAAAATAAAATAATTTTATTTTAAAGATAAACAGGAAGTTCAAACAGGAAGTTATCACCTAGAATAAAACTGTACAGCAGTTTTTCTGACACATAAAGTGTTTCATTGTATATGTCTGTACTCTTTCTAAATGTTTTTTTTTTTTCTAAAATACGTGGAAAAATGCAAGACCATGAGGAGTGATTCCCATGCAATTAGAGGGAGCGTTCCATGCCTCTCTACACAGAAGAGGAATTAAAAGCCCTAGTTTTAATAGACTCAGTTGATCATTTCACCCAGCCCACTCCTGATTTATCTCTGTAATCCATGATTGAATCTAAATTCAGTTTGAAAGATCATTCTTTGCTGTGTCACCAATTTCTCTTAAAATTTGAACAATCCACAATAAAAATTAAAGTCCCTGCTGAATGAATTATAGTCAAAGTTTTGAGTTTCCAGAAGTTTCTTGGAATCTCAAAAATAGTCATAGCAAGCACAGGTGATCTACAGCACTTGCTATAACTATTTAAAAATAGAAAATGCTTTATTCCATTCATTCCATGTCTTCTACATTTGGGCCTAACCTATAGATTTATAGCAGTGGTCTTAAGTTGGGAATATTCACCACTATTGTTAGTGATGACACAAAACAAATTATGATAGCAGAATTGGACTATATATGGCCCCTGTTCCTTTTCTTTGATGACTTTTCAGGTAGTCCTTTTTGCTAGGCTGTACTCTTTTTTAGTTGTGTGACTAGCCACTGCCAATATAATCATGGATTCATATTCTGGAACTTCTGTACTTTGGAGACCATCTGATCCTGAAGGGTCTTCAAAAGCCCTTCCTGCCTAAAGCAGATCTTCATGACTTGTTTCTCCCTTCAATCTCTATTTTCCTTATTATACTTCTTTTGAATTTTTACTCAAACTCAACAGAGAATCTTAGCATATAATTTAAGGGAAAAATACATATAATGAATTCTGAGACAACCAACAAAAACCCACAGCCTTTACCAAAGTATTTTCACAGTGGAGTTTACATTTTTACCTACTGCCTGCCGGAGGAAAGAAACAGTTGGCTCTCTCAGTTTTTAGTGTTCTTATC
This sequence comes from Globicephala melas, assembly GCF_963455315.2. NCBI lineage: Eukaryota > Metazoa > Chordata > Mammalia > Artiodactyla > Delphinidae > Globicephala > Globicephala melas. The sequence continues at coordinate 77,380,105 of NC_083325.1, forward strand.
ATATTCCTCCTTTAAAGTTCATGTTACCATCCTAAGGAGGTTCAAGAAGAGAAAGAGTGACCATTGATGACCTTTGATTTTTTTCAGAACATAGGTTTAGCACCTGTACCATAGTCTCTAGGAGAGTGGATTGTACTGATTTTTTAAAAAGAAAGAAAATGCTCGGTAACCAGTAGTGGTGTTCAGTAGTGCCTGCAGGCTGAATTTCTTTTGATCTCATTCATTATTCATTTATCAGGCACCTATTGAGCACCTACTTTGTGTCAGGCAGTGTACTGAGCATTTTATATGCAATATTGTATTTAATAACAACTCTATGAAGTGTGAGATAGGTACTATTATAATCTATTTTACAGATGAGGAGGAAACTGACACAACATATGTATTAGTAACATCTCCAGATGCCTTCTTCAGTTGGCCTTAATTCCTTTTTCTTTAGCCCATTCCAAATAATACTGTGATTCTCCCTCTGTAAATTACTACTTTTTTATCCACCTAATATAACTATGCAAGATAAGTGTTGTGTATACCATGATCATCTTATTTCTCTTCAATAATCTCCCATTTCCTCCTGAGAAAACTTCAAACCCTAAGTCACGTATTCAGAATCTTCCACTATGTGGCAGACTGCTACTTGGCTGCCTTAACCACAGAGCATCTATTTATTTTTTGGGTGGGGGGAAGCAGGAAGGAAACAGGCTCAGATCAAAGTCTACCTTTCCCAGCATTCCTGCCTTTTCATCTACTGCCTGAAGGAGAACAGAAACAGAAGCCTCCCTCATTTTTTTTCTGTCCTTACTATATATCTCCTTTAAGTCCATTTTAGCATCCTAAAGAGGGAGTGTTCAAGAAGAGGAAAAATGACCACTGATGATCTTAAATCCAGACATTACTGTCCAGTTCCTTATTTACAACTGCCTAAAGAACATCTTCATGTGAATTTCTTACAGATACTTCAGGTTCAAAGTGTACAAAATACTTATCTCCCCTTCCCCCACCCCCCACCCCCCGACCTCCACTGATCTCCCTGTGCACCCTAGCGCTTTGAAGGTGCCCCCTATCAACCCAGTCCTCTAAATCAAACCTTGGGTATCACCTTCAGTTCCTCCATCTCTCTCATTCCCCATCAAATCATTACTTAAGTCCTATAAATCCCACTTTTTGAATGTCTCTCAAACTCATCCCTCACTGCCACTCTATTCAGCCTTTCGTCATCGCACTCCTGAGACTTGTTCTTTTTCATTCTCATAACTATTAAAAAAAAATAAAATCACATCACTCCCTTGAATAAAACCATTAAGTGGTTTCTCGCTTTATACAGTAAAAATAAAAATGCACAGCATACAAGACCCTTTATTTTCTAGCTCTTGCATACCCTTCCAGCCTCATCTCCTGCTACCCTTCCAGCCTCATCTCCTGCTATATCTTTTCACTCTTCTTTGCTCCGTCATACTGTGGAGTTGTACTTCTCAGTACTTTTGCATTTGCTTCTTCTCTCTTCTTGGGAAACGCTCTTTCCTTTGCCTGGAAGATTTCTATTAATCCATCAAGTTCAGCTAAAATATTATCTCCTGACAGAAGAATCTTTTGTTTCTTAGCGCATAGCAGACAGTTTACAGGGTTGTTGTGAAGATGAACTGAGATAGCATATATGAGAATACAAACTATGAAGCTCTATTTAAACATAAGATACTGTGTAATAGCAATTTGTCTATTAATTATTAATACAGGTAGTGGTTGAGGCCATGAGACTAGATATGATTGACAAGGGGCAAGTATAGAGAGAAGGCATGAGAATGGTAAAACTAGGAATCACCTAAGTTTGGGAAAAGGAATTTGGGAGAGGTTATTGTGCACTTGTTATTCTCATTATATATTTGTTTGCAAACTCCTGGAAAGTAATAGCTGTTTTGCTCATTTTAGTATTTTTTTAAGCAGCACTTAGGATATTGCCTTTAAAAAAGTGTTTGTGGAACTAAAATAATGATTGTTAAGGGTTCTTATGTGTATCTAACCCAGCTAAAAGGGAATATGATCCATAGTTCATAAAATAAGTTTCAAATATATGCATGTTGGTTGAATTGCTTTAGAAAATATTAATAATTAAATTAATGATTATGAATTTATCTGTGTGTAAATACATATTTGTGTCTGTCTATCCATCTACCCATCCATCTAATTTTTTGTTTTCATATTTGGGATCTGTAGTAGATACTTTTGGAGGAATATGCCTGGGCCACAAATAAACAGCTCCCTGGTCTCTCCTCTAGTCTGAAGAAATAGGTCCTTGGCTACTATCTGTTGCTTGTTTGGACATTAGAGCCTAGGAACGCCAACTGGGTCTTTAATTTGAACCCGACATGGAGAGAGTTGTGTCCCTTTCTCCATGAGCCAGAAAATTTAATGTGTAAACTTTTCTCATCATGTTTAGCTTTGACCGTTTTCTCTGTGTACTGTGGAGGGTTGAATCTTTGATTTCCATAGCATTGATTTGGTTTTCTGTAGTGTTAATTCTGCTCTTTTATGTCCAATACAGATTTTAATTCTGTTAATACATTTCATATGTTTTCTTTTTCAACTTTAGCATTTCCGCCTTCATCTCAGTTTGCTATCTCCCTGCTTTAGTTCCAGAAGCCATTTCTTTTATCTTTTCTGAAGATGCAAAATAACTGTCTTCTGAAATTTTCTTCCCTTTCTTATTTTTTAGAAATAAAATTTTCCCATGAGTTTTTAGGGCAACGTCCTCTTTCCTGGCTTTGCATTTTCAATGCATAGGTACAATATTGTTTTGTTGTTTATCTCTCCTTGGTGAGCACCATTTGATCTAAAATTTTCCAACAGAGTTGAGTTTATATTTACATTAGTTTCTCTCACTATTCAGTGGATACTGGTAACTTCTCTCAGACCCAGCTTTAAAGGACAAGTAGATATGCCTAGCCATTAGTTCAGTCTACTTTCTTGTAGAAAGGCAAAATATAATTCCAATTTCTTTATTTTTGGTTAAAATTTTATGACTAGTACATCATATCTAATGTGATGAATTCTGAATCCACAGGAGACATACATGTCATAATTTTTGAAATTATTTAGATTTGGTTAATTATTGAGAGGCTAGTAATTATTACACATTGAAAATCCTTTTTAATGTTCCATAAAATGTTGAAATATTTTTTTAAAAATCTATGAGCTAAAGAAAGGTAAGTTAACTCAGGATAGAAAAACAATCTTTCATAACTGTCTCCTATCATCATTTAGGTAAGATGTACTGGGTTGAATAGTATCCCCTCAAAATTCATGTCCATCCCAAACCTCAGATTGTGATGTTATTCAGAAATAGGTTCTTTACAGGTTAAGATGAGGTCATAATGGATTAGAGTGGGCCCTAAATCCAAAATAACTGGTGTCCTTATAAGAAGAGGAAAGACACAGAGACAGAGAGAGACACACAGAGAGAAAATGTCAGGTGACTATGGGGGCAGAGATTGGAGTTACACACAAGCCAAAGAATGGCAGGGGTTTCCAGCAACCACCAGAAGCTAGAAGAGAGGCATGAAGCAGATTCTTCCTCAGAGCCCACAGAAGGAACCAACCCTAGTGACAACTTGATTTCAGACTTCTGGCCTCCAGAATGGTGAAAGAATAAAATTTTGTTGTTTAAGTCACCCATTCTGTGGTATCTTGTTATAGCAGCCCTAGGAAATTAATAGAGAGGATAACTGCATTTGAATATAGTATTCAGCAGATAGGTCTACAGTAAAGAATATTCTGGCACTGAGATAATAGAAAGATAAAATTTTCTTTTCTACAAATAGACATCTCCCATCCCCCTCTTTTTTTGTTTTTTTTTCTGTGAAGAATCACTGGATTTTGAATTAAGAGAGAGTGATTCAAGAACCAATTTTGCTACTTAGGAAAATCACTGAAGTTCCCTTCATAACTTGATTTCCTCATTTATAAAAATAGAGCTCTGTAGTTCAAAACTTCAAGATACTGGGCATCCACAAAATTCCAGACAGTAAGTTAATAGTGCTGATTTACATCTAAGATAGTGTTGAGCCAGTTTCTTCCAACTGAAAACCAAATTAAATTCATGGTTTTGAGTTCACTTAAAATAATTTCCTTAGAGACCTTTCATACATTGTTGATGAAAATCAGATTAGGGACAGAGATCACAGTACCACTGCTAGACCTAGAACAAGTTGGTTTAAGATTTCTCAGGCTAGTTTATAGATGTTCTAAGAAAACTGAGTATTAATAACACTGTAATGTTAAACAATATTTTGAAATTAGACTTATATAAATAACACTTTGCCAATATAATGTTTTTGAATAGACTTTACTTTTTAGAGCAATGTTAAGTTCACAATACATATAATGTTTTTAGAAACATTCATTGACGATAGACCTTATTGGTTCTGATTGTGTAGATTGTAATATAGTATTAGAAGTTCAAGCATGTTGATTTTGGATTGGATAAAAAATAAGACTAAATAACAGACTAATTGTATTGCTTCTTCATATAATGTAGACCCTTAACATTCCTGAGGGATGTGTCCTAAGACCTTCCTGACTCCCTGTTATATGAATATCACTCTAGGATAAAATTGCTTTGTTGGTAAAGTAAGCCATATTGCCTATTTATAGAATATTAAGTGACACAGTAAATTAAATAAGCACAACAAAGCTAGGTTGAGGTGCAGGCACTGGGTGGTCATTTGACCAGATTTATTAATTTAGTTATCAATTACAACCACCAGCTTCATAGTCATATAAGGTTTATATTTGAACTTTAGCAAATGACATATTACTGTCATTATAACCTTCAGAGTCATTCACAAACAGATACAGCCCAAAGATTAAATCTATAAAGGCCACATTTTATTAAAATCCTGCTACCTGGAAACATTAAAATGTTCATACATCATTGTATTCCTTGAAAAATAAGTGATTGACATTTGAGATCATGGCCATTTTGAAAGCAATTTGAATCCAATGGATGAAGATTGGTTTTGAAACAGCTAAAATTTACTCTTTGGCTTTTATGAATTCAACAGGCATTTTTAAAGATAAGGTTTTCTAAATACTTCTAAATAGATTGAAGCTCTTTCTCTTTAGGAGCTAATAAATCTATTAATCTATGAGAATGGACCTTTAATGATATTACTTATGCTTGGACTCTTTCTATCCTAAAAGCTGTGTGAACGATTTTCCACTTAGGCCAGGAGGAAAGAATACAGTAACCCAACTCTATTTATGTCTTTAGAAACTACCAGTGTTCATCTGAGTAGTCTGCATCTCTCCAGCAGCTGTTAAAATAACTTGTAGGATCACCTTAAACCTAATTAAGGAAGCCTTATTCAGGAACATTAAGGCAGTTACGACACAATGTCCCTGCTGCTGTCAGGTGAGTATGCTTTCTACTCATTTCTCTGAATATTTCTTTCCTGCTTCTCCCATAGGAAGGATCACACTGTTTCTTGGTGATGCATTTTATTCAAAAATAGTATAAATGAATAGAAAGATGAATCTCTTCAGATTGATGACAAAATATTTTTCCATCAGAAAATTGTCCTCTTTGGTAGTTACGGTGATACTCTTCTGTGGGGTGAACTGGAGCTGGGGCAAGTAACAGGCTGTGGTAGTAGTTTCTGACCAGATCCTAGATCTGGAATTAGAGTAGAATACAGTCATCCCTTGGTATCTATGGAGGACTGGTTCCAGGACCCCCTTGGATATTAAAATTCATGGATGCTCAAGTCCCTGATATGAAATGGCTTAGTATTTGCATATACCCTATGCATATTCTCCCATATAATTTAAATCAGCTCTAGACTACTTTAAATTCTGAATACAATGTAAATACTATGTAAATAGTTGTAAATACAGTGTAAGTGCTATGTACATAGTTGCCTGTTTGGCTTTTTGGAACTTTCTGGAATTTCCCCCCCCCAATATTTTTGATCCTCAGTTGGTTGAAGCTGTGGATGTGGAACCCATAGATACTAAGGGCCCACTGTAGAATCTTTTAAATGAGCCTGAGCAGGGCAAGATCTTCTCAAACAAAGATCTCCTGACTCACCAATTTGTACCACCGAATGAGGAATTTTAGAATGGATTGGCAGATTTCCACCAAAGAGTCAGATTACAGGGCATTGCTGAATTTGGATAGCTGTAACATTTCCTACTTATTCTTCAAGTTCTTGTTCAAATACCGTGAAGACGTCCCTGATTATCTATTCCAGAGTGATAGTTCTTCTTTTCAGTTTTCATTAGACTTAAGATGCATGGAATAATCAATGAAATACCACAAGACACATAGTTTTCCATTTAGATTTTAATATCCAACTATATTTTAAAGCTACTTAGTGCAGAAGCTGTGTCTTGTATTTCTACTTTGATTCATTCAAAATGCCAAATTCCTGATTCATAATAAAGCTTGGCAGTTATTTGGTGGATTAATTTCCTCTGTCTCTTTAGTGTTCCTTCTCAGTGGGTTATTTTTCTGTGCTTTTACTATCTAGAAGAATTAAAATTCAGTTGAGCATTCTGATAATTGGAAAGATTATTTTTATAACTTAATAATGATTCTGTTTCATAATTGGTATAGTAAGTGTGATACATAATTTTCTGTTTACAGAACCCCAAATAATGAAAAACAGTTGTTTTTATACTGATTTTAAGAGAAAACTTAACATCTTCCAGCAGGTGATTATATTTCTTATTATTCAATATAGGTTTGTACCATATGTAGTGGAATATATTATAAAGGAATTTAAACAAGAAGTGACTTAGGGCTTGAATTAGTTTCCGTGAATGCCATGTGATTAGATTTATGAAAGAAAGAGGACATTATATTTGACAAAAGGGAGTTTCTAGATTTATTTGACTGGGCAATAGTGTTTACAGTTGACATTGGACACTGGAACCAAACCTTCTTTTAGCAACCAGTATAATCATTTGCAAGCCAAGAAAATGTTTATATTCTTCCTTACGTATTGATAGATGTCTCTTCCTCCTCCTCCCCCCTCCCCCTCCTCCCCCTCCTCCTCCTCCCTACATCCTCCCCCTCCTCCTCCTCCCTACATCCTCCCCGTCCTCCCCCTCCCCCATCCTCCCCCTCCTCCTCCCCCTCCTCCTCCCCCTCCCCCCTCCCCCTCCCCTCCCCGTCCTCCCCTCCCCCTCCTCCTCCCCCTCCTCCCCCTCCCCCTCCTCTTCCTCCTTTTCCTCCTTCTTCTTCTTCCTCCTGCCAAATGAAAGTTGTACTAGACTGTTTTTTTCTCTGACTGTTCCTTGGACCTGATCATAGCTTTTCAAGGCCTTTGTAAAAGTTTAAATGGTTTTCCCTTTTATACTTTCTGAAGGAAATATCATATATTTTAATATTTTGCAAGTGATTGTCTGTATGTAGGTTACAGTTGTTGATCTAAACCAAATAGACAGCCAGTTATTTTTCCAGCAAAGATGGGTTTATTCAGGATCTACAGAGAATTACAATTGAGAATTGCAGTTGAGCCATGGTGAGCCACGGTGCAAGTGCTTGCACAAGCCAGGGGGAGGAGAACTCTTTTATAGAAGGGAAAAGTTGGGAGGGCTACAGTAAACAGAGTCCATGGCTTTTCATTGGCTGAGTTGTTGCCAGGAAAGAAGAGGAGGAGTTTTTCTTCTTCCTGTTGGGCTCTGCTGTTGTCATATGGTGTGAGAATTCCCCGTTCAGGTCTCCTGAGTCTATTTAATTTAGGTTTCTGTTTATTAATTTTTCATATTTTTCCCTTTTAATCAAGATTTTTCTCTAAAAGCATTACTGATCAAGAGTCAGGTTTTCCAGTTTCAGTGGCTTTTTGTCCCTCAACGCCTGGAAGGGCCTTTCCTGAGTGTTCTGTGTCTTGTCAGAGGGAAAGTACACAGCTGGGAAACATATTGAAGTCACATCTGAGTAACAAGGAGGGGTAGGAGGGACAACCTCTCAGGCACTTTTTATCGAAAGTCCATATGTTATCAAGAACATAGGCATTGGAGAGCATCTGAAGTGTTATATTATCATCAAAGGTTTGGTGACAAAATTCTAAAAGGCATGGTTCAGATATCTTGGGAAATCTGTCTCATCAGATGTTATCTAGTTTATTTCTGGAAAATCTTTACTTTCAGATGATGTGCAGATCCGGGTAGATTTCAGCACTTTCTTTAGGTGTGTCATATAAATCCAAGAATCTATTCCTTGGAGTTTGGTAGCACAAGGGATGATTAGCAGTACCTGATGGGAGCCTTTTCAGCAAGGTTGAAGAAAGTTCTTCTGGAGGTGTCTTTTCTAGTAGATGAAATTTCCAGTGGGTCAAAAGAAGCAGCAGCCACGTGCATTGGGCATACTGTGACTATCTTAAAGGGTGAGTGTTTATGAGTTCCAACAGTGGTGGATCTGAGATTTAGAAGGACGAGTGAAATGCTTCTGGCCGGGGTATTAGGAGGGCCTCTACAAATTTTGCCAATGGTGTCTTAATAATGCTGTCAATTTATTCAACTAAGAGGATTTAGGGTGTTAAGTGCAATAAAATACTGTAAAACTGGCCAAACAGTGAAGACTTATCAAAGCACCTGACCAGGAAACTGGATTCCTCGATTATTATGAAGTTCAAGAGGAATTCCCCAAGCAGGGATAATTTTTTCCAGAACTTTATCCACAGAAGAGGCAGTAGCCTGTCTGCAAGGGAAGGCTTCAGTCCAGCATGAAAACATACGCACTGTGATTAAAATACGTTTATATCCATGGAATGGAGGAAGTTGTATGAAATCCATTTGCTAGCCCTCTAATGGTCTATTAGGCAGTTTAAAATTTTCAGAAAGTTCTCTAGAATTAGAACCAGAACACCAGCCCACTAACTTATTGTACAATCAGGCTTGGGCAATTGCTAGTGATGACAAATTAAAATTATAATGGAGTAATCATAGTTCAGGCATACAAAAATGGATTTGGACAGCCATTGAGCGCCTGGTCTCAGGCACCATTAAGAACTTGAACTTTCTGTGAACTATACCTAACCCAAGGTTTTTTTGTTTTGTTTTGTTTTGCTTTTTAACATCTTTATTGGGGTATAATTGCTTTACAGTGGTGTGTTAGTTTCTGCTTTATAACAAAGTGAATCAGTTATACATATACATATGTTCCCATATCTCTTCCCTCTTGCGTCTCCCTCCCTCCCACCCTCCCTATCCCACCCCTCCAGGCGGTCACAAAGCACCGAGCTGATCTCCCTGTGCTAGGCGGCTGCTTCCCACTAGCTATCTACCTTACGTTTGGTAGTGTATATATGTCCATGCCTCTCTCTCGCTTTGTCACAGCTCACCCTTCCCCCTCCCCATATCCTCAAGTCTGTTCTCTAGTAGGTCTGTGGCTTTATTCCTGTCTTACCCCTAGGTTCTTCATGACATTTTTTTTTTCTTAAATTCCATATATATGTGTTAGCATACGGTATTTGTCTTTCTCTTTCTGACTTACTTCACTCTGTATGACAGACTCTAGGTCTATCTACCTCATTACAAATAACTCAATTTCGTTTCTTTTTATGGCTGAGTAATATTCCATTGTTTTTAAAACATCTGCTAGCTGCAACATTGTGTTTCAAGGTTGTTCTCCCTTCTAACTATGCAACCATTTCAGAGCCCAACCAATCCTTACTTAACAAGTACCCTTCTTGCCAGCTCCAATTACAATTCTTGACAAACAATTCATATAACTAACTGTAACCTTGTGGTTCTTGCCTTTATAATCCTCCCCCATTTTGACAGTTCAAGTGCTTCTTCAGTCTGTGTCTCCCGGGCTGCTGTCCTAACAAACCCCAAATAAGCCCCTTTTTATTTTAATCAGGTCTCTGTTTCTCAAATTTTGGTTAATACTAGATGACTTTGTTGGGCAATTCCTAGGGCTTTTCCAATGCCTGTTGATTGGAACAAAACATTGGCTCCCACACAAAATATCTGATGAACCTGTTCATGACTATTACAATCAAATTCAGATTTTTTAAAAGAAAGTTCTGGTTTTCCTTCAGATGTTGTTTCCACTCAGTAGCTTTTAACTCTGTTTATTAGTGGACTGAACCAGGCCCTTCCCCTTCCAGTAAAAAGGACCAGGGTGGGATGGGAAACATGTCCACTCCAGATTTAATCTGTCAAACCTGCTCTAACACTCTAGATGAGTCACCTAAAAGGAAGATTGCCAGAATTTTTAATCTTCAAGTCCAGCAAATGAAGGCCCCTAAATGAAACCAAAACCCTCCTAGTTTCTGCTCTTTGCTGCTGTTGAGCTCCATTTCTTTTTCCAACCAGAAGTCTAGTGCAATAACATTTAGCAATTTCTTCAATGCAATATACTTAAACCAAACTCCTAGCCTTTACCCTTGTGACATATCGTCAAACAAGTTACAGCCTCTCCCCCTTCTCTCTTCTTCTAATGGTGTCTCTATTTTCCTAACCATCTAAACTTGAAACTTTGGACTCATTGCTGACTCTTTACCTCCACAACAGCACAACAGTAATTAAATTCTAATCATATTTTTTAAAAAATATTATTCCCACTTTTTTCCTTCTCATTCCTATGGTTGATGCTCAAATACAGATCCTTAATATTTCTAGTTGTATGGCAATAGCCTCTCAACTAATTTCTGCTAGGGACAGCATTCTCTCCCACTCGTCTCTAATTCATCCTACGTGCAGCCATTAGGTGAATTTTTCTGAAAGCCTATTTTAAATACCTCTTTCTCCTGAAGCAAACTCACAAATATAGTCTTTCCTATAGCATGACGTTCACACTTTCTTTTAAGCCTGGCATTTAAGGTTCTGAACACCCTGACCTCAAGTCTCTTTCCTATCTTCTTTTTCCCCCTTACAAAACCACTCTCTCTCAAAAACACCTGTTTGCTCACTATTGCTCAATTATATCTTACCCTTTTATTTATGCCTTTGTTCATGCTCTTGTTCTCATCTGGAATATATTTTACTATTCTGTTTATATCCAAATCATAAATATTCTCTATGATGCCTTACATTCTAATCCTTAATAACTCAATTCTTTTAAACCACAGTATATATTATTTATATAATCTATTTATAATTACATATAAAAAATTTTAAACCTTTACATTGTTATTAAATTTTTTTATTATTAATGCCTTGTCTCTGTGTCATAACTTCTTTGTATGACACCTGGCACAATATTGAATATATAATAGATACTCTGTACTTAATGTCTGTTCCATTGAGTAAAAACTGGTTCCCAGAGTAAATACCTTTGAGTCCTTAGGAATGAGGGTCTTATTTGGCTGTATTTAGGAAAACCATTAAAAAAAACTCTAAATGATAACAATTGATGAAGAGAAAATCAGGATATAGTCACAAAAGTGCTAAGCTAATTATTCTTAACTAAGGATTAATAAATAAACATATGTTATAGACACTTTCAAAAGCAGACTTAATAGTGTATTTGAAAAACAGAGTGATAGCTATATATCAGTGAAGATATATGGAAATATCCAATGGTATATATTTTAGTCTCTTTTCCTTTTATATTAAATCTAGAGAGAAAATGAAAAAGAATTATTTCCCACGGAGCTCTCTGTGAAACAAAGGGGAAAAAATGAGCAATTTGACAAATCAATGAAAATCTAGAAGTTGGGAAATCCTCTTAAATGATTTTTTAAAGGATTATCTAAGGATTCTTATTCTAGAATGGTTAAAGAAGTGAATGGGTTACTGTTAATAACTATAATGCTTATATAGAATTTGTCATGTGTAAGGCACTGTTCTATGTGTTTTACATATAGAATATAAAATCCTACACATATAGAATCATAAAATCCTACAACCACCACGAGGGGCAAGTACTATTACTAATATTCTCATCTTACAGTTGAAGAAATTGAGGCACAGAGGGTTAAGGAGTTTACCCCAAGGTCAAACATACCCCAAGGTCAAACAGATAGTAAGTTATGGCACCAGGATTCAAATCTAGGCAGTTTACTTCCAGAACCAACACTTTTTTCTTTCTTTCTTTTTTTTTTTATCTAGGCAGTTTACTTCCAGAATCAACACTTTTTTCTTTCTTTCTTGTTTTTTCTTTTTGTGTTACGCGGGCCTCTCACTGTTGTGGCCTCTCCCGTTGCGGAGCACAGGCTCCGGACGCGCAGGCTCAGCGGCCATGGCTCACGGGCCCAGCCGCTCCACGGCATGTGGGATCTTCCCGGACCAGGACACGAACCCGTGTCCCCTGCATCGGCAGGCAGACTTTCAACCACTGCGCCACCAGGGAAGCCCCTTTCTTTTTTTAAAAAAATAGAAATAAAACATACATACAGAAAAATATCATTCATAAATGTACAACACAATGAATTATCACAAAATGAACAAACTTCCCAGGTAAAAAAGTAGAGGACTGAAGCATGAGGAGGACTTCTGGGGTAGAGAGTCTATAATCCTATGTTCTTAACTACTCTCTATATCGCCTCTCAATAGATTTCTGGACATTACTCTCCACCTTAAAGTTCTTACTATGATTTCAGTTGAAGTTGATTTAAATTTATAGTGATCATTCTTAAAAAGCAATAGAAAATAACAAAAACACAAAAAAGCCTGAAATTTGATGTTATTTTCTTGCCAGAGTTTGAATACTTTTCAAAAATCATTTTGTAATTCTACTGAATCTCTGGCAAAGTAAAGGCACACTTCTGAGCAGCACAGTTAATGCAGTTTTGACTATATGCAAACCCTAATGCTCTTGTTGTAGGTCTGTACTAAAGGACAGGGCTGCAGGAAGGGTTAATGGTGAATGATGTCACACTTCCGTTTCTAGTCTTCTATTTGTCAGGCCCCAGTACCAGGCTATCCTGCAGACCCTTGAACTATTCCTTTTGGAGTTTAAACTGACAAGAGTCTCTTTCTATTTTGAATTTCCTGACAAAGTTTGACCTTGTATCAGTACTTCATGGATACGTAATTATCGTTTGAGACAATTAGTTTATAGATCAAATCCAATGGAAGAGGTCTTTTCTTCAATGGCATGCAGAAGTTAAAATATTGTCTTTTTTGAAAAAATTATTATTACCAGAGAGGAGTTTGGAGAGTAAAAAGTGGAGAAGATGGTGCAGCTATTACATTGCTATGCAAGTAGAAGGCGATTCAACAGGGAGACACATATATATTTAAGTATTCATGACTACAAGAAGAGGATGGCATTCAGTACAGTGTTGAGCACATATTCTGTACTAAATATTGTTTGAATTGAAATAAGGTTTTTTTGTGTTTGTTTTCACCCAGCAGAGATTTTATAAGCTAAAACCAAAGGAAACCTCTGTGCCTTTTTGTACATTATTATTGAACATTAAATTGTTACAAAACATGGATGGTCATAGATCATATTAAACTAAATTTCTATTTACAATCCTTTGATTCATTATATTATTTTTGTATTGGAGAACACACATACTTATTTTTTCCTAATTAGAGCTTGGAAATATATGGTCACACTGCTTCTGCTTCAGCTTCTCCTTCTCACCTTTTAGTTTTTCACATATAAAAAAAGAATCATCCCAATCATGATTACTGTGGTTCTGTCTTTGCTTAGCTATTATGTACCAAGCCCAGCCCCTGCCCTGTTTCTCTATTTTCTGAAAAGATGGCATTGTTACTGTAAGTAGCCCATATCCTATATCTTTGTTTTTCCAGGTTATTGTCCAAGATCTGAACTACATAACTTTTAAGAGAGTCACCTCTAGAGTCCCTCTGAGTGGTCTCCAGAAATCATGGGCTTAGCTTTTGGAAGCTGATATGTAACTGTAGTAAGTGGGTGATTAGCACGACTGGCCTCAGGCAAAGTTGTAAAACAAGTGACATTTTGCGACTTTCCTTTCTATTCATAATTAAGTACCATGTAAAACAAATACAGTCAGTCCCCTACATGTGAACCTTCAAGTTGTGAACTTTCAATGATGCGAATGTGCGTTCGCATGTCTAATCACGTAAGTTAGCTCACGTGTCTGGCGTACATCGTCACGTGCGTGCATCCTCTACAAGTTGCTGTACTTTTGTGTACTTTCCTGTATAGTACTGCACAGAGTACAGTAAGACAGCATCTTTATATCAAGCCCAGGATGTCCGGAAGTAAGCATAAAAGCAGCAGTGATATAACTGGTACTGCTAAGAAGCACCAGCTGTCGTACAGTAGTGTACTACTGTACTTTTCAAGGTACTGTACTGTAAAGATTAAAAATGTTTTCTTTATTTTTTGTGTTTGTTTTTTATGTATGATTTGTGTGAGAAGTATTATAAACCTATTACAGTACGGTACTCTATAGCTGACTGTGTTAGTTGGGTACCTAGGCTAACTTTGTTGAACTTACGAACAAATTGGACTTACGAAAGCACTGTCGAAACAGAACTTGTTTGTAGGTAGGGGACTTACTGTATTATGTATGTAATGCATATGCATCAGAGAACATTACAAAACTAAACATGTATTCTTGCCCTACTTTGTTTCTCATAGGGTATAGTTATCTATGAGAAACTTTTAAAAATGAGGAAGGTTGCTCTTTAATAGAATTGTGTGACAACATACTGCCATGGGTGACTAACTGCCTCTCCCCATGTCCTAAGCTTACATTTCCTCCCCACTTTCTGTGATTCTTGGCTCTCTTTTTCAAGACTCCTTCAAAAAACTGCTCAAGGGAGTCATGGCCTTGGTCACATTTTTATATAATTAATCCTCCTCTTATAAGATCCACTAATGTATAGAACATGCTGAACTCAATTATGAAGAGCGTGCTCAACTGATTCATTACAAATGGAGAAATTCTGGGGCATGTATTACATTCATAATAGGTACGTTACTGTGTTATAGACTGTATTTAGATTTGGTTTTTAAAAATATCACTCAATTTCTTCTAGATCCTAGTTGTTTTATATCCTGACTGGGTAGCTCTTCCTGTAGCCAGACCCCTGGGGTTAATGACTTTCCTAATTAGTTCATCTTTACTTCTATATCTCAGTCCAATGCTAGAGCTATATCGCAGTCCAATGCTATAGTCCAATGCTATACTTCCTTAATCTCTGAGAAAGCAGAGCTCTATTTTTTTGGACCTTAGGTCATTTCTTGTTTTCTAGTTGAAACAGAATCTAGGCCGTCTAAATTCTGTTTTTCTAGGCCCAGTTCAATTCTTCCCTCTGTAAAGCCTCTTGCCTTTCTATCTAGAACTCATTTCCTCCTTCACTGAATTCCTTATAGTATCTATTTCTTAATACTGCTTATTTGATATATCACTCACTTGGTATCTATTCAACACAATAATTAGAAAAATATTATTATCTATTGTATGGTAGGTCCCATGCTATACACTGGAAACACAAAGTTCAACAAGGTAACTGTTCTAAGTGTCAAGGAGCTAATAATTTAGTGGAGTAGATTGTATATACACAACCAACCATTACGTAATTTTATAAGTATTACAATAGAAGTCTGAAATGGTGGGGATATGGATAAAAATTGAGTAGTATGGAGAAGAAAGGGAGTTTTATAAAAAATTACAGCTCATAGGAATGGAATGAATGAATGTATTCTTCAAGAATAAGCTTTTGGGGACCATTTCTTCCTGAGCACCTTCCCTAAGCTTCCAGACTAGGTTTGGTCCTCTTTCTTCAGTGCTTGGATATTCCTCTACTGTAGTACTTATCCTATTATATTGTAATAAACTCTATATGTCTGTTTCTCCTACTATACTGTAAATTTCTTGAAAAAAGACTGTCAATTTTGAATATCTAATAGCCAACACAGTGCCTGGTACATAACAGATAATCAATAAATGTCTTAAAAACTGAACAACGGAAAGAAAACATGAGTATCTGGGGAACTGTAAGCAATTTAGTGAGGTAGAGTGTGAGAGGCATGGGAGAAGGGAAAGAAGTTGCTGGAGATCAGGCTAGAAAATAGACTAGCACAAAGCTGTGAATGACCTGATTAACTAGGCTACATAATGGGCCATGTAGTGTTAGTTTTATATGCATATTTATCTTTTAATATGCATATTTCTGGCCAGAATGCATTTTTAATTTTTTTATTTTTTTTATTTTTTTTTTCAGAATGCGTTTTTTAGAGACAAAGATTACATTTTCTATGTCATAGCATTTACTTCAGTACGAGGCATACTTTCTTGCAGATAATAGATATTCATTCAGCAAGTCAAAGGATAATTAAATCATCAGATAAGAGCATTTACTTAAGGTACTTTGAAAAATGTTATTATTTAGCTGTCAATGATTATTGATTGACAGTAAGCAGTGACTACACTCTGCCGTAGATAATGATAGAAGGATTCTTTTGATCCATTATTTTCCTCTGAACTGAACCTGTTGCCATTCTGAAATCATAGAGCCATAAGCAAACTTAAAGTATTGAAAAGTACAGTTACTTTTTTTGTATTTGGCAAATTTGAGGGCTCTTCACTCATGAAAAAGGATCAAATGAGGTGAAAACAAATTAACATAGTTTTTTTGTTTGTTTGTTTTGTTTTGTTGTAATAAAGTTTTCACACTGTGTCTTGGCACCAATATAGAGTCTGTCAAATTTCCTCTCTTTGACCTTAGCCAGACAAGAAAGAAAAAACTGCCTGGCTTGCTAAGGCTACAATTCTGTAGTGAGAATTGATTTATACAGTAATGTTTCTAAAGTACTGTGAAATAGAGTTTGATTCAATACCATGCTTGTAACTGTTTAACAACTGGCTTTCTAGAAAGAAAAAAAAAACTCCCTAATTTGTAGTGTTTGCTGATTTTAGCAATTTAAATAGAAGTACTTCCATCATGGCCTACTCCAAGCTACCCACAGAAAATGACTGACATTTGGGGTTGGGAAGAGATACTAGTGTTCAATTCATTAAACTGTAGGAGCCAGTCTAACCTTGCCAGTGTGATGTTAATAATAACTATCATAACTTAAGAAATGTTTAATGAATATCTATTTACACAGCCAACCTTTTTCTAAATGCCTTACGTGGTGTATTTCATTTAGATCACACAACAGCCTATGAGGTAGGTTCTACTTTATAATTCCCATTTATAGGAATCTGTGTCTCAGAAGGGTTAAGTAATTCGCTCACATTACACAGCTAGGAAGAGGTGGACCATAGCTTCAAACATAGACAATTTGACTCCAGAACCTACTCACCTAAATATTATTCTATTTTGCTTTCAGGATAAAAAATTATGTTTAGCATAGTTTTTATGTTAAATGTATTTTGTATTTAATGTAAATGTATGTAATTCCTTCAAAATTTGAAGTAAATTGTAGTTCTATGAATTTGCCATGTCCAGCTAAATATTTATTATGCAACCAACCAAAAGAAAGTGACTAATCTCAGCAGAAAAACTATACAAAAGGAGAAAGCAATCTAAGTAATTACAAGTTTGTATGATATAAATGATAGACATTTTGCTATCTCAAAATTTTGAAAAGATTCTTATGAAGGTTTAATTGAAAAGAATTCACAATTAATTTTTAAAAGAGGTGTTATTTACAGTTGCATGAATTCCAAAATAATACAGACTCTTGCTTTCATTTCAGCAGCAAAGAATCTTTTAATTGATGCTGAAATTTATTAGACCATCGGATGAGTGTTGGAAATAGTTGAACATTTCCAGCCGCCCCCGCCGCCCTGGTTTTTCAACAGTGAGGGCTCAGGTAAATGATTATTTTTGAATAGCTAAATGTGCAAAAAATATAATAGTACGTTAATGAAATAATATTTAGAACTAAAGAAAGGGGAGCAGATGAAACTGTGGATGTCTAAACATACAACATGGCTGTAAACTGGAAGGACTTAAGATTTAAGTAAGGCCTGACATTACACTTTAGGCAAATGAACCAGCATAGGCCCAAGACCTGGAATTGTGAAAGGGCTTTATATATTTGACGAATGGTGAGAAGCTTAGAGCTGCAGGAAAGCTAGTTGTGTTGTGGAAGTATACAGAAGCTGAAAAAACAGTTTGGAGATGAACTATGAAGAACTTTGCATGTCGAATTAAAGAGCTTGTATTTTATTCTGTATGTATCAAAGAGTCAAAAGAAGTTCTTAAGTCAGGAAACATGTAACATGTAAAAAGATCATTCTTTTTACTATTCTCAGCAGGAGATGATGAGGGCCTGAACTAAAGCTGAAACATTATGGATAAAGAAGAGAAGATTAATTCCTGGGTTATATTTGATATAGAATTAACCGTATTTGATGAATGTCTACATAGAGGTTGGGTGATGGGGAAAGACTATAAAAGAGAGAAAAAATTAAGGATAACACTAAGAGTCTCTAGTTTAGGAGAGTGGGTAGATAATGATGTCATTAATGAAAATTGACAATAAGGAGGTGATTTAAAGCTTAAAGTATTTGCTTATACATTGTCTCATTTAAGACCATTTTATTAAGTTACAGTTGTTGCTCTGCTGAAAGGTTAATTGCATATGTGGATATACAGAGCACCATGATTTTCTGAAATATTTTTCCAACTAGAACTTCTTAGTGACTTGATAAAAAATGCTTTTGGTGTTATTTATAGCCATATTTATTTTAAATATTTTTAGTAAGTGATATTTTCCTCTTTAACCCCTGTATTTTGTTTAAATATTTTTTAATAAACTTTTTATTTTTATTTATTTTTGGCTGTGCTGGGTCTTTGTTGCCACGCGTGGGCTTTCTCTAGTTCCTGCAAGCCAGGGCTACTCTTCGTTGCCGTGTGCGGGCTTCTCTTTGCAGTGGCTTCTCTTGTTGCGGGGCATGGGCTCTAGAGCGCAGGCTCAATAGTTGTGGTGCACAGGCTTAGTTGCTTCGTAGCATGTGAGATCTTCCCGGACAGGGCTCGAACCCATGTCCCCTGCATTGGCAGGCAGATTCTTAACCACTGTGCCACCAGGGAAGCGCTGGTTTAAATATTTGTGTTAGTTGTTCTTATTAAGTGTTTAAAATATATTTGATTATCTTGTCAGTCTGAAATAAAGTGTTTTTTTTTGGGGGCTGATTGGAAAAGACATAGGTTTAGGTTACATCTAATGACATATAAGAATAAATTCAAGAGGATAAATGAAAGGGAAACTTTTTGCGGTACACAGGCCTCTCACTGTTGTGGCCTCTCCCGCTGTGGAGCACAGGCTCCAGATGCACAGGCTCAGGGCCATGGCTCACGGGCCCAGCCGCTCTGCGGCATGTGGGATCTTCCCGGACCGGGGCATGAACCCGTGTCCCCTGCATCGGCAGGCGGACTCTCAACCACTGTGCCACCAGGGAAGCCCTGAAATAAAGTTTTAGGCTGAGTGTATTTATTCATCATTTACATGCTTTATTAAAAGACATAAAAGAGAAAATCTGTCCTGTTGAATATCTGCTCTTACCATGAAATTTAAATGACATTAATACTGGTAATATTTAAAGTCAATCTTTGGCTCTATGTTGGTATGATCTCAAGCAAGTCTCCATTTTAACATATAAAATCAAAACAAGAAGCTTAAAACACACTTAAGACACCACAAAATCCATTTGGATTGGTAAAGGTATAGTAATAGTACTATAATTACATTTTTTCTCATTAACTGAAGTTAACTGATGCACTGGGGATGTAAAAATGAATAGATCTTTGCCCTATTAACACAGAGTCTGGTAGAGGGGATGTAAACAGCTCAATACAATGTTGTAAGTGTTATAGTATGGTTGAAAATTCAGTTCTACAGGAACACAGATGAGGATACAAATAATCTTGCCTGCGGTTTGGATAGGGCAGGGATGAGGTAGAGCTTTCACAGTGGAGGTAGCTTTTGGGTAGAACCCTTTTAGGCTGAATAGGAATTTGTCAGGTGGAGAAAGAGGAGGGTATTGAGAACATGCATGAAAAGACAAGAAAATAACAAACAGTCTCGTGTAGGCAGCACAGGGCAAATTGTAAAAAAAGGTGAAGCCAAAAAAGTTAAGGTAGGATCTAGTTGTGAGGATCTGCCATACGGTGCTAAGGATACTGGACTTCAGGCATCCTGTGGTACTGAGTGAATTTCTGACTTAACTCTAAGGAGCTTTTGTCATATTTTAAGTATGAGGTTTATCTCATTCTTTCATTCCTTCAGAGCTGAACTGTAATAGGACACCAAGCTGAAAGGAATGACAGGTGCTGGCCTTAAAGCTCAGTTTACTGTTTTTTAAGGAGGTAGGAGTTTTCTAAGGAAGGGCGGGTAAAGTGCTGTAGAAAAATGTGACATTTGAAATGGGCCTTGAAGAGTAGGGAAGATTTGAATGTCTCATTTATATTTTGATTAAGATGAGTTGAAGATCCAATTTTTTGCATTTCTCATAACTATTTGCAAGGTAGCGTTTTAAAAATAAAGGAAAAACACACGTAGTTTCAATAGGCATTGATTAAAGTGACAGTGGTCTTTAATGTAACGTGGAAATAAGTGCAAGAAAAGACTTCTTTTCCTGTCTTCATTGCTGTGTTTCTTCAGAAAAAAACAAAACAAAAACAAAACCATACATTTCTGTACACTTAAGAGCATCTTAGACATAGTTCTCAAACAATTGTTGAATTAAACTGAAAACTTCTGGGTTTATTTGAATTCTAGTCCTTAAACAACGCATAATTTTAAAATAATGGTGTGATAGAGATTTAAAAAATAGTGTGTTCTGGGGAAAACTAGCAAGATGAGAAAGAAACACCAAGTTAAAGATCAATCTAGAATCACAAAGCTATGGCATTTCCTATACAGATAGAAAACTTATTTCTAATGTTATGTTAATATACCAGTTATATCCACCTTGGCTATGCAAGTCAGTCTGGAGGCTGATTAAAGCGTAGAACAGAGTGCATTTGAATGGAATGTAGAACTGAGGAAAATCTGGGATAAAAAAGCAGTGGAACTAAAGATATATAGAAGCAGCACTTTGAGAACTCCCTGAGGCGTAATCTGAGCCACTGCCACATTCTTATTTACAGCATTGATGAAGTGCTTATACTTTAAGGCTTTCAACAAATTTAAGTAAACATTTCTCTGGAAGAATTCACAGCCAAAGTAATGCCTAGAATTGGATTCACAGCATATCTAAGTATTTACAAGACAGGAGGCTGATGAACAGTTTATTACCTAAAGTATTATGCCAGTCGTACTTTGCCATTTATATGCCTATGGGTTATGAAATTAGGATTCCTGTTGCACATTATTGCAGTCCTTATAATTTTTTTTTTTTAACCAGGGAACATACAACTTATCAACTTTGAAACAATCATCAAGGGGACTGATGTTTTTGATTACTGAGCAGTAATTGCAAGTTTCTTAATAAACATTTTGAAAATCATTTTCTTCTTTAGAAGTACAACATTCACAAAAATCAGAATTGACTGAAGATAATTGTTCTCAAAGCAGAGGAAAAAGAAAAACAACATTTACAAAATTTATTATGTGTGACTCAGAACACACATATGTATGATTATTCATGCTTATAATGAACAGAATAGCTGAAACATATAATTTTTATCTTTAAGTAGTGGTATTCACAATATTGGGAAAGAAAACTCCACAGCGCATATGAAAACTTTTTTTTCTACAGTCTTAAAATGAAGATTAATAATTTATCTGGATAATAGTTTCTACACACGTTTTTTCCTCAAATATTCAGATCGTTAAGTACCAGTGCCGTCCTTTCCTAAAACACACTTCATGAGTGAAGTGGAAACCTGATTTTCAATGCCACTGGGGTTATTAAGAGCATTTTGGAAAGTTTATCCGCACACAGAGAGATTTGGTTTGGTGTTTACAGAACTGCATGGTTTTACTGGACAAGACGCTCGGGAGAAACTGTGGAGAAGTCGCTTCTGAGGAAAACACAGAGTTTTAGAATTAAAAAAATAAAGCTGTTTCAGTTCACAGATTTAAAAAAAAGAGATTCTGACTTTTCTCATTAATTCTACCAGAGGGAAGAAAAAGTTTCAATCGGCTACAGCCCTGGCAATAGCAAAGGGCGCTAAAAATAGACAAAGTAACAGTCCCAGGCGCTAGGTGCTTTGAGGGAGAGACTACCTGGGACTCGCGGGAGTGCGGTGGCTGGGGGCGTGGCCTAGGCGTGGGCCACGGGGGCGGGGTGGGGCGTGGTCGAGGTGGGCTAGCCGTGAGGCTAGGGCCGAGGCCAGACCTAAAGGGGCGTGTCAGGGGCGTTACCGAAGCGGGCTCGGGGGGTGGGGCTCTGGGGGGCGCGGTGGGGCGGAGCCACTTTGCGCCTGCTGAGAGACTCGAGTCTGGCCGGAGCCTCTGACAGCTTCCCTCAGTTCGCTGTCATGTCGTTCACGCAGCGCGCGCCGCAGGTTGTGGAGCTCGGGGAGCCTGCTTCCCCTGTACCGCCTCCTGACGACCCTGATTCCCCACCACCCCGTAGTAAGCGGCCCCGTCTTGAGGAGCCCGGTGGTGTTTCTGAGGCGGGCTGGAGGCTGCCTTTGGTGCCTCGCTTGTCTGAGGTGGAAAAAGCCTGGGAGTCGTCGGCCAGACCCTTCAAGGCGCTCCTGGTTTCAGCTAAGGAGATTTTTGATAACTCCACAGACTCGCGTGTGGAGAAATCTGTCGGTGAGAAGCAGATGTGTAATCTGGTATGCCAAAATAGCGGATTTGAGATGAAGAGTTGTTTGCGGTCTCTCCCCTCACAAAGTTTTGATTCTGGTTTGAAGGCTTCTAGAACGTCTTGTGAACCAGGGCTGTATGACAGAGAGTCCTTCGGTGTGCATTGCAGTGATAGATCTGGAACAGAGGCTGGTCAGCTGCCCAACGCCTCTATACATGATGGACAGGCAATTAAAAACGATGATGGAAAACGATATTTACTCCAGGGGAGAGACAATAGCCAGAAAGACAATAATTGCACAAAACAGACAGAAAATTCATTTTTAGATGTTACCTTTTACAAGGAAACCAAATCAACGTTTCATGATATTAAGAACAGATGTAAAGCTGACAGCGTTACGCCATCAAATAAAAAAGAAAATAGCATTTCAGCATCTACACTAAAAATATCAAAATCTCAAATCCAGCCCAGCATGGAAATTGCCGAACCCAGCTATTTCAGAGATAGCAGCACGATAAGTATCCCTGAGTTTCCAACTGATTTAAATAGCAAAATGTCTTCTGTCTATTTAAAGGAAATAATGAAGAAAAATGACAAAAATGAGGCATATGTGAGGGATTTCACAAACATTCACTGGTCCCAAAATAGACCTGATGTTAAGAAGCAAAAGTTACAGGATGATAAAAAAGTTGTGGATGCAGAAAATATTTTTTCTGAATGTTATGGAAGTAACCACCAGTCACTCAGCAACCAAAGTGTTTGTGCGAGAAAAAAAGACTTGATCAGTTTACACCACTATAATCACTGTAGTATCAAGTCTGATGCAATAGACTCTGCAAAGAATTTCACTATAAAACTAGAAAATGCAAATTGGGAAGAGGCAGAAACATGCCTGGACAGCTACATATCTACCAGATCAGAAAAATCGAAAAACTGGGACTGTAACATTAGACATATTTTGAGAAAAAATAGGAAAAATTGTTGGATTATGGATAGTTACAAAACTAAATGTGAAAATATGAAAACAACTGGAGAAATATTGAATTTGCAACAATTATTAGAAACAGATCTTTTAAGCAAAGAAAATTATCACAATACAGAAGTCATGAAAACACATGAAGAAAAATCAAAGCCTCTCATGATAGAAACACTGGGTAATCAAAAAGCTTCAATAAAAATTTTTTGGTTCAAAGGTAAAGGAGAAAACGATAATATGCTACAGTTGAGATGTTATACTACACAAAAAGACTTTCATTTAAGCAGTATTTTTGAAAATTTCATTACAGGAATTTTTTATTTCCTTAAAAGTATTTCAGGAAATCAAAAAGATAATAATATCTTAACCTGGTATGGAATTTTGAAGTGTAAAAATCAAATTGATGTTCAAAATCTAATAACTAGGAATATGAATGTCAATAGAAATAATGACATTTTAAGCATATATTTACAAACCGGTGTTTTAGACCTTCTAAATATTAAATTGAAAACCAACATAACATCTTTGCTCAATAACTTTGACTCTTTAACAATAATAGAAAATTATTCTAAATTAGAAGAGAGATGCATTTTCAAATGGGTAATATATTTGAATTATCCAAAAAACGTTACAGTGAAAAAACTTATCAGTTCCTCCAGTATGACAATTAAAAACATACACTTTCCAATTTTTGAAACATACGAAAAAATTCCCCTTTTAATGGACTTTGATGACATCGATGAAATTTTTTTGACAAAAGAAATTAGTTACAAGGATAAGAGTTGTCCTGAACGACTCATGAGTGTGGGAAACTGGGTGCACTGTAGTCCTAAAACTGTTAAAACACATGTTAAGTCTTGTCCTCAATTTATACAGATCCAGAAATATATTAATAAAAAAACTTATGAAATAAATATGCAGAACCAAGATTTATATTCTGAAGGAAAACAAAAGCATAATAAGATCAACAGATTTAATTTTAAATGCATATTTGAAGATTTCTTCAATATTAGGCAACAGGCTATACAGGCAAGCCACGACAAAAAACACAATGAACAAACTAATCTGACAACTATAACTCCAGTGCTAAATTTTGGGGACTTGATAAGTGAAATTGAAGAAGAAAAATGTGACTTAATTTTGAAGGAGGAAGTAAAAGTCACAGCACAAAGTTTAACAAACAGTTGCCAAGTCCATGAAGATATTAAGATAGAAAAGGAAGAGAAAAAGAGTTTTTATTCAACGGAAGGCATATTTTCTGTGCAACCAGTTTCATTAATGAATAAGAAAGTAGGTGTGGAAGAAACTAAATATGTTAATCGAAATAATGTAGCTGACAGAAATGAATCTGAGAATATTTTTCAAGAAAGTGAGTTAGCTAATTCAAAGCATTTTCATCCAAAGAATGACTCTTCAGAATGTTTTAATCTTCAGTTTGACACTCATTTGAGTGTTGGGAACAATGAATGTTTTCAGGACTTATCTGCCAAGTGTTTATCAAGAGACGCTCTGACAACAGTAAACAATTTTGAGATGAAGAGTAAATTTGATTTAGTACTTGAAGAACTTCATATGTTTCATGAAATTAGTATGGAAAATGAAATTCTAAGCACTGTGGAAACCAACAATGGGCAAGAAAATTACTTTGTAGAAAATAATGATGTTGTGGAGGTAAAAACGGAGATTAAAAAAGGTTTGAAAATGGGTACAGAAAACAAAATATGTTCATCTTCTTTGCTCTGTGATATGATAGCAGGGCCTAATATGCATGAAAAACACCAAAGTTTATTTAAATGGAAAAAAGTACCCAAAACTGGAGAACAGGAAGTTCCTAATGAATATTGCTGTCTAAGAACATCAGAGGAAGAATTACTCTACTCTACTTCTAAGGAAGGTATGAAATTAGTTTTAAAATATACTTTCTGAGTTAAAAGAAAATGCTGCTTTTTTTTTTTCTGTGTAGGCCAAATATATAATTTTGGCAAAAAAGAAGATAAGGTATAAGACAATGTTTATTGATGCATTATTATTTTTTTATAAAGGGTTGTTCAAACATTAAATAACATACTGAAGTTGATGGGAACAAGTGATGAAATTTTTAAAAGGAGCTTTGTCCTGTTTTACTTATCTAAATATTAGGAGCCAATGGGAGGAAATATTCCTGAAAAAGTAATTTTTTTATAGTATTAATATTTTATATAAAAGTTACTTTTTGCTATAACACATTGATCTTTATTTTTAGATTGTGAAAAACCTTCACCTGAAAGACCAGCTTTTTTCTCTGATGAATTTAAGGAAGAAAAATTTAATTATTTACTGAAGGGAGGTAAGATTTTTAGTTATTTTCTATAATACTTTCTAAGATGATTACTGAATTTTTGTACTTTTAGCATGAGGAAAATATACTTAGGGTTTTAACAAATAAATACAATGATTTAATACTTTTGTAAACATTAATAATTTACTGATGCAAATTCCTATAGTTAAAAATTAGCTAAAATTAAAATATCATTTAGAATGTAATTAGAAAATGCACTCTAAAAGTGTTTAAATATTTGCAGTGATGCATTGCAATAACTATATGATAAAATAGGTGTTTTTAATATATATACATATATATATATACCTAATATACACATCGAATGTATGTAACATTAATTAGCAAAAATGAAAAAGGCATTTATCTAAGTTGGATTTACGTTGATGTTACTCCCAATTATACATTTATTATCATTGTTTTCTATTCGTGAAAGATTATGAGGCTCTTTATATGTACATTTTATGTAGTGATTTTGAAACAAATTAGCATCATTTACATATATTAACATGATTTAGGACTATGGCGTTTAAACTTGTGCTTACTATAGAAAATCAAACTGAAGAAAAGTTAAACAGCTAACCTTATCCTTTGCCTAAGAGGTGTTTAATATCAGAATGAGACACACTAAGTCTAACACCTGTTCTAACTTGTAGTACCAATGGGGGTGAGGTAAGAGTTGGATTAAAATTAGGGAATTATTTTCTGAATAACTACGTTTCCATTTGTCAGAAATTGCTGGTATTACACAATAAGACTAGATCTAGAAATAATAATCATGTAGGTGAAGTATATTTACCAAAATATCTTCAGTCATGCATCATTTCTCAAAGCATTTCTCCTGGCTTCTCATCAGTAGAATTGCTGTCCCTGGTACTTTTATTCAGACACTTCAGAATTGCATAATTTCCTCTTTTCTTAGCTTACAATGAAATACTCTTAAAAATTAATCCAAGTCCTTGGAAGGTCAAAAGCCCATGGGAAATTTCTTCTCCCACGAATAAAGGAAATAATTAAAGGAACAATACTCTCTAAGACTAAAAGCGGGATGGTGGAATTGGCCTGAAAAGGATAGGGGTTGTTTCTTCTAGGACAGGAAGAAAGGAAGAAATTGGGTTTAGGAACATATTCTCTGTCATCATGATGTTAATTGTGATAATAAAAAGGATATTTGAGGCAGATTAAACTATGTGCCTAAATTGGGAAAGAAATGTTACACTTGTTGGAAATATCTGAATCCATGATACTCTATTGTGGCTTCACAAGGAAAAGTTCCTCCTTGTTATAAAATATGAAAAATAATGTGTGAGGTCAGCCACAGTTATTTAATACTATGTTAGGATCGTTGTTTTGAATCCACTTTCAAAGTGCATAAAAATGGAATGATCTTCCTGAGGCTTGTTAAAATCCATAGTGTAAGGGAAAAGTTGGGAGATACTGTGAAGTGGGGATAATACTGGACTAACTGCCTAGGGAGAGTGGGTGCCTGCTTATGTAGGGTGATTTTAAAGGTATTGGAAAACTTCTGATTGTACAGAAATGTTATTGGTACCTACCCACTTGTCATCATGATGCCTCCAATTAAAGTTTTTACTACTAATATCTCCAGGGTATCCTGTCTCCCCTTGTCTCTCTCTTCTCTCTTTGTGGTATGGAGAAGGCAAGTACTTTGAGCATGTTAAATGCCAGCTAGCCAGTGTGCCAGGTGCTTTATATATCATTTAGCACCAATACTTCTCTAATTTTATTTTATTTTATTTTTTATTTTTTTAGCGTTACGTGGGCCTCTCACTGTTGCGGCCTCTCCCGTTGCGGAGCACAGGCTCCAGACGCGCAGGCTCAGCGGCCATGGCTCACGGGCCCAGCCGCTCCACGGCATGTGGGATCCTCCCGGACCGGGGCACGAACCCGTGTCCCCTGCATCGGCAGGCGGACTCTCAACCACTGCGCCACCAGGGAAGCCCTACTTCTCTAATTTTAATGTGGATATATGTCAGCCAAAGAATGTCACTAGTCACCCGACTCTACAAGGATTGAGTCATTAGCCATTGCACTTGCTGACCTGTAGCACACCCTGAAAGGAGTTCAGGGCGGAAATCAGGAATGAGGCATTCTGTGCTCTGGAAAAACTGGCAGAACAGGCCTTCAGATAGATATTTTCAGGGGAAAATTGTATGAATCCAATTTCTTGCATCTTCCCATACTTAGAAAAGCACTAAAATAATTAACTAAGATATCTGTTCCTCCTGACTAGCAGTAACCTTCTACCAAGATGTGTGTCTGATTGCAGGTACCCCTTCTCCAAAATCACATATATGCTGACCTCCTCCCTTACCTCTTCAGAGCTATCTGAGAGGCTGTATCTTGGGTTATGGTCCACAGTAAGTCCCCAAATAAAACTGAAACTCACAGCTCTCAAGTGAGTTTTTATTTCATCTGACATATGAATCACCTGGGTGTTTTATTAAATGATTCTGATTTTGTTGTGTGGTAGGCTCTAAGATTCTGCATTTCTATCAAGGTCCTAGCAAATGGAGATGCTGCTAGACTTTGAGTTGAGCTGGAACTTTGAGTTACAAGGCTTTAGAAAACAACTGATTTGGCATTATTTCTAAAAGACCACTAACAACGTTCATGACTTTTTTCTTTAACATTGATTTCTAAAATGAGCAATTTCTGGTATTATGCTTGGATGTTTAGAATTGTTACACAATACAAAGCAGTAAGTTAATCTAGTATATAGCAATAATAAAAGGGATCATTATTTAGTTTTTTAAAAAGGTAGGAAATCCAAGGAGACAAAGAAGCATATTCTTATAGCCACAATTTAATGACTGTTTAAGGTCATGTGCTTTGCAAAAGACCTGCTGTTGATACAAATTGGTTCAGTGATTTCCCATTTCCCATCCGTTGCAAAATTACCAGAAGTATCTATTGTATTAGAATGTGAAAGAGGAAAGCTATACTTTGAAAAAGTAATCAAGTAGACTAACCATAGCTTTTTTCTGAAACAATAATTTCATAATAAAGATGTACACTTAGCATAAATTGCTGAAATTACCTAATTTATAACCAAATCTAGTGTATCACTCATGATCCAACAATTTTATTTTAGACCATCCTTTTTCATTTAAAAAAATGAAAAAATCTAGCAATACATTTTTCCTCTTATTTTTATAATTAACTTTATAATTTTAATGTTGAATAAAATATCATAAACTGATTTATAGCTATTTTTGTGTTTTCTCTCTATTTACATATAGCTAAATTTTGTATTGTATTTCATTATTGTTTACATAGATACACACAGATTCTATTTGATTCAGCTTAATAGAAATCATGCTGTTTACCTTTTATCATATTTAACGTTAGGTTGATTACACTGTTTTTAGCATAATGTGCTGTTATGTTAAGGTCACACTAATTCATTAAAGCTTGATACATTTTTAGCTTTACATATGTACCCTACTGTTTATTTTTTAAAAAGTACTCAAAGTAAGAGGTATTTTGTTAATGAGAGGTACTCATTATCAAGAGTAATTGATTCTGCTTGTTTGGTTAACTGATTTAGTAACATATATACCTCCATGAAATGTTTTGAACTTTTTAGAAAATGTTAGTGTGATGTTAAATAAAAACTTCAAAATTAGAGCCCTCCATTGATACATGACAGATGAAATACATTTGTGCTCTATTATTGATAATAATCTCTATTAGAAGCCAAATGTAATTATTAACAGTATAGTCTAGTAACTTCTAATAGAAAAACAACATGGTCTTTACAACCACTACATCAAGTTAACTTTAAAACCTATATAGTTTTTGTTGTTGTTGTTAGGTCAGATTTCCTGACTGGAACGCTGATTTTATTTAGCTGCTATTTTATTGTATGTTTGGCAAGTTACTTAAATTTTTTGTGCTGAGTTTTCCACTTTTAAAAAATGGAGATTGGAGTAAGTTAAGTAATGCATTCAAAGCACTTAGCTCAGTGACTCAGTAAATGTTGCTAGTATCATGATTAGAAGTTAGTAAAAATTTTTAAGCATAGAAACTATGACTGATTTTTACTCCCTTATGTACTTTTATTGTCTTATACTTTTAGGTGGTAACTTTTCATATGGAATTTCAAGACTACTACCTCTTAAGACATGCAGTCGACCAATCAGAATTGGTTTGTCAAGAAAAGCTAAGCTTAAACAACTTCATCCCTATCTGCAATAAATATGTGACAAGAACTTAGAAGAAGGTATTGGACTTTAATACTTCAAAACATTTCACATCTATAAATCTTCTGTTTCTTTCTTTGGATAAATGCTTCCTTCCAGCTTAGGAGTTTTGGGCTTTCTTTATTATAAAATATGGAGAGGGTTTTGTGTGTATGTATCCAATGTGTGTATCTACCTTTAAATGTTATAAAATATTTCTTTAGTGTTTCATATTGCATTAACAATATTCACATTAAAAAAACAATGTTCGGGGCTTCCCTGGTGGCGCAGTGGTTGAGAGTCCGCCTGCCGATGCAGGGGACATGGGTTTGGGCCCCGGTCCGGGAAGATCCCACATGCCGCAGAGCGGCTGGGCCCGTGAGCTGTGGCCGCTGAGCCTGCACATCCGGAGCCTGTGCTCCGCAACGGGAAAGGCCACAACAGTGAGAGGCCCGCGTACGGCAAAAAATAAAAAATAATAAAAAAACAATGTTCACATTAAAGGCTTTTCATAATCTTATAAAATATGTCAACTTATGTTGACGTAAGTTTATGTATATAAAGCTTTTGTGGAGAACATTGCTAGTGTTTATTGATTTTTCAAGAGGATCTATGACTCACAAAAAGGTAACGAACCACTGTTCAAATCCACTCTCCCTATTTTTAAAGTGAAAAAAAACCAGAAGTGCAAAGAGGATGGGTACGTTTTTCAAGAACACTTAGTCAGGATTGGGATAGAGGCACTCTGTTCTGTAGCAATTTTTTCACCTTTCTTTGTATTCACTTTCTAGTTTTAGTTTCTCCCTCCAGAGTCTATCTTTGGCCCCAGAGCAGAATTATGATCATGTAGTTAATACCTACTATTAACTTGTTTATTCATAAAACAAAAATATTTTGATACTCCTGCTACTGTATTAGGCTCAGTAATAGAATACGTAAGAAGACATGTATAAGACTGGCCTTGTGGAGCTTAGTTTCTGTACATAGAGGAAATAAATGATATACATAATTTAAAGGTAACCATTAGTAGAGTAATACTTTTCAAAACACTTGGCAGAGTAATAACAATAAAGTGGGCTACTTAGCAAAAAGTAAGGAAAGAGGGAAGCATCAAGAAAAGATAAAAATCAAAAAGCATACAATGACAGAAGGAAGACTGACGTCACTTCACAAAATAAATATGACTGGATTAAATTATCGTATTACAAGCCAAGGTTCTCAGACACATTAAAAACCATTTCAAACTCAGCTTTATACATTAATTTTGATCCCTCCCCAGGTACTTTCTAACTTCAATATCCTGGTCTAATTTCTGGTTTTCCCCCCAAGAACTCATCACCTTCTCACACACTATATAATTTATATCTTGCTGGAATACAAGCTTCTTGAAGACAGGTTTCTTTCCCCTCCCCCCACTAATATATCCCAAGTGCCTAGAATAGTACCTGCCCCTTGTAAGTACCCATAAAATATTATTTGAGTATACGAATGAATAAAGTTCTATACCTGCTCATAATAGCTATTGTCTTTTTGAATTCTTTTTTTTTTAATATTAATGTACTTTTTTAATGAATTTCTAATTCTTATTTATTTATTTATTTATTTTTGGCTGTGTTGGGTCTTTGTTTCTGTGCGAGGACTTTCTCCAGTTGTGGCAAGCGGGGGCCACTCTTCATTGCGGTGCGCGGGCCTCTCACTATCGTGGCCTCTCTTGTTGCGGAGCACAGGTTCCAGACGCGCAGGCTCAGTAGTTGTGGCTCACGGGCCTAGTTGCTACGTGGCATGTGCGATCTTCCCAGACCAGGGCTCGAACCCGTGTCCCCTGCATTAGCAGGCAGATTCTCAACCACTGCGCCACCAGGGAAGCCCTTTTTGAATTCTTAATAGCTTTATGATCTTGGGAAAGTCTTTATATCTAAAAAGGGGATAATAATATCTCATGGGATCATTGTGATGATTAAATGAGCTAATAGATGTGATATATTTATAACAGCTCTGATAGAACTCCTCAGTAATGAATAACAATATACTGATACATAGGAAATACTCAATAATTAATAACTATTTAGAATGTTTGACTTGTTCTTTAAGTTTTTTCCTATATCCTGAATTAGGTTATCTTTAGGAGTATGCCTATTCCTTTGAGTCTGATGAAGATATTCCTTTAACTTTTTTTCTACATGGGTCCTCATCTTCCTTTTCCTTCTTTTTATTATTATTATAAGTCCCATGTTGGATTTTTCTTTTATCTTTATACAAGGCAGATCTCATCACAATCAAGGTTTGTCTTCACAAACCAAGGTTTGTCCTTTTCCCTATTCCTTGTTGCTGTGTGTGAATACTGAATTTTGTTCTCATATAAGTTTCTCTAGGGCAAGTTTTTGTGCCTCCAGTCTTATTCCTAATTTTAGGGTTTTATATATGCTTTCATTCTTTCTCTAATAAATAGTATACAAATTTACAATCACTATTGGTTCTTTCACACTCTGAACTACGTGGTAAGTTTAAATTCCTAGCACATACTGCTGCAGTGGTTTTCCATGCCACTACCCCACTACTACTTTGATTTGTAGAGCTTTTCTCATTAAAATTTTGATGAAGATTACACCTCCTCAAATGGAAAATTTGCTCGTGCTAGTGTCATTACTCAAGTACACCTTCCCCCAGTACCACCTACCCAAACACACATATGCACACAGAAACAGGCCCCACCTTCCCTCTTCTCCCTAGTTCTGTGAATTCTTGTCTCTGGAATTAGAAAGTTGGAGGATAGGAGGGAAGTAGCATTTTGGCTCTTTTGCTTTTGTCTTCATAGCCAGGTTTGAAGAGTCTGCATTGAGGGCTATGGTAGAAGACATTTAAAATTGAAATCCACCCTCTCTCCACATTGTTCTTTTTATGTTTGTTCTTAAAATGTAAAAGTTGAATGCTTTCAGATCAGAAGAAAAATATTCAAAGGATGAAAGCCACTTCAAAAAATACTTGCTTTTATTCAACCTTAGAATAAATCTCTGTGTTACTTCAGTTTAAAGTAACAAGCTTTTGGATGCATTAACAGTGAGCATGAGAAGAGAAGCAGAGCCTTCCATTAAATCAACTTGAAAAAGTTATGTTGATAGTCAGTGCCTTAAGTATGCAAACTTCCAAGTTAATGTCATCCATTTAACATTATTTAGTTAATCAAAATAGAAAACAAAATATGTAGTAAAGTTGATCTTTAGTTCCATCTAAATGGCCACATGAAAGGATATTTGTAGAGTCAGCCATCAGTTTGGGGAAATTTTCTAATAACAGAGACATTATACGTATTTACATAGACATACAGTAGTTTGTGACAGAATTTATACTACTAAAAATTATCCTTTGCGCTACAGGGACTAGGATATAAAGATACCAGAAGGGTTCTAAATTATATTTTTTCCATATAGTTGTAAAATATATCACTGAAGCTATCCTTCACATATTCCCATTTCATGTTTTTGTTGCTGTTGTTTTTGTTTTTAAGCACGGGCACATGCTATAACAGCAAACTGAGAAGAAATAGTCATTAAACTATTTTACCTATCTGGGGTACGGGCAAAAGAATAAACTCATAATCTAAAAGTCTCTACAATTATGTTTCTGTAATTTAATAAATTTTATAATTTTGAGCACACGTAATTCAAAAAAGAAAAAAAAAGAAGCCTTGGGCTTCCCTGGTGGCGCAGTGGTTAAGGATCTGCCTGCCAATGCAGGGGACACGGGTTCAAACCCTGGTCTGAGAAGATCCCACATGCTGCAGAGCAACTGAGCCCATGCGCCACAACTCCTGAGCCTGCGCTCTAGAGCCCACGAGCCACAACTACTGAAGCCTGTGCGCCTAGAGCCTGTGCTCCACAACAGGAGAAGCCACCGCAATGAGGAGCCCACACACCTCAACGAAGAGTAGCCCCCGCTCTCTGCAAGTACAGAAAGCAATGAAGACCCAATGCAGCCAAAAATAATAAATAAGTAAATAAAATCAAAAAAAAAAAAAAAAAAGAAGCCTTGAGGACCTCTTCCCTTAACTTCACTCATAACTGTTTACTCAACATCTCTACTGTGAGGTCTAATAGGCATCTCAAACCTAACGTGTCCTGAACTGAGCTCCTGATATTTCCCCGCAAACCCCTCCTCCCACAGGCTTTCTCATTTCAGTGAGTGGTAACTTCATTCTTTCAGTTACTCAGGTTAGAGATCTTGGAGTCATTTTTGACATTTTTTTCTCACTACGCACAGCTGGCCCACCGCCAAATCCTGTTGGCTTTAGCTTTTCTTGCCAGGATGATTGCAGTAGAGTCCCAGTTGGTCTCCTTGCTTTTAGTACTTGCTCCCCTTCAATCTATTCTGAACACATTAGCCAGAATGATTCTTTAAGATATGTCATAGCACATCACAACTCTGCTCAAAACTTTCCAAAGGTTTTCTGACTGACTCTGAGAAAACGCCGAAATTCTTACTTTCATGTACAAGGGTATGTGATGATTTGATGCTCTCAATTCCCTAAACTCCTCTCTACTATTTTCCCCTTCTTCATTCTACTGAAACCACACTGACCTTGTTTGTTGGATACATAAGGGATGTCCCTCCCTGCCTCAGGGCTTCTTCACTTGCTTTTTTTTCCTGGAATGCTTGTTCCTAAAATACCTGTATAGCTTGCCTGCACTCGCTTCCTTAGAACTTTATTCAAATGTCACTTTCTCAGTGTGGCTTTTTCTTTCTGTTAACATTCATATGCCCCTTCCATTCTTTTATTTTTTCCTCCTTAATACTTTGCCATTAACAGACTATGTATTTTACTTATTTATCTTGTTTGTTGTCAGCCTTTTTCACTAAATTTTAAACTCTGGGAGGGCAAAAGTTTTTCTTATTTGTCACTGTGTTTCCAGTGCCTAGGAACTGGCTTGACACAATAAGTATTCAATAAGTGTTAGCTGAATGCAAGAATCAACAAAGTGAACAAGAATAGTTTTGTCTTAAATGTATCACTTTGATTAAACTTTTCTTCTTGAGGCACATGGTTCTGCGAGTTCTGGCATTTAAAGTTCTCTTCCCTCTTCTTTGCTATACTTTGTTGCATTTTCTTCTTGAGCCAAGATGTCAAAACAAAGCTTGAATCTAGATCGCTTACTGTGTATCTTTCTTCAGAAATTCGGCTGCTTAGCTTGTCAGAATGTTAAATGTCTTCCTCTTTTTTTTATGAAGAGAAAAATAAGGTAGAACAAAGTAAAAGCATATATAATTTCTAAATAATTTTGAAAACAATTATAAAAATACTTCTCAAAATTCAATGTCTTATCTCTTATCCCATTTAAATTTTTTATAAAATCAGTTTAATACATTTAAATTGTCTAAGTACGTATTCCCTTTGCATTAGTAAAAAAAAAAAAGCTATTAGAACAAGTTTTTATTTATTTTTGCCTTTTTACTTTTATGTTTTCCTTCAAATAGTCTTTTAAATTTTATTTGTTTTTGAAATGTTAATATCTAGACATGGTACAAAATGTAAAGGGTAAAGAAAAAAAGAAACAGTGAATATAAGTCCTTCTCTTACTTTTTGACACTCAGCGATCTGATTTTTCTTGATGGAGGAAACAACTGTTAACAGTTCCTTGCCCCTACATATTTCTATGAAACAATAACTTTTTATTATTAATAAGCACATAAAGTATTTTTAGTTGTTATCTGTTCTGTAACTATACTTTCTTTTTACAGAATACTTAATAAATTCAATAATGTATGTATTTCAACATGTTAAAAATTTAAGATTAAGAGGAGAAAAAACTTAATGCTAAAGAAACTGAAATATGAAAAGTCAAATGGGTTTACTGTATCTGACATTTTGACTAAAATAACCATTTTTAAAGCAACTATAGTAATTCTGATTTAACTTTTAAAAATAGTCTTAATACCAATTTAACATAATATTTATATTTCAATAAACATAATTTTATTGACATACTTAATTACATAATCCGTATGTCTCCTTCTTCTTAAGAAATCTTTGTGATTGATTCTGCTGCCTGGCTAATTGCCGTTGCCTTTTCTTTCCCTTATGTCATTGCTCTACATTCAGTAGCTCCAATTCCTACTCAGTTATTTTGTAATCTTCCATGTATATATATATACATATCCCTTCTCTTCTCAGAGTCTTTATTTCTCTTTGTCCTTCCCTGCCTCCTTCACTAGAAAAAACACTCTTAAGAGTCACTGAGGACTTTGGCCATTTTTCAGAGTGCCTTTTCTCTTATTTCTTTGCATTGCTAGCTGCCTAGCACCTATGATACCTTTGCTTTGTGATAATACACTACCTCTTATTTTCCTGACCATACTATTTTTTTTTAACTCTCTGATTTTTAGATATAAGCAAACTCCAAAGTTTAGCCCATAGACTTTTGCTTTTTACTTCTGTATTGTGTTCCTTAGAAATTTCCTCAATTTGATGGGATCATTTACCATACCAAATTTATGGTTTAGGTGCCAAATTATATCTTTCTCAAATTCTAATTTCAATTGTATAACAATAATAAAGAAACCTAATATCCGTTAGATGTATACGATGAGTCAGGAGCTATTCTAAATCTTTACATATATTAAATCATTTAATCCTTAAATAACCTCACAGATTTCTATCTCTGTTTTACATTGTGAGTTTAAATAACTGGTCTAAGTTCAAAAAGTATTAACTGAAAAATTAGAATTTAAACCCAGGCAGCCTGCTTCAGGGCCAAGGTGCCTAACTGCTATCAGATACTGCTCTAATTTCCACATTGCTACAGGTCAATAACTTCAACTCATATCCGAAATCCTATCAGTCATCATTCACTCTTCTACCTGACATTTATTTCGTGCTATCAAATCCTGCTGCTTTCTTTTCCTAAGGAGTTCTCTGACCTATTCATCCTTTTCCATTCTTTTTATAATGTGACTTGACCTAATGTAACTTTCTGGGTGATCACCCCACAGCTTCCCTAAACTAGTCTGTTAATGCTTCACTTTCTCCAGCTAATATTTTCCCATTTTACTAATGCTCTTTCCACTCTTAAAGTGCTTTCCTCTCTCACCTATTTAAATCTTATCCAGCCTCACATTACAATCTCTATAATGCTTTCTCCAACTATTTGAATGTGTTATAATTACTATGAACCATAAATAACATTAGCGCTTTCTTTAAAAATTCACTCATAAAACATTTATTACACCTGTCATACTATTTATCTCTTCACCTATCTAAGCTTGTGCATAGGCATCATATTAGGAACTTCTTTTTAGTCTCTAGAGCACTTTATCAGTGTCTTGTATTCAAAAACGTTTATTGATTACATGCTGAATATTAATATAGCATTTATTTCATGATTTTTTATGCTTGGCTTTGTATTTTTATTGATAAATCTACTAAGTTTGTAGCCTTTTTAGTTTGCAGAAGAGAATATAGCTAAATCCAGTGGGGCTTTTTGACATTTTTGTCTTTGGCTGTTTCTTGCTTACTCTGTCTCCCTCAGAATTTAGGCCAGCTTCAAAGCAGAACCCAACTTTTTCCCCACAAGGCTTGTATAAATGCCTTTTAAAACAAACAACACCTACTTAAATTAATTTACACACTTTTTAAAAAAATTAATTAATTTATTTATTTTTGGCTGCATTGGGTCTTCGTTGCTGCGTCCGGGCTTTCTCTAGTAGCGGCGAGTGGGGGCTACTCTGTTGCGGTGTGCAGGCTTCTCGTTGCGGTGGCTTCTCTTGTTGTGGAGCACGGGCTCTAGGCACGTGGGCTTCAGTAGTTGTGGCACGCGGCTCAGTAGTGGTGGCGCACAGCTTAGTTGCTCCGCAGAATGTGGGATCTTCCCGGACCAGGACTCGAACCCATATCCCCTGCATTGGCAGGCGGATTCTTAACCACTGCGTCACTAGGGAAGCCCCTTATTGTTTATTCTTGATAACGCTGATTTTCAGCAAAACTTTATGAAATTTTTATGTACTTTCACCTATAGGCAAAAATCAATGTTTTATAAAATTATATTTTGTGTCTTTTAAAGTTTGTTTCACAAAACAATACCACACAAATCTACCACTATTCTAAATGCTACACTTGGAATGATTACCCTCAGCATTACTGTTATTGTCATTATCAGCCATCAAGTACCTTTATGAGTAGGACAACTTGCTATAGGACATATGGACTTCGTGTGAATAACCAAAATTTAGAGGCAGCTTATTGTAATGGGGCAGAACAAAGGGTTCTTTCATAGCCTGCTGGGTGGATCAGAGTCTTCCAGCTGCTACTTCATTTTCTAATCAATTTAGTAGCATTTTGCTCAAACATTTTGTATACTTTCACAAAATTTCTCTACACATCTAAATCTCCTCCTATTTTGGGAGTGACAAACTTATGGATAGAAAATTTTAATTTGCATGTTGCAGAGTGGTATAGAAATTAGCTCAATGTATAATTCTGTGTACATACTGATTTATTTCTCTAAAACAGACTTAAATCACATATATTTTTTTAACTTTTATTTAATAATTAAAACTTTTTTGACAGGAAAGAAATTTCTTTAAGTGAACATATTTTGATTAGAATGCCACAAAGTTGGACTTGCATCTAGGAATATTTTCGAAGGTGCTGTATACATAGAAAGTGTAATAGCACCTACGATTCACAAATATACAATGTTATAAAGTTGTATGCAGCTGAACATGTGTTTATCTGAAGAGATATAACCCTCTCATGCTAGATTAAAACTCTTGTTAAGAAATGAGAGTATAGTTTTATAACCATTAACATTTTTATAATACTAACTTAAAAAAATTAATAGACTTATTTCTTAAAATAGTTTTAGATTTACAGAAAAATTAAATAGAAAGTACAGAGTTTTTGTATACTACTACCCACTCCCCCTCCCCAGTTTCCCTGTAACATTTTGTGTTGCTGTGGTATATATGCTATAATTGTTGAACCAAAATTGATACATTAGTATTAACTAAAATTTACAATTTACATTAGAGTTCATACTTTGCGTTGTACAGTTCTGTGAGTTTTGTCAAATGCATAAAATCATGTATTCACTGTTATAATACCATACAGAATAGTTTCACTGCCCTAAAAATCCTCTCTGCTCCACTTATTCACCCCTCTTCACTCCCCCATGCCCACAACTTCTGACAGCCACTCATATTTTTACTGTATTTATAGGTTTGCCTTTTCGATAATATCATATAGTTGGAGTCATGTTTTACATATTTGCACCCTGGCTTCTTTCACTTAGCAGTATTTATTTAAGGTTCCTATAATCTTAACTTTTCTAGCCAGGGATCTTATATGAGAAGACTTAGGTTTCAAATATCTTAGGCCTTCACCTTCTATCAATACAGTTTCTTTTAGGGAAAAAGGGACTAATTATAGTTCATTTTAAATTGTGGCTGTGTCTACCTATCAACTTCTGAAAGTGTTTCTCTCATAGATTTTCTTTTTGGGGATTCTTTAAAGGAATTACACTGTCAACATTAACAAAAGCTTTTCTTTTTGAACAGAGACATTTCAAAGCACTTTAAGCCATGGCAAAATTGCTCCAAAGGAAGTTTTATCTTCTATTTTGTTAGCAAGAGCTGCACTTAGGAGCCAAAATGCACCAGAGACTAAATGGTCAACATTAAGATGGAGCTGTAAAAGTCTATGCTAGGCCTGGAAAGTTTCTACTAAGTGGAAATCAAAACCACTAACCAATATAAGGGAATATTTTAATGTGTTACTTTTGTGATGTATAATGAATGCCCTATGATGTGCTGCATGGACAACCAAATACTATTAGTAATTCCAATTCTGTGACTATATGAATGTTAATAACCATCAAGTATTAACAGAAGTATGTATTAACAAGTATGTATTTAGACCCAATAAATGTCCATCAGTTTGCCAACTACTGTGTGGAATATTCACATATATATCATGGTTCCAGATTAAGAGAGTATACAAATTTAGCTAATAAAATCTAAGAGGCAGGTATAGCCATTATTTTGTAATAACTTTAAATGGAGTATAACCTATAAAAATATTGAATCCCTATGTTGTACACCTAAAACTAATATAATATTGTAAATCAATTATACTTCAATAAAAAAAATACACCCACCACCACCCCCAAAAAATCTTAGAGGCAAAATCCATTGAACAACTAATATAATAGGAGATTTGAGATTTCATTCTGACTCTCTCTGCCTGACCTTGAATATGTCATGTAGCCTCATTTGGCTTTCAAATGTTTCTTCATTTGGTATATTGTAATCACTAAAATAACTTCTGATATTCTGTTGTTCTGCAAATGAAACACCCTGTGGGTTACTAATTGGAAATAAAAGGAGAAATACCAAGAGGGAAAGATATTGAATGTAGATAACAAAGAATGTGAAATATTTTTAGGTACTTTAGCAACTTTTAATTGCTATTAAAGGATGATGGAAAAGAAAAAGAATAAAGATTTAGGGTAGTGATCATCATTATCTCTCATGTATCTCAAGTAGGAAGTATATGATCTGTTTCCTAACTCATTCATTTATTCATGCTCTCAGCAAACATTTACTGAGGGCATATGATGAGTTTGGAACTGAATAAATGACCTCATTTCTATAAATCCTCTCATTTGTAAAACTCAGATCGTATTACTCATCATTCTTTCTATACATGAGCCATCCTTTTAAGGGAACCTACCCATGGAATGGTTTAGGCCTACCTGACTTGTAAGGAACTCCCTCTTAAATTAATTCCTATTCTATATCATAAGAACGATTGCTTGGATTTTCTGAGGTCTTTTATAAAGACAATACTATGGAAGTGATCTGTTTTCCACACCTGAAAAAAGAAGTTTCAGTAGCTCTAAAGTTTGTAATTATGGGGACTAGTGGAGTGAAGTAAGGGTTATGTGATCGATTTTCATGGGACTAACATTAGAGATAATATACATGAAATGTCTAGCACAGCTCCTGGTACATAGCAAGCATGTAATTACTAATAGTTATTATTATTAATATTTTAGAAAGGAGTTTTTATCATCACTTATAGGTTATAAATAAAAAAGTTACTAATAGGGTATCCTGCCTTAAAGGATTCCACATATGAAGCATAGGCTGAGGAATATTTACCCTTATGCTTTGAAGTCTGCATTTGTTTTGAATATTTACTTTCCAGGACACTTTCTTTATTAAGGCACAATTCAACCATTATACATATTTGGCCAATTCAGTTTAACATGTGTAATGTTCTGTGCCAGGTTCCATGGAAGTCCTTTTACTATAAAACAAATTTAAAAAGGATATAGCAGTTTTTTTATTGCAGTAAAATATGCATAATACAAATTTACCATTTTAATCATTTTTAGGTATACATTTCAGTGACATTAAGTACATTCATGGTGTTATATATAGCACTTTTGAACTTCTCTTTATTTAAAAATATTTTGCTTAGTTTTCCTTTCTTATCGCATGAGTGACATCATAATTTCATAACAACAGAAGGGAAAAAACTCTCATATTTGCAACTCTTTCCAGTTTTTGACTCAAACTGATTTTATGGTAGAATTCTTAGCTATGGCTAACACATTCCTATGTGTCTTTGAAAACTGCTTGGGAATTTGTTAGAAATTGGATGTAAAGTTCCTTTACTTAACAGCTTTTTCTTACAAAGACAGTATATCAAGGTGATAAGTTTTAAATTGAGATAGAATTTTGAAAGTAATTGAGATTATACTTGAAATTAAATTTGCAAAATAGTAACTAGTTTATCATTATCATCCTTATGTGTATTTGTATAGTTTTTGAAAAGTTTATAGTGCATTCTATATTTTGTGTCATTAAATCTTCTTACCAATCCATTTTCATCCCCATTCCAGATAATGAAACTAATGTTTAGTTTAAGAGACTTTTTCAAGTAAGCAGATTATAAGACTTTAGATCCTAACACAGTACCTGTCACATAGTAAATGCTGTTGAACTGAAATGAAGGCTAATGCTCCTTCCATTAACTTTATAACTGCTGTCTGCTTTAATGTTGCTTTTCTTCTTTTCTTCCTTTTATTCTCCTTTCTTTTGAGTGCTACAGTATGCAAGACATCAGGATAACTCCTGGATATACAATGAATATCAAATTTGGTTGCTCTCATGAGGTTGACAACCTGGTTGGGGAGATACAGGAGTTATACATTTAAAAGTTAAATAAAAATAAAGTCAATTCTCTTTTTTTTCTTAAATCTCACAGACTAAGTAGAAAGGAAGAAATCCAAAAAAGTAGAGTTAAGTACCTAATCATAGTGCATAGCATCTTTTTGTTTTTTTTAACGCTGTGGTTTTCTTTTTTTTTTTTTTGAAGATGTTGGGGGTAGGAGTTTATTAATTAATTAATTATTTTTTGCTGTGTTGGGTCTTCGTTTCTGTGCGAGGGCTTTCTCTAGTTGTGGCAAGCGGGGGCGACTCTTCATGGAGGTGCGCGGGCCTCTCACTATCGTGGCCTCTCTTGTTGCGGAGCGCAGGCTCCAGACACGCAGGCTCAGTAGTTGTGGCTCACGGGCCTAGTTGCTCCGCGGCATGTGGGATCCTCCCAGACCAGGGCTCGAACCCGTGTCCCCTGCATTAGCAGGCAGATTCTCAACCACTGCACCACCAGGGAAACCCAGTGCATAGTATCTTAATCTTTAAATGTTAAAACATTTCTACATGTTTACAGTTCTATTTATGAATCTATATTTTGAGTATTCATAATTTAGGGCATTAGCTAAAATTTAAAAAATTTAATGAAAATGTTAAATTTAATTTCCTCAATTAAAAAATATTTTTATATTAAACATTAAAGGCATGGCATGACATTAAGTGATGGTAAGGTTTATGGGCTCTTGATGAACTCTGAATATCTTGTCTCCATTACTCATTAGTTAAATGTTAGCACCTTGCCAGTGCTGGGTTTTAAAAAGAAGATTGCAAATAAATGAGACATTAATAAATCTATCAATACATGAATATTTAACTCAGACATATAAGATTATGTAATAGTTTAAATGTTGCACAAAACAATCCATTTATGTTCATGTCCACATTTCTTGTCACTTTAAACATATATGTATATATTTTAACCATAGTTTTATTTATGCTGAAGCCTAGCTTGACAAACAGGTGGAAAAGTTTCTAAATTTATTACATTGAACATATAATTTAAAAAATTAAAACATGACCTTATTAAAATTTTTTTCAAGTCATCACTGGACAAAATAGAAGTAATGTCGTATTTGACAATGTTCTTATAT
Organism: Globicephala melas; assembly: GCF_963455315.2. Lineage (NCBI taxonomy): Eukaryota > Metazoa > Chordata > Mammalia > Artiodactyla > Delphinidae > Globicephala > Globicephala melas. The sequence goes on from NC_083325.1 coordinate 77,423,511, forward strand.
GTGAGAAAGGATTTTATTTAACATTAGTTAGTCCCTAAAAATGAGTTTATGATGAATTGATTATTACCTCATCCCATTCCTAATTGCAGATTTATAAGAGGTAAAATTTATTTAGTGATAGGAGTTCAAAAAACATTTTAAAAGGATTGTTGAATAGATAGATTCAATATTCTTTAAGTTTAAAAATTTTTCACATTCCTCGACCTTCAGCCATGAAAGTCTTTTCAGTTTTGGAAATTCTGACAGAATATGCCTGCCTTAACTTTCTATTCTGAAGCAAAATGGAGAAATAAAAGTATTTCTCCTGATAACTATGTGCTAATTCTCAGTTTCACTGATGTTTAAGAGTCTATGTTGAAAGTTCTTCTTTCTGATCTAATACTTAGTTCTTTAAATATTTCCCTCTGACTTGAGTACTATGGGAAACGTGGACCTCTTTCTCTGACATATGGAGACATAATCAGCAGATTGGGTTTTGGTTTTTCGGTAGAAAAGGAGTCGGGCAAGAGATGAAAATAAATGCAACGTTATGACTTTTGGTTACATCATGCCCTGCATTTCCAAAAAGGGTGTGAAACAAATAAACTGAAAGCAGAAGCAGCATATTGTAGCAGAAAGAAGCATGGGGTTTTGAAGACAGATAGATCTGGCTGCAACTCATTATAATTTCTTAGATTCTCTGTTTCTTCATCTCCAAATTGTTGATAGTAAGGCCTAACTTTCACGGTTTTTATCAGAATTATAAAGTTTGTAAGCTGTCCAACAGAGTGCCTGGTACATGGTAGGCATTTAATAAATGATGACAATTAATATTTAACTAAGCACTGTCATGAACAGTTGCTCAAATACTTATTATTATTCATTAATATAAGAATAGAATTAACTTACTAATTCATCCAAAATATTTATTGGGTACTTGCTATGTATAAGGCACTGTTATAGGCACTCAGAATATGTCAGTGAACAAAGTAGACAGAATTTTCTGCTCTCGTAGATCCTAAATGCTAATCAAGGCAGACATAAACAATAGACATTACAATTAAGTGAATTATATAATATGTTAGAAGATGTTAAATAAAAGCAGAATGGGGTGAGGGAGAGGGGCAATGTATGTGGAGGAGGAGGTTTTAATATTAAGTAGGGTGGTCTGGGTAGGGGTCATTGAAAAATTAAGACTGAAACAAAGACTTGAATGAAATGAGAGAGTAAGATCTGACTTGTGATTAAAAGGATCACTCTGATTGTTGGCAATAGATGGTGGAGAGGAAAGAACAAGATAAAGATCTGCACACACTGAGGAGAAAGGCCATGTGAGGACACGCAGGAAAGGTGGCCATCTGCGACCCACGGAGAGACCTCTCACCAGACACTGACCCTGCTGGCACCCTTATCTGGAACTTCCATTCTCCAGAACTGTGAGAAATAAATTCCTGCTGTTTGAGCCCACTCTGTGGTTTTTTATTATGGCAGCCTGAGCTGAATAACGTAGTTGGTATCAGGAGTTGGTTTTAGACATACTGAATCTGAGATGTTTATTAGATATCTAAGTGGAAATGTTAAGGGTAGGATAGGCTAGTCCGGAGTTTTGAAGCAACACCTGTTTTAGAGATTTAAATCTGGTAGTCAGCCGTTTATTGAAGGTATTTAAAACTGTGGAAATGGATGTGATAACCAAGAGAATGAGTGTAGATAGAGGAGAGGACTAAAGATTTAACATTGGGACACTCTGATATTAAAAGATCAATAAAAAGAAGAGAAAATATCAAAGGAGAGGAGAGAAATGCGTGAGCTAATAGAAAAAACAAGGGAGTGTGATATATGGAAAGCCAAGTGAAGAAAGTGTATCACTCCTTTCTTAATGAAGAAAATGGACATGTGGACACAGTGGGGGAAGGGGTGGTGGGACGAATTGGGAGATTAGGATTGACCTATATACACTACCATGTGTACAATTGATAGCTAGTGGGAACCTGCTGTATAGCACAGGGAGCTCAGCTCAGTGCTCTGTGATGACCTAGATGGGTGGGAGGGAGGTCCAAGAGGGAGGGGATATATGTATACATATAGCTGATTCACTTTGTTGTACAGCAGAAACTAACACACCATTGTAAAGCAACTACAGTCCAATAAAAAAAATGTACTGCAAAAAAAAAAAAAAGATTGACAATTGAGCTTAGCAATGGCTTAGCAATGTGGAGATCACTGATGATGTTGAGTGGAATGGTTTCAGTGCAGCAATGCGGCAAAGCTTGATTGGCATGAGTTTAAGAAAGAGTGGGAGAGAAATAGGCCACAGTGAATACCAGCGGCTTTTAAAGGAGTTTTGCTGGAAAGGGGAGCAGAGAAATGGGGGTAGTAGCTATAGGGGAAGAGTGAAAAGAGGATTATTTTAAACATGGGAGAAATGATAGTTTCTTTGTATGCTGATGGAGAATAAAGAGCATAAAATTGATGTAGGAGAGAAAGGGAAGAATTGCTAGAAACTTGTCTACGAGTAGGCAAAAAGAGATGGTTATCTAGTGAACTTGTGGGAGATTGGCTTTAGATAGGAGCTTACAAGTTTATTATTTCTGCTAACAGATGAGAAGGCAGGTATGTGTAGATGTGATGGTGAAAGTCTCTGGATGTTCTCTTTTGATTATTTCAAATCCTTCATAATATAGGAAACTGATTATATGCTGAGATTGATGTTTATAAAGGAGGTGTTCGTAGGATTTCCAAAGAGAGAAGAACATCTGAAATAGTTGTCTAGGAGAGTAGGAGAATCAGTAGACCAAGATCTATGGGTTTTTTGTCTGGCAATATTAGGGTCCCATTTGAGGTTCATGGTTGAATTTTAAAGTAAGAGCAGTCATGTGTGGAATTGCATTTTCCTCCAGTCATGCTCAGCTTCATGTGTTCAGACTTAGAGTTGGTAGAGGATTGGATATAACCAGTGGCATAAATTTCACCAAGCAAATTCCCATCAGTGAGAGAAGGGCAAGGAATATAACAAGAATTAATTATCAGGGTTAACTATGTAATCTAAACCGGGTGAGGAGAAGAGTAAGGACATCAAAAGGAATGAGGGACCGTGAAAGAGTGGTAGGATTAATGACTTGGAAGTCCCAGTGGAATCAAAGGATTATTGGGTTTGGAAGACTATAGGAAATGAGCTTGCAAGATAGGAGATTGTGGCAGAGAATAAGATGTATGAAACTGAGATTGTGGAGAGATTGCTGTGTCTAGGATCTGGCAATGGGAACAAGTGACTGAGGTAGTACGAGAAGATTATTATTATAGGAAAAAAATCAAGTAACTAACAGGTTGGAGTGCCAGGAGAATTTATTTAAATGTACACTGAAATTACCACAAATGTGAAAGGAGTAGTATTAGAGAGTGATGGTGAGCCAGGCTAAAATTGTTCAGAAGTGAGGGGTATGACCTAGGGACTTCAGATGACAGCAATAATGTTGGTTTAGAGGGTGAATTTGATAACCTGGTTTCAAAGCTATGGATTTTCAGGAAGGAGGTAGGGCAAATTCTTGAAAGCTGCAATGAAAACATGAAGGACATTTACCCTACTTCAGAATCAGTGGTAGAAGTGCCATGGGAGAAACACCAGCCTCCTTTTGAGAAGGCTGCAGGGGAAGCAACGTTTTTAGGGGAGAGCCAAGTTTCCCTCAGTCCAGTAAGGTAGAGAAGGTTCAGCAAGAGGCTGACACGTTTGAGAAGAGATTCATGGAGCAGAAATAAAAAGACTGATGCTGGCTGGAAATTGATTGGAGTTATTGGAGACTGTGAGATAACTGAGCATGCAGAGGAGGAAGAGTGGATGGGGGAGAAACTGAGGCCAGTTTACCTGTGCTTAGCACTCTCAACAGCTTCATGGAATGTATCCCAGACTGTGCCTTCCACCTCATGTCTGCTCCTATTCTGTCTTGTATTTTAAGCCACACAGTGAATTTATAAATAAATTAACTATCACTTTCTCACTAAAAATGACACGCTTAGAATAATGGGCATTCTCAGAAAGACCTGCAATCCTTCCCAGTTTTCCTTGAGTGAAATTTGTGTCAGTACCCTACCTATTCTTTCCGTTAGCTTTAGGTGAAGAGCATCCATACCTTCCCCTTCCCCAGCAGGAGAGAGACCCTCCATGCTCAAGAGTTTCTTGTTCTGTCTAATATTTATCCCATATTCACATCCCCTTCTTTCAGATCACCCCATTATGATCAAGAATAAGGGGTCAGGGCCCTGGACTCCTTATGAAAGGCTAGAAGGGAGAATCCCCACAGCAGTGTTGCAGGTTGTTACTGAGTCTCCAAGCTTGGCAAGAGGTTAATGACATTCCTGTTTTGTTGCTTTCTATATTTATTGCTTTATGGGTAGACCATGTGGCCTATACTATTTCTACATTTTGTAGTGTATTGAGATTTTCTTCGTGGCCTAGTACATGATTAATTTTTATAAATATGCCATAGACATTTAAAAATAATGTATATATTTTAGATGTTAGGAACACAGTTCAATGTCGAAAAAGTCTAGCCTTGTCATTATAGAATTACAATTCTTTTTTTGTGTGTGTACTTCTTTCAGCTTCTGAGAGGTGTATGTTAAAAGTTTTCATGTTTTAATTTTTGTTGAATCTCCTTGGATCTAACTTTTTTCCATTATATAATTTGTTATTGTGTTGTTTGGTGAATAAAATTTAAATTCTTTTGAGGTATTTTATATTTTCTCAATATAAAATTTCCCTTTTTGTCACATTGATTTTTGCCCTACCTCTGCTTAGATATTAACAATGCCATTCTTGATTTAAATTTGGTATCATTTGACAGGAATATCTTGATATTTCCATTCTTTTCAATCTCTTTGTGTCATTCCTTTAAAATATTTAAAAATATTTTAAATATTAAAAATAATATATTTTTTGATTAAAAATAAAATAAAACTGAATTTTCCATTTTGCTTTTTTTTAAAACCTCATGTGACAGTCTTCTTAGAATGTGGGAGTGTGATGAATTTCTACTTACTGTAATTACTTATATGTTTTCTCTTTCCTGCCATCTTCTTTTGTCTCTTCCTTTTATTATGCTTTCTTATTTGCCCATATTTAACTCACTTTGTGGCTTGTCCTGGTTTGATAATTTTTCCCATGTTTTTCTCCTTCTAGTGCTTTAAAAATTTGAGAGCCACTATTTTCGTGCTACTTTTAAAATTTCAACATATATGTATTTAAACATATGTTTTCCTATTAACATAGATAACTGAACAATACATATAAAACTTTCTCCCTTTTATCCATTTAAATAAGATGAGATTTTTAGGATACCTTTTCTTTGCTCTTGAGCACTTCCTTCCCCCTACACAATGATCTTGAATCATCTGCAGTTTTTCAGTTTTTTAAATGCCTATTATGTTTTTATAACTCCTTTCTTAACAATTATATATGTAATATATATAAAATACATGATTACATAATAATATACATGTATATCTTAACTGTATTTTACTTCATAAGCATATTATCAACAATTATTTGGATAGAAATATACATTTTGCTTGTTTCTCTGCTTGCTCATGCATTTTTCTTTCTGTGAATTTTTATTCTTCTTTTCCTTTTGTTTGTTTGTTTTGCAGAATTATGATTTCCAGAATTTTTTTTCAGAAAGGATAATAGGTGGCATAGTGCATTACTGCTGTTTTAGCTGCCTACTATGTCTCCTACCTTCTTATGGCAATAACATGCTTTTCTTTAGAAATTTGCTTCTCTAGCAGTAGCCATTTGATGTGACCCTTGTGGCGCTGTAAGTCACTATACTCTATGTCTGTGACCACAGACATGGGTATCTGATCGATGTGTAGCCCATCATAGTACAAGATCACCTGGAGCACAGGGAGTTTTTAAAAGCGGTGGCTCAAGTCTGATCAGTCTTTCCAGGGGATTTATATATACTGATGCAGTTTTGATTTGTTTTTACTAGTGGGATGATATAAAATCAGACTAGTTCCAACCATGTTTTCTTCTTTTCCCACAATTTGGAGGAGGAATATATTCAGTAGGAGAGAGAATGATGCCACAGACTGAAAAACAAACAAACAGATCGAGGAGAAAAAGAGAGAGAGAGGAAGAGTTGATGATAATAGTTGAGACTCTGGGCACAGTCAGACCTGCATGACCCCCTTTCTTCCCAGTTGTTTGAGCCAATAGAGTCCCTCTTCTTTTTTTAAGACTTATTTATTATTTATTTTTGGCTGCATTGGGTCTTAGTTGTGGCATGCGAGATCATTCGTTGCGGCACGTGGGTTTTCTCTTCAGTTGTGGTGCGCAGGCTCCAGGATGCATGGGCTCTGTAGTTTGTGGTACTCAGGCTCTCTAGCTGAGGTGCCTGAGCTCAGTAGTTGTGGCGTGCAGGCTTAGTTGGCCCCCGGCATGTGGGATCTTAGTTCCCTGACCAGGGATCGAACCCGCGTCCCCTGCATTGTAAGGCTGATTCTTTACCACTGGACTACCAGGGAAGTCCCTTTAAAAAAAAATATATATATATATATATATATATATATATTTATTTATTTATTTATTTATTTACACTGCAGTGGGTCTTAGTTGCAAATAGAGTCCCTCTTCTGTTTAAACTTATTTGAATTAGATTTATTTCATTTACACCTGAAATAATCTTAACCAATGCAGGTAGAAAACTTTCTGAGTTCTTGCATGTTGAAAAGCGTCTTTATTTTGTCCTCATACTTGAATGATAGTTCATCTGGGCAAAGAATTTTACCCCCTGTAGACATTTCTCCATTCCTCTCCAGTTTTATTCTTGTCCAAAGACTTATTGCTATCTTAAAGATTATTGTGTTTAGTTACTTATTATGTTTGTTGTTTCTAATGTTTAGAGAGGACAAACAAAATAAACATCACCCTTTACAGATTTTTGCTTTAACAAAACATTTCTACCTGGCTATACATGACATAGGTTCACTTATTTATTTTTCACCAGCTAAGGTGATTTAAAGTAAATATTTTCAAGCCTATATTCAGGTTTTAGTTCTGAATGCTTTATAAATATGTCACATATTTCTTGGATTTGGGGACTTCAGAATTAGATCCAGTGTTTGGGAATCTGACTGATCCTGAATATCATGGGAAGATTATTTTATAATTCTTAAATCCTATACTTAACTTATGAATATCAGTTGTGCTTGCTTTAAGAAACAATTGATATTTTGTTGATTCAGCTTTTATTATTATTCAATAAAAGCTTATTCAGCTTTTTATCTTCTGTGATTTCTTGGTCTTGTTCTATTATTCTCACACAGAGTCTGTCCTCTTCTATGTGTTTATCCACAACAAAAAGTGACACTTGATGGTTTCTGCTCTTCCAATATCAGCTAAGCACTTTATAAGCCTGAGAAGCTGTAAAACACTGATATAGAAAGTTTTGATCTACCTCCTAATACTTTGGTGAAAATTTAAGAAAAGAAAGTAAAGTGAGTCTTCTTTTGGTTTTATGTTGGTTTAGGGAATATTATAATGTAATAAGGAAAAATGATATTTTAAATGAAGCTAGGTCTTATTCCATTCAGCCTTTGGTAGCTTATAATTGAATTCATTTGTAAAAGATTACTGATCCAAAATATTTCATGCAATTGATGAACTACACTATTAGACTTTGGGCTTTGGGAAGGCTATAGTGAAGGCATGGACCAGGGCTTCTGGACCTTAACTGCTTTTTTCTAATTACTGAGAAAAAGAACTTCTTTTACTAGTCAGAGTAGGTCAATGTTACTCGAATAGTCCCTAGCTCTTAATAGTCATGGGCTTTCTTTTAGCAGCAGGCTTCATGGTAGTCATAGCCTAGACCCCTGATATTGGCACTTGAGTGCACAAAAGAATTATCTAAACTTGTTGAAAATGTATAATTCTGAATCTTAACTTCAGAGATACTTACTCATTAGGTTTGGAGAAGATACCAGGAATTTGTGTGTGTGTGTTTGTATTTATGTGTGTTTTTGACAAATATCTTTTTTTTCTTTTTCTTAAATTGAAGTATAGTTGATTTACAATGTTGTGCCCATCTCTGCTGTGCAGCACAGTGACTCAGTTATACACATAGAGACATTCTTTTTTAATATTTTTTTCCATTATGGTTTAACACAGGATATTGAATATATAGTTCCCAGTGCTATACATTAGGACCTTGTTGTTTATTCATTCTATATGTAACAGTTTACATCTGCCAACTCCAAACTCCCAGTCCATCCCTCTCCCTCTCCCCCTCCCCCTGGCAACCACAAGTCTGTTCTCTATGTCTATGAGTCAGTTTATGCTTTGTAGATAGGTTAATTTGTGCCATATTTTAGATTCCACATATAAATGATATCATATGGTATTTGTCTTTCTGACTTACTTCACTTAGTATGATAATCTCTAGTTGCATCCATGTTGCTGCAAATGGTGTTATTTAGTTCTTTTTTATGCGACCTTTTTTATGCTTGTTATGATTAGATAGACTGTACAGACCACTAGACCAGGTATTTAACTATAACTAAAGAAGCTTTTAAACTCAGACCTTATAAAGGTGACCAGTTGATTAGTTTAGAATGTCAACCTGGAATTAACACTATTTACAGTTTACATGTATATAGTTAAGTATGAATATTTGTCCACCAATTCTAGAATATGAAAATTATCACATTAATTAGTTTTTTTTGAATCAGACTAAACCGTCCTCACTGCTGCCCACTTTGGCTGGCAGGAAGTCTGATTTCAGTCAAGCTTAGACTGCTAACTCTTCCAGAGACCCACGCCCTTGTTCTCAAGGCTGCCGTGTGTCTTGTTGCGATCTCCGCATTCCTAGTGTCTCTTCTAAGCAGGCAAGGCTGTCTTGCATTTGGGAAAATCAGATATTCCCATTTTTCTCCTTGGTCTGGCTTCCTCTTTTCAGTGCCACCTCTCCCTTTACTCTAGACCTCTCTCTAGACCTCTCTCCCTTTACTCTAGCCTCTCTCTCCCTTTACTCTAGACCCACTTAACACACTCCCTAAAAGGGACTATTGAAACACAAAACTGTTTGCTTTCTGCTGGAAGTGAGGAGGTAAGGATCCCTTAGGATCTTAGAAACATAGTATCGACTTCTCTTTCCTTGCCTAGGAAGGAGAAAGAAGATATTAGTACCACTTACTTACTTTAGTAATAACTCATTTTGTACATATGTGCATATATAAAGACTAATAAAGGTTCTGATATCAACTCCTTTTTTTTTGATTACCAAGGTGATAAGAACCAATTACTATGGGTTCCTAGGAAGTAATTCTTGTCTAGTCTGAACACCCCACTCATTTCCTGTATTGTCAGGAGTGTGCTGGGATGTCTGTGTCTTACATCAGTATTCTTACTACTAACTCTGTGTCCCTACCATTGCATTTACTCAAACATAATCTTAAGAACAGATTTGTTTTTAACCATCTGATTTCTATAATGCTTTGATTCCCTTAAAACAGATGGCTGGGTTAATCTGTGACAGTTAAAGGGACACTTCTGTGCTTCAAATGAAGTGTGGAGTCAGTCCTTTCTTCATTCAAATTGCAATTATGTTGCTCATTGCAATTTTGACTTTCTGCTAGTGGTTCTTAAATGGGGGTGATTTTTGCCTGTCAGGGGACATCCAGCAGAGGGTTTGATTCTTATGACCCTAGGGGTGCTACTGGCATCTAGTGGGTGAAACATCCTACAGTGCTCAGGACAGCCTCCCCGCATTCCCATTAAAAAAAATCTGACCCAGTAGGTCTGTGTCTTTATTCCCGCCTTGCCCCTAGGTTCTTCATGACAGTTTTTTAATTTTATTTTTTTATTATTTTTTAGATTCCATATACATGTGTTAGCATACAGTATTTGTTTTTTTCTTTCTGACTTACTTCACTCTGTATGACGAGAATAAAGACACAGACCTACTAGAGAATGGACTTGAGGATACGGGGAGGGGGAAGGGTAAGCTGTGACAAAGCGAGAGAGTGGCATGGCTATATATACACTACCAAACGTAAGGTAGATAGCTAGTGGGAAGCAGCCGCACAGCGCAAGGAGATCAGCTCTGTGCTTTGTGACCACCTAGAGGGGTGGGATAGGGAGGGTGGGAGGGAGGGAGACGCAAGAGGAAAGAGATATGGGGACATATGTATATGTATAACTGATTCGCTCTGTTATGAAGCAGAAACTAACACACCATTGTAAAGCAATTATACTCCAGTAAAGATGTTTACAAAAAAAAAAAAAGAAAATCTGACCCAGAGTGTCAAAAGTATTGAATGTTGAGGAAACTTGTCTTATGAAAATTACTTAATCTTTCTAGACTTAGTTTCCTCATCTATGAAATAGAGATAACAATATCTACTTACAGGTCTGTTGTGCAGCAAAAATTAGATAATACTGTAAACAGTGAAACTACACAGATGGTAGTTATTAATATTAAATAATATAAGAGCTGAAGGTTTCTGGGAGCACGCTGACCACTGTTTCAAATGCACTTGGCTTTCCTTACGCTGGTTACTGCTCAGGTGACCACTTCTGTGCAGGATTTGAGCTGCTACCCTTCAGTGTAACCTGAGAGCACTTTGTTTCAGGCTTCTCTTCATACCTCTCACTTCCTGAGCAGGGCTTCTTTGACAGCTCTGAGTGGACAGGTGGGACCCTGTTCTACACTCATGCAAGTGCAAACCTGAAATTGTGGGGCCTTTAGCACCCTTAGGGCCACCCTTGACTGATGAGGTACTGAGTTGATGAATAAATGCTTCCTTCCCCTTTTTGTCCCCTTGGTGGACTGCTCTGAGACTGCTCATTTCATGAAGCTCCCAGATGGTTCTGAGCACCGGTCACCCAAGACAGTGGCCAACTTGACACCATACAGATCCTTCTATTGGCTTTTCCTCCTTCTCTGTTTCACTCCTCTTGCGCTCTGAGATCTCAGGAAACCCTATTGGTGACACTGCTCATCCAAGAGATAGGGAAATGGAGGCCCAGAAGGGTGAGGTAACTTGTCAAAGGTCGTACAGTTAGTGCTAAAGTCAACATTAGAAACAATACCCCCTTATACTTTTATAGCGTTCTTGCCACCGCACCATAATTTCTCTCCACATTATAGCTTGGCTCAGCTTATCAATGCTATTTATGTGCTGACTGTTTTGGTTATTATTAGGGACTGTTAAAATATGACAGAGAGGCATATGCTAATAAAATGAGTGGGTTTCTAGAATGCCAGCAAAAACTGTTTGTGCCATGGTTTAAAAATTATTTAAAGATTTTTAGGTGTTCAACCATCTGGAATGTCTACAAAAATATAAAAATATATCACAAGTTTACATGATACTTAAATATACATATAATTGTACTTCTATAAGGTTTGAATAACAAGAGGTATTGTTAAAAACATTCACCAAATATCTATGTTATTTGATATTTCACAAAAGCTGTAGGTCATTTTAAGACATGAAAAAGACAGCGACTCTGGCAAAAATGAAATCACACTGAAGAGTGCTCAAAATTGTTGATCAAATCTGTTGTAAAAAAAGGATTTAGAGGTAGTTCTTAAAGCATCTCTACTAAATCTGACAAGTTAAGAGAAGGCAAAAATATATTGTTACTTTATGTTGTATTTACCTTGGCCTGTCTGCAGCATTACATTTTCCAGGAGTTGGAAAGAGCATGGTGTTCTTCTGCATAGACGGATCTTCTGTCACAATCTAATTCACAGTTGCTCTTCACGAACTGTAAACTCATGCCAAGTGAGAGTTGATGCATTAATCCATGTTAATATTTGGGGAAATGCATGTGAACACAGTGAGTGAGTCATCCTAGAGTCTGGATTACTGTGCCGAAGAATGAAAATATCAGCAGAGTTTCTCCATTTGTGAGCTCAGAAAAGCATCAAGCCTCAGCTTAACTACCTCAGCAAGCACTGGATTTATACCAGTCATGCTGCATCACGGCTTATTTTCTGTCAGAGTGGTGGTTCTGTTCTAAAGGGAGAAGAGAAATAGAGATGGTTTTGGAGACAGACGACAGGATAACCAATTCTGAGGCATAGGTACTGGACTGCCATATGTTAGAAAGCATTTATGTTTTCCACCCAAATAGCCCAAGCAGGAGCAATTAATTGTATGTTTTTGTTGGTTTTGTTTTGTTTTTCACAGACTTGGAAAGTTAAGAGATGCTAGCTTGAAAACTTGCCTCAGAATGGAGATTTTCTTGCTGGTGCTGGCCCATCCATGATCTCCAGGCTATTTACCTTGTTCTAAAGGCCCACTTAATATGTGACAAGAGCTTGTGTGTCATCCTAAGTAACCTGGACTCTGTCTTAAGGAAGCTGGCTAGACAATGGCAGTTTTTAAGCAGGGGAATGACTTCAGATATTTATATTACCAGTGATCAAGAGTTGGGGGAAACTGGTGCTGGAAAGACAATTTTGATGCTATTGTTGTAATATAACTAAGAGATGATGAAAGATTTCACTTAGAAAGTGTAGGTGGGGCAGTGAGCACACTCATTCAATTTGGGAGTAGGAAGAAATTACTTATTTCACTTGTTGATTGTATACTTTTACAATACATATTTTGTGTATTCTTTCCATCACTGTTGGCTTTTCCTCAGATAGCTATTGTACTTTTAACATTTATTGGCATTCATTCATTCATTCACTTAGCTATTTATGGACATCAAACATAGGCTAGATTCTATACACAGCAAGAGGAAAGAGAAAATAAAAGTTACATGAAAACTGACCTGAGTATAGTGACAGATCCAGAGCTTGAGTCCTGCTTAAAGGCAGTTGTAATCTACTGGAGGGGGCCTAAACTTTCTTTTAAAAATGGTTATATTTATTGCTTCATAGAGAAAAATAAGCACTAAAGACCCAAGAGACGTGAATTCTATTTTTGCCACTAAATTTCTGAATCACCTTAGATAAATCACTTCTCTAGTTGTCAGTCTACTGATTTGTAAAATAAAGAGCTTGCAACTTTAAAATGCTGGGAGCTGCTCAACATCATTAATTATTAGAGAAATAAATGTAAATCCAAACCACAAAGATATCACTTCACACCCAGCAGAATGGCTATAATAAATAAGATAAGCAATAACAAATGTTAGTGAAGATGTGGAAAATGTGAATCCTCATACATTACTGATGCAGTCACTTGGAAAATAGTTTGGCAGCTTTTAGAGAAGTTAAACATAAAACTACCACGTGATCCAGCAATCCTACTCTAGGTTTTACCCGAGAGAAACAAAAACATATGTCCATACAAAGACTTGTGTGTGAACGTTTACAGCAGCATTATTCTTATAGCCCAAAACTGGAAACAGTCTTAATGTCCATCAGGTGAGTGGGTAGACAAAATGTGGTAGATCCATATGATGGAATACTATTCAGCGATAAAAAGGAATGAACTACTGACATGTGCTACTTCATGAATGAACCTCAAATACATTATTCAAAGTATCCATACAATATCCAGACATATTGTATGATTCCATTTATATAACATGTCCGGAGAGACAAATTTACAGAGACAGAAGGTAGATTGGTGGTTACATGGGCCTGTGGTTAGGATGTGTCTAAGTGGGCATGAGGGAGCTTATTGGTGAATGAAATGTTCTAAAACTGACTTATGATCATGGTTGCACCATTCAGCAAAGTTATTAAGAATCATTGAATTGTAAACTCAAAATGGATGAATTCTATAATTTGTGAAATAATCTCAGTAAAGCTGTGTGAAATATGCTAAAAACCATGGAAATGGCCTCTGATTCCAGGATCCTTTGAGAGACATGCAGACAAGAGACGTACTATGGTCAGAGTCAGCACATTTTCTGAATGTGATTTCTATATTCTTGCAAAGAACCATTACTGGAATTTTTACAATACTCTTCCTTCAGTGCTTCTCATAATGTGATTTGATTTGTTTTGCCTCAGACTTTAATATTTCACATCCATCAAGCATTTGCCCAGGGGGAACCATAACTTCTTTTGTTTTCTCAGAAGGATAAAGGTGGTCTGGGGTATAAGAGTTGGCCTAGAGTACATTATGGGGATGACTCTACCTTGAGCAAGAGCTTCACACTATTTAACAAAAGCTGACTGATTAATAGCTAAGGAAATGCAAACATAAAGAGCTAGCACCTTCAGAGCCACCCAGGAATTTGTGCAAATTGTCTTTAGATGTTATTCTCTATAAACTGATTAAGAAGTTTCATAGATATGTTTTCATTTTTGTTCTGCTTCCCAGCCACTTTTTCTTTTAAATTTTTTTAAAAAATTAATTTCTTTTCATTCACTAACTGAATTACATGTTAACCCTTCTTTTTAAGTATTCTTATTCTTTTCCATTTTATCTATTCTCTTTTGATATTTTTTTCCTTTTTGGAACTTTCGATTCCTTCTTTTTGAGAGTAGTATTTGTGAAAATCCTTGCAAAATGTAAACTCTACTAGGGAAAAATATTATGAAGAGAAATAGAATCTCAGGAAATCAATCTGCTTTTTTTTCTCAAGTGTTTCTTGATGTAAGACTCAAGTAAAATCAAAACACTGCAAAGATTTTAGCAAATCACTTCTTGAATGCATTTCCTATGAAGGTATATGCTCACTTAGGTGAAACAATTAAACCTTTTTACAGTGTGAAAGCCCATTTAGCAATTCCTCATATCCTAGAACTCTAGGACTGTTAAAGAGGTAATTATCTTGGACTCACCAAAAATATTTTGCATTAGTTTGTCTAGGCAAGTCTAGCGTCATAATTAAAAGAATAACAACTGGACTTTAAGGGAAACAAACCTACGCTAGAAACAGCAGAGGCTTATTAAGGCGTACCTGAGCAAAGTCTGACTTTTACTTTATAGCACAAGAAAAGTAGAGCCTTGATGATAATAGCAAACACTTACTAAGTGTGTACTATGTGCCAGAACATCAGGGAACAACTCATTTAATTTTCTGAATATTATAGATGAGGAAACTGAGACAAAGATATGTAAAGCAATTTGCCCAAGCTCACAGGCTAGAAAGGGGCAAAGCTGGGTTTTGAACCCAGGTAGCCTGGCTCCAGTCTACGTGCTTAACTGTAACACTATACTACCCTGCTAAGTAGATGAGATTCTGCACATGGTGCACAAGTGTTCAATAGATACTTAAAGAATAAAAAAACACCATACCAAATAATATGGAAGTATACTATTGCTACTGGAGGTATACTACTGGAAGTATACTATTACAAACTGGGAATAGAGAGACAGAGAGCAATGCCTTCAAGAATCTGATGGAAAATAATTTATCACTTAGAATCCTATAACAAGCCAAATTTTTAATCAAATAAAAACAATTTTGATATCAAATACTCAGAAAATTTACCTCCCATGCATTTTTATTAGAAAGCTACTGGAGTGTAGATGCTAAATTTTAAAAAGCAGTATTATGGGATAGAGGAAATCATGAATGTATCATGGAATTTTCCAGAAGTGATCAGGATGAAGGGAAAAGGAAAACCCAACAGAACAGCTCTGTCACAGGCCTGGAGAGCAACCAGTCCAGAGCAGAGTAGGAGTGCTCTAGAAAGAGATTATCCGGAAAAAAGGAATTGATATGTTTTGAAATCCTTGAACATTTGAAAATTATACAGTAAGTATATGGCATATCTAGTGGGACATTTGGGTATAATAAAGGAAAATAATCAGAAAATTAAGCAAGAGAATAACTGGCAATTATTATAATAAATCCATGTGGAAATGGAGCCATATACAAATGGCTTATATGATTTTTTGTATCTGTGCGAATCATTATACCATAAAAAGACAGATAAAAGTGATTGGAAAAACAAATACAATGCTATAGCAGTTGGAAGGAAGAAGAGAGCACTTCCAGCTATGGTGGTTGAGAAGGTCTCCTGAAGGGGTGGCCTTTGAGCTGTGATGAGCTTTGTAAAATGAATAGGATTCCTATAAGGTGAGATGTGAGACAGGCTTTTGGGTAGGGAGAAAGGAGTAAATAAAACCTCAGATTGGGAAAACCTGTAGTGTGTTTAGAAAGTGGTGGTAGTCCAAATATGGTTACTTGCAATTGCCTTTGTTGGAGGGGTGGAGGCAAAAGCTGGAAAGATAGATTAGGAGCATGAGGAACATAGTGACAACTTGTGATAAGTACTATATGTTCCTGACTCACAATAGCCATCTTGTAAATACTTTGTGAATAAATACATTCCCTATTAGGTGGTATACAGTTGACTTAGTGCCTAGATTGATCTGAATTTTCTCCTTGAGCAAGGAATGTTGTCATATATTTCAGCCCACCACTGATGCATAAGCAAGCACCTGCAGAAAAGAGAAAGGACGAAATTTAAAATCCATCAGCAGCTCTTTATGCAAAGGACAATTAAAACCGGGAAGGCTTCAAAATGGTACATGTTAACTCCTTTCATAAATTTTTTCATAAAATTTGAAATGTTTATATGTAACATCACAAGTCAGGAAGTGAGATAACGTGGACATGGAGAAGAAAATCAGTGAATATTGAAATTAGAAACATCTGTTTAAATAGAAGAGAGAAAGGTTTTGGTTAAAAGTTGGATGGAATAAATTGGCAGTGAAGAATTAAGAGTGAAATGGGAATTAGTGAGTGACTGGTTGGACAAGAAAGTGCATATCAACTGTATGGAAAAAGAAAATAGTTTTGAGTTGGATTTTGGATTTTGGATCTTGGTCATCCAAGATTTGGGCAAGACACTTAACCTTACTGAACTTCAGTTATACTCAGGTCACAAGGCAGTTGGTTATAACGAGACACTGGATATAAAATATCTATCACTGTGTGCCTGTTATGTTGTAGTTCTCAATAAATGATAGTAACCTTTCACCATTCCTCCACTTTCCCTGTCCCCCAAACAGAATAATTGCTTAGCTTCCACACTAAAGTTCAGTTAGTAAAATGCAGAAAATTTCTATTCACAAAGTCAGACAGAATTTACTTGCTAGATATCTACCCTGGTGCTGGATGTCTTTTCATATTTGATCTGACTAGACACCAAATTCCATCTGGAGTTTATAAAACATCTCTCACTTATAATTTTCAAACAGATTTTTCTGCATGTGTCTGCTGGATGGTTTGAAAGCTCTAAAGAGGAATAAAATGGTGTGAAAGAATTCCAGGGTAGTATGTAGATTTCCCCATTATAACAAATAGTTTTTTTTTTTAACATCTTTATTGCAGTATAATTGCTTTACAATGTTGTGTTAGTTTTTGCTGTATAACAAAGTAAATCAGCTATATGTGTACATGTATCCCCATATCCCCTCCCTCTTACGCCTCCCTCCCACCCTACCTATCCCACCTCTCTAGGTGGTCACAAATCACGGAGCTGATCTCCCTGTGCTATGCAGCTGTTTCCCACTAGCTATCTATTTTACATTTGGTAGTGTATACATGTCCATGCCACTCTCTGACTTCGTCCCAGCTTACCCTTCCCCCTCCCTGTGTCCTCAAGTCCATTCTCTACGCCTGCATCTTTATTCCTGTCCTGCCCCTAGGTTCTTCAGAACCAATTTTTTTTTTTTAGATTTCATATATATGTGTTAGCACATGATATTTGTTTTTCTCTTTCTGACTTTCTTCACTCTGTATGACAGACTCTAGCTCCATCCACTTCACTACAAATAACTCAATTTCATTTCTTTTTATGGCTGAGTAATATTCCATTGTATATATGTGCCACGTCCCCTTTATCCATTCCTCTGTCAATGGACACTTAGGTTGCTTCCATGACCTGGCTATTGTAAATAGAGCTGCAGTGAACATTGTGGTACATGACTTATTATGGTTTTTTGAATTATGGTTTTCCCAGGACATATGCCCAGCAGTGGATTGCTGGGCCATATGATAGTTCTATTTTTAGTTTCTTAAGGAACCTCCATACTGTTCTCTATAGTGGCTGTATCAATTTACATTCCCACCAACACTGCATAGAGTTCCCTCTATGCCTACGTTCCCCTTTCTTCACACCCTCTCCAGCATTTACTGTTTGTAGATTTTTTGATGATGGCCATTCTGACTAGTGTGAGGTGATACCTCATTGTAGTTTTGATTTGCATTTCTCTAATGATTAGTGATGTTGAGAATTCTTTCATGTGTTTCTTGGCAATCTGTATATCTTCTTTGGAGAAATGTCTGTTTAGGTCTTCTGCCCATTTTTAGATTGAGTTGTTTGTTTATTTGATATTGAGCTGCATGAGCTGCTTGTAAATTTTGGAGATTAATCCTTTGTCAGTTGCTTCACTTGCAAATATTTTCTCCCATTCTGAGGGTTGTCTTTTCGTCTTGTTTATGTGTTCCTTTTCTGTGCAAAAGCTTTTAAGTTTCATTAGGTACCATTTGTTTATTTTTGTTTTTATATCCATTTCTCTAGGAGGTGTGTCAAAAAGGATCTTGCTGTGATTTATGTCATAGAGTGTTCTGCCCATGTTTTCCTCTAAGAGTTTTATAGTGTCTGGTCTTACACTTAGGTCTTTAAGCCATTTTGAGTTTATTTTTGTGTATGGTGTTAAGGAGTGTTCTAATTTCTTTCTTTTACATGTAGCTGTCCAGTTTTCCCAGCACCACTTATTGAAGAGGCTGTCTTTTCTCCATTGTATATTCTTGCCTCTTTATCAAAAATAAGGTGACCATATGTGCGTGGGTTTATCTCTGGGCTTTCTATCCTGTTCCATTGATGTATATTTCTGTTTTTGTGCCAGTACCATACTGTCTTGATTACTGTAGCTTTGTAGTATAGTCTGAAGTCCAGGAGCCTGATTCCTCCATCTCCGTTTTTCTTTCTCAAGATTGCTTTGGCTATTCGGGGTCTTTTATGTTTCCATACAAATTGTGAAATTTTTTTGTTCTAGTTCTGTTAAAAATGCCATTGGTAACTTGATAGGGATTGCACTGAATCTGTAGATTGCTTTGTGTAGTATAGTCATTTTCACAGTGTTGATTCTTCCAATCCAAGAACATGGTATATCTCTCCATCTGCTTCTATCATCTTTAATTTCTTTCATCAGTGTCTTTTTTTTTTTCTTTTTGCGGTACGTGGGCCTCTCACTGCCGTGGCCTCCCCTGCCATGGAGCACAGGCTCTGGACACGCAGGACCAGCAGCCATGGCTCACGGGCCCAGCCGCTCCGCGACATGCTGGACCCTCCTGGACCGGGGCATGAACCCGCGTCCCCTGCATCGGCAGGCAGACTCTCGGCCACTGCGCCACCAGGGAAGCCCCATCAGTGTCTTATAGTTTTCTGCATACAGGTCTTTTGTCTCCTTAGGTAGGTTCATTCCCAGGTATTTTACTCCTTTTGTTGCAATGGTAAATGGGAGTGTTTCTTTAATTTCACTTTCAGATTTTTCATCATTAGTGTATAGGAATGCAAGAGATTTCTGTGCAAGAGTTTTGTATCCTGCTACTTTACCAAATTCATTAATTAGTTCTAGTAGTTTTCTGGTAGCATCTTTAGGATTCTTTATGTATAGTATCATGTCATCTGCAGACAGTGACAGCTTTACTTCTATTCCAATTTGGATTCCTTTTATGTCTTTTTCTTCTTTGATTGCTGTGGCTAAAACTTCCAAAACTATGTTGAATAATAGTGGTGAGAGTGGACAACCTTGTCTTGTTCCTGATCTTAGAGGAAATGGTTTCAGTTTTTCACCATTGGGAATGATGTTGGCTGTGGGTTTGTCATATATGGCCTTTAGTATGTTGAGGTAAATTCCCTCTTTGCCTACTTTCTGGAGGGTTTTATCATAAATAGGGGTTGAATTTTGTTGAAAGGTTTTTCTGCATCTATCGAGATGGTCATATGGTTTTTCTCCTCAGTTTGTTAATATGGTTTATCACATTGATTGATTTGTGTTTGAAGAATACTTGCATTCCTGGGATAAACCCCACTTGATCATGGTGTATGAGCCTTTTAATGTGTTGTTGGATTCTGTTTGCTAGTATTTTGCTGAGGATTTTTGCATCTATGTTCATCAGTGATATTGGCCTGTAGTTTTCTTCTTTTGTGACATCTTTGTCCGGTTTTGGTATCAGGGTCATGGTAGCCTCATAGAATGAGTTTGGGAGTGTTCCTCCCTCTGCTATATTTTGGAAGAGTTTGAGAAGGAAAGGTATTAGCTCTTCTCTAAATGTTTGATAGAATTCTCCTGTGCAGCTATCTGGTCCTGAGCTTTGGTTTGCTGGAAGATTTTTAATCACAGCCTCAATTTCAGTGCTTGTGATTGGTCTGTTTATATTTTCTATTTCTTCGTGGCTCAGTCTCAGAAGCTTGTGCTTTTCTAAGAATTTGTCCATTTCTTCCAGGTTGTCCAATTTATTGGCACATAGTTGTTTGTAGTAATCTCTCATGATCCTTTGTATTTCTGCAGTGTCAGTTGTTACTTCTCCTTTTTGATTTCCAATTCTATTGATTTGAGTCCTCTCCCTTTTATTTTTTCTTGATGAGTCTGACTAATTTTTTATCAATTTTGTTTATCTTCTCAAAGAAACAGCTTTTAGTTTTATTGATCTTTGCTGTTGTTTCCTTCATTTCTTTTTCATTTATTTCTGATCTGATCTTTATAATTTCTTTCCTTCTAACTTTGGGGGTTTTTGTTCTTCTTTCTCTAACTCTCATTGCTTTAGGTGTAAGGTTAGGATGTTTATTTGAGATGTTTCTTGTTTCTTGAGGTAGGATTGTATTGCTCTAAACTTCCTTCTTATAACTGCTTTTGCTGCATCCCATAGGTTTTGGGTCATCGTGTTTTTATTGTCATTTGTTTCTAGTTATTTTTTGATTTCCTCTTTGATTTCTTCAGTGATCTCTTGGTTATTTAGTAGTGCATTGTTTAGCCTCCATGTGTTTGTACCTTTACAGTTTTTTTCCCCTATAATTGATATCTAGTCTCATAGCGTTGTGGTTGTAAAAGGTACTTGATACAATTTCAATTTTCTTAAATTTACCGAGGCTTGATTTGTGACCCAAGATATGATGTATCCTGGGGAATATTCCATGAGCACTTGAGAAGAAAGTGTATTCTGTTGTTTTTGGATGGAATTTCCTATAAATATCAATTAAGTCCATCTGGTCTAATGTGTCATTTAAAGCTTGAGTTTCCTTATTTATTTTCATTTTGGATGATCTGTCCATTGGTGAAAGTGTGGTGTTAAAATCCCCTACTATTATTGTGTTATTGTCCATTTCCCCTTTTACTGCTGTTATTGCCTTATGTATTGAGGTGGTCCTATGTTGGGTGCATAAATATTTACAATTGTTACACCTTCTTTTTGGATTGATCCCTTGATCTTTATGTAGTGTCCTTCTTTGTCTCTTGTAATAGTCTTTGTTTTAAAGTCTATTCTGTCTGATATGAGAACTGCTACTCCAACTTTCTTTTGATTTCCGTTTGCATGGAATATCTTTTTCCATCCCGTCACTTTCAATTTGTATGTGCCCCTAGGTCTGAAGTGGGTCTCTTGTAGACAGCATATATATGGGTCTTGTTTTTGTATCCATTCAGCCAATCTATGTCTTTTGGTTGGAGCATTTAACCCATTTACATTTAAGGTAGTTATTGATATGTATGTTCCTAATACCATTTTTTAAATTGTTTTGGGTTTGTTATTGTAGGTCTTTTCCTTTTCTTGTGTTTCCTACCTAGAGAAGTTCCTTTAGCATTTGTTGTAAAGCTGGTTTGGTGATGCTGAATTCTCTTAACTTTTGCTTGTCTGTAAAGTTTTTAATTTCTCCGTCAAATCTGAATGAGATCCTTGCTGGTCAGAGTAATCCTGGTTGTAGGTTTTCCCCTTTCAGCACTTTAAATATGTCCTGCCACTCCCTTCTGGCTTGCAGAGTTTCTGCTGAAAGTTCAGCTGTTGATCTTATGGGGATTCCCTTGTATGTTATTTGTTACTTTTCCCTTGCTGCTTTTAATATGTTTTCTTTGTATTTAATTTTTGGTAGTTTGATTCATATGTGTCTTGGTGTGATTCTCCTTGGATTTATCCTGTATGGGACTCTCTGTGATTCCTGGACTTGATTGACTATTTCCTTTCCCATGTTAGGGAAGTTTTCAAGTATGATCTCTTCAAATATTTTCTCAGACCCTTACTTTTCTCTTCTTCTTCTGGGACCCCTATAATTAGAATGTTGGTGTGTTAAATGTTGTCCCAGAGGTCTCTGAGACTGTCCTCAATTCTTTTCATTCTTTTTTCTTTATTCTGCTCTGTGGCAGTTATTTCTACTATGTTATCTTCCAGGTCACTTATCCGTTTTTGCCTCAGTTATTCTGCTATTGATTCCTTCTAGAGAATTTTAAATTTCATTTATTGTGTTTTTCATCATTGTTTGCTCTTTAGTTCTTCTAGGTCCTTGTTAAATGTTTCTTGTATTTTCTCCATTCTATTTACAAGATTTTGGATCATCTTTACTAGGCATGCAGGCTTCAGTAGTTGTGGCTTGTGGGCTCTAGAACACAGGCTCAGTAGTTTTGGTGCACGGGCTTAGTTGCTCTGTGGCATGTGGGATCTTCCTGGACCAGGGCTCGAACCCAGGTCCCCTGCATTAGCAGGCAGATTCTTAACCACTGCACCACCAGGGAAGTCTGGGAAGACAGACTCTTGAATAGTGATGTTAACAATGTATCTTAACATTTGCTTTACATTATATTTAACTGGGAGATTTAAAAAACCACTGAGAACCATACCTCTTCCCTGCCCGCTACCTATTAAACCAGAATCTTAGGGGACGGGGTCTGGGCTTGCATGTTTTAGGAGCTTCCCAGGTGATTTAAATGAGCATTGAAGATTGAGAACCCTTGCATTAAAACAACAGGAAGACATAGCAATGACTTTAATTATTATTAACTACCATGTGAGAACTATAATAGTTTCCCATCATTACCATGACAAATTACAACAGGGTGGCTTGAAACAGAAAAAATTCACTTACAGTTCTGGAGGCCAGACTTCTGAAATGAAGGCATAAGGAGGGCTACACTCCCTCTGGCGGCTCTAGGGTAAACTCCTTCTTGGCTTCTTCTAGCTTCTGGTGGCCTAAGGAATTCCTTGGTGTCCTTGACTTGTGACCACATCACTCCAATCTCTGCCTCCATCTTCACAGCTGTTTATCAGTGTCCTATTTCTCTTATAAGGACACTTGCCATTGTATTTAGGGGCCACCTAGATAATCCAGAATGATCTCTTCATCTCAAGATTCTTGGCAAAAATCTGTAAAGACCTTTTTTCCAAATAAAGTAACATTCACAGATTACAGGAATTAGGGCATGGACATGTCTCTTGGGGGGCCACCATTCAACCCCCTGCAAGAACCTACTGTGTATTAAGCACCAAAGTAGCTTTCGTGTGTTTATTCTTATTTAATTCTAATACTAGATCCATGAGGTAACAATATCCAAATTTTACAGATGTCAAAATACAGATTACTTTGTCCTTTTGATAGAAGGCAACTACTTTGATATTGCTCTTGGGTCCAATTTTTGGCTTTAAAAATTATATCTGTGATTAAAAATTCAATAGTGTTATTCATGGAAGTATAGTATAACATGCTGAGCAAAGACCAGCCTAAAAAATGATTTTTTCTGTCATAGTCATACAACCATTCAAAGTGGGAAGTCTTGATGCATTTGTAGGGGTCATTGGCAAGGTTGGAGACGGTTATGCAACCATTACTTGTTGACATATTCTAGGTATTCCTCTTTTGATTAAGCATATGAAGTATGTTTCTTTTCGACTCATTACTATTTTTACTTCTGAAAAAGCAAGTTAAAAGATCACCACTTAGTGTTTCCCTTATAGCTTGAGAGAATGATTGTGTCTGTAGTTTCTCAGTGCCTAATCCCTTCAATATTTAAGACAGGTTGAAGAACAACTGTTTTCATGGCTTAATTAGTCTCATTATGATTTCTTACCAGCACCAAAAATGATTTCACATTATATGCCCCCAAATGTGTGGAAACTTGTTGATGTGGTATATTCTCATTTTACTTTCTAAATTTTAATTTCTAATGATGCTAGTTGATATTTCAGAAGGAACATGAATTTTCGAATCAGATACATCTTATGTATGGTTTAATTCCAGTCCAGGCACTTTCTCAAGAGGGGAAAATAATACCTACATTGTAGGAATGCCATGAGAAGCAAGTGGGACAATATGCTTTCAAGAAACTCCACTGGTTATTATTTTTAAAAAAGTAATTCCTAAGCTTTCAGAATAATGGTGAAGATCTATGAAACTTTAACCCAAGCAACTATCCATAGGTAAAACACCTAGAAAAAATGATATTTTATTATGCTCACAAATTCAATTCCTTAGAAAGTCTTTCTCTCTTAGAAAATTGTGTGTATTTATCTGTACACAATAGATGATGAGGGTTTATTATTTCGGAGAAAAATCAGAGTGGGTGGAAACTAATTAAGAAAGAGTCAGGTCTTTAACATCATAAACACCCGCACATACCCAATAGCATACAAAAGAATGAAAATTAAAGCTCAGTACCTAGTTAAAACTCATACTATCTAATTATGCTCTAACAGAGCATAATTAAAACATGCATACACTTAGTAGGCTCCTTTCTTAAAGTGAAATGTATTTCAAATAGGAAGTAAATAAAGACTTGTTGGGCTGTTTTACAAAAGAGACTGCACCAAGTCTAAAACTTTTTAGTAATTAAAATGCATTCAATTGGACTTTAAGAGTACATATCAAAAGATATATAAGATACGTCCTTTTTTAATTTAAAAAGACCATGTGAAGCTAGAACTTCCCTCTGGATCTGTTTATGAGATGTTTTGAATGGATGGACACTTTGGCTCTATGTTCTACGGTGAATCCTCCACTGATTTAATGACAATGCCACCCAGTGACGAGAGGCCTCTTTCTCTCTGAAGTTGGGTCTTGTATATGCCTTCAGTGACAATTTACCTAGGTGCCCCATAATATCCTAGGAGAGGACTGGTCTTAATAAGAATGTGAAATATAAATTAAGTTCTTATTTTGTCATCTTCCTTTTTTATGCCCTTTCTTCGAGTACACTTTTCTTTTCCTCAGGTACTTCATGCTCTACTGCCATCCTAACCCTTCTATTCACTATGAGAAATGGTTTACTAAGCCAGAGCATTTTAATTGATTTCCTCTGAATGCTTCAGGGATCCCTTCAAGGGACAAGGGGGTTGCTGATAAGGATGGACTTTAGTTCATCAGCCTCTGCTCCAGTCAGAACAGCTCAGCTGTTGTCTGCTTTACTTCCTGTGCCTCCTTGTAAGATTTGTTTGAAAAAGGTTATAGCTGTTAAAGAGAAAGTTTGTAAGGTATATTAATAGGACTCTGACTTCCACTGTAAAAATTTTTTGACACAGAAAAGCTGAAAGAATAATACAGTCAACCTCCACATGCCCTCCTTTGAGATTCGAAAGTTAACCTTTTAGCCTCTTTGCAGAATCATTTCAAAGTCACCCACCCAAACAGTTAAGCCTATGTCTTATAAAGATAAGGACATTCTCTCACACAGGCAAAATACTATTATTGCACCTAGAAAATTCACAACAGTTCTCATGTATTATCCAAAGCTAGATATTTAAAACCTTTCCAGCTCTTCACAAATGGCTATTATAACTGACTATTTTGAACGTGGAATCTATCAAACTTCATGTTAAATTTTCGGTTATGCCCCTTTAGTGTAATACCACCCCCCTCTCAATTTTACTTTTTGTGACATTGAATTATTGAAGAGACCAGATCAGTTGCCTAGTAGAATGTCTACATTTTGGGTTTGTCTCTCTGCTTCCTATGATGTCATTTGTTTCTCTACCCCCTGTGTTTCCTATAACAGTAGATTGTGTCTAAAGGCTTAATTAGATTCCATTGATCATTTTTGGCAAAGAGTTCTTCCCAAGTATACTGTAGCACATCAAGAGCTATAAAATGTCACTATTTGCGATGCTAGGTCTGATTATGTGGTTGAGGTGGTAACCACAAGATCTTTCTATTATGAAAGTAAATTTTCCATTTTTCTGTCCTGTTCCCCATCAACCTTCCATCTAAATGGTTTTAGTATCCATTGATGATCCTTGACTGAACTATTTCTTTTAATTACCTTTTAAGACTATCATTCCTTCTACATTTATTATGCATCATTCTTCTCTAAAAAAGAGGTTTCATTCATCAACTGGCAGTGAACTGTAGTTCATTTTTAAAAAGCAGGGTAAATGCTTATTTTTTTCCCTCCAATCACCAATTTTCAGAGTAAGGAGTTAGGATAATAGTTACCTCCAATGCAAGCAAGTGAGTTTCTTTCTATCCCCCCTCCCTCCCTGCCTGCCTTCTTTCCTGTTCTCTCTTATTTTCTTTTTGAGTATCATTTGTTCTTATGGATTTTTATTTATTCAACGTATTACAATCAATTACAGTTAGAAATTTTGATGCTCAAGTTATCCTATATGTGGGCAATGGGAGCACGTTTACACTGGCTCTTATGTCCATTTGCTACATTCCTTTCAGTCTTTGGCTACTTCTTTGCTTTCTGACACTAGGTTGTCCATGTTCTACTTGCACTTTCCCTGGCCCAGACTTGGAATCAGTCATTTCTCCAAGGAGAAGTGATCCCCTCCCAGTTTTTAGCAACTATATGTTGATGGTGTTATACAGTTGTATTCTTTTGTGTCTGGAGCAGGACGGTCTTCATGGGCGTGGGCAGTGAAGTACATCAGGCCCCCATCTTAAAATTCTTAATAATTCTCTTTGAATTTATGTTTTGTAAGAAGTCTGATGGGACAACTGAATATACCCTGAGGTTTGGAGCCTTGGTTCCTGCTGAGTCTCACTTTCTGCTGCCTCTCTTAAATGAGATCTTAACTGCCCACTCCAGGGACCCTGTTGTCCTGGCCACAGAGCCTCTCTCTCAGTGCCCTTTTCTGAGACCCGTGGTGTCCTCTGCTCACAGCAGGAGCCTTGGTGTGGACACATGGGGGGTCAGGGCCTGGTGTGCTTGCCTGCAGCCTCTTGGGACAGGGCATGGTGAGTGTTCCTCCTGCCCTGGCTGGGAGCAGACCATAATGCATTTGTTAGGCTGCCAGCTGGAAGCTTCATGTTTGTGGGGATAAGCCTCTCATTCACCCCTGATCCAGACACCAAGCATGTCCTGGTGTAAAGGGTGAAATATCCTTAGGGATTTCTTGTCTGTCTGGGTTAGGGTAGCAGTCTCTTGAGAAGGGGAACAGCCTGACTTCCTCATACCCCGTCCCAACATGGTGCATAATGTGTCAGTTCAGGGGCTTTAAGCCGTCGAACCTGGCAGTGGTCAGGCTCAAGAGAGAACATGCCTGCTTCTTGTTGCAGGGGGACCCCCTAGGGCCCTCTGCTCTCACCCCGTGACTATACCTTTGACCAGGAGCTCTCTTTCAACAGGCTCTGTGCTTAGGATATACAATCTTTCTCCTTCCAGCCTTTCAGAGTCTGGTTTGTGTTTTTCCTTTTTGGCCAGTTTGACACCCTCTGGGAATGAGCCATGAGATATAATTTGTGTGACTCTGGTGATTCCACATCTGAGTTAAATGTTCTGATATTTGTACTTCAAACTGGCGTTGAACAATAAAAAGATGAACAGTAAACTTTGTGTCAATAATTAAAACTTTAAGAGTTCTTATGGTACCTTTTGAGGAACAGAATGTTTTTCAGTAACTAGACTGGGCAACAGCAGTGGATGAAAATTTCATTTTTATTTGCTGGTCATTTAAGAAATTTGTACAGATGAATACAGATTGCTTTTTATTATTTAATCTACAGAGACAATTCTAATGTCATTTTAATGGACGATGGTTATCTAATCTGTTAATATGAATTTTCCTAACTTAGATTATATAATAAATTGCACAGGCAGGTAAGGCTGAATTTATTTTAATTAAAATAAAGGTTTATGCAAGATAAATAATTTCTTTATCTAGTATCAATCCCATTCTTGATAAATAAATCTGGTCCACTCACACAATTATCTATAGGAGCAGTGAAAGCCTTGTGTGGGTATTAATTTTCCCCAAAATTGATACAGACCATGGCTGGTCTTACCCTTTCTGAACCATGGTTTCCTATTCTTAACTTACTTGTTTTTTTGAAGCCTATTTAATTCTGTATTTTGTATTCCAAATTTTAAGATCTCTTGGCTTTGATGATTCATCTGACAAACTTTTTGGCTCAGCCTTGGCACTTTCTCTCAGGCCCTATTCAGTTATATATTTATTTTTTTATCTGCAAGCATTCATTCCAAGGTGAGGCATAGGTCCATTCCCCACTCCAACCTTGCCTGATTGAATGAACTCTCCTCTCCTGACTCACTCAGATCTGCACATAGCATGGAAGCCAAAACATTATATGCAGTATTTTTGTAGCAACTTAAATGGAAACAAATAAATTTGTTAATTATGAAAAATTTAAAAAATACTTGGACAAGTCTTGGAAGATAGTCAGAAACAATATTTTTTTCCTTCCTGTCCCTGACAGTTCTGATATGGTTTATATCAATAAAATTTTGTTTTTTAAAAAAATGTTAGGCCCAAACTCTATTCACTGAATCAGAGTGACCATTTTCCTGTTAGGATTAATTGTACCACATAATGTAAATAATGTTTTTACCTCAGTCCACTCCTTGATAGATTAACAATAATATAAATACGCATCTTTCAGTAGAACTGTCCAAATATGATAGACTATAAGAAAAGACCATATTTTTTAAATGGGGAGAAAAGTAGCTTCAGCAATTCAATGGTGGTAAAAATGAACAAGTCATATTTCCATCTTGAAAGTGTTAATAATGCCATCATTTCTTTTAGCCCCTTAATATTGGAAGTGTGGTATGTAGACAAGCAGGATAGGCACCACCTAGGAGATTGTTAGAAATGCAAGTTTCACCCCCCAGTCCTACTGAGTCAGAATCTGCAGTTTTACAAGTTGCCCAGGTATTCCTATGCACACCAAAGTCAGCAAAGCACTCATCTGGGCAGTCTGGTGGATTAATTTCTTTTCCAGAGTTATAGACTGACTAGCGACTGGGAGTGATTATGTGGTAATACAAACTCCAAATGATGTGGAAGGCTTGCAGGGGCAGATTTTCTTAGATAGAATCACATGCTTTTTAAATAAACCATTTGTATCCATAGAATGTTAGTAATAGAGTTTGAGAGCCATAAGTACTTGAGCTTAAATTCCTGTAAAATCCAGACCTTACTCAGAGACTAGAGAGAGAGAGAGTTCATTGCATGAAATATTTGCGGCCAGTAGAAAAGTTGGGATGTGCCTGAAAAATTTCCATTGCTGAATGGTGTTTTTAATTTATTTTCTTTTTTTTTTTTTTTTGCTGTGTTGGGTCTTTGTTGCTGCATGCGGGCTTTTTCTATTTGCAGCGAGCGGGGACTACTCTTCGTTGAGGTGTGTGGGCTTCTCATTGCAGTGGCTTCTCTTGTTGTGGAGCATGGGCTCTAGGCGCACGGGCTCAGTAGTTGTGGCGCACGGGCTTAGTTGCTCTGCGTCATGTGGGATCTTCCCAGACCAGGGCTCGAACCCATCCCCTGAATTGACAGGCGGATTCTTAACCACTGCCTCACCAGGGAAGCTCATGAATGGTGTTTTGATGATGAGAGTGAAGATGTTTTTGCCAGTAAATCAACTAACATATATTACAGCTTATTACACATTACATATATGGATGGTTCTAGAAGGAAGGACACTTATGAAGGATTTTTATGGTGAAATTGTGGATGAGGGGAGAAGAACATTAAACATAAAAATAATGATGTTTTAATTTCAAAAGATATTCAGATAACATCTAGTTTAAACCTCTCATTTTAAAGGTACATCATATAACCACCCAGACAGGTTATATGATGTACCAAGTAGAAGAGCTAGAACTAGACTCCTAGACTGCTCTCCCAAGCCTCTGTTTCTAGTTTACTTCTTATGTCAATATAAGACAGTATTTAAGAAAAGTCAGTTGAATGATGCAGATTGTCAAGTAGTGTTACAGTGGTTCATAGGATGCAACAATCATTATAGGTTGGAGAAGTTATGAAGGACCTTACTGGAAGCCAGGGGCTTGAGCTGGATCAATTGCACCCCTCCCTCTTCCCATGTACTCCTGCTAGCACTTATTCTGGGCAACTTCCATAATCTTTGGCTTCTGACATATAGTTTACATATTTATTAAATTTATGCTTTAATGTCTGTCTCCCTCTAACCTCACAAGAATATAAACTCCACAAGAGCAGGAATTTTTGTCTGTCATTTTACTGATGTATCCCCAGTGCCTAAAACTGTGCCCAATACATAGCGAAGGTTTAATGAACATTTATTGAATGAATAAACCAATGAATGAGCAAGTGAGGAAAATAGTTTCCTAGATTTAAAAATTTATTTATGTTGGAAAGTAATGAGAGACAAGAGAGGATAAAGAGATAGAAGCTGGAATTAGGAGAGCCTTAAATGCTAATGGAAAGAATTTGAAGCTTGTCCTATAAGCAGTGGGTGTCATGAAGACAAAATTTTGTCATTGGCTCCATGAACACACATGGGTTCACATTTATCAAATTATTATCTGCTTATTTTATTATAATAAATACTTTCCTCTGAGGTTCCAGGTGATATGGATATTTGTTTTAATCATAAGATGTATTGGAAATACTATTTTGCTATACTGGATTGTTGGAATAGTAGAAAAATCTCTGGGAAAGAAGTTTTGTTTTGATTTTGTAGATGTATATGCACCCATTTATAAATGGGCATTATGCATTTTGAATTAACAAATACTTAAAGCCAAAACACTGAGTCCTGTTGTTATCTAGAATATATTCTGCTATCAGCAAATGTTGTTTTCATGTCCCAGTAGGCCTCAGTCAATTCTAATTTGGCAATTAGAAATTGCCAAAATGTTTCAATAAGACTTTACCGCATAGCAATTCATATTTTTAATTTTTTTTCTCAGTAAAGATCGTTTTCTATTGTATTTGGATGCAGAAGACCATTAGTTTTACTGAGTGATAAAAGCAGTCAACAAGCAAATGCAAATACACGGGAACATTTGGAGAATTATAATTATTTGTCTTTAAACCTACAATCTCTTTTTTCCCCCATCTGGGAAACTGTTAATATCCCTCTTTTATTTTTTTAATATCCCTCTTTTAATTTAACCATATCTAGAAATAGTAAGTTACAAAAGATTTTTGCTGATCTTACATAGAACCCAGATGCCAGAGTTGTACACATTTTGAAATAACCAATTCTGAGATTTCCTGAGACTTCTAAAGCAATTATAACTAGCATGAAGAAGGAAGAAAGACCCATTTAAAAGATCAGTGGACGATTCATACTTCAAGTTCAAGATGGCAGACTGAGCATACATGCTTTCTTCCTCTAAGGTCCTGTTTTGTACAGTCTCACGAAAAGCAAAACCAACACAATATGAATGGTGTCTCCTTGACTTAGCCAAGATGTTGGTCTTATTCAGGTCCCTCTGAAGATCCTAGGTCCCTCCTAAAATCCTCTGGTCCTATTGAAATTGTGTGTATGTGCACGTGGGTGTATGTGTTCTATAACAGTGTTGAAAAGCAAGAAAGTAGTCCATATCCATTTGGAAATCTGTATTTCATATTTCAGATATTTTGCATAATTTTTGATTTATGGAAGGCAGGTAAGGTCAGATTGACAAAGGAAATTATAACCTGAAAAGACATAGACATGGATAGAAGTAACCAGCTGCAAAGGTGAAAACTGTTTTTACCAGAGGAATCCTGAAGAAACACTCAACTCAGGATCAAGTATAAATCAAAAAGGTGCTTGGGGTAATACCAGGGTAATTGATTGAATGATTAATTACAGAGGAGAGCCATCTTTATACAAAGCAGCCAGTGGCTAGGGTTTCCTCCAGGTAAAAATCCTGAGAACTTCTCTTGGAATAATGGGCAGGACAGAGGACTCCTAATATGTTAGGGCTGAAGAATAAAACAGTGAAGTCTAATAATAGATCCAGTCCTACATAATTGTGTTTGCTTATTTTTTTAATTTTTTTACCCGGGCCTCTCACTGTTGTGGCCTCTCCCGTTGTGGAGCACAGGCTCCGGACGTGCAGGCTCAGCGGCCATGGCTCAAGGGCCCAGCCGCT
Source organism: Globicephala melas (assembly GCF_963455315.2). Taxonomy (NCBI): domain Eukaryota; kingdom Metazoa; phylum Chordata; class Mammalia; order Artiodactyla; family Delphinidae; genus Globicephala; species Globicephala melas. The sequence continues at coordinate 77,455,704 of NC_083325.1, forward strand.
CCGCGGCGTGTGGGATCTTCCCGGACCGGGGCACGAACCCGTGTCCCCCGCATCGGCAGGCGGACTCTCAACCACTGCGCCACCAGGGAAGCCCTGTGTTTGTTTATTTTATACAGTATGACATCAGAATCATCTTTAAATTTTAGTTTTCAACCCCATAACTTTAGGAATAAAGTTTAGTCTACTAGTTTCGTTTCTCAACATTGATTATATGTAGGAAATTGTCCAAGATTATCCTTGCTATGTATTTTCCAAAGATCCAGTTGTGCTTGAAATAAGTAACTTGAAAAATACATTTGGGCAACTTCTTTTGGATACCCTGGAGTAGTAAACATATTAATACAGGTAGCCAAATAATAATGTTAAGAAGACAGTCTTAGTTTTAATCCCATTAAGCTGTATGTCTTGAGGTGGTTTTCTTTTTTACACTGCATTACATGAGGCAAATAAGCATATTTTATATCAACAGACTTCATGATCTACCAGTAAGATATAACAGACACAAATTTTTATTCATCAGGCAACATATAATTGAAATATAAAACATTGTTAAATGTACTATGAAAAGGAGACCCAGACAGGTCTAATATATATATGGTTATAAAGCATCTGAATAAGAATTATTAAACTTGTTTAAATAAGTATATATAGATGATATACATTCTTTTAAACACCTATGGAACAGGTACAGAAGTTGAACGTATGTTAAGTCTCAGAAAAACCTCAATATATTTCAAAAATTAGAAATTGTTTAGGTCAAATTGTTTGATCACAATGTAGTAAAACTAAAAAGGGCAACCAAAGAAGAATTAGAAAGTTAAATTGATAAAAGAAAACAACAACGACAATTCTTACTACTCCCAGTTAAAAGAAGAAACCCAATTGAATTGACCAACGTTTTAGGAATAAGTTGTAGTAGAGAACAAACTACAGGAAATGCAGCCAAAGATGGTACTAAAAGGAAAACTTTACTATATTAAAATGATAAAGGATGAAATTAACAATATTTATTAATATAAGCCCAAACCTAATAAAGAGTCCTCATACACAAAAACAAATAAAACTATTACTATGAAAAGACCCATCCACCTTTCTCCACATAATAAAAAAAAATTTACAAACTTCTGGCAATTCTAGAAATGAAGAGAGAGAGCCTCCCACTCCCTTTTTCCCCTCTCCATTCAAATATACACACCAGGGAAGAAACCACTTGACCTGATTTCTATCAGCATAGGTTAGTTTTGCTTATTCTAGAATTTTATATAAATGGAATAATACAGCACATACTTTCTTGTGTCTAGGTTTTCACTCAGCATAATGCTTTGGGATTCATCTGTTGTAATATCAATCATTTGTTCTTTTCTATTGCTGGGTGGTGTTTCCCTGTATAAATATACCAAAGTTATTTTACTCATGAATTAGATGATGGCTCTGATTAATAAAGCTACTATGAACATTTTTGTACATGGCCTTTGGTTGGTATATATTTCATTTTTCTTGAATGAATACCTGGAAGGGGGATTGCAAAATCATAGAGTAGATTTATGTGTAACTTTTTAAGAAACTGCAAAACAGTTTCCCAAAGAAGTTGTACTATTTTACGTTCCTACCAGCAACGTTTGTGATTTCCAGTTGCTTCACATCCTCTCCAGCATTTGTTTTCGCTTTAGCCATTCTTAGGGTGTAATGGCAGCTCACTGTAGTTTTAATTTGCATTTTCTGATGACTGATGATTTTTAAGCCCTTTTTCATGTGCTTGTTTGTCCTTTGTAAACCTTTTTGTGAAGTGCCTAAAAAGGTTTTGCATTTGTAACGATGGCAGATTTGGAAGAGAGAGCAGAATGTAAATTAATTTTTAAAAGCTCACTTTAATTAAAGAGCTCTCATTAATACTAACCTTACTGTCTGTCAAGCGGTTAGGTACTTTGTCCACATTCCTTCTTTTAAATTCCCTAAGAAGTAAATATTATCATCTTCATGACTAAGTAACCTGATTATAGTTACATATCTAGAGACTTTAAAACAAAAACATATTAAGACAAGCTTAACTTAATAAAACTGTGTCCTACTTAAGCAAATCAAATACAAGAAATATTTACTAGTACTATGTTTATGTTAATCTAAAAAATTTAAACTAAAATATTTTTATATTCTGATTTTATTCATCTAGATTGGTCTTAGTTGTAATATTTTCTGTAATTAATACAAATCACAGGATTGTATTGTATATAATAAATTTTTGTTTTATTTTGCTGATACAGAAATGATATTCCTGATTGAAGAGCCTATTTAAAACTTTATTACCAATGAAGTTTTAAATATTTTCATATTACCAATAATGTGAATAAATAACAATTCTCTTATAAAATTATATACAACTTGTAAAAAACATAAAAATGATGAAGCATAGAAAATAAAATGTTATAATTTAGGAAACATGTACTTTAAATTAAATGTATCAAAAGTCAGGGGCAACATTAAATACCAAGTGAAAAAGAATAAACAAAAAAGAAAAAATCACTCTGAGTTCTTTAGAAACCTTTTAAAACCACATTCCCCACCCTCTCCACGAAAAAATTCTTCCATGACTAAGTCTATCGTCACACTTTGTAAAACTCACCAAACCCTCAATGTTAGATAGCCTCTTCTAGTTGAATGCTTTCACCCTGTGAAGGTGATGGGATGGAGGATTTGTTTGGGAAACAATGAACCAATATTGATGTGATTATCACCCCAAGTCCATAGTTTACATTAAGATTTACTCTTAGGATTGTATATTCTGTGTTCAACAGGTGTATAATGCTATGTGTCCACCATTATTGAAACATACAGAAGAGTTTCACTGCCCTAAAAATCCCCTGTGCTCCACCTGTTTATCCTTCCCTCCTCCCAAAGTCCTGGCAACCACTGATCTTCTTACTATTTCCATAGTTTTTCGATATATACTTCTTTTTTTGATATATACTTTTTGCATAGTATTTCGATGATCAATTGCTGTATTACAAACCATTCCAAACTTTAGTGACTTTTAACAATGGTTTGTTATTCTCTCTAACTTTCCTACAGGCTGACTCAGTTCAGCTGAGCCATTCTTGCTTGGACTCTCCCAGGGCTGCAGTCAGGTAGTAACTGGCAATGCAGCCATCTAGAGATTCAGCTAGGCTAGTAGTCCAAGACATCTCCTTCACTCATACGTCTAGAGCATCAGCTGGGATGTTGGGAACCGCTTGGGCCTGGCCGAGCATCTCACTCTAAATGTGGCCGCTCCGCATGGGTAACTCAGGCTTCCTCACAATATGGCAGGGCCGTTGGAGTTCTTACATGGCAGCTGGCTTTTCTCTGAGGGAGCATACTGTGACGGAGGATGAAGAAACTGCCATTTCTCTTAAAGGCTAGGTCCAAAACTGACACAATATTATATCAGTTGTATTCTACTAGCTAAAATAGTCACAGTCTCAGCCCAGATTTAAGGGAGTAGATAAATAGATCCCACCTCTTGGTAGGGGAATGACAAAGAATTTGAGTCTTTAACCCACTACAGATGAATAGAAAGATGGATGACATAGCATTTGAGTTAGGTCTGGAATGAGAGATTGATAATTATGACAGACAAAAGTAAAATTAGAAAAGGACATTTTAGACAGAGAAAATGGTAAAATTGTATACAGGGGGAGAAAATTCAAGAATATTCTGGTTTTCTGGAGTGTAGTAAGTAGAAAGTGACTTGCTGAAACATAAAATTAGAAATATAGGTTAAAGCCAGACAATAGAGGTTTTGATAGAGGAGTTTCTGCTTGAGTCAGCAGGCTGTAACTGTAAAAGAATGTACAGTATAACCATCCAACTTTGTTAAATCTTGATGAGAGGAGAGCTTACTACTTGTGCCACAATGCATAGTTTTATAAGTAATTTTTCTATTAACCTATTCATCACAGCAAGGGATAATTTGGACAAGGTGGTAGAAAACATTATCACCTTGAAGTCTCTTCTCACCCTTGCCTCATTACCCCCAAACAAAAATTAATGTTTTCCTCCTGTATGTTCCTGTAGTATTTTCTTCAATGATAGCACTATTTCCAGTCACATAACATTTTATCATGATTATTTCTGTCTGTGTCTGTTGTTTCAGCTCCTAGACACACTCCACAAGGGCCTTTCCTAGTTTGTGTCATACTATTGAAAGAATGCTTTGGCTCAATAAGGTCAAATTAACATCTGAAAACACAATTGCTTTTCTTATCAGTTGGTTGGACAATTGATTTTCTCATTCCTCTCCTTGATTACTTGAAATATGGGTTTGGTTTAACTAATCATATCTTTTCCTTCCTCATTGTAGTTAACAGAAAGAATAAATAAAATAACAGTTAATCACTTTATTTTTTTTTTAAGTTTTCTTCTAGTTGAGGACTGAAGTGCTCTTCCTATTCCACCTCATTTTATACCTGTATTTTCTCCTTCTAAATGTCATTTTATGAAAGCATCAACAATGCTACATGGATAACAAAATCCACTTTATGGCAATATGCTTATAGAAATGTTAATCTTAGTAAAATTGAGATATTCTGTAAGGGGAAGAGAACTAATAATAATTCTGAGTAAAATTGGAGAAAAGCAAAGTAAAATGATAGCTATTATGAGTGATCTAGAAAAAGACTCATTATGAGTAATATAGCAAAGGATTTCTCTTCCATTTAACTATGTCTATTTCTGTAACATTTCAGAAACAGTTCAGAATTTCTTCCCCTAGCACTAGAATTGAGGCATTAATAACTAGATAAAATCTCATATGGAATTAATTGTATTCCTTCAGAAGCAGCTGCTGGGTCACACACCCAGAAATTAGTACTTAGCAGCTTAATGTCTTACTCTTTTCCTGCTTTATGTGTGATTCTGACATTCTTACTTAACCTCATTGCTCTCTAATTTGCTCATCTGTAAATCAGGAGATTCCCATGAGGGACTGGCATGCTATATTTGAACATGGTTTTGCAAATACGTGCTGGAAATTCAAGTTAAAAGGAAAAGAGAAGTTCAAGGTTTTTTGGTCAAATTCCAGGCTACAAGAAAGATGCTAAGTATGTCCTCCCTAAATATATTTTTAGCTAAAAAGGATTATCTTCCCTCTGCATTTTAAAAATTATATGGTCTCAGGATTTTTATGTTTGTTACTGTGATTCAAAATGCCCCAGGATATACTAGATTTAATTGATGAGACAAAGAGTCTTGAACCCTTTGAATGAAGAATTCGGCATTTTCATGGTGTTATTGGGACATTTATATATAAATGGAGAAGAAAGGGAATTCCAAAAGTGCTCTCCTGGAGCACTGTTAAAATAGAAACCTCACAACTATTTATAAGGCCAATTTGAATATTATGGCCAGGGCAAATAATCATTGAAATACTCACAATCAGAATCGCAAACTTGGAAGGCTAACAGGTTATATTTCTCAGGGCAGAACAATAAGCTTTAAAGTCCAGGTGTCCCAAAAGACTCCTTTGTACAAATAACACTTCTAAGCACAGTTTCAATAACCTAACCTAGAATAGACTGCACTTTTTCACACATATTTGATAGATGTATAATATCGATACATCTATCAAAGTATAAGATGTATCGATCTTATACTTGTAGATGTTCTCCATTGACCATTTTATCAGAACTAACTGTATGAGGCAGAATAATATTTTTTCTGCACCAGTAGGGAGAGAGAAACATTTTCTCTTACTTGTATTTTTGAGATTTCTTTCACCAGCATTTAGGAGCACATGCAATTTCAAATCTTAGCACTGTAATATCATTACTTAGCGTCAAAGGGGAAAGAAAGAGGTGGCCTAAGAAAATTACAACTTAAAATGTGGAAAAAGAAAAGGCACAGAGAATCTTTACAAAGGGAACCCTGAGAGATCTAATGTTTTACATTTACAATTTTTCTTTGTTGACTGTAATCAACATTCCATCTTAAATGTGGATCTGTGTAGTCTCCCTTAAACATCTTAATGCAGTACAATACGTAGTGTCCCAGTGGGAAAGTTGTAATACATTCTTTTAAGCCTATACATTGCTTAACATTTGATAAGCATTATTAATGCTTATCATGTAAATCAACACTATCCTGTTTATTTTATTTTGTATTTCTTAAATCCCTGCAAAGCTATCAGCTGATATAAATAGGTTCTTATCCCCAAAGTTGTGTGACTTGCCGAATTCCTTTTGTATGGGGCTTGGTAAATCATGGATATATTTTAAATGGACGGGAATACAGTTAGAGGGTTTATTTCAAGGAGTGAACATATACCCCTTTGATGCCTAAGGTGAAACTCCAAGTCACTCTCACAGTGGAGACCACGTTTAGAGAAGCAGTCCTGACATTAATCCTTTGTTTTAAAAGGTTGGTTGGGTTCTTCATCTCTCCTATTGAGCAGGTAACTCCATAGAATGGATATGCTATACTCTGAAATCATTTTGGCTCAGGCATTTCACATGGAGGGTGGAACTTTCCCTTGTGGATCCTTGCTAGCTAAAGCATTCCAAAGTCTTTAAAAATTCAAGTATTATAGAGAAACAAAGTTGTGATCTTCTCTGCAAGGGTCACATTTTTCATGCAATTTTGGATATAGTTACTAATATTGCTTTTCTAAAACCATTTTATCATTCCTATGATCAAAAAATTCAGAGACAGTAGTCACTAAATACAGGTCAGGTACTCCTCTCTTTCTCTGGGGCTAAGTGGGAAACTACTAACCAATTAGAATCTAATTAGGAACAAATAAAAATAAATAAATATATATAAAACAACAACAACAACACACAAAGTAAATTAGAGTGTGTTTGAAGATAATAAGTATTATGAGAAAAAAATAGAGCATAGAGATTGGAAGTTGGAGGGGGTGCCAGTAGGCCTCGCTGACTTTTAAACAAAGACTTGAAAGAGGTAGCACGTTAACCAGGGGATAACTGGGGGAATAAGATTCCTGGCTAAGGAAATAGTTCAAAGGCCCTACGGTGTGTTCAAGGAAAAGCGAGGAGGCCAACATGGCTGGAGCAGAGTTAATGAGGGAAAGAGAAGTAGAATAAACCAGAAAGGTAAGAGGGAGCAGAATGGGTAAGATCTTTTAGGCCATTGTAAAAACATTGGCTTTTATTTTGTTTGATATTGGGCTTAATAGATTACAGTGGACAAGGGTTGCTATAATCCTGGTAGGAGATGATAGTGGCTTGATTCACTGTAGCAGTGTAAGTGGTGAGTCATCAGTCAATTCTGGTTTTCTTTTTGTGACTAACTTATTAAAAAAAAAAGAATTTGCATAAGAAATGAGAAGGGAAAAGTCAAGGTAACTCCAAGGTTTTTGGCTTGAGTCATTTGAAGGTTTTATGCAATAATTTTTGTAGGGATGACTGTGGATGAGACAGATTTTGGGGAAAGATTCAAGAGTTCGTTTTGCACATGCTAAGTTTGAGATATATATGAGATTTTTCAAGTGGATATACCGAGTAGATAGTTTTATATATGAGTCTGAAGTTTAAGAGAGCACTTTGAGCTGGTGATATAAATTTGGGAGTTATTGGCCAGCTGTATGCCTCTTCAGTTGGGGCCTCTTCAGTTGTTCCCTGAGTCTTTTTGACAAGAGGCTATATTAGCCTTTAAAGCTTCATTGCTTTCTGATAGGACAAGGTGTTCCAAGATCAACATTTATACTTTATTTTCCAGATCTGGCTCAGCCAATTCTCCAAGAAACCACTGTACCTTTTAGTGAGAAATAACATTTATAGACTGTAATCTTTTTGCTAATTGTAAACATTTATTTTACATTCTATATCTCTTAGCATATACGTTTAAAGTCTTTCTGAACTGCGTTCTGTTTTTTGTAAATGATGACTCTCATCATAATTCTTTGTCTCCTTGTGTGTTTTATAGCTTTTCATTGGTAGTTCATATTTGGAAATTTATTTATGGGACTTCTTTGTTGCTGGAACTGACTCCATGTTTATCTGAAAGAGATTTCTTTGGGGATGCTGCACATTTGGGTCTACTATAAAATAAAATAGTTTGCCTTTATATTTTTCTCCAAGCAAATAGTGTGAATTTAAGACATCAACTCACATAAGGAGCCAGGTAGTGGTTATGAATACTCAGGGAAAATGATTTTATTTCTTTCTTCTCAGAACCAAGACAGAAAAGGAATTTTGCTATCTATTTCTGAGTTTGCTATATATTTTTTTTCAATTCCCCTTTTTCCTGAGACTTGGGTCTGACTTTATGGAAACTTTGCGATCAAATTTCCTACTCTGTTTCATATCTTTGGATCCATGTTATTCATTTTCTTTTCTAGACTGGATGGATTTCCTTTAATATTTTACATATTACCTCATTCCTTTATCTAGTACTTTTAGGAATTTTTCAGTCATGATTTTTAGGAGTTCTCATTCATAATATTACCAGATACTGAAATTTTCCAAAACTTCTAAAATATTTTATGCTTTCTCTTCTCTCCAGGAGACTTATTTTTTCTGAGTTAAAATGTAGATTACTGAACTCAGACCCAAGGATTCTGATTTAGTAGTCTTGGGCTGGGGCCAGGGATCTGCATTTTTTTTTTTTTTTTCAGTAAGGACTTTAGAAGATTCTGATACAGTTGTTCTGAGAATCACACTTTGTGAGACACTGCACTAAGAATTTTGTATTTTTTTAATCATATAGGCAATATGGAACTAGGAAATGTTATCAGTCAGGGATACAAACTCATCAGTTTTAAGACTACTCTGGTAATACTACAGAGAGAATGGACTAAAGTGGTTGAAACAGATGGTTAGAAGACTAGTAAGGAAGCTGTTGAAATAGTCCTAATGAAAGATGAGAGAGAGAGAGAGAGAGAGTGTGTGCCCCCTGGATATTTCTGAGGTGAAACCAACCTGATCCAGTGATGGAGTGGATATTGGATATGATGGAGAAGAAAGGAGTCAGTGATGACTCGGACAGTTAGTCTTTTTGTATTTTAAAAGGTATTTGATTTCAGGGAGATTAATTCTGTTCAGGGCTCAACTTTTCTATATTTAGAATTTTACATTTTCTTGGGAAATAGTACTTAAATGTGCATTTTAAATCACCCCATGACATTTTATAAAAGAATATAAAACACACACACATATAATAGGAAGATACTTTATGCCCTATCACCCTGTGTATATGCTAAGCTTGGTATTTAGAAGGTAAATGTTATGCAACATCATCATAAGTGTTTTTCCTCCTTTTGGCATTTGAGAGAACCACAACAGACCTTTTTTCTTAAAGGTAGAATTAGAAAAAGTAACACAAAAACAAATGTCATAGGGGATCAAAAGCTTCTCAGAAGTTCTGTGACTGTGGTTCATAAGGTAAAATCAGGATGATTCTCTGACAGTTTCCAAAATAGCTTAATGAAAGTTCCAAATACACTTGAGCAATAAGCAGCAAAACACAGGACAGTGGTTGCTACACTTTTTGATCTAGACTTTATTTGGAGGGATGTTCAAGAGCCATCGTACTTACCTAGACTATCATCTGGTCACCTTGGTGTAGGTAAGTCTTCCTATGCAATAATAAATTATGAGGGGTATAAACAATACAAGCTAGCCATCGCATTACACCCACAGTCTTCCTGGCTCTGAAAGCATACTGCAAGCCTAACTTTAGAAGTCGTAATTAGAATCTCTTCTGGAATCTACACTGCACACAAACTTGATGCATTGTTTTCCTCTTCACCTTCTATTCCTTGGAATGTATGCTTTCCATGAAGCTTTCTATAGCCACTCTACACTTCATTAGCTCACGAGCCCTAGGAGAGATAAGTCCTTTATGAGGGAGTTTTAAATGCCACCATGTTATGGAATGTGTAACTCTGATTTTCACAGGAATTCATATTAAGTGAGGTTCAGGAACTTTCATAGAGAAGTAGGAAACACAAATTTTTCAGCAGACCCTTTAAAGGAAAAAGAGAATTTTAGCTGCTCAACAAGTAAATGTCAGCCTTAAATTTTCAACATAGGTTCCTTTTTGAAAAGTCAGCAATAAAAATACTTTTAAAGTTTTCCTTAAGTGGTTAGTAAGTCTATTTATAGACTTTTCATTCTGTGAAAGACCTGTAATTCTCTCTTATATGCTTTCTTTCACTTTGCTAACTCAGAAGACTCCCTTAATATTGAAGATCTAATGAGATTCTTCAATGATGACAATGTCATAAAAGACTAAGTTGCTATAACAAGAGAACCTCACTTGGCAAAGATTTGATACTGGCTGTAGATTTCTAACAAAGGGAAGTCCAGGGCTGCATGGTGTTGGATGGTGGTTTGGAGAGAGGCTTGGGTGTTACTAGTTGTGGGGTCATATAACCTCGCTATGTCTCAGTTTGCTCATCCTTAAAATGGAGAGTAAAATGCCTCATGAGTTTCTCTTGAAAATGAAAGGAGATGGTATAGGTAAAGTTCTTAGTGAATAGTGATTTTCAATAATATATAGCTGCTATACATCAAGTACTTTTCATAGTGCAATTGTAAAGCTTGTCAGAAAAAAGTTTATTCTATCTTTACGGGGTAATCCTGTTCAAAGTCAATTTTGCATGGTTTTTAAAATCAAGATATCAGTCACTCCATTGTCATTTGATGTTAATTGTCTTCCTCTACAGGACCAGCAGATTTAGAATCAGTAGTCCCTTTCCAGAGTGTCTCATAGTTATTGGTTTCCAATAGATGCTTTGAATCATGGAATCTCAGAGCAGTGAGGGAGTTAGGGATCATAGTTCCATTTACTCCTTTTTTTTTGGAGTGTGTGTGATTTTTCACATGAGAATCCTGAAACACACATTAAGAGAAGAAAGCAACATGGATTCAGGAGTCATACTTGAATTTAATTCCCAAGGACGTCATTAAGTAGCTATGTATCACTGGGTAAGTCACTTTATTTCTCTGAAAAATAGGCAAATAGTTGTAAAGGTTAAATCAGATACCATATATAAGAAACCCAGCAGAGTGTCTGATGTTTTAGGATTTAATGTTAGTCTTAAGAAACTTACCCGAAGTCACATACTATTAATGTTAGAAGACTTTTGTCATAACCCAGATATCCCAATTCCAATTCTAGCCTTGTTTCCATAGCCTTAAAGGAGAAACGCTGTGGGCAAGGAGGTTAGCTCTGTAACAAAGACATGTATAAAGTTATTAGATCACAAAACAGTGAATGCCTGCTTCTGCCATAAATAAATGTAAAAGGCAAATAATAGACAAGGAGAGGATATTTTCAATCCATATAATCAATAAAATATTAGTATCCCTTCAAATAAAAGTCTCTGATAATCCAATAAGAAAAGGACAACTTGTTAGATAAATAGATCAAGACTATGATTAGAACATTTCCAAAGAAGGAAGCTTGGTAAAGTGAGATTTTCCAAAAGGGCTTTTGGGGGTCAAAGTACAGCTCCTTTTTATTCATTCTATTTCTTTTAGCCTCAAACACCTCTGTTGTCTCATTGCCGGTCAACAGAAGGATCTTGCACAGTGCCTGGCAAGCAGTAGCTCTTCAATAAATATTTGTTGAATAAGTGAATGAACGGTTTCCTAACCTTTACTGCCTGGTACCACTCTAGTGGGAATTCTGCTTCTGATACATCCTTGCTGCCCAGAGAGAGGTGGTTCTGCCACTGCCACCAGGTGCAGTTCCCTGGCAACGCGCTGGTGCTGGCCCCTGAACACTCCCCTGCCCAACCTACCCCTTCTGTGCTCATTCCCAACTCCCTTCCCCCCTTTCCCATGCTTTTTACAAAATGAGAGACTACCCCTTCCTTCTGTATTATTTATCGACGGCTTGGCTGGGGTGGGTGGAGTGGGTAGAATTCCCAGAGCAGGATTGCCTTGTTCCCAAATTCCTCAGCAAATACTGTGACAGTTCTTTCACTGAACATCTATAACTCCACTGCTCTCCAGGGAGCACACTTCCAGTGTGTCTCCAAAAGGACTAGGCTGGGTAACAGCTATCATGCTCTTTCTTGCATACCTCTTCCTTCTGGTCCTTATGCATGGTTTATGAGTTGAGTTTACTGCGACACATTCATTCTTTCCTTCTGGTGAATTTTCTTTCCGTGGCTTTATAATCTCCTCTGCACATTTGTTCTGGCAACACTGGCCTCTGTCTGTTGGACACACCTTGTATGTGCCCATACTACTCAGGGTTCAAGATCTTCCCCTGAAGTTTCCTCATCTCCTTTGCAAATGAGCATAGCCAAATGGGAACATAGGTAAAACTACAGCCTCACTCCATTCACTGAATATTTCTGAGTCTCAGCTGTAGATGAGGTAAAATAACTACTGGCAGAGATGTGAGGATTAGTGCGATAACATAACACCAGACATATGGTAGGTAGGCTTCTCAGTAAATGGAAACCATATCATCAGGGATTGTGAGCAGATTTTCTAGAGCTAAATAGGGGACTCAGTGTTAGAAAAAAATAGGATTATGGCAGACTATCAAGGCAAGAACCCAGGCAAAGAGAAAGAAAATACTGAGTTATAGAGAAAGAGTGGAATAGTATTGACAAAGCAAAAGTAAAGCTGCTAGCGTTTGATTGCAAGACCAGTATAGGAGCTCTTAGACTAATTCAATGCTGAGTCTACTAAATACTGAGCTAGGGTTTTTTTACCACCTTGTGCCAGTGACAGTCTGTGTCCCACCTGCCAACCAGGATGCTGTCATGTTTACCCAATTGATGGTAGCGGAAACAGCCCCAAATTCTCATCATACCGCTTGTTTTCTTAGACCACCTCTGGTACCACTTTTGTTAGTCTGGGATATTTGAGAAGCAAATTCCAAAAGATTAGATATGCAAGTGATTCATTAGGGGAAGTGTCCATGAGGAAAAATGGGAAGTGGGGTCAGGCTGGGAGAGCCTAATGAGACCATAATGAGACCATAATGATGTTCTGACCCTTGTAAAGGAAGAGCTAAATGAAAATAATCTTAGGTTGTATGCAGTTTTTAAGAAGTTTGAAAAGGTTAGTGCTGACTTCTTGAGCCAGATAGCAAAATCTTTCTTCAGAAGAGTCCTACATCATCCAGAAATATACCTACCTGCCTTGGTATCCTTACCACACTTGGTCACCACGGCCTGTGCACATGCAGTAATGGATTTTTGAGTATGGAAGCTGGGCCTTCAGGCCGTTGTGCTCCTCAGTCAGTGGTCTGAGAGGTGCCCTTCTATAGCCTCCACAGCAGGTATCAAACTTGCTCACATCCTTGTCTTGTTTGGAGCAGGGTAAATTTATTTACTAACATTTGTCTTCATTAAATGTACATGTTAAAATGTGTTAGAAAGACTGTTAACACAAAAAAAGGGAAATAAAGCTGGTAGAAATAACACAAAATACAATAGTATTTTATTTTTAAATACATATGTATCCAAATACATCAGTAATTCAAATCAATGAAAATGATCTAATTTCTCTATATGAAAGGCAAAACTTGTCAGATTGGAAAACTAACACAAAATGAGGCTATATGTTTTTACAAGTATCATACCTAAAACATAAAGATACAGAAAAATAAACAATAAAGGAATGGAAAAGATATAAAAGATGAAAACAAACCCAAAATTTACTGGGTTAGCTATATTAACACCAGAAGACTTTGAGGCAAAAAACATCACTAGCAGTAAATGGTTTAACTCCTCAGGAAGGTATAATTCTAAACTTGTTTCCTTTAAGAAGGCATAAACAAAACTTGATAGAATTCAAGGGAGAAATTGATTTATCTATTGTGATACAGGGAGGTTATAATATGTCTCTCGGTGTATGAACTCAGACAAAAATATATCAGTAAGGAGACACAAAATTTTTTTTTTTAACATCTTTATTGGGGTATAATTGCTTTACAATGGTGTGTTAGTTTCTGCTTTATAACAAAGTGAATCAGTCATACATAAACATATGTTCCCATATGTCTTCCCTCTTGCGTCTCCCTCCCTCCCACCCTCCCTATCCCACCCCTCCAGGCTGTCACAAAGCACCGAGCCAATATCCCTGTGCCATGCGGCTGCTTCCCACTAGCTATCTACCTTACTACGTTTGTTAGTGTGTATATGCCCATGACTCAAGGAGACACAAAATTTGAACATTACAAATAATAGTCTTGTTCTAATGAACATATATGGAAGATTGCACCTAATAATTGGAAACTTCTTCAAGTACATCTGAGGTATTTAGGAAAACTGACCATGTACTAGGCCATAAAGCATGATTCAGTAAATTTCAAACAAATCATACTATATTAGAAACCAGTAACTAAAAACATATTAGGAAAAATGCATCCAGAAAAGAAAAGAATAGACTTTGAAGTGACTCATACATTAAAGAATTAAACATTATGAGCTAAGCATTCAAATTCAAAAGTTGGGAAAACAGAATAAATGCAAAGAAAGTAGATTAAAGGCACTGGTAATACTGAGGTAAAATCAATAGAAATTGAAAGTGAAGATACAGTAGAGAGAATCAATAAAGACAAAGGTCATTTTTTGGACAAAAATAAAATTGACAAATAAAATTGGCAAGATTGATCAATAAAAAGAGAGAGAAGGAATTGATACAAATAAATACCACTAGGAGTAAAAAGTGGACATAACTGTATATGCTATAGAAATTAAACAGATAAGGATATTATGAGCAATTTTATGCCAATATATTTAAGCTTAGGTGGAATTAAAACAATCCTAGAAAAATTTAAATTACCTAGGAAGAAATTGAAAACCTGAATATTCCTATAACAGTATGAAAACACCAGACCAAAATGGTTATGTCAAAGTGTTCTACCAATCACTGAAAGAAGACATAGTTCCAAATTTCACAACTCCCCAATATATAAAACACAAAATAAAAGCAAAAAAGAAATAGTTTGAACTCATTTTGTGAAGCAACAAGGATCTGATGATAGACATGAGATCAAGAAGCAATAAAAACAACTAGTAACACTCGCATGAGAGACACATGTAGGACGTGGGTACGACCAAACAACAAGCAAGGAGGGTGTATTCCTACTTTTCTTATCGTTGTTGTTAAAGAGAATATCATTGCATTTGTTTTTATTTTTAATATAAACATGGGCTTATAAAGAATAAATGATTCCCCAGTGTCTAAGTCCTCCAAAATTGATTGTAAGAGCAATGCAATTCTCCTCAAGCTCAGCATTTTTTCTTTCACTCAACATTCTGATTCTTAGGTCTCTTTGTGAATGTCTGTTTGTTTTTTAAAAAAATAAATTTATTTATTTATTTTTGGCTGCATTGGGTCTTCGTTGCTACGCGTGGGCTTTCTCTAGTTGTGGTGAGCGGGGGCTATTCTTCGTTGCGGTGCGCGGGCTTCTCATCGCGGTGGCTTCTCTTTGCAGAGCATGGGCTGTATGCATGCGGGCTTCGGTAGTTGTGGCTCACGGGCTCTAGGGCGCAGGCAGGCAGATTCTTAACCACTGTGCCACCAGGAAAGTCCTCTGTTTTTGTTTTTTTTTTTGATGTCCTATGAATAAATTAATAAAATAATTAATTTATAATATTTCCAATAGTTAATGAATTAAATTTGAACCTAATTCCTCTGATGAAAATGTAGCTTCATCGTCTTTGTAAATAATTAGCTTTTCCCAAAGTTCTTCTCCATTCACTTAGATTCTTCTCCTCTTTCAAAGCTCGACTTATGAACTAAATCTTCCAGAGTGGTCTCTCCAAGTACTCTTGCCCATGTGGATCTTGTCTTCCTTAAACTCACCGTTGCTCTTATTGTTTCTACCAAAGAGATAAGAATAATAATTTGCAATCCAATTTACCAGATGATCAAATTACTCATTTTTGCTAGAGTCTTTTCCCCACAGAGTTCCACTTGGCTGAATATCTCTATTTCACAGGATTCATATTGGAAAATGCAAAGGTGTCTCAGAAGTCAAAGGTGCTTTTCTTTAAATACAATTCTCAGTTTTGCACGCTTAAACTCTGAACGTGTCTCTGCCTCCCAAAGTGAAATGGCTGTGAGAAGCCAGTTTAAGGTGCCTGGCAGCTTTTGATGAATTGAATTGGTCATTTAGCAAACTATCCTTGGAAAATTGATATTTTGGCAAATTCACTTAGAGCCCCCATTTTTTTTATGTCCCACAGGCAGCCATCAGGAGACATAAAAATGAATAAAAATTGGTCTCTGTCTTGTGAGAAAAGACTTTTTCAAATCTGTCTCCCCAGCACTTAGCATACTATTTAGAATATTGTTTGTAGGGGCTTCCCTGGTGGCACAGTGGTTGAGAGTCCGCCTGCCGATGCAGGGGACATGGATTCGTGCCCTGGTCCGGGAAGATCCCACATGCCGCGGAGCGGCTGGGCCTGTGAGCCATGGCTGCTGAGCCTGCGTGTCTGGAGCCTGTGCTCTGCAACGGGAGAGGCCACAACAGTGAGAGGCCCGCGTACTGCCAAAAACAAAAAAAAGGCAAAGGTAGAATATTGTTTGCAGGAAATAAATGTTTGTTGAATAAATGAATGAATGAATGAAAAACAGTGTCTGGTGCAGTATGCAGGCCATGAGTAAGGGGATATTTACAACAATAGATGTATGTTTAAGGCAACTGCAGATACACAAAGGCTGATGGTGGGAGCATGATTAGAAGCAAGAGTTGGAGAAACTTACCAGAGAAGATGGTTTAAAGAAGATCTTAAAGGATGCTTATATGTATTTGCAACAACATATAAGAAGTAAATAAAGGAGAGAGGTCATTCCAAACAGAAAAACCCATTTGAACATGGGATGGGGTCCAGGAGGTGTGCTCACAAGTATATTATCTTCTGTTGCTGCCTAGCAGACAACCACAAACGTGGCAGCTTAATACAACAGGCCTTTATCGCCTCACAGTTTCCATGGATCAGCAGTGTGGGCATGGCTAACCCTGAGTCCTCTGCTCAGTATCTCACAAAGCTGTAATCAAGGTATCAGTTGGGCTACATTTCTTTCTGGAGCTCAGGATCCTCTTCCAAGTTCACATAGTTGTTAGCAAAATTTATCTCCTTATGATCATAGGATCAAGGCCCTCAAAACTTAGAGGCCCTGCCATGTGGCCTTCTCCAATCACATCATAGCAACTTGCTTCTTCTAGGCCAACAAGAAAGGCTTTCTGGTGCATGCTAACAAGACAGAGTCATATATATTTCATAACCTAATCATGGGAGTGAGGAATCTCACCACTTTGTAATACAGTGTAACCTAGTCAATCACCTCTGCTACATTATATTGAGTAGAAGCAAGTCACAGGTCAAGTGAAGGGGATCACACAATAGCTTGAACATCAGGGGGCAGAAATCCTTTAAGGCCCCTTTTGGGTTTGTCCACCACAGTGAAGGGGTGCGTGGTAGGGGAGAAACAGAAAATGAAGCTGCTATTTCCAAGGATGGCAGGAATCAAATCTTGAAAATACTTGGATGCCATGTATGAAATCTAAAAGAAATAGAAAATATACCAAGGTATAAACTTAAGTTTATGCTTATATCTTTGGGAGAAATCTTTCCTAAGAAAATTAACAGCATAAATAAGTTTGTACAGAGAATATGTTAATGTGTCTTGGATTACTAAGAGTATGTGAAAATATAGAACTGTTTATTTTAGAGAGAAAAAAGTAATATATCATTTTAACTTTCTGCTCAGGTAGTTTAAATTGGTTCACTTCTAAAGTTTTGTTAAAAACATGTACAACTTTGCACAACCTTTCCTGTCTTTGAGTTATACAACATCAGTTTATTTGGGGAAACTTTTTTTAGCTGATCTGCTGGAGCATTAGAGAATCACAAAGATCTGACCTGCATGTTGACTTTTTTCTTTCATTTCTCTCTTGAAAAAAAAAATAGCTGCAAGGCAAGTGTGTCTGCCACCCACTTGTTCTGGAGATACCTTTGCTTTGGGCTTCAAACAGTCAGGTTGAAAGGAATTGCAGTTATATTGGGCTCCTATGTGTACCATAGAAAACTGCAAGACAAGAGTGAGTGTATCATTTTTTTTTTTGGTAATTTGATGAATCTCTTCTTCCCTGATGAGAGACTTTCAATGACCCTCCAATGATTCGTCTAAATATACTTTCCCCATTTTTTTAAATGATGGGAAAAGTCATACATATATACAAAAGGATAGAGAATAGTTTAATGAACGTCCATGTACCCAGCACCCATCTTCCATAATTACGACGTATTGTCAACCTTGTTCATCTACGCTCATATCTCTTCTTTCTCATAGCCACTCTTTTGTTTATGTTAAAGCAAATCCCAGACTAATTAAATTTCATCTGTAATACACTCTAGCATGTATCTCTAAAAAATGAGTACTTAAAAAATAACCACAATGCCATTAAAGTACCAAAAAATTAGCAGTAATTCTTTATCATCAAATACTCAGCTTTAAAATTTTCTTAGTCTCATTTTCTTTTCATAGTGGGATTATTTGAATCAGAATCCTAATAAGAGCCACACTGCCTGCTTCATCAATAAATCTCAGTTCTTTTTAGTCTATAAGTACTCTCCCCTCTCTTTTAAAATTTCCTTATAAATTTGTTGTTGTTTTGTTGTTGAGGAAACGGAGTGATTTGAACTGTCTAGATTTTGCCAATTGCTTCACTATTAAATTTAACTTAACATGCTTCTCTGCCCTCTCTATTCGATTGAACCAAATGTAATTGTATTTTTGTAGCTCAAAATGGTCAAGTATTGGCCATTTTATGTTTCAACTTAATAATTAAAGTTGGAGGTGTAATCAGATTTAGCTTCAAATTTTTGGCACAAATACCTCATAGTTGTGAGAACTTCATGTTTCATTACCTCAGGTGGAATATAATAGTTGATTTCTTTCTTCTTCTGATGTTAAAATCAGTGGCCTCAGGGCTCAACTTGACCCAGTCATAAAGTTCCCAATCAGCTTTTCACCTAATGGCTTCAGAGCCATTGATGATCATTGCTTCCATCATTTCATTACAGGTTGCAAAGTGGTGTTGTTCTTTAATAATTAACTGTAATACTTTAAAGAGAAACTTTCCATCATCAACTATTTAGTTACCCTGAGGTAGAGTTCATACATGAAAGGCAGGACAAATGCTGGGTTCTCTGAATTTAGCTAACATTTTTCAGAATTATGTGTCGAATCTTCTAATATCCTCCAACGGTAACTAATAAGCTGGTTTTTAATTTTTAGAATTATTTAAAACATATATGAAGATTTAAAATCTCATGAAGACATTAATTGATTATACTGCTCAAATTATCCTATCTTTAGATAGTTGAGAGTTCCTTGAAGTTGGCTTTTGAGTTCTCTTGATACAACTCCAGCAGACTTTGATAACTTCCTTGATTTTTCAAAACATTTATTGCTCCAGATTTAGCATCAGCAAGATTGCTTAATTCTGTTACCTAGTGATTGTACCATTTGGCATTCACATCAGCAGTGTATGAAACTATATCTCCAAATCCTTACCAAGAAGAATATACTGTTAAACTTTTGAACTTTTGACAGTCTGAAAGGGGAAAATGGTATCTTTGTAGTTTTGCTCTGCAGCTCTCTTATTTTGAATGATCTTGAGCATATTTCCATGTTAAAGGGTCATTTGCATTTCTTTTTCTGTTAAATCTATATTCATGTCTCTTGCTCATTTTTCAACAGGGTTATTGGAGTTTTTCTTCTGTATATTAGATGATTACCTATTTATTGTCTTTCTATTTTAGGAATACGAATCCTTACCTGTCATGTATGTTGCAAATATTTATGTTTGTCATTTCCACTTCGCTTATGAGTTATTTTTGCCATAATTTTTAAAAAGTTTATCAAATTTATTAATCTCTTTTTGTTGCTTCTTATTTAAATTTGTCTTCTTCCAGACTATAGAGAATTTACCAATGCCTTTTTCCTAATATTTGTTTGCTTTCAATTTTTACATTTAAATGCCTTATCCATGGGTAATTGTCCTGGTCTGTAGCATGAGGAACAATCCAGTTTAATCTATTTTTTAGTAATATGAATAGCCAGTTACCACAACATGGCATATTAAACATTTTTCTTTCCTCCACTGATTTGCTTATTAAATATACTAAAATACTAAATATCCACTGGTCCTATTTCTAGATATTTAATTCTGTTTTATTAATATGTCTTTCAATCCATGTAGCAATAGCACATTGTTTTACTCTTAATAGACTTTATGTTTTACCATATGTTAGGGCTAGCCACCTCTTATCCTGCCCCATTGCTCTTCCTTTTCAGAGATATTCTAGCTATTATTGCATATTATTATTTTTATTAATAAACTTTGTAATCAACTTGTCCAGC
Organism: Globicephala melas; assembly: GCF_963455315.2. Lineage (NCBI taxonomy): Eukaryota > Metazoa > Chordata > Mammalia > Artiodactyla > Delphinidae > Globicephala > Globicephala melas. Next base: position 77,476,046 of record NC_083325.1, read on the forward strand.
TTTAGAAAAAAATGGTATTTTTTTTACTGGGATCACATTGCATTTATAACTTAGTAAGAATTAGAATCTCTTTTGCATTGTCTTCCTAATCAAGAACATGATATGTCTTTTCATTTGTACAAGTCTACTTTTATGTCCTTCAAGAGTTCTATAGTTCTGTTCAGTAGATTTTGAACATTTATTAATAAGTGTTTGCTTAGGTTATTTATTTATATCATAAATGGGAGGTTTTCCTTCCCTTATTTCTTCTCACTGAGGTTTTTTTGTGTATGTGCAATACAGCCTGAATCATAACCTGACATTTCTATTTTCTTTATTATAGTTGTAATCTTCATCTCCAACAAAATGGTGTACAGTTGACCCCAGAGAACCTTATATTTTCCCAATACCTCAGCTTTGCTTAAGTAACCCTCTTACCTTGGTTTTCTGTTTTCCTGCTCTTTCATCTTTAATTCCATAAACCACTTCTATGCCCCTTCTATGTCCTCTCTTTCTCATATATTTCCTATGGCATTTGAATCTCTTTTTAGTCACATGCTATACAGCATAGGCTGGTTTTCAGTTACTTTTTAAGGGTGTGCTTGTCTATTATTTAAGCAAGCTTATGAAATATAGAATGACAGGAACTGTGTTTCACACTTTTATTTTCTTCTCAGTACCCACTGCTTTGTACATAATATATGCTTAATAAAATTTGTCCATTGATCTTTATTACATATTTTAAATTGTATCTGGTGGCCATCAATTTCCTTGAAAGAGCTTGGTACATTCTTATCCTGGTGATCTAATATGCATAATAGCTCCTAGGAAATAAGGTCGAGTAGAACGAATTTTTCCTTTCTCTTTCCTCCTTTCTTTCTTTCTTTCCTTCTTTCTTTCTTTCTTTTCTTTCTTTCTTTCTTTCTTTCTTTCTTTCTTTCTTTCTTTCTTTCTTTCTTTCTTTCATTCCCTCCCTCCCTTCCTCCCTCCCTTCCTTCCTTCCTTCCTTCCTTCCTTCCTTCTTCCTTTTTTCCTTTCTTCATTCTGTCTTTCTCTCTTTTTTTAAATGTATAATTTTTATGTGCTATTTTTTTCATTTTCCAGTTTCACTTTATTGTATTCAATTTTGATGCTCAACTGATAATCCTTCTCTACCCAAAAAATATATAGCACCAAAATTATCATATCTCTCTATGTACATATCTAGATATAGCTATATATCTATATAGATGTTTAGATATTCTAAATTTTAGGAATTCTTTCTGATTTAACTAATTTTGATGTAACTAGTTCTTTCTTTTTTTTTTTTTTTTTGCGGTATGCGGGCCTCTCCCGTTGCGGAGCACAGGCTCAGCGGCCATGGCTCACGGGCCCAGCCTCTCCGCGGCATGTGGGATTTTCCCGGACCGGGGCACGAACCCGTGTCCCCTGCATCGGCAGGCGGACTCTCAACCACTGCGCCACCAGGGAAGCCCTGTAACTAGTTCTTTTTTATTTTTTAATATATTTTAAAAGTTTAATTAAATATTTTTATTGAGTTATAGTTGGTTTATAATACTATATAAATTTCAGGTGTACAATGTAGTAATTCACAATTTTTAAAGGTTATACTCCATTTACAGTTATTATAAAATATTGGCTCTATCCCCCATATTGTATGATGTATACTTGTAGCTTATTTTATACCTAATAGTTTATACCTCTTAATCCCCTACTCCTTATCCCGACCCTCCCTTCCCCTTCCTTCTTCCCCCTGGTAACCACTAGTTTGTTCTCTATAATTGTTCTCTATCTTTTTTGTTATATTCACTAGTTTTATTTTTTACATTCCACATATAAGTGATGTCATACAGTATTTGCTGTTCTCTGTGTGACTTATTTCACTAAGCATAATACCCTCCAGGTCTATTCATGTTTCAAATGGCAAAATTTCCTTTTTTTATGACTGAGTATTCCATTGTATACATATGCCACATCTTCTTTATCCATTCATCTATCGATAAACACTTAGGTTGCTTCCATATCTTGGCTATTGTAAGTAATACTGCTATGAACATTGGAGTGCATGAGTCTTTTCGAATTAGTGCTTTCATTTTCTTCAGATATATACCCAGGAGTGGAATTGCTGGGTCATATGGTAGTTCTATTTTTAGTTTTTTGAGGAACCTCTATAGTGTTTTCCACAGTGGCTGCACTAATTTACAGTCCCACCAACAGTGTACAAGGGTTCCCTTTTCTCTACATGCTGGCCAACATTTGTTATTTCTGTTCTTTTTGATGATAGCCATTATGGTAGGTGAGGTGATATCACTTTGTGTTTTTGATTTGCATTTCTCTGATGTTTAGTGATGTTGAGCATCTTTACATGTGCCTGTTGTCCATCTGTATGTCTTCTTTGGGAAATATCTATTTAGGTCTTCTTCTGCCCATTTCTTAATCAGGTTGTTTGTTTTTTTAATATTGAATTTTATGAGCTGTTTACATATTTTGAATATTAACCCCTTATTGGTCATATCATTTGCAAATATTTTTTCCCATTTAGTAGGTTGTCTTTTTGTTTTGTTTGTGGTTTCCTTTTGCTGTGCAAAAGCTTTTAACTTTAATAAAGTCTCATTGGTTTATTTTTGCTTTTGCTTCCTTTGTCTTAGGAGACAGATCTAAAAAAATATTGCTGCAATTTATGTCAAAGAGTGTTCTGCCTATGTGGTGCCCACCCACAGTGAGTGAAGAGAGGTCCTGTGGCTAGTGCTGGCCCACTGGTGGGTAGAGCTGGGTCCTAGGGTCTGGATTCAGGGTTCGGGGTCCCAGATCTGGTGTCAGACCACTGTTTCCTGATACACATGACTGAGGGTGTCCTGAAGCTTGTGTTGACCTGCTGGTGGATGGGCTAGGGCCCAGCAAGTCCTAGAGTGGATACTGGCCTGAAGGTGGGTGGGATGTGTCTGCAGGCTGGGGGCATGAGGTTATCCTGGGATTGTTGTCCACCTGCTGGTGGGTAAGGCTGGTCCCAAGGCTTTAGCAGGCTTGCTGGTGATTCTGGGGCTGGTGCCTGCCCACTGGTGGGTGGAACTGGGTCCCCAGTTCTCTGAATGCAGGGCCCTGGGGGTCCCAGGTCTAGTGTTTGCACACTGGAATGTGGGGCTGGGTCTTGGGCCCTCTGTTGGGCAGGGCTGTATCCAAGGCGGCTGTGGGCTCAGGGATTCTTAAGGCAGTCTGTCTGCTGGTAGGTAGGGCTATGTCATCACCCAGTTAGTTGATTGGCCTGAGGTGTTCTAGTGCTGGTGCCTACAGGTTGTTTGGTGGGTATGGGGTTGTGTCCTGAGGCTAATAAGCTAGAGAGAGGATTCCAGAATGGCCCTTGCCAGCATCAGTGTCTACGTAGAGGAACAAGCTCCCCAAAATGGCTGCCTCCAATGTCTGTGTCTCCAGGGTGAGCTCTAGTTGCCTTCTGCTTCTCTGGGAGAGTCTCCAAGATCAACAAGTAGGTCTGGCTCAGGCTCCTTTCAAATTACTGCTTCTGACCTGGGTCATGGAACATGTGAGATTTTGTGTGTACCCTTTAGGTATGGAGTCTCTATTTCCCACAGTCCCCTGGGTCTCCTGAAAGTAAGTCCTGCTGACCTTCAAAGCCAAATGTTTTGGGGCCTCATCTCAATGCTGGACTCCTGGGATACGAAGCCCAATGTGGGGCTCAGACCCCTTACTCCTTAGGGAGAACCTCTGTAATTGTAATTTTTCTTCCATTTGTGGGTTGCCACCTGGGGGTATGGGACTTTACCATGACTCTGCCCTTCCTACCTGTCTCATTGTGGTTCCTTCTTTATATCTTTAATTGTAGAAGATCTGTTTTGACAGGTTCTGGTGTTTTTCATCAATGGTTTTCTGTAAATAGTTGTAATTTTGGTGCGCCCGTGAGAGGAGGTGAGCTCAACGTCTTCCTCTTCCATTTTGGTCAATGTCCTGACCCAACTTGATTCTTTAAAATATATATATATATTCCTTAATTTTCTTGGAACAGAATTTTCATTCTACTTCCAGGAGACAGCCCATTGGAAGATTAACAAAACTGTCGCATAGAAAGCCAGGTCTGAGGCAGGGCTTGAAGTCAGGTCTTCTAAGAGTTCAGAGGTTTTTCTACTGTATTCTTTGGCCTCCTTCTGCTAACAGGGCTGAGTCAGAATTTGTCCTAAATAGCCCTCAAGAGCCTCTTCTCCATCTTGGAGAACACGTTGATGGGGTTTGAGAAAGAAGGAGAGATTGGGGAGTCATTGTGGTTTCAGTGGGCCTATAACACAGGTCTTGAACTCAGTTTAAACACACAAAGTGAGTCTCTCTCCCTGTTTATTGTTGTTCTTGAAACAAGAGTGACAAAACTTCCTGCTTATAAATAACCCACAAAACCCCAAACTAGTAACAATTCTCCAAGCCTTTTTCAGGATCCTTGAATAATAGTAGTCCTACCTGACTAATGGATCTGTTTCAAAGCCACAAATAGATATTGAGAGCCCAAAGAAAAGAGAAGTATTTGTTGGAGGAGGTAATTGAGAGGATGTGACCTCTCCTTGACCCAGGAGCTGGCCCTGGGCAATTGCATATTTCTTATCCCCTCCCCTGTCCTTGGAATGTATGTTTCTCATTCACAGTTCCCAGAGCCATTTCAAGGATGCTGCCTTAAGAGAGCATTGTGTTGGTTAGATCATCTGCACTGTATATGTGACTGAACCTGGGTAAGGCCTCTATATAAACTTAAGATTCTGGTGCATGGACACAGGGATCTACTATCTTGTGGTGCCTGAGACAAGCTTCACATGTAAGTTTCCTTGCTTGTTAAACCTGCCACCTACCAGTCTGGAGAGGTCTGCCTCTTTCTTCAGTCTCTCTTTGTCTTCTGGGCATGGGGGTCAGTTTGTGAACCCGCGCTACTGCAGTTCTTCCCATCTGTGCTATGAGCTTCTACACACATTGCTTTCATGTCTCTTCCTTTATGGGGAGGCCTCCTGGCTCCTCACATAGATGCAGTGGCTTAAACCCGGAGGAACTTGATTTCTGTTTTTCCTTTTGTTACTGTTTACTGGGCATGCAACTGAAGCTTTCTGGCTTCTTGAATCTTTCCATCCTGCTGGGAGGGACTGGGAGAGAACTTTTACAGAGCCTTTTGTAATCTGGAGATGAAATGTGCTATGTAAAACCACTAGCAAGTAGTCATTAATTATAACCAGGATGTAAGTCAGCTGTCAGTATTGCAAGAAGGAGCAAGTCCACAGGGTGAAATGACGATCCCTTCACGAGCTTTAAAATGCACATAACTTGCTGACACTAATACTGCAGCTAGCCAAAGAGTGGAAAATCAAGGTAATGATGGCAGTGCGACAGGAGGATGTCTGCAGGGCTTGGTATCAGAGAACAAACTCTTCATTCAGGAAAGACTAATCTGAAAGGCTGAATAATTTGAGGCTGTTGTGATGGTGGAACTGCAGAATCCTTCGTTTCTGGCCTCCTGAAAACCTGAAGGATATTCACGTGTACTGACATGTGACAGGAGAAAACAGTTACTGCAGAGTCTCTGGGGGAGCTTCTTATATCTTGACTGTGCTGATTCACATACAAATTCTATCCTTTTTCCTTAAAGAGTTTTGTGCCTGGAGCATCATAAATGCTCAGTAAATATTACCATTTATTATTTTATATGGAAGTGGAAAAATGCTGTTCACAGTGGTCACCACAGGCTTAAGGATGAAGCACATAGCATTACTTCCACAAATAGGGGCTAAATGCAAAACAGTGTGCATATCTGTCTCCACCTGAGCTGATGAAAAATACTTCTAACTCTGTTTTTCTCCCCTGAAAAGCACTTGGAGGCTTTTGGAGCTCACCCAATTTTATCCCTGGAAATAGACTTGATTCTAGTGTAGACTTTGTTTTCTGACCATTGCTTCCAGACGAAAAGTCATTACACAGCCTCAGCAGAACATTCATTCCCTGAACCTTTTTATAGAATCCACTGGGGCAAAGGTTTTCGCTGTCAAACCAGGTGATTAGAATGAGCACAGTAGAGGTTGGAAACTTCTCCAGACTGTGGCTGTACACGCGCATCAGATTTTCACAGTATGTATTATTCTTTGACTTCCCCTGACTTCCTCTCCCACCAGCTGTCTTGCTTGTTATTTAGGCAGCAGAGCTTCAGCAGCTCAGATTTCCTCCTTCCTGGAAGGCTTAAAGCCTCCTTAGCATAGCTCCATCTTTTTGTTACGTAGGATTGACCACCAGCTACAAAAGAACGCTTTATTTTTTTTAATTTTAATTTTTTTTTGCGGTACGTGGGCCTCTCACTGTTGTGGCCTCTCCCGTTGCGGAGCACAGGCTCCGGACGCGCAGGCTCAGCTGCCATGGCTCACGGGCCCAGCCGCTCTGCGGCATGTGGGATCTTCCCGGACCGCGGACCGGGGCACGAACCCGCGTCCCCTGCATCGGCAGGCGGACTCTCAACCACTGCGCCACCAGAGAAGCCCCAAAAGAACGCTTTAGATCTCCCTCGAGAAATAAGTACGGGAGAGTGCATGCTGTCTTCGTTCTTCCCATCACGCTGAGCCTCTTCCTTATTCCCAGTTTAAGCTGAACTATTTTAGGGCATCTCTGGGGGCATCTTTGCCAGCAGAGTGACCACAGAGGACACTAACAACAGTTGTTGTTTGGTTGGTGTCTGGTACTGTGGCAGGCATTCAATGTACACTCTCTCATTTAAAACATAAACTAACCCTGAAGCTCAGAGAGATTAAGTAATTTTCTTGGTATTACACAGTCAGGATGTTACCAGGATTCACACCTAGGATTGTACGTTCTGTACTTTTCTTAATTATGCTGTATGCTATTGTTACTGACCAGGGTTCTTGGCCTCCTTAATCAGTAGAAATTGATCAGAGGTCAGACAAGAAATTCAGGCAAGGCTTTTCTGGGGCCCCTGCTGCAGCAGCGGGGGAGGTAGAACAAACAGCACGTTCCCTTGTTTGTTCGCTTCCTGAGGCCGGCGGGGTGGGGGGCAAGCTGGTTCCTTATACGGGGTGAGGGTAGGGGTGTGTCCAGTGGTCAGGGAGGAGGGGTAGCTTAGGTGGTTTGCCCACCCCTTAGGTGGTGGTGTGTGCAGGGAGCATGCGCAGTATGCTGCTTTTGCTCCAGGCTCTTCAAAAGCAGCAGTTGGGTTTTTTGGTCTTTTGTCCAGAATTTAACCAACTGCAATACTTGCAGTTATTTTTAGTCCCATATAATTTCTTTGTATTTTGTGGCTCCAGGAAAGGTGTGTCCAGGTGCAAGCGTTGCAGCACTGCAGCAAAGGGTCTCAGGTCCCAGCCTGTCTCACTGTTAGTAATGTCAATAATAACACCACTAGGAATCCTCAGACTGTGAAGTTGGTCACATTTTCCCCTTTATGTTAGGCAGTGTACATAATTAAAGCATCCCAAGATTTTAAAACAAACCAACGAACAAATGGTTAGAACGCAGATTATTAAGATGCCGTGGATACCGCTTTTGCCATTTAACAATTTTATTTTAACCATATTACTTAGCTACAAATGCTAGCAGGTTCAAATATTTCTGCTTGCTGGGGGTATAATTTCTGGAGGGAGTTCTTTGCAATGGAATTGAACTTGATGCCATTAAAGAGCAATTATCATTAGCTCCTGCTTCTGCAGCATCATATTTAATAGGGTGTCACAGGAATTGTCATAATGATACGAAATGGGGTTTTGGTTTTAGTTTAATTTCAGAAAGAAAGTGTGTGATTTTAAAAATACACCAAAGAGTGTTTAATAACAATGTTCTCATATCCAGTGAGCAGACAATGCTGATTTTACAGAGTCAGTGCAACTGCAAAGAAAACACAGTTGCAGGACAGGAAGCTCACGTTGGAGAGGAGAGCTATAGCGTTATGTAGTTGAGGGTACCCTGTACTTTCCACAGAATGCTGAACAGTAAGTTTAATGCTTTCTTATCTAAGCAACAGATTGGCACTTAAAACACAAACCTAGAAAATGAACAGGAATCTAGTTTTTCTGTGTAATTCAGGTGAGAACAGGGTAGTTCCCCCCTGATTTTGGAGTCAATATCACACTCTGTGATGATCCAATGTCCTGCTGAAATGTCCAAAAATTCATGGGTGAGGAGGGCTCATGTTCGCACTGTTGTGAGTTCAGTAGTAAGTTGAGAACTATTTCTCAGAAGAAGATTGCTTACTTGTTGTAGAGCATATAGCTATTCTCCAAAACTGAAGGGACTCTGGTCTGAAAGTTGCACTGAGTTACAAGGGCATATATCAGAGCTATCTGCTCTGAAGTCAGGACCAGTCTGAGTATCTTCTGTTGCCCTAGGCCCCAACTAGAGTGGTCAGCTTTTCAAATTACTTGGTAAAATGATCTAAGTAGAACACCTACGTGTGATGTAACTTGCCTTTTTACCCAACAGTGTCCACCAAACACTACACTTTTTTCTTGAACAACTTGCTATGTTGTTCCATCAATATGTCTTCCTTCCTTCCTTTAATCAAAAAAATTGTTATTGAAGTATAGTCAGTGTACAATATTATACAAGTTACAGGTGTACAACATAGTGATTCATAACTTTTAAAGGTTATACTCCATTTATAGTTATTATAAAATGTTGACTGTATCCCCCCTATTGTATGATATATCTTTGTAGCTTATTTTATACCTAATAGTTTGTAATTCTTAATCCCCTACTCACTATCTTGCCTCTCCATTCCCCTTCTGTCTCCCCATTGATAACCACTAGTTTGTTCTCTATATCTGTGAGTCTGCTTCTTTTTTGCTATATTCACTATTTTGTTTTATTTTTTAGATTCCACGTATAAGTGATATCATACAGCATTTGTCTTTCTTGTCTGACTTATTTCACTAAGCATAATACCCTCCAGGTCTATCCATGTTGCTGCAAATGGCAAAATTTCATTCTTTTTTATGGCTGAGTAGTATTCCATTGTATATATGTGCCACATCTTCTTTATCCATTCATCTATCGATGGACACTTAGTTTGCTTCCATATCTTGAGTATTGTAAGTAATGCTGCTATGAACATTGGGGTGCATGGGTCTTTTAGAATTAGTGCTTTTGTTTTCTTTGGATATATACCCAGGAGTAGAATTGCTGGGTCATATGGTAGTTCTATTTTTAGTTTTTTGAGGAACCTCCATACTGTTTTCCACAGTGGCTGCACTAATTTACATTCCCACCAACAGTGTACAAGGGTTCCCTTTTCTTCACATCCTTGCCAGCATTTATTTGTGTTCTTTTTGATGATAGCCATTCTGACAGGTGAGAGGTGATATCTTGTGGCTTTGATTTGCATTTCTCTGTTGATTAGTGATGTTGAGCATCTTTTCATGTGCCTATTGGCCACCTGCACTTCCTCTTTGGAAAAATGGGCAGAAGAACTGAATAGACATGTTTTCCAAAGAGCAATATAATGTCTTTAATGGGCTGAATTGGTATGATATCCTACAGGACTGTGAAAGGTTCTGGGAAACTAAGTTGTGGCACAGAACTGGGGAGTTGACAACTCGGAGTTGTTACTCCGAGGACATTAAAGCCATTACAGATATGAAGACAGAGTAAGAGGGAGTACATTTTGTTGGAAAAACACTTACGAAGGTCCTGAGAATCTGAGGAGGTGGTTCTGAAATGTCATTTTCCCTGGGCAGCCTTTTATTTCTTTCCTTATCGATTCACCTGCATTGCATTTTGTGATAACAGCTCTGGAGTGAGACTGCCTGAGTTGGAATTGAGATTCTGCCACTTGTCTCGGGCAAATTTCTTAGCCTCCCTGTGACTCTCATCTAAGAAAACTCTTCCCAGTTCTCTCGTCTAAGAATTAGAGGAGGATTAAATATATTAATGTTATTCAAACACTCAAAAGAGAGCCAGGCTTTATTATCATTCCATCTACAGTTATTGAAGAAGCAGTGACTGGCAAGGTCAAAATCTTACAACCCGAATGCAAATGTAGATTTTAAATAGTCCACCTTAAAAATGTACGTTCTATAGAGTCCTGGCCCATCTTTGCCCTCTTCAGTGAGTGGCTCAAGTGAGAGACTACTTATTGGTTTAAAGTTGGGGTGGGTTTGTGTGACAAGCTTCTATGTTAGCATGCAGAGAGCCCTTTGCATTATAAGCACTGGCCTGACAAATTGCTGTACTCTTTTTAAGTGATTCAGCCAACCCGTTCCCCGAGTGCTGACAAATCATCAGTGCCCAGTCACCTCCCAACAGTGCTGCCATTATCTCCCATTTCAGGAAGATGGAGAGCTTATAGGGAGCAGGGTACAATTATTTTCAGGAATGAGATGGCTGTATTTGAATCTGAGAGCCCAAATTCATGGATAATATATGTCTCTCTCCTATCTCTGTCGCTCTCTTGCATATAGAGCAAAGTGTTATGGTTGTGAATTGAAACATTACTTATCAATGTGAAATTTGTGAGAATTTCAGTAAATACATGAATAGTTCAAGTGTCATTTATTGATGAAAACACAGAGCTGAATTGACAAACTATTTTGCACAGTTTTTGGTTTGATGGTGGGAAATTAACAGCAAAATTATGCAGTGTTCTTAGTGTAAATATATTTTTAGTCTTAGGGGTATTTTTTGGTTTACATCATGCTGGTAAAGTTATAAATCTTATAACTTGTCATCACAAGATGCAGAATATGTCTAAAATGTTGCATTTGGAGGGTGATAGACTTTTCTTTGTATCAATGCAAATGATTCCATTATGGTAGAGGTAGGATTTGTCCTATTTTTATGAACCTATTACATATTTGTTTAAGTTTAAGGATTTGGATTTTTTTGTTTAGAGTCATATTTTTTATTAAATTCTCTTGATGTTATTTTGTAGAGTATTTCTTCCTTTAATATTATGGTGAAATCCTTTTGCTTTCAGATCGATAACTGCTATTTATACTCCTAATGGAATATTAGACCCTGGAGGCTTCTAGAGTTTCTCTTACTGCAGCTATCTACTATTAAAAGACTGAATTGTTGGTCTCACAGGATAGAACATTCAGCCTTGTTGTGTGCTATAGTTTAATATCCATCTCATAAAAACTGCTGAAAATCAATCTTCAGTTTGCAAATACCTTGAATTTGAGGCATTGGTTTGTGAGAAATCTGTATCATTTTGGCAGTTCTCTTTTATACAATAATGGTAAATCAATATCAGTTGTTGTGTTATTTTCTATTTCTTTAAAAATATTGGCTTATAAAATTGGTTGTCAGGTGTAGTGGGGTTTACTCCTGAATTTGCCTTTAGCTCACTTTAGTAACTTAACCTCTGTGTGCCTTGGTGTCTTCATCTACAAAATGAAGAAAAGGAAAGGTCAGACTGGAACATCTTAAAAATTCCTTTTCTCTTTCACACTCTGATCTTATATTTTGGACTACATTTGGTAGACCCAGGCTGTTATGATGATGATGGGTTGATTGAGGTTAGGAAAGAGGATGAATTGGAGGAAATGCCTCAGGTCAGATGGAAGCTGGGGAATTCAACTGTTTATACAAAAAGGTCCTAGTGGAGACTACTCAGAGGTTCTACACATGGGCCGAATGGCTTGGCAAAATTAGGTGAAGTACAGTAATATGTCAGTAACAGAACTGGGGCGGTGGGGAAGTGGTAGCAAACTCCCAGAAGGGGCAAGGCAGAGAAAAATCACAGTCGTTAGGTCATACTCAGGGTGGGGTGATACAGAAGTATGGCTCTGGGTAAGTGGACACAGAAGAAGGAAGAGTCAGTCCCAGGGAGATGAGTTGGAACAGCATGAGACAGAAGGTAGGAAACACTGCAACTGGGAATCTCTAGGGTTGTCTCAGGCTCATCCAGGTCATACTGACATGGGGTCTGCTGGCAGAAAAATAATAATTCTAAGCTCTACCAACTTTAGGTGTCATTGTGTCTGAAAGCAAGCATGTCTTCTTAGGGATTATGAATGAAAAGAGAGGGAGTAATCAGAGCTACCATGCCTTAGCTGGCTGTCCTTCTGCAAGACCTTATTAGTGCTTTAAAATTTTTTTCTTATTTCTACATGCAGAGAGAGTCAGAGAAATGATGGAGGAGGAGGATAAGTACTTATGGAAGGAGATTTTTTAAAACTGAAAGGACCCGTTTTAGCTGCAATGGGAAAGATGTTTCCTTGGTTACGGATCTTTATATGTGGTCGAATTATGGTGAAAACACTTTAAGAAAAATTACTTGATTGCTGGGAGGTATCACAGTTTTTCAACAAATATTTCACTGAATAGAAATGGATTGAGCACCTGCTACGTGCAAAGCTTGGAACTGAGTGCTCTGGGGGGATATGAAAAATTACACTCCATTGTTCTTGCCTCTGAGGAGTTCACACTAGCAGTGAAGAGACAAAGCATATAAAGCAGTGATTACACGATAAAGTGAGACTTAAATATCCGTATAGAATGCTGTGGTATCCAGAGGAATTCCCTCCCTTCCTCTCTGAGTTGTGGACCAGTTGAGAAACATACCAAAGATAATGCATGTAGGGCAATAGAGTACATTTATTTCTAGTAGATAAAGGCTAGACTGAGGTGCACATAGCTCCCAGTAGGTGACCTGACACTGAAGTCCAGAATTAGAGAGATTTACACTCTTAGCCATGCAGTGCCTCTTTCCCCAGGGAACAGAGAGGAGCCACGCTTTGTAGAAGAGCTTATTTCCAAGAAGAAAAGAGAGGAACTGTGTCTATAATTATGAGTTTATTCTTTGCTACTTTCCCCTGATGAGAAGTGAATAAGTGGTAGAGAGATATCAATAATTAAGCTCCTTTTCTGGAGGGAAAGATTTACCCTGAGTGGGGAAGAAGCATTTCCCTTAACAAAGGATAACAGTATAAGAAATAAAGAAAGTTCTTGCAAAGTGTCAAAGAAGGGTCCAGACTTTAGGTGTTAGAGATAGAAAGGATTCTTGGGTCAGTGTACTGTGACCGTTTATGGAAGGGAAAGGCTTTGCACTGGCTTTTCAGTGACGATAACTTTTTATTTTGAATGGAGAAGAGCCTGCTGGTGGAAGTGGTGGGGATGACGTGGGCAAAGTATTGAGAACACAAGAAAGAATGTGAACGCCAAAGTGGTATAATGGCAGTGGGAACTGAAAGAAAGTGTAGAGGTAGGAAATGTTAATAAGGAGATGCTATTGAAAGGAGAAAATGCAGGGGAGGAGAAAAGAAGGAGCATGTGTTTAAGGGCAGGGATCTGTGTTCTCATTCTCCTTTGGTGACCTTAGTGTGTCAGTTAACCTCTCTAGGTCTGTCTGAGTTTCCTCATCTGCAATATGGGGAAGTTTCGATACCTAGACTTCTCCGGGCTTTGGTTAATTATCTTGGCCTTCCCTGCTGGGAGGAGCTATTAAGATTGTCAAGTAGAATCAGAAAAGTAAAGACCAGAACAGATATGTGGCATTACCTCTACATCCCTGAGAGATACAGAGTTAGAGAAGGTTTTCAGTAGTCAGCAGAGGTCTCTGAGAATGAGACTGTATTGTTTCACTGGGAGCTGGTGACATCTACAGTGGGGAATTGCCTCCAGAGCATATTATGTAGGTGGATTGCAGAGGGCAAGGAAACAGTTCAATGCCCAGATCCAGGTAAGGAGCACCCAGTGTAGAGCCTGGCCACTACCAGAAAAGTTGTGGCTGAGAGCCAGGAGGGAGACCAGTGGAAATCAGCCTTGCTTTATTTCCTCCCCTCTCCCCAGGCCAGCCCACTCTAATACAGATTTGCCTTGGAGAGAATTTTCTCTTGCATCCTTTTGTTATGCACCAAGAACATCTTTTGGATCTCTTGGTCTTTCCAAATCATAAATGTACTAAAGTTTCACATATTTAACGTAGGGACTGAGTGTCAATATCCTCACTGTATTCTTCTGAACAATTACCCCGTTTTTTTTTACAGCTGCAAAACTTAACTAATTTATTTTTTTCAATATATGTGCAAGAATAGAAAGACCAAATAAAGAAGGCCTTTGATTTTTTATCAGGCTAAAATGTTATTTATGCACGCAGTTACAAAAACTATGGTGTGATTTTTTTTGTCTGCTATGTTTTTCTCCTAATTCTTTGTCCTGTTTTTTCCAAAATATAGGCTCAAGAGTGGCCCATATTAATGGAATTACAATGTCAATTACTTATTGGATTCTCTTTTTAATTTAAAAATATTTATGTTTTATTGAAGTGTAGTTGATGTATAATGTTATATAAGTTACAGGTGCACAATATAGTGATTCACAATTTTTAAAGATTATGCTTCATTTATAGTTATTAGAGAATATTGGCTATATTCCCTTTGTGGTACAATATATCCTTGTAGCTTATTTTATACCTAATAGTTTGTACCTCTTAATCCTGCCCCCCCCTTTCCTTCTCCCCACTGGTGACCACTAGCTTATTCTCTATATTTGTGAGCCTGCTCCTTTTTCTGTCATATTCACTACTTGCTGTATTTTTTAGATTTCACATATAAGTGATATCATACGGTATTTGTCTTTCTCGTCTGACTAATTTCACTTAGCATAATGCCCTCCAAGTCCATCCATGTTGTTGCAAATGGCAATATTTCATTGCTTTTTATGGCCGAGTAGTATTCCATTGTATGTATATACCACATCTTCTTTATCTGTTCTTCTGCTGGTGAACACTTAGGTTGCTTCCATATCTTGGCTATTGTAAATAATGCTGCTGTGAACATTGGAGTGCAGGTATTTGAATTAGGGTTTTTGTTTTTTTCTGATATATACCCAGGAGTGGGATTGCTCGGTCATATGGTAGTTCTATTTTTAGTGTTTTGAGGAACTTCCATACTGTTTTCCACAGTGGCTGCACAAATTTACATTCCCACCAGCAGCGTATGAGGTGAATCATTAGCCTTTTACTGCTTTTAGTGCACATTGGTGAGATTTAGAACGCATTTTAAGGAAGTTGCCTTTTATCTAAGATTAAAAAATGCATATATATTCCAAATGGGTCTCATCCTACAGAAGGGAAGAATGGGGCTAGGTGAGGGGAAACCAATCCACAAAATAGTTACCTTTAAACATCATAAAATTAATACTGTGTGCATAGTCCATGGTACTTTTAATATGAATTGATGTCTAATTTAGTTCAATTGCAAACAAATACCAATGCCTTATTAATATACAGCATTGAGTGCTCTGATAGAGCAGCTCTCAGAGAGTTTGTAGTCCACTCTTTTATTTGTTCATTGTCGAATATTTAGTTAATCCCATTAAGTACTAAAGTCTGTGTTAGGTGTTGAGGATACAATGGTGAGCAAAACAGTTGGAATTTTTGCCTTTCTGGAGTAGGTTTTGGATAGAGTAGAGGTTGGGGGAGACAAAT
Organism: Globicephala melas; assembly: GCF_963455315.2. Classification (NCBI taxonomy): domain Eukaryota; kingdom Metazoa; phylum Chordata; class Mammalia; order Artiodactyla; family Delphinidae; genus Globicephala; species Globicephala melas. The sequence goes on from NC_083325.1 coordinate 77,491,431, forward strand.
ATAAGCAAATCTTACAAAAACATAGTTACAAACCATGAGACTTGCTATAAGGAAAAGTACAGGTGCTTCAGTCATTTCTAATCAAGCCAACAATGGATTCCCAAGGCCTGGGAATGTAGATACCTGTGCATTCTGGGTTCCAGCCTCCACTGTGTCAGAGCACAACTCAATCCTTGATCCCTCTTCTAGAACATCCTGCCTTACCTCTCCCTCTACTGCCTGGTGAACTCCTGTCATTCTTGCAGTTGCAGCTAAAATGTCAGTGTCTTGTTAGACAGTATGTCAAGGCCATATCGAGTCCCCTGCTTCATTTCCAACTATTCCTTTAATAACTGTGTTACCTTAGTTTAGGCTGTGGCCTGGCTCTGCGCTGACCTATTACTCTGCTCCCCTTCACACAGGCATCTTTGTAGGCCATACCCAGTTCATCTAAAAGCTGTATCAGGTTATTTAAGTATAAATTATAAATGAGGGATGCGATCGCCTCTAGCCACTTATGTCTGGAATTCGATGTCTCAGAGTTGTGCTCCTTAGCACTCAGGTTCTGAGTGCGTTTTCTGTTGCTGTGAGTTTGCACCAAAGGCTGGGGGCGTGGGGTCCTGGCCTCTTATGCTCGTGAGCTTCTTGCACACCCCACATTGTCATTTTAGGTCTGGCTTACAACGAACTCTTCTTCTGCTCCCTGTACTGAAACTGGGTTTATAATTACAATATGTGCCCAATAAATAGCTGCTGAACTAGAAGGGCAAAAAAAAAAAAAAGAAAAGAAAAAAAAATTAAATGGCCAAGAAATGACTTCAGGAGAAAAAGAAATCGCATTGCAAGAAAATCTGATAAATGGCCAGGAGCTGTGTTATCCTTAGGAGCAGGGCCTCCAGTGCCCCATCACGGGGAAATGGGACAACAATCCCAGCACCCAAAGCATCGGGAGGGAGCTCCCAGACAGAGACGGACTGTAGCTTGCAGACCAGGCCTGGAGTCTCTTTCTCATGGGCTAGAGACTAATATCCCATGCTAAGCGATCAGTCTTGACATGTCAACCTTCTTAGGGTGGGGTGGGTTAGGAAAGTATGGGTCACTCAGAGCCTTACCTGACAAATGTGGACAGTCTTCTGTGAAAACCAGTTTCATACTGGGGGAGGAGGAGGGCACTAAGGTATCCTAAAACAGAAAATGACTGGGGATGTGGAGTGGAGAAAGGGGAGGGGTGGGTTTTTAGAGGTAGTTTATAAACTGGCCTCCTGCAGCTAAGCTCCAGCTCTGCTTTCCTGGGATTTCTTTTTCTTGGAATTTTAGATATAGCTTAGCTACATGGATAGGTGGTTTCAGTTCTCCCTGTGAGGGAGTAGCAAAAAGAACAAGGTTCTACCAGACAACTGGCTTGGAAACTTGTAGAACTCACTTGGAAACTTCTCAGCAAGCATTACCCCTTTGTCTTTTGCTAAGCCTCTCTCTGTCTCTCTCTCCCTCTCTTACTCTGCTTCCCTCATTCTCTCCACTCCCCTTTTGCCTCTGTGTCTGTGTCTCTGTCTCTGTCTCTGATTACCATTGTCAGTGCTGCATCATTAAGAGCCTAAGCTGTGAGCATCACGACTCTGCCACAGCATTCTCAGCACTAGCTCTTTCCTTGGGCTCTCAGCACTTCCTTCCACACCACTGAGAGCTGAGCCACCCTTTCCTAGAGAGCGAGTAGGCTGAGTGCTGCATTGCAGTGGAACCATTTAAAGAACATGAGAGTACTGTGAGTTTATGTCATTCCCTAGCCACTCATACGGATGTGCCATACAGGGGCTATTTGGATTTCAGGGAACTCTGCACGGATACAGTGGAACTAAGGGCTCTCTCTTTGCTGCATGCAGAACCAACTATAGCTGTCTGGAGTTTGAAGACTATACAAGGTAGCAACAGACAGGGTGCTCTATTGTTCAAAGCCCGCAGATAGGAAGAAGAAGCAGCTCAGAGGTGGAGCCATGACCCTTTGTGTTTGGTTGTGTATTTAGCCAAGTGGAGGGCACACCCTGGGCTGTCCAAGGAGGTGTGAGATGCTGGGGTAAGGCTAGAAGTAGGATCACTTCAACATCTGGCCAAGATTGAACTCAGAACCTAATGAACCCAGGGTCTATTAGCTATTAGTCAGTGTTTATTGGGAACCTACCAAAAATGAGATGCTACTCTGGTCAATGCTGGGAAGAGGCAGAGAATTTAAAGTTGGTCCCTGTGGATGTCTGTTTGACGAGGAAGGTAGAGTAGGTTTTAATTAAAGCTGTGAGTGTAAAGTATGCAGCATGGGGCACATGAATCTGAAAAGATTTAGGAAGGGTGAGGTGGAGAAGGCTTCCTGGAGGAGGTGGGCCTTGAATCAAACGTTAGAGGATGAGAAGACTCAGGTGTCAAGGAAGCTGGAGCCCTGCCAGGCTTCCCCTGGAGCCAGAGCACAGGAGGCTTCTTCCTTGCAGAGTTGGCCCTGCAGGAAGAGCTTCATTACTCAGCCCCTTTAATGCAGGAATTTTATGAAAATAAGGCAGTATTAACCCAAAGGATGGCCATAGGGATTTTGGTACAACTTAATCCAATTTTTCAATGCAATTACATTTAGTGTAAAGAACGTTTATTGAGCACAACCTCTGTGTAGAGTTGTGGAGAGTACAGGGGTGACTATGACTCAGCCCCTGTCCTCCAGAAGCACAGTCTTAGCAGGGAAACTTATGCCAGGGGCTGGAACCAAAGCATGGGGCCGTTTACTGAAAAGACAAGGGTGTGGAGGCAGCAGATCTCAGCTCCTGGTCCTGCCCTGTCTCTTGGTTGTCTGGTTTTAGTAGATCATTTAACCTTATGGACCTTGAGTTTCTTTGTGTGTAAAGTGGGATTAATGATGTCCTTTCCCCTCTTGATATGGGAGTTGGAGAATCCAAGGGGATAATAGGCCTGAAAGCATTTTGTCAACTGCAAACTGATGCACGGATGTGCATCATTACTATGCATGTGATTAGTGATATTGTTAGCAGTGCAGACCTAGCATTGCAGTACGCATGGCTCATAATTAAAATGTGGCCATCTCTAATACCTAACTTCAAAGAATGTATCTCTTAGGGAGCATTTTAATAGCTTAATTTGAATTACCTATGGGTCTAAGCAGAACAAAACTGAATTTCTTTAAAGAGATTCTGCTATCTCTTCTCAGTCATTAAAATGGTTTTTGTACATAATTAGTCTGAATTTATGTTGTGTTGTATTTTGTACATGCAAGGTAAAATAAACAATTTTTTGTGTAAAACCATCTGACAGGTACTAGAGATGAGAGAAAGGGAGGAAAGGAGGGGATGGTTTAAAAAAAGACCAAGAAAACCCCATGGATCCATGAAGAAAATTATAAATCTATAAGCAATAGCAGAGAGACCTACTCTGTTTCAAGCACTTGTTATTTCATTTCTCACGTTTCCTGGAACTATTTGTTTTGGTCTGAGATAACAAATGATAGGGATTAAGGTTTTTGCCAACTCAAAAATTCATGATTCTAAACTTAAAGGGAAAGAGAACTTCAAACCCTAATAGAGAAAATTGTAATTTCTAGTGTGGAGCCCAGGCTGTTAGCGTCAGAGACTTTCATTTCAGTCCAAGTTCATCCGGTTTCTTGGGTAAGTTTCCATTAGTCATCGGCATTCTGAGCAGTCCTCCATTCAGGGTGGATATAATTATGACTTACTGAGCATGTCCCAGGAGAGCAATGAGTTAATGTCTTTGAGACAGCCTGAGCTGCTCAGATGAAAGGTGGCCCACATAAACACATGGTTAGATGAGCCTCTTAGGAAGCTGCTGGGTTTCAAATGTTATTTGAAAAAAGCAGGATAGCAGACAGGGTGCCAGCACTAAATAGGCTGTGAACGAGAAAAAGTAAATCTGGAGAAGAAAGAGAAAAGGGTAAGGAGGCAACAGTATTGAAAACAACATCATGAATTATCTTGGTGTTTCATAAACAAAATAATGTGAATATGTTGCAGTCAAATCAACATGCGATACTGTTGGCATTCTTTGCTAAGAATGTTTAAATGGGCAGAAGACCTAAATAGGCATTTCTCCAAAGAAGATATACAGATTGCCAAGAAACACATGAAAGGATGCTCAACATCACTAATCATTAGAGAAATGCAAATCAAAACTACAATGAGGTATCACCTCACACCGGTCAGAATGGCCATCATCAAAAAAATCTAGAAACAATAAATGCTGGAGAGGGTGTGGAGAAAAGGGAACCCTCTTGCACTGTTGGTGGGAATGTAAATTGATACAGCCACTATGGAGAACAGTATGGAGGTTCCTTAAAAAACTAAAAATAGAACTACCATACGACACAGCAATCCCACTAGTGGGCATATACCCTGAGAAAACCGTAATTCAAAAAGAGTCATGTACCACAATGCTCATTGCAGCTCTATTTACAGTAGCCAGGACATGGAAGCAACCTAAGTGTCCATCGACAGATGAATGGATAAAGAAGATGTGGCATATATATATATATATATATATATATATATATATATATATATATATATATATAAATGGAATATTACTCAGCCATAAAAAGAAACAAAATTGAGTTATTTGTAGTGAGGTGGATGGACCTAGAGGCTGTCATACAGAGTGAAGTCAGAAAGAGGAAAACAAATACTGTATGCTAACACATATATATGGAATCTAAAAAAAAAAGTGGTTATAAAGAACCTAGGGGCAGGACAGGAATAAAGATGCAGACGTAGAGAATGGACTTGACACGGGGAGGGGGAAGGGTAAGCTGGGACAAAGTGAGAGAGTGGCATGGACTTATATATACACTACCAGATGTAAAATAGATAGCTAGTGGGAAGCAGCCGCATAGCACAGGGAGATCAGCTCAGTGCTTTGTGACCACCTAGAGGGGTGGGATAGGGAGGGTGGGAGGGAGAAACAAGAGGGAGGAGATATGGGGATATATGTATATATGTATAGCTGATTCACTTTGTTATAAAGCAGAAACTAACACACCATTGTAAAGTAATTATACTCCAATAAAGATGTTAAAAAAAGGATCTTTAAAATTTTAAACGATAGAAATTTATAGAGCACTGGTATTTCCATTGCTGAATAAATTTTGCTTCCAGACATCACTTTTGTATGAGTCTAGCCATTATATTCTGTAGAAACTATGTTTCTACTTTAACAGATTCATAGTCTACAGACCAAAGCAAAGTGGCTCAAGCAAAGGTAGGTGGGGTTAAGAGATGTTTGTGGTTTCTTCTTGTCATGGTGGGTTATGAGTTTGTTTTTCTCTCACTAATTCAGAACCAGGTTTCAAAGATCCAGAAGAGAGAATATGGCTCCCCTCAACACCACCCTTGTATAAGAAATAATTTTAACAATCAAAAGCTGATAAGTGGTAAAATGCCTAACTTATGTAAGCCCAACCCTCTGGCCATTAAATAAAACTAAACATAATAACATAAGTTCACCAAAACTTCCAGTCCCCCAATAATGATAAACTATACTGAAACAAAGCCAACTCTCCCAAATAACACTTGGCCAGAGAACAAATCGAAACTGAAATCACATACTGCTCAGAAATTAGCAATAAGGAAGATGCGACATATACAAACATAGAATAATGCCAGGGTTATACACAGAGAAAATAAGTTGTGTTTATTACATTTTTTAGTAAAGAAAAAAAACAACTAGAAAGTAGTCATCAACTTCCTACTGACCAAAGATTGCAAAAGACTCCTCATAAGAAAATTACAAGTGATAAACACTTAAATGCCAGAATTAAGAAGCTGTTAAGTGGTAAAGCCACATTTTAGATCTTTATCCCTAGATACCATGTTTCTGCCAACACATCCTTCCCTTTCTCTTTAGGAATGGTTGGATGTTCATCTAAACACTTTGATCCAACTGGACTAAGTACAGAAAAACATCTGTTTTCCATCGTTGTATAGAGTGGCATTGTCCAGGCTGGCCCTCTGATGTTGCTGAAAGGAGGCACTTATGGAATCCTAGAAGCTGTGATTGTCTTAGTGGTGGAATGATCATTTATTATCATATGTCTGCCTTATAAACACTTCTAGGACTCCTGAGAGAGAGTGGCCACCTTGGACTCGAGTCAGAGGAGTCTTTTCTCTTTTATTAATTTTCTTCATGAACCTTGTTCATCTAGGAAATCGCTATTCAGAACATTGCTCCAGGCTAGTATGGTGTGTGCCTGTCGGGAAGAGAGTCCCTACTATTAGGCAGGCCCTATTCTCTAGGGAGCAGCAGGGCAAAGAGATGAAATGAAAGTGTTCTCTGCCCTAAGGGACTCACAGTCCAGAAGGGAGGAATATATGAACTCCGAAGACTGTACTGCAGGGGGTAAAGACATGAGCGCTGAATAGATGTTCATCAGGGTTTTGAGAGGAGAAAGTAATCAAGCCTGACTGGGGAATAAGGAGAGACTTATTGGCCTCTTTAGTGGATCTTTACAGATGAGAAAGACTGGGTTAAGCAGATAAGTAAGTCAATAACCTGTGCAAAGGCTCTAGGTGTGAACGTAGAGACCATGCTATGGGAAAGGCAAGCACATTTGTGTTTCTATCTGTTAAGGGTCAGGGTCATAAACAGAGAGGGGTTCAGGTTCAGAGTTCACTTTCCAGCACTAACTTTCAGCCTCTTCTAAGTGAGGCCCCTGGGAAGTGGATTCTCTATTTGCTATAATCAGCTTACACATCTATGTCAACAGCACCCTGGATAGTCATTTGGGACCTTTCTTGGTCCCTGTTTTCCATTAGGGAGGCTTTTGGTTATACTGCTGAAAAATTACATACGACTTCTTTTTTTGTGTGTGTTTTTTTTTTTTTTTTTTTTTTTTTTGCGGTACGTGGGCCTCTCACTGTTGTGGCCTCTCCCACTGCGGAGCAGAGACTCCAGACGCGCAGGCCCAGCAGCCATGGCTCACGGGCCCAGCCGCTCCGCGGCATGTGGGATCTTCCCGGACCGGGGCACGAACCCGTGTCCCCTGCATCAGCAGGCGGACTCTCAACCACTGCGCCACCAGGGAAGCCCTACATACCACTTCTGATCACCCCTTGTAACTGTTCCCTGGGGCCAGGTAGATGAACTTTCTATAGGTTATCAAAATAAAATGTAATCCCCTGGCATAGAACCTGGAGTTTCAAGATAACACAATGATAAGATATGTGTGGAGAAGGCTGGGGTAGTGGTGGGTGAGAAGGTTCTCTTCCCATCAGGGATCTGTAGACATTCTTCTGCTGAAACTCACACAGGGCACTTAGTCCAGCTTGGACCATCTGGATGCCTACCAGGTTCTGCATAAGCCAGTGGTTACTGACAAATGATTCAAGTGCATTGCTGTGAAATAGGCATTATGATTTCCTGAAGTATTAAGACCTTGTTTCATCAGCATGTTTGAAGGCCGCACCTTGTGTGTTGGACAGCTTATTTGAGCCTTTGTTGGTGGACAGCCATTATGTCACTCTGGCTCATCTGTAGTAGAATTGCCTTAAAGGGAGTTCCCCACTGGTTGGGCTGAATATTCAGACAATTTATGTGAAGTACAGGAGTTCGGTTATGATGGAAACATCAGCTTATCCAGGCTACCTGGTTTAGGAAAGATATCCTGGACTCCTACCATGGAGAACCTTGAATAGTACAGTAGGCAAAGGAATTTGGATGTTTCTTATATCATCGGCCCTGGAGAACTTGCAAGCAGATATGTTACATCATCAGGTTTAACATTAGGAATATTCTTTCATTCAGGAAACATTCAGTGACTTGCTTCTATGTGCCATGCCTTGTGGTAAGTGTGGAGGATACCAAGGAAAGGAAGAGAGTTCTCGCCCTCAAGTTGTTCTCAATCTAACAGACAAGTGAATCAAGGTTTGTAGGATAGCGTTTTGGGTATGGTTATAGATATGAGTAAACCTAGGTACTATCTGAGCACAGAGGAGGGGCTTCTTAGGCAGACTGGGGGATCAGAGAAAGCTTCCTGGATGAGATAACAGCTGACCTGGTCTTTGAAAGATAAATGGGAGTTAGCTCTGGTGAGTTCAAGAGGCGGGATGGAGCACAAAGGGTCTGAGAGCCCTTTGACATCAGTGTTAGGCTCAAGCTGGAGGCAAAAGTATTGCTTGGGAGGTGGCAACTGGATCAGTCCAGATGGGGAGGGTCAGCACTAGGGCACATGGAGTAGAGCAGCCAGGAGAGGCACTGTTAGCACCTTTCTCTCAACCATGGATATTGTGTTTGTCTCTGTTTGATCTTACATTTTCTCTTTCCTCTTTTTTTGTTCTATTGTCCTACCTTTCACTTTAGGCTAACAGATGGATAATGTCCACTGAAATTGCCACATAGGTTCCTGTTCTAGAACTTTCCTGAACTACCCAATTTGCAAAATTTTATAAACTACATATCATTTCTAAAAACAATTTCTCCCCCTAAAACTGTTACAAGCTTCTTTGGCTGTTTTTCTCCAGGTGGGATTTACATGTACATGCAGGGTTGCCTTCTCCATCCTCAATTTTGGGGTAGGTGAAGCCTATTTCCAGTGTTTGCCAACCTTTTTCTTTCTGAGCTTCTTATGTCTCTGATGGTATTCACTCTGGCTTCTCAGTCTCCAAGGGTCCTCATTCTCTGCCTGTTTTTAGTCTAATCTCAAATAAGGATCTAAAATGTATGCATTCATATATGTATAGTACCACCAATTTTCCCTTTTTGTTCTCCCTCAGAAATTTGATGGGGGCTTTTTAGGCATCAGATTGTGAATGGGAGATGAATCAGCCCCTTAATTTATGCATGAAGATGGTTTCCTGGTCTTCCTAGGCATTTATTGACTGGCTCAACACCGCTGGGGGAAACATGGATCTCTGAGGCCGTGAGTACTACTCTACCACTAACCCATTGTGTCATCAGATAACGGTGCCTTCCCCATTCTGGAACTTGATTTTCTTATCTTTAAAATGAGGGCGTTGTGCAGATTTGGCTCACACCTTTGTGACATTCTGTAATTTACATTGATTACTTTATAGCCCATCTAATGTCTAGAATGGGAAGTCCTGGCAAGTAACTTCTATCTTTCTTCTCACACACATGATTTTGTTTGAGAAGTGATGTACAAACATGAACAGATGTACAGGTATGAAAAAGGTGTATTAGTTACATAAAGCTGTTTCTAACCTTGTGCATCAATGTAGTGAGCACAGGCTAGGTAGGGCCTCCCCACCACCTACCTGTCTACTGATGAACGAAATTGCTTTAACAAGGAATAAAACTTTCACTTCATAGAGAGACTGGAAAATAACTGAGGAGAGGAGAGAGTCTTCAATGCCTGCACACAAAGTAACTCGTATCTGCTCAGGAGCCCCATTCACAGGGAAGGCCAGCTGGGCAGTTTTCTGGAGCACTAGTATATAAGAGATAGGCTTTTAAACATCCTCAGAATAAAATGGCTAAATGTATTCCCACTCCCACTGACACTGAAAATACTATCCAGTGGAAATTTATATCACTCTTTAAGTGGGAGAAGGGATAATAGCTCCGTTGATCATTGATCTTTGATCGTTTTGCACCGTGGTACATGCATTCATCCTTGGCATTCAGAGTCAGCTGAAATGTTGAAACCAAATGATGCAGGCCATGCTTCTGTTTATTGGGAATGAATGATTTATTATGTTATCTAAATTCCAAATTTTTATATGCCTCTCAGGTTGTGTCTTGTTTGGAAAAATTATAAGGACAGGAACTCTACGAAAATGGGAAACTGTTTTGATCATTCTTTTTTCCAGAAGTTGACTCTCCTTCAGATGTTAGAACTGGGTTAGTAATTAAATCTGTTTATGTGTATAAACAGTAAATTTTTATAAAAGTTACTTTATAAAAGTAACTTTTTATTAGTAAAAAGTTACTTACTCCCACTAGAAAAATGAACATATACTTAAGGAATATTGGTTTGAAGGGGGTCCAAGGTTCCTACATTTCTCAGTTTGTTTCTAACTTCTTAAGGCTTGCAAGGTGTGGATGACAATAGCAGAGCCATCTTGACTTATAATCCTCACCAGCAGAAATACCCAGGTAGCTAGGCTGCCCAGTTCCCATTTGGCATCCTGGTGTTAGCTGCTGCCCCTCAGATCAACATTTCATCTTGGCTGGACTCTGATTTTTAAATTATTCCAAGAATTAAGGAGAATTCTTGTCTGCCAAACTAATTTGTCTTTAAAGACTTACTGTTAGTCTGTGTACTTTCACTAGGCAGATGCTTTCCATGGCCAACTTGGCATAAGGATCGTGGGGGAACACAGGTGAATAACACCAAATCCCATCCTGCTAGTGATACCTACATTTCTTCCCTAAAACAATAATGTAAAATGTTATCTTAGATTTACATGTTTTCATCTAGCCATGAGGGTGTGTTTCTGTAGTAATATCCATTTTTTGATGTTGAACTTGAATGGAAGACTCTTAGGGTCAGACCCTGTGTAAGGTGCTTGAGGAGTTCTTGAGAGAAATGAGGTGCTGCTTTGCTCTCAAATAAAAATTTAATTCCTTATTAAAGCAATTCCAGGCATAAGGCGGAGGTAGGATTGGGGAAGGGGGTGTGTTTTGTAGAGTGTGGGAGGCCCTACATAGCTCTATGAGTCCACATCAATGGGGCAGTGAAAACAACACAGAATCCAAAGAATGATGCCATAGACATTCAGAATGGAAGAGATCACACTGGTTGTTTTGTAGAAAAAATAGCCAGTAAGGAGGCTACATCCAGCAAATGCCACTTGAGCCCCTTTAGCCGTTTCTACAAGTGGGCGGGGATTTTGACTAGTGGAAATGGGTAGGGAAGCCACAGCAGGTAGAGGAAGAGAAATGAGGCAGAAAGATGGAGAGACTGTTGAGGAATGTTGAACAGCCAAGTCTGGCCAAAGCACAGGGTCAAAGTAAGCATACGGCTGGAGATAAGGCTAAAATTGTGGTTTTAGCCACGTTGCACTGTGCTTTGGCTCTGAGGAGCTGGAAATTAATTTGGTAGTTAATGAGAGTCATTAAAGGCTTTTGTGCAGAGAAATGATAGGATTAAAATTCCACACTGAGGATAATCCTGAAAGACCGTGTAAGATATATTGATCGAGTAGAGAAAGAAGGAAGAAAGAGATGAGCTAACAGCTTATCGCACCTGCTCATTTCACGTCAGAGGTAATGGATGAGGCAATAGGAGTGCAGTTGCAAAGGAGGTGGTGGGTATAGGGGCCATTACCAAAAAAGGAACGTTTGGGAGTTTCCAATTGACTGTATGAGATAAGGTGGGGAATAAAAAATAATTCCAAGTAATTCAAACCTGGGTACTTAGGGGTTGAAAGGCAGAGTGTCATTTATGTGCTGTTGCTTTCTGCCTGGAGACTTCCTTTTCCATCCTCCTCTGCTCATTAATTGAAAAGGTTTTTCTTTCTTCAGCATTTTCATATATTTTGTTCATTATTCTATTTCAGCATTCATAACACTTTTTATCCTTTGCATTATATTTTATTTAGTGGCAGTTTTAATTTTAAATCTCCATGATGGCATCCCCAGATTTCTAAGAAAGTACCTTACACGTAGTAGGTCTGCTATCAGCATTTACTTTTGCCAGAAGAAGATTATTTTAAGATGGTGGAAAAGTTGAGAGAGTTCAGTCCAATACTATGTTTATCTGAGTATCAGTTATTGTGTTATATGTAGATTCAGAGATGAATATAACATAGCCACTCCCTCAAGGAGCAGTGGAAGCCGCAGACATATAAGTTAAGTAATTGCAACACGTTGGGAAGGTATTGTAAAAGAGACCAGTAAGAGGTACCATAGGAACACAGAGAGGCAAAGCATAATTCCTCCTGGAGAGAAGGGAGCCAATTCAGGGGAGGCTTCTTGGAGGAGTCAGTAACATTGGATGTGGACTAGCATTAAGAGAAGCTTTACGGTGGGGAAGGGATAAAGAATGTAAGTGGTATTTTTGTTGTTCTCTGGGAGAAGGATCCAGAGTAAAGGAAGAAACTGAAAGTGAGAGAGGGAGGGAGGTAAGGTCACAAGGTATCATGATATTCTGGAATTGACTGCCACAAATGTTCTTTCCCTGAATACATTTCTAAGTGCCTTTCTACATTCAATCAGATGTTTGAATTACCTTCATTCTTACTCTTCTACCCAAAATGATGGATTTAATAGTGGATTTGTGGGAACTCACATATGAATGAAAGATGTATTGGTCCCTGAATTTTTAGAGACCAACAACTTTTGGGTCAACTTATGATTTTCTTGAGTCAGGAGAAGGTACAGACTGGAGAAGCTTAGAAGGAGAACTATGTGGTTCATCATCTCAGTCTTTAGAATAATGAGGTAATTATTAACTTTAGAAATAATCAAGACATCATTATATAGATACACGAGTCAAAAGGAACACTAATTTCTACTTCAAGATGGTGCCCCTAGGAAGCAAATAGGAATGATTCAGCAAAATGAAACTGAGAAATATTGGACTGGCCAAAAAGTTCGTTCGGTTTTATGTAACAATAAAAGATGTTTTTCATTTTCACCAAGAAATTTATTGAACAATGTACTCATTAACAAAACAAACTTTTTGGCCAAACCAATATAACAGATGTGCTTTAATTCATCTAAAATCTTTGGCTAAAGAGGTAGATATTTTGAAAAACCTTTTACCTCTCATGGATTAAAGTGACGATTATGTGTTGAGAAGGAAAGAATTCTTGTCTATTTCTGGCAAAGAAGAGAGAGGGATGTGCTGGATCACAGAATGTTGGTTGATTTGTAATCATTTGCTGAAAAGATTCAATCCCAGAAATGATTTTTCCATTTGTAATTTGGCACCTAGAACCTACCCAACACAGAAAATGGCCTGATTCTTGGCTTTAAAGCATATTTAATTATAATCAATTAAACTTTTCTTTATCTTAAAATCAGTAATAAAATAGATTATTTTAAAAAATTTATTCCCATTGAGTTGGCAGAGAGATGAAATTGTTATTAATTTAAGAAACCTTTCATTGAATTTTATAAAATTGGTAATTTAAAATTTTAACTTATCAACGGAATAATACATTGAAAAAATTCTTTAACAACTCTGTTTTCATTTATCCAAATATAGTACTTTTAATTAAAAAGATTTAAACTTCCTTTATTGGATCTTATATCTCAGCATCTCTATGAAGCTTTTCCTGCCTCACTCATCTTATTAATACTGTCTCCCTTTTGGATATATTTTCACCTTCTTTTATTGTTAAATATAACATTTGTAAAGAAAGTTCATTAAACACATACGTACAATTTACCAAATAATTACAAAGCCAATACTGGGATAACTGCCACCCAAGTCAAGAAACAGTGCGTTGCCAGCACCCGGAAGACCTCCATGTGACCCTCCCCAATCATAACTCCACATTCCACCCTTGAGGTAACCAGTATTCTGACTCATGAGATAAGCATTTACTTGCTTTGCATTATACTTTTATTGTCTATGTTTACATCTGTAAATGATATAGTAGTTTCATTTTTTTTTCTATTTTGGGACATTATACTAATGAAATCATACTGAATACGTTCTTTGTGTTGCATTTTTTGGCCACATATTATTTTTCTGAGTGTCATTCACATTATTGTGGGAAGCTACAGCTTATTTTATTGCTATGTGGTAATCCATTGTACCATTTTACCACAACTTAAGCATTCTTTTACTGATAGTGATTGGGTTGTTTCCAGTTTGGTGTATTATGAAAAATGCTGCTATGAATATTCTCGTTCATGTGCGTGATTATCTCTAAAGCAGTGGTTCTCAAAGTGTGACCTTTGCATCAGCAGCATCATCACCTGGGAATTCATAAATGCATATTCTCTGGTCACATCCCAGACCTTACTTAGTTGGAAACTCTGGGGGTGGGGCCTGGCAATCTGGGATTTAACTAGTCCTCTGACATACATTAAAGATTGAGAACCATCTTGAGTATCTACCCAGAACTGGAAATGGGTGATGCATATCTTCAACTTTACTCAATAAAGTCCAACTGTTCTATCAAGTGGTTTACCAATTTACACCATGAACAGCATCATAGTTTGCTAAGGTTATGATCTGATTGCGTGAAAACATGGGACCTTGTTATAAAATGCAAGTTTTTGAATTTCAAACATGCTTATAAAAATTCAGATGCATTATCATTTAATCATGGGTACTAATGCATTCTTATTTTTTTTTTGACTGTGAATAAACAGATATTAGATAGTTATTGTTCTTTACCCTGGACAAGGATTAATTTCTTTAATCATTTTTACCCACCATTTTATTTTAAATTAATTAATTAATTTGTGAATTGGTGATGCATGCAAAGTGTGCACATTTCAAAGGTTGAAAAATAAATGTATACAATGAAAGTAAGTCTCTCTAGTTCTATCTTTCAGTAGATATTTCCCCTCCTCAGTCAACTACTGTGATCAGTTTCCCAGTGAGGATTCAAAAATAGTTTCTCTTTGTGCTTATCCTATGTATCATTTAAGATTAGGGAGTCGCTCTCTTTCCTCTCATGGCTCCGTGACTTGTCTTCATCATGGTGTTTATAACACTGAATGGTTAATTGTTTACATCTCTGTCTCCCACTCTAAACTGGGATTTCTTTGTGTACGGAGACTGAGTTTTATTACAGCCAGATCCTTAGTACACACCGTGCCTGTCGGAAAAGGCACGTAATAAAAATGTGACACCTGAATGAATTAAATCACTATTTTTTTCCTTTTAACTCTGTTGTTTTCTCAAGTTTGAATGTCTGGCTTTTCTGGCTGATTTTTCTTTCTCAGCCTGTCTCCATGTGGGTGAGGTTTGTAGAATGGCATCTTGTGTTGAATGTGGCTCTACACGGGTAGATAAATAGCTAATGAACGTTGTTGGCCTTTAGACCTTGGAGGCAGGAAGATGGGCATCTTCTCCATTTCTGCCCTCCTCTGAGAGGCTGCAAAGGGCCTCTCATTGAAAAGGCTTTCCTGCATTGAAAAGGCTTATAAATATTCTAGTTTACAGAATCCATTCATTATCATTGATTACAGAGCAGCAGGGCACCCATTTGATTAGGCGAAATGATTACTTTGGGTTTCGTACTCTTAGAAAAACCTATGTTTGCTGAATAGGAGTTTTAACCTTTTTACCTAAATGAGGTTTCTTTTCTAGCAAACCTACTGAGTTGCATGTTTCTGAGCATTCTGGGAGTCTGTCTGCTTCTCTTGTTCTCATTGTAACTGGAACTCCACCCTCTGAATTGAACAAGGCAGCGTTTTAAGGCCCTGACTGAGTTTGGGAAAAGAATGTTCTGTTACCTCTGGCTACACTTGAATGTTGAGAAATTGTCTTTTAAAGTCTATGTCTGTCAAACTAACAGCTCAGAATTATAACTAGCAGATTTGTTCGGTCTTTGTATCTCCAGCGTGAAGAAACCTTATTTTTTTTCTCTTGTTCTTTTCATTTTTATTATTGTGAACTTGAGGATAGTTATCTTGAGCTGCAAGGTCTGAGGAAAAGTTACTTGAAGCTTGTGTTGCATTGACACAGACAGTAAACAGGTTGTGTCTTTCAGTTTTTGCCGTGTGTGTGAAAGAGAGGATTTTGCCTGGCATTATCCTATTTTGTGTGTACTACCTCATAAACAACGTGAATGAAAACCTTCTCTTTGAAAAGGAGTGGTCCCTGGCATGGATAGATACTGATAAGTACTGTTCTTAAAGTCAAGTCTTGTTGAACTTGATATTATGACCTTTTCTCAATTTAATCTTGAATTTATTAAGAGAGTTACTTGCATGGTACAAAGGACAGTGGTTACCAAGAGACAGGAAAAACGAATCCCGTTTTGGACTCTTATGGAAATGAGCTGTCATTAAATAGAATGAGATAGAGCTACATGCGCTGTTCTGGAAAGCTCTCCAAAGTATTTTGCTACTGATACAAGTATGATGCAAAATATTGTTATTAGCTAATCCAATTTACGTATTAAGAAAGGGTATTATATACATTGATGTTAGTTGCCTGCTCTTCCACAAGGAATAGGCTAGGATGCCTACCTCTGGATAATAGGGCAAAGTTTGCGAGAGATGGATGAAGACTTACTTCTTTCATTTTATACTTTTTCTTAGTGTTTGATTATTTTTTTCACGAGCTAATATCGCTTTTATAAAAAAATAAAAGAAACATTAAATAAATGTACAAAAACCTCAGCTGTGGCACTTGATGGTTTGAACTTCCGTTTCTTTACCTGAAACAATCAGTGATAATTGCTTCAGTAATTACTGCCTGGGATTTCCCTATTTCTCGTGTGCTGCATCATAAACAACACGAATGAAAACCTTTCCTTTGAAAAGGAATGGCCTGCGGCATGGCCGGATACTGATAAAATATTGTTTTCCAAGTTAAGGCCTGTTATCATTGATATTATGACCTTTTTTCACTTCAGTTTTATGAAGCTACTAAAGAGGAGAGTTACTTCTTGCTCATGAAGCTGTTCGAGGATCAAATGGGGAAGTTATTTTAGTAAATATTTTTAGAAAAGATTCTTTGCTTTAATTTTGTGAAGAATCCAAAGAGGACTGCTCCCTTAGAGAATACAGTCTGTTAAGAAAGCAAAAACATTCAAACACATGGACTTTAAAAAGAACTCTTCTCATTTCATCTCTTCCCCTAGTGCTGAGCATATACGAATACTATTTCATGTCCTTAAATTCTAAGTACCTATTTCCTTTACGTATTCAGTTGAGTTAATAAAGGCCGCCTGCTTACCTGTGCTGCTTTATCCAAGAAGGAAATGACCAGAGAAACATGAAAGCTCTTAACATTAAGACAGTCATACAAAGGGAGGGAAATAGTCATTTTTAAGGAAGAAGTGAGACATTATCAATAGGCAGTTGTTAGATTCTGAACCCCTTGAAGGCTGTCTGATTAATTAATCTTTATAACCCCAGTACCTAGTACAATATCTGGAAGAAAGTAGCTGCTTATTAAATGTCTGATGAATAAATCAGGGAACGTTTTTCCGAATGTTCTTATCATCTTAAGTTTTAGGGAAACAAAATAAAAATGATAGCTAAGCATTTCTTGTCCTGCAAATAGTTTGAGATAGAAGGGGGTGGAAGAGAGTTATGAACTTGATGTTTTTGTCTCCCCCCAGTTCACATGCTGAGGCCCTAATCTCCAATATTATGGTATTTGGATATGGGGCCTTTGGAGGTAAGCAGAGATAGATAAAATCATGAGGATGAGATCCTCGTGATGGAATTAGTGTCCTTATAGGAAGAGACACCAGAAAGCTCATTTTCTCTCCTTACTAAGTGAAGACAGCAAGAAGGCGGCTATCTGCAAGTCAGGAAGAAAGCTCGCACCAAGAACTGAATTGACCAGCACATTGATCTTGTACTTTCCAGTCTCCAGAATCTTAAGAAATAAATTTTTGTTGTTTAAACCACCCAGTCTATGGTATATTGTTATGGCAGCCCAAGCTGACTAATACAGATGAATAGGGAGTATATTAGTTTAATATCTAAGTGACAGCAAAATACTTTGCATGGATTATTTAATTTAATTCTAATATCTAATGTGGACTATATTATTAATTTTACTTATTCTACTTTACCTAAAAGGAAACTGAGGCAAGGAGAGAGATTGAGTGATTGGCCAGTAAGTGGTAGAGCCAGGATTTCAATCATAATCTGTCTGATTTAAAAATCCAGTCCTTTCAGTATCCCACACTGCTGGAGACAGTTGATTGTTTCTCCCTAAGGTCTGGATGCTTCTACTTTGATTGTATTTTTGATCTTCATGTTTAGGTTAGATCCCCATGACATTAAAAACCACAGTGTTCATAGGACTGTTATCACTGGATTTGCATTTTTTAACCAGAGACATTGCCTGTGGAATCCTGGACTGGTTTTAAATCCACATCAAATTTGTTTTGCGGGTAAAGTGAGATGAGGGGATCTAACTTTATTTTTCTAACTGGTTAGCTGAGTCCCACAGTACTTATTGACTAAATCTTCCTTTTTCCTCTAATTTGAAATATCATCTTTACCATAGGATTTATTCACATATATATTTGAGAAATGATATTTTGCTCCTCTGATCTGTCATATATTTGAATGTTAATGCCTCTTTTAAAATTTATGACTGTATGATAAATTTTAATACTTAATTCATATACATCGATTGCTTTGATTTTAGAAAAGTCTTCTTTATTCTTATGCAGATAATCGGCTCCTTTAAAATATTCTCATTTATCTAGGAAAATAGCATTTATTCTATATTTCTTTTATTAACCTCCAGGAAGTCTGTGGTTTCCTTTATACAGGTTGTTATACATCTCTTATTGAGTTAATCTATTTTTTAGTTTCTGTTTTTGTTATATTTTCTCTTTAATTATTGTTAATAGATAGGAAAATACTGATTTCTGAACATTTATTTCATAACTAACCTTGTTATTAACTTCATTAAAATTTTATAGTCTTTTAGTTGATTCTCTTTGGTTTTTCAAATAGACAATCAAGACATCATCAATAATAGTGATCATATCTCATTATTTTTAATATTTGGGCCTTGTTCATTAAAAATAGAATTGTCATCTTTATCTTGTTATTGGGAAAGTGAATTTTCATAATTATATATATATTGTTTATTGATATGAGATAGGGATTACTTAAGAACTTTTTTTTGATTGCAAAAGTAATTCATAATGATAACACTTAGCAATAAAATGTCTATGGTGAAAGTCCCTCATAATCTCCATACCTAGAGATACCTCCTGGTGATAATTTGGTGTCTAATCTTGCAGACTTTGTGTACAGCTTGATAATCTTTCAGAGCATTTTTCCAGTAGCACAACCATCACTATAATTCAGTGTTAGGACATTTCCATTATCCTTAAAAGTTCCCTTCTGCCTGCTTACAGTCAATGCCCATGGCCACCCCAACCCCAGGCAACACTAGTCTGCTTTCTGTCTCTACACTTTTGCCTTTTTCTTGTCTTTTAAAATGATTGCATAGAGTTCTATTAAGTGGCTACACCAACATTTATTTAGTTAATCCCCTATTGTAAATAATGTTACATGGACCATCATGGCGCAAATACCTTTGCACCCTTTTTGAGTATTTTATAGGTTAGGCATGCACGTTTCATATTGTAATTCATATGGAGACTGTCTTACAAAAACCATGCAATTTGAATTCACACTATCAGTTCATGCGAGTTTTCAAATATCCTCAACACCACTGAGAATTAATCCTTGTTTTGAACTTTGTCATTCTAGAAAGTGAAATAGGATAAAGTCATAGTTCAGTGTGTAGTCTCAGGGCGTGGATGGCCTACACCTCAGTCTTTTACTACTACTTACTAAGTGTGTGACTTTGGTGATAAAACATTGTATAGTTTTATTTTATAAAATACATCACATTATTATTGTTGCTTCAGAGATCATCTGTTCTATCTGTTGAGATTTTAAATGAAAACTTCCATAATCTTTTCCCGTGTTGTTTTGTTATATCGATATTGATGTAGATGTAGAAATACATTTAGATATAAGATATATAGATACAATATGTATTATTGTATCCTAATTTTATATCACCTTATTAAACTCTAATAGGTGGTAAAGCTCTCTAACGCTTCTTTCACTCATTTGAGTTTCTATTACCCCCTTTATATGATTAAGCTCCCAAAGGCAGAGATATGCTTTATCTTAAATGTCCTGAGCGCACTACATTTCCTGAATACAACAAGCATATAATATATGCTTGATGACTTATTGACTGACTGAATGAATGAATACACAAATAAAATAAAAAGTCTTTTGCGCCTCTTCAGATGAGACAGTGCAGATGACTGCTTATTCTGTTTGACATTCACAGCGAAAGTTCATAGGAATACAAAGAAGCAATATCTCAGGCATTCTTTTTGCCTACTATTGAAGGAGAAAAACTTAAAATATCTTCAACTTCATTTTGGCAGATTTTTTGAAAGACTGTTTCTATTTACTTTCAGGAAGAGTGGATTATTGGCAGTAGTTTGCAATTTCCCTTCTCCCTGTGTGTGTCAAATGGCATAACTTCCTCACCATTATCTGGTTTGAAAGTTGAGGACACTGCTGTTGCTGGAGAATTGACTTTGTTGCTGAGCCTCTGGTCAACATTTTTAGCTAAGACTTGGATGAGGCTGTGTAAGAGAGAGAGGCGCTCATCAGCCTTGCAGATGACACAGCCTTCATATTGGAATCAAAGAGGAAAACAAGAGGCCAGGATGCTGGGTTGAAACCAGCAAGTTTGCCCTTTAAAAGGTAAAGGGTAAAGTACTGCTTTTAGGTTTAAATAGTCAACTGAACAAGCCAGAGAGACACAGCTTGGTAGCACTTCTGCCAGAAAGACTTTGCTTTTAATTGACCACAAGATCAGGTGAGCCCTAAGTAGCCCAAGACTGTTAATACATGAACCTAAACTTAGTTTTACTAATTGGTGCATGGTGGGAGTGATACTCTTTTCTGCTGGTGTGAGATCAAACCTGAAATATTAGGTTTAATTCCTGATAAAAAATATTAGGAAGAGCCTTAAGCAATTGTATCTGCAGAGAAAAATCCCATGATTTTGAAGGAACTTGGTACTATGTTTTCTTATTTTACAAGCTGTAGTTAAATAACTGAGTATATCCCAGAAAGGGAATTCTGAGAAGTTCAATGTGACTGTGATCAAACTGACAGAATACTATATGATACCGGGACGGTTTTCACTCAATTCTGTTTGTCTCCAGAAGACAAGATAAGGATAACAGAAATAAAGTTACAGGAAGCAACTCTTGGCTACTAGTAGAATACCAGTAGAGATAATAAACTATAAAACTTTATATAGTTTTATGTAGGTAGTGTCATCATGGCCATTTTACACAGAAAGACTCCAAGGCTCAGAGGAGAAAAGCTTATGGCCAGTAGGGTTTTAGAGTCCAGGTCTTCTAACTCCAATTTACATGCTCTTGTCACGTCATTTTTCAGACATGGAACTAGATGTCCCCTGCGGTAAAGTCTTTCTAGTCATGGGACATGGCTAAGCAGAGTGTGAACTGAAAGTCTTTTTGTCAGGGATGTTAAAGAAGCTGTTTTTTAATTGCGTGGGTTACAGGACCAGATATTTTGGTAACAAAACACTTGAAGGCAGTGTTTTTTAAACCGATGTTATGTGGATCCTGTTCTGCATGACCTTAGAGAAGTGCTTCATGAAAATAGGATACTTTCATCAAATAAGCTTAGGAAATGCTGAGTTAAACCAAGCTTCATAGTTTTTGGTTTTTCTTTTTTTTTTTTACTGTAGGAATTCTAAAGCCTTTAATATCCTTATGGACATTGTGATCTCATAAACTTTTCTGACAAAGAGAATCCTCTTTTCTTGTAGTACCATCACATTTCTTGGAACTACTCTGTTGTGGAACACAGCTTGTAAAACACTGCTCCAATGTTTCGTTCATCTCTAAGAGACTATGATAACAGAGAAAAGAATCCAGATTGGTTTAATAATAGCCACTGTTCTGAAAAATTGCTAAAAGTGTGAACCAAACCAACTTTGCAAACACAGACTATGTTAGGTCATGATCAACTTACTCCCCTTTCATTGTTCTCATGGTCAAGGCAATGGACGGTTAGCGCATCTCATTGCACTTTATAAGGTGCCTGGCTCTGGTTCTCCGTTTTCTTTTTTGAAGCTGAATGATCAGAAAATATCTTAGCAGGGTTCAGACAGGTAAAATTATAGAAGCAACTTGCCCAAAGTGGGAAAGAGGCTACAGATTTAATAAAGGAATCGAATCTATCAATGTTTACTGTTTATGTTTACATAAACATTAAAAAGGTTTACTTTTCTCCTTCTACTGTGCTCGCTCTGTCATACTCCAAGCCTCAGCTCCTTCCTACTCTTCATCCTTTGGCAAATGTTCCCAATCTGTAGCCCCTCTTCTTCTGAGCTTGAACAGCATCCACAGACACAGCAAAAGTACTCTGTGAGGAGGGACCATAGACTCCTCTGCCTCGTGTCTTAGCTCACTCACCTACCCTCCTCCTTACACCCACAGGAGGCTGGAGCTGGGCAGGCCAGGGGGGCCTCTATTAGAACTTGAGGGATTGAGTGGCGACCATCAAGTTCCACCAGCCCCCTTTCCCGACTTTCCTTGTGTAACAGATTCAGAGCAGGAGGCCAAATTTTCATGACATTCTTTCTCTAGGGATCTCCTCCCAAATTTGTTAGCATTCTTTAGCTCAGTTGGCTGGGAGTCTTGCTGAAAATAGATATTCCTGTTGCAGTTAGATTGGATTTAAATTAAATTGTTCCATATCAATAACACTTATTCTTCTAGTAGGAAGGAGTGGTAGTGACAGCAATAGGACATTCTCTGTTAAGTGGTAAGACAGTGCATGTTGGCCTCTTCCCCAGGAGGGGGCCTCTCACCATGCCTGCCAGCAGAGCACTGGGCTGTGGGCTTCTCAGCAACCCTCCTCCCTTGTTTCCACTTGTTAAAGAGAAAACTTGAGTAACAAATAACTCTTTGCTAATGATAGAGATGTTGCTTTAGAGCCTGTCTTCTATTTGTAGAGACTGTTCTAATAATTACCATGTATTAGTGTCTGCTGTGTGCCTGAAACTGCTCTTATCTTATTTAATCATCACAATAAAAACACTATCTAACGTTTGTTGACTACCTATGTGCAAGACATTGTTCTAAGTTTCATATAAAAATTTTTTCACATCCACTTTTTAACATTGGGACCAGGTAATTGACATTTCTCCTCTTTTACAAGTTAGGAAATCAAATTCAAAAGAATTAAACAAGTTGACTTACCTAGTAAGTGACAGAACTAGAATTCTCATTCAGTTTGTCACAATTCCAAGTCTAGAATTCATTCCATTGCGTGAGATCTATAGTTGTAGGGAATAGAGGTTTTCTCAGGCCATACAGAGAAAAGGTGGGTTTGGAGTGGAATGCTGGTGGAGTGGTTCTGGGACTGGAAATCTGTTCAGGGCTCAGGGCAGCTCTGGGACCCATAAGTTCTCTTTTTTGTGGGGTCTAAGCTTCTTTGCATGGGAGTGCTTCATGCTCAATTTGTTCCTGTCTGGCCAGTTCTCTCTGGAGTTGCTAATTCAAAGGCAGTAAGTTGCTGCTCTGATTGGTCAGTATCTATCACCTCTACTGGCTGTGCCTTCATGATAGGCTCTCTCATGGTTTGCTGGCCAGCCATGGGAGCCCAGCCTCTGGGTCAGGAACCAGTGCTGCTTCAGTGAGTCACCAGCTCTGTACAAGACCTGGGCTACCACTACTTCTCTGAGCCAAGGACTGTGGCTTGGGCAGTTGTAGCCAGAGAGGACATTGGCCATAATAGATCCTGCTTGGCTCAGGGCAGTTGAACTGTCTTATGTGAGTCACCAAGGAGGAGGGGCATCAGTACAGTTTAAGCCATGCTCAGAGCAAAAATAAGTTACAGTGGATACACTGGCATCCTCAACAGAAAACAGGCTTATGTCAAGTATCGGAGAGAAACATGAATAATGTAGTCTTTCTCAGATCAATCTTGGATTTATTACATTTATGTCTGGGCTAAATTCCTATGAAGTTGGCTGTGAATCACAGAAGACAGATTCTTTAGGAGCTGTCTGGTATCATTAGTTCTAAGACTAAACCACAAGTCAGTTATTCATCAAAATCAAATAAATCCCAATCAACTCTTGTACAAACGAATGCAGGTAAACCTATACAGAAGACCAAGTGGTGAAATTGAAATACAAATGGTAGTTGGTCCCACGTGGGACTTCTGAACAGATGGCAGAGCTTGCTGGTATGGGGCCTCCCTGGGGCCCAGTGGGTAGCAGCAGCCCAGGTCAGAAGGTTTGGAGGGAGCCTGAGACTTGGAGCCTGAATTTCTAGCCCACTTTGACTCATGGGTCTCCTTGATCTCTTGCTTCTGGAAGCTTCTAGGCAGTAGTTGTGAACTTTTTTTTTTTTTTTTAAGATGTTGGGGATAGGAGTTTAGTAATTTATTTATTTATTTTTGTTGTGCTGGGTCTTCGTTTCTGTGCGAGGGCTTTCT
Organism: Globicephala melas; assembly: GCF_963455315.2. Lineage (NCBI taxonomy): Eukaryota > Metazoa > Chordata > Mammalia > Artiodactyla > Delphinidae > Globicephala > Globicephala melas. Next base: position 77,515,560 of record NC_083325.1, read on the forward strand.
CTAGTTGTGGCAAGCGGGGACCACTCTTCATCGCAGTGCATGGGCCTCTCACTGTCGTGGCCTCTCTTGTTGCGGAGCGCAGGCTCAGTAGTTGTGGCTCACGGGCCTAGTTGCTCCACGGCATATGGGATCCTTCCAGACCAGGGCTTGAACCCGTGTCCCCTGCATTAGCAGGCAGATTCTCAACCACTGTGCCACCAGGGAAGCCCAGTAGTTGTGAACTTTTACCAGGGCAGTTAATGGCCTTGCAGACTTGCAGTTGGTCTAGGAGAAAGGCACCATTTGTGAAGTGTGTGCTGAGGGGCCCAAAACAAAATTTCAGCCTTGACACCATGGCTCTTTTCTCTTGGATTTAGTAAAAGGAAAAAAATGAATTCTTAATGTTGCTTCCTTCCCCACCCGCATGGCCCAGTAAGTCACCTATGCTCCCCATTCCCCGGCTTCTCTAATACCCACTCAGGCTTTCTCCACCAAAAGAAATATCCTCTTGAAATCATAGAATTAACTACTTATTAATTCCAAATGGTTATACTAAATAATATAAAGGAAATATAAAAATCAGAGAAAGGGTTAAGAATTAAAATAATCTAGGTAAAATTTAATGTTTTTGTTTTGTTTTGACTTTTACTAAATTACAGCCTTTGACTCTTTCAAGGGCACACACACATTTTTGGGCTGCTTCGGTCCTTGAGAGCAACTTTCTCATCAACAGCTCCTAACTGAAAGAAAGAGACTTTAAACTGCCTTCTATGCACTTCTAAATAACACTGAAGTAGTCTTTTGTTGTTGTTGCTTTCAACTGCCCCATCATCCTTTCTTTTTAACATGTGCAACTTGCATTCAGCTTGGATAGGGAGATATTTCAGATGCCCATGTATGCCATCTGCATCCCCTATGATGGTCTTTCTCCAATCGGGTGATTTGAATTCCCCGATTCTTCTTTTGCCTCATTTGGCCAGAAGCAAGTGGTTCTCAATCCTGGTTGCACATTAGAATCTCCTGGGGGCGTCTAAAGAATACCGATATCCAGTCCCTTCCTGAAAGGTTTGGATTTAGTAGTATGAGGTGGGGTTAAAGTATCAGTATTCTTAAAATGCATCCCAGGGAGTTTGCACGTGGGCTGAATGGACTTTGGGGTCTCTTTCAGCGCTATGCGTCTATAGGTCTCAAGATCCTGAGCTCATAGCCCACCCATGATAGATGGAAGATGCAGCAACTTTTTCTTTTTTTTTCTTTTTCTTTTGTTTGCATTCAGAGGGCTCCTGATAGTTTATCAGTCTTGCTTCGCTGCTGAAGAATGGTTTTTAACTTTTAGGATGGACAGCTCCTTTCTCATAAGAACCTTATAAATGCATTTAACTGTGGAGATGCAGAATGGTTTCTGAAAAGTGTCACAACTCTGAAGAAGTAGACAATGTTTTTCTGGATATCTGCCATATTACCAGGGCATTTCCATTCCTAGGCTTGCTCATTTATATCCTATTTTAACAAGTGGGCAACTCTCGCAAAGCATGTGAGATGGATTTATATGAGTTAAAGAAACAACAATGTGATCCATCATGCTGTTCCTTGCTGCCAACTTTCTCTCCTCAACAACACAGTGATAGATCTGCTGGAGGGGATAACATTAGATAACATTGGCCCCAAATTTTCCTTTGCTTAAACAGAAGCTTTACACATCTGATGGGAGAAGTAACTCTACAGGATGAGGGAGAGGGACATGTATTTGAGACTCAGTGAAATATCGGATGATGCTTTCCTCCTATGCATTTAAGCTCTACTTAGAAAATATCGAATAACAACTTTATTTTGATAGTCTGTTATTAAAACAGTGACAGTTAAGGAGAGAACATTATTCTAATTAAGTAATTGAATAAAATGGCGAACAGATGCACTCTGGCTGCTATGGACAGCCATCCTCATTTACAATGGGGAGCACAACAGAAGCCATCTGGACCTCTTTTTGTATTTCTTCATCCAAATTGGTTTTTGTTTTTGAGATGTCACTCCAAGAATTTCCATACCATTAAGGTTACTCTTCCAACAGGACAAGGATAGAATATAGAATAGTGTTCACAGTATGATCAATGAAGTCCTCTTCCTAGACATTTCTTTCTGTTACTAGGTCATTACCTGACCAACACGCTACCTTGATATCAAGATATCTTTTTATATGTAACATTCAATAAGATTCATTGTCAAAATCTAAACTTCCCATATGCCTGATTGCCCAAAAGAAGAAATGGAACAGATATGTATGTGATGAACTAGCCAGCATGAATTCTCTCACTGTTGAAAACTACTCTGATGCTGAGCATGGTACCATCTGCTACAGTAACAGGATAGACCTCCTTTTTGAAGGAGCAAGTGTAGTATGTACTCATTCGACTTTAAACTCTTAGGGACTGTGGGAGCGAGAAGGCATCTAGTGCCTTATCACTGGTCTGATGGATTGTGGCTTTGTTTGTTTGTTTTTCCAAGTATGAAATAAATCAGAAGGAATTTAAAAATCTTTTGCCCCAAGGCACACCACATCCATGAGATACTTCCTTCTCCTCTGGCCAGGTTTTTTCTTTGCGTGTGTGTGTGTGAAAACATATTTGTCTTTCCCCTAGAATTTCTTTTGTACAATATATTGTGCAATGAGAAGCTGTTTGAATACTATAGTTATTCAAAGAAGAGCTACAGCCTGTCCTAATTTTGTGGTGTGACAGGAAACCTGACATCAAGAACAAAACATCTCATATTAGACCAACCAGAGCTACACTGAATTGTGTTAGGTCTCAGAATTTGGACTCAAGGTTATACACATCAATATTTACTCCGGATATATATCTGAGTGACGAAACCCAAGTGGACTGTGTGCACGTGTGTAGGCGTGTGCACGTGCGTGCGTGTGTGTGTGTGTATGGGGGATGGTGGCTGGAAGGATATTCCACATATTGGTTCTCTAAACCTCCAAGAAAGTAGAATAATCTAAAATACTCAGACTAAGATACCTTAGAAAACAAATTTTACTCCAGAAACTAGAAGACAATTTCAGAAACCCCTTGTTAGATGCATTTAATAAAATGTAAGATGGCCTGTTCTCAATCTAAGGAATAGGTAGTCATAAGGTGAGACCAAATTGAAGGGAAGGTAGAGATAAAAAAGGACTGGTTGAAATAAAAGAATTTGAGAAAGTAAAAATACAGTATTGAAATAAAAATCTGCAATGGAAGGAAAAAAGAGAAGTGAAAGGTATAAAAAAAGAAATCAAAGATAAATTTGAAATACTTTCTTCAAATGCAGAGAAAAGGACAAAATAAAAACATGAACAAAAAGACAATAGATATGTGGATCACAAAACAAATATCCAATCCTTGAAAAATAGTCATTCTGAAGAAAAAAATAAACCGAGCAATAGATTGTAGACAATAATGAACAATATATTAGATATATAATTTTATGGAGTTGAAATGAACACTTGTTTGCAAATTGAAAAGGCTCACTGTGTTCTAGGTAAAATTTAAAATAATAATTAATTTCTAACTCTGTAATCTTGAGCAAGTTTCTTAACTTCCCTGTGCCTCAGTTTCCTAACTAATAAAGTGGGGATAATACTAGTATCTGCCTCTAAGGTTGTTACAGCTTTTTTTTTTTTTTTTGTGGTATGCGGGCCTCTCACTGTTGTGGCCTCTCCCGTTGCGGAGCACAGGCTCCGGACGCGCAGGCTCAGCGGCCATGGCTCACGGGCCCAGCCGCTCCGCGGCATGTGGGATCTTCCCAGACCGGGGCACGAACCTGTGTCCCCTGCATCGGCAGGCGGACTCTTAACCACTGCACCACCAGGGAAGCCCTGTTACAGCTTTTAAATAAATGTTTGTGAGTATTTTAAAAGGTGACAGAAGCACAGAATGCAGTATGCGTGTTTGAAATAAAATGAATGAGAAGGCATAGATATTCACAAACACACTTTGTTAAATCAGTAGCTCAACATCAAGTGATTCTCAGTGCCGGAGCTATTCTAACTTGTACCTTCACTCTGCTAACTGGGCTCCTTCTCTTCTGAAACTCCATCCTGCCTCGCCCTCTGGGCTTTTGTTCTCTGATTGGTACTTCTCGACCCCCTTTACCTTGTTGTCCACTCATAATTCCTTCCATGGCCACTGAGTAATGTATCCCAGGGCCCGTTATCTGCTGCCAGTCCTACTTAAAGTCCCCCCTTGATTAGATTCTTCATGACGCCTCCCCGAGTTTCCATTACACTTCATAGTAGTCACGTTGCCTGTGCCCTGTCACAGCCCAGCTCACTCCAGCAGCCTGGTCTGGATCCTGGTTTGATCCCACTATCCCATGGGACCCCAGCTTAGCAGATGAGGACCCTGCATGTAACTTCCTTTAGACCCGTTATCCATGAGAAGGGTGTTAGGACCAAGTAGGAAAGCCCTTAAGCAGGCTTGCTAAGGGGAGTCACATAATGAGCTTCCCATGTAATGACTGCTTTGGTGCAGCACTGTGCCCAGGGTCTAATTGGGATGTGCTGCCCACCTCTAGGAGTACTCTGGGGGCAAGGCAGAACTGCCAGTGAATATTTACATGGTTCATACATTTGTTTAACCCCAACTAATTTCTTCATGCATAAGGTGATCAATATAAGTGAGAGGCCAAAACAAAGGACCAAATGTTATATAAAGTTTGACTTATGCAATATTACATTGCTTTCAGCTCTTTAATTAAATGGCTTTAAAATCCAAAAGAAAATCATTAGCAACTTGGGGATTGTAAGATATACTATTTATGGTTAACATTTAGCTATGCCTAACCTTAAAGCAGGTGATTCTGCTGCATTTTCTTCCCAGAAAGCTAGACAGGAGTTCAGGGATAGCATTGAGTTAAATAAAAAAGTTTGGAGGGGGCTTCCCTGGTGGCACAGTGGTTGAGAGTCCGCCTGCCGATGCAGGGGATATGGGTTCGTACCCCGGTCCGGGAAGATCCCACATGCCACGGAGTGGCTGGGCCCGTGAGCCATGGCCGCTGAGCCTGCGCGTCCGGAGCCTGTGCTCCGCAACGGGAGAGGCCACAATGGTGAGAAGCCCGCGTACCGCAAAAAAAAAAAAAAAAAAAAAAAAAAAAAGTTTGGAGGAATCATGTGAAATGCTGCCAGAGAAATCATTGTTTACCCTTTGCAGAGTTCATCAATGATGTAACTGTGGAAAGCGTTAGCCCAGAGTAAGTTGATGGAAATGTTTTTTAAACTTAGAGAGTTTGGGGTATATTAGTACAATATATATTTTGGACAGTAGTTATGTACAGTTATAAGCTCAATGACATTTGGATCTCAATAAAATAAAGCACAGAATAATGTTACGCCAATGCAGTTCCTGATGTTGTAGAAGGAATATGTGCTTTGAAATCAGAAAAGCTGTGTTTAAAGCTCAGGTATGCCCCTTACCTGCTGTATGACCTTGGGCAGGTTGCTTAACTGGGCTTTGCCAGAGGTTCTTCAATTATAAAACGAGCATATCTCACAGGTTTTGGGGAGGATTCACTGTAAACACGTACTTATATGCTAAATGTGTTCCTGGACTTGTTGGATACTCAAGAAATGCCAGCCTCTTTCTTCTTTGTAGAGGGTAGAGGTTAAGATAGTGGCTCCTCATGGAAATCCCATCCCCTGAGGCCAGCAGTACTAAAGGATCATTCCACGGTGAGCCATGGCATTTAAACAAGAAGGTAGTGGAAATCAAGGCTGCGTCCTTTGACATCAGAATATACAAGCAGCAAAAATGGCCCTGAAAAATTCTGAGACCAGCTCCCATCTCTGAAGGATTCTGCCCTCCTCCAGGATGATTTCCCTAACCCGCCAGCCCTGGACTCTTCTTCCCTCAGAAACTGTAGCTCTTGGGTCACTTTATGCAGCTCTTGGAAATCTCTTACACTGCTTTTAAAGTATATGTGTGTGACTCAGCCATTCAGCTCACCTGGAAGCTCCTCAGGGTCTGGGACACGCTGTATTCTCTTTCTAGCACCTCGTGGGAGAGGAGCTGAGGAAGAAGGGAGAGAGCAAGAGCCAGTTTCCAGGCTGCCTGAGACACTCGGGAGAGTCTGCTCCCCTTTGGACTATTGCCCGGGACTTGCACCTGTTGTCCTAGTGTGCGTTATGCATCTTAGATGAATGGCTACATACAGAACCTCCGTATTCCCCTCCCCCCAACGAAGTTTTTAGTTTGTTTTTGTTTTTTAACATCAAATGATTTTCCCATTCTATGGGAACAGTTCCCATTCCACGAAAAGCTGACTTTTTATTTGTACATATTTTCGCATACCAACTGCTCTACCAAAACCTACAAGTCAGTATTACTGCACTGCCTTGCTTTATGCTTCATCTGCTCCTTATTGGGTGAGGGGCTTGAACAATTCTTTTCTTTTTTAACAAATGAGTGAAATAATGTAAGAGACATTGTAATAGAAAGTGGAAAAACAGGATGATGCTTGGTACATCGTTAGCACAAAACACCTTCTTGGAGAAAGTGTTCACCAGCTGGCTTGGGACTGAGAGGTGTGTGTGGAGGGTTAATATGCAAGGACATTCAGGAAAAGAGCATCATGAAATGTGAATGCCAAGGTGTATGTAAGGCATTGCATGCACGTCCTTATGGCTAGAGTGGAGTGTGCATGAGGACAGAGAGATGCAGCATGAAAGGTGAGGCTGGAGAAGCAGAGAGTGGCCAAGTCACAGATGGTACTGAACGTCATGCCAGAGAGTTTGGTCTATATCGTGAAAGTGCTAGGAAGCCACAGAACAATTTATGGCACTGATATGGCCACTCTTGGCCCTGCAGTGGTCTCTAAAGCATGTGAAAGGATTAGGCTTTAGACTTAATTATCTCGAATGTTCCCACATTTTCGTATGTCATGAATTTGAGTTCATCTCTACAGATTTACAGAAAGCTTTCCTATAAGTTATAATGTTAAATTTGCTTGCATTTAAAAAGTGAAACCATGGGCTACTAAGGACATTTTGTGAGAGGGGGCAGTTGGGCTCTACCCCAGCATCACGAACAGTATGCGTACATTCTATTTAGCGGTCTGTGCTTCATTGGAAGAGTTAGAGAAACTCTGCTATAGGCCACAGGGAGCCATTCAGGACTCCTGAGCAGGGGATTGCAGTACAGGAGACATTTTTAGCTATGGAGAAGAACCTATCTTCTCAGGAATAAAAGTATTATGGGAGAACAATTCTAGACAATGGTTAATTTCACGCTGTGATAGATGGTACAGAAATAAATGCTATCAGAACTCCAGAGAGGGAGAAGTCTCTGTGGCCTGGAAGGATTGAAGAGACTTGCCTGCAGGAGCTAGCATATGAACTTGAAAGGACAGAAGGATTTGGAAAGGCAAAGAGGAGGGAGAAGAGAACGAACGGAGAATATGCAAAGAACATGGTGCCATGTGCATGCAAATGTGTTTTGTATGCGTGTGTGTGTGTGTGTGTGTGTGTGTGTAAGTTCAGTAAGGAGATTGGAATCAACTTGATTTCAAAAGCTGACTTTTTCGTTACATTAAAATGTATTTAAAGGGTGGATGAAAATAAAGAGAAAAGGGAGTTGGAGGTATGGTTTCAGAGAAGAGAAAAAGAAGGAAAGGAGGACAGAGACAGAGGGCTAGACAGAGGGAGAAGTACTGAGAGAGATAGAGGGAAGAAGGAGAAAAAAGAGAAGGGGAGAACCAAAGTTGGAGGAAGTAGCATTTTTCCTCTTCCGTTCTTCATGTCTGGGTTTAGCCAGTGAGAGCTCTTCTCTAAAAAGGGACAAGAAATGAAGTTTTATATTGAGAGGTAGGAGCATTTGGGGTAAACGACAATGTCCAGCAAAGGCGCACAAAATGGAAGATTTTCAGCCAGATCTAGGAACTAGTTCAGCAGAGCGTGAAGTGTGCTTTGAGAGAAAGATAAAAATGAAGTATTAAACCTCCCATCAATATTCAAGGTATTTTCCTTTGGGCTTTATTTTCAAAGCACACAGAGAATTCAGCTTTCTCAATTTATCATCCTAGTCAGGCTTCGTGTGTGCATTATATTTTGACGAAGTACTAGAAACTCCAGTGACAGGTTTAATAGAAAGAAAGAGGCAGTCATACCTTTCTGCAGGTTGATCACAGAGGATCCAGAAATGATAGGCAGAGAGGCCCAAGGTGGATTGTCTCCCTACAAGGAGGACATCTTCAGTCCCTTCAGGCTGGCTGACTTCTGCCAGTCCTGCAAAGATGAGTGTAGTCAGTAGCTCTTCTAGAACACGCTTCCAGACCCCTCAGGTGGGGCAAAGGGCAGCTTCTCCTGAGACATTTTGCGCAGCCCTCCTAACACTAGTGAATTTGCGTGAATGCTTTCTCTACCGGATTACGAGTTCTTTGAGTCAGGGGTAGTTCTTACTCGACTTTGGAGCCCTAGCACAGGAGGTACTCAATAAATATATGTGGAAAGGAGTTTCCTCAGCAGGAGTTCAGGGAGTTAAAACTGGATTTTTACATGGGGCTTGGATTTTCTATGCCTTTCTTAAGTGGTTCCCTGGAAGTGATCCTGTCTCTACCCACAGGCTGCTAGCTCTGTTACTACCTTTACTTTCAGAATCAACCTTGAGGGAGCACTCAGAATAATACCTGGCTGCTAGCTCGTGAGGTCTACTTCTCAACCCTGTGAGAAGCAGCATACTCACCCAAGCTCTGTGACCTGGCAGCCCATTCTTCTCTCTGTGGCTCAGTTTCCTGATTTATAAAGTGAGCAGCATGATACCACTCTAAAACGAGTTTATTATGGGGCTTGCGTGAGGGAATTCACGCAACCATACCTGAAAATACCAAGTGCTTCATACACGTTTCCTCCTATCGTGCTCCTTCAAATGACTCCCACTGCTTGAGAGTCTAGATCTCATTTCCTCTTATTGGAGTTGACAGTTTCTCAGTTAGGAAAAATATGGATACCATTGCCCTTGTCAGGCAGTGAAACTTTCATCTGTTTCTTCTTATGTCAACAATCAAAACCTGTTCTGTGTGTTCCTTTCATTTGAAGTTAACTCCTGCATTGGATTCTCATCCAATGAGTTCTCATTGTTTATTGCTGCAAGTGTTCTCATCATTTATTGCTGCATAATAAACTCCCTGAAACTTAGCGGCTTCACGAAAACATCTTCTTCGGCTCATGACTCTACGGGTTGGGAATTCAGGAAAGCTTTCATCTGGCAGTCTGTCTCTGATATATGGGACCGTAGCTGGGGTGCCTGGGGCTGGAGGGTCCACTTCCAGGATGACTTCTTCATTCCTCTGTCGCTTCAGTGTTCTGTAGCATCTACTCTTTCCACCTGGCATCTTCAGCTTGCCTCCAGGTGGCTTGAGTTTTTGGAAGCCTGGTAGTCCAGGGTAGTCAAAATGCTTACATGAAGGCTGACTTCATCTAGCGTGAGCATTTCTAGAGTGATTGTTCCCAGAGACCAGGGCAGAAACTTCAAGTGATTGTTCCCAGAGACCAGGGCAGAAGCTTCAAGGCTTTGTATGAACTAGCTTCAGAAGTCACAGAGTATCACTGTTGGTACATTCTATTGGTTAGACAAGGCCACCTAAAATTCACTGGGAGAGGGGCTACAAAGGAAGTGAACACATGGAGATGTGACTCATGGGGGGTCATCTTGAAGACCTGTTATGTATCGTAGCAATTGATTGAGCATGATCTTCTTTTTTTTAATCGTCCGGCCTATTGAAATTTACCAGGTTCAGTTCTCAGCACTCACATACCCTGGTAAATACTATGCAAAGGGAGCATGTGGGGTTCTTTGGCACAACAGTTGTGGAGAAGGTGGTGTTCCCAGTATGTGTTGGAAGACTCATCTCAGCTGTAAGTGGGGTGAATGTTCGTGAGCACATGCCCTGTGAGCATATTATGCACAGTGAGCTCACATGAAACCAGGAAATCCACAATGGAAAAGAACGATGGAATAAACGAGGTGTGTGGTATTTTTTCCAGGACCTCTTAAGAGACTGGCCACAAATTGGGGCTTGAAATGGTCATTAACTTTACATGAATCGAGGGAAACCCAGAGGACAGGGAGTGGGGTTGATAGCATAGAGTGGGAGGAGAACAGGAAGAATTATATACTAAAGTGGTAGTGAGAAATGGCCATACATTGCAACTGACTAGAGGCAGAGACAAGTAATTCTACACTTTATGGCAGCACTTCCAATTAGTCTGTTCTAACTATTGGTGCTAAGAAATATTTGTCAGCTCTTAACTTATAAATGGAGACAAATCTTACGTGTCCGTGGTGTCAGGTTATCATCTGATCTATACTAACTGAATTTCTAACAGACCAGTATGAGCCTCGACTCTCCACAGAGATTTTCCTGCCTGTGCCATCTCTCCTCGATACACATCCTTACGTTGTCTTGACCACAAACCTTGGTACCCTGCATCGTTTTCTATAATTAACTTAGGTTAACTCACCAGATTACGTCTTGAGGCCTTTGATCAAGTATTTCTCTTTACCACGCTTCCTGCACTCCCTACCTCTGCTCAGTGTATGCATGCGTGTGCGCACGTGCGCACACACACACACTCACTTAAAAATACTCTCTTTTTCCCAGCACAGGCCTAAATCCATAGGAAGCATTTAATAAATACTGATTGAAAGAATTGAGTTCCTATATATTCAAATCTTTACTGCAGAAGGAATCATAGCCATTATTATTTCATTTACAGTGACAATCCAACTTTCCCTAGGTGCTGTCTCCAGGGATATCTTGCCCTGTTTGCTAACAGCTCTGTTGATGGTTGTAGCTTCTCTTAGATTAACATTTCCCAGAGTGGTTTCTTCAGAATATAACTTTGAGATGTCATACACGCTGTGTGCACCATTGGGAGATCTACAATTCATATTAGCATTTTAATTGCTGTGAGAAGACCTAGAGTAAAGGAAGCCATTTGTTAACTGAATATTTTCCAAATTTATTTGACCATAGAGCACCCTTTAAAGGTAGCAGCACCTATTGTTTTCCAGGGCCATGTTGTTTCCTGGAATATATTTTGGCAAACTACGTCCTACACATCCTAGCTTTTATTCGTTGCCTTCCTTTCTTCCCTTGTACTAGCTGCTTCCCCTTGCCTCAGACCCAGGGCTTAAATTCTTGCTTCTCTGCTCAGAGAAACTTTGAGAGCCCATGGAAGGATGACTAGCATTGTTTAGCATTGTTTGGGACTGGAAGTGACACTGAAAATGTCATTCCCAATCTTTCATTTTAGAATTGAGGAAAAAGGTGCACGTAAATAAAAGTCCTCTGAACCGTTAATGTCAGAACTGAGACTAACATCCAGGTCTCCGAATTCCAAGGCAAGACTATTTCTTCCTTCTACTTTCCCTCTATTCATATGGAAGAACTTTCATAGAGAGTCAGCATTTGGGGCCAACTGACTTCATTGAAAATGGGCAAGCCCAACAGCCAGTAGGAAGGATTAGGATTTCCACAGGATATAATTAGTGGTTTTAAGGAGTTCAATGAATGCCCTGGAAACGGAGCAGATTGGCAATTGGAGCCCCTATTTTTGGCAGAGAATGAATGCTGCCTCTAAAATTCAGAAGAATATAGTCTATTGGCTGCCCTGCTTCTCACCTTGAAATAAAATCTTCTGGCTCCCGTGGGCTGGGCAAAGCAGGGAGGGAACAACTTGATTTTCAAATAAAGACCTTCTTTGAAAACCTTCCCAGGAGACTTGATTTGTGGGAGCATAACCCAGTGGTAAATGACAGTGTGTGGAGTAGCTAAACATGGCCATGTTTGATCATGGCCCCAAAGGCCTGGATCAAATTCCCAATGCATATAGAAACCTCAGAGGGGTGAGCTGTGGAAAACAGCCTCTACTTCATAAGGTCAAACTACCTACTTTGTTGGGATGGCCCAGTGTAGGTGGGTTTATTCTAATAGATCTGTTTGCTGGAAGCTCTGTGGTAAAGATGAGGCTAGAGGTGAAAAGTGAGCAATTGGAGGTAATTAACAGCCATCTGGTAATTATTGGGTACAACTCAGGTCTTTCCAAAGCATGGAAATCTAGTCAGAACATCAAGCCCAGGAAGAATCCTATAGAAAAAAAAAATATGGAGGATATTTAAAGTTGGCAAGAAAGACAGTGGAAGGAAGGACTTTGGTTTGCTCTTCCAGCCTCCTGTTAAGTAGTTATTTGCATGAGGCCTTGGAAGCTCGAGGTCATCTACTGACTGCTGATAGACAGTTCTGTTCTAATTGTCTATATATCACAAGTTATTTCTGTCTTGTGAAGATGAGGACAACAAACAAATTGTGTTCAAGGGTCCAGTGTCCCACTGCCCACTTTAGTGTGGGAGCAGAGGATGGGTCTGAATCCACAAACTTTCCGTGTTTGCACGTGTCCTCTAGGCCATTTGAGGCCAGTCACTGGCCTCTGGGATGGGCTTGTCCAGAGTTTCACCCTTTGGGAAAGGAGCTTTCTGCCTTCTAACACATGGAAGTCTCTGGAGGATTATCTTTTGTCTGCAGTACAGGTTCCCTGACTCTGGGCATGTCCTTGGGGCTCAAATGGTCTGGCCCTCACCCTCCTGTGCTCTGGTCCATAGACCTCCCCCTGCAAACGCACACGCATCTTCAATGGGGGGAGGAGCCGCCCAGGTCTCTCAGCCTTCGATCTCACCCCTCCCTCCCCCTTAGGCTCTCAAGGCTGCGGGTCATCGACTCAGAGAGGAAGAATCTAACCCCTGTGGAAGGAGGCAGAGATGCTGCAGCAGAGTGTTAATCAGCCAGACCTTCTCTGTGTGGGAAACGGAGAGTTGAGGGAAGGAAGCAGTTGTGTTCTCTGTGCCTGCCCTCAAGGAGCCTTCACTCTCATGGGGACAGGCAGGGCTGTGGGACACAAGACACTCCGGCATATCTGTCATCAGGAGCTAGATTGTGTGGAGTTGGGGGACTCCACGTGGGCAGAGAATGGAGAATAGTTCTCCTGAAGTTACAAGGCCTTGACTGAGGCCTCCCAGGATTGTTCTATGCCAGGGAACATTGAATAGATAGACATGCAGGCCCCTCTCAGCTCACTCCAAACTGCAGCGAACCCAAAGAGCCCAGCAGAAGAGTTTTAAATATGTGCTAAGAAGTGTTACAAGCGCCCCTGGAAAATAGAAAGGCAGAGCACAGGCATGGGTATGGTATGGAGAACTGTGTGCTGATGGGGTTCAGTGGTGAGAACCCAGGCATTGCTGATTTTCAGGGATTGTGGGTTTACCTCCTGGTCCAAGCAGAGAAGTCCCTGGTAGCTGAAAACATGGACCTACGTTTTCCATTGACGTGCCCTGTGCCTCATTTGGTTCCACTCTCTCACTGCTGCCTTTCCAAGGCTGATACACAAACCTAGACTCCTCTAGGGCTAGATTCAAGCCACACAGCTGTTCATTGCAAGTCAAGGTCCTAGACTGGATGTTTTTCTCCATCCATGCATTCATCCATTCATGCAGTAAAGGCAGAATGACCCTACACTGCACTATGAAAAGACACAATGGGGGGCCCATCTTCCAGGATGTCATTCCCAAGAAGCACTTCTTCTGCCTTACACTCTTGAGACAAGACCAGTAACTAACATGGCCTGGTGGACTTGTTTGGAACCTTAGAGCTGGAAGACACTTCAGAGGTCAGCTGGTTTCTCTGCCTAACGCAGGAAACACTTGGTTGAAAAGAAGAGAGGAGGTTGGAAGAAGGCAAGTAAAATGTGTTGAGTGATGACTCAACAAGTGCTACTACTAGTATCATCATTGCTATTATTATTACTATGTGCCCCGCACTGTTCTAGGCAACTTGCTTACCAGACGATAACAGCCCTGTGTGGAGAGTTGAGAGACTGCAAGAGATAAAGTAGCTTTCCTAAGGCCACACAGCAGTCGGTGACAGAGCCAGGATTCAAACCCAGGTCTGTCTGGCTCTCAAGTCTGTGTTCTTTGGACCACACTGCATAATCTCTGAAGGCAATGATAATTTCCCTCTTGGGTTTTCTTTTGCCCTGTTAAGCTGATATCATGATGTTATGTCTTCTCAATTTACTGGACTCTTTGACCTAACAGTGACAATAGTGTCCTGGAGGCTGGAAGTTTCTCTCCCCTTCATGATGAGCCACAGCAGCTTTGAAAATGTCCTCTTGATCACCTACAAGAGGCAGCCAAGCAGGCAATGGGTAAATAATCACTTATTCCTTGAACAGAGAGGGAAATATTTACAATTCTCTCTATAAAATATTTACCAGGTTCTTATGTAATTTGTTGATAACAAACAGATTTCAGTTAACTTTGAGGTGATGAGCAATTCTGTTAAACAGATGGGACCAAAACCAAACTCCTGATTAGACAAATGTTTTCTATAGAACAGTGCTTGTACCGTGTTAGGTTTGCCGCTGGGAGAACAATTTCAATTGGAGAACTGGACCCAAGGTGAAAACAGCTGTGGGTTCTTTAATGTTTTGGGGTTTTTTTGTCCTTTCTTTTTCCTGCGGGAGAGTTTCTCTTAAATTCCCCATCAAGGACTTCCAATAACTGTAAACCCCACTGTCCAATGATTGAAGACAATGTTAGAGCTAAAAACTCTGCCCTGTTCCATTTGCTTTTCCCCATACATCCGGCCCAAATGCACACAGCATTTTATTACCGAATCCTCTGCAGCAAACTGAGTTTGGCTTGGCAGATCTCCAATTCAGAGTTTCTGAAAACTTGATATTGCCTTTTTTTCTCTGCAGTGAGCAGCGTGGTGATTTTTTTAAAAGATAACGATTCCCAGGCCGCAGCAGCATCCTCCTGTCGGTCCGCGCCTGCAGCCTACCGGGCACTCCTTCTGCAGGTCAGTGTTATATAACCTCTGCAGTGGGCACCAGCAGTGCTGGGGCTCTCATCTTCTGAGAACCTGTCAGGGTTGCTGTCACCTCCTGCAGAATTCACTTTCTTCATGGTTCCACACTTTCTCTTCCATCCCCTTACTTGAAAAGAGCAGGGTCCATAGCAAAGGCAGACTTTAATTTGAATCGAGGTTCTGTCTGGTACCAGCTGTGTGACCTTGAGGACATAACTGACACTTGCTAGTGGCACCTTTCTTGTGTGTAAAAGCAGGGCTGCTGTGAATGGGTGAGGAGGGTGGTCAGGTAAGATGTCTAGCACAATGCCTGGCACCTGTCAGCCACTCAAAAAATGGAGCACCTGTCAGCCACTCAAAAAATGGAGCTATCATTTTTATTATTATCTAGCAGGATGGGCTGGGCTATGTACAACTTTGGACTAAGACAGTTTCCTTTTAGCTTTGCTGCTAAGGCAGTCTGTCCTTACGACTTGGTCCCCAGTGAAGAAGGAAGTGACAGAAAGGGCCCCAAGCAAGATGACCTTGGGTTCATGTCCTCTTGCTATTGTTGGGGAGAGGAAAATTTCCCTCCTTTCCTCTTAGTTCTTTTGGCTGGTTGAATAATGAAAATGACATAAGACAGATTAACAGGAGAAAAAAATCCCCTAAACTTAATCATGTACATACAGGGAATTTGCATAAACATGGGAGACTCCAAAGACAGGCAAAATGAAGTATGTACGTCTATACGTCATTCCAGACAAAAGAGAGAGTGGTAGGGGTCTGGACTTCAAAGGGAAGGAAGGCAATTCACACGAAGAATGGAAAGAGTAAATGCTTGGTAAACAAATGTTTACAGGGTCATCCAGAAACAATGGGACATAAAGAGGCCTTTGATCAAACAGGCTCTGCTAGGTTCTTACCTATCCACTGCACCTAACTCATATTATACAGTTGTCTCTCCGTATCCATGGAGATTGGTTCCAGGATCCCCACAGACACTAAAATCCATGGATGCTCAAGTCCTTTATATAAAATGGTGTAGAAATTCAGTCTGGGCTGGTTGATTCTGAGGATGCTGACTGTACAATACGGGATACGGAAGGCTTCTATGGTGATAGGTCCCTTCCTGGAATAGGTTCTCTATCTAAATTCTTTTAGGCATTAGGAGGAAGGTCAGAGGCTCTTCCTAAGTCTTTTGGGCCTTGATTGTTTTCAGCACATATGAATTTGCAGACCAGAGTGCCACATCTTGGGGAGACTTGTTCTGAACCCCTACATTATCCCAAAGCTATCAACGTGGTGCTAGGCAAGACTCAGATATTCATCTGCTACACGAAAGCATCATTTGAAATGATTCTCTTGATCCTTTGCAGCTCCTATATCCTTTAGTGAAGATGCTTAAAGAAAAACTATAGTGTGAATTTCAAACTATGTAATGATAGTTTAGGAGATCACCCACGCTCATCTTACCTTTTTTACTCCCTTTGGTTCTTCCAACCACTCTTCAAGACAGGGTCCTTCCTTCATTCACCAGATGAAACCTCTGTGTCAAAATATCTTTCCTATGTTCTCCAGGGAGCTAATGGCAGAGTTGGCATTCAAGTAGGTCAACTTTGAAGACTACTCTCTTTCTATTACTCTTTGCTGCCTTTCCTGGAGGGTTGTCCTTGAATTCAATTCCCTTGTCAACATTTGGGATTCAAGCCTTTCAAGGATTGCTCAGTCACTCAGGAGTATTCTAATAATATTTAAAATATATTCTCTGCCATGCCCCTCACATGGGGCGATTTTGGAGAAAGCTGTCATGGAAAGGCATAGTGCCTAATTGAAACACTAGCTTCTCTTGGTGCTCCTGGGGATTTCATAGTTGAAATTTCCAGGAGTAGTGGGTGTGTGAGTATAACATGGGCTCTAGAATTATCCTGCACTGAAGAGAGGAGAAATATACTACACAGGGATTCAGTACCCACTGATTTGAAATCTGCAGTCACTCTTGTTCAATTTATAAGGAACAGATTTGCTTACCAAATTAATAGCCTGCCAGATTGCCAGGGTCTTTTTATCTACTCAAGGAAACTGGCTTTTCACACTTGGAAATTCTTTGTTGTGGTTCATTGAAGCAGAGTCCCTAAGCAGCTTTATACAATTCTCTTAAGTTCTTTGAAATTTAGCATAATTGAGACTTTCTACATTTAGCTTCTCTTTCTCCCTAATTAGCTTATATTATTGTGACTTAGAAATAAATTTTAATGTATTTTAAAATCTATTTGACTGCAGGAGAGGCTGTTTCACCTTGTCTTTTTATTTCCCCCTGCAGTCTCTCCAGTTCTCTCTTCCAGTCCCTCCAGGAATCATTGATAACCTAACTGCTCAATTCCCAGGTCAATGTTTGGGACACATTTCCTCTTTGTTACCAGCAAGGATCAAAAGGCAGGAGTACCAAGTAGCACTTTGTCTCCCTTCTGACCACGTGGCAGGGTGGCAGGCAAAGTCAAGGCCCCTTTTTGAGCTCTATCATCTCTCTCTTTGCAAACACCACTAAGCACATCGTCATTGTGTTGGTGTTGGTCAGAGGATGGTAGGATCCTGAGAGCTAAACTTACAATTAAGGGATGTACGAGACCTCATGCAGTCTCTAAGCTAAGGCTTATGCTCTGACCTAGTTATTTTTTGTTTTTTTTTAACATCTGTATTGGAGTATAATTGCTTTACAATGGTGTGTTAGTTTCTGCTGTGTAACAAAGTGAATCAGTTATACATATACATATGTTCCCATATCTCTTGCCTCTTGTGTCTCCCTCCCTCCCACCCTCCCCATCCCACCCCTCTAGGTGGTCTGACCTAGTTTTTTAGCATGTGCGAGGGACAGAAAGCAAGTGAGGGTGGCTGGAGCCCAGTGAAGGAGGAGAAGAGCCGAGGGAGGTGAGGTGAGAGGAGGCTGGGGCCGGATCTTGGGCACTACTGACTGCATAATTTGTGGGGCCCTGGTGCAAACTGAAAACGCAGGACCCCTTTATAAGAAATTATTAAGGATTTCAAGACGAAGACAACAAAGCATTAGCTAAGTGCGGGCCCTTCTTACCGTGGGCCCGGTGTGACTGTGTGAGCCACGCGCCCATGAAGCAGGCCCTGCGATGGTGAGGAGGCTGGATTTTGTGCTTATTGCTGTTGGAAGCAATTGGAATAAAAGCAGGAGGAAGACCGAGAAATCATGTAATCCAGCTAGTTAATTGGGGATAAAGTGCGTATTATGGCACAGAGAAGATGGTGACTAAATATCTTTGGTAATAGGAGACTTGAGTTCTTCTAGTTCTGTTTCTTGCTTGCCATGTGGTTTTGAACACGAGAAAGCCTCATATGCCCCTCTGACCCCCATTTCCCCCAGCTCCGGTGCCCTGAGAAAGCTTGATTCTGGAGCCGGGCCTTGGAATCTGCATTTTTAAAGTTCTCTGGGTGATTCTAATGTGGGGTCAGATTTAGAAATGATAGCCCTGAAGCACCTGTGACAAAACTTACTTGTATATGTGACAATCTTCTATTTATCTGTTGGCCCAAGTTAGTCTTTGACATATACCCTGGAATTGTCAAAAGTATGCTTTACCAGTTTCAGAAAGAAAACACTTTATTTCTGAGGTTGAGTTGGCAACGTTGGTGATGGTCTGGTAGGAATGGTGTTCACTGAGCATATCTGCTGTGTAGACAGTATCAAGGAGAAAAAAGTCAGGGGCAGAATCATCTCAGGGTCCTCCTCTGGACACTGTGCTCCTATATCTTGAAAAGTAGACTCATTTACTATGTTCATTTGTTTGACTGTTTGTATGGTGAAATATTTATAATTTTGCTTTGCCAAAATTCTTTTTACTGAGTTCAGCCCTTATTTTAAGAGTAGGCAAAATGATCATTTCTTCTGCTATCTCTCAGGTTGGAAAATTGACATCCTCCCTTAGCTATGTCCCTGCGCATGGTTGATGATGCTGAGAACAAGATAGCAACATGCACAGCATTTTCTAATCTTCTAAGGTTTCAATTATTAGGGATTGCTGACAATCAAAAATTAGTGAATTTGTGTGCAAAATCTCTAAATATTTGCAAAATGTTAAAGGACCATTTTCAGATGTTAATATGACCTTTGAAATATCTTATCTCAGTATTTAAAAAGCTTCAAACTGCATATGGTTTATCTGAGTTAGTGTGTGGGAGGAGAATCAAGGAAAGTCATTTTGTATTTGGAAAAGAAAGAAAAGCGAACTAATTCTCCAGTGCGGAAATGTTTCCTTTGAAAGGTGTCCTTCACTTGCTTTTGTTTGAGGTTAATTATATACTTTCAAAAGTACTTCCCACAGGAATGATTTTTTGACTCATGAGTTATTTTTGTATGTATATGTTACCCCACCAAATATTTGCCATGTTGCTAAGAAAATAGTAGTCAAAAGCAAAATTTCTTTGCTGGTATCTGAAGGTCTTCTTGTTTTTTATTACAAGAACAATATAACAATAAGACAGCTCTGCAAAAGAGAGAAATAATGCCCTCGGTCCTACATAAATTTTCATCTTGTACTTTCCCTTTTACTTAAGGTCATTTAAAATGATATTCTCACATGATTGTATAGGGGATGTGACAAAAAAAGAATGATCAGAGTGTAGAATTAAACCTTGTAGCATAACTTTTTCTTTTCCTTCCTGTAAGCACATTTGTCTTCCTTTTCAGGGTAGCAAAGAAGATGATAGCAATACTAGTTTTATTCTAGAAATCGGGGGTAATTTTCTTATAAAAACTAAATGCTCATATCCTTATACTTTGCAATATGTCTCTTTCCCTCTTCCATCTTCTCCCTTGCCCAGGCTCGCTGCCTCTTTTTCTTCCTACCCTGCCATCTCTGGCCTGTGCATGTCACACAGAATTCTAGATGATAGGTACAAAAAAAGAATTAATGCTTCTCAATATTTACTGAAATATCACAGTGATTCACTTATTTCAGTGAGGACCTAGGGCTATGATTTTATCTGCGTAGATACGAGTCAAGTTTGCTCTGCAGAAAAGGTGGCAGGATTTAGCTGCAAGCACACATTACAAATAGTATTAGTGATGTCATAGTATTGTCTGAGTTGGTATTACCTGCTGCAACAAAACGATTCCCAAAGACCAGAAAAAAAAGGTGTTTGCTGCAGCCGCCTGGCAATAAGGGAAAGTGTAAATCACACATGAAGGAACCGCTAAGCAGATTAAGAACTTGAACAACGGTCCATGAGGATCATTTCTGATGATTACTTTCTATGCAGAACCATTAAGCCGGTGTGGAGGTAACGATGTATACAGGATCACATTTTCTAATCACTAAGCAAAGTCTCAGTTTTGACGGTCAAAATGCTTCATGGCTTATATTTTATAATAAATCTTTAACCTTTGCTTTGTTTTCAGATTTTTGTTTATACATTTATTTATGTCCAGGATAAAAACATAATAGTCAACATAGGATTTTGAGAGCATAGTCAAGACAATAAAATTAAAGATTGAATTCATTTAAACTTTCTTTTTTAAAAGATGCTCTGATTATGGAAACTATTTAATATGAAAGTATATGATTAATACAGTGGTATCTACCTAGAGATTAGTAAATCAAACAAGATTGGTTCTTGACAGTTCTGCACTTGAATATTCCAATTGTTATTTATGTCTTCCCCATCTTTTACTTTTCTTCTCATATATTCCTTCCTTCAGACAGTCCTCAAACATAACTAAACATTGTTTCGATTTTACTCTTATTTTAAATAGTTTTACATGCTATCTCTTTAACAGAACATGTATAGACAGGAAGCCTAAATCACCTTGTCTGTGATCATTGAGAATCTCAGGCAGAGCTGAGACTCTAACGGGGCTATTCTCAGTGCTGCTTCAGTTTTCTTTCAGCTTGCCTTATGCCAACCTTTCCAGCAATTATGTTTCATAGAACTTAAAGAGTAAAGCAAATGAATAAAAGGCCAAAAGATACGTTAATTTTAATGAAATCTGATAGAAAAAACAACATAAAGGGTATTTTCAGTGATGGAAAGAAGGTACATGTTACCTAGAATCACAGACCCTGGACCAGAAGGAACCCGCTTACAGGATGCTTTCCCCAAGTACCCAGCCTCAGGAGCCTGAACAGTCACAGTCTCAGCTTGAACACCTTTAGTGATGCTTTTCGTGGCACTGATATTGAACCGTACCTATCTTAGTCAGTTCGGGCTGCCATAGACTGGGTGACTTAAACAACAAACATTCGTTTCACGTAGTTCTGGAGTCTGGGAAGTCCAAGATTAAGGTGTCGGCAGATTTGGTGTCTGATGAGGACCTCCTTCCTGGTTCATAGATGACTGTCTTCCTGCTATGCACTCACATGGCAGAAGGGACAGAGGAGCTCTCTGGGGTCTCTTATAAGAGCACTAATGCCATTCATGAGGGCTCTACCCTCGAAACGTAATCATCTTCTAAAAGTCCTAATAGCATCACATTGGGATTAGGTTTCAACATTTGAACGTTGAAGGGGCACATTCAGTCCATAACAATGCCAGTCTTTAGGAAGACTGCCCTTAACTGAGTCCAAATCAGCCTCCTTGAAGTTTTGGTTCACTTCAATTTATCATAGCAATTATGGAGTACTTACTATATCTTTTTTTTTTTTTTTTTTTTTTTTAGTACTTACTATATCTTAAGGTCTCTGCTTCACACTGGGTTATAAAGATGAGTAAGGAAGACACAGTTTGTAAAGTACTTAGTGTTTAGTGAAAATAATGGTCAGGATTTTTTTAGGGTAAATCATAGAAACCCCCTCAAAGTACCTTAAACAAAAAGATAACTTATTGAAAAGATACAGTGATTGGTCTAACATCATGTAAGGTGGGTACAGGTACTTAAACCATATCACAGCAATTCCCCTCTTTAAATCTCTGAGCTCTACTTTTCTCTGTTAGTTCTTTTTTTTTTTTTAGCTCTCTGTTGGGCTCTAAGTGATGGAAAAGATGATCTTTGGTAGCTCCTGGCTTATGTGAGCCTTAGTGGGACTCTCAGAGAAACGAAAGTGCCTTTTTCCTGACAACACTAGCAAAACTTTAGTGGAAGAAGGTTAGGGTCATGTGACACCCCAGATCGGAGCTGGGTGTTGCTTGGAGTGGGGGAAGCCTAGCACTTAGCCCTACCTGGACGATGTGGAATAAATTTCCCACAGGAAAAAGGCTTCCATTACTAGAAGACACAGTGAAAGGAAAGTGTACTTGTAGTGAAAACTGTATCCATCTACCACAGTCCACTATGGTGAAGGATATGACATATCTTCAGTGTTTGAAAAAAGCTACCCTGCTTTTTAATCCCTATCACAAATATGCCCACATGTGTGCACACACATACACAACACACATTGCCTTTTCCTTAGTTTTCTTGTCTCTAACCCAACAAACATGGTCTTTTTTGAGTGTTCCTGAGGCAAGATATCTAGATCCCTCTTGGTCACCAAACTGTGGCCACTCTCTAGTTTGTCAGCATAGGTTTCTGTCCATTTTACAATTACCCATATATGGTCCAACTAGGACAGATGTCCAGGGAGCTTTCACGTTTATATGAATTCTTCTGTGACTTTCACCTACAATTAAATAGTGATTTTAGTCACTGAGTAAATATTGCTGATTTAGACTGTGTATTGCAAACTAGTTGTTTGTGGTTTATATCTTTCAACAGGTATGTTTTGTTGAGGCCAAATATTAAAAACTAACTTGCTTTCCAATATTTTAATTCAGGTGATTCCAAATACAGTTTTGAATTTCCACAAGGCATTTACTCTATGAGGGTAGAGTCCTTGTTTGTCAATCTGTCTTTAGTGCTTGGAAGATAGAGGCAACTCAGTAACTATTTATTAAATCGAGTTTGGTGAGATTTTTGGAAGGTGGAGTCTGTGTATCACATGAGCTGTTCAGCCTAATATTGTATCATTGGAAAATGCGATATATCTTTTATCTTCATTCATGTCAATTATAAAAATGTCGAGTGGGATAGGATTGTTGATGGAGCCTTGGAGCAACCTTCAAGATTCATTAACATAAATTCTACAGTTTCATTACTCATCCATGCCGTGGAGCCTCCTGTCTGATATTTATTTCACCTAATAGTTACATCTTTTCCACAAGGTTATTAGAAAACATTTGGCAAGTGTTTTATGGCAATTCTGTTTAATATATTTTCTAATAATCAGACTAATAACGCCATTACACAGAAGAATGATGTTAATTTAGCAGGAGATATTTTCTTAGTGAGTCCCTTTTGACTCTTGGTGGTCATCTTCTTCTTTGCTACACGACTATAAATGACCTGTTTATCAACAGCTAATTCTAGAAATCTGTCAGCGATAAGGATCTCTCCTATAGTCTGACGCTGCTAGGACCTGAAAGGTCAATTGCAGTGACTGTCTGTGGTCAGCAGAGGGCAGCGTGGAGAGGAGTGGACCACCAAGGTCTTCAGGCTGGGGAACTGTGTCCACAGTTCCTATCCGACAATCATCTCCTGAGCTATGATGGTGGCAGGGCTGCTATAGCTGCTACAAAAAAATACATCTGTGTGACTTCCTAGTCAAACAGGGAGAAACTACACCAGACAGAAGTTGGTAAGGGAAGTATGCTTGGACTTGAGGGCAAAGGGATAACAGTATAATAACGAATAATATTTATCGATTTGCCAAACACTGAACTAAATACTCAATTTATTTTCTCAGTGAATCTTTACAACAAAATTGAGGGCAGAACTTTTATTCTCATTTCATAGATGAAGAAACAGTTTCAGGAAAGTTGAAAAATGTAGCCGAGATCATATAGACAACAAGTGAAGGATGAGGGATTGGTCAGACTGCTAAGCCTGTGCTATTTCCACTGTGTCTTGTCACTTCATAAGAAGGAGCAAAAATTCTTTTTCCAGGAGTCTATGTGAAAAGAGGAAGGAACAACAGAGAATCAGAATGCAGCCAAGATGTAGCCTCTGGCCCTGTTAGGCTGGCTGGCCCTGACAGCTGACCAGTCTAAATATATCAACCTGTGGGTCTTCTGTTGATGAGGCATATATTTTTTTCTTTCTGTCATTACATTTGCTCATTTCCAGTCTTTGGGCATCTCCGTCATCCCCTTCTGTGCCTCAGAGACACAAGCAGTGGGTCTGTGCTGTATATCACACTTTAGGGTTGGGGGATTCAACTGGGACTGACAGTGCCCATGTGCTCTCATATGACTTCATTTTGGTCTGTGGCCTTGTCTTCACTTGGCTTCCTTCCTTGGACTGTGAGCCCTTTGAAGTGTAGAGACTGTGTGTGTTTCTGTGAATATCTAATTCAGTAGTTTGTACAAATACATGATTAATTAATGTTTCTTGAATGAACAAACTGAGATTATTCTTCATAGAGAAGAGGAGGCCAATTTTAGTTTGAGTATTATGCCTTAATCCTATCCCATCAGAATTATTCAACCTGAGTGTTGGATCTAGCCATTCCTTGACCGTTGAACCCCTTCAGTATTCCCCTTGATTGTCTCTAGAAACTTTAGTGGTTTCTGGATTCCAGGCTTCCTTAGTAAAGACGTGACACACTATATTTTGCCATTAGTTGCGTTGTCTTTTTGGTACCTTCCATAATATGCTCTTTAAAAATATGAGAGAGAATGAGAGCTATTTCTTGGCCCCTTTCTTAATTATAGGCTGACATTTGAGGATCTCCTTTATTTGTTTGATGTAGAACCTAAAAATTCAGCTTGCATTTCTCTCCTTTAATGGCTACCCCCGCCTGTTTGATCTCTTCGGGTTCCCTCTCTTCAGACTACTGTAGAGCGGAGCATGGCCTTGTCCGCTGAGAGTTATCTGCTTCTTTACTGTACCCCTAAATACATTTACAGGCCTTTTTTTATTATAAGGGCTTTATGGATGATTTCGGTGAGAAAGAAGCAAAGGAAAGCCGAAATTTCAAAGTGAAGTATCCAAGTTCCCGGTTTCACGTTCCCCTTGGCTTTTAGTTCCTAACGCCGTTGAGGTGATGATAGGAACATTTTTCTTCTCTCAGCTTTTACTACTGAAGGTACAGCTCACCATTCTGCCTCCTGGTCCTGTTACAGCAAAACTGGGATGACCCCTCCCAGGAAGCAGAGATGCAGCTACCCCCTTATCTCATGTGGAGAATTTGCATCTCTTTAACTTTCCAGATCTACTGGTACCCAGTTAATTAGGCCTTTGATCTACTCAGGAATAATCCTCTCTTAACATTTTCTTATATAATACCCCTCCCTTTTCTTTATTTGTGGGTTATTTTCAAAAACATACACTGAATTTAAATTCTAAGTGGTCTCATTCTCTTCAGTTCTATTTCATTTTAAAGTCTCTGGTTGAGAGAATCAGAAATTTTTTTCTCGGATTGGTTGACAATTTCTTTTCCTAAGGCCCATGGAGCCAACCAAGATCATGAACCAAGATGCTTATGGGCAACCTTGAAGCCAAGATGACATGGCTACATTTTCTCAAGCTTTCTACCACTCCTCAAACTTGATGGTATTTTAATCTCTAGCATCCGGTTTTCACTGGAGGAACAGGTACACATTTTTAACCTCATCCTTGGTAGTTCCATCTAGATAATCTCCAGCATCTGGGATTTCACATGTATAAATGAAACTTATTATCTGCATCTGCAACTTGCCTTCCAAATCAGGTCCTTCTCCTATAATCTTGATCTTGGCTACAAGTCCCTCCATCCAGTTAGCTAATTGTACAAACTAGAAGCCTTAAATTCAGCATTCGTTCTTTTATCCAGAGTTCCTAGATCCAGTTAATTGCTAATTCCATCTTTGATTTCAACTGCCGCCCCCCAAGTTCAGGCCTTTTCATTTTTCACTGGGCTATTATAATTACCTCTATACTGGATTCGTTGCCTTTATTTTTTTTCTTCCCTTATTTCTTACTCTCACCAGCTTCCTTTTTATAAGGAGAATCTAATCCTGGAATTTCCTTGCTTAGCAGTCTTGGATTGGTTTTCCACATGTGGGATGATTGTCAAGATCCTACCATCATTAGAATTTTGACTGGTATCGGATATGTACAAGGTCCTTACTATGACATTAAAATTTTACAAATTGCCTTTCTGTCCTCATCTGGGGCTATTCAGCACCACATAGCAAACTTTTTGTTGTTTCTCAAGAATACCTTCCCTTTTTAACTTTGTTCAAACAATTGTCTCTGAAGCCCTTCCCTAATCTCTAATACCTGGTAAACTCTTTCCACTTGAAGATCTACCTCTGTTAAAGCTTTCTGATCATCTTCTCTATCAAGGCCATTACATAATAAAGTAAGTAGAGTAAACTGGAAAGTAAATTCCTTTAGGGGAGTGTTTGCTTTTTGAAATGATGATATGATAAGCCCTCTGTGAGTTGAAACATGCCTGAATGAACTTCATGTCAAATTGGAGCATAGATTTCCCAAGGAAAGAAAAGCTATGCTGCTCAGAAGAGAGAACGAACGAGCTGAGGGAACCTGGGATTGGGTGAGAAGATATAGTGTGGGGTCTTGAATGCCAGGCTGACAGTTTGGATCTTACTTTTCATAAGAAGCCATCCTTTTAAGCTATGGAGGGAAATGATTGGAGTTTTATTTTTGGAATACTATTCTATTAGCAGTGTGAGGTATACAGTTTGGATGTAGGGGAGAGGGTGGAGTAGGATAACCTTTCAGAAGAATATTGCAGTGACATAGACCATGAGTTAGCAAGGTTTTTCTGTAAAGGGCCAGATAGTAAATAGTTTTGCCTTTATGGACTATGTATGTTATGTGTTGCAACTACTCAGCTCTGTTATTGTAGCTTGAAAGCAG
This sequence comes from Globicephala melas, assembly GCF_963455315.2. Taxonomy (NCBI): domain Eukaryota; kingdom Metazoa; phylum Chordata; class Mammalia; order Artiodactyla; family Delphinidae; genus Globicephala; species Globicephala melas. The sequence goes on from NC_083325.1 coordinate 77,542,279, forward strand.
TCCTAGATGATATGTAAATAAAACTATTTACAAAAACAGGTTGAGGGCCAGGATTTGTTCCAAGAGTTCTGGTTTGGTAACCCATGATTTAGACAAGCAATGATAAGGGCCTAACTTGAACTAGGCCTAGTTCAAGGCAGAGAAACTAGTAAAGCCTGGTAAGCAATTGGACATGGATGGGAGGAAGGACGGAGGAAAAATCAAGGTAAAGCTTAGGCTTCTAACATAGGCTTCTGGGTAGCGCTACCATCCAAGACTGAGAATAGAGGAGAGGAGTTGGGCTCAATTTTTCACTGGCCAAATTTTAGGTGCTTGAGGGACATGTAGGGACACCTGAAACCCAAAGAATATATGGTCTGAGGGGCTTTTGACCCAATGCTCTTGTTATACCTCTTTAGCTTCCCCCATTTTGTATATGTTCTGAGTTAAAATGTTTCTTTTAATCATCTCACCTTCAAAATGGACCATTTTGAATGCATTTTATGCTTTCTTCTTATAACCAATAGTCCCCTTGTAACCAAGTCAATTGTTTGTTGACTGACACTAAAGGGTGATTCATCTCACGCGACAAGAAAACAGGTCTGTTACTCTTTCTGGAAGAGGTCAGCCTACCCTGGGAAGTCTAATTTAGTCCCTGTTGCCGGTGGGGATGCCCTCTACTTCTTCTGATCATAATTTGGTCAACAATAAACCTGTGTTTCCTCATAAAGTCCCCCTATCTGCCTCCATCTCTATCCCAGTTGTGAACTTGTTCCAATTGTTCAAGGGAGTACTTGACATAAAAAATGACCTTTCCTCTGCTTTTAGCCAGAAACAGTTTTACGTGGCTTCAGTATCCCATCACTCAGAAGCAATGAAGACAAATGCCTAGTGATATGTTGGTGTCATTTTTCTGGGTGGTAAGGACTGCCAACTTCTTACCAGGGAAGTCTTTTCTTGGTTGATTTCAAATATCATAGGTATTTATTCTAACAGCCACAGTGTGGCTCTGTGCAGAGGAAGAAGTATCTAAGACCCAAGGTACCCAGACTTGGAAATGTCATTGGGCATTTGCCCATCCTGTACCATATCTTTTATTACTATATTCTTTCTGTTAAAACCTAATAAATTCCCATTTTTCTGAGGCAGCATGGAGGCTGTATTGTTACTTTTAATTTTTTTTTTTTGGCACTTAGAGTAGGTTCAGAGAGAGGAATTGATAAATCAAACATTTTATCAGTGGTTCTCAATTCTGGTTACACTTTAAAATCACCTTGGGAGCTTTCAACAGATACTGATGCCCAGATCAATTGCATCCAAATCTCTGGAGGTAGGGCTGGGGAATTTGTGTTTTTCCATATCACCAGAGATGATTCTAAACTGAAGGTAGGTTGAAAAGCACTGCAGTAAAGTCAGAATTTAATTTTCTGTTGTCTGGAAGATGACAGGGAGGTAAATCACTGAAAATTAAACATCAGTCTCATCTCCTAGCCTGTGGAGCATTAATATTTAACCAGGTTACTACATGTTCTTGAAGTTCCTGCCCTTAACATTAGAAGAACCTTAAAAATGGAATCTGACAGCATTCCCAGGAAGTACCACATCCTGTCCACCCTTGTCTGTGCTTGTCCTGGCTTCTTCTGGGTCCAGTGATATAAATGCATAAGAGGACATTTCATCATAAATAGTTTTCCCCAGTAAAACTGGCAGCCCTTTAAAAACCATATTACTGGCAATAACTGTAGGTATTCTTCTGCCCTGTGTTCTAAAGGAAACTGGATAGGTTTAAACTCTGCATTCTATATATACAAGTGAAATGTAATAAACACAATATGTGAAGTATATGTCAACAGTGCATACTAACTGAGTGACTACAATGTCTTGGGCTATGGTTTAAAGAAATGAAATCTCTTATTCCGAAGTAGGACCGAGTTTAAAGGGAAGATGTGAGATGTAAATAAGTAGCAGTAGCAAGTTGAAGTGCAGACTACCGGACAAGGTAAATGGCAGGAAAGAAGGGAGGTAGGGAGTTGGTCAGAGAAGTCTTCATGGAAGAAGGGTATGGAGCTGAGCCTTGAAGGAAGATGAGATTTGAGTATGCGGCTATTAGGGTAGGGGCTTTCCAGATGGATAAGTCATGAGAAATTAGTACTATTATTACTCTTTTGATGAAGGTTAGGAATCAAGAGAAGGTCTGAAAAGTCCTCGCTCTCAGTAAGAGAAGTAGTTTATTTTTCATTTTCAACATTTACAATTTAAAAACGTATGTTCTGCTCTCTTTCCTCTGTGAGGTAACCATCCTACTGAGAGTTAAGCTTTGTTTCCTTTTTTATAATTAAAACTATCTTTCCTTGATGAGTCATAACTCAGCACAGTATTAAGTATTCAAGGTTAGGTATAGAACGCTTAACAGTGTGGAAAATGTAAATACAATTTCCCATCTTTTCTTGCTTTATTGCTAGATTTAAATCTCAGGCATTACTCAGAACCATAGCGGACGTGGGAAATCCTAGAATAGATTTTTTCTTTTGTCAGATCATAGATTGCAATGGAGAAGGGCACAGCCTGGCAGCCTCTGGCTGATCACAGATTTGCCATGAGTTGAGTCCAGTAATCTCAGGTAAAAATGACGCCAAAGCACCCACCAGTTCTGGGTCATTCACTGCCTAAGTAAGCAAGGAGGAGAATCAATTCAATAAACAGTTATGAAGAGAGAGACAAATACCGCATGCTAACACATATATATGGAATTGAAGAAAAAAAAATGTCACGAAGAACCTAGGGGTAAGACAGGAATAAAGACGCAGACCTACTAGAGACTGGACTTGAGGATATGGGGAGGGGGAAGGGTAAGCTGTGACAAAGCGAGAGAGAGGCATGGACATATATACACTACCAAACGTAAGGTAGATAGCTAGTGGGAAGCAGCCGCATAGCACAGGGAGATCAGCTTGGTGCTTTGTAACCGCCCAGAGGGGTGGGATAGGGAGGGTGGGAGGGAGGGAGATGCAAGAGGGAGGAGATATGGGGATGTATGTATACGTAGAGCTGATTCACTTTGTTATACAGCAGAAACTAACACACCACTGTAAAGCAATTATACTCCAATAAAGATGTAAAAATAAATAAATAAACACGTATGAAGCACCTATTTTAGCTTTGGCTATGCCAATGAGGAGGCACCGACATTTAAGGCACATTCTGCTTTCTCAGGGGAGTAACCTGTATGTGAGGAGAAGGAGCATAAGTATAAGGAAGGAGAAACGTTGAGGAGGAACATATGAGCAGTGGTCACGGGTCAGACAGACCTATGTTCAAATCTGCATTTTCTGCAAGTTGGAAAGCATAGGAAAATTACTGACATACTCAGCCTCAGCTTCATCTGCTCATCTGAAATATGGGGTTAAAATCAAGGTTGTTACGAAGATTAAAAAGGATAATCTATGAAAATCACCTAGCACAGGAGACATTAAGAAAGTTTTTCTTCCTTCAGTCTCAGTCTTTTTCTCTATTTTTTTTTTTGTTGTTGTGGTAAAGTATACATAACAAAATTTATCATCTTAACAATTTTTTTTTTTTTTTATTGCGGTACGCGGGCCTCTCACTGCTGTGGCCTCTCCCGTTGCGGAGCACAGGCTCCGGACGCGCAGGCTCAGCGGCCATGGCTCACGGGCCCAGCCGCTCCGCGGCATGTGGGATCTTCCCGGACCAGGGCACGAACCTGTGTCCCCTGCATTGGCAGGTGGACTCTCAACCACTGTGCCACCAGGGAAGCCCCCATCTTAACAATTTTTAAGTGTAGACTTCAGTGGCATTAATTACTTTCGCTTACATTATATAACAATTTTATTACCATATGGTAATAGGGGTCATGTGGTACTTTTATTTTGAATGTTTTGAGGAATTGACACACTGTTTTCCACAGTGGCAGTGCCATTTTACATTCCGACCACCAGTGCACAAGGGTTCCAACTTCTCCACATCCCCACCAACACTTCTTATTTTCTGTTTTTCCCATAATAGCCCTCCTAATGGATGTGAAGTGGTCGCCGGTGTCTTTGAAAGTGAGTGAGATCAATCTTAAGTTAGGAGATTCAGGAGTTAAATGAGACAGTAATCTGAGACAGTGACTAAGAAGAGGGCCAATTTTATTTCTAATTTACTGGCACTGTCTGTATACGCTATGGGTGAAGAGGGGGAGAAGTTTGGGGGTTGAATCTATTTAGGAAGCCTTCTTGAGGGAGGAGGAATTTTAGTTTGGAATTCACTAATGGGAAGAGTTGGGAAGGGCAAAGATGGGAAGCCTTGTATATAGGTTGGAGGAATCCAGGTCCAGACATTAGAATAGGTTCAGTCATGTTTGAAGAACGATGAGGTGCTCAGAACAGAGGAAACCTAAGGGGTGAAAGGGGTGAGTAGAGAACAAGGACACAGAGTTCAGTTGTTGAGTCTCATGCCTGGCTAGGGAGATGGCCCTCGAGGAGTTTGTCCTCTCCTGGGGAAAAGACTGATAAGTGCCTAAGATGGCTCAGTTTTTAATTAATTCTCTCTCTATATACATATATATTTTTCTTTTTGACAAGCCAACATTCCAATGGTGACTACAAATTGTAACAACGTGCTTTCTAAGGATAAAACTTTGCTTGTTTGCTGCTTTCATTTCTGTCCTTCCACAGACTTACTTTCCCACCTGGGTCTTCAGCTGGATATTTTGGAATAGGGGCTTCTGATTAGATTTTGATTCCATCAGACATAGTCTATATCTAATAAGACTTCTGTGTGGTGGATGCATAAATTATTACTGGAGTATTGTTTAAAGTGCTATAATTTTTTTCAGTCAGGCCATCATTACCTCTGAAAATGAAAACAAAACTTTCTGGCCAGAATTTCATGAGGTGTAACTAATCTCTGCATAGTGAATGAAATGACTTCACATTTGGCCAGACTGAGGTTCCATTAAGTGGGTATCGGTCCTTTTGGCCTGTGTGCTAGAGAGCCAGCTGCAGCACCGGCAGAAGCGCCTTTGAGGCTGACCAGGAAGGAGGTTAGTGATTCTGGATGTACAGTGGGTCCTTTGCCTCTGCGTTAGGCCTTTGGAAATCAACTTGTCTGCCTGGAAAACAGAGAAGGGCATGAGCACGGAGTGATGGCTAGAAACTCGGTGAGAAGCTCCTGCTGACCAAAGAAGCTTTGCAGGGCCACTGCTTTTGACTTCCACACAAGGTCTATTTTTGTTGTCACTGCTAAAGTGGATCTTACGTATCTAGCTGTAACTTCAAAACTTGACCCATTGCATAGGGTGTGCACTGGTGCCTGCCTAGTTCAAACTGTGCAGGTAGCTGGGCAAGCAAGCTAACACAGTGGGGAGGGTGAACACATCCCTTGTCAGAGAAATATGTCAAGAGCAGTACCGAAAAGCAAACCTGGGTTTCATTCCAAGGCATGTCTAGTGTGGGGCAGATTCTGGAAGCTGGGAGTCAAGGAGATAAAGGTGGTTCCAGAGGTGAGAGAGAAGGAGAAGGGTGAAGGGAGAGTTCAGAGACATTTGTCATCAGTGGGGCTGGAATGTCCAAGGCTTATTTTTATTGGCCACTAGGGAGTAGTCCATAGGGTTCGGGGTAGTTGGTCTGGTTTAAAGGCATGGAGTTGAGCAGATACTCTTATAGCTGAGAAGGGAAGGGACTCTCTTTTCCCCAAGGCAGTGTTCACCAGTGGGTGTTCAATGGCAGAGTTCAGAGTATCTACCCCAGGAAATTCTAATAAAGCTGGTCAGAATTGAGATTACTGTAAGTACTCAATACATGCTGTTTGACTCTGAGAGGACAGTGTTAGAGAGGGGGAGGGAAAAGGACTTGTGGAAAGTTACTGCTTCCTTGTGGAAAGTAGAAATATGGGCATGGAAAGGACTGAGATTTCCCTAGTAGACAGCACTCAGACTGAGGACAAGGAGGGACAAGGAAGCCTGAAAACACAACTCAGGACTTGAGGTCCTGTGTGAGGGGTGTCAGTGAGGAACCTCAGGAAGAATGGGATGTGATGTTCCCGTGTTGTCCCATGGATGTTCCATGGTCATTCCATTCAAGAAGCCAAAGTCCTGGTGAGGGATTAGAGCACTGTCTGTATATTCCCGACAGGAATGGTGTGTAGTCCTGTGGGGAGGTGCTGGAGGAGAGGGCTTGGGCCAGGGGCCTTGAGGGGGGCCAGTACTCAAGGAACTTCCTGGGCCAGAGGGGTGGGGCTAGACTTTGTGCAGCCTAAAGGGCAGGACCAAGACCAATGAGGAGACACTCTGACAGCTGCAGCTGTCCAAAGCTGGTTGACAGGGAACAGCCCGAGCAGGACAGCAAGGGCTGGCTGTCCTCTTACTGAGATGGTAGAGAGGGGAGGATGTCTTCAGGCTGAGCGCTGGAATTGTGACTATTAAGACCCTTTCTTTGAGCTGACTGTGCCCCATGGCAGTAGGCATTCTGGCTACTACGGAAAGGGCAAGGGTTACCTAAAAGTTTCTGAGAGCCGAAATGAAAACAGGGGTTAGGGGAACAGATATTGCAGGTCAAAGCAGAAAGGAAATTGGGACATAAACAGAAACTGTAATGAGAAGCCAGCAAAAAAGAAAGTCAGGAATGGAGCCCGTTCTGAGGTGGGCCAGGAAGATGGTTCAGGATCTATATCTGAGAGCCCTGCTTATCCCCCAAAGTGCCCTTTTGTGCTGGTCCTGGTGCCTCTCACTAAGAGGGGGGAAGATTTCTAAAGAAACCAGACTGGGCTTGGGACCCATCGTCCTCAGCAGACTGAGTAACAGTGGTGGGACCCATACCCCAGCATTTGTGCAGGAAGAATCTCTGGGAGATGGAGATGGACTTTGGGAAACCCGAGTCAGGCAGGTATATGGTAATGACTCTGCATGCTTCACACAGACAGTTCCCCTGTAAAGATTCCAGTTCCTGGTATCTCTGAGTCATGTCCCACTCTTAAAGAAGCTTTCCTGTAAGTAAGAGAAGATCATTGTTTCCCTGGCAACCATAGAATCTCAGAAATTCAGCAGTATACTCTGTGGTGTCTCCATAAACACCTTTATTATATCTAGTTTCTAAGTATGTGTGAGCAATAGGAATGGCACGGGGACTAAAGCTGGTTGAATTGGATGGAATTCTTTTCTTGCCTTGCCCCCCCCCCCCAAACGATGCTTCTTGTGCTTTCTGGATGTCACTACTTCTGACCCACAGAACTAGTGAACCATGAAATTGAGGAGCTGGAAAAACAAGCTGTGTTTGTGAACTTAGGTGATATTTGTCTGCCAGAGTGCTCTAGTACAATGATCACAGCTTTGGAGTTAGATAGACTGGATTCCAATCCTGGGTCTTCCATATACTTCCATATAACAGTGTGACGTTGGGTAAATAATTTAGTTTTCCTGAATTTCTCCTTTCCCATCTGAAATTAGAGATGCTGTACCAATTTCACAGGCTGTTGTGAGTAACCTGGCGTATTGTCATCAAGGCCCTCAGAAGTCAAGGATAACTGTCCCTCAGGACTCAGACTAAGGTGAGTTCTCTCTCAGTACCCATCAGGTGCTAGGCCATGTTAAACCCTGAAGTAAAATCATATCCATCAATCCTATAAACGGAGTCTCTCAAGCTAGTAGACTTCAAGAGTAGTCTAACACTCTTGGGAGGGCTTCCCTGGTGGCGCAGTGGTTGAGAATCTGCCTGCCAATGCAGGGGACACGGGTTCAAGCCCTGGTCTGGGAAGATCCCACATGCCGCGGAGCCACTAGGCCCGTGAGCCACAGCTACTGAGCCTGCGCGTCTGGAGCCTGTGCTCTGTAACAAGAGAGGTGATACTGATAGTGAGAGGCCCGCGCACCGTGATGAAGTGAGAGGCCCGCGCACCGCGTTGAAGAGTGGCCCCCGCTTGCCACAACTAGAGAAAGCCCTCGCACAGAAATGAAAGACGCAACACAGCAAAAATAAATAAAAAATGAATTAATAAACTCCTACCCCCAACATCTTCTTAGGAAAAAAACAGAGTAGACTAACACTCTTAAAGATGGAAGACTGAGGAGTGTGACATGGTAATTCAGAGGGTGGGTGGACACTGGGTTCCATTTCTTTTGCTTCCTGACCCTGGGCTCTTTCTACTATGCCATAATAATGGCACCTTGATCAACGGAAGTGTTCTTAGGAATAAACAGCCATCAGATATTATTGAGTACTTGCTTTCTGTTTTGTGGTGGTTAAGAGCAATGGCTTGTGAGCTAGACTATTTGAGTTCAAACCTTTAACTCCAATATTTGTTAGATGTATGACTTTAGGCAAGTTACTTATCCTCTCTGTGCCTCAGTTTTCTCATCTGTACGATGGAATAATAATAGTACTTATTTATGGAGATTACACAAGTTGTTTTATATGTACATGTATATCTATAACTATATCATAGATAGTATTTATAATCTCAGAACAGCACTTGGCACATTGTATGCACTATATATAAGCATGTGCAGCCCTTATTGCCATTGGTAAAGGCTGTGAGAAATAACTAGGTGATGATATATTGTAGTTTATGCCTATTGTCCTAGAAAAATTTTAAATATTACTCACTTTGACTCTTAAAAATGTCAAAGTTTGGGCAATAAATTGAAAGGTCACCCTAGATATAATGTGGGAAAAAAATCCACTGGTCAGTGAATCAAGAGAACTAGGCCTGTCAGAAAATTTCTGTGAGAATTTTGGCTTTTAACCTCTTTGCATCCTACTTTCTTTGTCTTTCAAATGGATATTTATTCTAAATCCAATTTATATTCGTGTCAACATCCAGTTTTTAGATGTCTACTTGGTACACAGCACTATTCAAAACATCTAAAGGTATGCAGAGATCAATAGGACATCCAAGTAGATGTTTGTCCTTACCAAAAAATTTTATTTTAATGGGATAAAAAGCTTGGTGGAAGAGAGGTAAGATATACCAGAAATATAAGCGCATATTCTGTCCCCAAGAATTTTGTGGCTGAGTGGAAGACAGCATTAGAGACCAGGAGTCACCACCAGGCAAAGTGTGCTAAGTAGTCAGTGAGTGGAGAAGAAAGAAGTGTGAGGTCATTCAGAGTTGCATGCTCAGAGGAGACTTTCTGGAAGGAGGTGGGCTTTGAGCTAGTCCTGAGAGAAGAAGCATAAAGGGAAGAGTATGCATTTGACTTTAACAGAATTTAAATCCTGCTTCTATCACTAGTTGTGCATTTTGCATACACTGCTTAACTTTCTCGAGCCTCTGGTTCATCATCTGTAAAATGGAGACAACAATTCCTTTAGTGACTTAAGTTTGGGAATAGATGCACCCTATTAGGCAATAATAAATGGCAACCGTTACTTTTATGGTTGCAGAGGAGTTGAAAAGGCATTCCGGGTCTGAGTGAGTTTAATCACAGGCAGAGAGAGGATGCTAGAAGTAGGCGAATTGTGCTGTTTGCTTGAGTTGAGGATTTACATTGAAGGCAGTGATGAATTTGAGTGGATTCAGACTCACCATTTGACCCATATACATTTGTCCTTAGCAAGGAATTCCTGACATTTTCATAGGCCTGTTGACTTCGTGTGTTCTTACAAATGAGATTTGACTACCCTCGAAATCCTAGGAAGTTAATAAAAATTTCTTCAGAACTGAAAAAACCATCTGATGCTTGCCCATAACGTCATAAGGTAGTATATTCTTTTTTTTTTTTTTTTTTTGCGGTACGCAGGCCTCTCACTGCTGTGGCCTCTCCCGTTGCGGAGCACAGGCTCCGGATGCGCATGCTCAGCGGCCATGCCTCACAGGCCTAGACGCTCCGCGGCATGTGGGATCCTCCCGGACCCGGGCACGACCCCGTGTCCCCTGCATCGACAGGCGGACTCCCAACCACTGTGCCACCAGGGAAGCCCAGGTAGTATATTCTTAATCCATAGGTCATGCTGGTCACTAGCTGGCAAACAGGTGTGACTTTTTGTCTGGCAGTTAGAAAGCTCACTGAAGAACCATCTAAAGCAGCTCCCCTTTTGGGATATATGAGATATTTTACATAAATATGAATAATTACCAAAAGGCATTCGTTTTTTGGTTTTTTTTTTTGCGTTACTTGGGCCTCTCCCTGTTGTGGCCTCTCCCGTTGCGGAGCACAGGCTCCGGACGCGCAGGCTCAGCGGCCATGGCTCACGGGCCCAGCCGCTCCGCGGCATGTGGGATCTTCCCGGACCGGGGCATTGGCAGGCGGACTCTCAACCACTGTGCCACCAGGGAAGCACCAAAAAGCATTCTTTTTTTTTTTTTTTTTTTTTGCGGTACGCGGGCCTCTCACTGTCGTGGCCTCTCCCGCTGCGGAGCACAGGCTCCGGACGCGCAGGCTCAGCGGCCATGGCTCACGGGCCCAGCCGCTCCGCGGCACGTGGGATCCTCCTGGGCCGGGGCACGAACGCGTGTCCCCTGCATCGGCAGGCGGACCCACAACCAATGCTCCACCAGGGAAGCCCCAAAAAGCATTCTTAATGTATTAGTGACGAGCTAGGTTAAAGAATCAGCAGTGCAGCTCAAATCCTGGATTGCAGTGCAGGGAGAGCCAACCAGGCTGGATACTGGAGGCTTCCTAAATTATTGATGAGGGCTGCTTTGGGATAACAGACAGCTCTACCCCACTAGACTCCTAGGCTCAGAAGAAAACAAGGAGCAGAATTTAGGAAAGATATTACTTGTCAAATCTCTCTGCTTTTTGGGGGAAGATTTCTCATTTCTTCCTCAGAATTTTAATACTTTTACATTGGATTCAGTCAGTATTTTATCTTCTTTGCACTTTTATTTTTAATAAAAAGAATAATTACAACTCAATAAATATTAATATTCTAGTAATACAATTTAATTCTATTATTAAATTAACATTTTATTAGTACAGATTAATATTAATAGATATTTTAGTAAATGTGACTTGATTGGGGAAGTCAGGTTAATAATAATTATTGCAATTTTACAAAAGAGGACACTGAAGTTCAAAAATTTAAAAAACCTGACTGCAGGCCCACAGCTGTAAATGGTTGGATTCCGAAGTGAATGCTCAGTTGTTCACCTTGGTCAAAGGGTGATCCGGTGGGAAAAGTTCTATACAGGATGACAGGAAATCTGAGTATTATTTCTAACATCACCACTATCCAGTTTTGTATCTTTGGGCAAGACACAGAATCTTTTCTATAAAATGCAGATTGTATTTGCTTTTTGTACCTCATAGGGATCATGGAAAGATTATGTTAGAAAATAGATGTGGAAACATTTCATAAGCTAAGAAGCATTATGCAAATAAATGCAAATATAGACAATGTTAATTACTAAATTATTCACAGACTCTTTTTGCGGTACGTGCGCCTCTCACTGTTGCGGCCTCGAGCGGGCTCAGCAGCCATGGCTCACGGGCCCAGCCGCTCCACGGCAGGTGGGATCTTCCCGGACTGGGGCACGAACCCGTGTCCCCTGCATCGGCAGGCGGACTCTCAACCACTGCGCCACAGGGAAGCCCCCACAGACTCTTATTTCATTAATACCCCTATTGCTTTCTATAGCTCTTCTGGGAATTTTACTGCTGGTTAGTGAAGGCCAATTGGGTGAGTTGCGTCTGTCACTTATTCTACTATGAAACTTTCACTGTGTGCCAGCCCTCGAGCTAGATGCCAAGAATGCAAAGGTGAATAAAATGTGACTCCTGCCTTACGGGATCTTACTGTCTGGTTGAGGGAGATAATACTTAGACTAAGATATGTGTGATGCAACTTCTAATCCGGAAGTTGAAGTGACATTTTGTGAATAGTGATTAAGAGATAAGCCCTATGCTATTTCCTAGAGATCTAAAAATTAATAAGGCATAGTCTTTGTACTTGATGGCCTCACAGTCTAATGGGGGACACAGATAAGTCAGCAAACAGGGATAAAAGCAAGCAGAGGCAAAGTGGAGATGAACAAAGGAAAGACTTCAAATTCAGATAGAATGTAGGTTCTACTGATTCAATAGATTCTATGAATCAGTTTTTCTACATGAAAAATGGGGCTAAAAATATTTTCTTAGCATGGTTGGGAATCTCTGCAACTTTGGAATTGAAAAAACCGGTTGCTGTAAGGAATTAAATAAGATATATACCAAGGTTTTCAGCACAGAATAAGAACTGAAATACAGTAATATATTTCAAACAGTGATACATTTGAAAGTGGCAGTGTGTCTGAGGTACCATGTGCCGAGCAGCGTTTCTGATGTATTGGTGGCTGATGGCATTTCCTGACACCCCTTCCAGAGCACTGCTGAGTTAGCCCAGTGCAGTGTCATATTCCCAGGAGACTGAGCTCCCAGGAACTGCATTCAGAGCAGAGAATAGGATGTGTTTCACAAAGGGGCATGGATTTTGTATATGGTCTTTCTGTAGTTTAGACAAAACTCTGGAGTCTCCTTTGATCTTGGAAGGAAGAACATTTGCAGATCTCCCCATATTTATCCTTGGAGAATCTTTACTTGGGCAGCGAAATGGAGACAGACTGTTGTTCCAGAAGCTGGCTTTAGAAAGAACAATTTATTAGCTGCAAAGGTCCCCAGAGAACATGGATTGGCTCACCTATTGGGAACAAGGCTACTAGAAGCTGCATTTTTTAACAGTTGCTGGATGCCTATAGACAGGAAAAGCTGCAGTGTGTTCATGCTACTTTAATTTCTCAGCAGTATTCTGGAGGTTTTATAGGGTTTATCCCTAAGTAATATTGTCTGGTTTCTTTTTTGCTATTGCAAATATTTTTTATATCAGTTGTCAATTGCTGGGTTACAAACTACTTCAACATTTAATGGCTTAAAACAACAATTTTTTTGTCAGCATTTTTCTTCTTTTTTTTAAACATCTTTATTGGAGTATAATTGCTTTACACTGTTGTCTTAGTTTCTGCTGTATAATAAAGTGAATCAGCTATACGTATATTTATATCCCCATATCCCGTAATTTGTCTTGCATTTCTGTGGATAGACTTGGTTCAGCTGGGTGATTATTCCTTGGAGTTGCTCATGAGGTTGCAGCCAAATGGTGGCTGAGACTGGAAATATTCGAAGGTTCAACTGGGCTAGATGTACAAGATGAATCACTCATGTGACTGACCGTTGACACTAACAGCTAGGACTGTCTACTAATGTGTCTACATTTGACCTTTTCATCCTCCAATACAGTCTAGAATAAATATGGTGAGAATAGACATCCTTGCCTTCTTCCTGACATTGGGAGGAAAAGTATTCACTATTTTATCATTAGCAGTGTTGACAGGTTTAAGATTTGTATAGATGTCTTTCATCAGATTGAGGAAGTCTCCCTCTCTTCTTAGTTTGCTGAGAGTTTTTCTTGTGAATGGATGTTGAATTTTGTCAAAGCATTTTATTTTCATCCATCACAATTGCTATATGTTTTTTCTCCTTTAGTCTGTAATTATAAATTACATTGATTTTTTTGAATTCTAAGCCAGCTTTACATTCCTGGGATAAAATCTCTTTGGTCATTACGTATATCTTTTTTACATATTGAATTCAATTTGCTAACATTTTGCTAAGAATTTTTGTGTCTATGTTCATGAGAAATATTGAGATGGAGTTTTTTTTTTTTTTTTTCCTCCCATCAGGGTAATACTCATAGAGTTGAGAAGTACTCCCTTCTCTTGTACTTTAAAAAATATATATTTTGTATAGAATTGATGTTGTATTTTCTTTAAGTGTTTAGCAAAATTCACCAGGTGAAATCTGGGACCGGTATTTTCTTTATAGAAGGGTTTATAACTATAAATTAATTTAAAAATAGATCTAGAACTATTCTTTTTGTCTATTTCTTCTTTAATGAGCTTTCATAATTTGTGTTTTTCACAGATTTATCCATTTGATTTAAATTATGAAATTTCCTGACATGAACTTGTTCAAAATGTTCCCTTACTTTTATTCTAATTTTCATAGGATCTGTTGTAATATCACCCTTCTCATTACTAGTATTGATCATTTTTCAATTTGTTAATCTTTTAAATATACACCTTTTGATTACGTTAAATTTTCTCTTTCAATTTTGTTTCCTCTTTGATTGATTTTCCTACTCTTATCTTTGTTATATCCTGTGTTCTGCATCTTTGGTTTTAATTTTCATTTCTTTTTAAAGATTAATATGAAAGCTTAAGTCAATAATTTGAGAATTTTTTCCAGTATTCACATTTAATGTTATAAATTTCTTTTTAAGCATGGTTTTTAGCTGTATCCCACATTTTTTGTAACTTTTTTTTATTGTGGTAAGATATACATAGCATAAAGTTACCATTTTAACCATTTTAAATGTATAGTTCTGTGGCATTAAATACATTCACATTATTCTGAAACCATCACCCCCATTCAGAACTTTTCCATCTTCCTCAACTGAAATTCTGTACCTGTGAAACACTAACTCCTATTCCCCCTCTTCCAAGTCATTGGCAACAATCATTTTACTCTCTGTCTCTGTGAGTTTGACTACTCTAGGGACCTTATATAACATGAATCATACAATACATGTCCTTTTGTGACTGGCTTATTTTACGTAGCATGTGTTCAAGGTTCATGCTGGTTGTACCATGTGTCAAACTTTCTTTTTAAAGCTGAACAATATTGCATCGTATGTACATTTTTGTTTATCTATTCATCTGTTGATGGACATGAGTTGCTTCCACGTTTTAGCTACTCTAAATAATGCTGCTATGAACGTAGGTATGTCAATAACTATTCAAGGTTTGGGTATATACCCAGAAGTGGAATTGTTGGATCACATGGTAATTCCATGTAATTTTTTTGAAGAATCACCATAACATTTTCCATGGTAGCTATTCCAGTTTACATTCACACCAGCAATGTACAAGTCCAATTTCTCCACATCCTTGCCAACAGTTGTTATTTTCTGTTTTTTGTTAGTTTTTGTTAGTTACTTTGTTTTATAATGGTCACTTAAGAGGTGTGGAGTGGTATATCATTGTGGTTTTGATTTGCATTTTCCTAATGACTAGTGACGTTGAGCATCTCTTCATATGCTTATTGGCCATTTATATACATTTTTCGAGAAATATCTATTCAAGTCCTTTGCTCAGTTTTAAATCAGGTTGTATGTTTTTGTTGTTATTGAGTTGTAGGAATTCCTTATATACTCTGGATATCGATCCCTTATCAGATATGTGATTTACAAATATTTTCTCCCAGTCTCTGGGTTGTCATTTCAATCTGTTGTGAGTGTCCTTTGATGCACAAAGTTCTTAATTTTGATGAAGTTGGACAAAGTCTATTTTTTCTTTTGTTGCCTGTGCTTTTGGTGTCATAGCCGAGAAATCGTCGTCAAATCTAATATCATGAAGATTTGCCACTGTTTTATTCAAAGAATTTTATAGTTTTAGCTCTTATGTTTAGGTTGTTCATCCGTTTCTGGTTATTTTTTGTATATAGTGTACGGTAAGGGTCCAGCTTCATTCTTTTACGTGTGGACACCCAGTTTTCCCATCACTATTTATTAAAAGGCTCTTTTCCGCATTGAATTGTCTTGGCATCTTTGTTGAAAATCATTTGACCATATATGCAAGGATTTATTTTGGGGATCTCTGTTTAGTCTACTGTTTATGTATCTGTTGTTATGCCAGTACAACATTGTTTTGATGACTGTGGATTTGCAGTAAGTTTTAAAATCAGGAAATGTGAGACTGCCAACTTTGTTCATTTTTTTCAAGATTGTTTTGGCTGTTTGAGCGCCCCCTTGACATTTCATAGGAATTTTAGGTTAACTTTTTCTATTTCTTCAAAAACATGTCATTGAAATTTTGGTAGGGATTGCATTGGACCTGTAGAACACTTTGGGTAATAGTGACATCTTAACAATATTAAGTTTTGCAATCCATGAACAGAATCCATTCCATTTTTTAAAATCTTTAATTTCTTTCAGCAACATTTTATAGTTTTCAGTGTACAAGTCTTTTGTCTCCTTGGTTAAGTTTATTCCTATTTACTTTATTGTTTTTGATGTTATTGTAAATGCAATTAAAAAATTCCTTTTCAGTTTGCTCATTTTTAGTACATAGAAGTGCAATTGATTTTTGTGTGTTGATTTTATATCCTGCAACTTTTGCTAAATCCATTTGTTCTGAGGTGTGTGAGTATGTATGTGTGTGTGTATAATTTAAGATTTTCTACCCTAAAGATCATGATGTCTGCAAGCGTAATTTCACTTCTTCTTTTCCAATTTATATGCTTTTTATTTATTTTTCTTGCCTAATTGTACTGGCTAGGACTTTCAGTACTATGTTGAATAGAAGTGGTGGAAGCAGGCATCTTTTTCTACTTCCTGCTCTCAGAAGAAAAGCTTACATTATTGCATATGATATTGGTTGTGGGTTTTTTATATATGGCTTTTATTATGCTGAGATAATTTACTTCTATTCCTAATTTATTGACTATTGTTTTATCATGAACAGGTATTGAATTTTTTTCAAATACTCTTTTATTGCATCAATTGAGATGATCATGTGTTTTTACCCCTTCATTTTGTTAATGTGGTGTATTACATTGATGGATTTTTGTACATTAAACTATTCTTGCATTCCAGGAATAAATCTCACTTGGTTTTGGCATATAATCCTTTTAATATGCTATTGAATTCAGGTTTCTAGTATTTTGTTGTAGATTTTGGCATCGATATTCATAAGGGATATTGGTCTCTAGTTTTCTTTTCTTGTAGTGTCTTTGTCTGACTTTGATTTGAGCATGTTGGTCTCATAAAATGAGCTAAGAAATGTTCCCTTCTCTTCAATTTCTTGGAAAAGTTTGAGCAGTTTTGGTGATAATTCTTCTTTAAATGTTTGCTGGTATTCACCAATGAAAACATCTGGCCCTGAGAATTTCCTTATTGGGAGGTTTTGGATTAGTGATTCAATCTCCTTATGAGTTATAGGTCTATTCAGATTTTTTACTTCTTTATAATTCAGTTTTGGTAGGTTGTTTGTTTCTCAGATTTTGTCTCATTCATCCAGGTTATCCAGTTTGTTGCCATATAATTGTTCATAGCACACTTTTTTTTTTTTTAACTTCTGTGACATTTGTAGTCCCCTCTTTCATTTATGATTTTGGTTATTTGTCTTCTTTCTTTTTTTCTTAGTGAGTCTAGCTAAAGTTTTGTGGGATTTTTTTTTTCAATTTTTTATCTTTTATCTTATCAAAGAGCCAATTCTTGGTTTTATTGATTTCTTCTATTGTTTTTTCTATTTTCTACTTTCTTTATCTCTTCTATAATCTTTATATTATTTTTAATCTTTATTATTTCCTTCCTCCCACTATCTTTGTGCTTAGTTTGTTTTTCTTGTTCTAGTTCTTTTAGTTGTAAAGTTGGTTTTCAATTTGAGACCTTTCTCTTCTTTAATGTAACATTTACAAGTATAAACTTCCATCTGAGCACTTCTTTGACTACATGCCACAAATGTTGACATGTTGTGTTTTCATTTTCACTTGTCTAAAGATATTTACAAATTTCCCTTCTGATCTCTTAATTGGCCCACTTGTTGTTTAAGAGTGTGTTCTTTAATGTTTATTGTTCCCTCTATACCCAGTTTCTGGAGCATTTTTATTATAAATGGATGTTGAATTTTGCTAAAAGCTTTTTTTGCATCTATTGAGATGATCATATGGTTTTTATTCTTCAGTTTGTTAATGTGTGTATCACAATGATTGATTTGTATATATTGAACCATCCTTGTATCCTTGGGATAAAACCCACTTGGTCATGGTGTATGATTCTTTTAATGTATTGTTGGATTTGGTTTGCTAATATTTTCTTGAGGATTTTTGCATCTATGTTAATCAGGTATATTGGCCCATAATTTTATTTTTTTTTATGGTATCTTTCTCTGGTTTTGGTATCAGGGTGAAGCTGGCTTCATAGAATGAGTTTGGAAGTGTTCCTTCTGCTGCAATTTTTTGGAATAGTTTGAGAAGGATAGGTGTTAACACTCGCTGGTGGGTGGGGCTGGGGCCCTGGGGCATTCTGGGGCTGGTGCCTGTCCAATGGTGGGTAGAGCTGGGTCCCAGGGGTCTCTGGTGGGAAAGGCTGTGTCCAGGAATGGCTGTGGGCTCTGGGGGTCTTAAGGCATCCTCTCTGCTGGTGGGTGGGGCTCTGTCCCTGCCCAGTTAGTTGCTTGGCCTGAGGCTTTCCAGTTCTGGTGCCTGCAGGCTGGTGGATGGGGGCAGGGCTGGATCCTGAGGCCAATAAGCTGGAGAGAATTCCAACGTGGCGCTTATCAGCACCAGTGTCCACAGGGTAGAACGAGCTCCCTAAAATGGCTGCTGCCAGTGTCTATGTCCCCAGGGTGACCTCCAGTTGCCTCCTGCCTCTCTAGGAGACACTCTGAGATCAGCAGGTGCGTCTGACCTAGGTTACTCTCAAATTATTGCTTCTGCCCTGAGTCCTGGAGCGCGTGAGATTTTGTGTGTGCTCTTTAAGAGTGGGTTTTAATTTCCCACAGTCCTCTGGGTCTCCTGAAAGTGAGCCTTGCTGGCCTTTAAAGCCAAATGTTCTCAGTGCTCATCTTCCCAGCGCAGGACCTGTGGCCTGGGGAGCTTGATGTGGGCCTCGGACCCCTCACTCCTGGGGGACAACCTCTACAATTGTAATTATTTTTCCTTTAATGGGAAAACCCCATTTCCTTTAATGGGAAAACCCCACCTGGGGTTTTGGGTCTTGACTATACTGTGACTCTGTACCTCCTACCCATCTTGTTGTGATTCATTTTTTATAACTTTAGTTGTAGAAGAGCTTTTCTGGTAGATTCTCTTCTTTTTCATTGATAGTTGTTGCATAAATAGTTGTAATTTTGCTGTGTTCCTGAGAGAATGTGAGCTCAGAGTCTTTCTACTCTGCCATCCTGGGAACTCCTCCTCCAATCCATTCTTTATACTGTAGCCCATGTGACATTTGCATAAGGCAAATCAGATTAGTTCACTTTACTTTTCCTCCCTAGGTTAGCTCATCTGCTAACCTAGGATCAGTTACAAACTGCACACAGATTATATATATATATATATATATATATATATATATATATATATATATATATATATTTTATAAAGTCAGAGCTTACTGCATAATTGACATTTCTATTTATCTCTCTCAGTATCAGCTAAATTTAACATATTTCAGGCTGAACTCATGATTTCCCCAAGTCTGATGCAGAGTTCACATCTCAGTAAATGACAGCATCATTCACCTGGTTATGTGATATATTATCCATCAAAGTCCTGTTATTTTGATACTTACTGCTTCTTTTTGCTTATCTTCACTGCCATCATCAAAGTGCAAGGCACAGTCATCTCTTTTCAGTTTCAAAACTGCTGTTTCCAAAGGCTCCCACGCCTCCCTTGCTCTGTTCTTCATACTATAACAAGACAGATCTTTTCAGGAGTCACATTACATCATGTATCTGTTGTATCTCGTTTAGCACGCAGATTAAAAACTCCCTATCTTCCTGTTACTCACACAATGAAAACTTCAGTTCTCATCACTTGCATACAAGCCCTGGATGGGGATATTCCTTCCTCTTTCTCCAGCCTTATCTCTTTCCATACTTTCTTGAGCTTCTGGGGCTCAAGACATCTGATCTTCTTTTGGTCTCTTAGTCAAGCCATGCAGCATCCCTACTCAAGGTCCTTATTCAAGCTTTTCCCATTGCGCTGCACTCTTACAACTAACCTGCTTTCCTTAGTCATGGCTACTCTTCTTTTATATCTCAGCGCATTACCAATTCTTCACAGAAACCTCACAGTACTATACATGTCTCTTTCATGGCACTAATTTGGTTGCAGTGCTACATTTGTGTGTTAGTTTTTATTGATGTTTGACTCTCCCATTAGATAAGAGGCCTCTCCAAGAAAAAAGATTCAGTTCCAGATTTTATTCACTATTTTTTTAAATCCCATCATAGGAAGGTGTCTGGCACATAGTCCTTTAAATGTTCAATAAGCACTTGTTGAATGAATGATTGAATAACTTGTAATATTAATAAGTGCTTTCTATGTGTTAGGCATTGTACTAATCACTCAGTGACTCCCTATTGCCGTCAGGATGAAATACAAATTCCTTAACATAAGAGCAATGCCCTTCGGGAGGTGGCCCCCACCTAGCACTCCAGCCACATCTCTCAATGTTTCTCAGTTTCCGCTCTTTTAATTCTCAGCCTCTTTACTCCAGGCATACCAAACACCTGCCAGTTCCCAAACATGTTATAGTTCCTCCTCTTAGCCTTTGCATATACTTCTTCCTGTAAACCTTTCTCACTATTCTGGTCAAATTTAAAACATTTTAGAATTTTGTTCTGAATTTCCCTTTTGGAAGCAGGTTCCTCTGAACTCTCAGAAAGGATTTCATGGCCTCCTGAGAGACTCTACAGTACCCTATTCTCACATATTGAGTAGTATTCTTTATTCTTTTTTTTTTTTGTGGTACGCGGGCCTCTCACTATTGTGGCCTCTCCCGTTGCGGAGCTCCGGACGCACAGGCTCAGTGGCCATGGCTCACGGGCCCAGCTGCTCCGCGGCATGTGGGATCTTTCCGGACCGGGGCATGAACCCGCGTCCCCTGCATCAGCAGGCGGACTCTCAACCATTGCGCCACCAGGGAAGCCCATATTCTTTATTCTTGATTGACATTGTGCATTTACTTCTTGGTCTTTGTGAAATTTCATTACCACAGAGATTCTATCTCATCTATCATGTTGCCCCAGTGGGGGCCAGAGAACCATAGACGCCTATTCAGCTTGAACAGCTCACATCCTTCCACTAAGTCCTGTGCTCCTGGAATGGACTCTATATATTGAAAGCCCTTCCGCTCCAGCAGGATTCTTTGGCAGGGCTAACTTGCTTGGGTCACTGAGTAGCAGACTGGGGAATCTTAGCATTCCTGATATGGGTCAGAATCATGCTCAATACGAATCCCCTATCTACCTTACCTCTTTTTAGCCTTCTCTTTTTCCTTTTGCATTCCTGAACGCAAACAAACAGGTCAGCCATTGCCTAGTTCCTGTGGCGGAAGACAATTGACTCTGTGTTCCTTTAGCAAGCACTCATATCCAGGGCTGTCAAACCCCACACCCATGGCATCAGTTATCAGCCAGTACTGCCACAACTGTCATGAATTTTTTCTGCTTACATGTGCTGAGGGATTTAGTCTAGGAGTGTATATGTATTTTAAGAAATATACTGAGAATCTCAGAAATTCCAAAGATCTTTAATATCCTAAAAGAGATGACATTTGAATGGCAGAATTCAGGTGTTATGTCAGTTTTAGGGGATGTTTCAGAGTGGAATGCCTCTGAAGTCATTTCAAGGACTAACCCTGCCTAGGAGTCCCTTTCTGGCTGTGACAGCCATGTAGATGTTCCTCGCAAGGTCCTCCTTAAAAAAAGGACTCTTTACTTACTTGTGGGATGTGATCAGCTGATAGCTTTCAACTATTAGCATTGTCAGGGTATGCCTCATTTCTAGCTCTGGTCATGCTGTTCTCAGGCTGGATTGTGGCCAAAGGCTGCAGCGCAGTGGTACAAAGGCCTAACCATTTCTGCCCGTTTTGGGATTTCTCTGATGGGCCGTTTTTGCTCTGGAGTGCCCTGTTGGGATGGCAAAGCATCATTAGATTGGCATCTCCCTGGTAGCTCTCTCCTCTGTCCAGTATTGCTTCCTCCCTTTTCCTTTCACAGATATTATTTGTCAATAACCCTTTGTACTCTTAACTCCATATCAATGTCTACTTCCTTGAGAACTCACAGTCAGTGACACTGGCTGTATAGAGTGTGAGTAATAACAGTGCATGCAGCTGGTATCTTGGTGGTATGATGGGCTAGAAGGCAAGGGTGGGGAAGTATTGATACTATCATTGCCTCCCTCACCTTGGATACTGACAATCAAAAATGAAGTGTAGGGTCTCTGTTGGGGAGAGGAATAGCATAGGCAGACTTGGGGCTGTCACTGGTTTGACTGTACTCCAGGACCTGTTGTATTTCACACAACTCTGGAGCTGCTGTGGAAAGAGTTGAGTCTAGAAATGTAGCTTGAGGTCAGCCTTGGGTATCATGCCAGACAGTGTGGGTTTTATTTTATAAGGAGTTACTGCATGGAAACAAGGTCATGCTTAATGTACTTTGTGGGTTTATCTGGTTTGGGCTCACATTGGGACTTGTGCATTAAATCTATCTAAGCAGAAGCTAATTAATAATCAGGTACTTTGGATTTGAGTTTACCTTGGAAATTTGATCTTTAAATATAGGATTAAGTGGGAAGAGGAAGCACATTTCAGGCTTTGAGGTCAGCTGGGTTAATGCCCTCTGATCCTCCTACAGCCTGTCAGCTTCCTCCCTGGCACAGAAGTCCCAGATTCTTTAGGGATGACACATGGGCAACGCTGTGACCAAATGCATACTACATTCCAGGTGGGGCTCTTTCCTGAGTCCCTTCTACTTCCTGATCCGAGGAATGTAGCTGAAGAAACATCTAAAAGAAGATCAGAAATTAGGATTGCCAGATTTAATAACAGCAACAAAAAAACCATCCTGTATATTTATGTACACATATATAGCAGACGCATAGTAAAATATATTCATTGTTTACATGAAACTCAAATTTAACTAGATATTTGGTAGTTTATCTGGCGACCCTACCTGAGCCCTCTCCTCTCTGCTTTCACTTTGGGAGCCTAGGTGTAGCTTTAAAGAAAACCAGGCCCTTTAAGGCCCTTTCCATACTTTTGGACTTCCTTCTGCTCCTAATTGATTTCCAAAGTTAGCACTACTTCCCCATATACCACTCAGCCCCCAATCCCAAAGGGCCCCACCGCAAGGTCTTCAGAACTCTCCCCCACAAGGCCACTCCGCACCACCTGTGCACCTGCACTTCCTCAGAACAGAATGATAGGAACAAAAAGGAACAAAAAGAAACTACAAATTCGAGAATGCACGTGGCATAACTTTGTATCTTGGTGGTGGCGTGGCACGTACTACTTCCATTCGGTTGTGTATCTTTGTCTAATGTTCTCTGTTTACATTCTGTCAGTCACTTTCAAAAGTGGAATTGGGCTTCCCTGGTGGCGCAGTGGTTGAGAGTCCGCCTGCCGATGCAGGGGATACGGGTTCGTGCCCCAGTCCAGGAAGATCCCACATGCCGCGGAGCGGCTGGGCCCGTGAGCCATGGCCTCTGAGCCTGCGCGTCCGGGGCCTGTTGCTCCGCAACGGGAGAGGCCACAACAGTGAGAGGCCCGCGTACCGCAGGAAAAAAAAAAGTGGAATTAATTGGGCATTTCTGCAAATGGCTGACTTTTATTAGATTTATTCCTTTTTTTTTGGCATGAAGACTTTTCATTCTATGGAATGAAAACCCATATTGCCAAGTGGTACAAATGAAATGATCATATGTCTTGTTCATTAAAATAAATGTATTTTTTGAAAACTTGTTTTAGGTATTGTGACTGATGCTGAAGATGTAGAGATGATTAAGAAATGGTACTCCTTTCCAGAAATTCCTGGTGTGGTTCGCCGCTCAAATTCTGGTATTATTATGCCTTCAGTATCCAGCTTTATGCTAGTCTTCCGAAAGATCTTTGACAATGACCTCAATGTGTTTCAATTGACAAAATTTTTTATCCTTTATTTTAAAATCTGTTTTTTTTGCATTAAAATAGAAAACGAAACGCGCTCCTTTTAAATGCCAATCACTAATCTTTTAAAATTTCAGAACAAATTTTGAGGATTAACCTGTTCTCACCATCACTACCATTTGTTTATTTAATCTAGGCTACCACTGCATAATTGTTTTTGACAGTTACAACTTGGTTTTAAATTACTGACTTTCGCCTGAGTTTTAGCCCATTGTCTTAGTTGCTGCTCCTTATAGACACAACAAGTGTTCTAATGTGTGAAACTCGTTTTCCATTTCTATGGCACACCTTTCGTGGATTTTTGATGTATCTACTGCTAAGGCTAATGTGCAGGTGAATGAGGAGAGGCAATTAGTGTTTTGGTTAAACCAAACTTTGGAAATTTAGAAGGCAGACAGAATGAAGCTTGGTGCAGATGGGTATATGTTTAAAAGGAATCAAGTTTAAAGATAGGTCTGAGGGGGCTTCCCTGGTGGCTCAGTGGTTGGGAGTCTGCCTGCCGATGCAGGGGACACGGGTTCGTGCCCCGGTCTGGGAAGATCCCGCATACCGCGGAGCGGCTGGGCCCGTGAGCCATGGCCACTGGGCCTGCGTGTCCGGAGCCTGTGCTCCGCGACGGGAGAGGCCACAGCGGTGAGAGGCCCGCGTACTGCAAAAAAAAAAAAAAAAAGATAGCTATGAAAGAAAGAAGAATTATTCAGTTACTGGTTAACACTTATCCACTTAAGCCAGCTGTGCTCACTTGATTTGTTTGAACTTCAGTCTTTATTTTTTTGTCTTCCTGACAGTCTTTAGTGTCCCAAGTAAAGGTGTAGAAGAGGAGGACTTAAATAATCCTCATCAGGGAGTTGGGAATGACTGTTTTCACATTTCTTGCACCTGATCAAGGCATTAAGTCGTAATATACAAACAATTACCATTCACATTAGGACTACAAAAGAACCTCATTACTATATGTGCTAATTATTTCCTTTGGTGTGATTATAGTCCTTAACTAGGCTATAGTTATCATATGTCAATACTACCGGTCCTCCTGCGGCCTCTCTCCATAGCACCCTTGGCAGAAGTGAAGAGAAAGCTGCAGTATTCTGTGCACTTCTTGTCAGACTTCTTTTTGCTTCTCACTCCCCTCCCAGCACTCACAATCTTACCACCATCAAGATCACTCTCAATATTAGTCTGTCTAGGCTGGCTGCTCTCTAACATAAACCCCCAAATCCCCGAGTTTTAACAGAATAGTGTTTATTTCTCTCCTACATAACAGTTAAATACAGGTGGTTTCCTAAGTGGTGATTCCAGGGCTTAGGCTGCTGCACCTTGTGGTGTCATCCTCCAGCAGAGACTTGGGGGCCTCTGGATCCTCTGTGCCTATACTGTGGGTAGGGGAAGAAAGAGTATGGAAGACTGTGGGAAGTTCATCTGGTTTCCTGGAAGGAGTGTGTATTAGTTTCCCACTGTTGCTGTAACAAATAACCATAAACTTAGTGACTTAAAGCAAGATAAGCTTATTAATTTACAATTCTGCAAGTCAGAATTCCTAAAATGGAAGTGTTAAAAGGAGAAAATTCCAAGCCATGCTGTCTGAACTCACTTTAAATGTAGGAGTCCAGATCTCAAATGGATTCTTAGTGCTGTGCCCAGTAATTCTACTGCATTTTCCTATTCCAGTGACTCTCAACCTTTAGTAAGCATCAGAGTCACTTGGAGGGCTTTACAAAACACATATTGTAAGTTTCTGATTCAGTTAGTCTGGGTGGAGCTGGAGAATTTTCATTTCTAACAAGTTTCTAGATGCTGCTGCTGCTGCTGGTCTGATGACCACACATCAAGATCTGCTACCATAGTCCATTCATTCTTGCATTTTTCTAATTACTTCACATCTCCTCTAGCCTCATTACCAACACCTCTTCTATTATCCGCACTTTCAGTTGGTGGTGACCTTGAATCCTGCATCAGTGCTTCTCAGACTGTGAGTGGGGAAGGATTTTTCTTTTTTATTTCTAGTCTGTTGCTCTTTTTTATGATTTCTAAATTTAAAAAGTTTTCAATCTGCTACTTTTTAAAAATACTATAAGTATTTATTCTGATGTGCAGAAAAAGGAAAAGAAGAAAACAAGAACAGACCAAAAAAATGAACCTTAGATTTTTAATATTAGATTCAACAGACATAAGAATACTCTGACAATTTGTCATAATGCTTTCTAAACACATACTCTCAATTATGTCCTCATTTTATTGGGAGCCAGAAAACAATGGGTGGTGGACCAGTGCCTGTCCGTCGGCCACAGTCTACTGACACTGCTCCATATCCCTGAAAACAGGGAAGTCAGAAGAGGCCTCTCTCATACCCATCACACATATCTACCCATGCATCCTTCCCAAATATTCTCCCTTACTGGATATAAACTATCAATGCTCTTATAAAGGATTAAATGCTTTTATCTACTCCATGAAATTGTTCAAGGAATTATTTTTTCTTTTTCTCAAATTCCTTTTGTTTTCTTCATTACATTCCCATCAGAAAAACAACAACAACAAAGAACCAGTGGTACTTTTTTTTTTTTTTGAATAAAGGTTATTCAGGGTCTTGTTGAGGACTATAAACTGGGAGATAGCCTCTCAGATAGCTCTGAGGGACTGCTCCAAAGATGTAGGGGGGAAGCTAGTTTATATGTGATTTTTGTTAGGGAGTACATGCAGTTGAGTATACATCTTGGTGAAAAATTACTGAGAGTCACCAAGAACAGATATCTCAAGTTAATGATTATAGTGCTTTTCTATGTATAGCAAGGTACTTTTTCCCCTGTTTAAAAAAATAGACTTTCTAGACCTCATATTTCTCTCTAGATAGTTCTTTTACAGCAAAACTCTTCAGAAACACTCATAGTCATAAAAAACCCCAGCGCTGTCATGGGAACTACAGATCCTTCAACCTATCTGAAATGCTGGTCCAGAATTAAATGACCTTGTGTTGCTATAGTGCTCACCTTTTGTGGGTAGATGGCTGCTAAGGCATTTGTCTGTCTTCATGAATATGTCTTTCACCAACTCCCCACTCAATTCCCTCACCCTCCCACCACCAGTTAAGTAAGGCTGAGGCTTGTAGTTCAGTCATTGTGGTTGCCTTCAATACATCATTACTGGAAACACAAACTGAGCTGGACCCAGCACCAAACCTAATGTCATCTAACCACTTACCTCCCAAGAGACTCAGTTAATTATCGTTTCCCACAAAGCTTTCTTTGCAATTTCTGCCTTAATCTGAGACAATTTCAATGAATGTTTCAAAGGTGATTTCATTAGACAATGTCAAGCATTGAATACAAATCAAGATCTATTGCAGTTATTGTTTTCCTTTCCTCTGCTCTGTAATACCTGTATTAAGAGTAATCATTTGTCTGGCATGGTTTATCTTTGCATAGTCTTGACACTCACTGCCTTCTCAACTTTTATCTTCACACATGCAGATTTTTCTTATTTTAAATATAATTTGGCTAAGGTGGTTGTTGCTTTTGTCTTGTGAAAATTTACAGAATTGTCATCTCGTACCTTGACTTTTTTCCTCATTCTTATCCAGTTTCCCCCATTTTCTCAAGATGCTGTATTATCTTTGAAGTGCATTAATGTGATTTATTCTACCTTCTTCACATTATCTATTTGTTTGATAAAGGAATCACCTCTCTGTTTTGCTGCCTTCTCTCCCTCACCAAGACATATTTTCTTTCGCCTTCTCAGGATCCACTTCCATTTCTGAGTCCATCTTGACCTGACTGTGAGCAAAGGGATGTGTGATTTCCACATAGCATTCCTACCAACTTTGACTTTTGTAGCTATGGGAGTGGGAGGAGGTCGTAAAAAGTACTTTAGAGGCTGTAAGTCTCTGTTAATCTTGTTCTTTTCTTTCCTGAAGATTTGTCAGCAGATACACAAGACGGGCCTAGTGTACTGCTCTCCTTGACCTAGAGTAAGGAGCGCAAAGGATCCCAGTCATGCTGGGCAAGGAGGAATTTGGCTTTTTTCGTATTTGCCTTTCACCTAAAGCCTCAAGGATAAGTCTGATATAGCAAGGATGAGAGCTGTTCATCAACTTGCCTAAGTTAGGGTACCTAACTTATCCTGATTTGCCTGGGCCTTATCCAGTTTTAACTCTGAAAGTCCTGTCTCTTGGGAAACCCCTCAGTCCCAGGTAAACCTGGACAGTTGGTTACCATATATGGTTCAGAAGCCTCCTGTTCTCTTCCGGATATGGACGACCAAAGACCTCTCCTGGCAATGTGCTTTCAGGAGTGTGCTTCCTTCTTTGTCAAACTGAAGCTTCAGAGCTGTCCTCAATTTGTGTCTGTGTATATGTAGAGGGTAGGTGGGTGTGAGACAGTGAGAGAGGGTCAGAGGTTGGCAAGCAAGGAGAGACAAAAAGATCTTCATAATATGAATAACATAAAGATATGGGGACTTCTCTGTTTCCACCAAATTTTGCATCAGGTCATTACAAATCTTCCATCAGGGATTTACTATGCAACATCTCTGCTGCAAACCTCACTATCGATGCTTATATATGAAATGGCAAAACTCCTTTGGCCTGGGCCAAACAGGAATGGATGGGAAGCCCTTCTTCTCTCCTCATGTTCTTCCAGCTCAGGGAAGTACTAGGGAAGAAACTTCTACCTCTCTCTCTACCATTTAGTAGCTCTTCCTCAAGGGAGAGGTAGTGGCTACTTTGGTTGTCCAGAAGCTAACATTTATAAGGCTATATTTTACATTGCAGTGTTACTTTTGACCTCTAAAGTTGTCGACTGTCTCCATCCCATTTCTGTCTTTCACTGTCTTCCTCCTGAATCTTTAAGAGGGCCAAGGGCTATCTTCAATGTCTCTCTGCAGGTGGTAAGCTTCTCTGCTTGCAAGTGGGTAAGAAAACAGGCAAGAAATCTACTCTTCAGAGAAATTCTCCTCTTGGTTGGATTCTAAACTCTATATAAGATGGTGTAGTGATTGTAGCATTAAGTTCAAGTTATATTTTTTAGTCCAGTTTTTACCAGAGAGTACACACATTGAGGCTCTTGGATGTTGGAGGCCACTAATAGAGTTGATCCCAGTTAAGCAGCAGCAGCAAAGGGACAGGTACCCTTAGCTAGGAGAAAAGGACAAGTCCTTGGGAAAGGTTTTTTATTATTCATTCAACTTAGAGGCAAGCTGATTTACCACTAATCTATTTACTATCTCTATAGTTTTGTCTTTCCAGAATGCCATATGATTGGAATCATATAGTACATAGCCTTGTCAAATTGGCTTCTTCCTCTTAGAAACAAACACTTGAGGTTCATCTATGTCTTTTCATGGCTTCAAACCTCCTTTATTTTTATCATTGAATAATATTCTATTGTATGAATGTACCACATTTTGTTTATCCATTTACCTATTGAAGGACATCTTAGTTGCTTTTGGTTTTTGGTTA
The DNA here is from genome assembly GCF_963455315.2 of Globicephala melas. Taxonomy (NCBI): domain Eukaryota; kingdom Metazoa; phylum Chordata; class Mammalia; order Artiodactyla; family Delphinidae; genus Globicephala; species Globicephala melas. The sequence goes on from NC_083325.1 coordinate 77,571,418, forward strand.
TCATGAACAAAACTACTATAAATATTTGTATTCAGATTTTTGTGTGGACATAGGTTTTAAAATCAGTTGGGTAAATATATAGGAGCGTGATTACTAGATAGTATGGTAAGACTGGGTTTAGCTTTATAAGAAGCTGCAAAATTGTCTTTCAAAATAGTTGTTTCATTTTGCAATAAATGAGAGTTTCTGTTGCTTTGCATCCTGGCCAGAAGTTGATATTATCAGGCATTTGGATTCTGGCCATTTAAACAGGTGTGTGGTATGGTTTTTATGAAAGAAAAATACACGTACATTTGTCAGTTCCCCAGTGAGCCTTTGTTCTACATGTTTTTTAGAATAAAGACTTAGAAAGCTCTATGTCAGTATGTCTAGCTGTGGGTACATGCCAGTCTTGAGAAAGGCATTTCTAGGATTGGGCCAGGAACTTGACATAGACTGGAAAAATCCAGCTCAATTGATCCAGACTAGAGGGTAAGAACTCAAATGCATATTGAAACCAGCAAGGTATATTCTTCAATGAAGTGGACGCCCTAGAAGACAATAATGGTGGATGGTGTTGCAAACTGGGAGAGGCATGTCTTGTCCAAGTTTGGAATAACTACTCTGTTCCAACTTCTTGTTGCCACAGGAAATCAGTCATAGTGTGACCAAATCTTCTAATTTTCCAAGAGACTTGGGAATCTGAATTTTATATGAAATCTCCTGCTTTATAAATGCGGGGATCTAATTAAAATCCTCTTGAAATGCTCTTCAGGGAAAACAAACAGAGGCTCAAGCCTCTAGGTTGCCATCGCTGATTGATGTATTTGTAAGTAAAGCATAACTGACCCTGGAAGACATTTTTAAAGGGTTTTCAATCTGGGAAGTTTCATGGTCTGAATTATATTTAAAAAAATACTCCTGAAAATGTCTTGGAGAAATTCAATGGATCTCAAATAGAGAAAACATTTAATGCTATTGGCAAGAGATTGTGCCACTTGGACTAGAGTTTTGGCAGTATAATTTGGAATTGGACAATTTATGGGAAATTTGAGAAGTAGATGCATTTGGTGGTAGATTGGATAGAGATAGGTTAAAGCAGGAATATGGATCAAAATTCATTCTACATGGGGAGCAAGAAAATTTTATTAAAGTGGAGGAGAGAACAAGGTATGTGGTATTATAATCTCCATTTTACAGGTAAGAAAACTGAGATCTTGAGAGATTAAGTAACTTGCCAAAAATCACACAGAATAAAAAAATCAGACCCAGGACTTCTGATTCTTAATTCAGGATTACTGTCTCTACCTCATGATCCCTAACGTGTTTTCATTGTTTTGACTTGAAGTGAATGATAGACGGAGTTGCTGAATGATTTTGTTTAGGTGCAGCACTTGGTAGAAACAGTAGTGCCCCATTGATTCTGATATCCTCTAAACTGGAAAAGGAATGAAGAATCATGAGTACTTATCCACACCCAAGGTTACAGAAGAAAATTATACTGATGGAGTGAAGAATTACAGGTTCACAAACCTACTCTTATGCTGTGAAGGAAAGGAAAGATAGTGAAGAAAGTGAGAAGAAGACAATTGCATGGGGTATTAAACTGCTAGTGCAAGAAAACTGCAAGTTATATTTTTATTTATCTGTTCTAATTAATGTCTAAGAACTTTGAGAGATTAACATTGGGCTGCTTCTGTGCCGTCTGGCTTCTATATTTCTAAATTAGAATCAGACAGTTGCTCCCATGAAGGATATGTGGACTGATAGAAACAAAGATGTGCTATGTAAGAGAGAGATTTACAAAGCAGCTGAATGGAAGAGGAGGAAATAAGTAGGAACAGAGCTCTCATCTGAGAGATGGCTTCTCTTCTGGAAACATGTAACCAGCTTGGTTCTCTAAAGTGAGTGCTTCAGACCACGGAGAGAGTCTCTCTGCTCCTAACATGGGTCATAAGCCTAGACACTCAGATAAGCATGTGGTATATGGGCTGCATTGAGTCTATTGGAAATACCTACTCAGTAATAAAGAAGGAGAGTGCTTCAGGGAGAAGAGATGAAGGGAGATGATACTCTTTGTTCAGGTAAATGCCTTCATTAGCTATTTGAAGTTGGAGGATGAGACCTTAAAACCACGGATTGGTTGGAGTCCAGAAATCAGGAGGGACAGCTATATCTCTTTGCTTTGCAAATGAAAAGAAATGTACGCCTGCATCTTAGCAAAGGAGAGGCGGAGGGAGGAGCAAGGGGAAAAGGGAAGTGTTGCCTAAAATGACAGAGATAGTTGAGTGATATTAAAAGAGGAGGAATGTTTAATACTTAATTTTAAATGTCATTATCATGACCATGTAAACCAACTTCCCCCTGTGCCAGTGTGTCAATGTTTAGTAAAATCTGCTACTCAGCTCTATTAGTTTCCTGGGGCTTCTGTAACAAAGTACCACAGAAATGGGTGACTTAACAGAAATTTGTTGTCTCACAGTTCTGGAGGCTAGAAGTATAAAATCAAGGTTTTGGCAGGGTTGATTCCTTCAGGGGGCTATGAGGTAGAACCTATTCCATTCGTCTCCCTTAGCTCCTGATAACCTTAGGTATTCCTTGGCTTGTATACGTTGATTTCCCTGCATCTTCACGTCATCATGCCTCTATATGTCTCTGTTTCTGTGTCCAAATTTCTGTCTCTGTGTATAAATTTTTCTTATTAGGGTATAGTCAGATTGGATTAGGATCCACCCTAATGACCTCATCTTAACTAGATCATCTGCAAAGACCCTATACTTAAATAAAGTCATATACACGGGTACTATGGGTTGACATTTCAACATATTATGTGGTGTGGGGGGCTGAAATTAGTGCATAAGAACAAGAAAAGTCTGTTTTGTATCTTCTATTTTTGTATTTATTCATTATTCATTTATTTGTTTGTTTATTACTGGAGTAAGATGAAGAGATTGTGATATCAAGGAAAGGGGGTGCATTCTACACCAGAGTCAACATATTGAATAACAGGGATACCACTGAGGGGATGATGGTATGATAAAAAAAAAGAAAAAAAGAAACAAAAAAACTCAACTAATATTATGGAAACCATGACTAAGATCAAGAATTGAGTCATAAACCAACTGCTCTCCTCCTTACCCCCGAGTGTATTACTGGAAAAAAAAAATGGGTTTGAGCCTTTTTCATAAGATAGAACACATCAAATAACACTCAGTTTATAATTTTTGTCAGCGAGCTTTCACTTTACAGCACTCAACTCTATTTTACACAAAATTCTTACTCTAAGATGCAGCCTAGCATGTTCGTACGATGGCTGCCAAAGAGTTTCATGATACAGGAGAAGACACACTAACCAACCTGGGGCTGTACTTATCCTTGGAATACCAGCCCAAAGTCAGAGGGAATTTATGAAACAATCCGGAGATTACCCTCATAGTTTAATCTCTCTCTCCATATTTCACACGGATCATGTTATATGCAGTATTTTGCAAACATTTTAGCTAAAAAAATCCTCTAGCCAATTAGGCATGAAAGAATCTTGGAAACCAAAATCTCTTGTGTCCTTACTTTCTTTGCATTTCTTGTTGTCCAGGAGGGCTTAGGAGTTCTACAGCAAATGTGCTTGCTATTGATCAAACAACTGAGCAAGAATTTTCAGGTGAATGGGCTCACACTGGGAGCCACAACATTAACAAACCTAATATGCAATGTGTAAGAGTGGGTATTCTCAGGCACTGGAGAGAAGGATTGTGAACTGTGAATAGGTACTATACTATGGAGATGCTGCAGTGCTACAGGATCTATGAGGCAGGGAGGGAAAGCCAACTGACAGGAAACCCATGAAACTGAATACACAGCCATCTGCAACCTCAAAATGTCAACTATCTCTCTCAATGACTTTGGGATATTTACTTATACTTGCATGTTACTTGAAGTCAGTAATATGGGTAGAATCTACTTAGAGTCTATGGAAGCAAGTTTTCTCAGAAGTATGGCTAGAACTGTCTGCATGTCAGCTTTTTTTCTGAACCGTGTACTAGCTCACTGAAGACCTCTGAATGTGTTTTATTTATTTATTTATTTTGGCAGTACTCAGGCCTCTCCCGTTGCGGAGCACAGGCTCCGGACGCGCAGGCTCAGCGGCCATGGCTCACGGGCCCAGCTGCTACGTGGCATGTGGGGTCTTCCCGGACCGGGGCGCGAACCCGTGTCCCCTGCATCGGCAGGTGGACTCTCAACCACTGCGCCACCAGGGAAGCCCCTGAATGTGTTTTAAAATAGATACACTGGTCCAAAGGACGATTGGAGTGAGTGGTTATCATTATTTATGGTATAATTCTGCTGCAAGAATATGAACTGCTATGTAGAACTGGGGGATTTCTCCAATTCCCTGATTAGTAAGGTTAATTTTAGGCAAAGGGGAGAAGGAGTTGGTGTTGCTTACTCTCAGGGAATATCCTGGGACAGAACACCAGCACTGGAAGCTCTAGCTCTGATTGGGGAAGAAGATGTTGGTGTGGGTTGGATTTAGCCACCTGAGGTTGAGTTCCTGACGGTTAAAGGACCTGGAGAGCAGAGGTGAATATGCTTTCCACCTACACCTTTGGGAGGAGGTAGTCCTCAGAACATGATTGGTGACCACACTCACAAATTGCTCTCTGTACTTGAGTCTTTGGGGCGTATGCTGGTAACGGCTCAGGACATTGTGATGGGGGTGATGGGGATGAACCCAGCCATGGAAGACAGTATTGCTCAGGTCCCCATGGGGAGTACCTGTGGAGCAGAATCCTGGACTTCTGATGAGAAGAATTACCCTTTGTTCTGACTATGGGAAATGATGATGGATGTTTCTAAGGAAACGTTGCTTATGCCAAGAGAATCTGGCTTGAATCATGTGGAAGCTGAGGCTTGGGAAGGATGAGAATATGCAAGTAGGCTGGAAAGCTAAGCCATCTATTTCTGTAGCAGTGATCCAGCTCATTGCTAGAGCTTCCCATTTCTTTTTTGGAGGTAAAGAGTCTGAGAGAGTAGACAGTGACCCAATATAATAATACTTCTTAGTGTTTGGAGGTCAGAGTTCCAGGAGAGAGTTCTGACTCCAAGAGTGAAGAGGAATGTTGGGAGACAAAGCTGGGCTTCAACCTACTGTCCTGGACAAATGAGAAGATAAACTTTCCCCGGGTTTGAAGAGACCCCATATGGATGTTATCACCGTAGAGGGGAGGGTGGGAAGAAATGTCTCCAGCATCCAGTAAGAAAATGAGGGTGGAAGTTTCCTAATTGGCCAAAGGAGGGAGGTGGGCAAGCCATGATCTGGGTGGAAAAGCTCCCTATACTTCCTGACATTATTTCATGTGGGAATGTTTGAAGAGAAGTCTGTACATGCTCAGAAGACACCCAAACTTCTTGGAGATATTGGAAAGATATGGGGTGAAAAATCACATGGAGAAGGATGTTTGAGCCACTTTCATTAGAAATGGAAAAAGACAGGATACCTCAGTGGATATCTGGGTTATGCAAGTGTGGACTGTCCACTTGATTGTCATGTTTTAGCTTGTAAGTAGCCTGAAAGGAGGCCGGCAGGAAAACCTGGGAGTAGGGAGGATGACCCAGGACCCTACAATGTGCCACCGTCAGGATCTCAAGAATCCAGTTTGGGAAGCAGGATACCTTCATCTCTCTCCTGGAGAGCCATGTGCTACCATGGAGGAGCTCGGGTGTTGCGGGGTCAGACAGACTTGGGTTTGAATCCTGTCCCTGCCAGGCCAGTTATGTGACCTAGTCTAGTATTTGAGTCTCACTTTCCTCATCTGTAAAATACAAGATACTTTTCAAGATTGGTACGAATACATGTAAAGTTCACGGCAGGTACTCAGTTGTTGCTGCTTGTTACCATCTCACTGTGCCTTGTAGGGTGCCCTGTGCATAATAAGAGTTCCGTGTGATTTTGCAAAACAACAGCCTTCAGCAAGACACGTTTACCCTTGAGTGTGTACTTGCTTTGGTTTGTCTCTGAAGTCTAGTTCAAGCTTCGTTATCCTCAGGGGTCCTGCTGTTTCCTCCCCTCTCCTCTTAGAGCAGTAAGCTGTAGTGGTTGGGAGTGCAGGCTCGGGTGTTAGCCTGCCTAGATTTGATTCCTAGGTCTCCCACTTATAATCTATATGGCTTGGGCAAGTATCTTAGCCTCTCTCTGTCTCATTTTCTGTATCTGTAAAATGGAGGTTATAAAAATCCTGGATCCTCTGAAAGGACCAAATGGATATATGTGAAATGCTTAGAAGAGTAGTAAATGCTCAATACATTGTAGTTATTATTGCTATAGGTTTTCTTCATACACTATTCATCTAAGAGACACAGTTCCTCCAACATCAAAACAGAGGAGTGACAGGGAGGGGATGAACATGTGCATTCCTCTGACACTGTGCTTAAAAAGCTACTGGACTGATCTGAACCCCCCTTCCACTTACAGAGCTTTAGAGTACACTGATTATGAGAACTGTTCAAGGTCTGATGGGGGCCAGACCAAGCTGGCTCATGGTAAGCCACCATGCTCCCGTTATTGTTCATGTACTGAGCTTCCCATAGGCCAGGGCCAAGCTTAAGTGTCCTGTCATTCCCCAGCATGCAGTACAGGGTGGTGTTCATAGAATGATCATTCATTTACTTATTCATTCATTCATTCTTTTTTTTTTTTTTTTTTTGCGGTACGCGGGCCTCTCACTGTTGTGGCCTCTCCCGTTGCGGAGCACAGGCTCCGGATGCGCAGCCTCAGCGGCCATGGCTCACGGGCCCAGCCGCTCTGCGGCATGTGGGATCTTCCCGGACCGGGGCACGAACCCGTGTCTCCTGCGTCGGCAGGCGGACTCTCAACCACTGCACCACCAGGGAAGCCCATTCATTCATTCTTTATTCATCAAATAGTTATTGAGCACTGACCTTGCCAGGCAGCAAGTATGTAGTGAATGAGCTTGAGAAGCCATACTAGAGGAGGGTTGGAGTCGAGTGGGAAAGGTAGAGTCTCACTGTTGTCCTTGTTCATACAATGACCGTGAATAGAGTGGAGGTAGTTATAGGAAATGCAGTGTTCTGGACAAACCCCATGCCGATTCATAAGAGAATTCTGGGCAGCTGAGCTTCTGCGGGCTGAAGGTTAGGGGTGGGTCATTAATAATGTTTCCTGAGGCTTACCTCCTTCTTGCACAGAGCACTTTGTCTCCTGTTTTATTTAAGATAGGATATATGCCAAGAGGGGAAGCGAGGTGAGGTTTAAGTACAGCTCAGATTAGAAAGTGAGATGATCTATACTTGGCCGAAGGCCACTCTTCCTTCTCTTCCTTTGGACGCGGCTCTCCTTGGCTGGGCTGCCTGCCTGCCAGGGTGGTTTCAAGGCTATAGCTCTCAGTTCCAAAGCTTGTTGTTTACTCTCTGACTGTGCAGTAGAGGAATTGACTGCATGCTCTCCTTTCCCCCCAGCCTCCCACACTTTGGTGTGCTCTAAGTTAATGCTTTCTCTGTTCTCCTCTTTTTTAAAAAACTGTTTTGAAATGTAGATTCTCTAAGGAAAAAAACAAAGAAACCAGTCATCCTATACCTGTATATAGATTTTGCCAACTCTGTGATGAAGCACTCTTACACTCATTATTTCACTTATCCATACAACAACACTATAAGGCAGGTAGGGAATTTGCATCCATTCCCTTGGATCACTGTTGTGTTCAAGCACTGTGCTATATGGAAACATTTCTGTACCTCTCAGATTGCGTTCTATTCAGAGGTGAAAGCCCAACAAATGGTAGCATCGTGACTGGAAAGCATATTTCATGCTTTCTACCCCAGTTTTCTTACCACTACTCCAAGTGCTTATTAGAATTTTGTTAGAAGGAAGAGAGATGAATGCACATCCTTACTGGACCCATTGATTTAATAGGTCCGGTAAGGAAACAGCAGCCTGAAGAGCTGTAGTCAGTCTTAGAAAATGTTCCTGCTACCTCCCAACTTAAGTACATTCCTTTCAAATTCCTTGTTTATGTTACAGTACAAATGGTGGAACTTCTCTTGCTTCTCCTGCCTAAGGATAATCCATCCAGTTGTGTTTCTCGACTTAGTTTTCTCTGAGCCCCTCATTGTCTCCTGATGTTGATTCTTCTACATATAGAGGGAGACACTGATTATCTCCTCTCTCCCTCCTCTGTATACAATAACGTCCTCTCTACGGGACTGTTATCATCTGCATTTTTAATTGAAGTATAATTGGTTTACAGTGTTGTGTTAGTTTCTGCTGTACAACAAAGTGAGTCAGTTTTATATGTATGTATATATATTCTTTTTCAGATTCTTTTCCATTATAAATTATTATAAGATACTGAATATAGTTCCCTGTGCTATACAGCAGGACCTTGTTGTTTATTTTGCCTATAGTAGTGTGATCTGCTATTCCCAAGCTCCTAATTTACCCCTCCCCCACTTCCCCTTTGGCAAGCATAGGTTTGTTTTCTATGTGTGTGAGTCTGTTTCTGTTTTGTAAATAAGTTTACTTATATCATTTTTTAGATTCCATGTATAAGTGATAACAGATATTTGTCTTTCTCTATCTGACTTACTTCACTTATTATGATACTCTCAGGGTTCATCCGTGTTGCTGTAAATGGCATTATTTCATACTTTTTTATGGCTGAGTAATATTCCATATACTACATCTTTACCCATTCATCTGTCGATTGACACTTAGGTTGCTTCCATGTCTTGGTTATTGTAAATAGTGCTACTATGAACATTGGGGTGCATGTATCTTTTTGAGTTAGAGTTTTCTCCAGATATATGTCCAGGAGTGGGATTGCTGTATCATATGGTAGTTCTATTTTTAGTTTTTAAGGACCCTCCATACTGTTCTCCATAGTGGCTGTATCAATTTACATTCCCACCAACAGTGTTTCCTTTTGGTGGGTTCCCTTTTCTCCGCACCTCTCCAGTATATATTATTTGTAGACTTTTTTTTTTATCATCTGCATTTTAACTTATATGAATCTCTCCCAGTTTAAACATTTTTTTCACCTAAATACTATCTACCCCTCCAGCTACCACTATATCTCTTCTTCCCTATTACAGCCAAACTTTTGATGGAAATTTTACCTACTTCCTCAGTGACTCGTCCCTTAGCTCTCTGTAATCTGGATTTGATGTCCAGTTTTTCAGTTCACGTAGTTTTTCTGAGGTCATTACTGACCCCTATGTTGGGGATCTAGGGGATACTTTCTAGTCTTCATACTGTCTGATCTCTCTGAAGCGTCTGACTGTGGACTAGGCCTCTCTTTGTCACATCCCTACAGATCATTTGTCTTCAAATCTTCATACAGTGCTTCATAAATGTTTATTAAATGAGTAGATAGTTACTAAATGGCAGCTACATGCCAGGTGCTATTCTTAGAACCACACATTTTGCCGTATTTCAGTACTTTGATCTTTAATAACAAGGTGAGTATATATTGGGGTACTCATGCAAGTTCAAAAAGCAATATCAGCTGTATAATATAATAAAGCCAGAACTCACTGGGCGATTGGGGTTGACATGTATACACTGATGTGTATAAGATTGATGACTAATAAGAACCTGCTATATAAAAAAATAAATAAAATAAAATTCAAAAAAAAAAGCCAAAACTTTTATGGTTGATTTTGCTCACAGAAGCTGAAAATTTATTTATGGGCAAATGAGAAGCTTTCATGGCCCTTGTTACGAGAACAACACAGAGTCTACTTTATTACCAAATGGAAGGTTCCTAATTTCACACCCTTTACACTTCTTTCCAGATTTTTAGTTTGAATATTCATAAGTCCACTAAGATGAATTATGTTGGAATAAGAACTGTCACTGTGTGATCCAGGATTACCAGAAGAAGAGCATTTAGACCAGAAAACAACTTCAGAGTTTTGGCCATCATGCTTTCCCACTATTTGGGAGAAAATAGGAGATTTGAGGAAATTACCTATTTATAAAGAACCACACGTTTGTAAACTCCTTGTATTGTAAATTCGAAGAGCAGTTCATAAAACTTGCACCACACTGAGAATTGAAAAATGTTAGATAATGGATCTTAGATTGTCTCTAGTTCATTTTTATCAACTTGGAAATAAGAAAATTGAAGCATGGATTTATGAAGTTATTTGTCCACAGCCAGATAGAACGCAGGTGATAGAGCTGGTCCTCAATGTTCAGCATTACTCTGTGAAAGGAGACTGAACCCCCAGACTCAATGTCCACCCTCAGTGCTTCCAAGGCACGTATCACACTGAATTATAATCACTCATTTGCTTTCTAGTCTCCTCTGTTAATCGGTGGCCTCTGAAAGTAGACCTGTGTCTGATTTATATCTGTAACCCAGCCATCTAGCACAATAAAGAAATCATTATTGAGCATATGTGCATGGCATAATAGATACTATGTTGGACGCTTAGTGTACAGGGATGTAAAAAATGATTTAAGTGTTAAAATAGACCCTCCCACCCACAATATCTCATTTAATTAATTGATTCCACATATATTTTTGAACACTTATCATAGGGCAGGCATTAGGTTAGGAGCTGGGTGTTCAATGGTGAAAAAGCCAGAAATAGCTTATACCCACAGGGAACTTAATATGTGGTGAGGGAGAGATATTAAATAAGCACTCTAATAAAAAGAGGATTCCAGCTAATAATACCTTCTAAGAAAAAGAACATAAATTTATGAGAGAGTGGATATCAGAGTGAGGGCATACGAGGTACATTGGGGATTCAGGACAGGCTTCTCTCTGAGGAGAGGACACTTTAGCTGAGACCTGAGGGATCAGTTGTCATGAGAAGAACATTCCAGGAGGCCGCAACAGTATGTGCGGTGGCCCTGAAACAGAAAGGAACATGGTGTGATGGAGCCGCCTGGCTAAAGATCATTGAGCAAAAAGGAGAGAGGTGCAAGGTCAAGTGGGAAAGGTGGGCAGGGGCCCGATCATGATGGTAATAATAAGGGATTTGGATTTTATTCAGACCGTAATCCACTTTTTAAAAATAGCCCTCTTAGTTTAGAATAGCTTTAGATTTTGAGAATTTCTGGGGCGATAGTACAGTTTCCATATATATCACATCCAGTTTCCCTATTATTAACATCTTACATTTGTATAGTACATTCATCACAGTTAATCAATATGGATACTTTATTATTAACTAAAGTCTGTATTTTATTCAGATTTACTCAGTTTTCCTCTAATGCTCTTTTTCAGTTTCATTATCCCATTCAGGATACCACATTAGGATTAGTCATCATCTGCTTAGGCTCCTCTTGGTTGTGACAATTTCTCAGACCTGTGTCTGATTTACATTTCTATCCCAAGTATCTAGCACAGGATGCTAGGACTCAAAAGGTTTGTTGAGTATAGGAACACAGGGACTAATCTCTCTCTCTCTCACCCTATCTTTATCTTTAGCTCTACCTATGTCTCCACCCTACATGTATATACAACATTAAAATTTTCCTGCCTATCTGTTCTTCATTAAAATGGGGCACTGTTGATGGTGGTCCTGGACACAGATCTGTAACCACTGCTCTGTTGAGCTTATTTCTCTGGCTGCCAAGGGCTGCCTTTAGGATACCCTCTTTGGAAACTTCCACTTTCATAGACAGATACATAAATGAAGGTTTTTGAATTTTAGAAGAGCTCTATTAATTTCTGCCTTAGTGCCAGGAGTACTTTGGGTTCCATGACAAACATATCATTTTCATCCCCTTGCTTCTTGCTTTGGCTGGTATCCTTGTTCCTTCATGACTCCCATTTCCTGTTCACACTCTGTCTTCCCCCTGTTAGCAGGAACTGAGGAATGGTGGGACCAGGGCTTCCTTTGACTTTGAACTATGATCGGCTGCTTTTCAAGATGTCTGGTTCTAGAAAACGAAGAGCTTTCTGCTTTCTTCCTGTTACGAAGGAGGTAGTGGCCCTAGAACAACCTTGTACCTTCCTCCTGCCTGACTCGCCCTAGCTTCTGGGCATGCTGGCCTGAGAGGACAGTGCAAGACAGATCACTTCTTTCTTTTGGTTCTCAAGTCCTGCTTTACTTCCCACACCAACAGATTTAGGCTACCTGAGTGGCAAACAAATTTCCCTCTAAGGTAGTCAATGCTGTTTGCCAAAACATATTTTTTACCCACTTAAAATTCGATTACAAATGTAGCGCCCCTTTGTCTCTGTCACCTCCAACTTTCTTGAAAGGCTTTTCTTCATACTACAAAGAATAAGTGATTGTAAGCTTTGTGAGGGCAGGACAGGGCAGGGACTTTTCTTATCCATGTATCTGTTGAATTGCTAGTAGGAATTGTAGCCTGGGATTTGGTTTCTTAAAGCAAAATGGAAACAGAAAGTAGAAGGAAATATGCATTTTATACCAGCAGGCACATTGACAGCAACACAAAGTGACAACTGATAATTCTAATTTTAAATATGTCTTCTGACACAAATTAACAGAGTAAACACAAGTACTCGTAGGGACATTTAGTTGAGGGGTGATCCTATCACATACTTTAAAGACTTCAGGGCAGATAACAGCATATTAATATTCCTAATAAAAATCCTCAGTTGGTAGGAAAAAGCTAAATCATGCTAATTCTTTGGAAGATTTATATCTCAGATATCTTCATGAGAAGATATTACACACATATATGCTGAATTTTCACAGGACTCAAAAATTTGGGGGGCCAACGAGGTCACAGGAATAGAAACTGAAATTTCACAGGCTTATACATACACCTTATATAGTACCATTGCCCTCCTAAGTGTTTGTAGAAGTCCCTGGGGAGTACATTACTTGTTTCCGGAAAAAATTCTGTGCCTACTGGGTGCAGTGTTTGCTCTGCCTATCACGGCAGTTTTTCTGGCCACTGTGTTGCCATGCTGGGCCCCCTGGTCTCTACAGGTCCCCAGTGCCTCCTGGACACTATAAACTCCACTGGGCAAAGTGTGATATCAGTTTCTATCAAGGATTCTACCAATATACTTGAGCCTTCCAGATATGAAGGCTGCTCTATGAGGTGTGGTGAAAGAGGCACATCTTCCCCAGTGTTACGGCAATGCACCTGGGTCCCAAGGTTGTATAGAATTTTAGTATAAAGGTTCTTTCAGAATTTGCATACAGCACCCCTGAATCCAGTGAGGACTGGGCCAGAATGTAAGTCCTAGAGATAGTTTCCATGTTATGGTCAGATCAAATGTTCCCCCTGATGACTCAGGGTTTGCTTATTGCCTCAAGGTCAGGAAGCCTTTTTCCTTCGCTTAGGATTAATCTCAGAAAGTTCCTCATTCTTCATGGAGGTACTTGTCCGAAAGGTTGCCCCATGATCTTACTGATATGCTCAGATACATATGAATTCATTCCTTTCTCCCTTCTTTCTTTCCTTTTTTTCTTTGTCCTTCCTTCCCTCCTTCATTTCCCTCAACAAATATTTTATGGAAATGTACCAGTTGCCAGGTACTATCTAAATGGTAGAACCATAGCAATGAACAGAATATACAATGTCTGGTCTTTCAGGGAGTCTTGTGGGAGAAACATAACAAAAAGTAACCAAATATATGGGGGTACTATTTAGATGGGATGATCATAAAGGCTTGGGTCAGGCGCCATTGCAGCAGAAACATGAATAAGGAAGGGAGATGGAACAATGGATATATGAGGGAAGATGATTCTATGTCAGAGGGAACAGTCAGTTCAAGGGCCCTTGGGGACAGCAAGAAGGCTAGATTGATTGGAACAGAGTGGGTGAAATGGAGAAAGAGATTAGAGAAGGGGACTGAGGGTTACCCAGGATGACAGCTCAAGCAGGGCCTTGCACACCTTGGTAGGACTTTAAATAAATAAATACAGATAAAAAACCTTTGTGAAGTCTTGAGCAGAGGATTCAGATGATCTCACCTAAAAGTGTCACTCTTGGGGCTGCATGGAGATTGGATTGTAAGAGGGCAGATTGGAAGGAAAGAGACAGGTGCACTCCTACAAATCCAGGTGAGTGGCGATGGTAGTTTGATTTGGTTAACAGAGTGGACTCGTGTGAGAAGTGGTCCATTTTTGGATATGATTTAAAAGTTCGGTAATCAAATACTGAATTATTTAAGGAATATGAAGGAAAGCTGTGATTTCAAGGGTGATTTCACTGGTTTTGGTCATAGAGACCTATGGGTTATAATTGCCGTTTATAGAAATAGGAGATATTGGAGACTACAGGTCGGAGCGGGTGGTATACAAGCTATGGGCTTGGACATTTTAAGTTTGCAGCATTAGTATTAGCTATTCAAGTAGAGATGCTGTATTAATTTGCTAGGGCTGCTGTAACACAATATCCCAAACTGGGTGGGTTAAAGAACAGAAATTTATTTTCTCACAGTTGAAGAGGCTAGATGTCCATAACATCAAGGTCAGTTAGTTCCTTCTAATGAATGTGAGGGAAGGATCTGTTCCAGACCTTTCTCCTTGGCTTGTAGGTGGCTGTCTTCTCCCCATGTCTCTTTACATCATTTTCCCTCAACGCACATCTGCCTTCAAACTTCCTCTTCTTATAAGGACACCAATCACACTGGATTATGACCCTCTGTACTAACGTCATTTTAACTTGATTACTTCTATAAAGACCCTATCTCCAAATAAGGTCACATTCTGAGGTAATGGGGGTTAAGGACTTTAAAACATGGATTTGGGGGTGGACACATGCAGCCTGTAATAGATGCCAAGCCCAGGGAAGAGGTGGGAGATGAGGTGTGTATTTGCTGTTATCTGCACGTAAATGATATTTAAAGCCACGAGACTGCCGAGATCACTATCATGAGTGGAGATAGAGATGTTTTCAGATGCACTAACTGTCAGAGGTGGGTGATTCTTACTCAGACTCATTCCGGGTCTCCAGTTACATGTATCTTCATAAATTATAATTCTGTCTAAATTATGAGTTTGTGACATGCAGGGTTCAGTCCAATGGGCCCTGCTTTCAGAGAAGAAGAGCACCTTGTGGGCTGGTTAAGATCAAAGCAGAAACTTTGTAGAGAGGGTGAAGGTTCTGATGGACTCTGATGCCAGTGGCTGTTGTTTCCTTTAAAAGGTTCACTTCTGGGAAGTTTTAACATTGTCCTGGAAGAACTTAAAGCAAATATTTAAGTGTATTAGGGAACTTCGCCTTGACTGAATGATAGCTTTGATAAAAATGGAAATAGGAGACCTGTTTCAGGTGTGTAACTCCCACAATGTCCTGAACATGAACTAAAAAACATAGCCATTTTCTTTTAGTCTTTTGTTACTTAGTGGCATGTAACAGATCACTTTGCTTATTTTGAGCTTTCAGAGTGACTACAAATCACGGTTTGGCAGTGTTTCTGTAAAGGTGGTCTCTGTTCATCTGGTTGTCAGACGTTTGCTGGGCACCCTCAGCACATCATGACTCTGGGTAGGGTGACCACCAGTCTGGCCTAAGGGGGAGAATGTAATGATGTTGCTTCCTGGGATCATTCTCCACAGACAGCAAATTATCGTAGGAAAAGCAGGGAATAGAGGCATGAATTCTTTCCTCAGCTCGGACTCCAATCTAGTGCATGTCCATAGACTAGTCATTTATTCCTAGACTTTACCCAATAGATGAGGGGGCGAGGACTTGATGACTTTTGAGATTTTTCCTAGATCTAATGTCTTATGACTTGAAAATAAATAATCTTTAATTTTTAAAAGTTATCACTGTTTCCAAGGGGTGTAGACAGACACACTTGGCCTAGATTTGTGACTTGATGTTGGCTCTGGCCTGACATTCTGGGTTGGAAGACTAAGAGTGTTTGTGTTAACAAAATAACAAGAATGTTTCAAAAACGAATCCCCAACACCCAACCTTGCCTCCAGTGTAACTTTTTTCTTTTGCTCTTGCACACCCACCTTTTATCTGTGACTCACATTCCATTAAAATGTGTTTAGTGATTGTTGTGAATGTTAGACTTCAAAGTGTTCAACTTTCCTGAGAAATATATTTTAAAATATTATATTTTGATCTCATTTACAGACTGTTACTTAGGGCTGCTTTTCTCTTATTTGGGTCCCACTGGGGGGACTCCTTGTCACTTTCTTCTCTCAGATCAACACTTTGAAGTGTGATTGTGTGTATAAGAGGCTGCCCTTGGAGAACACTTGTCCACCTTGTAACTCTGAGGCCCGGAAATCTCACCTTCAGCTAAGGGTGCACCTTCAGTAGCTGCTTAGAATCTAAAATTCTCCTTGGGCTTTGGCTACCCACCCACAATACTGGGGACATTTTCTGTCAGGTGTTGTTCTGAATTATCAACAAAGGAGACATAGGATTGTGTCCGTTCAGTGGCACAGAAACTACCCAACTGATGTCAGACACATGTTTCCTCTTACTCCAAGTACTGAATTCCCTTTTCTTCACCTGGAGTCTTCATTTGCAGACTCTCTTCTCATGAAGCTCTAACTTGTCATTTGCTCTTGAGTTAATTAAATTTAAAATCTTAAAAGGCTAGAGCTGGAAGTGAACTTGAAGATAATTAGACTCATGAGAAAACATGGCTAGTGGTAAAGCCAGCTGTTCGAGGCCACACTGAGACGGGCAGTGCCGGAACTAGAACAGATTTGGGGCACTGATGGAGCCTTTTAGGCGTGAGGATGAGGTGCAGCTTTGGCTGTATCCACACATCCTACAGTGCCTCCGAGGGAGTCCAAAAATTTGTTTTCTCCCCTAAACGAGATTCTTTATTTTTAATGAAACACAAAGTTCCATTTAAAAATCCAGGTTTTTGATACATATTTATAAAGCTTGAGGACTAGCTACTGCTTTAATGGCTCTGGCACGTTATGACTTTGGGGACGAAAGGTGTTTTGGTAGAAGTAGAGGGGTTTTGTGCTCCTTTATTGCTTTGGAGGATTAAGGACTTCTGTAGATTATGCAAGTTAGGTTATTTTCTAAAGGTAAGTAAAATCTACTCAGAAACAGTAGGGGTATAGATCTGCCTCATCCTCAAGACTCTGTGCCCATAGATCTTTCTCTATAGGTGCCCAACTAACAAGGTAGAATTAAGATCTATTTCAAGGGGACAAATTATAATGGAGACCAACTTAAGCAGAGTTCCTTCTTTTAGAATTCTGCTCAGAAGTCCATAAGAACCCCCTTCCTTTCTCTTCTACAGTTCTAGATCATCAGCCTCCACATTTTTCTGTGGTTCCCTCTATTAAAACACTTACTATGGGGTGGCGCTGTGGTTGAGAGTCCGCCTGCCGATGCAGGGGATGCGGGTTCGTGCCCCGGTCCGGGAGGATCCCACATACCGCGGAGCAGCTGGGCCTGTGAGCCATGGCCGCTAAGCCTGCGCGTCCGGAGCCTGTGCTCCGCAACGGGAGAGGCCACAACAGTGAGAGGCCCGCGTACCACAAAAAAAAAAAAAACAAAAAAACAAACAAACAAAAAAACACTTACTATGTACTGTAAATGTCTATTTATTTGCCTCCCCACCCTGGCTTTTTGAAGTCAGGGGCTAAGTCTCCTTTTTCTGCCCATACAGTATTTAGCACAATTTAGTACATGGTTAATAATTATTTCAATAAGTGAATAAATGAGCAAATGTATAGCTTTACATAGAAAATATTATCCTGGGTCTTTTGAGAAGCAAGTGTCAAGATAGGATTAAAGGTGGAAGTGCTTTATTACAGAAAACACCTGTGAGAGGAAGTAAAGAGGGAGCTGGGAAAGGTTGGAGGCCCATCGGACTGTTGGAAATCTGACCTGGAGTGAAGGAGAGTGAAGAAATGGGGGGGGGGGGAGGTTAAAGCATCCTAGTCTGCTGAGCAGCCTAAGGAAAGTGGGGAAAGGACGTGGGAGAATCCTCAAGCCAATTTTGGTCCAAGAAGTACTGAGTCTCCCTGAGATGGACCTGTCTCAGTATCCCTGCAGAGCCTTCGTGCAAAGTCAGGCAAAGACTTCAGAGCGTAGTACTTGGGGACCTCAGTCATTTCTAGTCCCTTTAACTGGAGGTCTGTGAGGGACATGCTAATAGCTGAGGCACCTATGGAGGATTTTTGCCTTGTTTCTGAAAGCTGCTTGGGTGGACAGAAGTTTTACGGGGTGCTGGAGAGCTACACAGAGGCAAGGAAATTATTGAGATCCCTGGGCACTGATTCTGCTTTCTCTTCGCTAGCTGAGGATGTGGGCTTACTGGTGCTATTTGTAAGTATAAATGTAAATGTGGAAGAGCATTGAATGCTAGTGTAAGCTACTCAGGAACGGTGATGTTTACCTGTGTATAAAAGGGCAGGAAGTGGCATGCTTGTCTTGGGGCAGGGATGCAGCAAAAATTTGGCTTCTTTCTCAGTCCTAGGTGCACCTCACCTGCCACTAGAGGCAATTGGCCCGTTGTAGACACTGGGTCAGGGAAAGGCTGCAGACAAACAGGCATCTGCTCTGTATAGCACTGCGGTGACCTTGCTTTGATTAGTCCGGAATTCCTGGCTAAGTAAATTGAGTAAAGCACAGGTGTGTTAGGAGGGCTCTTTCATCCATCCGTCCTTCCCACCTGCACGGCTGCCCTTCCTTTGGTATAGTCTCTACTTTTTTATGTTCATAGCATTCTGCTCACTCTTTCTAGTTCTTGTTTTCTTATCTTGGCTGACTTCCACGTATTTGATGTTCAGGTCTAGTTTTATAGTTTACTCACATGAGCTTCGCGCCGGGCACATAAAAGATGCCCCCAAATGATAAAAACCACCTGACCATTTGTGAACTCATTCTGTTTTCATAACTCACACCTCTACATTCTATGTTTCACTTCAAATATCCACACATTCTAGGCGTAACTGTAACATTTTCCTTTCCAAGTGGTTCAGTGGATACTGTGAGCTCCCTTTATGATTTCAGGTTTTTGCTTCAGCCAAGTGCATTGAGCATCCTAGCCTGTGAGTGACAGGGGAGCAGCATTTGAACTGGCCTCCTGTGGAAGCGTGAGGCCTGACGTCTGGTGGTGAGGAACATAAAGGCTCCCAGGAGAGTTCTCAGTTCAGTGATGCTGGGAGGGCAGAATGAGAAGAACTCTCATGCCAAGTCGCAGAGTTTCATCACCATTTGGGATGCCCTTGAACCCAGGTCTGCTGACCCATAACATTAAAGCCTTTTCTCTTATGATAGCTGCTTGCACAGGTAACTTCTGTATTGTTTACTTGCCATTATGTTTGAGGTCCTGCACAAAATGGCTGATTTTTGATGCTTGCCTTCTGGGGAAGTGCCTCGGTTATTGTTAGATTCACTCAGACAAAACAGCAAAACAGACATCTTTTCATGGGCAAGTTTAGAGTCAAAGTACCCCAACTAGTTCTTTTCCTAAATAATGCAATCTTTGTGCAGTAGGAAGGATAAGCAATATATTAATTTTGAAAACAACACAGGAAATAACACTTGAAAAAGGAACAAAGATGAAATAAATGTTCATCACAAGTTAAGCTCACCTATCTTCTATTTAACCCATTTTCCACGGATTACCTGGCTCTCAGTCTTACCAGGACTTCCTTTCTCATATGCATTAAGTTTCCTGAATCAGAAGCTGGGCTGATCATTGAGGCTTTAAGAACCTGGTGTTATAAGAATTCATGTGATTCATTCTTGGTGAGGCTTTGCATTCCGGTTTAAGGTGAATTACCTCTGGTTTAAGGTGAATTCAGAGAGATTCAGAATTCAGCTTTCTGGGGAACTATCTCTTCTAGAGACGGTAGAGTGCCATGGTTAAGGTCAAGGACTGACCTACTCATTGAGTTCAAGTCTGGGCCCTGCAACTTACTAAACTAAGTGTTTGGGGCCAAATCTCTGGGCTTGATTTTCTTATCCTTAGGCCAGGAACATTTATAATATGTTTATCATGAAGTTGGCGTGAGAATTGAATAGATAAATATGCATAAAGTACTCATCACAGTCTTTGGGACATTGCAAACACTTAGTAAATACCAGCCGCATCATCTTTACTTAGACCTGACTTCCTCTGCAGGGCAAGGAGAAACCTTTTTCAAGTTTCTGCCGTTCCCAGGGGGGTGCTTGCCAAGTGGGTGGAGGGGCTGCCACTCCCCTCCGCATGGTGATGACTGACCACCCCAGCCAAGTTCCTAGGGAGAAGTAAGGTTGTCATTATTCTTCTCATTTTAGACATGAGGAAACTAAAGGTCAAAGGGATTTTGTGGCCAGTCATTTGTGCCTAATGTATCATACTCCACTTCACCAAGTCTTAGTAGCGGTTAGTACAGTATAATTGGATCTACCTGATTTAGTGAATTCTTGTCCCCGGTAATCTGCCCTGCAGCTAGGCCACTGTAACATGAATTTCTTAAGCGGTGCTCATTCACATTGCAGCTTGGGTGATTCCTTCTCCTGGTAAGTATGGAGGGAGAGCTCTTCTTATTCCCATCACTGTTTTTCTTTCATCAGGGTTCTCTGTCCTTTATCACCAAAAGCTTCAACTCTATCCTGTAATCTGTTTGATCCCTCTCCTAACGTATCATTAACATTTAATCTTTATTTCTTTGAGATCTAATTCATGATCTAGCCATTTTTACACCTTTTAAAGCTTTAAAACATACTTTTTAAAAAGCTAATAAATGTATATAGCTTATTTAATCAAATAAAAAAATGTTTAGAAACATATCATTCATGAAAACATGCATGAGTTGTCATATTAAGGTCAAAATAAGTGATAGATATTTAAGGTTAAACGTAGAAATTTTAATTTTTATTTTGTAAGTTTTAAGTATACATTCAGAAAAGTATGTGGTGTGTATAGACAGTCACTATCTATGTGCATTATTGGCTGGAGAGAGGCATTAAATTCTTGCCTTAGGAAACCTATTTAATTGTGTGTGTGTGTGTGTGTGTGTGTGTGTGTGTGTGTGTGTGTTTGTCTGTGACTCGGTATATATGAGGATGGATGGGTATTATGTCTGTCACGTGGCTGAGAAGTGGTAGAACTTGGATTTTAATGCAGGTCTGGCTAACTGAATTCTACATTCTTTCAAGCATCGACGTTCCTTCTCTTCTTCAGTCCCTTCATAGATTTGCTTGTGACGTTAAAAGCTGGCTTTTAACAGAAAATTTCTTTTCAGGGCCAGCTTCTTGGAACAAGCTATATTTAACTGGTTTATTGCCTCAGTGTGGCATTTAGCAGTTCACTTAAAGTATATGAAGGGAAGTAATAATAACCAAAATCAACTCCCTGTGAACATTCGCAATTTCCTGGGAATCCTGAATTCTGGCTTTTCCTCTACTCAATGAGAAAAATTTATTGCCCCTATAAACCTTGCCATCTACTGAGTGTTTGTGCTGTCAGAGAATCTCTGCAGACCAAAAAAGCTCTCTAGAATGGTTTTGTTTCATTCAACCTAAATGTATTATGCTGGAAGTCATAGGAGGTTCAAAATTAATTACTTAAGTCATTTCCCTTCTCTCAAGAAGCTTACTTGTTTAGTTAGGGAAACCAGGTGCATACATGTTATATTCAACATGTTATGTGACAGGCACTCTTCTAACCAGTACAGGTAAGAGTGCCTCTAATTTCAGAAGGATCTAATAGCTGATATTCTTACCATCTCAGTTTTATAGACTAGGAATCTGAGGTACAGAGATATTAAGTAACTTGCCCAAGGTCACATGGCTAGTAGAATAATAGAAGTAGAATTTAAACCTGAGAAGATTGGTATCAGAGCCCACACTCTTATTAACCCTATGCATTTCTCTGCTGCCTCTCCTTAAGCAAGGCCACCCTGCATTCCAAAGTGAGTGCATAATAGTTACTATCTAATCAGTGATGTTGAATATCTTATTTAGATGAGTTCAGAAGGTGGAGAGCTAAAATAGTAATCCTTTCTACCTGCAGAGATTGATATGCTATGAAGGATTTCTACTTTTTATCTCTTAATTAATCTTTCTCAAAGGAGAGCTATTCAAGTGAGAACTCCACAAGTACACTTGAAACATCCCACCTGGCTTTCTTAGAAAATATGAAGTAATTCAGTGGTCTGTCATTTGAAGAACGAGGAGTCCAGGCAACTTTAGCTGAGCTTGGAGCACATTCAATTGCCCACGTATGTGGCTTCACTGCGCCTTGAATTCCTTCTTGGTAAAATGGACACATTACCAGGATATAGAGAAAGTAATTGAATCGATAAATGAAGAAACATTTATATTTTCTAATGGAAAATCTTAGAGATATATAAAGTATCTTACCAATACCCAAACTTTCAGTAGTTGGCCCTCTTTGAATCTGGTGTATTAATAGCTGTAAAAGCCTATTCAATTTCTGTGCTCAGTTTGTGAATTTTACAAATTCTATTTCCATATTATATCTACTATCCTGACCCATCCTTCCCTCCCCATTGATATTTTGTTATGTTAAAGAACTGAAGTACAGCTGTGCTATTTTCTCTTTATTCTTAACAGAAGTTTCTTCCAAGCCAACTTAAACGTGTAGATCAAAATTTATTTTCTGAGTCCCCACGTGTATCAAATATATCATTCTTCATATAAAAGTTTTCAGTGAATTTAGATACAAACTCTATGGCACATAGACCTTGTGTTTTATGGTCTTCTACATGGAGACTCTCCTTCAGCACTCCATCTAGACCCATTTAAAAAATGTAACTTTCTCCAGAAGATTTTTATCTTCCCCCCAAATAAGCATGATCTTTCCCTCCTTTAAGCATGCATGCCACATTTATGCCGAACTACTCTAACCCAAGGGGGATTAAAAAGTTGTCTCAATTTTCTTTTCTGAACTCTTTATGTTGACTTCTGTTTCTGGGACTGTTTTAAGGTTTAAGATATTTGCCAGTATTTTTGCATCAAACAAGAATTTATGTATGAAACACAAATTCCTCATTTACTGTTTTAACCCAACAGAAAAAAGGCACACCTATAAAACTAATAAGGCTCCCTGGGACTTGAAGGACAGGAAAGAAATTGCAAGGAGGCTTGGAGCGATAAAAAATAGTGAGGACTTTAAGCCTAGAACTTGAAGGATAAAGTCCCAGTATTACTACTGGGTGACTGTGAGTGTCTCCCCTGACCAAAGGATACCTGCTTTACCTGCAGATGGTGTGAACGTTGCACAGCAACATGTTTGTGAATGAGTAACAGCAACAGAACTGTGCATTATTAATATAATAATGGACTCCTAAAGTCTATTAAGTAAACTCAGTGCTTTCTTTATGGAGCAAAACTTTGTCATATTTAAAAAAATCAATCATTTGAAGCTGAATTATTTTACTGAGTTCGCTCAAGAAAAGAACTTTAAAATAGCCTTCTTAGCTTCATTGCATGGCAGCAGTCCAGTTCCTTGGTCCATTTCTGGATTAAGCCGTAGATCACGTGGAAGTATTTTCTAAAAACTAGCTTGGGGGCTGCAATAAACTGCATCTCATGGTGCAGGCGTATAAATGTGATTTTTTTTTCTGTGCTGATCTAAATTCCTTTTGTCTTCCCAATTCTGTGGCAGAGTTAAGAATTAGAGCACAAAGGAATGCTTGAAATGCAGTTATTACTTGGGAAATAGAGTTAACCAGACAAAGATCCTAGAAGCAGGTAAATAAAAATATAATCAATATATCATCTTGTAAAAGATTTGTTATGTTATGGAATCTGAGTTTTTACATTTTTTAGTTGGGGATAATAATAAAAATACCCACTTCATAGCATAGTTGTGAGGGATAAACGAGATATGATATAAAAATTAGAATGGAGCCTGGATCACAGAATATATTTATATGTTTTAACTGCAATATTAAATAAATATGGTAACTTGATATGGTAGTATACCATGCAGCATTTAAATAATGCTGTAGAATAATGACATAAAAAGCTGTCAGTGAGAAAACAGGTTATGACATTAACCCAAAATTCATCATTTGTGCTGTGTGACTGGGTCTGTATTAACTCTGTATTGGAAATATTCCTGAATCCTGCCCACAGCTTCAAGTGTATGGATATATAGATATATAGACAGCTATCTATATATCTATATAGATATGTTTAATTTTTCAAGGAGCACAAACTTTGCACCCACAAACAAGAGAAAGGGGAACTTGAAGACATATTCTAAACTTATTTGACTCCAGATCAGCTACCCACAGCAAGAGATCCACTGACAAGTGTTTATACTTGGTACTATTTCCTGCAATGTACAGGATTGTGGTTGAGATGGAAGGTTGTCTACCAAATACTTGTTCCCCTTCCTTGTTCCCATAGAGTTACTATGGGAGGTGTCTACCAATTTTGGGAATACAGCTCTGCAAATCTTCTCCAACCTCCATGTGCAGACAAGTGACCAATTAATGTGAGCAAAATAATATGTCACTTCCGGACCTGACCCATAAACGCTTGTATTCCTTCATGATTATTTTTTCTCTTCTGGCTGCCTACAAGGGATGCGGTGACCTTGGAAACCACATGCTCATGATAGCAGAGCTTCTGACAGCCTAGGTCTTTGAATGATTGTGTGGAGAGGAGCCATTCCACTGACCTTTACACTAGTCTAGGACCAGACAAGGGTCTCTTGTGCTTGAGCCAATATTTACTTTAGGGTTTAGTTGTTATAGCAGTCTGCCTACCGTAACTAATACACTGGAATTTGATAGCTTACCTTTTTGATATTTTCCAAGCTCTGAACACAATGTGGTATTTTATTTCCTGCTATGATAGAAAGAAAAACAATAATAATCCAACCTCACACTGAGTATGACTGAGACAATTTTCTAGCTATATTTGGTTACCTATGACTTTTACTGGCTGCCCCTCAGAGGTTACTCAAGCAATTCTCTGGACTTGTTTTCATTTTATAAAAATTTCTGATCAAAGTTCTTAAATATATATTTAAAGTGGTTTCATGATAGATACAGATATAAATCTTTTCTAAGTAATTTTCCATCTCTCTCATTAAAAGAATTATGTCAGGTTGTAGAAAAGAATAGAACATAATCAAAATGATAAAGTAAAAAAAATGACCTTGAATACAAAGTGTATGTCTTTCATCAACCTTCCCCATTAGCTTTAGTGAGATATTTAATTTTACAAGGAACGGTTCTGTGCACTAAAGTGGAATGCATCATCTAAGTTTCCTAAGAAATTCTTTTAGCATTTTTCTTTTGTTTGTTTTAGTTCTTGGCAGGCAGCCAAGACTTGAATAAAAATAGATTTTGAACAATATTAAGGGGGAAATTTAGGAATGTGCTATGTTCCTACATTTTAAATTTCAGGGTTTTTTTAATAAAATAAGGAAATGAGAATATCTCACCTTTTTCACTGAAAAGAAATTGGCACTGTGATCCTTTGAAGAGGAGACATGAATCATTTATGGGGTCATTGGAGATACTGGGTTATTTGCCAAGCTAGTTCCTGGGCTTAATAATATCCTATTCTAACTTTAACTATTATAACAGTTCAGTTACTTGACATCTTCCAAATTTATTTATCTTCCCAAAGAATGTTTATTTCCCCTCTTTCCCTGCTGAAATAAATTTGTTGTCATGTTTGGTTGATTTTGCCACATGACTCCTCCTTTTAAAACCTGATGACTTTTCTTCAATCCTTTCTCTTCTTGACCATCGGAAGCATTCAACACTTTTTTTTGTTCTTTTCTTTCCTTGAATTTTCTGAGTTTTTTAAGATCTTGTTCTTTCATCTAGATCCCAGGCATTCAAGAGCCCTTTTATATTCTAGAACTTAAAATAAACCAAGTGAGTGAGTGTGAACCCTGGGGACAAGTCAAGAAAGGAAATTTCTTTCAGTCCCTCTATTGCTGACTAAAAATCAGAAACTAAGCATTATTGAATTATTAGTTTCTCATGAAAGAATCCATTTATACGGGGACATCTTAGTACATTTTAATATTGATTTTGTGTATTTTGGAATTTATTTAAAATTCCATTTATACTACACATGTCTGCTATAGGAGTGAGAACCTCTCCGGTTTTCCTGCCAAGGGATGCAAAGGCTCATCTCTCAGGCAAAAATTCCTTTCTCAAAGACCTACTGCTTATGGAATCCCTACTCTGTTGCAGATACTGGGTTCAGTGTTGCAGTCAGTGATGGGTAAATGAATGTGAGGAGACAGAGGTAGTGATATTAATGAAGTTTGTTCTGAGTTTTCAGAAAGCATACCACCTATTAAGAATAGAACGATTGTTCCGATAACCCAAACACAAAGCAGGATTTTGATAAGTGACATAACAGAGCATCTAAATGTTATTTCTAAAGGGAGAGAAAGTTCATGCACAATTGTGATAGGAGACGTTTTCGGAAAGTAGTAGCATCTGATAGTGGCCTAGTAGGATGCATGCAGTATAAGCAAAGCAGGATGATGACATTTGATTCTTAATTGGATGTCTGAGGAAAAAATCCTGGGACATCTGTGATTATTCTGATTGACCAAAACTGGAAGTAAACTGAAGGAGAGGGATCAAATCAATTAGTAGGTCCTGGGGATTTCCACATAGCAACGTTTTCAAAATCCAGCTTAGGCATCATTACTTCTGGGGAGCCCTCCCTGATATTCTTTCCCCACCTTCAGTATCACATGTTACTCTGTGTCACTTCTGTTGATACATTTGCCACTCTATTTGAGCATTTATTTGCTGACATGTCTCTCACGTAGATAGAGAGTTCATTGAGACAGAAGCAACATCTCACCTCTGTATTTTTGGAAGCAGGGTGAGTGCCTACTCTATAGGAAGGAGGAAGGCAGTAAATATTTGTGGAATTCAATTAAATTTAATCAACAGACCTTTTGTCTAAATTTAATCTTTTCCCAGGGTACTATCTAGTCAAATGTGGTTAAATGCCTGATGAAGTTATTGAAAAGCCCTGACAAAACTTTAAAATACATCTTTGATTTTAGTGTGAACTTTTAACTGTAGGCTTGATGCATAAATAAATCAACTGTATTGAGTAAAAAAACTGTTTAATAATGGGCTGTAACTTTACCAAGGACATAAGTGGGTAGCTGGAAACCATTTCATAGCAGATAACCAGAAATATGGAATCTTCCCAAAGACTAAAAGTTGCAGAATGACTCACCTAGAAACTATATAAGTATTTCAGCTATTAAAATTTTTTATCTAAAGCAATTTCTATTTAGAGAGCAATGTATAGCAGAGAGACGTTTGTGTGCCTGAGTGAAATGGATGCATAGATCCTCTAATTTAGATCATATCATTTAAGTCAATGCAGCTCAGAACAGAAAGCGTTGTATAAAAAAAAACTAAAGGTTATAAGAATCACTTTTAAAACCCCAGTTTCGTGTTTGATGACTCATAAAGCCTCTTAAAGTAAATTTTAGGATAAATTATTAATAAATTGAACTTTGTGGTTAGACCATGGTTTTCCTCTCCGTCTCGGCCCTTGCTAGCTGTTTGGCACTGTACAAATTACTGAACTGCTCTGAATGTCAGTTAACACATCTGTAAAATAGGTGTAATATATATCCTGCAGGATTGTTTTTGGAATTAAATGAGATTCCATGTGTGAAATGCCTAGTTCCCCGGTCATCTGTTATCTATGCTCAGAAAATATGTCAGTTACTACAAAACATGCTTAGAAAGGGGGGATGATCCTGAACAGTTCTCAGGAGAGCCAACACTGACAAGAAGCGGGGGTATATTTTTATCCAACATTAAGGAAGAAAAACTGAGGATAATGACAGAGATATGTGGGATTACTTTAGTACTTGGTGGTGACAATCCAATATATGTCACTGTACTGTTTTAATTTATTCCTTGAAGACATCTCAGTTCTTCTCCATGACTTGTGAAGGGGTTATTCTAACTTTGAATACCACATCCAGAGGCAGATGCTGTGGCCAGTAAGCACAGCTTCTGAAGGCAGCAGTTTCATTGGTGACAGCTCTGTAAACTAACAGAGTGAGCAAATGGTTTTAGTTTTAGGTTGCAGGTTGACAAACTGTTCTGGTTTGGCCGATACTGAGGGGATTCCTGGGATACGGGATTTTCAAATATTAAAACCAGAGAAGTCCCTGGGCAGGGCAGGGTACAGGGGCAAACCTGATCATCCACTGAGGAATTTATAAAGCCCCCAGGTCTTGGAGGTAGTGGGGGTAGGGGATCGGCCTGTGTGGAGGGGGAAATCTGGTTCTCTGAATAGCATTCTGTAAAGTGGGCTGCAAGGGCTGTTTACTGAGTTTCCCACTCTTTGGTAATCAGCATCTTTAAATGTGTGTGTATTTCCTTTGCTTGTAGATTTATTGCCATCTGCTCTATTATATATTTTACTTCTTTAAGTATTTTTAATGTTTGTTTCCCCAACTACCTTCATGAGGCAAAGTAGAGATTTTTACCCGTTTTGGGTGCCACACAGAGACTACAGAGATACATACACTGAAAAGAAAATTAGAATCATTTATCCAAAAAGCGCTACTTGCAACTCACGAACAAACGAGAACAATTACCATTGCTATCATTTTATATTTCTTTCTGGTCATTTTTCTGTATGTATTTGTTTATTTTTATAAGTGTGTGTGTGTGAGGGTGTATGTTTTTTGTTGTGTGTTTTAATGTTATATACATTTTAAATCCCATAATTATTATCATTATTTTGGATACTCAATATTCATTTATATCTACCTAACTATTTATCTGTTTTATTTCTCTTTATTTCAGTCTGAAGTTACATGTTAGGTTCTGAGATCATTTTCCTTCTGTTTGAACATTTCTCTTTAGTCGATTTATTTTAGTGCAGGTTTGTTGGAAGATTCTCTCGATCTAAAAACATGATAACTTCATCTTCATTTTTTAATGACATTTTTACTGAATATAGAATTTCATTTGGCATTTCTTTTTCTTCAGAATTTTAAATATATCCTTTCTTTCTTTTTTCCATCAAGAAGTCAGCAGTTTCATATTCTCCTTTGTAGGTAATGCATCCTTATTTCTCTAGCTAGTTTTAAATGTTTCTCTTTTCCTGTGTTTTTCACCAGTTTGTCTATTATGTGCTCTGGGTCAGTTTTCTTTGTATATATTCTTTTCTAAAATCTTCAGAGATACTTGAATCTGTGGGATAGTATATTTTAGAAAAAAATTTTCAGTCGTTCTCTCTTCTTCTCCATTCTTTTTCTCCTATCCTTCTGGACTTCTAGTTTACAGTATTCATCTAACCTAATTTCAGATTTAGAAATTGTCAGTGGAAGCACTTCTATTTTTTTCCTAATAGATTACAGTTCTCTAGTAAATCCTCCACAATAATATCTATTTTCTCCTATTTTAAAATCCTTATGAAGTATATCTTCATCACTTGTGTATCTGTTTCTACTGTTCCCCCCCCCATGGATTCCAGTTATATAGTTTTTTTCTTTTGGCATATCTGTTAATTTTTGATTGAATGACAAAGGTTGTATACTGAAAGTATTTAGAGGTTATTTTCCCTCTAGAATGGGCTCATTCTTTTTTTAGCTAGTAGACAGTGATAGATTATTACTTTCATTCAATCAGGGACTATCCCAATGTGAGCCCTAGAAAGGCTGGGCTTACTATTAATTCATTCCTGGCTTTTCAGAGTTTTAAACTGAGAGCCTGGAGTAGTCTATGTAAGGAGTTTGAGGGATTGGGGCTAATCACATTAAAAGATATGACCATGAGAGGTAGTAACACACAACAACCTTTATTCAATGGCATTTGGGCAGGGTGGCATGAAATGGGAAGCTCCTCACTTTATGAGACCCTCCAGAGACTTACAACATGGAGGCCACAAGCCAGAAAGGGAGGAGATTAAGGGAACTCCTAAGTGACAGAAGAATCAGAGAGGAGGCTTAGCAGCAGGGTGGGGAGTATCAGGGTCAGGGAGCTCCAAAGGAGAGCAGTGATTTGGGGCCTTATGACTAGTAACTGTCCAGGGAGGTTTTGTGGGGTATGCAAAGCAGGCAGACTCTAAATGGCTAAAAATCTGCATGTTTCAGCTATTTTTAAAATAATTGGATCTGTAAAAATGTGAATTTGGAGCAGTCAGGCTTTTGAGCTAAGGGTCTCAGCCTGTAGTGAAGAAATAAACAACCTAGGGGCCAACACACAGAGGCCATCTTTGGCTCATTAATATAATAGTCTGCAAGTTCCTTTTCTGGTATATCTTGTACTTTCATTTTTGTCTTTCAAGAGCACTGCGCAAAGGTCACTATTCAGAGTTTCTTCTCTCTTGGGAGTCATGGCTTCTCTAGCTACTCCTGCCTCAGCTGTCTTCAAACAGATGATTTTTGTTTTCTATCTGGCTTTTAACATTGTTCTAGGAGGGAGAAGTTGTCTACTATCGACTGGTTCATCCCGCCTAAAGCTGAGGGTCTTTTATTTAACTGGTGAGTTTAGTATGTGTATATTTATTGTGATTACTGGTATATTTACACATATTTGTAAAGCTTTTTTTTTTTTCCTTCCATTTTCTTCTACATTAATGGTGGCTGATGATAAGTCTGCTGTCTTCTTTATTGTTTTTCTTTCGTGGGTAAACATTTCTTTTTGTTAGCTTTAAAATTTTTCTATTTATTCTTGAAACTCAACATTTAAATATACACAGAAGTATATCTGTTTGATTTATAGTGTTTTGTACTGTGCCTTTTAAATCTGAAGACTTATCTCTGCCTTCAATTAGAACCATTATTTCTTCAAATTTCTTCATATTACTTCTCTCCCATGTTCTCCACTCTTTTTCTGGAACTCATTTTAAAGTTTTGTTAGAAATTACACCTGCTCTTCATGTCCTTAACTTCTTTCTCACATTTTTTCCCTGTTTAACTTCCAGTATTTTGTTTTTGTTAACTTTTTCAGTTATGCCTTCCAAATTCATTATTACCTCCCTGAATTGTTACATTCTCTTTATTTTTTAAATACATTTCCACTTGGCTTCTTTTAGTTTTATAATCTCTTTTGTTTTCTGTTTGAATATTTACATTTTTTATTACCTTGAACATTTCACATATACTTATTCTAAAGGTTTGCCGTCTCTCTTTCCGCAATGTAATCCTTCCGTTTGTTTATTCCATAGGCTGGCTTTCCTGGTGCTATGCTTTTTTAAACTAACACTGTAGATATTTCACGAAATGTCCACATATGCTTTGGTCATTAGAAGCTTCCCTATTGAAAGATCTCACAGGTGACTCTGCCAGTTCCATGGGATTATCCACTGTTAACCAACTTTTAGGCTAGGTTCTTGTCTCCAGAGTTTTGGAAATAATACTCAGTTAATATAAACTTGGGATAAAACTAGGTTTCTAATCTCTGGTGGTTGATTCTCTTTCCAATCACAGCCTGGACTAAATGACTTGCTTTTTTTTCTGTGATCCTGGGAAATGGACAAGTGTGTTCCAGTTCAGTTGATGTCCACTGCTGGATTCCTATGACATGTGGGATCTCTAGCCCCAATTCTAGCTTCCATGTAGAAGTTAAAGCTCTGGTCCCTAATGTGTGTTTCAGATTCCAGTCCCCCATGAGCTCCATAACTTCAAGCAGGGGTCACTACCACATCTAAGTGTTCCTTCTTCATTCCTGGGACTTAGAAAATCCCTCCTCTTTAATTTGAGCAATAAAAATAAATTCTAGTTTTGGTGGTTTGCAATTGGAGGAGAAGCTCTTATGTCTATTTATGCTGCCATTTTGTCTATAAATTTCTTTTAAAGACCATTTTAACATTGCCATATATATGTGTGTGTGTGTGTATGTGTGTGTGAGAGAGAGTGTTAACTTATTTAATCCTCAGAACAACACTATGATGCCTGTAGTATTATTTTCCCCCCATTTTACAGATGAGGAGACTGCTGTGGAAAGTTAAATAATTTGCCCAAGGTAACATACAGTTAATACGACATGTTTGTGTAAAATATAGAAACATACACCCGTATTTATAAAATATCTCTCTTGACTGAAGAACACACAGGGAAATACATGCTTGGTCACTTCTGTGGAGGTAACTGGTAGCTGGGGAATAGTAGTGGGAGGGAGACTATGAAACCTTGATACATGTGAGTAGAATACTTATTTTAAAATTAAATAAATGGAAAAGTTACCTGGGCCTGGGCCTGGTATTTATGTGAATGCAAAGAGGAATACTGAGGATTGTAGAGAGAGGAAGTATATGGAGGCAAGTGATCTGGGGCCTATGTGAAGAACAGTGAGTACGTGTGGCTGGCCAGAATGTAGAGTACATGACGTGGAATAATGAGGACATAATACGGATCGATTTATGCTTATTTTAGAACACCACTGCTCATTGTGTATACATAACAGATTTGTCATATGGACCCAATACTACTGTGATAACAGGTTTTCACAAACTCTGATTTATTCCATTTCCCAATTTTATGTCCTCCTTGTACTCCCTTTCTCTGAACTTTATTTACACATTTCATAAGAAACCACGTGCTACAATCAAATAAAATCATTCTGGTGAAAAATATTTCCGTTCTATTACTTGTGCCTTTAAAGACTAACAAGGTATTGTTCTTTTTCTTCCGAAATCTTGGTGGATTATTTATGTTTTCTTTTGAAAATTCTCGCTTTTTTTTTTAACATGTTTACTGGAGTATAATTGCTTTACAATGATGTGTTAGTTTCTGCATTATAACAAATTGAATCAGCTATACATATACATATATCCCCATATCTCCTCCCTCTTGCATCTCCCTCCCACCCTCCCTATCCCACCCCTCTAGGTGGTCACAAAGCACTGAGCTGATCTCCCTGTGCTATGTGGCTGCTTCCCACTAGCTATCTATTTTACATTTGATAGTGTATATGTGTCCATGCCACTCTCTCACTTCGTCCCAGCTTACCCTTCCCCCTCTCCATGTCCTCAAGTCCATTCTCTACGTGTGCATCTTTATTCCTGTCCTGCCCCTAGGTTCTTCAGAACAATTTTTTTTGTTTTTTTTTTTAGATTCCATATATATGTGTTAGCATACAGTATTTATTTTTCTCTTTCTGACTTGCTTCACTCTGTATGACAGACTCTAGCTCCATCCACCTCACTACAAATAGATCAATTATGTTTCTTTTTCTGGCTGAGTAATATTCCATTGTATAGATGTGCCACATCTTCTTTATCCATTCATCTGTTGATGGACACTTAGTTTGCTTCCATGTCCTGGCTATTGTAAATAGAGCTGCAATGAACATTGTGGTACATGACTCTTTTTGAATTATGGTTTTCTCAGGGTATATGCCCAGTAGTGGGATTGCTGGGTCATATGGTAGTTCTATTTTTAGTTTTTTGAGGAACCTCCATACTATTCTCCATAGTGGCTGTATCAATTTACATTCCTACCGACAGTGCAAGAG
This sequence comes from Globicephala melas, assembly GCF_963455315.2. Classification (NCBI taxonomy): domain Eukaryota; kingdom Metazoa; phylum Chordata; class Mammalia; order Artiodactyla; family Delphinidae; genus Globicephala; species Globicephala melas. The sequence continues at coordinate 77,604,742 of NC_083325.1, forward strand.
TGTTCCCTTTTCTCCCCACCCTCTCCCGCATTTATTGTTTGTAGATTTTTTGATGATGGCCATTCTGACTGGTGTGAGGTGATACCTCATTGTAGTTTTGACTGGCATTTCTCTAATGATTAGTGATGTTGAGCATCCTTTCATGTGTTTGTTGGCAATCTGTATATCTCTGGAGAAATGTCCATTTAGGTCTTCTGCCCATTTTTGGATTGGGTTGTTTGTTTTTTTTGATATTGAGCTGCGTGAGCTGCTTGTAAATTTTGGAGATTAATGCTTTGTCAATTGCTTCATTTGCAAATATTTTCTCCCATTCTGAGGGCTGTCTTTTCGTCTTGTTTATGTTTTCCTTTTCTGTGCAAAAGCTTTTAAGTTTCATTAGGTCCCATTTGTTTATTTTTGTTTTTATTTCCATTTCTCTAGGAGGTGGGTCAAAAAGGATCTTGCTGTGATTTATGTCATAGAGTGTTCTGCCCATGTTTTCCTCTAAGAGCTTTAGAGTGTCTGGCCTTACATTTAGGTCTTTAATCCATTTTGAGTTTACTTTTGTGTATGGTGTTAGGGAGTGTTCTAATTTCATTCTTTTACATGTAGCTGTCCAGTTTTCCCAACAGCACTTATTGAAGAGGATGTCTTTTCTCCATTGTATATTCTTGCCTCCTTTATCAAAAATAAGGTGCCCATATGTGTGTGGGTTTATCTCTGGGCTTTCTATCCTGTTCCATTGGTCTCTGTTTCTGTTTTTGTGCCAGTACCATACTGTCTTGTTTACTGTAGTTTTGTAGTATAGTTCGAAGTCCAGGAGCCTGATTCCTCCAGCTCCGTTTTTCTTTCTCAAGATTGCTTTGGCTCTTCGGGGTCTTTTGTGTTTCCACACAAATTGTGAAATTTTTGTTCTAGTTCTGTGAAAAATGCCATTGGTAGTTTGACAGGGATTGCATTGAATCTGTAGATTGCTTTGGGTAGTATAGTCATTTTGACAATGTTGATTCTTCCAATCCAAGAACATGGTATATCTCTCCATCTGTTTGTATCCTTTTTAATTTCTTTCATCAGTGTCTTATAGTTTTTTGCATACAGGTCTTTTGTCTCCTTAGGTAGGATTATTCCTAGGTATTTTATCCTTTTTGTTGCAGTGGTAAATGGGACTGTTTCCTTAATTTCTCTTTCAGATTTTTCATCATTAGTGTATAGGAATGCCAGAGATTTCTGTGCATTAATTTTGTATCCTGCTACTTTACCAAATTCATTGATTAGCTCTAGTAGTTTTTTGGTGGCATCTTTAGGGTTCTCTATTTTTAGTATCATGTCATCTGCAAACAGTGACAGCTTTCCTTCTTCTTTTCTGATTTGGATTCCTTTTATGAAAATTCTCACTCTTAATTGGTTCCTAAGATACTTCCAGAAGTTCATTTTGTCTCATTAAACCTCCTGTCCTGCATGAGGAACTTGGAAATTGTTTTTTTCAAAGTGAAGTATCTTTGCTCTGCAAGTTTACATGGGGAGCAGAGCCAGTAATGACCATAGGGAATACTTGAGAACTTGGGATAAACTTGAGGACACCAAGAGATTATTTCCCCAGGAGAAAAAGTAAGCATTCTGGCAATTTTAGTGTATTGTGGAGAGGCAGCAAGAAAAGAGAGAGAAAAGAAAAATAAAAACAAACAAACAAAACCTTACCTAATTAAGAATCTAATATCCATTAGAGTAAGATTTCACACATTGTTCTTCAAGCTGTCTTGGCTACTCTTGACTCTTTGAATTTTTGTATACATCTCAAAATCAGCCTGTCCGTTTCTACAAAGAAACTTTTCTTTGATTTCAATCTTGATTCTTGTAATTTAATTTTCATTATGGAGGTGCAAGTACTACTTCCTCTTAATATAGGAACATGGATAACATCTCTTAAAGGAGATAGGGAAATTTCATTCTCCCCTAAAGACTGTTTGAGTACTGCAAGGAATAATATTAGGTAAATATAAGCCTTTGCACTTTTGAAATCACATTTAATTCATTATTTTCATGGGCATTAGTATAATCTTTTATCTTACCTTTTTTAACAGTTGGCTTTGATGTGGAAGTCCAGTTTTTAAATGGTTATTTATCAGCTCACTCATATCAGCCCAACTCTTCGAAGCCTATCAGTTATGCCAGTTAATGTATCTAAATTAGTAACAAGCCTTATCAGGGGCCTTTAAAACTGAACCTCAAAAGTTAACCGAAACAGTGCTTGAAGGTCCGTGTTTTTTAACAAGACATCTAATCTCTGTTTTAAAAATGATTGAATTAAGGTAAAGGAAGAGCAAATAACTTGTCCAAGATCACATAGCTGTTGACTAAGCTGGAGCTGGAACTCTAGACTCCTTAACTCTACAATCTGATATTTTTTAATATCACATTTTGCTTCTTCCAAGCCTTTCAGACTGTCTCCTTGGCCTTGCCATTCCTTCCAACATGAATAGACTCTCCCCCATTTTCACCTGTCTATTCATGAACTTGCAGCACCTGGACTGTCTCACCTCAAAAACTGCTACTGGTAACCTAGGACAAAAGTGGTCTTTCCTCTTTGCATTCTTAGAACTCTTTGTACCTCTCTTATGCACTTACCTCATTCTGCTTTGTGTTTATTCATGTGACTTCTTCTTAGCAAGACTGTGAACATCTTGATGGCAGGAACTGGTTATTATAAATTCAGTATTCACAATTCCCAGCCCCATGTCCTGCATAGGATAAATACTTACTGCTTATTTAATAAATGAATGGATTAATGAATTCAGTGAGTAGAGAAAATTTCTTAATATAGCCATACGTTTGGGATTACAGTGGAGATGGACGGAGAATGTTAACTAGGAAAAAAAATGCCAGATAGTTGCTCCTCTTAAATGAGAAGAAAGTTAGTATCATTGACAAGGAAATTCTGTGACCCTTGCTGCTGATACGTTTGCTGTCTCCATCTAGTCACAATTGTCCCTCCCAATGTGCTCTGCTGGGGCCAGGATTGTCCATGCTCTGGGGACAGTGTGTTCTTTATGGCTTTACAAAGAGAAACATGGGCTGTGTTATAAGTCCTATCAGATTTTTAATCAATGCTTTTACCTTCTTCTTAAGATAAGCCAGAAGTTTCATTCTTTGAAGAAAAATGAAAATGTGGCTTGTTTATTGTGAGAACATAGGTTATCTGAAAAGGCAAATAGTTTTCAAATTAAAGATGGTATCTTATGTATTGGAGAAAACAGGCATGTGTGAAGGCCGCCCAGAGTTGCAGGAAGAGCATGCCTCTCTCTGGTTGGGAGCTAGTGCTGCCTCATCTTCGGAACTACAGCAAGTCACTTAATCTTTTAGGGGCTCAGTCTTTCAGCATGCAAGTGGGAGAGAGAATTTTCTTGTGTCATGGTAAGGATTATACATGCGATAACGTATACGGATGTGCTCTATGAACTCTACAGCGTCGGACAATTGCGAGAGAGTGTTCTTATTGGAAGCAACCACGGATGTGGTCAACAAAAAATTGAATTGGAGATTTGAAGGCCTGAAGCTGAGATCTGAAAAGCTGAAAGCTGACTTTCTCTGGTCCAAGCAGTGGAGGATGGGGAAGGGGCTGTGGCTTCTCTTCCTTGGCCTCTCCCCACCTCTGAGTCTCCATAGAATAGAGTTTGTAAGTCACTGTCTTATCTCATTTGATCCTCGCTGCTCACTTCTGTTTATTAGTAATCCTGCTTTAGAGATGACAAACCTGAAACTTGTGCGCCTTGCCCCAGGTCACACAGTCAATAAGTAGTTGAGCTAAAACCTCTCTACAGGTCATCTGATTCCAGATTATATGTTTCTAGGAAAGAATTATGACTCTATTCACTCTGTGACAACAACAGCCAGGGAATAATAAGCCTGTGCATTTACAAAAACTGACTCTAGGCTTTCAAAATGGAGAGTTTCGTGTGATTAGGAAAGTGTAAATCCTCTTGTGTTTGTCAACCTGTAAACACTGAGGAGGATGAATTATTTAACAGGCAAAAACAGCTTGTCATCTATCGTTGCAGAGCGAGGAAGACAGCGTTTGCTTGTAGAATTTATGACTTTAACATCTCATTCTAGATCGTCCCTCTGGCACATCCAGGTGAGCTGAATTTATAAGATCTGCATCCACACAGTTTCATGAATGTACACGAAATATGTTCTAGAGGGAAAATCCCGTTTTACAGCTACCTATAGCAAATCTCAGATTATTCTTAGATGTCTCATTAAAATTTCAGTTTGTAAGTAACCTTGAGAACCTTTTAGTTCAATTCTTGTCTGACACTTTAACCCTCTCTTTGAAATCAGAGGACTGTGTTCGCTCTACCTCTGTCCACACCCCTCCATAGTAAAAGTGTTCTGAGTCTGGGGCAGAGGCAGAGTGCAGTAAGGCCATGGGGACTGGAATCAGAGACATTAGCTGAAACCCCACTTCTGCCCCTTATGTTGTCATTGAGCTGGAAAAAATTTTACTTATGCATAGTCCTATTAACACAGGTTTACAAAGGATATTAACTGAGTAAATATTATGGCAGCAGGGTTTACTTAGCTTCCTTAGAAGCAAAAGCACCTTTAGGTACTTGGCTTGTCACTTAATAACGATGTTCGTGTTTTCTTCTATTCATTCATTATTTACCCACAGATATTGATTGAGTGCCCACTATATGTCAGGCATTGTGCAAAGAGCTGCAGACTCCATGTTATTATATGAGTCAAGGCACTTGCCTTCACAGAGATGGAGAGAAAAATAGAGATGATATGACAAGATAATGGATTTAAAAGTGCTGTTGCAGTGGAGAAGTCTGATAGGATTTTAGGTATTATCTGTCAAGGTAGAACGTTATTTGTAATAGCATTAAAATATGGTTTCATAGCAAATGGAATTTTGGTTTAAATAAATAATGAGAATACATCTGGGGAAAACATGCTGCTCTGTGGCGCAAGACAGAGATGCAAGAGGAGTGTGTTGCTGACCTACCGTCCCAGGGCAGCACTGTGGGAGGTGGAGAGAGTCCTGAGTTGCAGCAAGGTTTTGGAAGGCTGTGGCATATGAGGAGCTGCGACAGCGTGAACAGAAGACTGTATACTGCGAGGCACCATCCAATCTCTCAACCATATAAATGTTCCTGAATGTTGCCAACTTCTTAAACTCCTGAGAATGATTAGATTTCTTACAGAGAACTATAAAGGGGCTGTGCGTTGAGTGTAGGTTTTATATGGGACAGAATTCAGGTAGCACTCGTTGAAGTGAACCAGAGAAGAGTATGTAAGAGGAAGTAAGACATGAAAAGTTGGGGAGGACTTTGAATTGCCACAGTCCTGGAGCTAGTATTGGGACCTTATTTAACCAGATCTCTGCATCAGTCCACTTTTGCTGAGTAGTTTGCAAAGGCAATCTAGCCTATGTTTCATGTTGGGTGTGGGTTCACTTTAGCTCTGTACCGCAGAGTTCCATTCTGTCATCTAAGCTGAGGGAGCAGCCCTTAACTGGGACATGCTGTTCTCATGGCAAAAGAAAAAGAATAGTGTCAGAATTCTGTCATGGCTCTGGAAGCTTCTGCAAAGAAATGTTACTTCTGTTCACACTTCGTTGGTCAAACAAGTCACATGGCTAGGCCTGATCCAAGTGTGGTGGAAAGATTTGATCTTTTTACAGAAAGGAGAAGTAAATAATTTAGAACTATAATGAAACTTCCAAAATATCTAAGGGTAGGGAGATACCAGCCAACATCAAGATTGCATAAATGCATAGCAGAGTAGTCCACAGAAAGCTGTGATTTATCCAGCCCTCAAACTGGAAAAGATGATGGAGTGGTGGGATGATGGAGGATGGAGTAGCAATAAAGGATGCAGATGGAAAAAAAAAAAAAAGTTGGGACCAGTTTTTTATGTTTTGAGTACCATGGGGAGAAAAATGCATTTTGTTTTTAGAAGGTGAATAGTTATTTATTTTTATGTAGATCACTAATAATTTTAACGCTGTTTTCTGGTGGCAGTGTGAAGGATGAATGGCAGAGATGAGAAATGTAGATAGAAAAATCAGTTGGATATGGGTAGAAAAGTCCAGGAGAGTAATGGCAGCGACAAGTCAATGCAAATGAAAAAATAAGGAATATTCGAAAGTGTCAGAGTCGTATTTGGCGGGACTTGGCTGCAGGTTTGTTGTCACTGAACTTGGAAAAATTTTACTCTTGCACAATCCTATTAACATAAGGTTTTCAAAGGATATTAGCAAAGTAAATAATATGATAGCAGGGTTTACGTAGCTTGCTTTGAATCAGAAGCCCCCTTAGAAGCATATTAACAATCTCATTCAGTAATGGTGACCTTGAAGAGGAAATCAAACTCACAGGCAGGGTAGAAACTCTTCCCCAAACACTGGGTGGTGTGGTCAAATATTTTTTCTCACGTCTCCTGCTCTGTCACAAACGTCTCTCATTTTCCTTGGCACCAGCTCTCTTCCACGTTTATTGGGCTAGGATCTGACTTTCCATTTGCCAAGAATCCACCGATTTTACACAATATCATAAATATGGCTTATTTAAACTTTGTTTATATCCAAGCACCTGAGTTAAAAAAAAATATTTCTCTGAAATCAACAGTGAGAGAAACTTCTTTCCCACTGAGATTCGGGAGATTCATCTTGTCCTTATTGGGTTCTTCTCTGCACACACAGTCCTCTAACCTCATTCTTTTCTATATTAGACACTGAATTACAGTCTTGCATTAATTATATACAAATAATATTTTAATCACATAGCACTTTTATGCACCAGTTAGATCAGATCCCCTAAGTATTCTTAACACCCCAAAGTTTATTATTTTAATTTCAGTTGGGTCCTGTTATCTCCTTCTGGAACATCTTTGCAGGCATCTTGTGCCCTGCCCATTTCTTCTATGTTGGTATTTCTCAGGGTACTTATTTTCCCCTGTTCATTGCATTTGGTCTAGTTAATCAGCTGCATAGATTTGCTGAGAAAAACTGGAATTTTCTTTCCAGTTCTCATCAGAACACATGTAGACTTGCTCTTTCATTTTGTTGATGGGTAAAGAAACTAGTTTTAGTCTCTAGTACCTAGAGATACTGGAAGACTTTTGTGTAAGGTAAAGAAGCAACTGCTTCTTGTCATGTACTCTCAAAGTCCCGTTTTCTGCTTGATGTATAATTTCTTCTCCCTGTCTTTTCCAAGCTTAGTTGGAACGTTCCGTGCTCATTTATGACATCGTCACTGAGGGCTGGAATCTGTGTGTATTGTTTTCTTTATATTCTCTGATTTTTGCTGCTGCTTGTGGATCACCCAGCAGAAACAGCACTAGCTACACTCCACTGACTAGCATTTGGACGAGTGAACCCAGTTCCAGAGAGTGACAGTCCCCCAATGCAGCAGATGGAGATAACTGAATCTTGCGGAATATTTCTTTGACTTTCCCAAGCTGGAAAACACAGAATTATATGCTGCCTGGCCTACAGAGAGCCAACGTTGATTCTTTTCAGGAACTTAATTCCAGAAGTGTTGTCAGAGATAACTAAAAAGGAATCTAAAGCGTCATTTACAGCTGATCTAAAAATTAGGGACAATTTCGGGATGTCTTTTCTAAAGCAATACTTGAGTATTTTTATGTGTGCTGAATATTATGTGTATATGTATTGTTATTTGTTTAACAATTCAAGTGTTGTTAAATATAACACATCTTTCTTTAAAGACAAGGTTAGAATTTGATGAAGTTAACAAAGGACTGTTAACGCATATAATCTGAAAGGAAAGCAAGATATTGATACCTTAGAGTTGATCTTAATTCCCAATAACTGTGAGTTCTTCATCTCCAGCATTTATATGTCTATTGGACTCCATATATATTACCAGACCACTGCTGGACTTTTTTGTTGAATGTCCCATAGAACAATCAGACTCAACACATCTAAACTAACCCATCATATTTTTTCCCAATTCTCATTCTGTGTTACACATCGTAGTGAATGTCACCACCATTCACTAAGTCCGTTAAGTCAGGAACAAGCGTGTAATCATTAATACCTTCTTTCTCACTTCTTCTCAATTTCCAAGCTCAGTCTATATTTTCTCCAAACTTTTGAATTCATATCCTTTTCACCTACAGGTGAACTACAAGGAAGTTCATCTGAATTTGCCCAAATTGCTCTAATAGTTGACAGTCTGTTTTTAACTTTCAATCATGTTCAATTTTGTAATGTTCTATTTTGCATATGCTGGTCCTTTCTCTCCAAATAGATAAAACATTTTTCAAAGGTGAATATATTCCATATCCTCTGGTAACCTCTCCATGTTAATTCTCGTGCTAGGGCTATATATAAGTAGATTCAAAATTGAAATTCCTTTTAAGGGGTTTGTGGCATTTTTCTTCTTCATACATCACCTCATGCCCCAACTGTCAAGGCTGAAATTGGGCCCTGTGGTTAATTGAACTTGTGACTCTGAAGCAGTCTGTTGTAGTACCTATTGTAGTACTGCTATGTTTTAAGGGCTGGGAAAATTTCAAGTGAGATCAGAAGCTGCCAAGCTTAACTTTCGCTGAGTCTGCTGCCATTCCTGTGGGTATAATGTCTCTCTGTTTATCAAAATACATTTTTTTCCTACTTAATGTACTTACCATGTGGTTTTATTAGAATGAATAGCTGTCTCCTTGTAAATGGATTTGGTTGGAAATCCAATTTCTTTCAGGGCCAGTGGGAGAGGTCAAAGGGCTATAAATACTCCTCCTCTAAACTGTTTATAAGTAAAACGGCAATGCTGAAAAAGCCTGACAAATGTCGTACTATATCCTAAATTATGTACAAATCCCTGGCAATCTTCTCTTTCTTTCTTTGATGAAAACAGATTGCATCGTCGTCTCTCAGTCATGAGTTGTGCTAATGGGTGCCTTAATGGATAGCAATGTCTGTAAGAATGAGAGTGGATCATCAGGGAATCAACCCCAACTCCTAGCCTTTCTTCTAAAGTTGGAAAGTAGAACTTCTCATCATGCTTCCCTCATTGTTCTGTCTAGTGTTGGAATGAGGAGAAGTCTGCCTCTGATTTGTGCGGCTTTCAGTAAGGCCCCAAACCACCACTTTAGTCTTATCTTTCTTGTGTCAGATGAAAATATTATCTTCCATGCATTCTTCACATGACTGATGCAGATTTCACCCTATTTTCAAAATTAGCACTTAATCCATTCCATCAGATAATTAGCTTCATGGAATATTTCTGGATGGCATACATGCACAACACACAAAGAGGTTATATGTTCTTGTATATGTATTATATCATGTGATCTTTCTCTTCAGAATGGGGAAAAATAGGCAAATTCTTGGTATTGTTTTCTTCATTTGAAAAGTGAGGTTCGGTAGGGATGACACGACAAATGCAACATATTTAGTATTTGCTATATGCCAGCCATTATGCTAGGTGTTGAACACATGGATTGCATAGCCACAAGCTGATTCCATTTACGTACACTCCTGGTTGGGTTTACTTCTGCTCTAGGGTGGCTTTCTCCTTACGTTTCTGTCACCCCAGAGGTGTGTAAGATACCTATTATGGAGGCTTAATTTTGTCTCGTGTCATTGGGAGGTAGATTAACCTTGCATAAGAGCTGATTAGAATGTGGATGACAGCAACTCTGAAAAGCACATTTTCATCCCCCAAACTCATAAGTAGTAGTCTGACTCTGGGAGAGATTTGTGGCGTTCTCCAGCTGGTGGCAAGAGGGATAACCAGGTGCTACATCAATATAAAATAGAATGGCAATATGGGACTCTTTCTATTTCATTTTGGGCTAAGAGTCCCAAAGACTGAGAGTAATCAAAGCAAAGATGATAGATCCCTTGGCTAATGAAATGCCTCACATTTGAGTCTTCAATTTTAAGATCTTAATATCTACCTAAAGGTAAATTCAAATATGAAAATCTACCTCTTAAGACTGGAGAGGTTGAAAAGGGAGTCCTTTTTGGGTAAGAAAACTTTTTTTTTTGAGAAAGTTGTTGATATACAGTGTATGCCTGTCACCCCCTCTCTTCCCCGTACAGGAGGGAAGACCACGTAAGGAACTTTAGAGAAACACTCAGAATAGTTGACCTATGCCTCTTAGAGTTTTGAGGTGAAGGTACCAGGCAACGTTTATGCTCCAAAATTTGTCAGTAGAGGAGAGTCTGGTAGAAGCAACCTGTGTCAGAAGTTGAAATTCTGAGAGCTAAACAGGGAATTAACTGTGTGTTTCCCCAGTAGGGAGCTGGTCGGGGCCATCTTGGATTCTTCTGAGAGAACTGCCCAATGAAGCAAATAATCCCCAAAGAGGGGGAGAACTAACAGCTGTCCAGGGGCTGAGGAGGGAATTAAAAGTAACCAGCCAGACTGGAGATAGTGCCTGCATGAAGGGAGTTGCAGTTGAAAGTCTCCTGCAGGTGCAACTATGAGAAACTCCTAAGAGCTCTCCACACATCTTTGAGAGGAAGAACTAGCTTTAAACACCCTGCTGCCCAAGGAGGCTATGCCCTTCCCCCAATATCATTTTCCCTGTTCCTTACCTTGGAGGGTCTGAAACTACGGCCAGCCAGGATGGAGAGGTGCAGGGGAGCTGGAAAGCAAGCACATACAGGCCCTTTTCCCTCTACTGTAGGGGTGAGAAAAAGCTTTAAATTGGATGGGAGGAGGAAGTCATATAATTCTGACACAGGGATGGGTGTTTTAGTTTCCAAATCAAGACTCTTGTGTAGAAAATGTTTGGAGGAATGTTAATTATATGAGAGTGATCAGACAGAAAAAGCGAGGCTTCTTCAAAATGTCAGGTGTCAGAGAAAGTACTAGCATAGATGCACAGGCTCGGTTTGAGCAAGCAGATGATGAGGAGAAGTAATTATTTTCTGCAGGGCTCCTTTTCCCCAAAGGATCTAGTTGAGCCCTACATCCTCTTCGGTTCCTGTGGTTCTTTTCTTTTTACTCCTTTCTCCGCAGACTAGAATAATTTACCAAACTCTGAAAATAAATATTTGCATTGCAAGTACTGTGTATGAAAAAATATAAGGTGATCCTTGACCCATTAATTTCTCAGATGACTAAAACCATTTATATGGTTTTCTCATTTTTATTTCCAAAAAAGTTACTAGGCTTCAGGAACTTCTCCTAGTGATGAAAGCAATGACTGCCTTAGACCTGTGTGGACCTTTTACAGTCCAAGATCAGTTGCAGTTTATCCAACTGTCAGGACAAGTTCATTGCTTTTCAGAAGTAAATTCAAAGATTCTCTGTGTTAGAGAGGAATTTGAAGGTCTCTGATGCTTTCACTTGTAAAAAATCAACTGTGCTAAAAATATTTTTTTCAGTTTTATTGAGATATCATTGACATATCATATTGTATTAGTTTTTGCTTCACAACATGAAGATTTGATTATGTATATATTGTGAAATGACTACCACAGTAAGTTTAGTCAATATCCATCACCTCACATAGTTACAAATTTCTTTTCCTTGTGCTGAAAAATTTTAAGATCTACTCTCTTAGCAGCTTTCTAATAGACAATACAGCATTGTTAACTTTAGTGTCCAGGCTGTACATTACATCCCCAGAGCTTATTTATCTTATAATGGAAGTTTGTACCTTTTGACCACCGTTACCTATTTTGCCCACTCCCTACTCCCCGTCTCTGGAAACCACCAGTCTGTTCCTGTATCTGTGAGTACAGTTTATTTCATTTCATTTTTTTTTAGATTTCACATATAAGTGAAAGCATTTTTGAGTGCAGTCATCTACGCTATGCCTGATCATTTACATTGGAGGTCTCACTGCCCCCCTTGAGACTTCTCCCCATAAAGATACATACAGTTTTTACTTGAAAACAGAAGCACCAGATATGATTTCTCCAACCCATGTGTAGATTATTCAGCTCCAGCCTGAACTCAATGGGACAATTCATTTTTATAATAATTATTATAACTTAGAGATTCCAATCCCTCCCAGGGTAGTAAGAGAACACACCACTGTATATTTTGCTGTTATTGCTGTTCTTGTCTTGTTTTTTATTTTCTTAATTGCTGTTAATTCAAGAAAGAAAGGTTGCATAAAATCCAACCTATTCTAGAAATATAAGTGGCCTTTCCAGCATATAACATTTCAAATATCAAAGTATATGATAAACATACAAATAAGGAGAAGGTTAACAAACTTCCTATATACAGTACAATAGACTGGGTGGCTTAAAACAATAGAAATTTATTTCTTACTGTTATGGAAGCTGGGAAGCCTATATTTAAGTCTCTGGAAGATTCAGTGTCTGGGGAATCAGCCCGTAAACTGTATCAGAGATAGCTTTCCTCTCATTGTGTCCTCACGTGATAAAAGGGAGGAAGGAGCTTTGGGGTCTCTTTCATAAGGGCACTAATCCCATTCTTGAGGGCTCCACTCTTACAGCCTAATTATCTCTCAAAGACCCCACTTTGTAAGACCCTTACACTGGGGATTAGGATTTCAACATAGGAATTTTGGAGGGACACAATCATTTAGTCTATAGCAAGAAAGAAATCTTAGACATAGAGTGAATGCTTGCTGTGCTCAGGGCATCTGCAGTAAAATATTTCTTTTAATGTATCCTTTGTAAGTTTCTTTGTGTCATCATTGGCCTCTTTGCTTTTACTTTTACTTTTTTAAACATCTTTATTGGAGTATAATTGCTTTACAGTGGTGTGTTAGTTTCTGCTTTATAACAAAGTGAATCAGTTATACATATACATATGTTCCCGTATCTCTTCCCTCTTGCGTCTCCCTCCCTCCTACCCTCCCTATCCCACCCCTCAAGGCGGTCACAAACCACCGAGCTGATCTCCCTGTGCTATGTGGCTGCTTCCCACTAGCTATCTATTTTTCGTTTGGTAGTGTATATATGTCCATGCCACTCTCTCACTTTGTCACAGCTTACCCTTCCCCCTCCCCGTATCCTCAAGTCGATTCTCTAGTAGGTCTGTGTCTTTATTCCCGTCTTAACCCTATGTTCTTCATGACATTTTTTTTTCTTAGATTCCATATATATGTGTTAGCATACGGTATTTCTTTTCCTCTTTCTGACTTACTTCACTCTGTATGACAGACTCTAGGTCCATCCACCTCACTACAAATAACTCAATTTCATTTCTTTTTATGGCTGAGTAATATTCCATTGTATATATGTGCCACATCTTCTTCATCCATTCATCCGATGATGGACACTTAGGTTGCTTCCATGTCCTGGCTATTGTAAATAGAACTGCAATGAACATTGTGGTACATGACTCTTTTTGAATTATGGTTTTCTCAGGGTATATGCCCAGTAGTGGGATTGCTGGGTCATATGGTAGTTCTATTTTTAGTTTTTTGAGGAACCTCCATACTGTTCTCCATAGTGGCTGTACCAATTCACATTCCCACCAGCAGTGCAAGAGGGTTCCCTTTTCTCCACACCCTCTCCAGCATTTATTGTTTCTAGATTTTTTGATGATGGCCATTCTGACTGGTGTGAGATGATATCTCATTGTAGTTTTGATTTGCATTTCTCTAATGATTAATGATGTTGAGCATTCTTTCATGTGTTTGTTGGTAATCTGTATATCTTCTTTGGAGAAATGTCTATTTAGATCTTCTGCCCATTCTTGGATTGGGTTGTTTGTTTTTTTGTTATTGAGCTGCATGAGCTGCTTGTAAATTTTGGAGATTAATCCTTTGTCAGTTGCTTCATTTGCAAATATTTCCTCCCATTCTGAGGGTTGTCTTTTCATCTTGTTTATGGTTTCCTTTGCTGTGCAAAAGCTTTGAAGTTTCATTAGGTCCCATTTGTTTATTTTTGTTTATATCTCCATTTCTCTAGGAGGTGGGTCAAAAAGGATCTTGCTGTGATTTATGTCATAGAGTGTTCTGCCTATGTTTTCCTCTAAGAGTTTTATAGTGTCTGGCCTTACATTTAGGTCTTTAATCCATTTTGAGTTTATTTTTGTGTATGGTGTTAGGGAGTGTTCTAATTTCATACTTTTACATGTAGCTGTCCAGTTTTCCTAGCACCACTTATTGAAGAGGCTGTCTTTTCTTAGTGTCAAAATAGGTAAAATCTTTGGCTAATTATGGGAAAGAATCATAAGAGCCATATAACACACTGTCACTTTAACTAGAGGGACTAAAATAACTGTGGCTCTGATTTTTATAGCAGGCAGTGTATATAGATAGTTTAAAGACTCTTTACTTATGTGAATATCCCAGTTGAACAGTAAAAATTCAATTTTATTGTCTCCAAGTATAAAAATAATTATATTGACATTTCATATACTGTAGCAAACTTTTATGAGACTTTAAATTTAGAGCTGTAGTGAACCTGAATGAAATGTAGAATAAAAGCCACAAACGGACATTTGAAACTTAAATTTGCTGTTTTCTTATATGTGTTACCCAGATCATAAAATATATACAATCAATAAAAGAAAATATCAAGGCACATTATTGTCAGAAGATAAAGAATAAAGTATTTAGGGACTTCCCTGGTGGCACAGTGGTTAAGAATCCACCTGCCAATGCAGGGGACACAGGTTCGATCCCTGGTCCTGGAAGATCCCACATGCCGCAGAGCAGCTAAGCCCGTGCGCCAAAACGACTGAGCCTGTGTGCCGCAACTACTGAAGCCCGCGCGCCTAGAGCCCGTGCTCCGTAACAAGAGAAGCCACCGCCATGGAAGCCAGCGCACTGCAATGAAGAGTAGCCCCAGCTTGCAGCAACTAGAGAAAGCCTGCATGAAGCAGCAAAGACCCAACACAGCCAAAAATAAATAAATAAAATAAATTTATATATTTAAAAAAATCATTTAAAAATCCAGACATTACCTAATAAAATCTAAGGAAAAGATTGAATGATACAGTCTTAGGGATTAATATTGAATAGAATTTACTTACACACATAGCTCTGTGTTATGATTTCAAATTAGTTGTTAGATTAAAATATTTCCCTATGGGTTATGAGTAGACAACAATTCTAAGATGGACTCAAGAAAAATAATCTCACCTGAGCACAATAATATGTTACCAATATATGTTAAAAAGAACATTATTTTTATTATGAACTTGAATTTTAAAAGCTATCTGATTTGACTGTATTAAGAATAGTATGGGGGAATACAGTAGCATGGTAAGACAGTGGACCAGGTGTCAGAAGATAAGAGAACCCAGGTCTGCTTTTTCACCATTGCTGTTTGGTTTGTGCATGCCACTATCCATTTTTTCCCAGTTAAACTTCTTTATTAAAACATAGCATATATGCAGTCATATGTGTAAATCATAATTGTACATATTGACGAATTATCACAAAGTTAACAGACCAATATAATCACCACTCATACTGTGAAATAAATAGTACTAACACTATAAAAGCTCTCCTTATGCCTCTGATAGATCACTACACAACCCCTCCTCCTCAAATGCAAGCACTATCTTGACTTCTAATAGCATAGCGTAGTTTTGCTAAACTTTAAATACTGTCATACAGTATGTAAATAAATAGGTATGACTTTGGTCATTCAACTCTATAATTTTGTATTTTATTAATGTTGTATGCATAAATAATACATTAATTTTCATTGCTGTAAATTATTCCATTGTATGCACATAAAAAGTATATTACCCATATATTTCTACTGTTATTAGTTTGGTACTATTAATTGTGTTTCTGTGAACATTTTTATACATGTCTTTGAGTGAACATACAGATGCATTTCTATTTCTATCATTCTTTCTCCATTGAATTATCTTGGTATCTTTGCCCAAAATCAATTGACCGTAAACATAAGGGTTTGTTTCTAGGCTTTAAATAATCTTCAGTTGATTTATAGTTTTATCAAATGCCAATACATACTGTCTTGATTACTGTAGCTCTTAGTTTTAAATTGAGAAGTGTAAATTCTCTAACTTTGTTCTTCCTTTTTAAGTTTTTTTTTTGCCAATATTGGGCCCTTTGCATTTCCACATGAAATATGGAATCAGCTTCTCAACTTCTGTAAAGCCAGCTGGGATTTTAATAGGGATGGCATTAAATCAATGGATTAATTTTGGGAGTATTATCATTTTGACAATTTTTTTTTTTTTTTTTTTTTTTTTTGCAGTACGTGGGCCTCTCACTGTTGCAGCCTCTCCTGCTGCGGAACACAGGCTCTGGACGCGCAGGCTCAGCGGCCATGGCTCAGGGGCCCAGCCGCTCTGCGGCATGTGGGATCTTCCCGGACTGGGGCACGAACTCGTGTCCCCTGCATCGGCAGGTGGACTCTCAACCACTGCGCCACCAGGGAAGCCCATTTTGACAATTTTAAGACTTCCTAATCATGAACGTGGGATTTCTTCTCATTTATGTAGGTCTTTTAAAATCTCTTTCAAAATGAGTTTTAGTTTTAGGAATATAAGTTTTGCACTGCTTTTGTCAAATTTATTCCTAAGTATTTTATTTTTTGATGCAATTATAAAAGGACCTGTTTTCTTAATTTTATTTTTGAAGTAGACATTATAAGTTTATAGAAATACAATTCATTTCATATATTGATCTTGTATTCTGCAACTTTGCCAATCTTGTTTATTAGCTCTAGTAGACTTTTAGTGGATTTCTTAGGATTTTCCATATACACAATCATGTCTTCTGTGTGTAGAGGTAGTATCTTCACTTCTTCGTTTCCAGTCTGGGTGCCTTTTCTTTCTTTCTTCCTTTGTTCCTTCATTCTTCTCTTTTTTCTCTCCCTTCCTTCCATCATTGACTTGACTAGAACCTCCAGTACAACGTAGAATAGAAGAGAGGATGTCTGTCTTGTCCATGATCTTCGTGGGGAAAACATCTAGTCTTTCAACATATGTATGATGTTAGCTGTAGGATTTTCATAGCTCCCCTTCATCAGGTTGAGGAATTTTCCTTTTATCCCTAGTTTGTTGAATTTGTTGAGTATTATGATGAAAGGATGTTGGATTTTGTCAAATACTTCTCTGTATTCATTGAGATGACCATATGTCTTTCGTTCTTTATTCTACTGATATTCTCTCTCTCAATCCCCCCCACCTTGGTTGTGAAATATAATTCTTTTTATAGTTTGCTAGATTCTTTTTGCTAGTACTTTGGTGAGAATTTTTTGCAGCTATATTAATAAGAGAGATTGATTTGTACTTTTCTTTTTTTGTGATGTTTTTGTCTGGTTTTGGTATTTTAGTAACATTGGCCTCATGAAATGAGTTGCAAAGTGTCCTTCCTGCAGTGGGTTGAAATGTGGCCCCCCAAAAGATATGTACATGTTCTGATATCTTGAAACTGTTAATGTTACTTTATTTAGAAAAGGGGTCTTTTTAGATGTAATTATATTAACAATCTTGAAATGAGATTATCCTGGTTAATCTGGGTAGGCCCTACTCCAATGACAAGTTTTCTTATACTAGATACACAGAGGAGAACAGATAGAAGAGAAGACATAGAGGAGAAGGCAATGTGAAGATGGAGTCAGAGATTGGAGTGATATGGTCATAAGCCAAATGTGCTGTTCTGTTTGTTCTACAGAAGTATGACTGAAGCTTAGCTTCGATTGACTTGAGTGACATCTTCTGGGTCACGTCTATCTCCACATTGATTTACTTGGTTCTATGTCATAGTCATCTTTTCCTGCCTCTGCCTTTCACTCTGGCCCACCGAGATGGTCATTTCTTGGTGTTAGTGCCAATATGTTAAAAAAAAAAAGAAAAGGCTAGTAGTGCTCCATCTTTGTCTACAATTGCTTAAAGTTCAGTCTAAAGATGTAGGGTTTCTAATCCATTTCCCCCAAGTTCTGAGACTGCATCTCTGTACTCTTGAGATTGTCATTTCTGTCCTTTAATCACTGCTGTAGTAAACTTTACAACATAGAATTCCAACATAGATGTCTCTTCTTTCAAGCCCCTCCCAAATGTCTTCTGATTTGCAGATATTCTGTGACAGGTTAGAGAGTAAAGCATATCCCCCAGGTTGAGGTTTTTTTTTTTTCTAATTGTTTTTCTATTTCTCACTACATATGTTTCATTATTCATTCATTCATTTACTCATTTAAAACATTTATTAAACTCTACCATATTGTGCATGGTATTGTATTAGCAGCTGGAAATAGAGAGGTGGATAATATAGCCCCTGTCTTCAAGTCATGGAGGAGGGGGCACAAATACATAATCACTGAACATTGTGAAAAATACTACCAAGCTCATAAGTGCAGACACCTATGGTAACATTGAAAGGAGGCACACTGCTCTCACACTTGACCTTAGTGTTGCCAACTAAGTTATGACTTTGCTATTTATGTTTTATACCAACTAGTTGAATACTCTGTAATTGTTTTAGTCAAGTACAGTGACATAGGTATGTATGTCACGTAAGTTTGAACAGAATAATAATAATGATAATAAAAATGATGGCTACTCAACAAGTATGTGTAATGAATGAATGAATTTTACGATGAAAAATCTGAGGCTTAGAGTGTTAAATAGCTTGCACAAAGTCATGGCTAAGAAAGTGACAGAGCTGAAACACAAAACTGAAGTTGTCTATTTTCAGGGTATGAGCTCCCAACTACTATATGTTCTGCATACTTAGTGGAACCAGAATACAGACAAAAACACATTCTGGCCGTATTTGCAACCCCAAATTGCTTTATAACCTAGAACAGGTTTAATGATAATCAGGGGGAAATAGTTTTAAAATATTGTATGTGCCTTATTACCATAGACAAAATTTGTATCTTTCATTGTGATACCTAACTAATTACTGAAAAACTATAGAGGGAAATATGAAATATTTTAATAAAAATTCTTTTTATTTTGGAGAAAGTTTGAGATATGGTGATGTAAGAAATAGAATATGGTTTCTTAAAAAAGTATGCGTGGTAGGGAGTAACAACGGATCTTAGTTTTTGCTCTTCAGTAAAAGCTATCTTTTCTGAAGTGTTTTTCTAGGGAGAGAGGTATACATAAAGTGATACCTGATGAAAAACAAGTCTGTTTTTAGCACAGAATTAGACCAAGTATTTTTATTTATGTTCTAGTTGACTGAATGGGTACGTAGTTGCTCTAAGACTTCTAGGGTTATGCTGGACAGAAGTGGCAAGAGTGGACACCCTTGTATTGTTCCTGATCTTATAGGTCAACAAGTGCAAACTTTCAGTTATAAGATGAATAAATTCTGAGGGTCTAATGTACAGCCCGGTAACTATGGTTATTGATACTGTATTGTATACTTGAAGTTTGCTAAGAGAGGAGATCTTAAATGTCTTCACCAAAACAACAAAAATAATAATAACAACCACAAAAACTGGTAAGGATGTGAGGTGACGGATGGGTTAATTAACTTGATTGTGATAGTTATTTCACAGTATATACGTATATCAAATCATCATGTGTGCTTAAATATATTACAGTTTTATTTGTCAGTCATTCCTTAACAAAGCTGGAAATAATAAAAATTCAAAAACAAACAAAAAACCAGCCCAAAACAAGAACACACCAGACAAACAAAACCTCTGGAAATCACAGAGACACGGGGAATTACTATTAAAGGAAAAAATGGTAATAGCAAAAACAAAGTGTGATGGTTGTTTTATGTATCAACTTAACTGGACCACAGAATGCTCAGATATCTGGTTAAATATTATCAATGAGTATGTCTGTGAGGATGTTTCTGGAAGAGATTAGCATTTGAATTGGTAGAATGAGTAAAGTAGGTGGCCCACTCCGATGTGGGTGGATATCATCCAATCTGCTGAGGGCTTAAGTAGAACAAAAAGACAGAGGAAGGTTGAATTTACCCTCTACCTATTTATTTGAGCTGGAACATTGATCTTCTGTCCGCAGCACTCCTGTTTCTCAGGCCTTCAGGCTTAAACTGGAATCTATACCATCTGCTGTCTAGATCTCAGGCCTTCCAACTACACTGTAGGTTTTCTGGGTCTCCAGCTTGCACATAGGATATTATGGGACTTCTCAGTCTCCCGAATTGCATGAGCCAATACTTTATGATAAGTTTTATATTTATATCTATATCTATCTATCCTATTGGTTCTGTTTCTCTGGGACACTCTGACTAATACACAAAGGATATTTATTGTTCACAATGACTTCTTAAATTTACCATTTAATTCTCACATTGACCATGCATTAGTTGTATAGTGCTTCATAACTAATTAAACAAATTATTACAAACTTAGCTTAAAACAACACTCACTATTTCGCTCATAGTTCTGTAGGTCAGAGGTCCAACGCAGTGTGGTTGGATTTCTGTTCAGGGTCTTCCCATGATAAAATCAAGGTACTACCTGAGGCTGCAGATTCCACCCATGGCTCAGGATCCTCTTCCGCACTCACTGGTTGTGGGAAGCATTTATTTCATCGTCATGCTTTCCACCTGCCCCCTGTACAAGCCAGCAAAGGCTGGTGAATCCTTCTCATGAGTCAGATCTCTAGGCCTTCCTCTTCTGCTTTTGAGGACTCATATGATTACACCGGGCCCACCTGAATGACCCAGGATAACCTTCCTATTTTTAAGGTCAACTAATTAGTAATCTTAATTACAGCTACGAGATCCCATTTGTCAGGTAATGCAACATAACCATGGAAGCAACATCAGTGCACACAGATCATGGGGAACAAAATTCTGAATGCAACAGGCCTTGTGTGATAAGGATTTTTACAATATGCATTTTAAACGTAAGAATTCCAAGGCAGAGGAAGGTTAAATAGCTTACTCTAGGTCACAGGCCTAAGTGAGAGAACCAGCTGAGTACCCAGCCCTTCGCTCTTCCTTCCAGTTTGCAGTCTCTTTGCATGTGGGAGTGAATGAAATAACCTTTTTGCTAAAAACCTAGGTACCATGGTGATGTATCTAACCGGCATTTAGCACTCTTAAGTGACTGAAAAAATAGATCCTTAGTTTAAGTTGATCTTTATCACAGAGACATGATGGAGTTTTTAAAGGAAACTTTGGTGCTTGAAAAAGAAGTAGACTGTTGTGGGTAGCATGCACTGAGGCAGAAAACAGGCTTGGGTGTGTGTGGGCGCATGGGCTGGAAGTGAGCCACAAACCAGAGGACTCACAATGGTTGTTGCTGGGATAATGACACCAAGCCCTCTACCCTGGTGGGTAAATCATAAACTGCTCTATGTTGGGAGCTAGAAATGCTCATTTTCTAATGAGTAATTCTTTCAGAAGAGCTAACACAATAAGAAAGCTTCTTGGGATTGTACCTGGACATAGGATTTTCTTCCCAGTTTGGTCTTACCCTTTCTCAGAAGTGACTTGCTGGCCTTATGCATGGTAGAAACTCAATTAAATTGCATTGAGTCATGAAGGATTCCAAAGTAAATTAAATTATAATACGATAAATTTAGTAAGGCCTCGTTCTACCTGACTTTAAATGTGCAAAGTGAGCATAAGACAGTACATGAATACCAGTACAACTTTCTGAAATAGGAATCAGAATTTTGATGCAGCTAATTGTGGAACCAAATGTGTAAAATAATTTATGGAAGAAAAAGAAGCTACGAAGTGCTGGAGTATTCTAGTAGGACCAGTTATCTAGTCAAAATTTTTTATACTGAGTTAATTATATTACATTTTTCTCTGTTAAATTTAGAGATGTAGTTTCTAACTCCTAACTCTCTCTCCCTCCCTCTCCCTCTCCCTCTCTCTCTCTCCCTCTCCCTCTCCCTATATATATCTAGAGAGAGAGAGAGAGGGAGAGGGGGAGAGAGAGAGAGACAGACAGACAGACAGAGACAGACAGAGACAGAGAAAGATAGAAACAGAGAAAATCACTGAGTACATGGTGGCATATCCTTGTACATATCCTTGTCTGTTCAATTACTTTAGAAACCAGCATGGTTATTTTAAAGGTGAAATGTCTTTGTTTTGCATTTGAATAAAGGATGTTTAGGCTCACACTGAAATATTACTACTTGGTGATCACTTCCCATTGTATATCCAGATTTGTTTTATAAATGAAAAGGCACAAAATTATAGGAAATAAAAAGGCTTCCAAATCGTGACTTCAGGAGGATTCTGTACCGTTAAGAAAAGCTAAGTTGGCATCTAGGTTTCATAGTGTAAGCCAATAGTTTATTGTTTCATCACTTGAAAGAGGGATCACGTTTCAGCTAAATTACATTAGAATAAGTTTATAAAGATAACCATAAATCACTATTATGTAACGATTACCTCATGAGCTTGCTTGAAATGTCCAGACTCCTTGATTTGGCGTTCAAATGAATGGCTGGATTGACCATTTCCCACTTTTCTAAGTCCTTTTCCCGTTATTCTTTTCTCTTTCAGTCCAGAACAACATGTGGCTGCCTGCCTCCCCATCTGTCCTCACCTCAAAGTGTACTTTACACCATGCAAGCTTTGGGTTCCATGAAATCTGGAAACATCCTGCAGAGACTGCAGAATGGTAGGAACATTCATTTCTGTACAGGTTCCTAGTCTATGCAGAACAGAACTGCTTGTTAAAATGGGGAAAACAATTGGGAAATGGAGAATTCATTTTCATGGTAAAAATGTACCAAACTGGCACATCACAAAGTAAATCTTGAGTGGCTCAGCTTTAGGATATCCCTCTGGATCAGTGTAGTCCTGGCTTGGAAATATCCAGACCTCCCTGGAGACAAATGTGTGGCGTATCTCAGAGTTTAGCCATAGACTCAAAGGCACCATGATACCTACAGTTCTTGCCTATCTTTTTCTGTGCCTTTTTGATATCTTTGCGTAAGGTTAGACCTATCTTTGTTCTGAAGAAATTAGTAATGTTCTAGTGATGTCACTGTTTTATTTATTCCTTTGTTTGTTGGTTGCTGGTTTCTTTATTTTCACTCAGTAGCCGGGTTACCGAGGTTAGTAATTTGAGGTCTCCTTGGTATGGTGGTGGGAATGCGTTACTGAGGAAAGCACAGTGTTTCTCCCCAGATCCTTTGATCATCATAATGATGGATTGGCTAAGAGATATAGTTGTGTCCAGTGTTATTTGGACTGAAAATGGCAATCTAGAAAATGGGCTTTCCAAAGAGCCAAGCTGGCATCTGCCTCCTACTCAGCCTTCTAACTGCAACAGAAGAATATTAGTAGATAGCCAAAGTGTCTGCACTGACAAGTTTTCTCTTCCTATTACGTACTGGAATCAGTGAAATCACTGTGTGCTCATTCATTTATATGTAAAAACATTTACTGAGTGTCCACAGGGTTATAGGTCTTCCAAACACCAGAATACAATCACCATGGCTGAATTTTGAAACAGTAAGAGGGCCCTGTGAATTTATCACATGCATTTTTTTGTGCCCTAAATTAACAGGTAGCACCTCCAAAGAATTTTTTTTACTTTTTATTGATGTATAGTTAATTTACAATATTAGTTTCAGGTGTACAACATAATGATGCAAAATTTTTTATAGATTAAACTCCATTTAAAGTTATAAACTATTGGCTATATTCCCCATGCTGTACCATAAATCCTTGTAGCTAACTTATTTTACACCTAGTAGTTTGTACCTCTCTATCCCCTACCCCTATCTTCCCCCTCCCCACTTCCCTCTCCTGACTGATAACCACTGGTTTGTTCTTTATATCTGTGAGTCTGTTTCTGTTTTGTTATATTTATTTGTTTTATTTTTAGATTCCACATATAAGTGATAACATATAGTATTTTCTTTCTCTGACTGATTTCACTAAGCATAATACCCTCTAGGTTCATCCATGTTGTTGCAAATGGCAAAATTTCATGCCTTTTTTATGACTGGGTAGTATTGCATATGTGTATGTGTGTTTGTGCATGTGTGTGTGTGTGTGTGTGTGTGTGTGTGTATCTCACATTGTCTTTCTCCATTTATCTGTTGATGGATACTTAAGTTGCTTTCATATCTTGGATATTGTAAACAATGCTGCTATGAACATTAGTGTGCATGTATTTTTTCGAATTAGTGCTTTTGTTTTCTTCAGATATAAGTGGAATTGTTGGATTATATGGTAGCTCTATTTTTAATTTTTTGAGGAACCTCCATACTGTTTTCTATAGTGGCTGCACCAATTTACATTTCCACCAATAGTGCACAAGAGTTCCCTTTTCTCCGCATCCTCACCAGTTTGTGTTATTTGTGGTCTTTTTGATGATAGCTATTCTAACAGGTGTTGAATGTTTGTTTTTTTTTTCCCGGTACGCGGGCCTCTCACCGTTGTGGCCTCTCCCATTGCGGAGCACAGGCTCCAGACGCGCAGGCTCAGTGGCCATGGGTCATGGGCCCAGCCGCTCCACGGCATGCGGGATCTTCCCGGACCGGGGCATGAACCTGTGTCCCCTGCATCGGCAGGCGGACTCTCAACCACTGCGCCACCAGGGAAGCCCTGTTGATTTGCATTTCTCTGATGATTAATGACGTTGAGCATCTTTTCATGTGCCTATTGGCCATCTGTATATATTCTTTGGAAAAATGTCTATTCAGGTCTTCTGTCCATTTTTATAATCAGGTTGTTGTTTTGATATTGAATTGTATGAGCTGTTTATATATTTTGGATATTAATCCCTTATTGGACATATCATTGCAAATATTAATATTTCCTCCCATTCAGTAGGTTGTCTTTTTGTTTTGTCGATGTTTTCCTTTTGTAGTGCAAAAGTTTTTAAGTTTAAATATGTCCCATTTGTTTATTTATGCTTTTGTTTCCTTTGCCTTAGGAAACACATCCAAAAAAAATATTGCTACAGTTTATGTCAAAGAGTGCCTATGTTTTCTTCTAGGATTTTTTTATGGTTTCCATTCTTACATTTAGGTCTTTAATCCATTTTGAGTTAATTTTTGTACATAGTGTGAGAAAATATTTTAATTTCCTTCTTTTACATGTAGCTTTCCAGTTTTCCCAGCACCATTATAGAAGAGACCATCTTTTCCCCATTGTATATTCTTGCCTCCTTTGTTGTACATTAATTGACAATGAGTGTGTGGCTTTATTTCTGAGATCTCTATTCTGTTTCATTGATATATGTGTCTTTTTTTGTGCCGGTATCATACTGATTTGATTACTATAGCTTTGTAGTATAGTCTGAAGTCAAAGCGCTTTATTCCTCCAGCTCTATTGTTTCTCAAGTTTGCTTTGGCTATTCAGGGTCTTTTGTGTTTCCATACAAATTTTATAATTATTTGTTATAGTTCTGTAAAAAAATGCCGTAGTGTATTGATAGGGATTGCATTGTATCTGTAGGTTGTCTTGGGTAGTATGATCATTTTAACAATATTAATTCTTCCAATCCATAAACATGATATCTCTTTCCATATGTTTGAGTGACCTTCAATTTCTTTCATTAGGGTCTTATAATTTTCCAAGTACAGGTCTTTAGCCTCCTTAGTTAGATTTATTTCTAGGTATTTTACTCTTTTTGATGCCATGCTAAATGGGATTGTTTTCTTAATTTCTTTCTGATAGTTTGTTGTTAGTGTATAGAAATGAAACAGATTTCTGTGTATTAATTTTGTATTCTGCAACTTTACTGAATTTGTTGATGAGCTGTAGTAGTGTTTTGGTGATGTCTTCAGGATTTTCTACATATAGTATTAGGTCTTCTACAAACAGTGATGTCACATACTTTTAAATGACTCCTCCTTTCCTCTTTATGATTAGAAGAAAATCATACCTATCTCTCCAATTTCCTTGCCAGTCAATCTTTTTCCTTTATACTCTTTAGAATCAGAAAAGTGTTTATATTTTCCTAGAAGCACTATGTTGTCTTTTTCTTCCATACCTTTTCTTGTTCAGCAAAAGCTGCTTGGATTGCCCTTGTCTGTCTTCTTGCCTGACCAACTTCTAGTTAATATCGCTGTAAACTGAGATCTAGTTTTCCCTAAACTGTGTCCTGATTACATAGATTGTGGTAAGTATACTTTTCCTAATCCTGTACTTAACACTATCATAACACCTATTTGTTCTATTGAAATTATTTCTTGTGCTTCCCCCATTAGACTGAAGTTCCTAGACTGTAAGAGACATGACTTATTTTGAATTTAGAATGATAAACACAATATGGAAACAGATCAGAAACTTTAAAAAGTTTTAACCTGAACTAAACTGCACACAGACTGTTTCCTTTCTTGCTCAGAGCAAAAAAAGTCTTCCACATTTTTTCAAATACGTGGAGCTACTCCCAGACTTCACTAGTCTCCTTGCAGGTGTCAGCTGAACCTCACCCAGGGAAAAATGCATTATAGCCTTTGAACACCAGGGTGGAAAGAAACCTCAGGAATCAAGTTCAATACTTTTCATTATTTGGATTTTAAAGCCATCTTGACACAGTGTATAGGATCCTGGATTTGTGAGAGAGTTACTGGGTTCAAAATCTACAATCACCAGGATTTATCAAGTACAGTGCCTGGCCCACAGAAAGTACTTTTTAAAATACTTGTTTTATTAAAGGAATAGAAGTATGATATTTGGCAAATCATTTACTTACTCTGAGCTTTTTTCTCTTTGTCATGAAACCCAAATTATATCATAAGGTCAAAATAAATTTGTCAAACATTAAACTCCTTAAACTGTCTCCCAGTGATTTCTGAGACTTCCTCATGGTGTGCTCCATATACTTGGGGATCCTTTCCTCTTTCAGTTCCCGCTTTAAGCTGCTACGCAGTTACCTCTGCTCACTGCTGCTGTTAACAGCAGCCCTGAGGGAGGAAACCTTGCTCTCACATGTTGTATTCTATCACCTTATCTCCCTGTTGGTCTGCAAAGACCAGGCTGTATCTTTTAATGAGGTTTTGTTTTTTTTTTTTAATTCTCAGATAATGAAAGAGAAACAACACAGAGAGTCCTTTGCAGCCCTGCAGCTTTCTCTAGCCTGTCACAGAGTCAATATGCAAACACAGAGTATTACTGATGTGGTCAGTAATACAGACACTCTGAAGCAGAAAAGCAGGTGTGCTGGAGTCCAGACCAGATTTCCTCTTGGCGCATCGGAGACTGAGTTCAGACCACATTTTTGTCCTTTAGCATCCATTGTTAGTAACCACGTAAGACACTCTTCACAGGTCTCATTCCAGCAGCTTTGGAATGTAGCTTCTGTCATTCTCAATCCTTTGATCATCTTTTCAAAATCAAGTTAATGACTTTCTTCCAGGTATGGTTAGAAATAAATATTTTGACCTTATGAAACATACCTCACTACCGGTACCATAGTTCTGGTGCTCAGACAAACATCTTTTGTAGGATGCCTCATTGGCCTGATTTATTTCTGTCTCTGTGTGTAGTACAGAACACAAGGCATAATGCTAGATAAAATGCGAGTGACCTTCTGGAAACTGATAAGTAAGTGGGACACACATAAGAAAACATTTAATATTCTGTAATTAAGGTATCATAAGTTAGAGGAGGGATAAGGGGACTTAGCTTGGGTGGGTGATATAGGGTCGGTAGCCCTTGAGCAAGGTCTTAAAGGATGTGTTGGGAGAAGGAAAGACTTGAGCAGAACTCCAGGGCCTGAAGAGTGGGGAGTAACTTTGCAGAATATCAGGTAGGCTGATAGGGATGAATTTATGGAAGGGACGTGAAGGAGAGGATACTGTGATAAAGATGAAGCTAGAAGTTCATTTGGGGCCACCCTAAATGTGGAGAGTTTTGAATTTCAGGATTAGGAGTAAAAGCCAGTTCAGTTGCTCTAAATAAGGTTGAGTTATGTGCCAGGGCCAGAGTGACACCTTAGCCGTTGTCAGACACTTCAGCAGGTGCCAGTTGTCAGAAAGCCTTTATGTGATTTTTCTCTTCCCAAAGCTCTTGCAGATGTAGAGCACAATAATGATCCGTGGGTAAATTTCAAAGAAGCGATGACTCTGTGCCTGACACCTTGAAGCCACAGAGGGTCTGAGGTGATAAGAGTGAGGTGAACCAAGCCCCAAAGCCACGGAAAATCAATGGCTGTAAGTAACTGCAGCCCCAAGCTGCGGATTGCTGTAGTAGCTGCCGCACTGATTTCAGTTCCAGCTTAATTGCTGCAGCAGGCAAAGCGAATGCTTCACTCTTGAGTGCTTAAGGCTCTATAGATTTTCCTGGAGCTCGAGCTCTTTTTGCTTCCAGTGCTTCTGTTTATTGCTCTTTGGGGAATTCCACTAAGTCATTACCTGTTTGAAATGTCCCTGTCTCATGCTTATGTCCTATCTTCCAGGATAAAATGTGGTTTTCAAGGACAGAGACCTCAGCTTAGGTATTCTAATATGTTCCATAAGGTTAAGCACATCTTTGGTTGAATAATTCTTGATAAACTGAATTACATGCCAACATAATTTGTGGTTATTATTAAAGCATTATTGCTATGATAGCAAAAGATGTTTTTAATCAGAAAAAAACAACCCATAATCCCACTTTTGTAACATAATAACTGTTTCACTCTTCCAAGTCCTTTTCTAGTTTTTGGTCATTTCCATACCCATCTTGACATGGTTGCAATACATTAATTCATTTACCTAACAAATAGTCACTAAATGCTTATTGAGTATGAAGCAGTGATGATCAGATACACATAAGATGCAATTAGTAGGAATCTGTGATGTTGAGGGTTTTCTCATCTTGGTGTTATACCAAAAGATGTTGCATATTTCATAATTTTCGTAATAGCTCATCAAGGTGACAAATCTGGTAACTTCCTTTGCTCACAAGCAGAAGTGGTGTTTGGAGAGCTAGAGAAAAGTACACTCACATCATGCTATAATAAAGCTTGAACTCACAACCAGCCTGATCAGTTCAGAGAGGTCAGGTAGTCAGGCCCATGGTGGGTGGTGATGATGGCTGACACTCATATATATCAGCAATGCTTAATAGAGGAGACATTTCTTACCACAAGAAAATGTTCACTAACCAAGATTTGCGTAAAAGCTAAGTTCAGACTTGAATGATTAGTGCCCACACCTTGGAATTACCAGAATCTGAGAAAATAGGTGAACATGAGAGGAAACTCAACTTTTTATCCTACCTACCCCATACCCCAAATAGCCACTCTTATTGAATAAAGATGTTTCTACTTAGGTGGGTGCCCTTCCTCCTGTGTTGGAGTATGTGAATTACCCCAAGCCAACTGAGCAGAGAGGAACTAGGGAATGCTGTTATATTCATTGCTGCCCTTGGATACTGGTGACCAAGAGGAACATCTGAGGAAGAAACGTCCAAATCTAGTTTCCTGGAGTTCCGTTTTCTCTTGTTTGTGAAGGTGCTGGTATTTCACCCTGGTTAATACATGGCGCACATGGTCTTAGGCACGATTAAACAGCAATGCCCTGGGCAGTCGTATTCCCAGTAGTTGTCATGTCACTGTCCAAATCAAGATTTACTTTCCTCTGGACCCTGACAGGGATTGGCTTTTCTAACATAAAGGAGAATCAAGGCTTTTTTCTGCATCCGAAAAGAGCAGAGTCTGATCACATACAGAGACTACAGCTGACAAGAAGAGGCAGAGCACTCAGGCCAGGGGACGGGGAAAGTGCCGCACCACTCAGCCATCTCTATACTTAACACTGCAAGCAGGCAGCCAGTTTCATGGATGACATATTTGGAGAAGAATAATGCCTTGCACAGTTAAACTTCAACAGCCTAAGTAATTTTGCTTAGCTTTATTTTTCATAGACTGTATACAAAAGATTAGGCATTCATTTCAACTTTCAAAGTATAAAATTAGAATATTGAATAAATTTTTATAAACCCCCCCTGGGGCTGCCCAGGTATTTTTATATGAGCCCCTAAAAAGCCTATGGCCCTGCGTTTAAATCTGTACATTAAGCATGCTGATTAGGTTTCTAGTGATGAAGAATTTGACACTAAACCCACTAAATGTGTACTTTTGTTGCATTGCACAGTAAACTGTATATATTCTCATTCCACAGGATGTATATACACAGTTTTATTTTCACTACTTTATTTGTTATCTACTTTTCTAGGTTAAGGGATTTCCTCCAATTATCATCATAGCTAAGTTGCTAGCTTGCTAGATTTAGGTATAGGTAGGTTAACAGACACTTAGAGCAAATGAACCTGATCTGAGCCTTAAACTCTAGATTCTTATACTAAAAGTTAGTCACAGCAGGTGAGAAGGTCCCACTACAGAAGACATCTTAACTAATCTTATTTTTTGCCCATGTGTTCAGAGTATTAAAAATAATTTGTCTGAGCCCTCCAATTGTACATTTTATTTCTTCTCATAATATGGCAAAAACTGCTGTATTTTCAAAGACATCGAAAGGAGTTTGAGACAAAAATACCCAAGGACCTTTTCACCCTTTGATCATTCGTACATTGCCACTATTTGATCTAAACCCTTACAGTGGTTTTTAGCATAGCTTAGGACTATTCTTCATCATCTATAATGTGGGCCTTCAGAAGTTTTTACTGGTTAGTGAAATTGTCCCTTTGTCCAGAATATATTGAACTAGAAGAGACTACCCAAATCCATCTAAGCCAACTGGAATAAGGGCTCAAAGATCCTAGTCGGTCATGTGGAATGCTCCTTTAAACCTCTGTAGCTGTGGTGCATTCATCTTCCTTCATGCAGATTAAGTAGCACAGAAAGTTACAGAAAGAGATGGGAATGAAGCAGCTCCTTTTTGAGCCTTAGCTGCATACCTGCCCTTGGGTCAGTGAGGCGTGCCTGTATCCTGAGAGCTCTAAGTAATACATTCCTTTAATGTCAGCTTAAGAGCTAGATCCTGTACAAAAAGCAGATCTCTGGAGGCGTGGGGGATGGAGAGGGAAGGCATGTATACTATTATTTGTAATATAGACTCATGCAGTCTTAAAACTGGACTGACCTTCAGAGAGTTTCTAATTCAGCCCTATTTTATAGGTGAGAACCCAGAGAAAGGAAACATATTTTGACCAGGCTAGGCTGTTAGAAAGTTGTTAGTGGCAGAGTCAGAATTAGAGTCTTAGTTCTACAAATTCCCACATATATGTCACGTGAATAAAATTTCTGAGAATGATACTGCAATGCCTGCCCCTCTACAAGCAGTTTCATGACAAGTGTTGTACATCCTATTACGTACATTCACATACTATGCCTTATGCAAAAAGATGTTAGCATTCTCTATCTCTTTTTCTGTGAAATATCTATTGACTAAAAGCACCATTTCCATTTGTGTGAGTTGTTTATATCGCTTTGTCTCCCTTTAACTTATTCTGTGGATGAGAGCTTCATTACTTTTTCATTTCCTTGTACAAGCTGCTTAATCACTTGTTTTGCTCTCAGCTCAGCAGGGCCTTCACAGTTGCTCAGTAATCTTTCTTTTATCCCTGTGGAGAAATTTTCATTCTTCTTCAAGGTCCCTATACGTCCCTTTCTCGTTGTTTACAAAGAAACCTTTTTTTTTCCACACAAAAAGTCTGAAACTGCTAAGGGATAAATTCCATCTATCTCCCTCACACTGTAAGTATTAAACATGTCTTCTATCCTCTCTTGATTCAAAACAACCTGAGTCTCTCTTTTCCAAGGCTAAAATGTACCACTGTGTTCTCTTCACCATGTGCTCTTATATCCTCCTTGGTCATGATGCATTGATTGCCCCTTCCTAATATCATCTCCCTCTCTCCCATTAATGGTACCAGTCTCTACACAGAAAAAGAGCGAAGACTTGCCCATTCTGTGGCAACCTGCCTTAAGCGTTCTTTCCCTTGAGTTGTATGGTTGAATTGACATTCTTTCTCCATTTATACTTTACACTGACTGCTCTTATTTCTCTCCCTTGCATTCATTTCTTAAATGTTCTGCTTGGTGTTCGCCCTTCCTAACATGCTCAATCCTCTCTTGATGTTCCTAGGATTTTCTGATTGCCGAATGCAGCAGTCTTTTCTTACTGTGTTTCTTTTTAAAACTCTCTGAAGCTTCTGCAACTTTTGACCACCCCTTTCCTCCAATGGTTTAGCAAACCCCCCGCCTCCCCACCCCTGGCTTCTTTCGGTAATCTGATGATGCCTTCTAAGTGCACTTAACTAGTGCTCTGGCTTCTACTCTGATAAAATGTAGGCATTTCCCAAGGTTACAATCTTGACTGTTTTCTCTTATCTACATCAATAAGGCTAATGTAAAAGTTGAGTGGACTTGAGATTAGACTATGCTGACCATTTATGTAGCAGTGTGTCCTTTACTATTGATAGTTATTTAACCTCTCTATGACTTAGCTTCCATTATCTGTACAATGAGGTGAAAAATAGTTGCTTATGTTTACTGAACGCTTGCTATGTGTCTGGAGCTCTTATAAGCCCTTCATATGCATTAAGTCACTTTGCATCATCGCTCTAGGGATTATTATCCCCATTTTACAGATAAGAACACTGAAACACAGAGAAGTTACATAATTTGCTCCAAATGACAAAGATAGCTAACAGCTGAGCCAGGATTTGAATATAGGCAGTTCATTTCCAGATGTTAATCACTACATTATTCTGCTCTGCAGTAGTGATATTTTTTACGCATAGGATTCATATGCAATTAAATAAAATAATCCTTGTAAAACTCTTAGCATAGTTACTGGCATAAATTACATGCCTAGCTAATGTTAGCTGTTAATATTCCTCTTATTGTTAAGAATGTTTCCTTCACAGGGGACATATTTGGGCCTTAGTCACTCTTTTGCAGTTGAACACTCACATATAGATCTCTAACCTATATTTGTCTCCTGAAACACCTAACTGTATGCCTTTATCCAGTTGCAAGCTATGGATCTAAAATCATTGTATATAAAGTTGAAAAGGTCCCATTTCTTATCTTCCCTTCAACCTATGATCCTTATCTCAGTGAATAATACCACCACATTTCTAGGCACTTGAGCTTAAACCTTGGAATCATCATCGTATGTCCACCTTGTACCTCATTATTCATGTTCAGTATGCAGACAGTTCCTGCTTATTATAATTCAGAAATATTCTTTGAATTTTCCCATTTTCTACTAGTGTTCATTTCTCTAATTAAGTGTTCATGATATTGTAGCTAAATTGTTGTAATAACTTCCTAAAATATCCTTGCCTTTCTAGTGTATCTAGTACTAGACAGCCAGTTATGTTTCCAAATCTTTGGATAGCAAACATTTTTAAAAATTGTGGATCTCTTTGTTCAAACAAAACCCTAAGTGGAAGCCTTATATGAAATGAGATACGAATCAGAGCTACTCAGATTGCATCGGGGATATGAAATTTGGAAGCTAGTGCTACCTTATTTTCTTCTGTCCTTGTTTACTCTAAATTGCCTTGTGAGTGGTCTCTTATCTCCTAAGGGAATGGTCTGAAAATTTTGTTTTTAAACAGACTTAATCATAATATTCTTCTGTATAAATCTTTGGTTAATATGGCATTCAAGATCCTTCACAGTTTTGCCCAAAGTGTATTTTCAGTCTCATCCACTGTCACTTGCACCTCATAGTCACATTTGCTATCCAACATCCTTTGCTCATTCCATTCATCCTCACATATCCATTCCTTTGCTTATTGGTTTGGACTTCCTTAAAGTCTCTTCATTCTCTGTCTCATCTAGTATAATTCATTCATTTTTTTTTACGTTTTTATTGGAGTATAATTGCTTTACAATGGTGTGTTAGTTTCTGCTTTATAACGAAGTGAATCAGTTATATGTATACATATATCCCCATATCTCTTCCTTCTTGCATCTCCCTGCCTCCCACCCTCCCTATCCCACCCCTCTAGGTGGTCACAAAGCACCCAGCTGATCTCCCTGTGCTGTACGGCTGCTTCCCACTAGCTATCTATTTTCCATAAGCATTTGGGCTTTTAGGGACAGGCATTGTTCTTTCTTTCCTTGCCTTTTTGACTTTTTGTCTGTGGCCTGACAGCTCTTGCTTCAAATTTCTCATTATATGGTGTCAGTAGTGGTATTCCTACCCCAGATCCTGATACATGATCATTTCCTTATCTAAGCTGTTTTTATTATCATTAATGATTTTTACTCTTCCGTTCATCCATCCAAGCATCTACCTTCCATCCTCATTTTACCCATTCTTAGAAGACCTACACCATCCATTTTCTTTAAGTAGTCTTCCCTAACCACACCCAGGGATTTATCCCATTTGCAAAGCGCCAGTTTCTGCTTATCTTTTAAATCCACATGTTTCTTTTTATTACAAATATTTGCATCATTTTCCCAAACTAGAATCTAAATCCTTTTAGAATAAAGACCATAAATGTGTGCTGTCTTTTGCATCTCTCATAGAACATAATTCACAGTTACAAGGTGTGACCTTCCTTTCTTGCTTTGTGTCCCCTTTCCTCAGATGAGGTTCTACCATGGAAATGAGCTTATATTTACAGTCAATGACTCTCCAACGTCACATGATTTCCTGCCATTAAAAATGGTTTTTCTCTCCATTGGGAAGAATTTTATTTAAGATCAGCATGCTCTGAACCATCCTCCCCACGACCCAGCAGCCCTCCCTCCATTTTATGTTTTATGTCAAAGGATTTTGCTGTGCCTACTGGTGACTTCCTAATAACAAATTCAGCACCATCGCAAGAGGACAGCTCAAAGCAGCGTTCTGACTGTGCTATCTAACTGCAAATATTGTGTTGTCAGTCTCTCTGAAGGAACTCTCGAATGCTGCTTTAGAGGAGCATCCCCAAATTACATGCTAAAAGGTCTTCACAGTCAAATACATTTTGCAAGCACTAACATAAACAAAAATATTACTTCACTGTAGCACATTTTAGAGCCAGCATTATGCTAATGCACAGTGAATATACCGATGGGAAAAAAACCTATGCAACATTTTCTAAAATTATTTGACCATGGGATGTTATTTTTCAGAACTTCTCTCATGGACTGGAGTTGAGAAAAACACTTTGGAAAACACGACACCAAGAATTCAGTCCTGTACCACATCACAAATCTTAACAGCTGATTTATTTTGTGGATGAGGGTAGGGAGGTCCAGAGAAAATATAGTTCACTTTAAAGATCATATGACTATCTATCAGCATAACTGAGGTTAGAACACCTGCTTTATCCTGTTGCTCACATCTCCATGGTACCTCACATCCCTCCATAGGTCTCCTCTTCCTGATTCGATACCCAGTTCTTCTGCTTCCCTGAGATTTAGTTGTGAAGTTCTCTCTTTACTCATGGTAAACATATTAAATTTTTATAGTTCTCTTGTTTGAGAATTATAGGTTATTTCTCCTTGGCAACAGTTTCAAATATATCAAAATATGCTTCTTTCCATACTGCAAAAACATACCTATACAAATGAAGTTTCCAGAATAGTAAAATTCCCTGAAGCGAACTATAGTGATCCCTTGGTATCTAGGGGGGATTGGTTTTAGGACACCCTGCAGATGCCAAAATCATGGATGCTCAAGTCTTTTATATAAAATGGCATGGTATTTGCATATAATCTACCCACATCTTCCCATATACTATACACCATCTCTGGATTAATTATAAAACATAACTAAATGTAAATGCTATATAAATAGTTGCAGTACATGGCAAATTCAAGTTTTGTTTTATTGGAACTTTCTGGAATTTTGTCCTGAATATTTTTGATCAGCAGTTGGTTGAGTCTGTGGGTGTGGAACCCGTGGATAAGGAGGACCAACTGACAACCCTGGCTGCAACCTTAGGTTATGTATTTATTACAGAACAATGTTTTATATCATGGCTAATTGAATCTTAAAATCTATTGCTCAATAATAATTTAGTAATGGTATCTAAATTTTGGAGATTGTCAAATACAGGAAAATCTCTATCATATATCTTTCATGTATAAGATTTAGGATTTGGAAGACTTTTCTGCAGACTAGCTTTCAGCTCTATGCATTCCAAACCTCATCCCTCCTTCATTACCCACCTAATTTAATACCAGGTACTACTGAACACATTTCTACCAGTATACAACCTCTGCCGTATACCTTCATGTTAAGATATAGGGTTAGTTGGCATGGTGATAGTGGTATCTGTAGAAGACATTTCTACACATGACAGCTATCAGTGACTTATTTATGCATGGAAGTGATAGCAAAACACATCAATACTTTTCTTTAAAACCCAACTAAATGTATTTCAAATTCAACTATTCTTTGGCCAGATACCAAAAATGCCTGCAGGTACTCTGTACCTGACAGGAGGGAAAGTGTGACAGAGAGAAAGAGTAAAGTAGAAAGTCAGGGGCCTTAACTGTCTGCTGCTAAAACACATTTATTCGGCAAATTTTATAAAATCACATAACTGACTGAATACATTGCTTGCCTTTTCCAGAGGCTTGAAGGGATCTGTGCAAGTGAGAGCCCTGGAAGATTAAGCTTCATGGCAGATCTGCTTCTGAGCAGAAAGTCTTGTCATTACAGAAAACAAAAATCTTTGAAGGCATTATTTGCAACTTGAGTAATGAGTCAGGTTTTTAACTGAAGAAGAGTTATGTAGTTATTTTTAAATCAGAAATGCTCTCTAATGATCTCCTCCTGTAGAAAGACAATTTAAGATGGGAATTCTTTCCTGGAGCTTTAAATGCTTAGAATAACAAGTCACTATTTACTGACTACGTATATGTGCCAACACTTATCATATGTGATTTCTAATCTCACAAAGGCCTATAAAATTGGGAGAGCAAAAACAGCAACAGGACTCACAGGTGTTATCTTTGCTCTCTAGACTCCTATGAGAAAGAAAAGACTCATACATTTATACACACTTGCTTCATTTGAATTTCAAAGGTAAGCTGGGTTCTGAAAGCTAGATAGATAAATCAATTTCGAGAGATTAAACAGTGATTCAGAATAAGACAAGCTCTCAAATTTGTTACAATTTAGCAGGTAGTAGAGTTGAGATGCAGTTCTGTTTTTCTTTAGGATAAGCCAGGTACTAGCTGTGATGGATTTGTTGTGTGTGATTAGTATTGCATATGTTTGTGCTTTTCTGCATCTTTGCAGAAATGTGTAAGGACAATCGAAACCTTCTGTTAGCCTAACTCCCAGCCCCTGATCCTACAAGAACAGCCTTCTTCCAATATTTCAAGTATAGTTTCATCTGTTTTGTAATCCTACTTAATTCTTTCACTTGATTTTCAATATGAAGCCTGTCGGAATAATATTTCTTTTCCTTTCTATCTAAATAAAATATGTATTTCAACTAGTCAGACTATCTTCTAAATTAACTTAATGACCTTGTTCATCACACAAAAGAATCGTAGGATAAGAAGCCAACGTCTGCTTCACTAATCATCAGATAAGTTAAAGTATACTGATATCTCAGTTTTCCACACAGGCCTTTCAGAAATATAATAGATAATGCCATATAAATTAAAAAATGAGTAGACAGCCATAAAAAAGAACAAAGTAATGCCATTTGCAACATGGATGCAACTAGAGATTATCATACTAAGTGAAGTAAGTCAGAAAGAGAAAGACAAATACCATAGGATATCACTGATATGTGGAATCTACAAAACAGAAACAGACTCACAGAAATAGAGACCACACTTGTGGTTGCCAACGGGGAGAGGGGGAGGGAGAGGGACAGACTGGGAGTTTGGGTTTGGTAGATGCAGACTATTACATTTAGAATAGATAAACAACAAGGTCCTACTGTATAGCACAGGGAACTATATCCAATCACCTGGGATAAACCATAATGGAAAAGAATATTAAAAAAAGAATGTATATAAGTATAACTGAGTCATGTTGCTGTAGGACAGAGATTGGCATCACATTGTAAATCAACTATAACTTCAATAAAAAAAAATACAAAAGACCACAAATTTTAATATTGATTACATGTTGAAACAGTAACATTTTGGATATAGTGGCCTAAATAAAACACATTATTTAAAAAATTTTAAAAATTATTTTAAAAATAAAAAAAAAATGTTAGTAGAAACTAACACCTTGAGGAAGCAAGACTTTTTAATGTTTAAGTGATTTTGGTGAGAAATTTTGTAGCGTCATCACAAGTTAACAAGCAGCAGACTCGGAATCTTAACTAGTTCCCTTGACTAGAGGGATCATCATATTAATTATTATACTTTCCTGCTATGTGTGAGTACTCTGGTAGCTGGATGTGCTTTTATTGGGGGGGGACAGGGGGTTAGTACAGTGATTACTAGATTTCTGCATTTTTCTGATTATTTTTCTTATTCTCAGCTAATATTTCTCCTTGGGTACGTTCTCAAAAGACTACTGAAAACTGTGTTTGTTAAGTGAGTAAACTTGATGTCACATGAAGCATTTACTCTCCCAGATGTGAAGATGGTGCCTCTATTCCACCAAGAAATCAAGAGCATGGGCTTTGTCATAGTTTGCCCCAGTGAAGAGGAGACCTTTGCAGATTTGTGGCCATGTTCTGCATGATTATGATTGCCAGATAGTGGAGCGACTACTGATTAGTACTTGAGGAATGGTGAACTGTTTGTCTTTGAGAAATAGCCCTTGCAGTCCCCTAACATTCTTGCTCTTTCATGACTCTATATTTTCCACATAATCTTCCTTCTGCTGGGAAAGCCCTTGATCTTCAAATCTATTGGAGCCAAGCCGACTGATCCATTAGGATTCAGCTTTAAAAGAGTCCCCCATCTATGTAGCCTCCCCTGGCACTGCCCTATCCTCCCAGGAATGGTTTTTCTTGTAGTATATTAAGCTTGCCAATTTAAAAACTTACCATAATGTATACCTTCCTTCTTCAGTAAAGAGTGAGACCTTTGAGGGCAGAAACCATATTTTATTCATCTTTACATCTCTGCCTCTTGGTGTAATGCCTGTCACATAAAAGCTCTCACTTAATACCCGTTAAATGAACTTTTAATTCATTAATTTATTCATGCAACAAATACAACTTAAGGAATGTTATCGGAAGCAAAGAAACTACATTGGCAGTTCCCTCAAACAGCTGAAGTATTGGATTTAGGGTCTATTATTACTCGTTAGGCAGGCTGAGCTCTGCTTTAATCACAGGTCTTCTTTAGCTGCTTACCTTAAGAGCCAGCTTCATATCCACACAGCTGCCTGTATCCATGGCAACTGAGATGCATGAATACAGGTTCTGAAACATACTCTTTCCAGAAAGTCAGGGCCTCTATTAAAACTGTAGTTTTACATCTGTATCCTTCCAAGACAAGTATTATCTCAGGCCTGCACGGGTGACTATTTCAACTAAGCAGTAGTGACTTCATACAACATCATGTCTACAAAGTATTTTCCCCTTAGAGCACAGTGAGCTGTTGATAGATCTAGTGTGGTGAGGTCACAGGATCACATCAGGTCCTGAGAGCGCTACCTGCAACGAAGGTGTAGCCTGTGGCATTTCATTTATGTGTCAGGTGGCATCACAGTCTCCTTGCTTCAGCTTAACAGAGGTAGCAACTCCATCTGTTGCTTTCCATAGATGTCTGGAAGCAGGGGTAGCATTGTATGTCCCGTGTCCCTTGGTGAAGGGATTCTATGTGGGAATAGTTCCTGTGGGGGCCTGAAGAAAGCAGAGATAGAAAATGCCACTTGAGATTAGAAGGCATTGAATGTATAGAAGTTAGGAATACGTTATTAGCTCTTTAGGTGAGTTTAACCCATCCTCAACCAGAGGATCTCCTTTTAGATAGAAACCAGGAGCCACAGAGAATTGCATAGATTTTGGAACATTTATTACACCTCCATGATGGTTAATATGTAATCATTTACCTTTTCTTCAGAGAGCTTATTGGTAATATCCTTATAATGTGAAGAGGATTTGACCTTGGCTTAAGGTGCAATGAGGAAGTGATAAGCTGAGAACAGGTATGTTCTTTTGCCTTTCTTGCAGGAAGAGAGTAATCTGGCTTGAGTAGGTTGTTGCAGCCCTAATGATGTAGTTCGTTGAGTCCGTGAGGGACTTTAGGTTTTGCATCATGGGGAAAGCCCACGGGTCCCAAGAAATGGGTTAGGGTAGACAGGGAGGCCAGGGGTGCCTAAAACAACAGTGAGGCCATGTCTGTGTACCAACTGGAAGAAAATTACTTCAATATTTTGACAACCAGTCAGCTGTACCAGTGCATACTGAATATCAGCCTGTATTGGTTTGCTAGGGTGGCCATAACAAGGTAGCACAACTGGGTGGCTTGGATCAAAAGGAATTTGTCATCTCACAGTGCTGAAGGACAGAAGTTCAAAATCAAAGTGCTGGCAGGGCCATGCTCACTCTGAGAAGGATCTGTTCCAGGCCTCTCTCTGAGCTTCTGGTAATTGCTTGGCTTATGGCAATATAACTTCAGTCTTTGCACAGTGTTCTCTCTGTGCACATGTCTGTCTCTTCACATGGCATTCTCTTTTTAAGGATAGCAGTCATATTGGTTTAGGGGTCCACCCTAGTCCAGTATGACCTCATCTTAACTAATAACATATGCAACAACCTTATTTCAAAATAAGGTCACATTCTTCGGTACTGGGGGTTAGAACTTCAACATATTAATTGTGGGGGGGGGCAATTCAGCAGTAGTTATGAACTTTCTTAGGCATATTTTCTGGTGTACATGCTCAAGAATTTCTCTACAGTAGATACCTAAGCACGACTTGCTGGATCAGTCATGAAGAATACAAAAAAAAAAAAAATTGGGAAGTCCAGATGCAGTGATGGGATCAAACTGGTGAGAGGTCTGTGGGTTCATTTCCTGATACTGAGCAGCTGCTTCCACTGGAGAAAGGAGTGAGGAAGCCCACATCTGAAGATGAATCCCATATATCGGGCTGGCCAGAAAGTGTCTTCGGTTTTTAAGTAAAGATAAAAGACACATTTTCATTTTCACCAAGAATTTTATTGAATAGCCTATTCACTCTTTTGTTCCATTACCTTCTGACATTTTTCAGGCAACTTCATAATTCCATTTTCCCAAAACTTATCTTTTTGAGCAAAGAACTGTTCCAGGTGCCTTTTACAGTCTTCCAGGGAATTTAAATTTTTTCCATTAAGAAAATTCTGTAAAGACCGAAATAAATGGAAATCCAAAGTTGCAGTGTCTGCTGAATATGGAGGATGAATCAGAACTTCCCAGCCAAGCTATAACAGTTTTTGCCTGTTCATCAGAGAAACATGTGGTCTTGCGTTATCCTGATGGAGGATTATGCATTTTCTGTTGACTAATTCTGGATGCTTTTCGTTGAGTGCTGCTTTCAGTTGGTCTAACTGGGAGCAGTACTTGATGGAATTAACTGTTGGGTTTTCCAGAAGGAGCTCATAATAGAGGACTCCCTTCCAATCCCACCATATACACAACAACACCTTCTTTGGATGAAGACCGGACTTTGGTGTGGTTGGTGGTGGTTCATTTTGCTTGCCCCACGATCTCTTCCATTCCACATTATTGTACAGTATCCACTTTTCATTGCCTGTCACAATTTGTTTTAAAAATGGAATGTTTTCATTACATTTCAGTAGAGAACTGCATGCAGAAATACAGTCAAGAATGGTTTTTTTTTGCTTAACTTACGTGGAACCCAAACATCCAAGCAATTAAAATAACCAAAATGGTGCAAATGATTTTCAGCTCTTGATTTGGATATTCTGAGTATGTTGGCTATCTCCTGCATGGTATAAGGTTGATTGTTCTCAGTTAATGTCTCGATTTGATTGCTATCAACTTCAACAGGTCTACCCGACCATGGAGCATCGTCCAGCAAGAAATCTCCAGCACGAAACTTCGCAAACCACTTTTGACATGTTCGATCAGTCACAGCGCCTTCTCCATACACTGCACAAATCTTTTTTTGTGTTTCGGTGTGTCTTTAACCTTTCTTGAAATAATAAAGCATAATATGCTGAAAATGTTGCTTTTTTTCCCAATCTTCATTATTAAAATGGCTACACAAAAATTCCCCAATTTTGATGTCTTTTTTTAAAATGTACACTGATATGACAGCTGTCACATACGATCTAACAAAATTGTTTCGAATGAAGTTAAAAGACAACTAAGTGCTACTACAGCCATCTTATGGGAAAAAATGAACAAAACTTTTGGCCAACCGCATAGTATTGAGAGCTGGATAACTTATAAGGTAATAATTTGGTAAATGATCAGTCACCAAAGGGTGGACGTGTCTTCAGTAGGTGTTGGCTGAGGATGCTTCTGCTTCAGAAAACAGAATCAAGGAACACAGGCTCTGGCTTCCTGCTTCCCCTTCCTTTTTACCTTCTTCTTCTAATGGCTTTCTTAGTGGCTTTCTGTTCTGAGGTGTCTCCAATTATTGCAATTGATTTCAGAAAATTATTGTTAAAAATGCGAAATGCATTCCCTTTCAGTCTGTATGTGTCTCTAGGTCTGAAGTGGGTCTCTTGTAGACAGCATATATATGGGTCTTGTTTTTGTATCCATTCAGCCAGTCTATGTCTTTTGGTTGGCACATTTAATTCATTTACATTTAAGGTAATTATCGATATGTATGTTCGTATTACCATTTTCTTAACTGTTTTGGGTTTCTTATTGTAGGTCTTTTCCTTCTTTTGTGTTTTCTGCCTAGAGAAGTTCCTTTAGCATTTGTTGTAAAGCTGGTTTGGTGGTGCTGAATTCTCTTAGCTTTTGCTTGTCTGTAAAGGTTTTAATTTCCCCATCAAATTTAAATGAGATCCTTGCTGGGTAGAGTAATCTTGGTTGTAGGTTTTTCTCCTTCATCACTTTAAATATGTCCTGCCACTCCCTTCAAGCTTGCAGAGTTTCTGTTGAAAGATCAGCTGTTAACCTTATGGGTATTCCCTTGTGTGTTTGTTGTTTCTCCCTTGCTGCTTTTAATATTTTTTCTTTGTATTTAATTTTTGATAGTTGGTTAATATGTGTCTTGGCGTGTTTCTCCTTGGGTTTATCCTGTATGGGACTCTCTGTGCTTCCTGGACTTGATTAACTATTTCCTTTCCCATGTTAGGGAAGTTTTCAACTATAATCCCTTCAAATATTTTTTCAGTCCCTTTCTTTTTCTCTTCTTCTTCTGGGACCCCTATAATTCGAATGTTGGTGCGTTTAATGTTGTCCCAGAGATCTCTGGGACTGTCCTCAATTCTTTTCATTCTTTTTTCTTTAATCTGCTCTGCAGTAGTTATTTCCACTATTTTATCTTCCAGGTCACTTATCCGTTTGTTCTTCTGCCTCAGTTATTCTGCTACTGATGTCTTCTAGAGAATTTTTAATTTCATTTATTGTGTTGTTCATCACTGTTTGTTTGCTCTTTAGTTCTTCTAGGTACTTGCTAAACATTTCTTGTATTTTCTGTAATCTATTTCCAAGATTTTGGATCATCTTTACTATCATTATTCTGAATTCTTTTTCAGGTAGACTGCCTATTTCCTCTTCATTTTTTAGGTCTGGTCGATTTTTACCTTGCTCCTTCATCTGCTGTGTGTTTCTCTGTCTTCTCATTTTGCTTAACTTACTGTGTTTGGGGTCTCTTTTTCGCAGGCTGCAGGTTCGTAGTTCCTGTTTTTTTTTTTTAAATAAATTTATTTATTTATTTGTTTTATTTTTGGCTGCATTGGGTCTTTGTTGCTGTGTGTGGGCTTTCTCTAGTTGCCGAGAGCGGGGGCTACTCTTCGTTGCAGAGCGCGGGCTTCTCGTTGCGGTGGCTTCTCTTGTTGTGGAGTACAGGCTCTAGGCGCACGGGCTTCAGGAGTTGTGGCACGTGAGCTCAGTAGTTGTGGCTCGTGGGCTCTAGAGCGCAGGCTCAGTAGTTGTGGCTCACGGGCTTAGTTGCTCTGCGGCATGTGGGATCTTCCTGGACCAGGGCTCGAACCCGTGTCCCCTGCATTGGCAGGCGGGTTCTTAACCACTGCGCCACCAGGGAAGCCCAGTTCCTGTTGTTTTTGT
This sequence comes from Globicephala melas, assembly GCF_963455315.2. Classification (NCBI taxonomy): domain Eukaryota; kingdom Metazoa; phylum Chordata; class Mammalia; order Artiodactyla; family Delphinidae; genus Globicephala; species Globicephala melas. Next base: position 77,648,564 of record NC_083325.1, read on the forward strand.
TGTCTGTCCCCAGTGGCTAAGGCTGGTTCAGTGGGTTGTGTAGGCTTCCTGGTGGAGGGGACTAGTGCCTGTGTTCTGGTGGATGAGGCTGGATTTTGTATTTCTGGTGGGCAGGTCCATGTCTGGTGGTGTGCTTTGGGGTGTCTGTGGCCTTATTATGATTTTAGGCAGCCTCTCTGCTAATGCATGGGGTTGTGTTCCTGTCTTGCTAGTTGTTTGGCATAGAGTGTCCAGCACTGTAGCTTGCTGGTCGTTGAGTGGAGCTGGGTCTTGGCCTTGAGATGGAGATCTCTGGGAGATTTTTACTGTTTGATATTACGTGGAGCTGAGAGGTCTCTTGTGGACCAGTGTCCTGAACTTGGCTCTCCCACCTCAGAGGCACAGTCCTGATGCCTGGCTGCAGCACCAAGAGCCTTTCATCCACACGGCTCAGAATAAAGGGAGAAAAAAATAGAAAGAAAGAAAGAAAGAAGATAAAATAAAGTTATTAAAGAATAATTATTAAAAAATTTTAAAGTAATAAAAACAAAAAACATAAAATGGACAGACAGAACCCTAGGAAAAATGGTAAAAGCAAAGCTATACAGACAAAATCACACACAGAAGCATACACATACACACTCAGAAAGAGAAAAAGGGGGAAAAAATATATATCGTTGCTCCCAAAGTCCACCTCCTGAATTTGGGATGATTTGTTGTCTATTCATGTATTCCACAGATGCAGGGTACATCAAGTTGATTGTGGAGATTTAATCCGCTGCTCCTGAGGCTGCTGGAAGAGATTTCCCTTTCTCTTCTTTGTTCGCACAGCTCCCGGGGCTCAGCTTTGGATTTGGCCCCGCCTCTGCGTGTAGGTTGCCTGAGGGCGTCTGTTCTTCGCTCAGAGAGGACGGGGTTAAAGAAGCCGCTGATTCGGGGGCTCTGGCTCACTCAGGCCGGGGGGAGGGAGGGGTACGGATGCGGGGCGAGCCTGCGGCGGCAGAGGCCTGCGTGACGTTGCACCAGCCTGAGGCGCACTGTGCGTTCTCCCGGGGAAGTTGTCCCTGGATCCCGGGACCCTGGCAGTGGCGGGCTGCACAGGCTCCCCGGAGGGGAGGTGTGGATAGTGACTGTGCTCGCACAGAGGCTTCTTGGTGGCGGCAGCAGCAGCCTTACCGTCTCATGCCTGTCTCTGGGGTCCGCGCTTTTAGCCGCGCCTTGCGCCCGTCCCTGGGGCTCCTTTAAGAGGCGGTCTTAATCCCCTCCCCTCTCGCACCAGGAAACAAAGGGGCAAGAAAAAGTCTCGTCTCTTCGGCAGCTGCAGACCATTTCCCGGGCTCCCTCCCAGCTAGCGGTGGCGCACTAACCCCCTGCAGGCTGTGTTCACGCCGCCAATCCCACTCCTCTCCCTGCGCTCCGACCGAAGCCCAAGCCTCAACTCCCGGCCCTGCCCGCCCCGGCGGGTGAGCAGAAAAGCCTCTCGGCCTGGTGAATGCCGGTCGGCTCTGATCCTCTGTGCGGGAATCTCCCCGCTTTGCCTTCCGCACCCCTGTTGCTGCGCTCTCCTCTGCGGCTCCGAAGCTTACCCGTCCGCCACCCGCAGTCTCCGCCCGCGAAGGGGCTCCTAGTGTGTGGGAACCTTTCCTCCTTCACGGCTCCCTCCCACTGGTGCAGGTACAGTCCCTATTCTTTTGTCTCTGTTTATTCTTTTTTCTTTTGCCCTACCCAGGTACGTGGGGGGGGGGTTTCTTGCCTTTTGGGAGGTCTGAGGCCTTCCTCCAGCGTTCAATAGGTGTTCTGTAGGAGTTGTTCCACACGTAGGTGTATTTCTGATGTATTTGTGGGGAGGAAGGTGTTCTCCGCGTCTTCCTCGTCCGCCATCTTGAAGAAGCTTGACCCACTATTTTAATCTGGGTAAAAAGTGACTTCTGTTCTTTGTGAATTTTAGATTTCATAAACTCTGCTCTCATATAAGAGCTTTACATATAACTTTTTTTTTTTTTTTTTTTTTTTTTTTTTGCGTTACGCGGGCCTCTCACTGTCGTGGCCTCCCCCGTTGCGGAGCACAGGCTCCGGACGCGCAGGCTCAGCGGCCATGGCTCACGGGCCCAGCCGCTCCACGGCATGTGGGATCCTCCTGGACCGGGGCACGAACCCGCGTCCCCTGCATCGGCAGGAGGACTCTCAACCACTGCGCCACCAGGGAAGCCCCTACATATAACTTTATATATAACCAAACTACAGATTTTTTTTTTTTTAAAAGAACTCCCTCTTTATTTGCTGTTTCCTTGCTTAATATTGCTTTGCTCAGTGCCTTCTGAAGAAAGAAAAACTGACCTCTGGGTTGGGGTAGGTGAGTGGAAGGAAGCTTCTGGGCGGTTTACAAAGTGCCTGCTCCTTCATTCCTTACTTACAGTAAACTAGTAGCTCAGACACCTTTTTTTTGATTTTACTTATGTTTTTCCCCTAAATTCTATTTTAAATAGTTAATCTGTAAACAAAAGAATATCCAATGAGAAATAAATCTCTTTTTCATACATTTGGCTCAGAGGTCCAATCCCTCTCGCCAAAGAAAACCTGCTACGAGTTTTTGGCAAACAGTTACCAGAGATACTCTCTAGGGAGTAAGGCAGGATCTTATGAATGTCTTCACAGAGCTAAGTCCTGAAGAATTCCAGGCAGGAAATAACATATACAGAACACTGAAAATAAAATAATATAGTTATTCAGTAATCAATTTAATGCTTCAATATCCCTTCCTCTGAGCACATTCTTTTCCTTCCTCTCTCTGCTTAGAGGACAGCCTACCTATTTGTATTGCCAATAACCAGATCATTTTAGTACCTGTAAGAATTTAAATCCAGTGATCCAGGAAGCTTATACTTACATCATATTTGTGTATAAAATGCTGTATTTTACACAGTTCTGCTTAAATCTGAAGAGTGGTGGTATTGCATAGGACCTCAGCACCTGCACCGTCTTCTTCCATGGGAAATAGTTTCCTAAATTGTCTGTGTAGTTATTGGGAGCTACACCTCTTCTGTCTCAGTGCAGGCCTTGGTTGGAGATCATGTGTTATTATACAAGATCAATGTCCAAATTACTCTCCTGCTTTTAGACTTACAAATGCTGCCAAATACTTTCCGCAAAGCATTTGTGCTGAGAATGGCTAAGAGGGAAAATGTGGCTGTATTTCAGGCCGGGTCCTGAGCTTAGGCCTCTGATGGTGGTAACAGCGGCAGCCATCCCAGGGTTGTCACTGAGAAAGGTGAGTCTGCAGAGACCTCTGCTCAAAGCATTTCCCGTGTTGTGCCCTCCTGGCAAAAGCCAGCAGCATCTTTAGTAGACCCACCTATTCTCTGAAATGCTTTTCACCCTCCTGGAAAATCAGATTCTCTCCCCACTTTCTATAATGGTAGATGCATGAATAAAAGCAAACTCAGCTAGTTTTCTGGCATGATAAACTATCTGGAGACGCAAACACTAAGGAGTTTATGCAAATGAAACCAAAAAATATTGAAGTACAAAATAAGCTAATGTGTTATAAGAACTTAAAAGTTCATCTAGATGGTTCAAGGATACATCATAGAATTTAAATTGGGTATCCACAGAATTCAGTTAAATCCAACAAATATTGACTCAGTGTTCAGTCCCGCTGGGACATGTCAGCATGGAGGTGGGGTATGATGGGCAGGGTAGAATGAGAGGTGAATGAGACATAGACCCTGCCTTCAGGAAACTCTCAGCCTATGGTCTAAAGGCTGGGGGGAGACAAGAAAAATGAATATGATTAAGTGTGTGGGCAGAAAACCATAATGATGAAATGCCCAAGTGTTGGGGTCAGACTGCCTGGATTTGAAGCCTGGCTTCATTGCTTAAAGCTGAGTAATGTTGGGCAGAGTGAGTCTCCAAGCCTCAGTTTCATCATCTGTAAACCTGAGGTTCATACACTATCTACCTCATAGTGTTATTTTGAAAATTAAATCCTGTAACCTGTCCACAGCACTTATTCCAGCACTAACCGCATAGTGCCTAATAAGTGGCAGCTATGAAATGTCAGGGGACTCACAAAGCAAGTAGGAAAGGTTGACACCACTGGAGAGGTGAGAAAAGACTTCAAGGAAGAAGTAACATTTGGAAAAGAGAGGCAGGATATTAACTGATGGAAATTGGGGAGCGAGGCACTTAGCATACGTTCGCAGTAGTTGCCTGTTGGGCTATATAGCCTCTGAGGTGAGGATTCCTGTCTGTCACATTCATCAAGATAGTCCCAGGTCCCAGCACCAGAAAGGGACTCATTTATGAATGAAGAATGAATGAATTCATGAGCAGGTGAATTAAAGGGAAGGCTTTGAAGCTGCTGTTACAGCTAATAGCAAGGTTAATAGATTCCATGAGGATTATTTTGTAGAGCTGGGAAAGCAAAAGATGTGCCTACGGTACCATGTGTAAGTAATTCTGCCGGTGAATTCCTTGCCGGTGAAGCTAGAATGTCAAGTTGGAGCCAGACCACGCAGAGCTTTGAGTACAGGGCAAAAAGTCATGTCTACAGGCAGTGAAATCACTGTACTTGTATTTCTTTTCCTTTAAATTTTGAAGAAAGTTTAAAAAAAGCTGAGCTGTACTGCAGAGTCAGCTGAAATGTTACGAACGCATCGTTCATTTTCCTGCCATCAGTTATGTGCAAATTAGACATTGTCTTCTGCCGATAAATTGCTTAATCTAAGTTTTTGCTGCAAAGGACACCAATGGCTTTTGAAGCTGCAGTTAAAGCTAATAGCGAGGGTGATAGATTCTGTGAAGATTATTTTCTAGAGCAGGCAGAGTCTGCAGTAACCAAACCTGAAACGGTTGTTAGAAACATTGCAGGCTTACCTGGGCTTCACTGGTCCCAGGTAATCAAATGTCAGGATTCTTTGTACCCTTTGGTTGTCTCTATTCAAACATGTCACGGGCTTCTTATGAGATAGGTCGATCCAATGAAATATCATGGTCATTTCCCAAGGTTTGTTTTGTCAGCCTTCCACTTTTCATATTTATGAAGGCTTTTACCAGCATTTTCCAAATAGAGCGTATCGTTTAGTTCTCAGGACTAAGTTGTTCTGTGGGTTTTATCATCGTGACCGAGGAGGATCCGGAGCTCACTCAAGTCGTCTGACAGCCAGTTCCAGGCTCTTGTTTCTCGGTCATCTGGATTCTGTGGACTGTCAGTGTTTCTTCTGAACTCTCCAGAGTTCTTCCTGCAGGTTCTGCTTATGTGTGTGATGCTTCATTTCTAAGCTACAAAATGGTTTTCTGCTCTTACGGTGTCTCCTTGATGGACGCTTTATACAACTGTTCTTACTTTGATCTCTTTCTATTTTAAAATCTAGTTTTCATTCCTTAACTTAATCAGGAAGGCACCAGAGAAAATAATCCAGTAATAAATTTGGTTCCCTTTTATAATGCCTCTTGATCTGATAATAGTGGCAGGCCCAGCCAAAACTTATAAGATTCTAATATGGACATCAAAAGACATTTGTCTCGATTTTTATGTGGAAAGATTAGGAGAAAGAAGGTCGATGCCTGCCGAATACCTTATTAACGAGTGTGTTCCTACCTGAAGCTGAAAGAGGCACAGTGTTGTGAGGTAGACAGCACATGGGCTTGGGAGTCAAACATACCTGTGGGAACTGGTTCAGGCACTCTCAAGCTATCAAAACCGGATCTTGACCTTGAGCTCAGACGCTGAGCCTCAGTTTTCTCATTTGTAAGGTGGGTTTAGTGACAGTTATATGGTATTAACTTATTTTAGCTCATTCATGAGTCCACAGATATTTATTGATTACCTATTATGAGACAGGCATTGGGCTAGTTGCAACTAACAACAAACGCTGCAGAGGGTATGGAGAAAAGGGAACCCTCCTGCACTGTTGGTGGGAATGTCAATTGATACAGCCACTATGGAGAACAGTATGGAGGTTCCTTAAAAAACTAAAAACAGAATTACCATACGACCCAGCAATCCCACTACTGGGCATATACCCTGAGAAAACCGTAATTCAGAAAGAGTCATGTAGGGCTTCCCTGGTGGCACAGTGGTCGGGGATCCGCCTGCCGATGCAGGGGGCGCGGGTTCGTGACCTGGTCCGGGAGGATCCCACGTGCCGCGGAGCGGCTGGGCCCGTGAGCCATGGCCGCTGAGCCTGCGCGTCCGGAGCCTGTGCTCCGCAAGGGGAGGGGCCGCAGCAGTGGGAGGCCCGCGTACCGCAAAAAAAAAAAACCAAAAAAAGAGTCATGTACCACAATGTTCATTGCAGCTCTATTTACAATAGCCAGGACATGGAAGCAAACTAAGTGTCCATCGACAGAGGAATGGATAAAGAAGATGTGGCACATATATTCAATGGAATATTACTCAGCCATAAAAAGAAATGAAATTGAGTTATTTGTAGTGAGGTGGATGGACCTAGAGTCTGTCATACAGAGTGAAGTAAGTCAGAAAGAGAAAAATAAATACCGTATGCTAACACATATATATGGAATCTAAAAAAAAAAAAAGGTTCTGAAGAACCTAGGGGCAGGACAGGAATAAAAATACAGACGTAGAGAATGGACTTGAGGACACGGGGAGGGGGAAGGGTAAGCTGGGACGAAGTCAGAGAGTGGCATGGACATATATACACTACCAAATGTAAAATAGATAGCTAGTGGGAAGCAGCCGCATAGCACAGGGAGATCAGCTCAGTGTTTTTGACCAGCTAGAGGGGTGGAATATGGAGGGTGGGAGGGAGACGCAAGAGGGAGGAGATATGGGGATATATGCATATGTATAGCTGATTCACTTTGTTATAAAGCAGAAACTAACACACCATTGTAAAGCAATTATACTCCAATAAAGATGTTAAAAAAAAAAAAGTGAGTGTGCATAGGAATCATGTGAAGAAGTTTAGCAGAGTGCAGAGTTCCAACCTCAGAGATCCTGATTCAGGACTTCTGAGGCCCTACCTAGGCCACCACCCCATCCTGCGCTCTGTCCTCCTCCAGGCTGAGACATAGAAGTGCTTGTGCTCAGACAAGGGCCACAGCAGCCAATACTGTCACCTAATGACGTGGCCTCCTGAGCCCACAGGTGATGTTCTTTCTGTTGGCCCTGCAAGCAGAGCCATGCTTCAGGAATTTGCTAATTACTGTTCCTTGTCGATTGATTATCTACATCTATTGTATATATACTGGGACACTTTTAGTTTTTAGGTCAATTTAAATCCCAGGTCCACAGTCACTTATCTGAGTAGCTGCACATGAAATACTTGTATGCTACTGCCACCACCACCACTACCCGTATCACTAAAGCCTGCCACCACTAATAATTACAGCTGCAGAAGCCACTCTTGTCTATTGATGTCTGCCAGATCCCCAGAGCCTTAGGGAGGCTTTAATGCATCCCTTGGAGCTGTATTAGTCCCTTACTGTGATATAGAATCCTTGGCTCAGAAAGATTAAGTATTATGCTCAAGGTCACAGGGTTGGCAAGCAACAGAGCTGTGATCTAAATCCAAATATGTCTGATTCCAAACCCCTTTCTACTTGCCCTAAAATTAAGGGAAGGCAAATTATGTCTTTCCATTATTTGTAATAGATCAGTATTAACTGTAACATTTTATCTCTGTATGAGAGAAAAACCACTTTATCAAGGTGAGAATTCAGATTAATTTTTCAAATTTATTATTTTAGATTCTTCTTGTCCTTCAGTGCAGAGATTTGATGTGAGATAAGATGAATCCAGGGTGTGCTGTGCAAGGGGGCGTAAACATCCTCAGGCATAGCCTTGGCTAAGGTCTCCAAGTACAGATGTCTGAATACAAGAGATAAAATGCAACCTTCTGAAGTTCTTGTCTCTCTGTTAATTGTTAAACCAAAGAAATACTATTTGCTGCAAATATTTCTAGAGACCTTAGAAATGGAACAGTGTCACCAGCAGCTTCTCTGCAGAGGATAGCCTAATAGTCCAGTGAGAACAGGACAGACCAGAAGCTGTTCAATTACAGAAACAACTTTTACTGCATTGCAGAGTCCAAAGAACCAGCGTGTGGAAGGCAACAGCTGGGAGTGTGAGCCAGGGCTCTGCTAGAGAAGTGGTGAAATGCAGCTGCAGTTTCACACACAAAGAGATGGTGTATGCACAGAAATAATGCAGAGAGAACATTTGCATTTTTTTATAAGATGAGCAGAAAACAACCCTCACTAAAAAGAGGTTTAGATGAAAGCTTCTTGATAGTTGAAAACAAAATGACAAACATAATTTCCTGCATTGAGGAAACCAGGACCTGAGTGTGCACAGAGGAATGACCATCTCGAGAAAACACAACTAGAAGTCAGTCAGCAGTGGATGCTGGATAGAGTAAGATGCAGGGCTGGTAGGCATGTGTGCCTTGAGATTTAGGGATGCCTGAGGGCCAGGCTTCTGGAAACACTCACCATCAGGGTTACTTTTCAGCTTGCAAATTTAGTGTTTACAGGCTTTTCCTATTGGGGGCCTATTCGAGTTGGGAGGCTATTCCAGTTAAGAGGTTATTCCAGTTAGGAGCCTATTCGAGAGGCTGTTCCAATTGGGGGGATATTCCATTTATGAGGCTCTTCTGGTTGAGGGGCTACCCCAGTATTCAAGGCAAGAAATGATGGTGGTTCTATGAGGAGAGTCATAACAGGTGTAGATGCATCAGGTATATAGATCCAAAGTAGGCCTGGCAAGATTGACTAATGGATTAGATGTTGACCAGGACCAGAGGCGGGGTGGGAAGGTGCGGAGGGATAAAAGGAGTCGTGAAGGATTCTTCCCTGCCCAGCCTTTTCCACGATGTAGGCATGTGTGCAGCTGTCTACGTCAAACTTTCTGTTTTTGGACAGCTAATTTGTAGGCAGAATTTCCGTATATTTAGCTTAACCTTGTTTCCCTGGAACTTCTCCCACTGATCTGAGACCTAGCTTTTGAAATTATAGAGTCCAAGTCTACTGCCTCTTCCTTCCAACAATTCCGAGTATATAAAGGCAGAGATTATAAATCTCTCTTTCCCGGCACACACACCATGGGTCTACTCTCCTCCAAGTGAAATACGCTCTGTGTTCATTTGATCCTTTCATACATGGCATGACTTGACTTTCCTTCTAACACGAACTTGGTCTGTGAATTAGAATTTCTCTGTGCTCATCCTTCCCACCCTCTGGATGAAACTAGATGTGATATTAGTGAGATCTGGATTCCTCAGTCACTGTTTCACAAATGTGCCGCACATTGGAATCACTGGATAAGTTTAAAAACAGGCTGATACCTGAGTGCCATCCCTGGAGCATCTGATTTAGTTGGTATGGGGTCCAGGCCAGACACCCAGAGTTTCAAAACTCCCTAATTGATTCAGATGGGGAGTAAAATTTGAGAATTGCCCCTTATTTTGACCCTTGCTGTTCTAAGTGTGGTCCTTAGACCAGTAGCACTGACATCCCCTAGGGCTTGTTAGAAATGTAGGATCTCAGCCCTTGCCCACCTTCATCCTACTGAATCAGAATCGTCACTTTAACATAATCCTCAGGTGATGTCTTTGCACATTAAAATTTGAGAAACATATGTTTAAGTCAGTGGTCCTAAAACTTGGATGTACGTTAGAATCACATTGGGAACTTAAAAAAATAGTGATTCCCAGTTCTGTACTGAGAGATTTGGATGTAATTGTCCTGGAGTGTATGCCTGAGCATTAAGATTTCAGAAAACTCAAGATGATTCAAATGTGAAGCCCAATGAGAATCACTGCTTCAGATCTTACTGTGACAGTGATTTAGCTAGTGACCTTGAGTAAGTTGCTCATTTTCTCTCACAGTTTTCTCTTTTTTAGAAAACAAACCTCAGCTCTGCCACAGAGGACCCAAAAGAGAATATTAAGCATTTAGAATATTTTCTAGCAAGGGCAGTTTTACGCCACCAAAGAGAGTCCAGCATTGAAAAATAAGGCTGAGGAGAAAAAATGAAACCTGGGAAAGATCAGAAACGTGAAGATTGGTTACAGAGTTTCAGTTCCCAGCAAGGTAATTTAGTAGAAAATGTTGAACAGCTCTTCTCCCTTCCAGGACGGCAGCATAAGCCATGTAGTCATGGTACCCGGGATTATTTCCTGATGATTACTGAGCCAGCCACTCACGTGCTGCCATTCTTGGAGCAGTTTATGCCAGGCACTGCAGGGGTGTGAAGGACCCTTCCTATGACAACGAGGTTCTCCAAGGAAGGTAGGCTTGGTGGCCCAGCTCCTGCAGGCTATGGTAGCTGAAGGGTAGGGCAGAGGTTAGTTAATATTTGTAAAGAAATGTAAATTTGGGGATGTGGAGACTGTCCTCTTAGGGTCCTGTGAAAAATCATATATTATTTAACATCTATATGGTCAGGACACAGAAGGTTGTCTTGGACTCACTTGAAGATCTGGGCAAAGAATAGGCTGCCCTGTGGAGTTATAAAAGGACAATTTACGTCTGTATAGACCTTGACTTACAAAATCCAGTTCTTCATCTGCTCTGCTTATATATTCTGTGAAGGTGGTATTATTCTCTTCTATGTACAAGAAAATCAGGAGAGAAGGTGACATGTTCTATGAACAGAGTACTAAGAGGTGGTTCCTAAATTTGAACCCAAGTCTCCCAACACTAATTCTAATATACTTTTGAATACTAAGAAATAGACCATCTTTTATCCCTGAAATAATTTGTGTGTCCGCATCTTAGGAATTTTAAAAAGAAATAACCTGGGGCAGAAGAAAGTGGCCCCCAAATTCATCCATAATGACCCTGGTTCTACCCTCTTTGTTGCTAAATTTGTAGGACTGAAGGATGGTGAGACTAGGATCTGAGCTATCAAAGGTGTGATGAGAAGATGACTTTTAAATCACAGCTATGGACACAAATCCTAACCCAGGCAATTACTAGCAGATGACCTCAGGCACATTATTTAATTTTTCCAAGACTCAATATTTTTAGTTCTAAATGGCGGATGGTACAAGGTTGTTGTGATGATGAAATGGAATCATATAAGAAGTGTCTTCTATAGAATTTGGCATCAAGAAGATGTTTAATAGAGATGGCAGATGTTGGCGGTGTTCTTGCTATTGTCATTGTTGCATATTACAAGAGTTCCAGGAAATGCAAGCTCAATGGCTGATGTAATCAGAATTTCTTTTTTCACAAGCACACCCTAGCAGAGACATGATTTCCTGACTTGGAAGGGCCAGAAATACAGTTGTCAGAATCATTCATTACACAAAGGTCATTTCCACACCCAGATGTGAAATTCCCTTGAATCATCAAGTTTCAAACTGGCTCTGCCACAGAAAGTAGTGGCTTTCACAGCATAATAGGATGAGCCCACAATATCGTTCTTCTCAGCCATGTGCTTTGAGAGTGAAAGTTTAATAGTAAAATTCTATCCTTAAATCAGTTTTCCTTTATGCCAAGCAAATGGTGGTTTTCTGGTTCGGCAGTGGTTAGGTTTTACCTTTGAGTATTGCCTTTCTTCCTAAATTTAGGAACATACACTCAACAGCTGTGTTATATGTGCCTAATCCTAGCCTTTTATGAGATAAAAATGGACTAAATATACATCTGTATTAAGGATATTTACTTACAAGATGCATCTTCACCCTTTTTTACAGATGGAGGAATAGCTGAGGTACCTTGTCCAATATCATGCAGCAGGAGTCCAGCCCAGGTCTGTTTGGTTCCAAGGCCCATTATCTTCCTCTTCTACCTTCTCTGCTGCCTTACAGACAGAAATAACGCTGAGAGACAAGAAAACAGACTTCCAGCGAGGGTAGGTTTAATGAGATAAACACTGCCAGAGAATCATTTATAAACAGCTCAGATGGGGAGTGAGTATGCCCAGGGAGAATGGAGAAGTGTACACAAAGGAAATATATTTCCGTATTACACCTGTAAGTCTAACTCTCTTAAGTTCATCGTTAATTCATTTATTTATTCGTGCTGTCATTCGTTTGGTTATTGAATACCAAACGGCGCCATTCTGTGCCAAGGAGGAAGCCAGCGATGCCTGACAGGTAAGTAAATGCGATCGTACTCAGCTCGTGAAGCCTTGCTTGATTGCTGTGATGGAAACAGTTTCCTCCTTGTCTGAAGCACCACACCGCTTTTACCCAGCTTCTGTGGTAGCCAGGGCTCTTGGCAATGGCATACCAGAAAGAGCACTGAGCCTCCTGTCACGCCTCCACGTCTGTCTCTCTGCCTCCAGGAAGTCTTTCTTGCCCACATTCCCCACTGCAGTCCACGTTTACTTCACCCTCTCCGGAAGTCCTGCAGCCCTGATATCCGACCCTTTCCTAAAACCTGGACTTAAAGGATATGTGCATAGTATCAATAGTTAAACGTAATGGATTTTGCAGTCTGACTGCCTGGGTTCAAGTTCAGTCTTGGCCACTTGATAGCCATGTAACCCTTGGCAAATAATCCCTTAGATTCTGTTTCCTTATCTGTACACTAGGAATAATAACAGTAATTATCCATCGTGGTGTTGTCCTGCTTGAATGTGTTGACACATACGAATTTCTTAAAACTGTGTCTCCTCGTACTTCCTCCTCTAGGAATCTTCACTGAATCCTTTTTGCTCCTATAATGAAATCCAAAATAAATCTGGTGTCTAAGATACCCCTCCTCTATATTATCTTTTTTTACTTTTCCTGGGGTGTCAGCCCTGTGACCCACCAGACGAATTACTCTTTCCTAAACACATCCTGAGCTCTCTGTTTCATGAATCTTTGTTCAGCCTTTCCCTTCACTTAAGCTGCCCTTCCCTTCCCTTTGCACTAGACACCTTACTCACCATCCGAGATCCAGCTCCACTGCAGCTTCCTCCATGCAGCTTCCCCTGATTTTTTAGTCAGAATCAACTCCTCCTTCTCCTGCTTGCCTCTCCTGTAATCCCATCTGCCCTGTATTGGAACTACGTGGGTAGATATTTGCACATCCTACCCATGATGAGCTTCTCAAGGTCAGGAAGTGTGTTTATTAATATTTGTTGAATAAGATAAAATTAAATCCACTTTAACTTAAGTTGAAAAGGCAGAGTCTAATTCAGTAAAAAGGAATACATGGTTTGGGGTTAATCCTTCAATTATGTTTATACAATCTACTTTCTCTATGATTCCTAGAATAATGGAGCTAGTATGGCATAGAATTTTCTGGTTGATAAATTCTGTCACTTGTAGCGTGTGTCAGGGTAGCAGATATTTGAGGAAAACTTTAGTCTATATGCTAAGCTTGAGACTTGCTTTTTGAGTCAAACTGAGACACGTTGCTTGAATACTGTCCTGAATAGTTTAGAGAATCAGCACCTACAGTAGGGTATGGTAAAATCTCTGATTATCACCACACACTAGAAGAAGGCAAAGATAGAGCGAAGGTCAGGAAAAGGGGAAGAATCAGACAGCAGTAACTGGGGCTCCCACTCTGTTAGTCCATAAAGGGAAGACTGATAATTCATCTCTCAATTAAAAAAAAAGAGATTCTGAGGAATGTGGCAATTAGGGGTATTTGAAGACAGGTTTGAACTTCAAAAAGAAACCGTGGGGATTTATCAGTGCTTCAGTATTTCCATCCCAAGGTAGGGGATGGAGCAACCATGGATGACATAAAGAATATGTGTGTGAGGACACCAGATGAAGATCTGAATTCAAGTTAAGGTTAGTCAACTTTGGGACCAGGATTGTTCTCAACAGCAAGGGAGCAGAACTGTGAGGTTACAATTTATTCACAAGATGATATCAATTAAGTTTTTTCCCTATCTTACCAGACTCACAGTTAGGATGTAAAATGAGAATGAAAGGTGCTAAAATCTTCTCATTTGAGGTTTACCTCGCCGTCACCATTTGGGGCCAGACATTTTCCTGTAGGATTTACTAAAAGACATTAGAATTGAGCTAATCATCATAATGCCTGTGATATGTCTACCTCCCAAGCAATATAGGGCTAAACCAGGAGGAAGAAACCCTGCCTTTTGAAGGATGCTATTTTCCAAGAGGAAAGTGCTTCTCTTTCTACAAGTCAGTGGAAGGGATGACTTTCAAGAGAATCACTCAAAAGGATGTGGAGGCCTGTGAGATGCAGACACTGTCATTTCGCCCCCTTCCTTGCGTGACTGCTTTGCTTGTGGCCTGCCTGTTATCCTTTGTGTAGCCTAAGCAATCAAAAGGAGTTAGCGACCAAGAGACTGAAGAAGGTGCTGAGGCTAAGCATTTGTCCTGAGAAGAATATGTAAATTTCCTAAGAGCTTAGTGAAGACTGGAAAATACTTGGGGTTTGAACTCTCAGCCATAATCCCATCCAAGATGCCTGCCTGCTGGGTGAGGAACTCTGGCAGCAAGAGGCTAAGGCGAGGGCTGTCATAGAGGGGAATGAGGAAAGGGGGGGAGGACATACCAGAATGGGATCTTCTACATCAGTGCAGTGGAAAGAGCCCTCCGAAAAGTTCACTCATATACCCCAAAAGAAAATCACCCAGAGCGCATTGATGGCCATAGAGGTAGCATGAGAAGCAGTGACAACCAAAAAAGAAGGGATTTTAATCTCTCCAATCGAGTAAGAGAAGTACACCTGCCCTCATCCTGTCCTTCCTCACCACGTGCAACATCCGAGAAACCATCGTCTAGAAGAAGGAATAACGACAGGAAGTCTGTAAACTAGGTTGACCCCCTACTATCCCAACCCCTCCATCTACCACACTTCAAGTCACAGTTCTGTCCTGTGCTGAGGAAGGAGAAAGGAAGAGCTGTGGTCAGGATTGAGATTATCATTTAAAATGAAGTCTTTTGTACCAGAGTAAGACTCTTCTAATAACTTTAAATGACTGACAAGTCAAGAAATCAGACCAAGATCTCATTAAGGGAGATATTTCCCATCAGGAAAGGGGAGTGACAGAGCACAGTTGGGAAGTAGTTTTTGGAAAATAAAAATTTCATGTTTATAACCAACGAGACACACCAGTAAATATCAATATCACTTTTCAAAACTAGTATAAAAGTTACATTGAAACTTTGAGAAAAATGGCACTAAATGATGATTTACTTAGCTTGGATTCTTAGCAAATTTTACAGGGGACAAGTTTGGTTAAGAGGAGTTGTCTTGTTCCTAACGCCCAAAGTATTAAAATAGCAAATAAACAATGGAAGAGGAAATTTGAGCTAAGAAGGCGCTGGGGCTACAGCTGAATGGTTCATTAAGTCTACCATTAAAAAAATCATAATCTGGGGCTTCCCTGATGGCGCAGTGGTTGAGAGTCCGCCTGCCGATGCAGGGGACACGGGTTTGTGCCCCGGTCCGGGAGGATCCCACATGCTGTGGAGCGACTGGGCCCGTGAGCCATGGCCGCCGAGCCTGCGCGTCCGGAGCCTGTGCTCCGCAACGGGAGAGGCCACAATAGTGAGAGACCCATGTACCGCAAAAAAAAAAAAAAAAAAATCATAATCTGCGGTCACTTTACTACCCAGAGAGAAACATTAGAGAAATGTTTAATGTTTCAGGTTTAACTGGAGCCAAAATTCAGTTTCCCATTAATAATAATTTTACTCTCTGCCATCAGCTTGGAGCAGTTTGTTGGCACTCTGTCTCACTTTCTCTTTGCAGATGCTGCTGAGTCTGGCTAGAGTTGTTAGAGATTGAGATTCTTAATTAAAAGTACCGGGAACCATAATATCTTCAGGGCAGCATTTGTGTAGATAGTGAATATGCATGGTTCAGAATGGATAAGGCAAGGTTTCACTTCTAGAGAAGCGGGCAGTTTACTTTAAAAACCCACAGGCAAGACCAAGAGGAAGTCTGTGTTATGGTCAGTAAAGCCAGATATTCTAGCCTGCTCACCTCAAACCTCTTCAGGGTCTGGGAAAAGAAAAGCCCCTTCCTCTAGGAGTATTTTGCAACTCCTTTAGGTGATGGGAGGATTGGAGTGAGGAATAGAGAGAAGGCAAAGGGAACAGCCACAACCCCTATTCTAGGAGGTGAATGTTCTGGATCCCCAAAGTAGAGGAGGTCATTAAACAAGGGGCTAGAGCAAGGGATCTCAAGTTTAAATATGAGACAAAGATGTGTATGTCTGGGGTGTTCTTGTTATTCCAGCTAACTTCTCTAGTGACAACCCACAGAGCTTGTCTCAAGCACTTAGTGCATGTTCGTGTACAGTCAGTTACATGCACAGACACACAGAGACACAGTGTCATACACAGGTGTGCACCTAGGGTGCACACACACACACACACATACACACAGAGGTGTGATGCTGTCATTATAAACAACAGGCGCATATCCTCCTTTTTCATTATTTTAGTAAGAGATCGCCTTTTTAATCAGTAAAATGGTCTTAATACAAAGAACCAACTAGACAAGAGAACTGGAAGTATACTATCCCCTGGGACCTTTTATGTTATTTGGTGATTCTTTGTTCTTAATTCTCTTTCGTTTCTCCTGTCTGCTGTGATGCTAAACAGTATTGCCAGGTTAAGGGTCAATAGCGACCTTTGTAGCTGACTTTTCCACATCTTTCTTGATTTTACTGACTGGATGAATAATTGCTCCCACATGCCTGGACTGACTGCTAAGTAAGGCAGCCTTACATGTCTATGGAAACTGTAAAGATAGTGGCCAGGCCAGGAATCGTAGATTTCTCTGTCACTGGACACCATAGCTCCTTCCTCTGAGTTTTCTTTCCTGGCTGTGTTATGGATACCAGGAACTAGATCTTTTATGATTACCAAGCAGGGCAAGAAGTAGAGGAGTATCCAAGGCCTTGACCTTCTTCGAAGGTTACTTCCAGTTTTATATCCACTGATGTGCACGGTAGTCCTTTTGTAAAATGTGCCTTTTGGGTAAAAATTATATCTCTCCTCTTGTTTAAAAGAGAAGCATTTGGATTTCAGTTGTACTTTTGGACAACTCATAAATAGGAAAGATGGACTTACAAAGGAAAAAATAATTTTATTTAAATATGAAGAAAAAAGCAGCAACTCCGTTAAGATTTGGGTAGATGATAGGAAAAGAAGTGCATGCTGTAGAGACGCATCTAGGGCTCCAGAACAGTACAGGTATTTGGACACATGAGTCTGGGTTAAATTGTCAGGGACAGAATAGCTGGCAACTCATTGCGCTGTGAGGACCTGAAGAGACAGAAATGCAAAGCAAGAAGCATAGTCCCCGGCATACAGTCAACCTTCAGAACGGTCAGGAGTCCCCACTGCAGTACAGCAGGATTCTGGATCCTGGAATGGTCATGCTTTCCAAGTTCTCCTTGGGCTCTGGCTTTCTGGCAGTAGCTTTATACCTGTCACGCTTGGCTTCTGGCCTTTTACCCCTTTAGAGGTACCTTGTATCTCAGGCTGATACAGCACACCCCTTCCCTTTGCGACTCAGTTCCCCATGGCCCTACTTTCTTCCCCTGCAGTTTAGGAAAATATACCTCAAGGAAAAGAATGCTACCAGTCTGGGAATTACCGGGCGCACACAGGCCTCATCTAATGAAGTCCCACCAGGAGGTGATGCCCACGTTTGTCTCGCTTCCCTGTGCTATTTATATTTCCCAGGAAACTAGGACTGCTAGATTGTGGGGTCAGCTGACTTTACTCTGAGGTCACTTGTACAAAAGTATTTCCTCTTCAGTAGGTCAGTTTAAAAAAACCAGTGCAGTCATAGCCACCCTGGGGTGATATCAAACATGTTACACTTCAAATCCTAAAACCTGAATAAGATAATTGATCTGGACACTCTTTGAAAAGGGTGGATATGTACACATACCTGGCTGTTTATTTGGCAAACTTTGATTTCAGATTCCTAAAACTACTTCATCTCCCCTGAAGATCTCATTTTTTCTGCAGATTGATTCTATTTAATTAAACTTTTTAGAGATAGCTAGCTCTACATCCATTTTAATGAGGCTGATGCTAATCTAGAGGTTGAAGACTGGTTTGAATTTGTGGTGGTTTAGGTGCAGAGTTTTCTAAGTAAAAATTGAGAAAGAAATTCCAGAGCCTAGTCACATGAAAATAGTTTCTCTCAGACTTTTTTTTTTACTTATATTTCTAGAAAATCTCAATTCCTCAGTTAATTTCACCAAACTAGAATATTCCAGGTAGGTAGTCACATTTTAACTCTATAATGGCCCAGTCCCCAGAGTGGCAGATTATACTATCTCAGTCTCATTGTTGATCCTTAGTCCTTAAACTGAAAACTTCATGAGGGCAGGGGCACCTTCTGATCTGTTCATCATTGTATCTCTTGCACCTTATATTTTGTCTTCATATGGTGGGTGATTAATAAGGATATGCTGATTGAATTAATTTATGTTTTTCATATCCTATTGAAGTATTAATTGTAGTAAGTTTCTTTAAATAAAAGTCTTTTCTTCACTTATTCTTAAAATGTAATGCTATTGGGTCCTGTTTTCTCTCTCCAGTACTTTCGTGTTTTAATATAAAATGTTCTGATTAGTGTAAGGGTATGGCAGAAAGAGCATTAGACTTGAACCCAGGATAACTGAGCTACCGTCCTACTCTGCCAGCAGCTAACCTTCTATTTGGTAAAGAAGTTTCACCTCCAGATCTCATGTTGAAAACTAACAATGGTAGAAAGTTCAGAAAATTGATCAAATTATTTCTGGTCTGCAGGTAGAATGTATGTACCCCAGCTTTCCTCTTTGCTTTAGTTTTTGGAATGTCTAAATAAATTCTTTAAATGTGAAGAGAGATTGTTTTTCTTAAATGATCAGGTCTGTAATCACAACTTCAGTTATGTTTTGAGTGTTCTGGGAGATAGAAAAAATATCAAAGGGAAGTTTCAATTTTCATTTATTTACCCTCTATCTCTTACAAGGTATGTGATCTGCAAGTCATTTCACTGTTCTGGGCTTCAGTTTCTTTATATGCAAATTGAAAGAGTTAACTAACTGAATTCTCAGCTTTATTTTTCCCAGATGTATTATCCTGTGATTCTTCATTCTTTCAAAGCTCTTGTGAACCGCCACTAGTATTCTTGTTCTCATCCAATTATTTATTTATTCAGCAATTATGATTGAACAGTTATGTACGAGAACTGTGCTAGGTTCTAGGAAATAGTTGTGAACAAACAACATGCTTCCTACCCATAAAGGCTATCATTTAATTTTCTCCCTTTTCTCAGTCTTCCCTGAGAATACCCAATATTCATTAAAAGATGTACAGATGTATATAAATAAGAAGCACAGTGGACAAATAAAAGTATTGTGAATAAGTGAGCATAATACAGCAAAAGATGGGGTGGGGAAGCACAGGTCAGCACAGAGTCCAGATTGTAAGTCAGATGTATAATTACTCAGTTTTTCTTTTTTAAAAGTTTTTTTAGTTATGCTATTGTATTTTGTTACGTTTCTTATATATCCTTAATTCTTTTTAATTTTTAATTCACTAATAACATATCAACAAATGATATCACATGAAGCTAAATTAATTTAAATCCCAGTTGTTAGTCATTCTGCTACAATAATTTAGTAAACCTTCCATTTCTCAATGAATAGTGCCTTAATTCTGTAGGAACTTTTAGTGAAGAAAATTATCTACTGCTAAAATATTTATCCTTCTCCATCAAGATCTACAGATTAGTCTATAATGCAATCATTTCAACTTTATACTATATTTTAATATATTTCAGGATGACTTCTTTTTTATTTCCTTCAAAATATATATTTTAAATGAATTTTACAACTTCCAATTATAATTTATACTTTTCCTTATTTATTTATTTATAATTTATACTTTTCCTTATTTATTTATTTAAATGTCATGCTTTATTCCATTAGGTTTACTCATGGATATTCTCTTTTTGCACTGCAAAGAGGTAGTAGAAAGCAAAAATACGCTTTAGACAGCTTGACAAGACACACAGTTTCATAAATGTTTCAATTCTTTTCTCAAGAAACAAATTGAATATTTTGACAATTTGTTTAGTCTTAAATCATTCATTTAATATCTTGGCAGTTCTACCTATTTAATTTATTATATTTATATATATATGGCAAGAAAACAAATCACTTGGCATTTTAAGATATATTAGTAAACAATATTGTAGAAATGGGACCTATTTCGATGGTCTCTGCCTTCTCATACTGGAAAGTAATTGCTTTTACTATGCCTCAGCTTATATTAATGAAACAACCATAATTAATGTGAGGAGAATAAGTGCAAAGGTGTTTTTAAATGGCTCTATAATAATGGTATCTCCTAGTCACAGGACATTTATTACATACTGGGACGGGCACTACACGTACATTAAGTATTTCAGTTCTCACAATACCCTAATAAAATAAATGTTAAGGCCTCATTTTACAGATGAGCACTCTACCCAAATCATCCAGCCCAAACTTGGTCCTGTCCATCTCCAAAGCCTAGGCGTGTATCCACTGTACATACTGCCTCCCTTTAAATAGAAAACTAACTGAATAGCCTAAATATAAAAGTCTGAAGCAGCTGCAAGACATTGGAAGATATTTCTAGAATTTGGTCTCTGCACAAGGAAGGAGGTCGCAGCTCTTTCTAGACAAGAGATACCAAGACAATCAATAGCTTTGGCATCTCTTTTGTACCGTATTTTCAAAAGAATTTAAACAAACTATCAAAAATAAAAAAACCCACCTTCCCATAGCACTCAACACAGATACACGCGTGCGCGCGCGCGCACACACACACACACACACACACACACACAAGACACTCACGCTGCATGTCAACTTTATAAAGAGTATAGTTACTCTTCCAAAGTCAGGAGAATGAAATCTTTTTATTTGTGTTATTTTATTTAAAATTAAAATGAGGTTTTAGGTCTCAGCTTTCTGAAATCAACAGACTGTGTTGATTTACTAAAGATATCTCTTCAAAAAGCATTCTTTCTTCCAATTTTCCCTCCCCCGCCCCCCCATTACTCCCTGGTGACTATAAGTTTGTTTTCTACATCTATAACTCTCTTTCTGTTTTGTAGATAAGTTCGTTTGTATACTTTTTTTTAGATTCCACGTATAAGCAATATCATGTGATATTTGCCTTTTTCTCTCTGACTTACTTCTCTCAGTATGACAGTGTCTAAGTCCATCCATGTTGCTGTAAATGGCATTATTTTGTTCTTTTTTATGGCTGAGTAATATTCCATTGTATATATGTACCACATCTTCTTTATCCATTCCTCTTTTGATGGACATTTAGGTTGCTTCCATGTCCTGGCTGTTATAAATAGTGCTGCAATGAACATTGGGTTGCACGTACCTTTTTGAATTATGGTTTTCTCCAAATATATGCCAGGAGTGGGATGGCAGGATCATATGGTAGCTCTAATTTTAGTTTTTTAAGGAACCTTCATACTGTTCTCCACAGTGGCTGCACTAATTTACATTCCCACCAACTGTGTAGAAGGGTTCCCTTTTCTCCACATCCTCTCCAGCATTTATTGTTTGTAGATTTCTTGATGGTGGTCTTTCTGCCCAGTGTGAGGAGATAACTAATAAGGACCTACTGTATAGCACAGGGAACTCTACTCAATACTCTGTAATGGCCTATATGGGAAAAGAATCTAAAAAAGAGGGGATATATATATATATATATATATATATATATATATATGTATAACTGATTCACTTTGCTGTACACCTGAAACTAACACAACTAATGCAACATTGTAAATCAACCATACTCCAACAAAAAATTTTTAAAAATTCTTTCTTTTGTTAAAAAATTTTCCAAGAACTAATAAGAATCCAAAGCCTTTTAAAAAAAGAGTATGAGTGTAACTCACATAAGTATTTTAGTAAGGCACACCAAAGGGTGCTTGTTTGTGAAAAATAATTATTGTTACCCACTTGAGTAAATATGAGATATTGCATTCTCACAAAAAATGGAAGTGCATCTGTGTATTTATTCACCAGTGTAAAATAAAGATACTGGATTTGGTAATGGCTAAATATTTCCTCCCAGCCTTCTCTACTCAACTTATATTTCAGAAAAACATTTTTGAGATCACATATTTCTATCATGGAACTTGTTGCATACTATTGTAATTGCCTGTCCACTGTTTACAATATTGAAGACACAGGGGTATGAGGCCCAGTCTATATTGCTAGGGTCTGGCACAGGTCCTGGTTCCTAATATATACAAATAAATGTTTTATCATGTGATAAAATAGTCATTCAACTAAAAAGACCATTTGATTTACTAATATATTTTAATATGTCCAGTAATATTTGTCCAGAATATAATAGTGACTCAGAAGTTAGTAAATTCAAGTACTAGGACTGCCAAAATGTTAAAAAGATAATACGGAATTGAATAAATTGGTCAACCATTTTCAACTGAAATAAGTTGATCAACTAACTTACCCCTTGCAATGAAGTGAAGTATTTTGAGTTTTTCCCTAATGAAACGTTGAGAGGTCTCCTTCTGATGGAAGGGAGGATTTGCTCCAAAGAGTGTTTTGTTTATTTGTTTGTTTGTTTGCTTTTTATTGAAGTATAATTGATTTACAATATTATATTAGTTTCAGGTATACAACATAGTAATTTGATATTTTTATAGATTATACTCCATTTAAAGTTACTATAAAATAATGGTTGTATTCTCTGTGCTATAAATTACATCCTTGTATCTTATTTATTCTATACCTAGTAGTTTGTACCTCTTCATCCCCTTTGTCTGTTTTGCCCCTCCTCCCATATATTTTCACTTATATGTGGAATATAGAAAATAAAACAAACGAATGTAGCAGGGAATGGTTTTGTTCTTTGGCAACAGTAAAACAAACAAATAAAACAACCTAAAATATGTAAGCCCCATTTTAGAGGAAAATATGTGTTTGAGATGTTAAATACACATACGTGTAAGTATGCATATATTAACTATGTATATAGAGACATATATATGCATACACATACACAGACACCAGCTTCATCTTTTAAGAAGGGTACTATTCCAAATCAGTAAATTGCTTTGCTAGCTGGAATTGCTAGGCTAAGAATACCAACTTCAAATCAGATTGCATTTTGCTTCATGCTATATTTTCTTTCTCTAAGCTCAAAATATCAAAGCAGAAAAACATAAGACCTTTCCTTTTGACACTTTGCATTCCTCTTAAAAGAAAGACAGAGTTTATGAACCAGTACTTAAACATACTCACATAAAGTTATTAAGCAGTGGCTAGAATAAAAAAATGAATGCAAATGTATGAATTGAATCAGTTGGTACAAATGAATCAGCATTACCTTAACTTCCTGTCTGCAGGTCTTTGTTTTTAGAGCTATAAATATTTCGGTGTTACTAGTGATGGAGCTGAACACACTAACTTGTTTTTCTTCCTGCTGCATTAGAATTTATTAACATAGAGTGATTTATGTTTTCCTAAAACACCAAGGCAACCCTGTTTCCTAAAAATAAATGATGTTAAAGATTGTGGCTGACACTAATATTTGCATCCTCAATAGTAATTCTTCCTGTCTTTCTTACTAACAGAACCCTAATGGGGGGGAGCAACAATACAGCCAGTAAAATACATATTTATATAATATCTTAAACATATATACATACATATATGTATGTTGAAAATATTACATATGTAAAAATTATATATATATATATAATATAAAATTTCCAGCCTCCCTTGTAGATTGAACAGTGACCCAGTAGTAGTGTTTGGTCTTTGAGATGTAACACGAGACACCCACTATAGTGGAGTAGTGGTATTTGAGATGTAAGCAGAAGTTATTTAGGCGGGGCCTCTAGGAAAGCTCCTTAAAAGAAAGGCAGGCTGGGGGCTTCCCTGGTGGCGCAGTGGTTGAGAGTCTTCCTGCCGATGCAGGGGACATGGGTTCGTGCCCCGGTCTGGGAAGATCCCACATGCCGTGGAGCGGCTGGGCCCGTGAGCCATGGCCGCTGAGCCTGCGCGTCCGGAGCCTGCGCGTCCAGAGTCCGGAGCCTGTGCTCCGCAGTGGGAGAGGCCACAACAGTGAGAGGCCCGCGTACCGCAAAAAAAAGAAAGGGAGGCTGAGCTGGTGCCTGTCCCTTTTCCTCTTCTTTCTCCCTAGGAGAAATCTCAGCTCAGCTCTCTTAATAGTGCAGCAGCTATGGAACAGCAGAATCTCTCCTAACACAGACTAAAAGGATAAAACAAATAGAGTCACAGATTTTGTTGACCCTCTGAACCCATACTAACCATAGCTTGCTAGGAGACTTTGTATTTTGGTGAAGAAAAAAATGGGAACAAAACTATTGTACTTCTATTTGCCAGGACTTCTGTTGCCCACAGTAAAGCACAACCTCCCAATTGACAAAAATGTATCTTCAGGTAAAAATATCTTCAGAAATCTGGAAAGAAAAGACTGATGTCTGGAAACCAGCAATGTTATTACAAAATTATCACTTAGACATTTTGGAAAGTAAGTCTTTAATTTTTGTTTATTTTTCCTTTGGTCCTGGATTGACTTATGGCTGAAAAAACTTAATTAGCTTCAAGGCCCTGAGTCTGTCTGTTTGGGATATAGCTAAAGTGGTAACACTTTTGCCAAACACAATGTCCTCGAAGGCAGTAAATGTAAGACAGTGTGGTGCGTAGTATGCATCCAGGATCCTATGATGTACGTGCTCATCTTTGCGTCTCTCCCTTTGCCCACTTCCGTGGGGTTTGCATAAAGCTGTTTTTGCCCTCGTCATGCTGCCTTGTAATTTATCCTCATGGCTTCACCCTCACTGATCTGTGAGCTCATTGAGGGCAGGACCACTGTTTTATTGACCTGTGTATTCTGAATGCCCATCATATAGTCCATAGATAGTGCTTAGTAAATGCACGTTGACTGAATAAATGCATGAATTAAGACCATCACCAGGATATATTGGCCTGCTCTCTGAGAGACTGAGCCCCTGCCAGCATTGGGGAAGGACGGAAATCTCTGCTTTGTTCTGGTGTACTTCGTGACAGAGACGAGCTTCCAGAAAGGTACATGAGGGATGACATGGATCTGTTGTACTCACTTGAGGACTTGGGTCTGATCTCTGATCACTGTGGAGCCACTGAGCTGGAACCACTGTCACTGTCACTGCTGTGACAGCAACTGGGTATAGTTTG
Organism: Globicephala melas; assembly: GCF_963455315.2. Classification (NCBI taxonomy): domain Eukaryota; kingdom Metazoa; phylum Chordata; class Mammalia; order Artiodactyla; family Delphinidae; genus Globicephala; species Globicephala melas. Next base: position 77,673,678 of record NC_083325.1, read on the forward strand.
GCATGTCCTTTCCAAACCTTTTCTAAGAAAGTGCCAATGACCAGAGTGACTTGCTCAGAAGGCACTGTGACATGGTAGAAAAGTCATATGGGGAGCAGTCACAGGGACAGCAACTTACATCCAAAATATTACTATTCGACCTTTAACCCTTTCTGAGTCTCTCTTTTTCTCTCTTCTGTGTGGGGATTTTTGTCTCCCACAGTGGGCTGATGTAAGGACTGAAAGTAGTGGTATGTTTAAAGTTCATGCCTCAGTAAGGGAACTATAACACTTTATTATGTCATAGGTCATGTTGGTGTAATATGAAATATTTTTAGTATTTTTCAGGAGTGTTTCTAGGATGCGTGATGAGGAAAGATTATACTTTAGGCTAAAATACCTCTGCAATGACTTCATTTATAGCACAAATTGTGATACATATAAACCAGGTAACTTACCAGTATCTGGGGATATCTCTACTGCTTAAACTGGTAAGTGCTTCTCCCGGTGGGTAGGGGCTGGGAGCAGTCTGACCCAGAATCTACCATAAACTGACCCCAACCTCTAGGACCTTGCCAGCCAAGGAAATATGAAAAGAAACCAGGCACTATTGTTTTCACAAAACTCTTTCTTGCTGATGCCCCTTCTTTTGCCTCCTGTGCTATTTTAAGAGACAAGTGAATAAAATTATTTCAGCAAGAATAGGCTTTCATTCTGACATTTCAAAAAGATTGATGTTCATATTAATTATGGACCAACTCTGCCTCTCTCCTCCGGGAGCTCTTTTATTTTTTTTTTTCCTGCTGCAAACATCTTTATTCATTTTAAAGTCACCTCCTCATCAAGTTTCTAGTCCTAGCAGGTTTCTGGAGACTGAGAGCAAATTTTGGAAACAGTAATGACTACTATTTAAAGTTTTCTATGACTTTTTCAATTCAGATATAATGACAGTGCCCTTGGACTTCCCTGTTGTCATATAACCTGCCACTTAAATCCACAAAAGTTAGACAGGTATATTTGTACACACCTACTAGTTGTTCTGTTTATCTCTTGGGAAATAAATACACCTTCACGAGTTCCTTGTAATAAAATGTGAATATAAGACTCTGCAGCCTTATTCTCTCCACTCCCCTTCCCCTCCTTCGTCCTGTGCCCAAGGCAGCAGCACTCACAATTCTGAAACTTGCCGTGTCTTTCTGGGTGTCCATGCCATTGCACAGGTGTTCTGTCTGCCTATAGCAACCTCAGTGCATCACTCCTCCTGCTTTTTTGCTCCCAGTCATCTTGCCATACTTGCCTCTTTCTCTCCATTCCCACTTAAGCCATTATTATGAGTCATTTCGATACCCACTCTGATAGCCATTCCAAACTTTGACCTTATTGGTTCCACTTGCTCTGTATGTTTACTCCACTTCAGTCACGCCCTCCTGGAACTTGCCACTCCTAGGAAATATTCGACTTCTAAGAGCCTGTGTTTAAGCCTGCTACTCTCTAACTTGAATCTCCTCCCTTTGCTAGTGCCTCATCAGAGATTCTCACTGAGTAACTGAGTCTATGAACTTATCAGGCTCTGTGGTCTGCAACCTCCCACACTTGTTCCGTATCTCTCAGCCTCCTCCAGTTTTTGTTTCTGTCTGTATCCAGCTTATGCGCCATGGTCTTTCACATCAGTCACCTTTGCTAATAGCCTCAGCTTTTCTCCTTATTCTTGTCACATTCACTTGAAAAACGATTTATATGAAGCAATGGTCCAATTTTTTGTTTCTTAGCTTATGTTCCTGAACATTGTTGAACCAACGAACAGAGCCATGTAGTTTAATACCACATATGAGCAAGGTCACTGATATGAACTAGGGCCTCAGAGACCCACAGCAAACATATGGTTCTACTTAGCCTTTCCAGTTTTTGTACTGCCTATTTCAAAATTTCCTACTGTTAATGCAATACTTCTCTTTCAAGATTTTCAGTAGGCAGCCTCATTTCTTATCATACACACACACACACACACTCACCAGAAAATCACTGTGTGGATTCTTCCCTTCCTCTTTGTAACTTTATTCTCCTCCTTTCTTCTGACTTTCTTACAATATATTTAAACATAGTACTAAGATTTCTTTCAACTTAAAATGAAAAACTAAAACGCTTGTCGTTGACCTTTTGCTTCCCTCAGCTACAGCTTTTTTCCTTCTGTTCACAGTTAAGTTCACATAAAACAGCTTATTTAAAATTCATATGACTTGGTCTCCTCCTGTTCACTCTTCTAACTACTGAAATTCATCTTCTGCCCCATCACAGCACTGGAGATCACCTCACTACCCCATCAAAGACCTCCTTCCTGCCCAAACTCATGGACACTCTTTATTACTTGTCGTCTTTGACCATCTTGTAGCATAGCTAGGGCAGTTTCTCTGACTTGAAACACACAGATTCGTAGAAGAACCTCTAACTCTTCACCCCTCCACATCTAGAAGTCAAGTCCTATCAAATCTCTTTCAAACATTTTCTACTCGTTTCTCTCTAGACCACCTGCTGCTGGTCATTTAGGTTATGATTATCTACTGTCTTCACTTTTCAGTTTCCTTACAGGTTTCTTCAACTCCAGTTTGAATCTACCAAACTTGGCCAACGCATGATCTATTCAGCATACTATGCTAGAGCATTTCTAGTGCACCCAGTCATTCCCTAATAAAAGCAAACAAGGCACTTCGCTATCTTCCCATGGTCCTCAGAAAAAAATCTAATCTTCCAAACATAATTTTCAAAAACCAAGTCCCTGTTTTTGTATCCAGCTTTACCTCTCACCTCTCTTTCCTTGTGCTCTGCACTCAGTCATCCTGAAGGTCATTTCATCTCTACGATATGCTCCATCTTTCCTCTCCCCAGAACTTGGCCTGTTTTATTTTTTGCCTGCCTGGAACATTTCTTCTCAACTTCAGCTTCCCTCTGCCCGCCATCTCCCAAACACCATAGCTGTTTCTTCACCTGGTTAATTTCTCCGCAGCTTTAGGACTCCATTTGGCTGTCAGTCCCTGAGTTAAGTCAGACTTAAGTAACCTTCAATTAATGACTATATTATCCTCTATTTACCCCTGAGGACAGCCTTTCTCACATTCAAATGTCAATGTAAACTACTAGATAGAAAATTTTTTGAGGTCAGAGATCTGCTTAATTCTTTATTCCAAGAGCCTAGCTTAGTGCTTGGACATAGTAGATACTAATAAATGTTTGTTGATGGAATAACTATAAACACAAGGATACAGACAGTTCATTGAAGGCAAATAAATGTACTTAGTGTTTATATCCTTTAAACTATTTCCATATCCATTATAACATTTGATTATCATAACAATCTTGTGTTGCATGGAGAAATTTTAATTTTTAATGGTGTCCAATTTACTCTTACTTAATTTTCCACTTAGAGCTTTTTGAGTACTGTCTTATAAATCTCTACCCATCCCAAGTTGGGAAAACATCTCCTACATTTTCCTCTAGAAGTATTACAGTATTATCTTTTACATCTAGGTATATATTCATCTCAAATTAATTGCTGTGCATAGTGTTAGGGAGAAGTTGAGATTCTTTTCCCCATCCATTTATCAAGTTGTTCCAGTAGAAAGCTTTCATTTTCCAGTGGAATTGCCCTAGCAACTTTATCTAAAATCATTTAATCATATGTGTATGGGTCTCTTGTGGATTCTATTCTGTTCCACTGAACTATTTCTCTACCCTTTACCCATCTCACTTTGTCTTGAGACTATAACCTTATAATAAATTGTAAAATCAGAGAGTGAGTCCTTTAAATTTGTTCTTTTTAAAAAAAAAATTATTTATTTATTTATGCCTGAGTTGGGTCTTTGTTGTGGTGCGCAGGCTTCTCATTGCAGTGGCTTCTCTTGTTGTGGAGCACGGGCTCTAAGCACGCGAGCTTCAGTAGTTATGGCTCACGGGCTCTACAGTGCAGGCTCAGTAGTTGTGGCGCACGGGCTTAGTTGCTCTGGGGCATGTGGGATCTTCCCGGACCAGGGCTCGAACCTGTGTCCCCTGCATTGGCAGGTGGACTCGTAACCACTGCGCCACCAGGGAAGCCCCAAATTTGTTGTTCTTTTTAAATATTACTTTGTCTGGTGTCAGTGCTTTGCTGAAGGAGATTTGTTTCTTTTAGCAATATTTTGTAGTTTTCATTAGAGGTTTTGCATGTCTTTTCTTAAATTTATTCCAAAGAATTTGTGTCTTTTTGATGCTATTGTAAATTTTTAAAAATTCATTCTCCAATTGATTCTTGAATATAGAAATACAATACTTAAATTGTTTTTTCCTTTTATCCTTTGACCTTGCTAAATTTACTTACCAGGCTGAATGCTTTTTATATATTTCTTTGAATATTTTCTTCCTTAAGTATTTGGTATTATTTCTTCCTTAAGTATACAATAGAGTTTTACCATTAAGACATCAGGGTCTTGACCTAATAGCTCATGATCTCATGGATGAAGACAGTTTTAACAGCTAATGAGCTAATGGATGAAGAAATGTAGTTTTAAGTATGTTATTTTTAACTGTGAAATAATTAAATTAAATCTTAATAATGATTTAAATTAATTACATAAATAATAAGATTGGATAGAGGAGGAACAATATTAAATAAAATGGTATTTTCCTCTTTTACATAGGGGGCTAGTATTTAAACAAAACGTAGAGCTGCAGAAATGGACCTTTGAGTATATACTTTAGAATTGTGAGAACTACCAACTTTATTAAAGTATATACCAACAGTTAAAAGAGAATTTAAATGAAGAGTGAGACTGGGGGTGCAAGGAATTAGGGGAAATGTTTAAAATATTCTTTAATCCTCCTATGTGGATTTTTTTACCATGTGAACATATTGATTTTATTGCATTAAAATATATAAAAACATTTTCCAAGATACATCTGTATCGTATCATTCCTGATCTCATTTTTGCCACTTTTTTTCATTTTGGTTATCATAAATTTTCTTAAAAATGATTTTGAACATCTGCAAGTTTATCTCTGCAAAAACATAGCCCCTACCAGATGTTTCTGTCTGGCTCTGGGCCCAAAGATATTAATGGAATTATAATGGAGAAGGTCTTTAGCAAATGTGTTTGTCAGTCTGACTGTGCTCTCAATCTTAAATTGTACTAAAATGGATGATAGGGTGGTATTAAGTAAAACTGCTGTGGGGCCTCAGCAGTTTGTCTGAACATCTGGTTGATTCCATTCTCCTCTGTTCTCTGCTTCAAAAGCCAAGTTTGTCCTCATACCATTTTTTATAACCCAAGATTAAGCATGGTTTTGCAGAGAATTTTAAAGCTCTTTATTCCCATATGCATTTGAATGTAAACTATCCTTTGGGCTCTGATGATCTCACACACTTTCCTCGTTCTTATCTACTCACACCACCTTTTTCATATTTTCTTTCTTACCTTCACATGATCAAAGAAAAGTAGCCATGAATTAATTAATTAATTGCTGAAAATATATTCAAATGCCATCAAAGAAGACCAAAGGGAATCAAACAGTATCATTTTTAGCAATTTTTTTGGAGCCAGATTTAATTATAAATTTCTTAATTTGCTCGTTCACATTTTGTATAGTCAGTTTTTATAGTGATTTATTAAGACAGGACACCTGTAGTCAGGTGGCTCTGTGTTCCCTATGAACTCCTTAATGCCCCTCAGAGATGGCTGCCTGAGTTTCCATGAGGTCAAGGTCCAAGGCATAGTTTTTAATAGCAGAAAACTTACTTTATTAGTATTGTTTAAAGGTGATAGAGGGGAATAGCAGAAAGAATTTGACACTGGCTTTTGTACTTTTCTCCTTATCATTCTAATTTCTCCCAGTAGATTTTAAGGTATTTAATAGCAAAAATGGATTTTTGAGTCTTCTGTGCATTTTTAAAATTGCCATAGACACATTGCAATTTTTAGAAACATTTAAGAAACAGTTGGTTACAACTAAAGTTCTCATTGATTTCGCTAGATTGGTTTGATTAGTACATATACAAATACACACTGTTTTCACCATGTTAAGAAAATAGTGGACTTCTGGCTTCCAGTTAGCATATGGAATGTTGGAAAGATTAGTGCCCCCACCATAACAACAAGAAAAAGCCAGGGCGTATGAAGAAATCATAATTGTTACCAAGTTCAAAAAGGTGAAGTTGCAGAGCAAGCAACTAGCCTGAAATCTAAGGAAAGGCAGGCATATCCAAGGAGAGATGGAGAGGAAGATCTCAGACACAAAGGGAGTCTGCAACCACTCACAGGTTCTTCTTCATGGATCTTTACCAGGAAATCATGGAAAATATTGATGGTAGAGCAGGAGACCATAGGAACATAGCTTGTAGTGCAGGCCTGGAAGACACAAACTCTCTTGCTAATAGCCAAGCAGAACAAGTGGTGTTCATGTGTTCAGGCATAAATGCTATTTACCTTAGTCTCTACTATCCTTTACATATGTCTGGCTTTCCAACAACAGATATCTATCACACACAAAAAATCAGGAAACAAACGAACAAACCCACTGTCAAGAGGCAGAATAGTCAACAGAACCAGATTGAGATAAGAACCAGATAGTAGAACTGTGAGACAGGGAGTTAAAAATTGCTACAATTAATATGTTAAAGAATCTTGTGGGAAAAGTGGAAAGCATGCACGAACATATGGGAATCTCAGCAAGGAGACAAAAACTATTTAAAAAGATCACATTGAAAGCTAAAATTAAAATACAGTAACAGAAATGAAGCATGCTATTGACTAAATCATCAGTAGACTCAACAAACTTAAGGAATAGGTGAATAGGTCAGTAGAAATTATCCAAACTTCAACACAATGAGAACTGATAGTGGAAAAATAAAAATAAATGGAGCATCTAAGCACGGTGGGATAACATCAAAAAAAAAAGTGTAATTTGAATTCCAGAAGGAGGAAAGAGAGATAATGAAGAATATGAATTACTTAAATAAGTAATGACTGATAATATTCCAAAATACAAACGAGCAAAAACCCCACAGTTCTGGAGAGCTCAGACAGCATCAAGTGTGCTAAAATCAACACACACACACACACACCATATTCAAACTGCTGAAAACTGAAGACAAGAAGCAATAGCAAAAAAAGGCTACTTTTGGGGCAGCTTAGCCAAAAAAAAAAAAGCACATTATACACAAAGGAACAAAGGTAGAAATATAACCTCATCAGAAGTTATGCAAGCCGGAGGACAGTGGATATCTTCAAAGCATGGAGAGAAGGAAAAGCCAACACTCAGTTCTACATCCACTGAAAATATATTGCAACAATGAAGAATAAATAAAGACGTTCAAAAAAGATATAATTCTTGGTTGACAGACCTACACTAGAAAAAATGTTAACAGAAATTCTTCAAGCAGGAGAACATGATAATATACAGGAACCTGGGTGTAGGAAAAGAAACGAAGGTCTCTAGAAATGATTAAAATGAAAGGAAATACTAAACACTTTTTTCTTGTTTGTATTTGCTTTAGAAGGTAATAGTCTCCAAAGTAGGAAAAATAGGAAAGTATTTTGGGTTTACAGCATATTCAAAAGAAAAATATGTGATAAAAATAGCACAAAAGACAAGAGGGAATCATTCGGTTGTAAGTTCTTATAATTATGTGAAGTGGTATAATATTAATTGGAATTTCTGTAATTGATGGAATTTCTGTAAATGATGACATATGTCATAAGCTCAAAGGCAGCAACTAAAGAAATTAAAAGATGTATGAAAGATAAAACAGTAGAGATTAAATAGAACAATAAAAAATTACAGTTATTCCATAAATATGATTATCTATAAAAATCCCAAAGAATACTCAAAGATCTACTAGAACTAATGGAAATTTGTAAGATATGAAGTTTATATATAAATATCAATAATAATTCTATATATTAGTAATTATAAATCAGAAACTGCATTTTTAAAGTACTATTTACTACAGTACTAATAAACATGAAATACTTGGGTATAAATTTAACAAAATATGTGCAGATGCTGTATGCTGATAACTACAAAACCCTGAGAAAAGAAGATATTAAAAATACTTAAATAAATGGTTAGCTATATAATGTTCATAGATGGGAAGGCTGACTATTGTTAATATGTCATTTCTCCCCAAATTTATCTATAGATTCAACACTGTCTCAGTCAAAATCCCAGGAAGATTTTTTTGTTATTGAACCTAACAACTTGATTCTAAATTTCATCAGGCAGAGGAAATACACTTTGTCTTATAAACATAAGTATAATATAATAAAAATACAACCAATCAAAATATTTTGAACAAATTCAGAGGCCTCACTGTATCTGATTTTAAAACTTGATATAAAGCTGCAATAATCCAAACACCGGCAAGATGACAGACATGTAACTCAATGGTATAGAATGCAGAGTCCAGAAATAGACCCATACAAATATGAAAAAAATTGATATTTGACAAGGGTGCAAAGGCAACTCAATAGAGAAAAATGGTGTTTCCAGCAAATGGCACTAAATAATTACATATCCGTATGCAAAAAAGAAAGAAAAAACTGAACCATACTCATATACCATATGCAAAAATCAATCCAAAATAGATCAAAAATTCAAATATAAAAGCTAAAACTGTAAATCTTCTAGAAAAAAACATAGGAGAAAATCTTTGTGGCCAGGCATTAAGCAAAGATTTTTTATATACTACACTAAAAACATGACACACACACACACAAAAAAGGAAAATTGGACTTTTTCAAAGTTAAACACTTCTATATTTCATGGCCAACAGGCACGTGAATAGATGCTCAACATCCCTAATCATCAGGGAAATGCAAATCAAAACCACAATTAGATATCACCTCACACCTGTCAGAATGGCTATCATCAAAAAGATCACAAATAACAAATGTTGACAAGGATGTGGAGAAAAGGGAACCCTTGTACATTTTTGGCGGGAATGTAAATTAGTGCAGCCACTGTGGAGAACAGTATGGAGGTTCTTTAGAAAACTAAAAATAGAACTACCATACAATCCAGCAATCCCACTCCTGGGCGTATATCTGGAGAAAACCATAATCCTAAAGGATACATGCACCCCAACATTCAGTGTGGCACTGTTTACAATAGTCAAGGTATGGAAGCAACCTAAGTGTCCATCCACAGATGAATGGTTAAAGAAGATGTGATATACATGCACAATGGAATACTACTCAACTCCAGAAAAGAATGAAATTTTGCTATTTGCAGCAACAAGGATGGACTTGGAGGGCATTATACTAAATGAAATAACTCAGAGAAAAACAAATTCTGTATGATATACTTATATGTGGAATCTTAAAAATACAGCAAACTAGTGAATAAAACAAAAAGAAGCAGACTCACGGTTATAGAGAACAAGAGAGTTGTTACCAGTGTGAAGAGGGAAGGTGGGGAGGGGCAATATAGGGGTAGAGGAAAAATAAAAGGGTTATTATGAGATTATATGAAATAATGTGTGAAATTTTTGAAAATTGTAAAGCAATATAGAATTTAAAGAATCTTTTGTTCAGTAAATATAAAAGAAAGAAAGAGAAAGCAAAGAAGAAAGAAAGAAAAAGAAAGAAGGAAAGAAAAAATGAGAAGTGAAAGACTGCAAGAAAACTTTGTAAAACACATAGTCCAACAATGGACTTGTAGCTAGATGTGATAGGCTGAATTCTAAGATGGTTCCCAGGGTTTTTGGCCCTTGGCACATAAACCCTGCACAATCTCCCTCCTCTTGAGAATGGGCAGAGCCTCTGAATGTGATGGGACACTCACTCCCTTGCTTAGATGACATTATATGGGAAATGTGATGTGACAGTCACTTCAGTGCTAAAAACCTATCACAGAGACTAGGGAGAGATGCTGAAATAAGCAGCCATGTTATTAGAGAAGGTACTTGGTTAGGACCTGAGAGTGGCCTCTAGGTGTTGAGAGCAACTCCTGGCAAGAAAATAAAGACCCCTTGCCCTACCTACAACCACAAGGAACTGAATTCTGCCAGCAATCGGGATGAGCTTGGAACTGTATCCTGAGCTCCATGTGAGACCTGGTGGGAATGCAGCCAGCTGACACTTCGAATTAGCCTTGTAAGACTCTGAGCGGAGAATCCAATTATGCCATAGCCAGACTTTAGTCACACAGAAACTGTGATAATAAATGGTTGTTGTTTTAAGTCACCAAGTTAGTGGCAATGTACACGGTACTAGGAAAATAATACACCAGATTATATGAAGAACACTCAAAATACATAGCCCAATTAAAGTTTGGCAAAAGATTTAACCAGATACCAGTTGCTTAATTAAGTCAAAATCATTAACATTAAGGAGGCAAATTAAAAACTGTGATGAAATACTGCCAAGTACTTAACAGACAGAAGAGGAAAAAATCTCTGTCAACACCAAGTGAGGACTTAGAACAATTGGGATTCCCATGCATTAATTCTGAAAATGCAAAATGATGCAGTCACTTTGGAGAACAGTTTTGCAGTTTCTAATAAATTAATTATACACTTATCAAAGGACCTAGAAATTCCACTCGAGAAATGAAAGCTTAAGTTCACATAAAAACTAGTACTCTGTGGTTTATACTGGCTGTTTTTGTAATTAACAAAAAAAGAAAAAAAGGAAACAACCCAAATGTTCTCCAGTTGGTTTATTAGTTTTCTATTGCTGCTACAACAAATTGCCACAATTTTAATGGCTTAAAACAACACCAATTTATTATCTTACATTTCAGGTGGACAGAAAACTATTGCTGTCTCACAGGCTAAAATCGAAGTGTGGTAGGGCTGCAGTCCTTTATGGAGGCTCTAAGGAAAAGTCTTTCCTTACTTACTCAGGGGTTGGCAGAACCCAGTTTCATGTGGTGTAAGGCTGAGGTTTTTTTGTGTTGCTGATGGTCAACTAGGGGCCACATTGAGCTCTTAGAGGCTCCTCTCTGGTTCTTGCATGTAGATTCTTCCATTTTAGGATTAGGAACAGGGCAGCAGATCTTCTGACACTGCCATCTCTCTGATTTATGTGTTATATTTGGCCTAGGATTACCTTCCCATCTCAAGGTCTGTAATTTAATTGCATCAGCAAAGTCCTGCTTGCCATATAAGGTAACATAATTCATGGTTTCCAGGGATTAGAACATAGACATTTTTAGGGAGTCATTTGTCTACCACAATTGGTGAATAAACACAATGTAATAAATCCATACACGTGGAATACTGCTCAGCAAATAGAAGAAGTGAACTAGTGATACACACAACAACATGAATAAATCTTAAAACATTCTGCTGAGTAAAGGAAACCAGATTCAAGAGGCTGCATATTGTATTATTCCATTTATTTGACATTCTGGAAAAGGCAAAACTCCAGACACAGAAAACAGACCAGTGGTTGCTCAGAGCTGGGGTTTATGGGAGGACGTGACTATACTGGACAGAGGAACTTCTTAGGGTGATGGAAATGTACCATATTCTGATTGTGGTGGCGGTTACACAACTGTATGCATTTGCGGAACTATGCACTTAAAAAGATATATTTTAATGTATTTGCATTATACCTTAATAAAAATGAGTCTATTTTTAACTGAGGACTTACTGTATGTAAAATTTACCTAAAAATAGAAGCAGAAAAACCTCACTGCACCAATACTTGTAAATAAAAACAATCAGCTTTTAAAACCATGAACAGGGGAAAATGCGTCAGACACTGAAGATTTTGTGTATTTACATGAGACATTGGCAAATGTAAAATTTCCACTAAATAAATGATGCTTCATTGTAACAGGAGGAAAGAAGGAGGAGATGGGTACAGATGGAGGCATGATTGTAGAATATATGGTGAAAAGGTGAACTAATAAAACTTCACAATATACATTATATTTTTTTCATACTTCACACCTTTTATTTTTTTAGCATCTTTATTGGAGTATAATTGCTTTACATTGTTGTGTTAGTTTCTGCTGTATAACAAAGTGAATCAGCTCTACGTATACATATATCCCCACATCCCCTCCATCTTGTGTCTCCCTCCCACCGTCCCTATCCCACCCCTCTAGGTGGTCACAAAGCACCCAGCTCATCTCCCTGTGGTAAGTGGCTGCTTCCCACTAACTATCTGCTTTACATTTGGTAGTGTATATATGTCCATGCCACTCTGTCACTTCGTCCCAGCTTACGTTTCCCCCTCCCTGTGTCCTCAAGTCCATTCTCTGCATCTGCGTCTTTATTCATGTCCTGCCCTGAGGTTCTTCAGAACCATTTTTTTTTTTTTTTTTTAGATTCCATATATATGTGTTAGCATACGGTTTTTGTTTTTCTCTTTCTAACTTACTTCACTCTGTATGACAGACTCTAGGTCCATCCACCTCACTACATATAGATCAATTATGTTTCTTTTTCTGGCTGAATAATATTCCATTGTATATATGTGCCACATCTTCTTTATCCATTCATCTGTTGATGGACACTTAGTTTGCTTCCATGTTCTGGCTATTGTAAATAGAGCTGCAATGAACATTGTGGTACATGACTCTTTTTGAATTATGGTTTTCTCAGAGTATATGCCCAGTAGTGGGATTGCTGGGTCACGTGGTAGTTCTAGTTTTAGTTTTTTAAGGAACCTCCATACTGTTCTCCATAGCGGCTGTATCAATTTACATTCCCACCAACTGTGAAAGAGTGTTCCCTCTTCACACCCTCTCCAGCATTTATTGTTTGTAGATATTTTGCTGATGGCCATTCTGACTGGTGTGAGGTGATACCTCATTGTAGTTTTGATTTGCATTTCTCTAATGTTTAGTGATGTTGAGCATCGTTTCATGTGTTGACAATCTATATATCTTCTTTGAAGAAATGTCTATTTAGGTCTTCTGCCCATTTTTGGCTTGGGTTGTTTGTTTTATTGATACTGAGTTGCATGAGCTGCTTGTATATTTTGGAGATTAATCCTTTGTAAGTTGCTTCATTTGAAAATACTTTCTCCCATTCTGAGGGTTGTCTTTTGGTCTTGTTAATGGTTTCCTTTGCTGTGCAAAAGCTTTTAAGTTTCATTAGGTCCCATTTGTTTATTTTTGTTTTTATTTCCATTTCTCTAGGAGGTGGGTCAAAAAGCGTCTTGCTGTGATTTATGTCATAGAGTGTTCTGCCTATGTTTTCTTCCAGGAGTTTTATAGTGTCTGGCCTTACATTTAGGTCTTTAATCCATTTTGAGTTTATTTTTGTGTATAGTGTTAGGGAGTGTTTTAATTTCATTCTTTTATATGTAGCTGTCCAGTTTTCCCAGCACCACTTATTGAAGAGGCTGTCTTTTCTCCATTGTATATTCTTGCCTCCTGTATCAAAGCTAAGGTGACCATATGTGCGTGGGTTTATCTCTGGGCTTTCTATCCTGTTCCATTGATCTCTGTCTCTGTTTTTGTGCCAGCACTGGACTGTCTTGATTACTGTAGCTTTGTAGTATAGTCTGAAGTCCAGGAGCCTGATTCCTCCAGCTCCGTTTTTTTTCTCAAGATTGCTTTGGCTATTCAAGGTCTTTTGTGAAACATACATATGGAAACCATACAAACTGTAAAAATTTTTGTTCTAGTTCTGTGAAAAATGCCATTGGTGGTTTGATAGGGATTGCACTGAATCTGTAGATTGCTTTGGGTAGTATAGTCATTTGCACAGTGTTGATGCTTCCAATCCAAGAACTTAGTATATCTCTCCATCTGTTTGTATCGTCTTTAATTTCATTCATCAGTGTCTTATAGTTTTCTGCATACAGGTCTTTTGTCTCCTTAGGTAGGTTTATTCCTAGATATTTTATTCTTTTTGTTGCAGTGTTAAAAGGGACTGTTTTTTCAGTTTCTCTTTCAGATTTTTCATCATTAGTGTATAGGAATGCAAGAGATTTCTGTGCATTAATTTTGTATCCTGCTACTTTACCAAATTCATTAATTAGCTCTAGTAGTTTTCTGGTACCATCTTTAGGATTCTGTATGTATAGTATCATATCATCTGCCAACAGTGACAGTTTTACTTCTTCTTTTCTGATTTGGGTTCCTTTTATGTCTTTTTCTTCTCTGATTGCTGTGGCTAAAACTTCCAAACCCATGTTGAATAATAGTGGTGAGAGTGGGCAACCTTGTCTTGTTCCTGAGCTTAGTGGAAAAGGTTTCAGTTTTTCACCATTGAGAATGATGTTGCTGTGGGTTTGTCATATATGGCCTTTATTACATTGAAGTAAGATCTCTCTATGCTTACTTTCTGGAGGGTTTTTGTCATAAATGGGGGTTGAATTTTGTCAAGCTTTTCCTGCATCTATTGAGATGATCATATGGTTTTTCTCCTTCAGCTTGTTAATGTGGTGTATCACATTGATTGATTTGCATATATTGAAGGAGCCTTGCATTCCTGGGATAAAGCCCACCTGATCATGGTGTATGATCCTTTTAATGTGCTGTTGGATTCTGTCTGCTAATATTTTGTTGAGGATTTTGCATCTATGTTCATCAGTTGTATTGGCCTGTAGGCATCTTCGTCTGGTTTTGGTATCAGAGTGATGGTGGCCTTGTAGAATGAGTTTGGGAGTGTTCCTCTCTCTGCTATATTTAGGAAGAGTTTAAGAAGGATACGTGTTAGTTCTTCTCTAAATGTTTGATAGAATTCGCCTGTGAAGCTATCTGGTCCTGGGTTTTTGTTTGTTGGAAGGTTTTTAATCACAGTTTCAATTTCAGTGCTTGTGATTGATCTGTTTATATTTTCTATTTTTTCCTGGTTCAGTCTCCGAAGGTTGTACTTTGCTAACAATTTGTCCATTTCTTCCAGGTTGCCCATTTTATTGGCATATATTTGCTTGTAGTAATCTCTCATGATCCTTTGTATTTCTGCAGTGTCAGTTGTTACTTCTCCTTTTTCATTTCTAATTCTATTGATTTGAGTTTCCTCCCTTTTTTTCCTGATGATTCTGGTTAATGGTTTATCAATTTGGTTTATCTTCTCAAAGAACCAGCTTTTAGTTTTATTTATCTTTGCTATTGTTTCCTTCGTTTCTTTTTCATTTATTTCTGATCTGATCTTTATGATTTCTTTCCTTCTGCTAAGTTTGGGTTTTTTTGTTCTTCCATCTCTAATTGCTTTAGGTGGAAGTTTAAGTTGTTTATTTGAGACTTTTCTTGTTTCTTGAGGTAGTTTTGCACTGCTGCAAACTTCCCTCTTATAACTGCTTTTGCTGCATCCCATAGGTTTTGGGTTGTCGTATTTTCATTATCATTTGTTTCTAGGTACTTTTTTATTTCCTCTTTGATTTCTTCAGTGATCTCTTGGTTATTTAGTAGAGTATTGTTTAGCCTCCATGTGTTTGTATTTTTTACAGATTTTTTTTCTGTAATTGATATCTAGTGTCATAGCATTGTGGTCAGAAAAGATACTTGATATGATTTCAATTTAATTAAATTTACCAAACTTAATTTGTGACCCAAGATATTATCTATCCTGGAGAATGTTCCATGAGCACTTGAGAAGAAAGTGTATTCTGTTGTTTTTGGATGGAATGTCCTATAAATATCAGGTAAGTCCCTTTTGTTTAATGTGTCATTTAAAGCTTGTGTTTCCTTATTTATCTTCATTTTGGTTGATCTGTCCATTGGTGAAAGTGAGGTGTAAAAGTCCCCTACTATTACTGTGTTACTACTGTTTTCCCCTTTTATGGCTGTTAGCATTTGCCTTATGTATTGAGGTGCTCCTATGTTGGGTGCATAAATATTTACAATTGTTATATCTTCTTCTTGGATTGATCTCTTGATAATTATGTAGTGTTCTTCCTTGTCTCTTGTAATAGTCTTTATTGTAAAATCTATTTTGTCTGATATGAGAATTATTACGCCAGCTTTCTTTTGATTTACGTTTGCATGGAATATCTTTTTCCATCCCCTCACTTTCAGTCTGTATGTGTCCCTAGGTCTGAGGTGGGTCTCTTGTAGACAGCATATATATGGGTCTTGTTTTTGTATCCATTCAGCCAGTCTATGTCTTTTGGTTGGAGCATTTACATTTAAGGTAATTATCGATATGTATGTTCCTATTACCATTTTCTTAATTGCTTTGGGCTTGTTATTGTAGGTCTTTTCCTTCTCTTGTGTTTCCTGACTAGAGAAGTTCGTTTAGCATTTATTGTAAAGCTGGTTTGGTGGTGCTGAATTCTCTTAGCTTTTGCTTGTCTGTAAAGGTTTTAATTTCTCCATCGAATCTGAATGAGTTCCTTGCTGGGTAGAGAAATCTTGGTTATAGGTTTTTCCCTTTCATCAATTTAAATATGTCCTGCCACTCCCTTCCAGCTTGCAGAGTTTCTGCTGAAAGTTCAGCTGTTAACCTTATGGGGATTCCCTTGTATATTATTTATTGCTTTTCCCTTGCTGCTTTCGATATGTTTTCTTTGTATTTAATTTTTGATAGTTTGATTAATATGAGTCTTGGTTGGCTTCTCCTTGGATTTATCCTGTATGGGACTCTCTGTGCTTCCTGGACTTGATTGACTATTTCCTTTCCCATATTAGGGAAATTGTCAACTATAATCTCTTCAAATATTTTCTCAGTCCCTTTCTTTTTCTCGTCTTCTTCTGGGACCCCTATAATTTGAATATTTGTGCCTTTAATGTTGTTCCAGAGGTCTCTGAGACTGTCTTCAATTCTTTTCATTTTTTTTTTCTTTATTCTGCTCTGTGGTAGTTTTTCCCACTATTTTATCAAAAATATTGCTGGCTTCATTCCCATTTCCCTACTCTGTATTCTTTCTCAACCTACGACTTAGTGGAATGTGGAAATGGTGGACTAAGGTTGTTTTAGATATAATTGGAATTAGACACAGCTAGATACACAGGAGCTATGGAAGATGGATGTTTGGGGTTTTTTCATTATGATTTATCACAGGATATTGAACATAGTTCCCTGTGCCATACAGTAAGACCTTGTTGTTTATCCATTCTCTATATAATAGTTTGCATCTGCTAATCCCAAACTCCCCATCCATCCCTCCCACATCCTCCTCTCCCTTGGCAACCAGAAGTCTGTTTTCTATGTCTGTGAGTCTGTTCCTGTTTCATAGATAAGTTCATTTGTGTCATATTTTAGATACCACATGTAGGTGGTAAGAAGATGGATATTGTGTGTTTAAATGGAAGTCAGACCCCTGCGTAGCTGGAATATAGCCTTGACTTGCTTGGAGAGGTTTGGGCTTGTTCAAAGGAAGGCAGTCACCGTCATTTGAAGAAAGGAGAAATACTAGGTTTGATGTGGAAGCTGGTAAGTTTAGTCGTGGATATGATGGACATAGAATGTCCAGTCAGCCGGTGCATGAATGGAGCTTGATCTCAACAGGGTCACCTTGGTTAGAGATACAGTTTTGTGCGTCATCACCATATGGATAGCATTTGCTGTAAATTCGAAGGTGGTAATAACTTGCTTTAGAAAGTTAAAAATTACTGTGAGACTTACGAGCTCTCTTCATCCTCACCTGTTGGAATAAAGGTCTTTTTGTCCCAGGATATCTTGTTGACATGTTAAGTTTCTAAGGGAATTTTCTCTTTGCTGAGCATGGTTGGTTATAGAGAATTTTAGGGTTTACATTTGTCATTTCGAAATGGCATTTCTTTCAAGCACATAAATGGTCTTTACTGACAGGAAGCTGTGCAAAAGTTCCCCTTTTACAGTTTATTGAAATTGCCGGTTATTTTTAGAGAGAGTCAGGCATTAGTAAACCCAGTGCTGAAAACAAGTCTTTGATAAACTAACAGTTTAAAATTCAACATAAATTGCACCATTTCCAATACCAATAATTCCAGAAGATTTTTGCATTGTGCATTATAATTTTCAATAACTTTTAAAAATTATGTTCTCAAGAATCCTGAGTGTTACCAGGGCAACCATCATCCCGGTTTTACAGATGAGTAAACTGAGACACTGGAGGGTGAAAATGACTTGCTTCAGGCTACAGAGAAATGAACAAAGAGGCCAGCTCACTTGACTCTTATCAGCAATTTTCATTACATCGTTTTCAGCCCCCTTAACAATAATGAGAACACTCTTATTATGTATTTAATGAGTAAATAAAGACATGACTATAATTTAATTTTAATAATTTATGATTCTTCATAAAGTTGTAAACCTGTGTTCTGGAAGATATTAGATAAACTCTGAAAGTTTAGGTGATAAGCATATTTTTAGAGTTCTGAGCTAATAAGCTGATGGGAAATCAGGGTGCCGTGGGGGTGCATTAGAGGTGGAGAATTAATCATCTCTTATTGGTAATATTGTCTGGAACTCAGGAAATAACAACAGTGAATTTTGTTTTTCTAGTGGCTTTTCAGTGATGCTGCAGATTTCCAGTACCTGTTGACTAAAATTAATTCATATACTTGTTTGAACTTCCTGTTGGGAAACTGACAGTCAAAAGCTATCAGACACGGTGGCAGCTGTCGATTACCAGTGTTGTTCTAATAAAACAACCAGGGTTATTTTCAAGGTTATTTTCAAGTCTACTATATTGTTGGTCCTTTGATGCCATATTAAAATGAGCCCTATGCTTATCAGAAAAGCACCTACACTGAAAGCAACCACAAACTTCTCTCCTAAAGATATAGAAAATAATGATTTTAAAAGGCCACCGAAAGGGTAGTTGAGAGAGCCAGGACACGTTTTGGTGGTCTTCTTTGTGTTCAAGGACTGAATGCTTCAGTCCCTTTTCCTGTACTTTTAAATTAAATTAAATTTAATTTTTTAACATCTTTATTGGAGTATAATTGCTTTACAATGGTGTGTTAGTTTCTGCCTTATAACAAAGTGAATCAGCTATATGTATACATATATCCCCATATCTCCTCCCTCTTGAGTCTCCCTCCCACCGTCCCTATCCCACCCCTCTAGGTGGTCACAAAGCACGAGCTGATCTCCCTGTGCTATGCGGCCGCTTCCCACTAGCTATCTGTTTTACATTTGGTAGTGTATACATGTCCATGCCACTGTCTCACTTCGTCCCAGCTTACCGTTCCCCCTCCCCGTGTCCTCCAGTCCATTCTCTACGTCTGTGTCTTTATTCCTGTTCTGCCCCGAGGTTCTTCACTTCCAAGAGCTGGTATAAAGTTATCAAGCAAGACACATACCTCCAGTCTTATAGTTGGTCCCGGTAGAGGTGAGAACAAATGACAGGAATTAATGTGTGTGGACTGACTGTGGTGCGTCTGTTACTGTGCTACCTGCTTCACGTATTCTAACTTGCTTCATCTTCACAATAGCTTTGTTACATATGTACCGTAATCCCTACATTACAGATGAGGAACCTGAAGCCAAGACAATTTAAATAATATACTCAAGGTTATATAGTTATATGGATTGGAGTTCAGTCTCAGGTATTATGTCTGCAAAGCCCATTTTTGTTTCCCTGCCTTTTCCTGTGAATATTATTTTCCAAGCTTGGTTCTTGATATATGTGTCTCTCCTTTGCCCATTGACCCCTCCCAGACTTTTTTTTTTTTTTTTTTTAAGAAAGAGAGCTCTTCCTGTGGGTAATGAAGGCAGTACTTCTCACTGACTCTGGTTTTTCTTTTCAAAGTCATTTCTTAATAACCTTTTTTACCCCTCAAGCGTGCTTCAGATAAACCTTCTATCTTTCCTTCTAGTCTGTAGTGGACATGGCTTTGTGAGCCCTTGGAAAATTCCATACAAACTCTTCCTGACCAGTGGATCAGGGAGTTGGCAGTTTACTACATCAGGAGGCTTCTTACATAGACTGTGTCTCAGGTGTCCATCCAACGTAATAAACTCTAGGATCTGTAACTTGTACTCACTCCACTTTCTCTTTCCTCAGAGAATAGCTCTATGAACTGTGTATGCTCTGGTATTAAAACATTTAGATACCTCCTGTGGAGAGTTTCTTCCTTTGGGGATTTTCTTGAGTGGATAAACACCCACCTCACCTGTGCCCTTGCAGGTTTCTTGCTGTCCTATTCCATGGTTGTACTCTAAAGACTTACCTCTCTCCAGATTAATATCCTTCAATTCACCATTGTCTTCAAGATAGTGTCTAAGCACTCAACATGCCATTTAACTGTTATTTGCAAACTGGACTCATCTTTTTCCAAGCTGAATATTTTAGCTCTGTTACTCTCTTTTGCTTCTTGCTTTAGTTCTCTCTACTTCAAATATATCAAATTACTCACCTCATGCTTTTTTTTTTTCAACTTTCTGTTGAAAAACAGAAACATTGTTCTCCATGTTTAGGATGCTCCTATACCGTTCTCCATTTCCAAAACTCCCACTTATCTTTAAATCAGCAACTCAAATATCATTTCCTCTCTGAAGTCTTTTCTAACTTCTCAGTACAGATTTAATGATGTTTTTCCTTGGAGTTTCATAGCACTTAATGAAGCGATCCCCAGCCTTTTTGGCACCAGGGGCTGGTTTCGTGGAAGACAGTTTTTCTACAGACCAGGGCGGGGGGTGGTTTTGATTCAAGTACATTGCATTTATTGTGCACTATATTTCTATTATTATTACATTGTTATATATAATAAAATAATTATACAACTCACCATAATGCAGAATCAGTGGGAGCTCTGGGCTTGTTTTCCTGCAACTAGATGGTCCCATCTGGGGGTGATGGGAGACCGTGACACCTGAAGTGTGTTGCTTATGTCCAGTCTACTCTGTAATCTCCTTTTGGTTCTTTTTGTTTGTTTGTTTGCTTTGTTCTTTCTTTCTTTCTTTTTTTTTTGGTTGTGTGGGGTCTTAGTTGCAGCACGCGAATCTCCGTTGAGGCATGCGGGATCTTTTTCGTTGTGGTGCATGGGCTTCTCTCTAGTTGTGGTGTGCGGGTTTTCTCTCTCTAGTTGTGGTGCGCAGGCTGCAGAGCATGTAGGCTCTGTAGTTTGCGGCACGTGGGCTCTCTCATTGAGGTGAGCGAGCTCAGTAGTTACGGCGTGCTGGCTTAGTTGCCCCGCGGAGTGTGGGATCTTAGTTCTCCAACCAGGGATCAAACCTGCGTCGCCTGCGATGGAAGGCAGATTCTTTACCACTGGACCACCAGGGAAGTCCCCGTAATATCATTTTGGTTGCTGTCACTGCAGAAGACCCTGCTTCACAAAGATAGGATTTTGGAAATGGAAGCAGGCTTTTCAGTGCTTTTGCGGCAATCTCAGGATATTCCACCTTGACTTTAATCCAGAATGTGTGGAGATTTGAAATTGTCTCAAACATACTTCTAAGGCCACCATCATTTGTGATCTCAAGCAGTTGATCCACTTCTAGCACAAAGTCGATTCACCTGGCTTATTCACAAATGGGTCATGGATCCATTCCTTCCCAGTTTGGGGGTCTTTTGTGGTTCAGAAGTGATGCTCAAACTCTTTTGAAAGCTGAGATAGGTGATCATGCATCAGCTGGGAGAAAGAAGGCCCTGGCTCAGTCTCTTTCAAAATCTCTGCTACTGTCTGAAACATGTCAAAAATCCCAATGTTCACTCGTCACCCCCATAATTCCAGTTTGCCTTTGAATGCAGCCACTTTATCTGCCGACTTGAATATAGTTGTCGTTCTCCCCTGAAGTGACAGGTTGAGTTCACTGAACAAGTTGAATATGTCACACACGTAAGCAAGTTTTGTGACCCATCCTGTGTCACTGAAATGTGCTGCCAGTGGTGACTTTTTCAAAAAGAAATCTCTGGAGCGGCTCTCATAACTCCAAACCTCTGGCCGGTGATCTACCTCCAGAAGCCATCTCACTTCTGTGTATCAGAGAAGACGTGTGTGCTCTGGGTCCATCTCCTCACAGAGCTGTGTGAACAGACAGGGGTTAAGGGCATGTACTTTAATGTGGTTGATAATTTTAATCACATCCTACAAAACGTTGTTAAGTTCAGACGACATTTTCCGGGTAGCCAGCATTTCTGTATGGACGGCACAGTGCGTAGACTCACGTGCAGAAGCGACCTCTTTGACCCGAGTAGTGAAACCACAAAGCCGTCCGGTCGTGGCAGCTGCTCCGCCTGTGCATATACCGACACAAAGTGACCAATGCAGTTTTCCTGATGTGTAATCATTCGAAGACTTGAATAGTTCTGCAGCTGTGGTGTTGGCTGGCAACAAAAGTGCGCATGATGTATCCTCATTCACATCCTCCTGAAAAACGTATCGCACAAAAACAAGCATTGTTGCCTTGTTGTCAACACCGGTAGACTTGTCAACCTGGATCGCGTAGCACGGTGACTCGTTAATCCTCTCTGACGGTTGTGCCTCAGTATCCTCTGCTGTTTCATCAGTTCGTCTAGTTATGGTGCTAGCTGAAAGAGGAACACGTGCCGCCTTTTGAACTACAGCCTCTCCTAGAAGTTCACGGCAGATGTCCTTAGCAGCAGGCAGGATCAAGTCTTCACCAACAGTAAAGGGCTTCTTAGCTTTAGCAATGCGGTTAGCCGCTAAGAATGATGCTCTCAGTGCAGACGCATTTGGTGAAGTGGTGGCCTTCAATAATTGCTTCTGTTCCTCGTGTTCACATTTTTTTCTTTTGAAAAACTCCAAAGACTTGTCTTTTTTTTTTTTTTTTTTTTTTTTTGCAGTACGCAGGCCTCTCACTGTTGTGGCCTCTCCCGTTGTGGAGCACAGGCTCCGGACGTGCAGGCTCAGCGGCCATGGCTCACGGGCCTAGCCGCTCCGCGGTATGTGGGATCTTCCCGGACCGGGGCACGAACCCGTGTCCCCTGCATCGGCAGGCAGGCTCTTAACCACTGTGCCGCCAGGGAAGCCCCAAAGACTTGTCTTTTAATACAGGGTGCTTGGTCTCCATGTGGCGAAGCAGTTTTGAAGGTTTCACGGCTTCGTTGGATAGCTGGTCGTCACATATTATACAAAGCAGGCTTGAAGAATGTGAATCACCTGTTGCAGTGAACCCATAATTTAAGTAGGACTCTTGGTATTTTCTTTTAAATACAGCTTTCTTTTTGTTGGCAATCTTAGAGTCTTCTGCTGTCGCATCATTGGATCTTTCCCCCTTTTCAAAGAAGCTCTCCAGTGATGTTTGCTTTTTACTCATTTTGGCTAGGGTTAGCTTGTGGGCTTACCAAAACTGTGACTGAGACAAGTGCGCAGTGCAGGAAAGAGGCACGGATGGAAGTGGTAAATAAAATAATGGGTGGGCTGTGCATGGACTAAAATACGTGTCGGATTCTAACTTAAAGCCTGCCACCAGATGCAGCTGTGCAATTGAAGTACGTCAACTCACTTGCCACTATAAAACCTGCCACCGGATGCAGCTTAATTGTCACTTGCCACCCACTGATAGGATTCTGATATCAGTCTGCAAGCAATTGATTTATTATGGTCTCTGTGCAGTCACACCTCTCTGCTAATGATAATCTGTATCTGCAGCCGCTCCCCAGCGCTCGCATCACCGCCCCAGCTCCACCTCAGATCATTAGGCATTAGATTCTCATACGGAGCTCGCAACCTAGATCCCTCGCATGCGCAGTTCACAGTAGGGGGTCGCGCTCCTATGACAATCTAATGCCGCCGCTCGTATGACAGGAGGCGGTAATGTGAGTAATGCGGAGCAGCTGTGAATACAAATGAAGCTTCACTCACTCGCCGCCTGCTCACCTCCTGCTGTGCAGCCCAGCTCCTAACAGGCCACGGGTCCAGGCCACGGGTCCACGGCCTGGGGGTTGGGGATCCCTGACTTAATGTGTGCTTCTGTTATTGAAATCAACACACTCCCTCACACTTAGTTGTGTTTTCTCTAGACAGTGAACCTTCAGAGGGCAGGTGTTCTGACTTATTTTTCTAATCCTCCCTGCTTATGACACAGCCTCATCACTCCTTCCTGGTAGCTAAATTTACAGTTTTAGACCTGAGTTGGCAGGCCTCAGTCATTTTTTGCTTACATGTTAACCTTAACATTTAAAAAAATACTTTGAAAAGTGTTAACATGGGGGGCTTCCCTGGTGGCGCAGTGGTTGAGAGTCCGCCTGCCGATGCAGGGGACACGGGTTCGTGCCCCGGTCCGGAAAGATCCCACATGCCGCGGAGTGGCTGGGTCCGTGAGCCAGTGCGTCCGGAGCCTGTGCGTCCGGAGCCTGTGCTCCGCAACGGGAGAGGCCACAACACTGAGAGGCCCGCGTACTGCAAAAAAAAAAAATGTTAACATGTATTGAACACTTACTACACAACAAACACTTTTTCAGGCTTTTTACATGCATTTCCTTATCAAATTCTTAAATAACCCTACAAAGTAGATATAAGTTATTATTTCTGAATATAAGTTCTGAATATAAGAATATAATAAGTTATTATACTTATTCAGATAAGATATGAGCAGATCAGAGAATGAGTACCTTACCCAAAGTCACATAGATAGTCACCAGCAAGGTGACATACTGTTTCCTGGGGCCCAGATTAGTGACCTTGAGTGAGGAATGGGTATCTAAAACAGCTGCTTGACTTGTTCACATACAAGCTTCCCTGTTTTCTAAGTATTAAAGATTTGGAAAGCAAAGGATCAAGCCTGATGGTACGGACTTTAATGGAGTCAGTTTAGCCTTTCCCTTCCAGGTTGTGGCTTCCCCCTTTTGTAGTCTGTCTCTGCAAATTGTAGATTAATC
This sequence comes from Globicephala melas, assembly GCF_963455315.2. NCBI lineage: Eukaryota > Metazoa > Chordata > Mammalia > Artiodactyla > Delphinidae > Globicephala > Globicephala melas. The sequence goes on from NC_083325.1 coordinate 77,698,304, forward strand.
AGCATCAGTTGCTGAGTCTCCTCTACTTGCATTACTTCTCTTTGAAGTGTAGCCAAATAAACAGAAAAACTTTCTTCTAGGAGGTTGATTTTCCTCTTCTGAGATGGATCCTGTGTGTTTTGATTACAACTGCTACTCAGCCATTTCCAATTTCCCTCTTTTGGTCATTTCTCCCTAGTTTATAATGCCATCCAGTTGAGAAGAGCAAATTTAATGAATATGATTTATCTTACTTAGGATTAACAAAAATGAGAGGACCAAAGGCAGTGTATAGCTCTCTGGAAGCTCATCCTAACTTAAAGTATTGATCAAATCAATCTTTGTGCTATTTTATTGTTCATAAGAGATTCTGTTGGAGACAAATAGCATTCTGATTGACTTCTATGATCATTATAAAGATACTATATTGGTTTGTACGTAAGGAGTTCAGTCTGTCAGGGTTCAGGGTCAGTCCAGATAAATTTGAACCCCACTAGCAGCAAAAGGCATAATCTAGAGTTGGGGTCAAGTTATCAGGTCAGAGTCTGGATTTATGGTTCAGGAGAAAAGCAGCAAGGACATGTATAGAGATGAAAATCCAGAAATATAACCTTATTCCACATATGTGAAACTTGATTCTGGCCAACTTCACCAGTCTTCCTTCTCCTGCCTTTTTTTTTTTTTTTTTTTTTTTTTTTGCGGTACGCGGGCCTCTCACTGTTGTGGCCTCTCCCGCTGCAGAGCACAGGCTCCGGACGCGCAGGCTCAGCGGCCATGGCTCACAGGCCCAGCCGCTCCGCGGCATGTGGGATCTTCCCGGACCGGGGCATGAACCCGCGTCCGCTGCACCGGCAGGCGGACTCTGAACCACTGCGCCACCAGGGAAGCCCCCCTTCTCCTGCTTTTAAAATATGTGCTAGGGTCAGGACTAGCCGCCGACCACCACCTTCTCCCTTGAGCATGCCGGCGATGACAAAGATCTAGAGTGCTTGTGTTGCTCCTTGGTGTGATGTCAACCCATGAAACTCGGCAACCAAATAAACTACTCACCAGTCTACAAAAAAAACATGGCTTTGTGCGTTCGGATATCATAAGATATTGACAATGATGGAAGGACAGAGAATGGAATATGAAGCATTAAAAAAGGTCAGACTTCCCTCCAGCATCCCGATGTCTCCAGGATGCCAATATCAGACTATGTAATTGACATCCTAATGAGTTTGGCTTTTCCTTTATAGTCACGTAACGTAAACTCAATTTGCAAGATCCTTTATGTAATAACTTTGAAGCTCAGAAACATACATGTGCATATGCTTTAACATATTATGAAAGTTCAAGAGAGACCTGCAAAACCGATGGTAGGATGCAATCGGATTTAAGGCCATCCTTTCTATAGACTATGAAATAATTGTTTAGATGGCAGAGGACATTTTAAGTAACCCAAACTCATCCAGATTTTTTACATTGAAGTCTATCCAAAATTGTCCTTTTAAGACAACTTAGATTAGAGGAAAAGCAAAGAACTTAACCCAAAAAGAGCAGGTTGAAGCTTAGTTCTTCCCTTTCATGTTCACGTGATCTTTTACAGTTAATTACATGTACCTTGGTATTCCACATTTGGAAAATTTACTTAAAATATGCACCTTCAAACAACTACAGTTATCAGATCAATAGATGAGGTGTTTTTTTGTTTGTTTTTGTTTTTTTTTGGTCTACTGGTGCTAGTGATGCTGAGGCGGAGGCTTAATCACTTACTTCAGGTTGTATCAGAGTCTTGACCTTCTCAGGCAGTGTGCTGCTGTGCTGAAGGTGGCATGGGAAAGGGTTTGTGGAAGTTGACATGAGAAATATGATTGGTTCATTGTTTTCAGTCTCTACTACATAGAGACAAAAATCTGCAACTATCTCCATGATATGATTCAGGTTATAGAAAAGCTGAATTTATAAATCCGTCATGGCTAGAATGCTTCTATTTTTGGCATTATGTATTCAAAACGTATTAAATACACGACTCTTAAGTTGGGAATCGAGAACTGAGAATTCAACCACTACTCATTTAAATTCTCATTTCTGGAGGTACTTTTAGAGAATTAGAAAGCAGAAGGCACATCCTATAAATTTCTCTTATGTTTTGAATTCTGAATGCAGGAAAAAAAGACTTTGGGAAGTATGTGTTTCTTATTTTATGGAATATTGAACTTTGGAAAACAATAGCAAATATACTGGTAGGCATCTATAAAAATATTTAATTACTCATTCTTCAGGTATATATTTGGAAAAATGACAAAGTGTACACTAAAAACTTTTTCTAGGTGACTGATTTTGATTCATTAAGTTATTTATGAAATCATAAACCTATGGGTATTATGAAAATTATTCAATAAATTATGTTAAAATAATTGGATTTAGGGGAAAAATTCTCTGCAAACTGTCAAACTATAATTCACCAAAAATAAATTTTAAATGTGTAAAGTGTTTAAGAAAAGTGAAATTATAAGCTGTAAAATATATATTGTATATATAGTTAATTAATCTTGCAAAGAACATGAAATTTATAAGGATATAAACAAGGAAAATCATGAGGGCAAAGGCTGATATATTTTATTACATTAAAATTTAAAACTTTAATATATTAATATTTGTATCACATGTAAGATGAGTTGATACCTTTTCTTTGTAAAACATTCTTATTAACCAATAAGAAAAGCACTAAAACTAAAAAACGTATGTAAAGAAAAATTTCTAAAAGATGAAATACAAGTTGATAATAAGCACAAACAAAAATAAAATTATTAGTCATTACTGTTGCAAATTTAAATAAAATTATACTATTTTAAATCATTAAACAGAAGAAAAATAAAAAAGAGGTCAATGATTTAAAAAGTATGAGGGAAATAATGTATTTAATTGTTGTTGATGAAAATGGTGTAAACTTTTAATGATAGCGTGTAGTAATATGGATTGAGTCTTAAAATATCCATATTGTTTTGCCTATAGTCTTCACCTCAGGTAACATATCCCAGAGTATTAATCAGAGATCCATAAAAAAATGAACCTACATGGAAATTTAAAAGGATATACTAAACAGTACAACAGTTCTTCAATAAGAGTGCAATAATATAATGGAATATTATGCAGACATCACAAATATGTTTTCAAATAACATTTACTACTAAAGGAATATTTTAATAATTTTTAAAAACTTAAAAGAAAGTACAAGTAAAGTAGTAGTAAAGTAGAATGTAAAGTAGGTAAGTGAATTAGATTGTAGAGTGGGAATTATATTTTTACAGTACAAACCTGGGGGAGAGACTAGAGAGACTGAATAAAAATAGTAGAACTTCAGGACTGCAATTCCTGTCTGTTATACAGGAAGGAGTTATGACGTGAATGAGGGGTTTAATGAGCTAGATTCAGTTGTGCGAGCTACATAACTTTGGGCATGAGAAGGTATGTATAGAAACAACCTCTGGCAGACCTTGAGGTTTATTTCTTAGCAAAGTTTAGTTAAACATGGTGATAACTTTGAAATCAGTGGGTTTTTTTTGCTTGTTTGTTTTTGCATCTTAAACACGTTTTCTATGTTTAAATCACAAGGATATAACTAAATGCAATTGTAGTGAAGACAGGAGTAGCACAGAAAATTTTAGAATCGGGCCAAGGATCTAATGTCAAGATATCACGGACAAGATGCTGAGGAAGAAGCCAAAGCATGTTCAGGGAGTCCACCCAGACCATATGCTACTCAAATGGAAGCTCCAAGTCTGAGTAGGAAATGTGGGGAAAGTTAGTCTGGTGTCAAATCTGAGATCTAAGCCTACAGCATTGAAGTATGGGGTCAAATATAAGGTCTAGGATAACTAGTAATATGAGATCCCTGTGGGTAATGACCTATTATTATAATAGCCCTTATTTTTTTAAATGTCAGTGTCTGCACCTGACACACAGGAGAAATGCAGGTAATTGGAAATAGCTGCTGAACTGAGCAATCAGAAAATGAACAGATTTGTTTATGTTAATTAAATTATCAGCCTAATGCTTTGTTAAATGTTTTTATTAGGGTTTCTTAACAAACAGAATTCAAGCTGTGGCCAAGGCAGTACTCAGAAGAAATTTACATACTTAAATGTATTTATCCAGTTAACAGAAATATTCAAAACATTCAAACAGAGAAGGGAAAGGAAAATAGAAACAAACATTACAAGTACAAGGAAGAAATTAATAAGAGTAAAAGAAAAAGTAAAAGAAAACCATTTACACTAACAGAAAAATTATGAACTGTTTAGATCCAGATTAAATTATGGATTCATCTACTTAAGCCATTAAAATTTTTATAGATTGAAGAGATTGGATGCAAGATCAACCTAAAAATATCAATAGCTGTCTTACATACCAGAGGTGTGAATAATCAATTTACAAAATGTAATGAGAAAATAAAAGATCTGGATTGTAATAGAAGTAAAAATCTCAAAAATATTTAGGAATACAGATAATCAGGAAAGTTTAGGTCCTATAAGGAGAAAAATACAAAATGTCATTGAAGTAAATAAAATAAGATCTAACTAAATTAATTTGGCTATCGTTTCCATTTTCTTCATTGGAAAATATTGTAAAGATGTCCGTTCTTTCTAAATGAAATTCTAAATTCAATGTCCTCTCAAAGGGATATTTTTGGAAATTAATAATTGTACTTTGAAGTTTACATAAAAATAGTCTTAAGAATATCCAAGAAATTTTGAACATAAAGAACAATTGGTCATCTATCTTACTCGATATTACAATGCTGTATAAATTTATGCTATTAATAGTATTTTGATCACTAGAACATAATAAATAGTTCAAAAACAGACCCATGTAAATATGACATAATAGTAATTTACAGGAAAAATTCACATTTAAAATTAGTGGAAGAAATGTTAATCTCTTACATAAATATTGTTCAAAAACTAAATATGAAAAAAACAATTTAGAAGAAAATATATTCTTTTATAATCTTATGTAGAGGAAGGCTTCCTAAAATATATATAAAATTCAAAATCATGAGGGGAAAAACATTTGACTACATTAGAATTTAAAGATCTTTACAAAAATATTTACCATAAATATAGTTAAAAGCCAAGTTTCAGAGTGGAAAGGAAAAAAATAGAAAATGATTGCAAATATATATGATAAACTAAAGATTAATATCTATATTATATAAAGAGCTCTTTATATAATACAAATATAAAGGATACAAAAGGAAATACAAATTTCAAATACAATACAAAAAGGAAAATAGCTCAGTGGAAATATCAGCAAAGTACATGAACAAAAAGATCACATAAAAATTAAAACATCGGGCTTCCCTGGTGGCGCAGTGGTTGAGAGTCCGCCTGCCGATGCAGGGGACATGGGTTCGTGCCCCGGTCTGGGAAGATCCCACATGCCGTGGAGTGGCTGGGCCCGTGAGCCATGGCCGCTGAGCCTGCGCGTCCGGAGCCTGTGCTCCACAATGGGAGAGGCCCGCGTACCGCAAAAAAAAAAAAAAAAAAAAAAGTTAAAACATCACTTACTCATCCTATATTATTAAACTTCAACTTGACATAAACCTATTAGAAGGCAATTTTATACTAAAAATTTAAGTGCTCATAATATATTTTAACCTATCGTTTCCATTTTTAGAAATTTACTTTAAAAATACTCAAGCTCCTTGTATTAGGCAATGTTCTAAGAGTTGGTTATTAGAATAGTGAACAAAACAAATACAATTCCTTGTCTCATTGACACTGCTTTCCTTGGGCAGACTGACATTGAATAAGAGGCCAGATAGCCAGAGTACATAATTACAAACCACGATGGGTTCCTTGAAAGAAAAGTGTAGAATCCCATGACAGGGCATAATAAAGGAATCACATACACATACATGCACTAACAGATCATGTGTACAGACACAATGTAAACATTTCACAATATGAAATGGTTGTCAATATTATGCTCATACATCATGAAATAGACCTAGCTTAGTAACATGAACATTTCTTCAAATTATAATTTAGGTGAAAAAAATTTCCAAATAGAGTGTACAGTCTATTCCTAATAGTTTGTATTATATGTTTCTTAGCTCTTTCTGCAACATACATTCATTTCAGGATTTTCTCTAAGGATTCTTAACTTATCCTTCAAGCAAGCGTTTCAGACTGGGACCAGGGACTTCACATGCCAAGATTAGTTATTTGACAGAATACTCCACTGTATTTATCACTGTGTTTTGAAACCAAATAAGAAATCAGTGACCTAAAGGCAAAAATATTGTGGTGGACAGAGAGTAGCACAGAGCTAGGGGCTATATATATAGGAGTTACATGTGGGAGGAATGATGAGATGTCAAGGGTGAAAGGAAGAGTTCTTGTGCTGTCAGTATCTCCTGTCACCATGGAATCTCTCTAAAGTCCCAGTTTATACATCCCCTGGTGAGTGGGAGGGAACATTATCTATCTATCTATATATATATTATCAATATGTATATCAGTATACCTCCTATGCTCCTAAATGAGTTGAGGTGTATCTTGATGCTGTTTGCTTTTTTATTCTGTGAAAGAAATTGCATAAGATAGTTAATGTCTGCTTCTATAAAATTTATGGAATTTATCTATAAAGACATCTATACCTGTTTGCCTTTTCTTGCATAACTGTTTGAAATTATATAGTAAATTAATTCCTTTATAGTTTACAGATCCATCTATTTTTCTGTATTTCTTTCCTTGACTATTTTGAGGTGTTATTTTTTGTTCACTTGAGAGTCTGTGCAGTTCAATTGCATTTTCAAATTTTGGCTATAAAGTTGTTTTAGAGTATCCTCATTACCTTTTTTTTTTTTTTTCTTTTTCTTTTTTGCGGTTCGCGGGCCTCTCACTGCTGTGGCCTTCTCCCGTTGTGGAGCACAGGCTCCGGACGCGCAGGCTCAGCGGCCATGGCTCATGGGCCCAGCCGCTCTGTGGCATGTGGGATCTTCCCGGACTGGGGCACGAACCCGTGTCCCCTGCATCGGCAGGCGGAGTCTGAACCACTGCACCACCAGGGAAGCCCCCTCATTATCTTTTAAATGTATTTTCTGAATCTTACTTTTGTCTCTTTTTCATAATACTATCTTTGTACCTCCTCTTTCTTTGTTTCCTCATCTGTCTTATTAAGAATTTGTTAACTTATTAGTCTTTTCAGACAAATATTTTTGTTTTTTCAAATTATTTTTATTTTATTTTATTGGCTTTATTTTGCTCTTCCTTTTCTACCTGTTTTAGATGAATTCTTATCTCATTAATGAACACTTTTCTCATATTAGCCATTTAAAACTATCATTGTCCCTCAAAATACTGCTTTAGTTTCATCCCACAAGCTTTAATATAATGTATATTCACAATATTTCTGTTTAAAGTTTTTTCCAGTTTCCTTGATAATTTAGTATTATTTAACCCATAAATTATTTGTAACTTAAAACAAAAACACATTTTCTAGTTACCTTTATATTATTTATTTTTGTTTAATGATGTATTTAGCAGAAAATACTGTATGCTTTTTCTTTTTCTTTTGCTTTAAGGCATTCCATTTTGTTCATTTTTCCCTCATTCTCAATAGTTGCACAGAGATTGACACATAGAAAATGCTCAGTGCTTTTGAACACGTGAAGGGATTTTTAAAAAGAATTTAAAAAATTGCTCCTAATAATACAACCTCTGAAGAACACATCATATACAAAAATATGGAATGCTTCATGAATTTGCATGTCATCCTTGCACAGAGGCCATGCTAGTCTTCTCTGTATTGTTCCAATTTTAGTATATGTGCTGCTGAAGCAAGCACCAGACTGTATGCTTTTAATGTTATAATTTATATATATATTTTTTTCTTAAAGGTCTTATAAATTGTTAATTTTCATGAATGTTGGTGGATTAGTAATGCAAAATATTCATCAGTTGTCCATTAGGTCAATTTAGTTAAGCATATTGAAATCGACTATAGTCAGTTTTTTCCTGCTCATTATTGCAGAGTAAGAGAGGATTTTGTCATATGTACCCCAGATAATTTCCTTTTATAGTACTGTCAATTTTTGCTTTATGTGTTTTGAGACTATTATATTTTATGCATAAAAATCTAGAATTGTTTTATCCTCCTCGTGAACTGAATGTTATCGTTCTGAAGTAACTTCTTTTTAATTCTATTAATACTTCTATTATATGGTATATTTTGTTTGATATTAATGTAGCTACATCAGCTTTTACATTCCATCCTTTTAAATCTGGCTATTACAGCATTTCCATTTCTTTATGTTTTAGGGTCTAATAATTTATGTCTTTAAATTGGATTCATTTCATTTAAACTTATTTATTGTTCTTATGGGTATATATAACATACATATATCTAATGATTGATTTTCTACTTATATCTAATCAGTTTTTATTTTTTTGCTTTTTTTAGGTGTTTAGTGAATAATTTTTAATTGAATATCCCATTTTCTGGATTTACCTGATTGTTTCCTTATGGTGGTTAGCTTATTCTTCTATCCCTGTATTTCCTATAAACCAGATGTTATTCCTAAAGGTTTTAGGATACAGGTTAAATATTTTTGGCAATAATATTCCAAAGTCAGTGTTTTGTACTGCACATTACATCATTTCAAGGAGCACACAGACTGGGGCTATGCTGTTATCAGTGATGCTGAATGTGATCATGTAGTTAAGGTGGTGACTATCACATAGTTATTATCATGACATTAGTATTTCTCCATTATTAAAGAAAATCTTTCTTTTTGCAAATAGCAAGTATTCTGTGACTATTTGGCACTGTGCAAAAATTCTGTTCCTCAACATTGCAGCTAGTGATTTGAACATTTGTTTATGATGCTTGCGTGAATCAAATATTCATTGAATGTGGCTAAATGATAATTGATTAATTTTATTGAGTTCCTTCTTTATTTATCTGGCATTCTTTTGCTAAAGAAGAGCTTTAAAATTGGGGATAAAATGCAGGCTCTCCTATGAAGACAGAATAAATGCTCGTAATTCCCTTCTCTGCTAATTTCAGAGTAAGGGGTTGATGTAAGAATTACTTCCAGTGGAGACAGATTTATTTCTTATTCTTTCACTCTCTCTCTCTTTCTCCTTCTCTATTTTCTTTACAAGTATTATTGTGCTTATCATGTTCCTTCTCCAACCAGACTTTGCTCTGATCTGGTCACCGTCATAGTGACCTCAATTTCCCAGGCTTCCTTACCAACTGGCATCCAGGTAAGTTCAGCCAGTATGAGGCACTGTTAAAAGACTGGAGGGCAAAGGGAGAAGTAAGGCCAGGGCATGCCTCCCTCTTGCTAGGCCTCTTTCAACAGTGGTGGCCTCTCCGTGTGACTCCAGTTCCCTCTGGACATCTCTTCCCTCTGGGGTCCCAACTCATACAGGCACCTCAGTTTAGTTTTCTCTACTATTTGTGGCTCTGGTTCCAGGCCCTGATAAAATAACATCTTTGTACTTGGCACTGTTGGGGTGTCATGGCGTCCAGGTTCTGCCAATTGAAAGTACTAAGAAAGGTATTTTTAAAGATCATGTGTTCATTTTCATTTTCCTAATTCAAGTTCTCCTTACACCCTTGCTTAACTTCTTAAAATTTTATATTTTCGTTTTATGCTCTTACACTGAAAATTTTATTCCTAATAGCATTAACATATTGTCTAATTTTCTATGACTTACAACATATATTTTTATTTCTTGGGCAACTTTTATCTGCAAAACATAAAATAGTTTTAATATTAAAAAATGTGATATTTCTACTAACAGAAATAAAATTACTGATATTATTTAAGATTTTTAAATTATCTTGCCCTTAAAATAATCCTACTAAGAATGTAGAGGTTAGTTTTTTGTTTTCAAAACCTCCTGAATTGCTTATTTGTGGGTTTTGTTAGTAGTTTGGTGTATGATTATGTATTTGATTATATATTCATTTCTATTTGTTTTCATATTTATGGTAACATTTTCTTCTTTTTGACTAAATTTTATTTTCTGTAATGTATAAAATGATATGGTTGGAAAAGCAAACTTTCCCTAGTATGCAGAAGCTCCAGTCCATGGAATTTCCTTAATTCCCAGGATGAGAGGTGGTGCAGTGTGGGCTTACCTTCTTGGTCTCAATGTTATGACTTCTTGACAGGAGCAGAATTCCTTTCTTTTCTTTTCTTATAGCCTCATTCCTTCCTTTATAAGAGTATTCTTAATAGTACATTGAGAACTTTTATAATTGCATTACAGGAGGGTTTCGGGATCTCTAAGCCACCAAATTGCCAGAATAGGACCAGGCTCTCTCAGGACTGTGCCATAGCTGTCTCTAATCCCAGCGTCTAGGACAAACTCTGTGCTTCTTAGTTTCTTAATAAATGGCTATTGGATGAAGAAGTAAATTGTCCCTCTCAAAAATAGATTTTTTAATCAGTAAAGACCAGGATTTCTCAGCAGTGATGTTATCGACATTTTGGATGGAATAATTCTTTGGTGTAAGGGCTGTCTTTTGCATTATAGGATATGTATATTTTTAACATCTTGACTGGAGTGTAATTGCTTTACAATGGTGTGTTAGTTTCTAATGCATTGTAGGCTATTTAGCAACATATCTGACCTCTGACTACTAGATGCCAATAGTCCCAGTCATGGCCTTCAAAAATGTCTCCAGACATTGCTAAATATCCCTTGATGGGAAATCACTCCCAGGTGAGAACCATTCATATTAGACTATATAAGAATACATTTTGTTACGTTGTTAATGACAATGTTCTTATACTTTGAATATCAGAGTTTTAGTCAACATGGCTGATGTTTGTGGTGAAAATGAAATTACCTGCAATGAATTCTTGGCTTGACTAAGTATCTCCTTGACACTGCATTGAGGAGTATCTGTGCCAGAGAAAGGTATCCTTTTAAATCCCTCACAAGGGCTAAAAACAGGCCAATGGGCTTTAGGAAATACACTTTCCTCCATGTGACTGTGGCCAAGGCCAATTAATTTAGAGAACTTTCCTGCCCAGTGTCTTCCTGTGCTCTTCATTCTCTTCTGAGACAGTATCCCCACCTTGTGTCTCCTAGCATAAGTTGACCAAGGCACCAATTTCCATAAGAAACTTAGTGTCAGTCTTGAATAAGCAGTTGGACCAGTTATAGGACAGAGATTTATTGGTTCTGGTGACAAAGGGAATGAAAACTCTTGGTGTGAAAATGCTGATAAGCCCCATTAGTGAGGTTTGTACAGTCATTAATGCAGCTTTCACGTTTTTGCCAAAATACTCACTGTTTTCCTCCACTCAGTGCATCACTCTTTTTCTACTGACTGATATTTTTAAACCCATCAATTATTTAAGAGTAAGGGAAGCGTTATTAATATGTCAAAAATAAAGTCTTTTGGAGAAGATATTCCCTTCAGAAGAGCTGAGGGAAAATACATACACAGAGACAGGAACCCCTCTGCCTCTTGTTAGATTGGTTAGCAAAGTACTGTTTTTGTTTCAACCAACAAACATCTTTTGAGAGTACATTTTTCACTTTGGGATACCAACAAGACACAGGGCATGTCTCACCAGTAGCTTGTCACTAGAATGACAAAATTAGAGCATTTTTGAAAGTGAAAGGGGAACTAGTAATAAATGCACTGGATAAAGGCATAACCAAGATTAATTGGCTCCAACTTTTATGATAAAGTTGGGGAAATAAGTCATCTAACTGACCAGATTTTTATGGCCTTGAACTTAGAGGTAGAACAGATGAAGCATTCTGACCGATTCAGGGCAGGTAGAAGAATGTTAAATTCCTGTGTGCTGGAAACAGGGTGGGAGGGGGAGAGAGAATTTGTGAAAGCTCTCAGAGCAACAGCTGGCATTGTTTGAGTACCGGCTCTATGTTATCCACGTGAAATAGAGCATGGACCCATACCATGTCTTCTAGAACTCTCACAAACTTCTAAGGAAAACAATTTTATACAGCTCGAATGCTGTCACTTAGTGATGCATTGCTGATATTGTCATTGAGGCTAGATCAGTTCAGTTCAAAGCTATTTACTGAGCATGTGGCCTGTGTCAGGTGCCTTTTGTCAGGACTCAGAGATGAAGAGAATGCTTCTCTTCAGGAAGTGGACACCCTGTGGGAGGAGCCTGCAGCATAGGGAGTTTTCTCTTTGGGGGAGATTTTAGAGTCTTTTAGTAAAGAGAGTGATCATTATACTCACTGGATGCTAATGAGCAAAAGAAAGTGAATATTTTACCTGCTTTCTGACACTTGTACTTTTTTACAAGCTAGGAGTACAAGAGTATTTGCAGTTGCTGTGTAATGGCAACCCTCGGTAAATACAGATGGCATTATACTATACTATCTCATTTAGTCTTGAGAATATCATTTGACGCATGCATTATTTCTCACTTTACAGATGAGAATACTAGGATTTTAAATGGCAGTGACAATTTCAAGTCACAGAATAATGTAACCTGAAACTATAAAGTGGGCTTAAGTTAAAACACTTCCTGTGAGTTCATTCTGGTACCAATTCTATCTCTGTCCTGGATGATGGACAACTGACTGTGGACGGCTTCACAGTAATGGCAGAGGAAGCATTCAGGAGGTCAGTGATGCCAACCAAAACATAGGGCCGCTGCTTGTCACAGATGATGTGCGAAGTAGTCCCATTGTTTCATATTCTATTCTATTAACTATAATAAATTCTACTTCTTTTAAAGACAGGGATCACAGTTTCTTTGCTTCGGAAAAACAAAATGGTGAGACTACACTGAGTATTTCTGCAGTGTGAGGTAGACAAATAGCCTGCATAATCCTGTTTACTTTGAATATCTTGGGGACTGTGTTCTTCCATAGTCTCTCATTTTTAGTAATATGTATTATAATGTCTTAGAATTGAAAGAATAGGGGAAAAGGCTGTTTGGTCTCTATTTCTAATAGCAACACTATAAAACAAGACTGTGGTACAGGCATATAATAATAACACGGGGATTCAATAGAAAAGGAAAGGGATTTGGGAATGATTTAGCAAAGGTGATTTGCATGGCTTAATGAGGATAGAAAATGACTTTCTGATATATTCAAAAAAGTGAAACGGCAAAGGAAAGAATCAAGATAGCAACCACAAGGAGAAATCATCAAGTTCTCCCTGGAAAGAATTTTGGTGGCATCAGAATCTTGACTAAAGAAAGGAAAAAAGTAAAACATCTATCCTGCCTTTCCTATATTAACTACACCACTGGGCAACCAAGTAGTAGATAAAAGGAAGTTTCTCTTTGTACTTCCTCCAGCTAATGCATGACGAACTAATGCCATAGTTAATGGAACTAGAAATTACACATCAATGGCTGCTAACCATTGGAGGGGATAACAATAATTATATTCCTCCTAGTGGAAGAAAACACTTCTAACTATGGAATAGTTTTTTTTCCTTAATTTTTATTAGAGTATAGTTGATTTGCAATATTGTGTTAGTTTTTGCTGTACTAAGTGAATAAGTTATACATATACATATATCTACTCTTTTTTAGATTCTTTTTCCATATAGGCCATTACAGAGTACTGAGTAGAGTTCCCTGTGCTATACAGTAGGTCCTTATTAGTTATCTATTTTATATATAGCAGTGTGTATATGTCAATCCCAGTCCCTGCCTTTCCCTCCAGTAGCCATCAGTTTGTTTTCTACATCTGTGACTCTATTTCTGTTCTGTAGATAAGTTCATTTGTACCATTTTTTTTTTTAGGTTCCACATATAAGCGCTATCATATGATATTTGTCTTTGTCTCTGATATTTAGTGTGGTAATCTCTAGGCCCATCCGTGTAGCTGCAAATGGCATTATTTCATTCTTTTTTCTGGCTGAGTAATATTCCATTGTATATATGTACCACATCTTTATCCATTCTTCTGTTGATGGACATTTAGGTTGCTTCCATGTCTTGGCTATTGTGAACAGTGCTGCAATGAACTTTGGGGTGCATGAATTCTTTTGGATTTTGGTTTTCTCCAGATATCTGCCCAGGAGTGGGATTGCTGGATCATATGGTAGTTCTATTTTTACTTTTCCAAGGAACCTCCATTCTGTTCTCCATAGTGGTTGTACCAATTTACATTCCCACCAACAGTGTAGGAAGGTTCCCCTTTCTCCACACCCTCTCCAGTATTTATTGTTTGTAGATTTTTTGATGATGGCCATTCTGACTGGTGTGAGGAGATACCACATTGTAGTTTTGATTTGCATTTTTATGATAATTAGTGATGTTGAGCATCATTTCATATGCTTTTTGGTCATCTGTATGTCTTCTTTGGAGAAATATCTCTTTAGATCTTCTGCCCATTTTTTGATTGGGTTGTTTGTTTTTTTGACATAGAGCTACATGAGTTGTTTGCATGTTTTGGAGATCAGTCCCTTGTCGGTCACCTCATTTTCAAATATTTTCTCCCATTCTGTGGGTTGTCTTTTTGTTTTGTTTATGGTTTCCTTTGCTGTGCAGAAGATTTTAAGTTTAATTGGGTCCCATCTGTTTATTTTTGCTTTTATTTTCATTACTCTAGGAAGTGGATCAAAAAAATCTTGCTGTGATTTATGTCAAAGAGTGTTCTGCCTATACTTTCCTCTAAGAGTTTTATAGTGGCCAGCTTTACATTTAAGTCTTTGAACCATTTCAATTTTATTTTTGTTTATGGTGTTAGGGAGTGTTCTAATTTCCTTTTCTTTCCATGTAGCTGTCCAGTTATCCCAGCACCAATGATTGAAGAGACTGTGTTTTCTCCATTGTATGTTCTTGCCTCCTTTGTCAGAGATTAGTTGACCATAGGTGTGTGAGTTTATCTCTGGGCTTTCTATCCTGTTCCATTCATCTATATTTCTGTTTCTGTGTTATTATCATACTGTTTAATTACTCTAGCTTTGTAGTATAATCTGAAGTCGGGGAGTCTGTATCTATGAAATAGTTTTACCATAAAATGGATATGCATTCTGAATTAAGTCTTTGAATCCAAATACTAATTTACCAGAAAATCAGATAAGAGAGGAGCATGTTAAACTAACCATAGGGAAGCCATCAGCAAAATATGGACAGGTGAGTCTACAGGATAAATGACTTGGTTTATTCCAAAGACAAATTACAAGAAAGATACGGAAGAGAAACCTATAAAAAGAGATTTAAAAGTTATATCACTGATTCACAATATGTGGATCTAAATTAGATCCTTTGCAAACAAACTGTAAAATAAATTTATGACATTTATAAGACAACTGAAATTTTGAACACTGAGAATATTTGATGATATTAAGGAACTGTTAATGTTTTATAGTATGATAATGGTACTGTGGTTAAGTTTTATGGTAATCCTTTTCTTTTAGAGGTACGATCTACAATTTTTAAGACTGAAATGATAGGACATCTGAAATTTGCTTCACACTAATATAGAAGAGGTGGAGGGAAAAGATGAGATGAAAAAACAAGATTTATAATTGTCATGGACTGAATGTTTGTGTGCCCCCCAAATTCATTTGCTGAAATTCTAACTCCTAAGGTGATAGTATTAGTAGTTGGGGCCTTTGGGATGTACCTAGGTGATGAGGGTAGATCCCTCATGAATGGGATTAGTCCTAATGCCTTAATAGAAGGGACATTGGAAAGCTTGTGAGAAATAAATGTATGTTGTTTAAGCCACCAGTATATGTTAATTTGTTACAGCAGCTCAAACCAAGGCAATAATTATCAAGGCTGGTGATGGGTAGATGGGAAGTGGTTACACAGTATAGTAATGCATACTATCTGCTTTTTTATATTTTTAAAGTTTTCAAGAAAAAATAATATGAAAAGTAATAAAGTTGTCTAAGAAAAGATAATAGTTGGGCTGCAGTGGTACTGAGAAAATTTTTCTGACAACTTCCAAGACTTAGCATCTCATTGGAGTAGAAAATCTGGGAAGCTACCCTCCAGAATTTCTACTTCTAGGATAAAGAAGTAAAACATAATAAGAACTTATTAAGGGAAAGCGTTTTGCAATTTGAAGCTTCCTAGGAATGTTATGATTTATATGCTGTTTACACTCTTTATTTTTATTAATGAATCTTCTAAATGTATTTTTGTACTAAGAATGTTTCTTAAAAATCTCAGCTGTTCTAGAACCTTATGAAACGGACAAAATTTAGTCTACAACAAGGCAATGATTTTATGGAACTAATTATGGGAGCAGGGGGTGGGGACTGAAGTCAGATAGAAATAATGAAACATTTCGTGGACGGAAGTGTTCCAGTCCCAGCGTTCCACTTTATTTATATTTAACAAGTCCAACATGACTAAGGGAGGAGTGCAAAGCAAAACAGAAGGTTGGCTGGGACTGAATTAGCCCATTCAGGCAAATGGCAGTGCACAGGGGCTTACAATGTGTAGGTCAAGGAAACAAGATGGAAGGACTTCTTGGCTTATGTCCCATACCATCATACCATGTGCATGCAAGAGTTCTCACTTTTGTCAGTTCTCTGCGTGAATTGTATCATAATTTTCTCCTCCTGTATTTCATGGAGAATAAAAATAATAATTGTTTCAAAGACATGCATTCCTTTTCATCATCACTCCTCCCTGATGCTATCTACCCCTCTCATCCTGTTTCTACTACATAAATTGCCATAGAAGTTCAGATGGTATTATCCCTGGAAGAGTCCTCAGAGAACATCTAGTGTAACTCCTTATTTCTCAGAGAGACGCAGTGTCTCAGGATGCTGGTAGCAGGTGCAGGTGGGGGGAGGGGTTGCAGGGGAGTGATTGAGGTCACTTGCCTGGTTATTGCACAGCTGTTACTGACTTTCAGTACAGTACTCTTTCTCCCCCATGCTTTTCCACATCTTGGGTATTATTCATCCCTTTTGTTCTGGAGTCCTAGTGATTATGGTGAATGTCGTTTAAAATCTGTGGTCCAGGATACTATGAGTATAATCATTTATAGGAGAAAAAGGTGCTTTGTCCATTTCCCTGGGCGTATCCCCTCAGAATCCCCTTTGCTTAGATTGTTGATGTGGGCCCTTTGCATCCTCTGCCCTTGACAATCTCTTTTTATTAACTGGGTTATGTTTTTATGTTTCTAAGGAAAGTTGAGATATCAATATTTATTAATAAGTATGGTTGGATTATTAATTTTCATGGAGCAATTGTGATTCATTTTGGTGAAGATCTCAGCTCTAAAGAGAAACCAGAGGATGCTAATATTCCCACGGCTGAGGAGTAGGCTATTTTCTTGCACGTCTCTGACTAAACAAATGACATTTGGAAAATTGTTTTTCTTAGAACTGATTAATGCCACGGCCAAGATTTATTGCTTGGCTGAAGCTTCTTGGCATATGGATCAGGCAGAGACATGGGGAATACTGAGCTACTTGGCACCCTTTTATCAAACTCTTTTTGACATTTTTTTTTTTTTTTTTTTTTTTGCGGTACGCGGGCCTCTCACCGTTGCGGCCTCTCCCATTGCGGAGCACGGGCTCCGGACGCACAGGCTCAGCGGCCATGGCTCACGGGCCCAGCCGCTCCGCGGCATGTGGGATCTTCCCGGACTGGGGCACGAACCCGTGTCCCCTGCATCGGCAGGCGGACTCTCAACCACTGCGCCACCAGGGAAGCCCTGACATATTTTTTGATTCAGGGAATATCCTTTAAAGTTCACTCTTGGGCATGACAGGTTGGAGTTGACTAAAATATAGATTCACAAGATCTCCTGGAATAAGAGACGAGTCTGTGGACTAGTTATTAGTAGGTCCTTACTAAAGCAAGTGTTGCATCGTGGTGGAGAGCATGTGCTCTGGTACGAACCGGGCTTAACTCCTGATCCACAATTTCCATTTACATCACCTTAAAAAATTACTTTTCCTGCCTATGCCTCAATTTCCTCACTTATTTATGATAAGTGATAATGATAGCACTCATTTAACAGGGCTTTATCAGGCTGTTCTGAGGTTTAACTGAGTGAATGCATATAAGCCCTTAGAACAGTGCCCAGTGCATAATAAGCGCTCACTCAGTGTTAGTCATTATTAAATACCTAGTCTTGTCAAAGCTGCTCCAAACCATCCTTTGCCACAAGGCATCTCTTGATCACTTTCTTCTAGATCCTTTCCTTTTCTCTTGTGCCGTGGAAACATCAGGTGTTTAGAAGCTGACAATCCTGGCTTCAAATCCTGACAGTAACACTTCAACTAACATAGTGAACTGGGCAGGATACATACCTGCTTAAGCCTTTGTTCCATATCTATAAAATTTGGATAAAATAACACCTACCTTTGTCCTAGAACAGAAGTTCTCAAGCCAGACGGCCCCTCAGTTCAGGCCACACTTCATCCCATTCATTATGGCTGACTGTGTCTCATCGTTCAGGCTTTCTCTACCTCCTCCTTGGAGGAGTTTTCTCTGACACTCTGCCTGTTTTCTATTACTGCATTGGTCTTATTACCATCAGAACCGTCCTCTCAGTCTGTAATTGTAGCACTATTTGTTTACTTATACTCTGAATCCTCTCAGACTATAAATGCTCTGAGGGAAGAAATGATGTGAAGTATCTAGCATGTTATCTGGCACATAGCAGGCATAGTAAATAAATATTATTTGCCTGAATGAATTTTCCTTAAGTGTCAATAAAAAAATAACTGAGGAAAATACCAACCCCCTTAACAATAGTAAGACTTAACTTGTGCAGCAATCATAAGGGATTGTGGTAAATTCACAGGCACCTTGCCAGGCTTCCTCTCTTCCCTGTAGGGTCCTCGCCAGCCTACACACACAGCTGGGGTCCCCTTGCTTCCTGCTTCTGGATATGATGGATTTTCCCTTAGCCAGGACAAAAGGCTTAGGCTAAATTCTTCTGATTTCTGTCTTCTTATTCAGCATTGGTTTCTGAAGGTCACACCAATTTGTATGGACATTGTTGATCAACAAAGAATAGAACCTCCCATTTCCCGGAACGTTTTAAAGTCTCTCTTCAGGGCTGGATATTCTTATTTTTCAAGGCTTCATCTCCTCATTGTATCAAACATGTTAAAATGAATTAATATCCTGCATTTAATACAATACTCTTACAGTAAAATATATTAGAAGAGATTTTTATAAATTGCTCTTGAAATGTTTGGCTATGACTAACATTTCATTTCTGATTTGCTGCTGAAAGAAAGAAAGAGAGACATGCGATCTATCAATACAGACAGACAGTCTTATGAAGCAGGCATAGTGAATAAATAATTACACAAGTACTCATTAAATCAGTGCTTTTGGAGTTCCTGTTTTTGGATTTTGCTCCAGAAACAATTTTGAGAAAACAGTTAACTTTAATTCTTAAAAACCTATGGGTTTATTGTTTAGAGTTTCTAGATTTATTAATTAGACAATGTTACTGGAAGGCAGTGTACTGTCTCACTTAAGGAAATGAGCTGCGTTATGAGGTAACAAGTTTGCCGCTGCTAAAAGGATTTGAGTTGGCTTCATGGAATGTTACTCCCTCCTTGGATTTTGTGAACCACACGGGACATATCTGGAGTGTTTTAACAATCCTAGGCTGGAAAATGTCCCAAAATATCAATTCTCCGAGCTAAGGAAATATATGCATTTGGTTAATATGCTGAACTGTGTTGACAGTTTGACAGACTTGAGTTTGACAACTGAGTCTGTTGATTTTCCTGGCTCACACTGCGGATGTCCGCTTCAGGTGAGTGAGGGCCCTATTATATATAACAGGAATTGCAAATGACTTTGAGCATGCAAACACACACACACACACACACACACACACACACACACACACACACACACACACACACACACACACACACACACACACACACACACACGAAACTCTGCAGAAGACAAATTGAATTCCGTCCAAAAGTCTGATGTAATTTCATTCTCAGAATATATTCTATCAAAACTTTTAAGGCTTCCTTTCCTCCTCAGAATGAAACTGTTGGGGTAATGAAGTCCTTTGTGGTTAGTATTGTATCTATTGGGAGGGAATGAGTTTAAAGAAGTTTCTGCTGATTATAAGGGAAGTGTGTGCCAGGCATTGGGAAACCCTCTGTGGGTGGCTGAGTGGAGTTAGAGGCACTAGCTCTGTATTTTCTAGGGTTCTGTGATTGCAGGTAAAAGCCTGCTAAATAAAAAAAGGGACATGGTCCTCTGGAACTAGGAAAGGAGTAAATGAAAGCTGAGGAGGACTCTCCCCGTCTCTCATGCCTGCTTCTCGCTGAACTTCTCTTTTCTCTCCCTGCCTACGGGCTTTCCCTGTGACTCAGTGCAGATGGCAGGAGGTGCCTGCCCCATAGCTTTGAGGTTTACAGCTTCTCCGTTCCAGACACCAGACCACCCTGGGGTTGAAATCTCCATCCACAGCTCCAAAATTCTAAACAATGGACTGGAAACTACCCAGTTTGTCTCAGGCGTCCACCCTCAGCCCAGTCAGCCTTGTCCGTGGGGAGAGGATTTTCCATGTGAACTGATTGTAAGCAGCCCACCTTTATGAATGGGGTAGAAAGTTCCAGGGAAATGGGGTGTCTTTGGCTCACAGCGTAGAACTCCTTAAAAGATGCCCACTACTCTATCCTTTTGAAGTTGTTATAAAAATAGAGAGGCAGTTTACATTCTAAGAAAAAAATTCATTATAAACAAATCTTGTGCAGAAACACAGGTAACCAAAGCAAAAGATAATGGAAACTATCTTTATTTTGCCTGAACAGAAAATACAATTAAACTACTCCCTAAGTTAATAATAAACATAGTTTGTCTTTATCGAATGCCTAACATTTGCATGCCTTCAAGCATTCTCATGATTAAATACAAAATCAACCTGGCTTGTGTTTTGCCACAGATAAGAGTGTGAGGCAGGAATGACCCCTTGGGGAGACTTTCAGATGGAGGTGGCTGAACCACTGCCCCAAAGGATCACCTCTGATGCGTGGGACACGCTCAGAGCTTCCAAAGACAAAGGATGCAAACGCTCAAGTGCCTACCGAATGAAAATGGAGTGAAGTTGCCTCTTGGTCACTGGGAATTTGATGAGGGGAAGTAATCTCACTCAGCCTGTCCCAGTGTGCTAAACTCTGTAGCCAGTGTTAACTCTCCCCTCACCTTATTTGCTCCACCTAGCTTCTAATATTTCTAAAATACCTGGCTACTTCTTCACTTAAAATAGACCTTATCATTATCCTGGCAGAGTTACTGAAAAACTAGTTTTATAAATTATTCATTCTTCAGTGAAGAAACATTCATAAAGTACATTCATTTTTGGTTGCCCCTGGGAACAAGGATATGGAGAAGACACACTTCCTGCCCAGGAGAGACTCTACTGGCCCATTTTTTATTGAATTTGAACCAATTTTTATCATTATGATTACTACTTATTTCCTGCTAAGGAAAGAGTTTTGGAGAGAGCTACAGGCTAGGGCTTAGCCTGGTTGGAAGCTGCTTTGGTTTGGTCAGATTCATTTTTGGTAGAGGTGAGTAGTTCTTATCATTTAATTATGGCTCTCCTCATTTCTGCCCGTGTCTTAGAGTTGTGTGTGTGTGCACCTGCACACACATGCTTGCTTTGGGTTGACATTAGGGCGTGAAGTTTTGCTTTCTCCAAATACCTGAAATGTTTGTTTTACTTACTCTCACCAACCTGCTATTCTTGATGAGGGTTCCTCAGGTACAATTGGATAAAAAATAAATTGCAAAGGCTTCTGGGATATTTTGTGATGCTTACTTTATAAGATCAGGATAAAATGGAAGACTCCTATTTGATGGCCAGCTTGTGACTCATTTAGAAAGTAGAGGAAATTAGGCTGGACATCCCTCAGCCTTATGTCTCCCACCCTGTTAAACTCATCTACAGGTGCACACAGCCATCCTACCCTTCCTTCTCTCCCATGTGAAGAGAAGCCTCCCTGCTTGTGCTCTGGACGTATGTGCTCTTGGAGAACTTGGCTCTCCCTGAAGCCTCACCTGATGAAACACACAAATAAGACAATGTACACATCTGATAATATGCACAAGTCTCTTTCATCTTAAAAAAGAAAAAACAAAAAAGGTTCACCAGTCTCTTCTGCAGCTCAGCACTCTGCACCTACTGCAGCTACATCGTTTCCCTCCCCTCTTGGTTGCCGGCTCCCTTCCTGTTCAGGCCTCAATTCACTTTAATCCAGCTCTCATATCCTCATCACCTGACTGAAACTGCCCAAGCCAAAATCAGCAGTAACCTTGGAGTTGCCAAAAGAAACTTCTCCATCTGTAACCTTCTTGTCCTTGCTTCGGTCCTTAATACTTTTGACCACACCCACAATTTTAAACCTGACTCCTCCTGACCTTGGGGCACCACCCACTCTGAGTTCCTCCCTGCTGTTTTTCTCACAGTGACGTCCTGCTTGAGACTTCCTCGTCATCTGGCTTTCTCACTCCCCCATCATTCTACGTCTCCCTAATCTCTGTCTTCGTCCACTTTTCTGGTGCAGCAGACACATGTGTACAACTCTGGATATTTGGACTTCCCCACCTGGATACCCCATGAGTCTCAAATCAACATGACTGTCTGGTCTCATCCACCTACACGTCATTCTGCCCAGACGTGCTCTTCTTCCTGTGTTCCTTAGCGCAGTGAACGACACTAATCTGAATGTGGTTTCCCAGTCCAGAAACTTTAGAGTCACCCATGTTTTCTTCCTGCTCACCCCAAACATTCAAAGTCCTTGTGGCTTATTTAGCTAGCGCTTGTATCGTGCATGGATTATACAGACAACGCTAAGAAGTCTCATTTCACTGATTCCAGTCTTACCCTCATATCCATCCAACTGCACTGAAGCCAAGGTAATCTTTCTGAAACACAAACGTGGTGATACCAATTCCCTGCTTAAAATTCTTTGAAGGGTCTCAGTAGTGCAGGGTGAAGTCCACGCTCTTTAGCATTGAATGTGCAGTCTTAATCTTTTTGCTTATGTCTCTAGCTTCATTTCCTACCAGCTCTTCACTCTCAGATTCTCAGCTGTATGCTCTGTGGCTTGAGGAAAGCCAAATCTTTTTTTAAACTTATCTCCATCTTCTTAGTCCATAAGAGTTGCGTTTCCTCTTACAGATTTGCCAAAAGCAAAGTAGCAAATCTGATCCCCTGTAATGCATTCAGCCTATAATGTGCTTCAGCATGAAAATGCCTGTGCTTCTGATATCCTTGGTTACTTCAACTTCTCTATTCTTGCCCCCATTGCCCTGAAGGGGGTAATTCAGAGACTGGAGCATTGACAGTGATTAAACAGGTAGGTTCTAGGCCTGGAGCCTAGCAGCTCCAATCCACTCATTCTTTTGTCTGGTCCTGTTTTGTTGTTCTATGGAACTGGAAGACTGGTTCCTGGGGCACCTGGCAATTGGTCAGTCCAAGCTCATGGTGGTTATTCCTCATTAACTGGCACAAGTATATAGTAAGGTTTCAGGTCAACACTGTTTTGCATATGCCAACCCCCATGCGTAGAATTTTCTCCCAACTCCATGCTCTGTTTCTCCAATTCAGCACCTGGTGAAATTTCTGGCTTCCAGATGCAGCTCACATACCTCCCTCTGTGCCTCATTCCCTCACACCCCTGCTCTCAATGCCAGTTAATTACTTGCTCAGAGCTCACACAGTACTATGTACATCCCTCTAGCACTACATTTAACCCAATGTGTGCTGAAGACCACACTTGTATCTGTTTCTCTCTCTGCCCTTGAATGAAGTCTTCATCGTCAGTCTCTGAGTTTCAGTCATCACTGTTTTCAGTGTCTAGCATGGTGCCTAGCATGGAGTAGTTGCTCAGTAAATGTCTCTGAGATGAACAGCGTATACCTACTTGGAAGAAAATAATGGAACGTATTTATCCTATTGTCTAACTTCATTTACAAAGGCATTTCAAATAGAATCACAAGGCGTCAGAACAGACCTTTGAAATCACTAGGGAGTGGTGTTAACTGTTTCTCAATGAAAACCCTTAAGCAAATGTACGTGGATAAATGAAAGGAATATCTGGAAGATTCCACTGGAGCTGTTTTGGTTTCCCAGAGTTAGCCGATCCCTGTAAGCAATCCTAGATCTGATGAAGAGCCCTGAGCTCGACAGATTGGCTCCTTCTTGAATCCCCTCCTACTAGGCTGCCGTGGCTGTTTATGGAGAACCCCCAGGCCTGACTGACAAGTGTTTCCCCAGGTGACAGCAATGTGGGACATTGGTCAGTGGGTTTGCTCCCCTTTCATGCTCCTAGTTGATTGATTGATTGAAACTCTGGTTCTGTTGAAATCCCTCCCCCTGATGCAAGGTGGTCTTAGGCACCGTACTACCAACACTCCGCATGTCACAGGAGTCCCCTCCACTCCCGGGCCCCACTGTGACGATGTGATGGCTGACAACTCCAAGCAGAGCTGTTCCTGGCGCAGTGCTGCTACAAGGACACGCGCCTCTCCGTAGTCTGACAGTCCCTCCAGCACATCTGCCCTTTCGGGATTTTGCTTCTAGCTGTCAGCCTTGGGGTGGGCTCTCCTCCACTTGTTTCAGTAGATGTAGGCTGGACTCAGAGTTAGGGCTGCTGAGAATTCTTGTCTCTCTTCTTCCCCAGTGGTGCAGCTATTTCCTACTTTTTGTTGAAGACTAGATAACGTTTCTCCAGATTTTATATTCAAGGGTCCAACAAGGTGGGTTTGTGTCTAAGCATCAGAATCCAGAGCAGAGAGCTTTGCTTTCCCTTCTTCTCCCTCATTTCAGGCAGGGGCAGGCATTCCCGCGGAGCTCCCCGCCAGCCCCGCTCTCTCGCTCCCTCTCGGAACGCTCTTTCTTATTCTCTCTTCAGGTTCAACCAGTGAATCATCTCAGATTTTGTGCTGCCCTTTGAGACTCACAAAACATTTGAATTTTTCAAAGCAGCTTTTGACTTTTGCCTTCTGGGACCTCAAAAGCCTCCCAGCCCTGACCTAGTCCAGGCCTGACATGCTATTGTTACCTCATTTACACTGCTGTCTGGAACACAACGCAGACTGCCTTTATCCTGCAGAGAGTGTGCATATTTTGAGAAAATTACTCAGCATTTAAATGTCAAGATAATTGAGCCCACAATCCCACAGATAATTACATAAAGGACAGAAATGAGGCATCGCCACTGCCCGTGCTGCAAGGGACCTTTGGGGCCAGCCCACACCTTTCACAGGTGGAGAGAGGAGAGGAGGCATTGCTGGGTCACATGACTGCACACGGCAGCTCCCACTGACCTCTCCTGAAGTCATATCTAAGGCCAGTTAGCACTTACACATCTCACCCTCTTAAAACCCTCCATTTCTATTTGTTCTGTTTTCAAAATTATCTTACATCTCCCTTATGCTAAGATAAAAGAAAAAAGGAAATGGATGTTGAATCTTGAGGAAATATTGTGATGCTCTTTGGGTCCTGACAAGACAGACACCCTGATTCACCTTTTCCTGATGGGAGGTAGCAAAATACCACACAGTTGTTTAAAGCCCATCTTGGAAGTGGATCCTGGAGGTCAGCAGCCTTTGGGCACTGTCTCCTCTGAAAAGACCTCGCTGTGTTTCTAATGAGCTGGGGGACCTGACTCAAGCAGTGAGATGTTCTCCTGATTTGCCTTTTAGTGTAGCAGCAGCAGCAACTAGAGGTATTTAAAGGGTGAGGCACCAGCAAGGCGAGACCATGGTATTTACACACAGGCTGGGGGAATAGTCCAGCAGGAATGGAGAGAGCACTAGGATTAAGGTAGCTTGATTCTTCGGGGCTCTTTTACATCACAGAGGTCTTCTCCCAGCTAATTTCTTTTCAAATAACCAGTTGTCTTGATCCTGAGCAGTAAAACCGAAACAACACTCATATGATTTTATTGTCATGGCAGTCGATGTAAAGTAGATATGTGCTAGGTGCCAAGGTGCATGCTGGGCACAGTGGGAGGACAGCACTCCCATAGGCCCACATGAAGAATATCAGCAAAGCAGGGCACATGGAGTCAGTAGCATCTTGGCCTCAGAGACGCAAAGTGCTTTGGCCAGTCAGAGGGAGTGAGATGTGAGCCCGGTGATTAGCACAATCTTGGACTTGAGTAGGCTTTCTGTGTTCTGTGACTTTACAGCCCTGGATATGATGGTACTTCCTCCTGGGGAGCTTTTCATCTCTCCATTGTCAAAATGGTAAAGGCTCATAAAACTCTTAAAGCTCACATAAATAAGTCCTCTTGAAGACACAGTTTGGAGCTGATCTGCTTGGTGGTAACCTCTGAACTTCCTAATCATACCGTCCATCTCCCCATTAGGTCATCAGTGACCAAGCTGCAAATTCTATAGGTCACTTCTTGAGTCTCGCTATCAGCAGTATTTGACCTAGTGGATTACTTGCCTTCCAGGACACCAGAGTCTCCTCTGCTTCAGAGTCTCAGCAACCTGAGCTCCAAAAGTTGCAATCTCCCAGTGTTCAGTTCTTAGAACTCTTAGGTTTTAGAACGGATTAACACCAGGGGGCACATTCACAGAGGTATCTACGTGCTCGGTACTCCTGGCGTTGTGCAGCGCCCTGCTATTCTGTATCATGATAGCAATGTGGACAGTGCTGGTCTGCAAACTGTTACTAGTTCACAGTGAAATAAGAACAGAGATTGAGAGAACACACCTAGAAACATTTAGAGCAGTGTGACATTGTTACTGTTCAGCACATCCACATCTGTAGTTGTTGGACTCTTCTCATTGTTCATAGCCTGAGCAGGTACAGTTTGGGCATCTTTGAACTCATATGGTGAGTCACACTTGATGTGAGCTGGGTACCGGGCATATACAACAGGACCCTGTTGCTATGTGTGATAGTTTAAGTTTAATTAGTCAATTGAAAAGAATATAATGTTTGAATCCCTTCTTTTTGTTGAAAGATAATTTAAATCAACTATAACATTCTCAGATAAATTGTTGAAACTAACTACTGATGAAGGATTGAAGATGAATGTTGGAAATATGACTTCCTTTGTTTCATTTTGAATAAAAGTAAAAAATGAATATTCTGAGCCAGGAGAAATTGCTTTAAAATTTCTTCTTCCATTCTCATCAGCCTGCCTCTTCAACCATGAGTAATATTGAAACAAAACATGGCAACAGTTTAGGTGTACACTGCTCTCAATGAGTACTGTCGTCATCAATCCAACCTAGAGGAGGTATACTAACAGCAAGAAGCAAGCTCATTTATCACTTTAAAAAGTTATACATAGATATCTACAGTGTATGTTCAAAATGTATGTAGAGATTCTGAAAATGGGGAATCACTCTTTCATTAATAATGTTTTGTTTGATTAAAACTGCAAAAGGATAAAAAGGTACAAGTGCAATGCTCTTATTAATAGGTGATTAATAATAGGTATATCCATAATTTCAATGAACAATGTGTAGTTTTGGTCATCTTTTCTTTATTGTGTTTTATTCTGATTATATTACTGAAATGTAATCTTACATTTGCTGAATCGAATAATAAAAATGTGGGCTTGTATTTTGTATGTCTTTATTTTTATTCCATTTCTGTTTTCCAATAATTTACTTTTGTTTTCTTTTACAAAAGTATCAGTTTTGCAATAGATTGAAGAATATAAGAGATGAGATATGTACCTCAGAATTAATGCAGCCCCTGGAGATGGGCAAGTCCTTCTCTTTTCTATGTACACTCACTCCTGTGATGATATCATTAAGACTCATTCCTTAAATTCCACCCAAATGCCAACAACCTCTAAATGCATCTCTTCAGCACAGACGTCTCCCCTGAATTCAGCTTCACTTGTCCAGTTGCCCACTTGACATTTCCACCAGGATGAGTGACAAATCCAAAACCGAACCGATCTTCTCCCATCCCCACCCTAGATGCTCTATTTACAAACTTCATCATCTCAGTAAATAGAAATATCTTTCTACTAGCTCAGGCCAAACACGCAGAGTCATGCTTGACTCATCTCTTTTTCTCACACTCTACACCCATCTGTACTGAAATCATGTTGGTTCCATCTGTTAAATATGTCCAGAATTTAACCATTTCTTACTACCTCCATTTCTATCACTCAACCCTAGCCCTTACCCACCCTTGCTTGGATTACTGCAATAATCTCCTAAACAATCTTTCTTTTCACCCTTGCTATATAGTCTCTACTCAGCTCCTCTGCTGAATGAGCCTTTCAGAGCTAAGAACAGATTTTGCTACTCTTTTGTTCTAATCATTCCAGTGAAGCCCCATCTTAGTGTAAAAGTCACTTGTAATGACTAAAAAATATACATGATCTGTTCTCTTCCTTTGGTCACTCGGACCCAATCAAACCGACTTCCTTATTGTTCATCAGATGCACTGATCATGTTTCTGCCTCAGGGCCTTTGCACTCATTTTTTCCTCTTCCCGGAACACTTTTCTCCTACAGATCCCCTTAGCTTGCTCTCCCTTTAGATATTTTCTCCAATCTTACCAGCTCAGTGAGCCTTTTTTTTTTTGCTTTTTTTCCTGCGGTACGCGGGCCTCTCACTGTTGTGGCCTCTCCCGTTGCGGAGTACAGGCTCCGGACACGCAGGCTCAGTGGCCATGGCTCACGGGCCCAGCCGCTCGGCGGCATGTGGGATCTTCCCGGACCGGGGCATGAACCCGTGTCCCCTGCATCGGCAGGCGGACTCTCAACCACTGCGCCACCAGGGAAGCCCAGTGAGGCTTTTTCCCAGGCCTTATTTAAGTTTGTACTCCTCTGATTTCTCCTATTCCTCTTCCCAGTTTTTTTTCCTCCATAGAATGTAACACTTTTTAAGGCCCTGTATAATTTGTATTGTAAAGCTTTTCACTAGAATATAAACTCCACAACAGTAGGGAATTCATCTCTTATGTTCACTGTCAACTTCCTAGCACCTAGAGCAGAACTTGATACTTAATAGGTACTTACCCTCTTTATCATGAGATCTGTTATTTGACTGTGAGCCCCTGGTAAAGAGAGAAGATACCCTATAACATTTTTTATTATCTGGGCTTAACCTGGTACCTAGTAAAGAGCAGTGATCAATGCATATTTACTAATAACTGAATGAAAGGTTGTCTGGGGACATCGCAAATGGTGAAGGTGTACCACCAGACCTTGGTTTTTACTATCTTAGTATGAAGATGAGACAGCTGCAGAAGAAAAAGATTTACCTGGATGAGAGAGACAAATAACAACTTACATGTGGTTCTGGAAAAGAATACATTATTGAGGTTTGGGGTAGAGCAGGTGTGTTTTGAGTTCTGGCCCTTGGCAAGAGAGAGAGAGAAGAAAGGTTATCTACAGGTGAGGTGGGAACAGGCTTGAATGAAGTATATTTGGTGAGAGTTTAAGCAAATCGCCTGGCTGAACGTACTGGTCCAATTTTGAGGACTCACCCTGTCAGTCAGAAACCTCTATTCTCTCTTTACTTTTTCAAATAGTGACATCTAGAAGTAAAAGCTGTCACCTACTAGGGAGAAAAGCATATCTTCAAAGTATTTTCCTTGAGACAACTAAGTGTTTGACTGGAGTTTCAGGAAACAGAATTCAGCCATTGTGTACATGAAAGAGATATATTCTTCTAGCCATAAAAAAAAATTACTGCTTGTTATTTGAAGAACAAGCAGGAGGAAATGATGGCTATATTTCAGGTGGCAGTGATAGGAGAGGTTATGGAAGTTCATAGAGGCTGCTTCCCTTTTCCTAGATCATAAAGGAATGCTATGACCAGTGTAGTCATTCACACTTTAGTATGAATAAATTCATATCTTTTTATTTTTTTTTCTCAGGCAGATTGCACTGTGGACCCCCTCTCTGCTTATAGGATGAATAGATTTAGGTGTCAACAATCAAGTAAGATCAAGGATATTTCTATTCAGTAAGTAAATGTGCTTCCATATTCCCCTTCAGATTTCTAAATTCCTGGTCATATTGAATGGTCCACTTAAATCCAATGGATCAATAAACATGAAGGTTACTATCAGGAGAGGCCTCTAACATTTGGGTATTTGATTTGCACTCTTACTGAATAGCTTTAAACACCAAGTAGTAAGAATACCTCATGATAAAAAGCTTTTATAATTTTCTGGTGTGTTTTACAACTTGCTTTTGCTTAATGGGGCCATATGCAGGGTACATGATATTCTACAATATAAGCTGGGGACTGGGAAAATCAGGGTGGTGTGCTTCTTGGGATTCAGATGTGCAGATCTATTATTCATCCTGCCTGGCATTTATTATCCAGACAACTGTGAAAATACCAAAACATTGTTTATATTCATCACGATCTTATTTGATGTTCTTTTTGTTTCCATTAATGATTTATAAGAGGACATTTGCTTTATGGAAAACGTGAATCCAATAAGCTTTACCTTGTGAAAGGAAAAGAGTAAACTTACGGGCATATCACTTCTGCAGCCTCATTTTTCTTATCTGTTTAAGAGGTTTTAGCCAAAGGACCACACTTTCTGAGCCAAGAAATGAAGCATGGATTTTGATGCCTATCTTGGATGGTGAAACAATCTTGGCAACACACTGTAGGTTTTGAAATGTTGACTGTGAGGGACAAGTTGGTGGTTTATAAGTACAGAGAACATAGTGACACAGTATTTGAAATTAGGTCTGTTTTTGTGAGCCTAGGAGGGATAGTTATAACAAAGTTAAGGCCCCACTAGATATGACGATTTCTGATTTCTAAACAACACCCATAAACCTTCTAGAGATATGCGCAAGAGAAAGATGGGCGTATTGTAGGATCTGAATTTGTTTTCTTCAAACAGTAAATTTTCCTTTGTGGCCAGTTTATGTCTTTGAACTTTTTGTTTACTTTTCTGGCAGAAAGGGAAGGAGAGAGAGAGAGTGAAAGGAAGGAAGGAAGGAAGGAGAAAAATTGTGTTTATCTGCAATATGAAATGCTTACATATGGCAGATCATTTCTGGATCCTTTCACTTATCATAAGGGATAACACTTACAAGTGTATCATGTGCCAGAAGTTTTCAAATCATTTTACACATACGAATGATACATTTAATCATCACAACAATCTTATGGGATGGGTGTTATTCTTACCTGTGTTTTACAGATAAGAAAACTGAAGCATAATTTGCCCCAGCTCAAACTGCTAATAAGAGGCAGAGGCAGGACACAAATACAGACAGTCTGGTGCCAGAATCCATTGCCTATAACCATTATCCTCGGCTGTCTCTTACTGGAAAGAGCAAGGCTCCTTGAAAGGGTGTTTTTATTTTTTGCTATTAAAAATATTTTCATTTTAGGTAAGTTAGGTCCATAAGACTCTGTTTATGGAAATTATACTTATCCTTTTATTTCCCTCCCATACTTCAACATTTCTTCCCATTCATCAAGATTTTAAACCGGATATTTGAGAAAATCAATAAAATTAATACGCATGTAGAGTTGGATAAGGAAAAGAAGATAGAAGACACAATTTACCAAAATAACGAATCAGAGAGATGAAATCAGTATAGATGTTACAGATATTAAAAGGAATATTATTAAAGACAATATGTCTATATGTTGAAAGCTGAGATGAAATGGACAAATTCCTTCAAGAATACAAACTGCAAAAGCTCACACAAGAAAAAATAGGTAACCTGAATCCATTAGAGAAATTGAATTTTTAGTTAAAGACTTTCTCATAAAGGAAATTTTATGATGGTTTCACCAGTAAATTCTGCCAACTATATAAAGAAGTAATCATATAAAAGCTGCACAAATCATTCCAGAACATTGAAAAAGAAGAAATGCTTCCTAATTTATTCTATGAGGCAAACCAGGTAAAGATACTTCCGGAAATGTCCCAATGAAGACCAATATCTGTCATGAATATGTTTTCCAAACAAGAGTTTAGTAATTTCAGTGTTAAAAATGTTTAAAAGTATAATACATCATGATCAAGTGAGGTTTATCTCAAGAATTGCAGAGTTGATTTAACCTTCAAAAATCAAACAGTGTAATTTACCAGATTAATAAATGCAGGAAAATACTTGACCTAATCCAACATATATTCTGGGTAACAAATCTCAGTAAACTAAGAACATCAAGAAACTTCCTCAGCCTAATAAAGGGCATCTATGAAAAACCTGCAGTTGACATCATACTTAAGGGTGAAAGATCAAATACTTTACCCCCAAATTCAGGAGTAAGACAAGTCTGTCAACTTTTCATCATTTATGTTCAACATTACACTAGAGGCTCTAAGACAGTGCAATCAGGCAAGAAAAATGAATAAAAGGCCCTCTAGATTGAAAGAAAGAAGACAAACTGTCCAAACTCCATCATCATCTATGTGGAAAATCTTATTGAATTTACAAAAATGACTAGAAGATTGTTCAACTGAAATTTTAAAATGCAATTTACTATAGCACCAAACTGTGAAATAATTACAGGTACATCTGACAAAAGATATGAGAGATCTATGCATTTGAAAATACAAAATATTAAGAGGAAATAAAGACCTAAATTAAAGACCTAAATTCCTTTTTCAAAGGCCAGAATATTCAGTATTGTTAAGATATCAGTTATTTCCAAATTTATCTATAGATTCAAAATAACTGCAGCAAGAATCCTAGCAAGCTTTTTGTGGAAACTGACAAGGTGGCTGTAAAATTCATATTGAAATACAAAGACATCCTTGGAAATGTAAAACAGAATCTGAGAGTTAGCCCTACCTACCGGACTTCAAGTCATATTAAAGAAACAGTCACCGAGGAGATGGTGTGATGCTGGCATCAAGATAGGTAAGCTAATCAATGGGACAGAATCCAGAATCCAGCAAAGGTCTCATACATGTAAAGATCAATGATTCTGACAAAGCTGAAAAGACAATTCAGGGAGAATTGATCATCTTTTCAATAAATGGTACTGGATATCAAGATGAAAAACAAAAACAGAACTTCAATCCATTCCTCTCACCATATATTAAAACTAACTCAGAAATGGATCATGGGCCCATGGACCTAAATGTAAAATCTGAAACTATAAAACTGCTGAAAGAGAAATAGGAGAAAACATTTGTGAGCTTGGGTTAAGCTAAGATTTCTCCCACAAGTATGATCCATGAGAGAGAAGATTGACAAATTGAACTTCATTAAAACATCATCTTCTCCTCAAAGAAAATTATCAAAAGAATGAAAAGACAATACACAGTTTGAGAGAAAATCTATCTGAAAATTGTGCGTCTGATACAGGACTTGTTTTAGATAAAGCTCTTTCAGAACTCTGAGAAAACAAACAACCCAATTAAAAGTTGGCAAAAGATTTCAACAGACACTTTACTAAAGAAGAAATAAGAATAGAGAATAAGCACATGATAAAATATCTGACATTATTAGTCATTAGGGGGATATAAATTAAAAGCACAGGATACCACTACACTTCTAATAGAAGAACTACAAGTTAAGATAGACCGTACCAAGCGTAGATCAGGACGTGAAATAACAGGAGCTCTCATACACTGCTGGTGGGAATCTAAAATGGTACAGCTTCTTTGGTAAACATTCTGGCAGCTTATTTAAAGAAAAGTTATACATTTGCCTAACATATGATCCAGCCACTGCTATTTTCCATAATTACCCAAGACAATAATAAGTGTATGTCTATATAAAGACTTCTGCACAGATATTCATTGCAGCTCTATCTGTAAAAGGCAAAAACTGGAAATAACTCAAATGTCCATCAGCACGTGAATGTCTAAACAAATTGTGGCATATCCATACAATGAAATACTATTCAGAAATAAAAACGAATTAACCAGGGATTCATGAGACAACATGAATGTTGCAATCCATGCAAGATGTAAATATGCAAAGTGAAAGAATTCAGATAAAAAGACTGCATATTATTTGATTCCATTTATAGAAAACTTTAGAAAAATTCAAACTACTCCATCTGATAGAAATCAAGGAGGGACAGAGAAAGACAGGAGAGTGATTACAAAGGGTCTCAAGGAAACTTCGGGAGATGATGGATTTTGATGCTTATTATTTTGATTGTGATGATGGTTTCATGGATGTATATTTATGTCAGAATGTATCAAATTGAACACTTTAAGTATATACATTTTGTTGTTTATCAGTTATTCTTCAATGAAGGGGTAAATGAGAGATGAACGGAGCAGAGCTCCTTATAATAAATGCTGAGTGGTTCTATAAAATCAACTGCTTTTAACAATCCCCTCATTTGAACTTATGTTTGATATGGTGAAATTCTGATGCAAGCAAAATATTTACTCAGTCTGTGGGTTTGTTCTGGAAGCAGATTAACATGTATTTGGGGGACTAGTTGGCTTCTTGCTCGCCTGATTTAAATTCTGTGCTGCAGAGGTGAAGTCATTTGTATGCAGTCCGTGTTCTTCACCAGCAGACACAGACTCTGTAAGTCTAATAGTGAATCTGAGCAAGCATTCTGGTTGTGCTGTGAGCAATCTGAGTTTTGAATGACCTTGAGAATGAGCATCTCTAACCTGCAGAGAAAATTGCATCTTTTTCTTAAAATTTAAGTTAAAAAGGAATGATTCATTTTCATCATACATAAGAAATCGTATGTTGATAGTACCTTTCAAACATCATTTTAACAATACTCATTGATCCAGCGAATAAAAAATTCCCTTACTCCTGGGAAGGATGGGACAATTTTGAGAGTTGATGCCAATTTTTTTTAACATATGTTTAAATCCAGCCTGTGAGTTAAACAAGAGTGGCAAATTCTTACCATTTAATGTCTCTTTTTCATGGTACTTTTAAAGGTCTCAAAATTGGGTAACACTGGCATGTGTATATGTATATGCTTATGCATAATTTCTGAATTCTTCTAAATGTCCTATGGTGGGGTGGACTGGGCACTGAACTAAGAGTAACAATACTTTTTTTTTTTTTTTTTTGCGGTACGCGGGCCTCTCACTGTTGTGGCCTGTCCTGTTGCGGAGCACAGGCTCTGGATGCGCAGGCTCAGCGGCCATGGCTCATGGGCCCAGCCGCTCCGCAGCATGTGGGATCTTCCCGGACCGGGGCACGAACCCGTGTCCCCTGCATCGGCAGGCGGACTCTCAACCACTGCGCCACCAGGGAAGCCCACAGTACTTGGTTTTGATGTCCTAGCTTTGCTACTTCTTAGCTTTGAGTTTAGGCAAGTCATTTTACATAGTTTAGCTACAGATTATTTATGTGTAATATGAGAGACAAGCACATGAGTTGCCAGACTTGTCTATTTTGTGTGCCAAAAGTGCAAACTGTCCAGGGCCAGGCACATTAAAGTATTATTAGCAGCTGGACTGCAGAAGTCTTGGATTGCAAATTAAGCAGTATAAATGCAGTGTGGGGTAGAAGGTAGCAGTGGGCCTCCTGGAGCAAGACTGATGGATTCAGATCCCATCCAGCCCTCCCAGCTGTGTGACCTTGGACAATCAACTGTGTGTGTGAGCCGCCAATTCTTTATCTGTAAGATTTAAGGACAACCTACCTCAAAGCGTTGCTATGAGAATTAAATAAAGCCATTTATGATAATATTGAAGATTGCTCAATTAAAGTTAGCAATTGTTATTATGACAATCTATCATTCAAATAAAATTTTTATGATCAGAAAAAATGCATTTTTGAAAGGAATGATTAAATTCCAGTTGGATATAAACACTGCAGTCAGGACTGCCAAATGCTTGAACATTTAGAGGTAGATTGAGAAGCTTAAATGAATTCCTTTTATTTTTTAATTTTTTTATTACTTTAAAATTTTTGTTGAGGTATAGCTGCTTTACAATTTTGTGTTAGTTTCAAAGTGAATCAGCTGTACATATACATATATCCCCTCTGTTTTGGATTTCCTTCCCATTTAGGTCACCACAGAGCACTGAGCAGAGTTCCTGTGCTATACAGTAGTTCTCATTAGTTATCTATTTTACACATAGTATCAATAGTGTATATATGTCAATCCTCATCTCCCAATTCATCCCACCCACCCCTTCCCCCTTGGTATCCAGATGTTTGTTCTCTATGTCTGTGTCTCTATTTCTGCTTTGCAAATAAGATCATCTATAACATTTTTTCAGATTCCACATATATGCGTTAATGTACGATATTTGTTTTTCTCTTTCTGACTTACTTCACTCTGTGTGGCGGTCTCTAGGTCCATCCACGCCTCTACAAAAATAAGAATTTTTGTTCCCTCCTTATATAAAAAGGAATTCTATTTCTGAGGAAAGATTGACAGGCCATACACCAGTTTTAAAGAATAATTTCTAATATAATTGAGACAGTATGCACTTTAGTCAAATGAATGTTAATCCATCATTTCAGAGTAAATGTTATGTATCTAAGAATTGCATGGGTAGTTTTAGTGATGCCATGAAAGTTGGAGAAACGAGAAACAATAAATTCTTCAGTTAATGTCAGTCAATTTTCTCCAGTACTTTGCCTAGAAGATGTGGAATGTTCCAGTACTTTGCCCTAGAATATGTGAAATGTTTTCTCAAATGATAGATCATTACTAAAGATAGAAAACAACAGCTTTTGTAGAACCAACCCTAATACAGCCTGTCCTGCGTCTTTAAGTTTACAGAGTTAAGTGAAGCGATGTTACTTGGCTAGGAGTGCAGGAATGGTGAGAAAGAGGCACAGGAAAATCAGTAATTAAAATAGGGTGATACGAGTACATAATGGGGGCAGATGAGGGGACAGAGGTGGCCCAGAACAATGGGAATCTATTCTGTTTACAGGATTCAAAGAAAGTTTCAATGGGGAAGTAACTTTCAGGAGTGTGTCTCAAAGGGTGAGTGAATGTTTTCCAGGGGAACAATAAGGAAAAGGAAGAGGACACAGAGGACAGATCTGTTTGGGAGACTGGAAGCAGTAAAGATCAAAGTGGGGTGCAAGTGCAGAGCAGTGAGAATAAAGGCATAGCCTGAGGACCACACAGTGACGGGCCTTTTACGTAAAATGTAATGAGTGTTGCACTACTTAGGGCTAAACGGTGATGCCTGCAGGAATCTGTTTCACTAACCATTTTGGCATCCAGGAGTCCTTCCTGTGGTTGAGGTGTTGGTTACTTCAGGGAAGTGCTGTGGATGCAGAGAAAATCTTAATGCTAAACAGCTGGTAGAGTTTCTTTTGTAGTCCCAAATGTTTCCAGATGTGCGGAGACTTGTGTATCTGCTTGGGACAGAACTTTGTCAATAGTGCATAACTGTAACCAGGCACTGTATGGGCAGGGCAGTGATGGCTGCCCAGTGGAGGAAACTCCTGGATCCCAGCAGTCCTGTTTGCCAGGTCTCACAGATACAGAACTTCCTAAGAATGTCCTAGTCTTCAGCTGTGCCAGAGCACAAAAATGGCCACAGTGGACTGCCGTCTGCATTGTAGATGGGGTAAAGGAGGCATCACGGTCCCCTGAGTCTGACTGTCTCTTTGTGGATTTTCAGAGAACTGCTGCTGAGGAATTCCACCCGGGCAGTATTTGCCATCTCTGAAATGCAGAATAACACAAATCCAGAAGGAGGTGGCTCTGGACAGAGATCCCTATATATCAGAAAGTTCAACCAATCAGAATGGGTGAACACTCCGCTCATTTCTTCCTCTAGGGTACCTGGGCCATCCCTGAAATGCAAAGCCCTATAGGCAATGCCAAAACCTGACCCCATCCCACCTTCCTAGAGCCACCATGTAACTGAGGGGGAAGCTTCCCACTTAGGCAGTTCAACAACAACCAGAGATGACCGCTTTGCTGAGTGTCGAAAGAGGGCCAGAGGCTGTCCATCCTGACAGAGCTCAGTGGGGAGAGAGGAAGAGCTCTGAGATGTGTTGTGATCAGGGACAGTTTCTTGGAGGACTTGGCCATATCTGGACTTTGAAGCTCAGATAGTGATTGAATGGATTGATAAGAGAGTATTCAAGTAAGAGAAAGGATGTGAGTGGAGGCCCAGAGGCGCTGGCAGAGCCTCTGGTCCCCCCCGCCCCGCCCCGCATCTCTCCAGAGTCAGTTAGGTCCTCCTCCTGTCTGTCCCCTTCACTCTGCTCTTCTGGCTCAAATATTCTAGAGTTCTTTGCCTTCTGCTTGGCCGTTTGCCTCAGTGTTCTTATTCCAGCTATTCTCAACTTGGGGCAACTTCACCCCCAATCCCCACACTCCCATCAGTGGGTATTTTTGATTTTCACAACTGGGGGAAAGTGTTACTGGCATCTGGTGGGTTTTGGTCATCCTGCAATGCAAAGACTTGAAAATATATATATTTTTTTGCAAAAAATGCAAAGAATTATCCAGTCCAAAATATCAGTAGTATCAAGGTTGAGAAAACCTGGATTATTCTATTCAACCCTGTCCTCCCACTCTCACTGAAAAAGGATGCTTTTTCTTTCTTCAAACTCCAAAGTCACCTTCAGACGTAACTGTGACATTTATTCTGGGACCTGAGCACTAAGGCGCCATCTCTGTAAGGTCACATTTAGAGGTACTAGGGGTTCGCTCTTCAATATGTGAATTTGGGGGGGACACAATGCGACCTATCACAATGTGCTAATCATCTTGCCTACCTGTAAATTTCCATAGCATTTTCTCTGTACTTTAGAACTATCGTGGAGTCCATGTTATCTGCCTTCATACAGGAATTTGTATAGTGAGATAATTCTTCTGTGGTGCTGTGAGCTTCCTGAGGGGAGAGGCTGAGGCAAATAAACAGGCAGAGAGATTTTATGAAATTGAGCATAGAAAAAAAAATCTAAGTGCTTTGAAAACTTAAATTTTTGCAGTAATAAATGGTATTTTTGAATTCTAAAATTTGTATATTCATGTATGAAAAAAATCAATCATGTCACTTTGTTGGCAGGTCCTGCCAAGATCCTTGTATTTCTTCTTTCTTTGGAGAGAACAAAGCTGATACTTGAATTTGAGATAACTGAATTACCCACGTGGCCTGCATTTCACTTTTCCCTCTTTTATTTTATTTTACTTTATTATACTCCATTTTATGTTCATCTACTGACAGAGTAGCAATCAGCAGGAAGAAAATCTTTTTATGTAGATAAAAGTCTGACGATGAAACTTCTGGAGTGAGGACAAGAGGGAATGTAGAGGCATGAATAAACACCAGATGCCTTTTGAAATAATTTATCTAATCATTGTAAGATCTTACTGACAGTTTTTAGACATATAACTTTATAAAATTCATTAGTTTCTTGATATTTCTCTGAGGTGCTTTGATCTGTGAATTCATTTCATTTCAGCTCCTTGCCTCTGGCCTGGCTCACACAAGCTGCTTTGCAGCTACCAGAAACCACACACTCCCAGCACTGTGTTTTCAGTTTTTATACTCAGCCTGTACTTTGCATGTGACACTTAGTTGTTGCTGAACTGATGAGTGACAAATTAACTCATGATTCGATGGATTTTGTTTGTGATTTTCTAGACGAATAGAATTTGTGATTAATATAGATGATAACGATGCTTATATCCAGTCCCAGACTCCAACTTACTAACCGTTATCAACCTTTTCCACTCTGACTGTAGTCCAGGGGCTTTTTCCAAGTGTGCCTCTGGCCAACAGCTGCCTGATGCATGGTCCAGGCTAAGCTTCCTCTCAGGTGAAAATGGGTGAGGGGTAAGAAGATTGGGCAAGGGGAAGAGAATGGCTTTGTCCCACAGTCTAGCAGATTGGATTTGGTGAAACAGTAATGGAAAAGGGAAAGAATAAATTTGAAAGAAGATGGAAACATGAAGTGGCCATAACATCCAGAAAAGTTTTGTTCTGTTCCAGCAGGAGCAGGAGAAATACCATCAGTTAGTCATATCACTCTAATTACAAGCTTATTTATACCTCTGACCCTTGTTAGTCCAGCTCCTTTTGGTAGTCTGTGGTCAATGGCTAAAGAGGGTAAGGTAAAGGCAAATATTTTTACCAGGATCCTTCTGGAAACTTGCTTATCCTCTTCTTGCTACCGCTACACAAACATAGCAGAACCCAAACTTAATGAGAAAGTTTATATGTAAAATAGACCACATGGTTTAATGGAGAAGTATATGGGCAATGCAATCCAAAGATATGCCTTTTTTTGCTTTTATCTATTTAGGTGTAAATGAAATACCTCCTCTATTCTAGGTTCTACACTAGGTACTAAGGTGCCTTGTATATTTGTACCAAAATAACAAAAGACGAGATCTCTGCTATCAAGTAATTTTCAGTACACTAGGAGAAACAGAAAAATAAACATGTATTTACAGTGCAATATGATAATTGTCATAAGATTTCTATAAGCACACTGGCGAATGAGAACTCAAATCTGTTGAGGAGCATCAAACAAGGTATGAGGGAAGGGAAATGTCTGAGCTGAGACTTGAAGGTTATATAGACATTTTCCAGTAAACAAGCCTGGAGAAGGCATTTCAAGCTCAGGAATTCAGTGAGCTATAAGGAGTTAAGTTCACCTGAAATGTCATCTGTAAGGATAGGAGAAAAGGCTGGATATGAATCTGAACACCTAGGCAAAAGCCAGATTCTGAAGGGTCTTCTTTGCCAAGCCAGTAGTTTTTAGATTTTTACCTTGTGGAAGATGAAGTGTCATTGGTGAATAATACATAGGGAAATAGCATGATCATATTTGCATATTCAAATGATTACCATAACAGTGATGTAAGCATGAATTGGAAGATGTATTTTATTTTATTTTATTTTATTTTGCGGTACGTGGGCCTCTCACTGTTGTGGCCTCTCCCATTGCGGAACACAGGCTCCGGACGCGCAGGCCCAGCGGCCATGGCTCACAGGCCCAGCCGCTCCGCGGCATGTGGGATCTTCCCAGACCAGGGCACGAACCCGTGTCCCCTGCATCGGCAGGCAGACTCTCAACCACTGCGCCACCAGGGAAGCCCAGGAAGATGTATTTTAAAGACCCACTGATAGGCTAAAAAAAAATCACACAGTCATATTAATAGAATGCAGTAAAAGCTTTTGGCAAAATCCAATGTGCAGTAATGACAAAAACTCTCAGTAAACTAGGAATAGAGCAGAACTTCCTCAACTTGATAAAGAATATTTACAAAAAACCCACAACAAAAATCAAACTTAATGGTGAGAAACTTGAAGCTTTTCTACTGAGATCAAGTAAAACGCAAGGATATTCCCTCTCACCCCTCCTTTCCAACATCATACTGGAAGTTCTATCTAATACAGTAAGACAGGAAAGGAAATGAAAACTATAAAGATTGGAAGGAAGACATAAAATCATCTTTTTCACAGATGACATGATCATCTATGCACAACATTTGAAAGAATTAACAAAAAATAACTATTGGAACTAATAACCACTAATAGCAAGTTTGTAAGATAAAAGGTTAAAATACAAAATCAATCACTTTCTTATATACTGGCAATGAACAAGTGAATTTGACATTTAAAATACAATACCATGAACGTTAGTACACAAAAATCTGAAATACTTTGGTGTAAGTCTAGCTCAAATCTGTACAAGAGCTATATGAGGAAAACTACAAAACGCTAATGAACAAAATCAAAGAAAAACTAAATAAATGGAGAGACATTCCATGTTCATGGATAGCAAGACTCAATAATATCAATATGTCAGCTCTTCTTAGTATAATCTGTAGATGCAATACAATTCCAGAAAGTTATTTTGTGTGTGTCAATAAACTTATTCTAAATCTATAGAGAAAGGCAAAAGACCCAGAATAAACTACACAATACTGAAGGAGAAGAACAGAGTTGAAGGATTGACAGTGGCTGACTTCAAGACTTACTATAAAGCCACAGTAGTCAAGATAGCGTGGTATTGGCAAAGGAAATAGACAGATTAATGGAATGGAATAGAGAGCCCAGAAATATAGATCCACATATATATATATATAGTCAACAGATCTGTGGTAAAGGAGCAAAGGCAATACAATGGAGCAAAGATAGTGTTTTCAACAAATGATACTTGAACAACTGACGTCCACATGCCAAAAAAAAAGGGTCTATACACAGACCTTATATCCTTCACAAAAATTAACAAAAAACGTATCATAGACCTAAATGTAAAATGTAAAATTATAAAACTCCCAAAAAATAGCACAGGAGAAAACCTAGATGACCTTGGGCTTTGGCATGGCAGTGACATTTCAGATAAAACAACAAAGGTATGAACCACAGAAGAAATAATAATTAATCTGGACTTCATTAGAATAAAAAACTTCCGCTCTACAAATGACAATG
Organism: Globicephala melas; assembly: GCF_963455315.2. Lineage (NCBI taxonomy): Eukaryota > Metazoa > Chordata > Mammalia > Artiodactyla > Delphinidae > Globicephala > Globicephala melas. The sequence goes on from NC_083325.1 coordinate 77,740,507, forward strand.
TCAGAAGAATGAGGACAAGCCACAGACTGGGAGAAAATATATGCAAAAGATACATCTCAGAAAGGACTGTTGGGCTTCCCTGGTGTCGCAGTGGTTAAGAGTCCACGTGCCAATGCAGGGGACACAGGTTCGTGCCCTGGTCCGGGAAGATCCCACATGCCGAGGAGTGGCTGGACCCGTGAGCCATGGCCGCTGAGCCTGCGCGTCCGGAGCCTGTGCTCCGCAAGGGGAGAGGCCACAACAGCGAGAGGCCCGCGTACTGTAAAAAAAAAAAAAAAAAAGGACTGTTATCCACAATATACAAAGAATTTTTCAAAATCAATAATAAGAAAGTGAACAACCTGATTTAAAAAATGGGTCAAAGACCTTAACAGATACCGCATCAAAAAATATATATGGCAGGCAAATAGCATATGAAAGATGTTTCACATCATATGCCACTGGGGAAATGCAAGTTGAAGTAACAATGAAATATCACTACACAACTATTAGAATGGCCCAAATCCAGAACACCGACAACTCCAAATTCTGGCAAGAATATGGAGCAACCAGCATCCATTACCGGTTGGGTTGCAAAATGGTACAGCCGCTTTGGAAGACAGTTTAGCAGTTTCTTACAAAACTAAACATACTCTTACCAGTAATTGCACTCCTTGGTATTTACATAAAGGGATTGAAAACTTATGTACATACAAAAAACCTGCACATGGATGTTTATGGCAGCTTTATTCATAATTGGAAGCAACCAAGATTTACTTCAGTAGATGACTGGATAAATAAACTGTGGTACATCCAGACAATGGGATATTATTCAGTGCTGAAAAGAAATGAGCTATCAAGCCATGAATAGACATGAAGGAATTTTAAATGCATATTACTAAGTGAGAGAAGCCTATCTGAAAAGGCTACATACTTCATGATTACAACTACATGATATTCTGGAAAAGGCAATGCTTTGGAGGCAGTAAAAAGTGCCAGGAGTTGGGCAGAGGAGGGATAAATAAGCAAAGCATAGAAGGATTTTATGGCAGTGAAAGCACTTTGCATGGTACCATAACGATGGATATGTGTTGTTATACATTTGTCTAAGCCCATCGAATATGCAATACCAAGAGTGAACTGTAATATAACTATGGGCTATGGGTGATTATGATGTGTCATTGGGGGTTCATCAATTTTAACAAATACCCACAGTTTGATAATGTGGAATGCTGTTTGTGTTTGGGGAAGGGGGTATATGGGAAATCTCTGTACTTTCCTGTCAATTTTGCTGTGGACCTAAAATGTCTCTAAATATATAAAGTCTTAATGAAATCAATCAATCAAGTCTTATTTGTTTGAAAAGTCCATTAATAATTATTTGATGAATGACTAGAATGTCTAGTATGGTTAGTGAGCAAAGCTCTTGTCTGGTGATTCTAAGACTTAGCTTTACCTGGGAGGGAAAATAATAGTCATGCTTGGAGGGAATGTCCTCTATTCTGGTTAGACAACCTTGGCAATGACAGCCGTGGCCAAGTCTACTGGAAACTATTTAATTGATTCCCCCAACTGCTGTTCTTTCAAGTTTCCTGTGTGAAGAGATCAGAAGTATAATTCTCTGGGTATCATAGCTGACTCCTAAAGAAAGATTCCTTTCTACAGGAAACCAATTTAGCCACTAGCCTCTTCTGTCTTATCCTCCTATGGCTTTTTAGCTCTCTAATCACAGTCTGTTTTCCAACTAATTAGTGTTGGGACAATTCAGCCCTGAACCTCAGCTTGAAAATGTTAGTGTCATGGAGACAGAGCACTTAATCAAATGACTTGTGATTATTCAACAAAGAGATTTTCTCTGATTAAGACTGCCACCCTTTCTAAGGCACTCCGTCTTCTTTCTTAAAATCTTTGCTTGAGCAGGCTCTGCTGTGGCAGGGTAGCGACTGACACGGATGGTTTACTGAAGGGAACAGAGAGACATGGCAGTACCATGAGGAGAACTGCCTTCTCATTTGAAAGGATGTCTTTAAGCAGTTCCCTACTGGCTATTAACTTTAAAGAGTCAAGTCTCTTATCATCGGAATGGTTAGATGACTTATTCAGCTATATAGAATGGATTATCTCGTTCTCATAAATTCTTCAGTCTGTAAAGATTATGGCAGGCTTAATTGTATTGTTTGCTTTTATGTTTCCTTGATTTTGAAAATTTCCTATCAGAAGGAACAGGATTTTGATACATGGCATTGACAGTGAGTGAGCTTTTAACCTGATCTCTCCTAGACATTACATGGGAGGCAGTTTAGGAGCAGTGAACCAGGCTCTAGATCCTTGAGACAGGTTGACTTTAGTAAGAATTGAATTCTGCACTCACGGTGTGATTTCAAGCAAGGTACTGAGCCCATCTTTTTATTGAGGAAGCTAGTACGTACGCAGTATAGTTCTTATGATGATAATATGAAACAAGATACCTAAAATACTTCTTGAAACACCTGTTAAGATAGGAAGCATTACTTAGTAACAGCTAAATTGTAGTTTATTTTTTTATTTATTTTTTTTTTTTGCGGTACGCGGGCTTCTCACCGCTGTGGCCTCTCCCGCCGCGGAGCACAGGCTCCGGACGCGCGGGCCCAGCGGCCATGGCTCACGGGCCCAGCCGCTCCGCGGCACGTGGGATCCTCCCGGACCGGGGCACGAACCCGCGTCCCCCGCATCGGCAGGCAGACTCTCAACCACTGCGCCACCAGGGAAGCCCTAAATTGTAGTTTAAATGGAAACCAGAGATGCTTGTTTCTGACCTCCCATAACCTCGCTTAAATATTTCTTTTCTCACAAGATTCTTTCAGACTAGGTTTCATGGACCAGAGAAAATGACAACAATAAGTTCTCTTAAAAGAAAATAACTTACTAATATAGTGACTATTCCTTACAGGTTGTTCTGGGAGGTTTCCAGTGACCCTCAAAGTGGTTACTTTACTCACAGGTCAGATGAAGCTGTTTTCTTCCTCCCTGGGGACTCTGCAGGGATCTCACGCAGGGAATGGGGTGCCCTCCAGAGCTCAGATGCTGACAAGTGCCTGTCGAAACAGGTTATTTTTTTCCATCAGGCATTGCCAGCCCTCTACTTTATTTCCATTCATATGTGAAAATGAAACCTAGAATCGGCTCCTCTAAAGCAAGTTCAAGCACGTTACCAGCATTTGGTAAAATATTGATTATCTCTTCTCCCAAATGGCAGCACTCCCAGTCCAGCAGAGTGGGATGGAGGCAATGGAGAAGAATTCTATCTTTCCCTGTGTATCCGTGTGCTGAGGGCATTGAAATTAAAGGGCTGTTTTTAAGTTATCTAAGGTTATCATGGACAGATTGAGAAATGAAAGTAGCAAGATATGGTGATAAGATTGGGGGTATTGGAGCCAGGTAGATGTAATTTGCATTCCTGTTCTCATCCTTACTAGCTCAGTGACAGACCACGAATTGACTTACTCACAGTTCGAGTTTTATCATAAGCAAAATAGGGACACCAGCCCTGATTTGCAGTATTGATTGGAGGAAAAGCGATAATGTGCAGAAGTGTGCAGCAAAGAGCCTGACCCATTGTGCATGTTTTAAAGTAAACAGTAGCTATTATCCCTGTGGCATTACTGATTTAATAAGCAAGAAAAGGGCTCTGTCACCCCAGACATCATGCCCACTCTTACAGCACATTCTCAGTGCACCATCTGGACTTTAACAAGATCCCCAGGAGATTCATATGCCCATTGAAATTTGAGTTGTGTTGATAATGCCTCCATGATAAGGTTGTTGTGAGGATTAAGTGAAGTGATAGATGTAAAGCACTTAGAACCTGACATAAATACTAAGTGCTGAATAAGTATTAGATATTATTTGTTTTATTTTACGTCAAGATGTACCTCTAATGACAACTTTCCTCTCAGGCTTCCTGTGATCTTTCATTATCCTCTTCTTATTTAATTATGCTCCACAAAAGTCTTCATAGCTACTTTGGATAATATATTTTTTTGAACTCTTCTCTGTCAAACTCAGAGATCTTTAAGGACGCAGGAGTGTCTTGTATCTCCCTGTTCTCTGGGCCCAGGACGATGCAAGAAGAGACCTTCAATAAATATGAGCTGAACCAATGATACACGAACACATACACCAAACAACAGCAACAACAAACAGTGACAGTTCCAAGTGGGTGTTACGAAGAACAGTCACCAGAAAGACTCAAGGAATGCTAAGGTGCTTCGAGAAATGTCCTTAGTAAGGGTGACACTTAAGCTGTTCTTTGAACAACATAGATGTTCAAGAGTTTAAGAGAAAGAAACGGTGTAAATTCCGGGTGTGGGTAACGATGTGAGTGAAACTTAAAAATGGGTTGCAAGGGCTTCCCTGGTGGCGCAGTGGTTGAGAGTCCGCCTGCCGATGCGGGGGACACAGGTTCGTGCCCCGGTCCGGGAAGATCCCACATGCCACGGAGCGGCTGGGCCTGTGAGCCATGGCCGCTGGGCCTGCGCGTCCGGAGCCTGTGCTCCGCAACAGGAGAGGCCACAACAGTGAGAGGCCCGTGTACCAAAAAAAAAAAAAAAAAAAGGTTGCAAGTAACAGGCTCACAGGAGCAAGAATCGATATGTGTTTCTGGAACAGAGAGTTCTTTGCAAGTTGTGAATTCACATAATGAAGAGCCTCAGCTAAAAAGTTTGAAAATAGAGGACCTTTGAAAGTTGTTGAGCTGGAAAGTAACATGCTTAACACGTCTTTTAAAAGAGAAATAAAAAGAGTATTAATTGCATCTGCTTCTTAAGTATCTCTAGAGAGAGGGATTTATGCCCACTCAGGCTCACGTAAATATTCTGTAAGAGGATGCATGTGGGAGGGATAGGGTAGCAATGACAGAGCTGTGTATACCAGCAAAGCAAGGATTCATTTCACTGCTGATAGGCTAGCGTTTGTTTTTTTGCCAAACCTTCAAGGGAAACAAACAACTATAAGGTCCATGTGGTCACTTAGGAATTGTTTCAAAGTTTTTAATTTTTAAAATGTTTACTTGTCACAGGTGTTATTGTTGTCTTCTGATTTGCTCATACTCTGAAAGCTTCTAATTTCCTCTACAAAGTTAGAGTGAAGTATGACTGAGCAATTCAAGGACCATTTTAGGTCCTGAATTTCGGGTGCTACAAAACTACTGCATGAATAGTGAAAAAATGTGTTGGGCTGATGTAGGTGGTGTGTGGTCAGCTGGTCTTACTGGCTTGTTTGGTGACTGTCTTGCAGGTTTATTTCAGTTTGGTGCTTCAGTAAATTTTCTAGTTTCTCCGGGCCATTGGTCAGAAGAGACCATGCCAAGGAGGTTGTAGATATGCTAAGGGTATTTTATGTGGATTTTTCAGGATGAAGTTAAGGCTTTACAATGTTTCCACTGGAGTTGAATTTACTCAGAAAGAAATTGTAAGAACAGTTGATTTGTCCTTAATATTCTGTGTTTCCTTTGTGCTGCAGATGAAACAGGGAAGAGTCAAAGAGGATCAGAAATAAATCATATCTCTTTTGATTTATTTACCTAAACTGCGTATGTCTTTATCCTGTTGACTGATTCTCTTCCGGATTATATTCCTTGTAAGCAGATATATGACCTTTTTTTCCCCCTTATTGTCCAAAAGTTGTGCAGACTAGAGCTGAATACACAGAAGGAGTTCAATAAAAACTTACTGAATAGTTGAAGTTCAAGCATGTTGTCAGTAAGCATCCATTTTCTGGAGATACTGATAGTGTCCCTGGTGTTTCATGTCAGCAACTGAAACAGCTGAGGAGCCTGTATTCCATCTTGGGCTTCGAGTCTTTGAGGCCATAAACTCCCCTCCCAGAGACCATGTGCACTGTGCCCATGGAGAGGCAGTCTATAATGACAAGGTTCTTGGGAGGAAACACAGTGACTGAATCAAGAGTGATGTGTAGACGAGCCTTGCCAGAGAGTGAGGGGCTGGGGAGCACTGGGGTAGAGAATGGTAACACAGTATTTTTATCGATAATGTAATTGAATATATTGTAAACAAGAGCTGATATCTACGGTGTATGCGTTGCATGCCAGCCACTGTGTGATAGTTCACAGGCATTATCTCACTTATTATTCACAAAAACTTTGGTAAGTAGGTGTTAATATCTTTCTCAGTTTAAGGTAGGAAGACACTAATGTCTTGAGAGATTATGCAACTCATCTGTATTCAAGGAGCTTAATAAAAATGAATTCTTGTTTTAATTTGGATGATTTCTAATGAATTTGCACATGTATTCCCATGTATTTATTGGAATTTTTCCTGATGAATGACTTCTACGATGCTTCCAGATCTAATATTTTATAATTTATGAAACATTTGCCCGTAGGCTTTTCTGGATATTGATTTTTGAGGATGATAGTTCATTTAATGGCAAGTCAAAATTTAATTTCAAAGTTAAATTGTTTTATCCACTACAGTTAAAGGCCCTTAAAGAGATAAGCCTTTGTCGGAGGCAGATCACATGTGTACCTAACTTTTTGATGAAGATATATATATCTGTACCTATAGATACAGATATATAGGTATAGATGGGATTCCAGAGAGAAGGGCTGATTGGGAATAGAAGGAGGAATTTGTGTCAATGGGGAGAAGTAAGGGTTTTAAGACCAGAAAGCAACATTCACTCCATTGTCCTATCCTTTCAGTCCACATCCATGGACAGTCTATATAGAGGGTGAGAGAGCATGTGAGGAGGGAGCCTTTGGCATGGACTGTGAACTATGTAACTGAGAAAAGAAAGTACAGAAGTGACTGTCAAGAGAAATTTCTGGATCTATTCTGCTTTGGACAATCTTAAGAGCTTCAGATAAACACCTTAAATTCCCTGCACTGTAGGTTTTGTCCTAGCAACATGCCCTAAAACTATGAGTTATGACTGGCTTTGGTTTAAAAGGAATATTATAATCAGCCCTCAAGGTGGAATAGAGAGGCAGTGCGTGGTCTAATGCTGCTATTTGTAGATCTTTACTGAGTTCCCATAGGATTTTTAATCTATAATTTACATAGGTGGAACAGTGTCAGTTTATTAAGCTTATTTAAAAAGCAAGTGACAATGACATCCATATGTTTCAACTGAAACATTTAATGTCACTGAAGGTCAGCTAGATGTCACCAAAACAGAATAGGAAATAGAGAATAGAAAACTTTTCCTTCTTCTGAAAAGGGTTTGATGCCAGGATAATCTAGTTTGTTTTTCTAAACATGGCAGATTAAAAAGACCAGAGAATCTGTTAGAAACAGATGTTCTTGGAAACAATGACAGCTGAAGGCTTGTTTCCTTGAGGGAAGCAAAATGCTGAAGAAAATAATTAGTTCAAAAATCACATATGGAAATAACCTACAAGAATCATATTTGGAAATAATCTAATGAAAGACGTACAGAAGCTCTATATTATTGCTATTCAAAGTGTGGTTCATGGAGCAGAGCCAGTCCATGATTTCCTTTCTTACTTCTTAGCAATGAGATAAGTACAGAAACTGAGAGTAAGTGTTTAGAAACGTTTATGGTGACTTTACATTACTGCAACTTGCAAGCCTGTGATCCATGGATTTGATTCATTGAAAAGTGTGTAAACCAGTTTGCTTACTGCTGAACTTAATTGGTAAGCCACATCTGGTGCAAACTATGACCTAGTCATGCATAGTAGTCATGCATATCTTGATCTGCAATCCTTAGAAAACAAAACTGGTTCTGCATCACAGATACAAAATCTACAAAACTTTACTGAACAAATTAAGAGGACATAAATAAGAGCAGGGATAAGCTATGTTCATGGATTGAATGACTCAGTATTTTGAAGATATCAGTTTCCCTCAGATTAGTGTATAAAGTTAATTAAATTCCAAGTGTTTAGAAAAAAATTCTTGACAGATTTTTTGTGGAAGTGGGGAGGGAGAGAAAATGACAAGCTAAATGTTATTGATACTGGCTAAAAATAACGAAAGCAGTAAAAAGAAAGAAAGAAAAAAGAAAGCTGGAAGACTTAAACTACCAGTACCTAGCATGAAGATATAGTAATTAATATAGTGTGATACTTAGACAAAAAGACAATCTAACAATGGAACAGAATTAATAGTCCAGAAACAGATCCCATAAATTTGTGGTCACCTAAAGGTGATGCTGTGCTGCAGTGGGAAAAGGGTAATCTTTTCAATAAATAGTGCTGAATTAATTGCTTTCAAAGAAAAAAAAATAAAATTACCTTGACCCTTACTTCAAACCACACAAAAAATTAGTCCTAGATTAATTGTAGTTCTAAATGTAAAAGTTAAAACAGATGAAAACATAGGTGAACATCTTTATAAACTTGAGGTGAACAGATATTTCTTAAACAGGACTCAGAAAGTATTAACCAAAAAAGAAAAACTTAATAGAGTTATCTATTAAAATTAATATAGATAGCTTTTGTTCTTCAAAAGACACCGTTAAGAGAGTGTAAAAGCAACTCGCAGTATGGGAGAAAACAGTCACAATACATATATTCAACAGAGGACTCATTCCCAGGATACACTTCTTAGAAGTCCTAGAAATCAATAAGAAAGTGACTGACAGTCTAATTGAAAAATGGGCAAATGATTAAAATGAATACTCCACAAAGGAGGATATCTAAATGGCCAATAAACTAATGAAAAAGTGCTTAACTTCATTAGTTATCATGAAAATGCAAATCAAAGGTGTAAAATGGCAAGTGTTGGCAAACACTTGAGTAACTGGAACTTTCATGTAATTGCCAGTGAAGAGTGTGATGCTAACAGAACTGTGTGGCGGTGTCTGTATATCTAAACATATGCATACCCCACGAACAAAGAATTTGTGTATATTCTACCAAAAGACATCTACTAGAATGCTCATGGCAGCACTCAGTCCCACACTGGAAAAAACCCAATGCCCATCGAGACTAGGATAGAAAATTAAATGATGGTATACTTCCACAGGGGAATATCATACAACAGTGAGGATTGATCATTTACAATTACACCTAATCGTACAGAGGAATCTCACAAATACAGTTTTGAATGAAATGAGCCATACACAAATGAGCACCTATTGAATTATTTCATTTATTTCAACAAAAATAGGTAATATTAATCTATGCTATTCAAAGTCCAAATAGTGGTTACTTTTGGGAGAACGTAATGACATAAAAGGAGTACCCGGGAAACTTTTAAAGTGTTGGTAACTATGTGTCTCTATCTGGTTACACGATTTCAGTTTGAGAACATTCACTGATATGTGCTCTCTTGTCTCTGTATGTTTTATAAGTCAGTCAATCGATGGATGATTTCTAAATAAACACACAGAGAAACAGAGAGAGAGAGAGAGAGACAGAGAGAGAAAGAGATTGAATTTTCAAATGAAGAGCTAGTCTTAGCTTGGAGGAAAAAGTCGAGAAGGTAATAAGTAAAGTCAGATTTCCAACTCTGAGGTTTCCCTGAAGTTGTGCCAGCACTCTGAGTTCACGGAACAGTTATATGGGTCATGCCCCCTTTAAAAAGAGAGATTAGAAATGATAGATTCTCCAGTGTACAAACTGTATTTTCAAATATAGATCTGGTATGTATACCTAGCAATACAGAAGAAAAAGCAGCAGGGACTTTCAAATATATGAAACATAAAATGGTTCAGCAACTCTAGAATTCCCAGCTTGAATCTTTTTCATCCAAGAAAGTATACTGTGTCTCAGGCCAAGGAAACACTCAGGTTACCATTGTTGCTGGTTTATTGTAAGCCGGAGGGTGGCGGGGTCTCACAGGATCATTGACAGCCCAAATCGAGGTGCCACATGTGAAGCAAAATGCTCTAAAACGTGAGTTACTTTTGACCTTGGTTCGAAACGAATGTAATCCTTAGCTTTCCAGCTGAAGCAAATGGGACGTACAGAAAAATGCCGTTAAATAAAAGTCATAAACATGTTAATTTAGTTTGGGATAGGTACCAGGATTATACTTCATCACGTCTAAAAACTTTGAGAGCCCTGCATAGAAAAATCCGTATATCGGCCAGGCCGATGGACACAGTCCTGTGGCTTCATAAATCGCGGATGATGAGAAGGTGCTTGCTCAGGGTTAGAAGGAGGGTGGAAAGGGTCTATTGGGAGGTTTCTGCTTCCACTTGATGCCCTCTGGAGTACTTCTCTAGGTCGATCAGATTTAAGGCACTCCTGTTAGATAGTCCACTTTTCCTGGGATGAGACCACGTGTCAGCTGCACACTAAACTATTTTTAATGGATATGCGTACGGCCTTTTACAGTCATTTTGCATTCCCCAATTCAGCTATTTGTTCATTATTTTGGTCATTTACTATCAATGATTGATGTTTACTAATTACAATGTATTAGGACCTTATGGAGATCCAGAGATGTCTAGGAAATAGCCCTTGCCTTCAAGAATGAATACTTACAGAATTTTCATAACTATAAAAAAGCAATATAAGGTAAAATGCAGTAAGAGAAATTAAAACTGGTAAAGGAGACAAAAGAAAGCTTCCTTTCAGAGAGGTTCAGCAAGGATTTGCAGAAGTCATGGTCTTTGAACCGAGCCATAAAAAGGAAAGACTTTTGGACAATGTAGTTGAAAGGAAGTAGGTCCTAATTAGAGGAAACAGGATGAGAAAATGTGTGAGGTTGCGAAACTGGGGGTATATGTTGGGAGCAGCAAATCATCAAGTTTGCCTGGAGCGCAGGCTGTGACCAAGGGAGTAATGAAAAGGAAAGGAAGGAGAATGTGGGAGTGGAGTGTATAGATTCCAAAAAGAAGACTAGAATTGAGACTGCAGGGCTGGGAAAACACTGAAGACTTTGGACTGAGGAGAGAGGGAGGCTGGTTAGAATGTAAGTTACTAAAGGCAGGATCTGCTATAATCCTAAAATGTACCAGAGTAGACTCATTGTAGGCATTCAATGAATATTGGTAGAAAATTATATTGAATGTTTTAAAAGTATGCCATAAAGGATATTCATGACACTTCCATTTATTTAAACTGTTTATTTACTTTCTGAATAGGTAATGCCTTCCAGTGATAGGATATCCAGATGTTTTCAGATGGACATACATTAAAGATAAATTTCCTCTTTCCTACCCCTGTACTCCTGTCTCTTTACCATTTAGTTCCCCTCCAAGAGGCAGTAATTGATATCAATTTCTGATAGATACATCAAGAGACAGTCTGTGTGTGTTTCCGTATCTGTCTGTATTTTTTATTCACATAGTTTTATTTACTTTTATTTACAGTTTCTATTTATTATATAAATGGAGAAATTCTACACACAAGGCTCTGCAAGATGATTTTATATTTATATATCTGATTTTTTTCTCATCAAGTACACACAGAACTGCCTCATTCTTTTAAATCTACTGCCTATTATTACTTTGGAAAAAGGCAATATAATTTATTTAAACAACATTAAAGATAGATATTTTCAGTATTTTCCTAGTTAAACAACATAGCTAGCATAACAAGATACATCTATTATAGTGTTCTTCTTTATAAAGTATTATTACGAAACTTTTAAACATAAGAAAAAGTGTAAAGAATAATTCAGCAAGAATCTTTGTGCCCACCATCAGCCAAAGAAATATAATATTAACAATATAGTTTAACCCTGTGTATGCCCTCTCCAATTGCCCTCTCCCTCCCTTAGATGAGCATCAGTATGATTATTACTAGGGCGGAGTAATTCCACATGTATTTCAGAGCCATTTGTACTTTTCCTTTTCAATGAGCTTTCAGTTCATTTGCCAATTTTAGTATTGTCAGTCTTTTTATTCATTTATAGGAACTCTTTATATATTGGTGAAATGAGTTCTTTGTGTGGAAAGACAGAAGAGAATATTTGTGGGCATCTCTAGCAGCTCTCTCATGGTTACCTGGTGACGAGTTAGTGGCTCCTCCTCTCCCTAGCAGCACCTGAGCCAAGCATACATCCTTCCATTTCTCAAGAGAATAGGACCCAGGCAACTTGCTGACCCTCTGCCAACGGGTCTCCAAAAGATGCATATAGTGCTTATCCTGAGCATTTTGCACAAAAACCTGTGATGGGGGTTGCACTTATTTTCTTTTGCAGTTTATCATTTGTCCTTTGACTTTGTCTTTTGCCTCGAAAATTGTTCTGGTTTTCTTGTAGCTCATTTGATTTCAAAAATGAATTTTTTAAATGTACATGTTTATATTGGCAAGTTTTTTTTCTGAACTTAAAAAACTTCCTGTCTTTTGCCATACAAAATGCTTGATTATTATCTCATGTTGATGCCTCTGAATGCATAGGTTAATCCACTAACTTCCTTATACAATTTAGTATCTAGTAATAGTCAATGGAGACATGTAATTCTTTTATTACTCTAGTGCGGATTCATAAATTCTGTCTTTCTAATGGGAAGAAGTATCATGTGCTATACCTGTTGGGAAACATAAGAAAAGGATAATTTTTAGGTTAATAATTTATATGATATAACACTCTCTTTAACTTTTCTTACCTTTGTATTTAAACGTAAAACATAACAAAAATGTTATGCGTGTGTATCATCCATTACCAGCAATTACCAATTCATGGCCACTGTTGTCCCATCTTTACTCCAGCCTACCCTACCAGCAATTTCTTCATTACTGAGTCAATTATCAGTCTTTTATGTTATGGTTTCTCAGACTTGTATTATGCTTAAAAAGGCTTTTCCTACACCAAAGTTATTAAAAATAATTATCCATATTTCTTTTATACTTTTATAGTTTTATTTTTTTAATTTAATTAATAGTCCAAATTACTTGTGGGATTAGTTTGGTCTATGAATGTGCAGAAATGTATTTTACTTATTTTTTTCTATGTATTAAGTAACCCATATTTTCATCAGTTATTTGAAATGTTATATTGAACCTATAGTAAATTCCCATTTGTAATTGGAATTTTGAGATAGACATTCTGGTACAGTCCATTGACCTAGCTAAATATGCAATTTTAATTGACCATATTTTGTTTATGTTTTTTCATCAATATTCCTAACTGATATTTTCTTTAGTTTTCTTTTTTTATTCTCTTTGTCAGAAGTTTTGTTATCAATGTTAAGTTTATAAAATGAATTTGGAATTTTTTCTTCTTTTTTTAATGCTCTGGAAGAGTTTAAATCGTATTGGAGATACAATTGACCCTTAAACAACTGTAGGGGCACCACCTCAACACACAGTCAAAAATCTGTGTATAATTTGTAGTCAGCCCTCCGTATCTGTGGTTCCTCCACGTCCAGTGTTCCTTACTCGGGCGTTCAACCACCCATGGATTGTGTAGTACTGTAGTATTTACTTTTGAAAAAATCCCCATATAAGTGGATCTGCACAGTTCAAACCTGTTTTGTTCAAGGGTCAACTGTATTTACTTTTTTTTAAGTAAATTTTCTTGTGAAATCAGTCGAATCTAATATTTTTTTAGGGATACCTTTGATAACTTTCTCTATTTCTTATGATAAAGGATTGGTTTAAATTTATTATATCATTTGAAGCCAGTTTTCATAACTTATATTTCATTGAAAAGTTTCCATTTTCTTTAGATTTTTATTTTTTTTTCCCCCTTTGGTCCAGTCTAGGTAGGAGAAACAGGAACTCAGATACTCTGCCCTGACAACTCTAGCCACATTGGTCTTCCCAAAGTGTCAGCTCCCTTTCTCAACTCAGGAAGCCCACAGAGTTTTGCCTGGGTGTCCCGTGCCTGCTCTGTGGTCTGGAAACCCTCTCAGGGCAGCAGTCATAGGACTATTATTGTTTATTTTCTGTCTTCCATTGATCACCAGTCTTCACTGTCTGATGTCCAGTGTCTTCAGTCTGCACATTTCAATCTTTTAGTTCTGAAAACGTATTTTGATTTATATCTTTGGCTTTTTTGCCTCACTATTTATTTCTCTTCTTTGGGTATATTAATATTTTTGGAGGCTATTAATAAGCATAGTTGGAATGTCCCTTTCCTTTTAATACATTTATTATTTCTTTCTCTTTTAACAAATTCCATGTCGCTTGTGATCATCATTCCCGTTCTCATGCCCCTTGTAGTATATTCGGCCTTGTTTCCTCCATTTGGGGTTGCCTCCAGTTGCTTACATGATCATTTTCCCTGGGCTCTGTCAGCTTGTGATTTGTCTCCTTCTGATGTCACATCATACCTCCCTCTGCTGTGTCCATATACCTCTGATGTGTTTTCATCTTGTGGATACGATTGCTTCATTATTTAAAATCCATGTTGGATATATTGGTTACAATTTTCACCAGCTATGTAACAAGCATATTTTCTGGTGAGTGTTCTTCATCTCCTACTTTTTTTCTTATTCTCTTTTTCCTTTTCTCCTACCTTATAATTACATAGAGTATATTACTTTATTTTTATTTTTACTACTCCTTATTGACCAAAGATATTTTTTCAGGCTAACTAATACCAGGAACGCATGGGGGAGGAGGAAGCAGAGCCCTGTTCAGGTGAGTAAGACTTCTTTTTATGACGACTGCCTTTATATCTCACTGTTCTTTAAGCAACCAAGACTGGCACTGCAGGGCCATTCACAATGATGTCTGTCTCCTCCAGTCTTCCTCAACATCACACTACATCCTGGACTAGAGCTTTTTTTCCCTCTATGGCGTTAGAAAAAAACAAACACAAAATTTAGAAACAAAATATATATTAAAAAAATCTTAATTCTTTTTTTTTAACATCTTTATTGGAGTATAATTGCTTTACAATGTTGTGTTAGTTTCTGCTTTATAACAAAGTGAATCAGCTATACATATGCATATAGCCCCATATCTCCTCCCTCTTTAATTCTTTTTAAAGAACACTTTTCTTGGTGTTTCATGAAAATAGATCTTTTTGGTGATTGTTTCTAAAGCTGTTTATCTTCTGAAGCATAGTGTGTAATGACTTAGACCTGTACTGGGGAACTGGTGACTGGAATCACTGTTGGATTTGGTATAGGACATCATCAGTCTGGAAGCCAATGTTAGTCCCACTTCTGCATCTAATTAGTTGTTACAGCTTAAGCAAATCTCAGTCTTTAATAAAAATTGCCTTCTCACAGGCACTATCCCAGCTGCTGGGCATCGGAATGTTGCCCTCTCTTATATCCCCTGGAGAAATGGGAAAATCAATATGCATGTGCTTGAAGTGTTAAGTGGAAATCTGTTGTTTCTGCCTTCCACCTCCTAAGTAGTCAGGCCAGAGCTTGCCTCTCAGTGTCCTGCTATTGTCTCATTCTCCGCTCAATTTTCAGATGACACTCTGGCCGCAGAGGCTGCCCGATTGGAGACATCTTCCACAGATAGGTGAAATGTCAGGCTGGCACTATTATAGACAGGAAAGATCACAGTTGCTTTGATATGTTTTGCTGCCCTGAGAAATTAAATTTATTATCAAAAATAGTTTTGTTTCTTGAAAAATATTCTACATTTCCATCTTATTTGAGGACTCAGGGATTCCTGACCACACAGCATGGCAACTCAGAAAGTTCCCTCCCACCTGCCTTCCTGCCCACCTACTTCTGTTTCTTCCCTTTCCTTACGCACGCTGTTGTGTTCAAATATTTGGAATTGATATATACATGAGGATTCTAAGCACCACAATTTAAAATGTACCCAGCTTCAGTGAGAGTCATCTTTGATTAGAAAGAACATATAGTTGACAGATATTCAGAGTCATCTCAGTGCTGTGGTTCATGAAGCCAGCGCCTGTAAGGAACACTCAGTTGTGACTAGTAAAAACGTTATGTGTGTCTCTAAGCTTTAATATCTTAGACCAGATGTTTAAATGATCCTCTCAGTAAGTGAACTGGGTAGAGCTGCACGAAAGGCAGGAGTGGAAACATGAATAGGATCTTTCACACTTGACTGTACCCAGCATACAGAGACATAATAAATAAAATAAGGCAGAAGCATAGGAAAAAACCTCTTAATTGCCTTCCTCTGCTTTCCTTTCCTTCCTCCTGTCTCTTCCCCAATGTCTGTACTCAGCTGCGTCTCCAGCGATGACCCCATCCTCACCCATTCTTTTCCTTTTCACGGTTTTTCATAGTTATCATTAAAACGGCTTTGTGACCAACTAGAGGGGTGGGATAGGGAGAGTGGGAGGGAGACGCAAGAGGGAGGGGATATGGGGATATATATATACGTATAACTGATTCACTTTGTTATAAAGCAGAAACTAACACACCATGGTAAAGCAATTATACCCCAATAAAGGTGTTAAAAAAAAAAGAAAAAGAAAAAGAAAAAAAGGGCTTGAAAAATACCTTTTGTTAATGCCAGCACTTAGCAGAGTCCCGCTGAGCAAGCCAGCTCCCAAGGTCCTGTCAACACTTTCTGTCAGCAGCTAGCTTCCTTACACTTTGACAGTCAGACACATCCTCATGAAACACAAATCTTTCTCTGCTGAATCAGGATGTAGAAATGAAGGAGCTGGGCAGTGAGGCAGGAACCCTTGCAGGATTCTTTATTAATGAGGTGGGCCTCCACAATATGGATGGCTCTATGTCAGAATGGAGACTAGATAAACAAATGGGGAGATGAAGTACTGATTAACTCCTTGGACTGCTGGGTTAGTCAGCAAAAAGCAGACTGCGGGGGGCGGGGGGAGTAAGAAATACAGTTTAAAAAAATTTTTTGTAGCACCAAACTACTCTCAATTTCTGAAAGTACAGCTATACTTACGGTGCAGTAGAATGGGAAGCAATTTCAGAAATCAGCTTCTCCAGCCATTTTACAGATGGAAATACTGAGGAACAGAGAGAAGAAGGGGACTTCCCAAGCCTATGCATTTTGTGGCTGAGATCCTTAATCTGAAATGGTATAATGCAGGGGTTTTCAGCCTCAGCACTGGATAACTCTTTGTCTTGGAAGGCTGTCCTGTGTACTGTAGCATGTTTAGCAGCAGTCACATCTTCTACCCTCCAAGTGCCCAGAGCAACCCCTCCAAAGTCATATTAACCAAAAATATCTCTAGATATTGCCAAAGGTCCTGTAGGAGCATAATCACCCCCAGTTGAGAACCACTAAATCAGTGTAAATAGGCCGATGCTGAGCCTTGCCTTGATTAAAGAGTTGATGCAGGACTTCTGTACTTGGTGCTGGTCAGGGTGTGTCTAAACTTCTCAAGCAGACTTTCCTCAGGAGATAGGCAACTGGCAGGGCTCCAAAGAGAGATTATGATGGTGGCCAAGAAGAATGTCTGTCAAATCAGAACCCAAGCTCTTGTTCATTCATTTCTCTATAATGGCCAGGCTCTTCTACAAAGACAAAGCGTGAGCATGATGCTTCATGTAGAATCTGTCCTGTCTCTGCTACTAATCATGGACAGGTAGACCTCAGAAATATTGTGGGTTTGGTTCCAGACTACCTCAATAAAGTGAATATTACAATAAAGTGAGTCAAACAAATTTTTTGATTTCCTAGTACATACAAAAATTATGTTTATACTATACTGTAGTGTATTAAGTGAATGAAACAGCATTATGTCTAAAAAATAGTGTACAGACCTTAATTAAAAATACTTTATTGCTAATAAATGCTAACCATCATCTGAACCTTAAGCAAGTCAAAATCTTTTTGCAATAGTAGCATCAAAGATCAATGACCGGGGGGCTTTCCTGGTGGCGCAGTGGTTGAGAGTCCGCCTGCCGATGCAGGGGACACGGGTTCGTGCCCCGGTCCAGGAAGATCCCACATGACGTGGAGCGGCTGGGCCCGTGAGCCATGACTGCTGAGCCTGCACGTCCGGAGCCTGTGCTCCGCAACGGGAGAGGCCACAACAGAGAGAGGCCCGCGTACCACAAAAAAAAAAAAAAGGTCAATGACCACAGATCACCATAATGGAGTAATAATGAAAAAGTTTATTGAAATATTGTGAGTATTACCAAAATGTGATGCAAAGACATAAAGTGAGCAAATGCTATTGGAAAAATGGCACCGATAGACTTGCTCTATGCAGGCTTGCCACAGAACTTCAATGTGTAAAATATGAAATATCTCTGAAGGACAGTAGAGCAAAGCCCAATACAGTGAGGTATGCCTGTATTGCCTTAAGCCAGTCATCACCACCCTGGGTATCAGTTTTCCTTTTGCTGAGTGAGAGTAACTGGGGAGTGTTTCCCACAGCTCACCTAGCTTTGATAATGTTACTCATTCATCTTCCAAAAGTGAGAATTTCATTGTGGCTTCCAAATCAAGAGAAAATCTGTTCTCCAGTCCCTTCTAGAAGTCAAGTCGCGAGGACTTTCCAATCTCTGAATTGAGCATATTTTACTAAGCAAGTTTTAGATTTGATTTATGTCTAAGGTTCAGCTGAGCTAGAAAGAGAGCTGAGAGCTACCAGGTGTCAGAATAGTTGGTTAAACAACAGGCCAAAAACAAAATTAAAAATCAAGCCTTTAATCACCTACTGTGATAGTTTAAGCAAAAGACTAAATTGGATAAAGGGCCAACTCTCCCCTGTTCCATTTTAAGCAATGGACTGGCGTAACCAGGTGAATCAGCATGGATGTGGGAGTCATCTCACTGCCAAGGTACCCCCAACACAAGGTTCCTGCAGTTTTATGGACTCGCTGGCTGAAGAAAGGTGATAGGAGAGGACTAGAAGTGGGAAAGTACTGAGTACTGAATCAGAGTAGAGAAAGTGTCTTCAGTGTCCCCCGACTGCCATAAGGAAGCCTCTGCAGAGACACCTGAGATAGGTGTCAGCTGACAACCCCAGTTAGAGACCTCTGAATAAACGCACCTAGACTCTGAATGCAGCCGTGAGTAAGAACATGACTTGACAAAGCGTCCTGAGTCAGCTTCCTATCAGGACTGCACCAAGTCTGGTATGGGGAGCGATTTCCCACATGAAATCTGACAGGTAAAGTCTTTGTAATTACCTATGGTCAGACCTGAAAAAAATCGTACATATAATTTTTGGCCAGGAACTGGACTCAGTTTTCCTTAGATCTGTTCAAATGTCTAGCAGGTACATTGACTGATTTTCTATAAGTCTATTCTGATATGCAAAATGCCTTCCCCAGTTTTTAAAGTCTTAGATATTTGCTTCTATTTGTGACTGCTCGAGTTCTAATTTGCTCTCAGAAAGGAGATGAGAATGTGTGCCATATAAAAAGAAACAACTGTGATTTATAGCCTTAATCTGTCAATGTGGTGTATTACATTCATTGATTTTTGTATGTTGAACCATCCTTGCATCCCGAGGATAAATCCCACTTGGTCATGGTGTATGATCATTTTAATGTGCTTTTGGATTTGGTTTGCTAGTATTTTGTTGAGAATTTCTGCATCCATGTTCATTAGGGATATTGGCCTATAGTTTCTTTACTTGTGGTGTCATTGTGTGGTGCTGGTATCAGGGTAATGCTGGCCTCAAAGTGTGCTTTGAGTGTTCTCTCCTCTTCAGTTTTTTGGAAGAGTCTAAGAAAACTTTGCATTAATTCTTCTTTAAATGTTTGATAGAATTCACTAGTGAAGCCATCTGGACCCAGGCTTTTCTTTGCTGATAGTTTTTTGATTACTGATTCAATCTCCATACTAGTTAAAGTCTGTTGAGACTTTATATTTCTTGACAATTTAATCTTGAAATGGTTTATGTTTCTAGGAATTTATCCACCACTTTTAGGTTTTCCAGTTTGTTGTCATATAATTGTTCATAGTAATCTCTTATGATTCTTTTTATTTCTGTGGGATCAGTTGTAATGTCTCTACTGTCATTTCTGATTTTATTTGAGTTTTCTCTCTTTTTCATCTCAATAGATGTAGAAAAAAACATCTGATAAAATTCATCACCCTTTCATTATTAAAAACTCAACAAAGCAGGATAAGAAGGACATTACCTCAACACAATAAAGACCATGTATGAAAAGCCCACAACAACATCACACTCAATGGTGAAAACTAAAAGCTTTTCCTCCAAAGTAAGGAACAAAGCAAGAATACTAACTTTCACCACCACTTCTATTCAAATAGTACTGCAAGTCTTAGAGCAATTATCAAAAAAAAAAAAAAAAAGGCATCCAAATCAGAAAAGAAGAAGTAAAATTATCCCTGCTTTCAGATGACATAATCCTATACATAGAAAACCCTAAAAGCTCCATTAAAAAACTGTTAGAACTAATCAATGGATTCAGTAAATTTGCATGATAAAAAAATCAACATTCAAAAATCACTTGCATTTTGTATATTTGAAAAGGAAATTAGGAAAATAATCCCATTTACAATAGCACCAAAAGAACAAACTACTTCAGAATAAACTTAACTAAGGAGGTTGAAAACTTATATACTGAAACCTACAAAACACTGATGAAAGAAATAAGACATAAACAATTTGAAAGATATCCCATGTTCATGGATTGGAAGACAATAATGTTTAAATGTTCTACTACCCAAAACAATCTACAGACTCCATAAAATGCCTATCAAAATACCAATGGCTTTTTTTTTTACAGAAATAGAAAAACAATTCTACAATTCAATGGAACCACAAAAGATCCTGAATAGCCAAATAAATCTGATAAAGGATAATCAAGCTGGAGGCATCATGCTTTCTTATTTCAAAATATATTACAAAGGCTACCATAATCAAAACATTATGGTACTGGCATAAAGGCAGATATATAGACCAATGGACCAGAATAGAGCCCAGAAAAAACCCATACATATATGGTCAATTGATTTTTGAGAAAGGTTCCAAGAATACACAATTGGGAAAGGATAATCTCTTCAATAAATGATGTTGGGAAAACTGAATGTACACGTGTAAAAGAATGAAACTGAACCCTTATCTTACACCATACACAAGAAAACAAATCAACCTAGATTAAAGACTTTAACCTAAGGCCCCAAACCGCAAAACTCCTAGGAGAAAACATTGGGTAAAAGCTTCATGACATTTGTCTTGGCAATGATTTCAGAGCTATGACACCAAAAATCCGGGTCACAAAAACAAATATAAACAAGTGGACTAGATCAAACCATGAAGCCTCCACACAATAAAGAAAAAAAATCAACAGAGTGAAAAGGCAACTTACAGAATGGGAGAAAATATTTGCAAATTATATATCTGATAAGGGGTCAGTCTCCAAAATATGTAAGAAACTCCCACAACTCAAGAGTCAAAGAACCAATAGCCCAATTTAAAAATGGCCAAAGGAGGGCTTCCCTGGTGGCACAGTGGTTGAGAGTCCGCCTGCCAATGCAGGGGACACGGGTTCGTGCCCCGGTCCGGGAAGATCCCACATGCTGCGGAGTGGCTGGGCCTGTGAGCCATGGCCGCTGAGCCTCCGCATCTGGAGCCTGTGCTCTGCAATGGGAGAGGCCACAACAGTGAGAGGCCTGCGTACCGCAAAAAAAAAAAAAAAAAAGAGCAAAGGAATGTAATAGACATTTCTCCAAAGAAAACATATAAAAATGATCAAGTACATTAAAAAATGCTCAATATTATTGATCATAAGGGAAATACAAATCAAAACATGAGATATCGTCTCACATCAGTCATATCAATAGAATTTTTTTTGTATCCTAGAACAAGTTACCCATTTGTTTGCAAATTACCATCCCCCAGAGGAAAATTTAACAAGGCTAGTGCACATTTAGGTGGGGCACTCAATTTGTGTACAGGCATTTATTGAGGGTCTAATGTTTGTCAGACTTCATGCCAGGTGGACCAATTTGCTGGTCAGTAACAGAGATTCTCAGTGTAGACTTCTCTCTTGTGCTGCAGACTTGGAACTCACTTCCTCTGGTGCATCTGTACCTAGATGTCCCACAGGCACTTCAAATTCAACATGTCTAAAATCAAATCCTTCATCTTATTCTTCCCCTCTAATGTTCTTAGTTTCCCAACCAAGTAGCAGATTTCTTTCTTTTCATACCTCCTGTTACCTTGGCAATGCTCACTAATGAGTGCATTAAATGTATATATTAATATCAGAGGTAATGATATTACTATGGTATTTAATATTCCCATCCAGGAATAGCATATGCTGCTTCATATAAATTATATAATAATTATAGGGTTTTTTTCTTACAGGTCCTGTACATTTTTGTTAAAATTTGACCTAGGTACACTTTAGAAATTTGCTACCAATGTAAAGAGACTTTTTTCTTTTTTAATTTCTGTTTTGTTATTCTGAAAATAAAAACTACAGAATTTTGACATTCATGTCTTAACCTAAATGGCATCTCCTTCCTGAGCCTTCCATGATCACCACATTTGAGGGAACCCCTATTATCCAATCTCTGTTTATATACATATATGCTCAATTTTACAGCCCTGCTTTATTTTCATCACAGTGTTCACTATCTGAAATTTTATTAATTAAAAATTGTTTATTATCTATTTCCCTTCCTTCAGAATATAAGCTCCATGGAAACTTTATTCATCTCTGTATTTCTATTATCCAAAATAACACCCAGCATAAAATAACTGTTCACAAATATTTGCTGAATGAAAAAATGAATTTGTGCATATTTATCATATATAACTGTTTTATGTGATTCTATTATCATTCAAGTAAGATTTTTGTTCTTTTATTTTGACTAGAATTTTTGTTTTGCTCTAGGTATATAATCATAGCATCTGAAAACATATATTGCCTTTCATTTTATTTTATACAGATTATTTAGCTTAATTTTCCTCCAGGCTTTATTAGCTAGAAACATCAAAACTATGGACTGTAAGTGGTAATGCAGGAGATTCCTATCTTATTTCTGCTTTTAATGGAAGTAGCTTATTTCACTATTCATGCGAACATTCATTGCTAATCTTTGCAAATTGTCAGCCTGTGAGCTAATTTACTTAACATTTTTATTAGAAAATGTTGCTAGATTATTTCAAGTAACTTTTCAGTAACTATTGATATAATTTTATGGTTATTCTCTTTTATGTAAGGTATTATGTTTATAGCTTTTTCTGATGGTAAACCATGATTGTATTCTTGGAATAAATTCTCTTAGTTTGATATGTTATGGTTTAATATGCTGTTGGATTTCCTTTGAACACATTTTGTTCAGAATTGTTGCACCTGTATTAGTAGCTTAAACTGAACTGCAGTTTTTCTTCTTTGTACTATCTCTGTTAGGTTTTTTTTTTTTTTTTGCGGTACGCGGGCCTCTCACTGTTGTAACCACTGCGCCACCAGGGAAGCCCCTCTATTAGGTTTTGATTGTACAGTTATACTATCATCACAAAATGAATTGGGGAGTTCTTCATCAGTTTTTCTGTAGGCCTGGAATAGAATAATACTGAAATTATTTGTTCTTTAAGGTTTAAAGAGAAGTCAATGTACAGTTTTACGTAATCTCTGTGTTTACCGTCCAAGGATATACCATGGAGTTTTTAAAATCTTAGATGTCATTGATTGTAAGAAGCCCCATTATTTCATAAACAACTAAGAAAAGAAAAAAAATTGTCTAATTATGTTAAGCTTTATTATCATATATAGTTTTTATTTTACAGTTGTTGAAATAACTTTTAGCAACTCAGGAAGAACTTTTATCATATGTGAATCTGTCACAAGGAGGGAGTGAGGATATTCTCAGAGGCTGTCCCACCCCACTTTCAGGGTCAAATTTCCATTTTTTAGCACCCCCAAACTGGACTTATGTACCTAAAAGGGAAAGTGGCAGGAGTACTGCTCATCTTTCCTCACACACAGCTTCTGTGGGAAAAGGGGAGGAAACAGTGATAGTATGGAAGGTCAGCAGAGGAGTGTGTTGGCTTATACCCCAGGAGTGTTTTCACGCTCAGAAGTGAGGGAGCCGTCTTCAAGCATCCGGACAGATCTGAAGTACGTTTACCCCTCAGGACATACGGTCTGTGTTTGGTGAGCTAAGTGTGAGTCCTCTTCCCTCTCCTCACCCTTAAGGCGCTTTGCGTCTTCTCTCCTCCTTGCATCCTCAGCTTCCTCCCCAAAGCCAGGCCAGAGTCTGTCAAATGAAACAACAGAGAGCTCTTAAGAAAACAGACCTCACAGAGAAAGGAGTGTGGTAATTCACCAAAGTACAAGAAATTCTGGCCCCATGTAAACCATGAGTTCACACTAATACTTCAAATACCAGTCTTACACTATGAGCTTCCTAACTTTCACCCTTTCCATCCTTCTGTCATTATCCTCAATCCGTTCACTTATTTTCTTTCTCTCTCTGCATGTAATCAGTCTCCTGAAACCACTGGGTTTCTGCCTCAGTGGTAGCCTCCTCACTTGGTCCAAACCCCACCTCTCCACTGTCCTGCTTGACCATCTTCTCACAGGGCCCTGAATCCCTCTTACTCAGTTGTCTGCTGGACAGGCCTCGGCCCCTGATGGGCCACTGCTTTGCTTCTTGCTCAGCCTAGGAGAACATTTATCATCCAAACTCTATGACACCAGAGAACCAAGATGAGGGCCAGCTCATCTTAATGTTGTTTTAAGATTAAATAACATGATTTTTTTTTTTAAAAAAAGACTTATTCTCAAGATTTTATCTGTTGCTTCAGATATTAGAAGTTGTGATTTACCCTGTAATTTAATGCCTATTCTATTTTATTACTACAATTTCTACAATGTGATTTTATATAAATACACACACACATGTATATTTAAGACTTTAGCTAAAATTTATTTTATTGTGCCAATTAAGTTGGAAATCAGAATTTTTTTCTCAATTTGTTCTTTAAATACCACTTAGTAAATCACCTTTCCTATCTTGTTTTAGTAAGTATATTTAGCTTTTATAAAGTTATTATATAGGATTGGTTCTATATATGGAATTTTTCTTCTGTTGCATGTGTCTATATTTCTTTTTTTTTTTTTTTTTTTTTTTTTTTGCGGTACGCAGGCCTCTCACTGCTGTGGCCTCTCCCCTTGTGGAGCACAGGCTCCGGACACACAGGCTCAGCGGCCATGGCTCACGGGCCCAGCCGCTCCGCGGCATGGATCTTCCCGCACCAGGGCACGAACCTGCATCCCCTGCATCGGCAGGTGGACTCCCAACCACTGTGCCACCAGGGAAGCCCTATATTTCTATTTTTATGCTGTTATCACATCTTGATTTATTGTCTTTTTATCTTACCTTTTATTCTTTGGCATTTCTTTTTCTAAATGTACTTTTACAATTATTTGTTAAATTAAAAAAATCCTACTGTGATATTAATATGAAATTGGTATACTAATGAAGTAATTTGAATTAAAATAAATATTATAATAATCATTTTCCCCATTCAGAAACACGGTTCTCTCTCCATTTGTTCAGATGGTCTTATAAATAGTATAATACGAGACTATAGTTTTCCTCCTAAAGTTTACAGGTCTCTCTCTTTGAGTTGATTCCTAAGTATTTTATATTTTCTTTCTTTGTTGATTTTTGTTGAAAATGGAATCTCTTTTCCGTGTTTCTTTCCCATTGAAGTTCTAACATCATCTCTGATTGACAAGGAATCTATTTCCTAAAGAAAAAGCAGCTTCTGGGCACAAGCCCCGGGCAGTGTCTGGGATATAAATAGCAAGGCCCAGGAGAAAACCCAGAGAGCCCACTGCAGCTCTGAGCTGAGTCTTTGCACCTTAGTATTCAGGACTCTAATCACCAAGTCCAGGTTTCACCTTTTACTCTTTGCAAGGAGTTTGCTGCTGACATGCAGCAACTCCTCTTATGAGGAATGTCAAGGGTTGGGTACTTCCCAGTCCTTTCAGCATGCCCATAGCTGGGTGGCAGTGGTGACATTTTCCTCCTTAGCCTAGGACACTCTCATGTAAACTATGTGGCTGAAAAGAAGTTAAATGATGGGCTGTGAAGAGTAGAGCTCTAAAATAAAGCCTCCAGGAGCTACTTACACACTCAGCCCACCCTCCAGTTCCTCTCCTCCCATTTTACCTGCTCTTCTGTGATTGCTACCTTGAAGGTCAGGGTTCACAGGTTTCATCCAGTTCTCAGCCCCTGAACTCCTAACACTGTGCCATGCATAGAGGAAATGCTCCCTATAGGCTGGGCACAATGAAATACATAGACGCAGGGAGGATCAGATATGGCTGTTCTCTCTGGGTCTTCTGAAATCCCAGATCTTATTTTGTCACTTTCCTTATTAAAAATCTCGTATTTCCTGTGTCTTCATTATAAAATTTCAGGTTTCTTGGCTTAACAATCAGCCCACATACTGTCTTTCCCCACTGTGCCTGTCTAGGTGTCTTAGCTCATACTGTCATAACAAAATCCCATTGACTAGGTGGCTTAAACAACAAACATTTATTTCTCACAGTTCTGGAGGCTAAGAAGTCCAAGATCAAGGCACCACAGTGTAGGTTTCATTCTTAGGCCTCTTCTCTTGCCTTGTAGGTGACAGCCATATCACTGTGTATCAGATGATCTCTTCTTTGTGGAGAGAGCAAGAAGGAGAAAGAGAATGAGTATCAGCTCCCCGGGGTTTCTTCTCATAAGGGAACTAATCCCTTCTTGAGGGCCCCACCCTCATGACCTCATTTAACCTTAATTACCTTGCAAAGGCCCCATTTCCAAATACCATCACATTGGAGGTTAGAGTTTAACATATGGGTTTTGGGGGACACAAACATTTTGTTCATAACACCAGGTATCCAGGCTAACTGACATCAGCATTCTTCTGCACCAGCTTCTGTATTTTTTTATGTTCATGACTTTGTCAAGACAGTCCATCTCCCTGAGAGCAATTACTTCAGTCTGCATAGCAATGACAGGCCACGAAGTGGTTGAGTTTGGGAACACAGTAAATATGCAGAAGCCAAGAAGTCAGGGACTTGCAAACAGAGACCAGTTTGAGTCTGTAAGGTTGTGTTTTTATTTCCCCCATGCTGCTTAGGACAAAGTCTCAGATGTAGAGAAAGAGCTGGTTCTTCCCTAGAGCTGTGATAATTAATGTCCTGTCTACCAATTACAGAATGAGGGCTTAGCTGGCCTCCCTCTCAGTAAGATTACCTGGCAGCCTTCCAAGACTCCTCTAGCATCACCAAACTGAGGTCCACACAGTCCTGTAACTGAGGGCAAACCATGCAAGGCAGGCTTGTACCTGATGTTTTTTCGCAGGATGCCCACTCTTGGATAACCAACTCCTCCACAAAAAGGACTGTGTCTTTCTCTTTAATATCCAGTTACAGTGAAAAGAGCATAGACTTTGATCTCAGACAGTTCAAACCCCCAACTCCAGTAATCAAATCAGGACAATATTTGACAAATTAATTTATTCCTCTATGTCCCACTACTATCTTCTGTAAAACAGGAAAATTATATCTAACAAAAGAAGTAATTTATTTTAAGCATTTGGTCCATAGCAACAAATCCACGGCATGGGAAAATGATTGGGAACTTCTTAATCCCTTTCTTTTCATCATTCTCACATTGTCTTGTAGAAAGTAGTAAATTTTGGTTGAACGATGAGCAGTGGAATTAGGGCAGGGGATAGGAATATAACAAGAAATAATTGAGACTCCAAGATCACAGTTGCTGAAAAATACCTTTATTTTTTTCTACCCACATATTTTGGGTACAAGTTAGTTTCTCTCCTGGCTAGAAAGCAACATCTAAGAGGCTGTGTATCCCTTCTCTTCATTTTAAAGGGAGAGAACATTTGAATGTAAGCTAGATAATTCTGTTCCCGCTCTCCCCTTCACAATTTCAAAGGCTCCAAAGGAACTTGTCAGTGAGACCTCATGACAGTGACTGGGCTTGTTTCATGTTTCAGAAATGAAGAGATGCTGAAAGAAATGC
Source organism: Globicephala melas (assembly GCF_963455315.2). NCBI lineage: Eukaryota > Metazoa > Chordata > Mammalia > Artiodactyla > Delphinidae > Globicephala > Globicephala melas. Next base: position 77,768,252 of record NC_083325.1, read on the forward strand.
AAGGAATGTTTGTGGAGCACATGTTATTATGTTGCTTGCTCTGTTCTAGGCATGGGGAGTAAAAGATAAGATGACTCCTGCTCTGTAGAATCTCACAGTTTGCAGTGAGACAGTTAAAAATATGAAATAAATACAAAATAATGTGCAATGTGCTGTGACAGAGATACATATAAAGTTCGGGGGCAGCAGAGAGAAGAGGGTTATAACTGCCTGGGGCTAGGAAGATCAGAAGAAGACATCTCAGGAGAGATCTCCTTTGAGATAAGCCTGGCAGGATGAAGGGGAACTTATTAGAGTCAAAGGTATAGCTTGGGCAAAGGCACAAAGGTTTCCTCTCATTTGAGATGGTTGAGGGATTAAGAAGAGGTAGGAGGAGGAGGGAGGATTTTTTTTAAAAGTAATGCTAACACAACCAGCTGTTATTGACCAAAGAATGTTCCATAGTCATTACAAAGGTGCTACTAAGAGCAGCTTTCAAACCTTCTGCCTGCTTTCAGCTTTCTGGCTCTCCATGTCTTCTTAGGCTTCAGCTCTTTGGAACAAAGCAGAGATTGTATCGTCTCATGAGCTCTTTAAAATGGGCCTTTCTAAAAGTGATTATATGCCAGTCAAAGGCCATGACAAATATCAGTGTTTCCATCAAGAAACTCACTGTGAGACCTTGAACTAGTCATTCAGCCTCTGATCTTCCAGACCCATGAGAAAAACTGAGTAAGCAAGGTGAGATGATTGCCAAGTCCTTTCAAAGTCTAAGATTCCATATGAATCCATATGGAAAGTGTATTAGCGTGGGGGGAGCTCCATGAATTTGGACTAATTGAAGAGAGAAGATTTTGAATTAGTGAAAACCCCAGGGAGAACACTTTTAATGAAGTATTATTGCTTTCAAGTACTCCAAGGAATTCCAAGAAGGCTAAACATGTAAGCAAGTGCTTTCATCAGTAGAATAAGCCTGATTTTGAAACTCAGTTATTTGTACACTGAAAAGTTGTTTGAATCTGCTTGGAATATGCTGGATTCCTCAAATAAATCTCTAACAACAGCAACAAAGAAAAATTCATTGGCTGAGCAAACTCCATTTTTATAAAAGATCCAAAGAACAGTCCTTTTCCTAAATATTGTGGTTTTTAAAATTAACAGGCGATTGTTGGATAGTCAGAGGCAATTTTAGAAAGTCTCCCCCAAGAAGTACAGAACAACTGGTAGACTTAGTGTCTTGTGAAGAAGGAAGGGTTCTTGAAGACTCATGCTCTCTAAAGATAGAGATAGGACTCAGCTGCTCTCAACACTCTCTGAATTAGCAGTGCACGTGACTGACTGTCCTGCAGGAACTATTGGTGAGCCCTGCCGATTAAGGAGTTGGAGCAATGGTTGCATTTTCTGCTGAATACCATACCAGAAAGGATCAAGAGACTATCTGAGGGAAAAGTACAAGGATGGGCATTGAATTACAAGCAGCAGTTGTGGGTCCTAGTCCTGATTCTGCCACATGTTTACTTCAAGTCCTTGACAATTTCTCTCCCTTACTGGGCCTCAGTCTTCTCAAATACATGATGGAAGAAGTGGGCTCCCAACACTGCACTGATTCTAATAGCTTGTGGTCAGGAGGCTCAAGCAAAATTGCACCGGATTCATTCTTGCTGTTCAATTCCCAGTGGTAAATGTATTTGGCTAGTCTATGAGGAAATGATATAGAATAATTCAGCCATATCCCTGAAGTCGATATTTCTGATAATAGAGATTTTCATGACCTGTCCGATGTCACACTGCAGGTTGTGGCCAAAGCAGAAATCCTATTAACGTTGCTCATTCATCTACCGAGTAGCCTGCTTAGGGATGTCAGGGTGATTAACTGGATCCCACGGAAACCACAACAGATGAGGAACAGCTTGCACAAGGTAGATAGATGAACAAATAAATTTGGCCCAGTTTCTTTAGCTCTTAACTTTTTCTTCTCCTAGTTTTTTTGTTTGTTTGTTTGTTTGTTTTTCTTTTAGCGGTACGCGGGCCTCTCACTGTTGTGACCTCTCCCGCTGCGGAGCACAGGCTCCGGACGCGCAGGCTCAGTGGCCATGGCTCACAGGCCCAGCCACTCCATGGCATGTGGGATCCTCCCGGACCGGGACACGAACCCGCGTCCCCCGCATCAGCAGACAGACTCCCAATCACCGCGCCACCAGGGAAGCCCTCTTCTCCTAGTTTTGTTCTGAACTTTTGATCTCTATGGTCTCAACTTAAACCTAGCTTCAATTTAGGCTCAGTTACAGAAGTTCTCTAGAAACAGCAATGATGCCTTGTTGATATGACTGTCCACAGCTCCAATGACCAAATATTTGCTTCCTGAGTCTTACCCAGCCTGCTCCCTGCAAGCTGTTGGCAGAAATGTGTACTATCCCTGATGGATGAAGAACAGAGAGAGCTCTTATCTCATCAGTTTGTAGGAGTGGTGAGCTCTTGGGGGTTACACATCTTGCATGTTGTCAATTTGATTTCTCCCTCAAAAGCGGCAAATCAGCAGGAACGAGGGAAAGCCAGGCTATGTCCTCCTGTCAAAGAAGAACACAGAGAAAACACAGAAACCTTAGTTATAAAAATACAGCCTACAGAGCTAAGTCAGTTTCAAAGTTCTGGAGCTGCATTTATGTTGAATAAAAATAATGCAGTAACAACCCCTGCCCCAACTCAAACAGCAAGTCAAAAATATAGAATGGGGAGTTGGCAATAACTGTGAAAAGAGAGAAGTGTATATAGAGAGACTGAGATGAAAAAATTGATGGAAGTTGGAACTAAATGAGGATGACACGTGAGGATATCAATGAAGATAGTAGTCAACTTCACAATTCCTAAAGTAAACATGCATTTAGTCATTCTTTAGTCATACATTTATTACATGCCCACTGTGAGCCAGGCCTTCATTTTCTAGCTCTGTGTAAAATGGATCAGTTCACAAGATAGATAAGGTCTTCACTTTTGACCTAGTGGTGGATTGAAGATAGCTATTAAGTCCATAAACAAATCAACAAGATAATTTCTGGTCATGAAAAATGCAATGATATGGCTAAAATGATAACACTGACAACACCACATGCCGGCGAGGATTTGGAGCAGCAGGAACGCTCGCTCATGGCTGGTGGGGATGCAGAACGGTGCAGCCACTGTGCAAGACAGTTTGGTGGTTTCTTAGAAGGCTAAACATAGTCTTAGCATATGACCCGGCAATACTACTACTAGGTGTTTACTCAAATGAGGTGGAAACACGTGTCCACAGAAAAACCTGAACACAAATGTTTATAGCAGCGTTATTCATGATTGCTAAAAATTGGAAGCAACCAAGATGTCTGTCAATAGACGAACGGATAAACAAATTCTGTAGCATTTATATAATGCGATATTATTCAGAAATAGAAGGAAAAGAACTACCAAGTTACGAAAAGGCATGGAATAGCCTTTAAAAGCATATTGCAAAGAGAAAGAAGCCAATATGAAAAGGCTACATACTGTATTGCTTCAACTATACGACATTCTGAAAAGATAAAATTACAGAGATACTAGAAATATCAGGGGTTACCAAGGGTTCTAGTGGAAGGAGAGATGAACAGGTGGAACACGAAGGATTTTAAGGGTAGTGAAACCATTCTACATGATACTGTAATGGTGGATATATGGCATTATGCGTTTGTCATAAAATATATATCGATATTATTTCATCAGTTTTAAGAAAAATACCACACTATATAAGATATTAATAATAGGAGAGACTGTGCAGGGGGCAGAGGATTTAGTATATGGGAATACTCTCTATTCCTGTCAAACTCTATGGAGTATAGGAATACTCTCTATCTCTGCTTAAGTTTTCTGTAATCTTGAAACTGCTGTAAAAAATGAAGTCTATAAAGAAAAATTTTTTAATACAATGATAAAGAATCAGAATGATAGGATAATGAATGCCCTAGGCTAGAGGCAGGAGGGAATCTACTCTCCACTAGGTCTTCACAGAAGTCTCTCAGAAAAATTGACCTTTCAGCTGACTGATGAGAGGAGCGTTCCAGACAGTGGGAAGAGCAAATATAAGGGCCCTAATGAGGGATCAGATCCACTTCCTTTATATTATTTTGTTCATAAACTTTGCGAGGTAAGCCAATCAGGGATTTTCTATTTTTATGTTTAACAAAAGGATTTAAGCCAGCTATTAGAACTCGGAGAGCTAATTCTAGGCCTCTGATGCCCAGAAATGTGCTCTTCCCACTAGATCCCAGTTCCTTCTGGTACTTCATCAAAATCCACACTCTTAAGAATGAAACAAAACAAAAGCCAAGTTGTCCTCACCAAGGCACCTTTCATCCTGTGCACCTGTGTCTTCTAAAGCGGTGTTTTTCCAACTTTGGTCTCCATCAGAATCATCTGAAGAACTTGGTAAAAAAGCCCAGGCTCTCGTCTACTTCTGTTTAACTGCCCCGGCTGACTGTGCTCCATGTCGAAGTTTGGGAAATGATGCTCTAAAGCAGAGCTCCTCAAAGTTTTATGTGCATGTGAGTCACAGGGGGTTTGGGGAGTAGGGGCTCTTGTTAAAGACAGCTTTGGTTCAGTAGGTCTACAGGTGGCCCGGGATTCTGTGTTTCCAACAAGCTCTCAGGTGGTGTGGGTGCTGTCGATCCATGGAGCATATACTTCGGTTGGCAAAGGGTCTAAACACAGGCCTATGACCGGTGGAAATGTGGGATGCCAGAAAGAATAAGTGACCTCCATTAGGTCTGGCAGCATTTCCTACTCAAAAGGAAAGAGCCCATTTTCCTTTTCAGTTACTCTGCTGTGCCCTGTGATAGTTTAGATATTCAAAGCAGAATAAGATTTTTCATCAAGTTCTGCTAGAGAGACGTGGTAGCACCTGTTGCTGTGCATCCAGACAAGGAAATTAAAGCAGTGGCAGGTGCTTCGCATAGTCATTCCTGTTCCTTCCACCAAAGCACCCTGCAAGAAACCGAAAGTCAGTTGAGGAAAAAGTGGTGAATTTCTTTCCCGAATTATAATAATTTCATTCGTTCAATGCATATTTTTGTGCCAGACACAGCGTCACGGGATTTGGAGGCATTTTATCACAAACATTAAACAACTTATTATACACAACCTTTTACTTCGATTTTTCATAACTGATAAGGACCTACTGGTATAGCACAGGGAACTTTACTCAATACTCTGTAATGTCCTATGTGGGAAAAGAATCTTTAAAAAGAGTGGATATATGTGTAATTGATTCACTTTGCTGTACAGCAGAAACTAACACAACGTGGTAAATCAACTACACTCCAATGAAAGTTTTAGAAAATGAAACTGAGGCAAAGGAAGGCATGTAACTAGTTGTTGTTGTAGAGCTCAGTTTCAACATCTGTGTACTAATAAAATTCACGCTTTCAACTTCTCTCAACATGCGCCAGATTACAAAAGCTTCTTTGCACAAAGGCTGGGCATTCAGACATGCCATTGAATGAGGTACAGGTGACATTGATCGTAGTGGTTCTGGAATCATTTAACGATGCTTATTAGTGAATAATGCATGGTTTAAATATTGATGATGATGAGTCTTTAAACTTTAATAAGAGTTTCTGAAAGCACCCTAAAGTCTCGGCAATATCTGTGATTTTTATAGGGAAGGAAAGCCAGTGTGCAGTAGAGGAGGGAATATTTAGCTAGGAGTCAGGAGACAAAGATTCTTATCCTGTGTCTGACCCTGATTTGATGATTTTGAACAAGTCATTTTCCCATCCTCAGCCCCAGTTTCTGAATCAGTAAAATAATGGGTTGGATCAGGTCATTTCAGTGGTATTTTGCAGCTTCATCTCTGAATGTAAAACGTCTGCTTCACTACTGCTGAATGAAAATGAAGACGTGATCAATAGACTTATGAATTTATTACACAGTAGAAATCTGCACACCCAAATGTCATGACCTTGAACAGGTTTGCAGCCACTTGGTAGCAGAACAGGGACGAGGGCCCAGGTATCCTCAGTCTTAGGGCCGTGTCTCTCCCCACACCATGCCCTTGCAAGATGGTCACTTATCATGGGAAATAAAGGGAGAGAATGGATGAGCGTCGACTCTGGTGACAGTGTCACTTGTCCCCTCTGTGCTTCCGTTTTTCCATCTGACAAATGGAAATAATGATAACACAAGTGGTGTAGGGTTGTGAGAAGTAATGGGCTAGTACATGGAAGGCATTTAGCACACCACCCGGGGAAGGTTCATGCTCAGTAAGTATTAGCTATTATTATCCCAGGTTTACAGATGAGACAACTGAGCCTCAGAGGGGGGTTGTGAGTCCAGTAACTTTCAGCCAAGTAAATAGGAGCTCTTTCTTTACAGAACCTTCTACCCAGTTATAGAAGAAGGGTGCGTGAAGAAAGCATACAGTTTGGAGGCAGAAGACCCAGGTATGAATCCTTTTTCTGCTCTATCCTAAGCTTGTAACATTGAACACGTTATTTCAGTGCTCTGATCCTTTTTGATTCATGTATGAAAAGAGTTAACAGTGATATCTATTCTACAAGTTGGCTATGAGGATCAAACTATAAGGTTCTGTTACAGTGTCAGTTATTGTTATCATTACTATTAGCAGTCTAACTGGCTTACAGAGTCGAGTCGGGCTTGGTGAAATGCGGATGTCCCCTTGACCTGGTGGCCATGGAGGTAACTCAGTAGAATGCCCATGCCAGTGCCGCCGGGTACAGAAGGTCCAAAGTCACCCAGAACAGTCCCTAGTTTGAGAGTGATCTTCAAAGCACAGGGAGAGGACAGCTCTGTTAGGCAGGGAGAGGGCCTCACACAGACAGACAAGTTATAAGAGATCTTTCTGCTGCTTTAAAGTAGCTCAAACCACCCAGCCTTGATGAAAGACATCTGAGGCCTGTGTGGTGGGGCTGCTGAATTCCTGGGGTAGATCCTTGAAGATCTACAGACAATAGCGGGGCCTCCAGTTAGTTCTCTATGATACAGAGTGATTTTTTAATGTAGATTTGTCCAAGCACCTCTTCGTGGAGCACTTCAGTGGCATGCAGTGGTTCAGAGGATGAAGACAAAGCTCTTTCACGAGGAGTACATGACTGACTCTTCCTGCATGGTCGAGGCCCTGTCTTCCTCTCCCCCAGATCTGGCACCTAGTTTCCCTCACACCACCCCTCCAGCCAGTCTGTCTTAGCACTTCCTCCATCACGGCGCCTTGCACGTTCTTTTTCCCCTGAAATATTCCTCTCCTCCCCTCCCTCCTTCCTGGTTCACTCCTGCATAACCTTGACACCTCAGGTGAATCATTACTTTGTCACTAAATGTTACTTTTTTCTGAGTTATAGAATTGTGGATGATGTATAGCTTTCTTATTTTTACTTCAGCATATTTATTTTTAAAAATAAATGATACATTGTTTATTCAATTTTATACAGTAAATATCTGTTGCACACCTGCTATGTGATGGCATCATTCTAAAGAGTCAGTATAGCCAGGGACAAAACAAATACTTGTTTTTGAGGCACTTATATCCTAATGGAAGAAACAGACAACAAACAGTTAAAGTAACTAAAATACCAGGTAGTGGGAATCTAGAATATAAATTAAACAAGAAACTCATTATTCAAACCAGAAGAGAAAGGCCACTGAATATAACACATTTAAAAGGTGGTCATACAAGACAGTTTACTTGAATTAAGAGTTTTTAAGCAGCAGTGGAAAGATCTGAAAAGGTTTATCTTGCCAAAGAAGTAAGAAATACTAACACATATCTGAAGAGTCGTCATTTGAAGTAGTAGAACTTGGCAAACCCAAACAGCAGATTTCCAATCATGGGCTCCAAGTTGCAGGGAGACAATGTTTGGCTCACTATTTAGAATAACACAGTAATTACAACTGTTGGAATATGGAATATTCCTCTTTGGCAATGGGAGGACTTCTTAGTCATAAATGGAATCACCATTTTGGGGCAAAGTGGTACAAGAACTCACATGTCTTTTGGACACTGTCTTGGGTAGTGCCACACTTATTTCTATAAGAGTCTATCCTTCTATCAGGTAACTCCACATCCTGTCACATAAAACTTCATGGACATGATGATGGGGGAAAGATTTTGATAAGATGTCTATAATTATGTATAACTGTATCTAGGCAAGTATTATCCTATAAGTGTTGTGCATACACCTAGGATTTATGTGTATTTCTTTTAGAATTAACAGAGAGACAAATATGTATTTTTCTGTTTTAAATTGAGTTAAAGTAAAAATCTCACCCGTAGCTGAATTGCTTGTTCATTCCCTATTTTGTTTTTGTTGTTGTTGTTCATTCCCTATTAATTAAGGGGGTGTAGAATTACTCTGATTTTCTCCAGTAACTCAATGATTTAGGGTTTGCTAAGCATTTTTTCCTTTAAACTGTAGGTTTCAAGGGAAAGCTTGTTTTCAATAATGAAAGTAGCTTAATCATTAAAACAGTCTGCTTTTTGCCCCAAGTATGATTTCATCTTTGGAAATAATTGCCTTCCATCCTTCTAGTCCTCCCCAAACAAACTCACAGAAATATCCTACAGAGTAATAGAGAATTCTGATTGTTGTATTCAGACCTAGTCATTCTTGAAACTGGAAAAAATAACTTTCAGCCTTCCTTCTTTGCCATCTTCTCGTTTACACTAAGTGAAAGTAAGTGCAAGGCTCAAGGGTTGGAGTCTTGCTGCCTGGCTTCCTGGCCAGGGTGTTGCCTGTTGTACCTGCCCAAGAATCTTAAGGCAGCTAAAGCTGTCGAGTTCAGGGGGCATGAGAGGAAGCTTTGGATTTTCTCACGATCAGTGCTTGGAGGACCAGCCAATAACTCATCTTTTCTCTCCTCCAAGGTGCTCGTAGAGGGAGGGTACAGTCAAGGAAAACTAGCCAAATGAGTCTCCCAAAGCAGCTTCATTAATGGCTAGCAGCACACGATAGCCCCAAACTGTGTGGCTCTGGAAGAAGCTGAAGCAGAAAACGTGAATTTTCCTGGGACTGATACGGATTCTACTTCTGTACAGTGGGGCATGTGGTCGGTCACTCATACAGGGGTAGTGAGAGGTCCATTTGGGCCCACAGCCCAAATGCAGCTCCCATACTGCTACATGGGCAGGGGCAGAAGTCGGCTTCACACCAGTCACGGTCAGGGCAGAGGCAGGCGGAGTGATAACCTCACTCAAAAAAGAGCCACTGCCTGAACTGTGGGCAAAAGTTGTCAAGGTCAGTGACCCACCAGCCTGAAATGAGACCGTGAAGGGGAGGTACACCTGAGTGTAATAAGAGCAAACCTACGGAGGGAAGGGCTGACTCTCTCCTTCCATCCCTGTTTCATCACTGAAGTGATTGTTGGTCCGAGGAATTGTCTTTCGGGAAATAAAAACAAAAACAAAATACTAACTTTTCAGTAACAGACCTTTTGAATCCCACCAAAGTGAGAAATTTCCAACGGAATAGATGCATTTTTAAAGAAAGTTTTGTTCTGGCTGGAAAGAAAAGCTTGTTATGCATTGCAAATAGGGATACAAAATCTTTTTCCTGTCTTTAGAAAGTGTGTTGCGTTCTAAATGGATCTCAAAGTCATTTCGGAGGGCTATAAAAGAGACGAGAAGGGGGCCGGAGCGAATGGCTGCATGGGTTTACCAACGAGGGAAAGTTGGTGAAGCTAATTCTGTGAGCAACACCGTGCTAGGCACAGTGGGGACCCCACAGCGTGCAGTACGTGGGCCCTCATCTTCTAGGATCAACACAGGAAGGAGACAGACATTTATCCGAGCGTTTCTAATAGAAGGCAGACTAGCACACGTGCTGAGCTATGGCACAAATATGATGGTACAGGGAGAATTTTGTCCAGAGGAACTAGTAAGGCTTTCTGGTACTAGTGGTGGGTATCAGGATTTAAGCTTGGGGGAATTCCCTGGTCGTACAGTGGTTAAGACTCAGGGTTTCACTGCTGTGGACCCGGATTCGATCCCTGGTCAGGGAACTAAGATCCCACAAGCCATGTGGTGCAGCCCAAAACAAACAAACAAAAAAGATTGAAGCTCGGGAAGTCAGGATTCTAAAGGTTACATGGATCTAACTGGCATGAAAATGCTAGTGAGTGTCACCACTGCCCTTCCCATCCCTAGTGGAGAAGAAGGATCTGGCAGGCCATTGCTGCACGTGTTCTGTGTCATGGATGAACTACGGTGCCTGTTTTGAAGTCACTTTTGTAGTTATTGAAAAGCTGGAAAGGAGCTTTAAAAGCATTTAGTCCAACTTGCCTCTTTTGTCCCCCTAGTATTTAAAAATGAGGAAACTGGTCTAGAAGGAAAAACAACCTGCCCAGTGTGACCAGTCAGTTAACATCAGAGCTGGACCTAGACCTGTGTTCTTTCCAGATAAGAGTCTTAAGATCCGGTTGCAGTCTTTTCATTATAGAAGCCCTGAATCCACATTGGTCTTTATGCCACAAACCTCCAATTATCATTTTGAACCATGCCATTTTTATTCCACAACAAAATTTCTCATTTCCACAGTAAATAATTTCTTAACTGAGAAGAGCCAAAACAAAACCCTTCCTGATTTGAGCCATGGTGGCATGACAGTACACAGCATATAGATTGGGTTTCCATAAAACGATTGGGTTTCCTTTTCCAGCTGTAAACTCCCTGTTTCTTCCCAAAGCTATTTTGTTGCTCAGTCCAGAATTTCAGCTGTCAGAGTTTTTAAGAAGTGTGGCTCTGGGGTGTAATCTAGCCACGACTTTTTCTCAAGGAGAACTGAAACCTGTTATTAAGCTATGAGAAAACTTATTTCTAAAGGATTTACTTTTCCCCTAATGAGATCAGGAGCTTCTGTTAGGGGCCCGAGTTTCTCCTAACATAAAACTTCAAAGGGATCGATTACTGACACTCAGAGCTTCTACCTCATTTTTGTAGTTTCAGATTGAGTATTTTTAGCTTTTGGATGCCCTTTTTTTCTTTTATTTTTCCTCTTCAAGCTAGAGAACAGGGTACGGGAGGCACCACAGTAACCAATGTGGACACACCAATCAAGAAAGGACTGCATGTACTCCTTTCTGCCATCAAACCATTTTTTTCTCCCAGATTACTCCTCGGTTATCAATCTTCTTTATGTTATTCAACGAAGTTCAACACTACATTTTGAAATAAAACGGATTGTCTACATTTTCCCACTTATTTTTGAAGCCAAACATCTTTATATATGTTAATAATAATAAGGATGTTCAGAATTATGAAGAAAATGACAACACAGCTAACATTTATGTACTCTTTATGCATTGGGGACCAGGAAAGGGCTTTTATTCATTCATTTCACAGACGTGTGATGAGTGCTGGGTGTGTGCCAGGCAGGGTCTAGGATTGAAGGTACAGCAGTGAATAAAATGAAAAAGAAACTGCATTTTTGTGGCATTTATATTCCAGTGAAGTCCGTTACATGAATGACCTCATTTATTTGAATAAATACACTCATTTAGGCCTTACCCTAAATTTAGGACGCAGGTGTGACTGTTTCTTCAGTTGTACAGAAGAGGAAACTTAGACTCAAAGAAGTTAAATACTGTGCCCAAGATTCCAAAGTTAGAATGAGATCAAGCTGAGATTTGAATCCAGGAATAGGATTTTACAACCTGTGCTCTGAACCACATTATCTCATTGAGTCCTCAGTATAATCTTCCCTTGTGATTGCACTAATCACTACATTTTGCATATGGGAAAACTAGAGGTTAAGTTACCTTCCCCAAATCCCACACGTGGGATTTGATTACTGTAGCTTTGTAGTATAGTCTAAAGTCAGGGAGTGTGATACCTCCAGCTTTGTTCTTTTTTTCTCAAGATTGCTTTGGCTATTCAGGGTCTTTTGTGTTTCCATATAAATTGTAAGATTGTTTGTTCTTGATCTGTGAAAAATTCATGGGTATTTTGATAGGATTGCATTAAATCTGTAGATTGCTTTGGGTAGTATGGATATTTTAACAATGTTATTTCTCCCAGTCCATGAACATGAGATATCTTTCCATTTCTTTGTATCATCTTCAGTTTCCTTCATCAGTGTTTTATAGTTTTCAGAGTATAGATCTTTCATCTCCTTAGTTAAGTTTTTTCCTAGTTATTTTATTCTTTTTGATGTGATTTTAAAGGGTTTTAAAGGGGATATTTTGTTTGTTTTCTCTTTCTGATGGTTCATTATTAGTGGGGATTTGAATTTAGGACTTCTTTAGTTCAGTCCACTCATTCTTCCATGTACATGCATCACACGTGTAGGGGCACACATACACGTGCAAACACACACACACATGCAACCTCTACCTCGAGTATGCTTTTTACATATGAATGGTAGGGATCTGAAGGGATACGAATTCTTTGTGAAAATGTCTGGGCTGCATTTATAAATGAAGAAAACAACCTCCCTCTTCCAATTTTCATACCAGAGATGTTATTTCTGCGTGTTATATTATTAATTTGAAATACAGTAGGATTCATTTGTTTCTGTTCACATTTTTAGTTTTTTTCTTCTATCCCATCCTTTTTGATTTCATTGTACATATGTATTTTAATTTGTAGAGCATTAACATGCTTCTAAAAGTCAAAACTATGCAAAAACATACACTCAGAAAAATATCTTCCACTCAGTCTTTCTTTCATCTCCCGCAGATAACCAATTTTATTGTTCTTATGGTTTATTCTTCCTGTATTTCATCTTGCCACAGTAAACAGGTATGTGTATCCTATTTTATTTTACCTTCTTTCTTCCCTCAAAGTTATCACACACACTATATATATATGTTGTGTTTTTTCACTTAACAGTATATCCTGGAAATCACTCCATATCAGTTCATAGATACCTTCCTTATCATTTTTATGGCTGTGTAGCATTCCATTCTGTAGATGGAGCAGTTTATTTAACCAATACCCTATATTTGGGCATTGAGGTTGATTCCAACATCTTGCAATTACTAACGATGTTGTAAATAATAGCCATGCACACATTTATTTTCCTAGTGTTGGACTTTTATCATCATTTAAATTCTGAGAAGATTTCTGGGTTAAGAGGTAAATTCTTAGTGGATTTCTGGGTTAAGACGTAAATGAACATGTAGTTTTATTAGATGTTGCTAAGTTTCTTTCCATTTTTGCACCATTTTGTATTTCCATCAACAATGTATGATGAACTATTTTCCTACAGTTTTGCCAGTAGTGGATTTTATCAAGCTTTCGAATGTCTTGCCAGTCTAATTGGTGAAAAATGATATTTTAGTGTAGATTTTAATTTGCATTTCTCTTATTATGAATGAGATTGAACAGCTTTCACATGTTTAAAAGCCATTTAACATATTTTTGTGAGTTTTTAATGTCCCTTGCCATTTTTGATTTTTCTCCCCACCAATTAAAAATAAAGTCATTATATTTCAGTGTTGCTAGTCATCCAGAATATTCACCACAATTTTTTTTCTCCCAGTTTGTCCATTTTCTTGTGACATTTTTATATACATTTACCATGATCTTTCACATTTTTTATTTTAACATTTAAATTTTAAAGACAAATTTATCTTTTTTTTAAATTGGTGATAAATTTTGTGTCATGGACAGCCTTTCCTTATACTCAGGTTATAAAAGAATTTTCTTCTAGTACCTGGATCGTTGTATATTTGTTACATTTGTTTGTTCTGATAGGAGTTTACTCCTACATACGATGTGAGAAAATGATGTCATTTAAGCTTTTCAAATGGATATTCAGTTATTTTAAGACAATCTATTAAAAACTTCTTTCCCCATTGATATGAGATACTACCTTTTTTATATACTAAGTTTTCATATATAGTTCAATGTGTCTCTGGACTTTGTTTCATTCCGTTGGCCTTCTGTCTATTCATGCATTAGTATGTTTTAGTAGGTATAGCTGTTTATTTCAGTATCTATTAAAACTAGTTCTCCCTCCCTTATAGGTCTTCTTTTACAATATTGTTATAACTATTATTATGTTTACTTTTTCTGTATAGATTTTAGTATCAACTTGTCTAGCTATAGTAAAAGAGTTTGTTTGCATCTTTACTGGAATAAATTAAATTTCCCCCAGTCAGTCTTCAGTCAGTCTTGGAGCCTATCCTTTAATATATCTCTCAGAAAGAAAACAAGAGTATGGTATTCCTTGAGTTCTTACATGTTCAAAACTAGCCTTATTACTTGAATAACGGTTTGGCCGATGTCCTTCAGTAATTTCTAAAACTTCCACTGAAGCATTGCCTTCATTTGTTCTTGAGAAGTCTGATGAATACATATCATAGATTTATCCAAACCCACAGAATGTACAAACCAGGAGTGAACCATAATGTAAACTGTGGACTTTGAGTGACTGTTTGTGTCAAAATAGGTTCATCAGTTGTAACAAATGTACTCTGTTGGGGGATGTTAATAATGGGAAAGGCTGTGCATGCATGGAGACGGGCTGGAGGGGTGGTATATAGGAAATCTCTGTACCTTCCTCTAAATTTTGTTGTGAACCTAAAACTACTTTAAACAAATAAAGTCTTAATTTTAAAAATCCCTCTTGCTATTGGAACCAGGGTGGAGGTAGATATTCCAGCGAGGATGCTGTTAGTAACCCAAGAGATGATGGAGGCTGAGACCAAGTTTGTAGTCAAGAATATAGTGAGAAGAATATTTTCAGATGCTTGATTAAAAGATCTAACACATTCTATGCATCAATTTTTGAAACAATCGTAAAATAAGTTAGCGTTAGGAGTCTGTCTCAGGAAAGTACAGATTCCTGTACTTTCATCTTATATTTAATTTTCAAGTGACATTTCGTATAAGTTACATATCAGAGTTGGAGAGAATCTTAGTGGTTCAAATTTTATAACTGTAATCAGTCATCTTTAGCAGCGCTTCGAGAGGAGAGGGACCTGCTAAAGCTCATCATGAATCTGAACAGTTCAGTCATAAGCTAATTATCAGGTTGAACTGGGCTTCTCTGAGGAGCAGCCTGACAGTTTCAGAACAAACTGTGCCTGTCTTGAAATTCTAGTAGGGCTCTCACTTCCTCCAATTCTGCCGCCTTCATTCTAGGTAAATGCTGAAACTCCCACAATGCAATATAGAATAATGCTTGATAAAATTTTGTCAATTCCCTACTTGGAGCTAGAGGGCTGGAATAACTAAGTTTGAAGCTGAGTACAGTTTGTCCGGACCTGTCTTGGTGGGGAGAATTGAAAAATCAGACACTCTTTATGAGATTTGTTTTCTCTTCCTTATTTTTAACTGGTGACTCAAATCATTCTCTAGAGTGATCACTTGGAGTTTAGTTTTCATGAGCAACTTTTCTCTTCTGCCCTATTATTTGTAGGCATATTTGATTAACAGGCACAGTAAAGTGTTTCAATACTTAAAGATGTAAGTAAGGTAGTAAGTAAGGTAGAAGAAAAGGTGAGTAAGGTAGAAGAAAAGGAACTGAAATTGTAATGTACCATGCCAACAAAGATGTGATAAAACTGGGCTATTTATGTATGCACTGCCTATGGTGCTGGACATTGGCAGTTCATTCCACAAGTCATAAAAATAGATCCATATCCCGGTGTACTCAGTAAACTTGTTTCTGGGACTTTTTCCTGAGGAAATAAAGCCAGAAAATGGAGGGGAAAATATTATAAGCCTGGGTGTATTTACTTATAAGCTTTTATGAAGAAAGTGGTCCTGGGCTCCTCATTGCCCTAGTCAGATTTGGACGTGTAGGATAGGGTGAAGGAAGGAACCCATTCCTAGCATTTCATATTCTGCCTTATCACCAGGGATTCCTACACAGTGTTTTTTGGTTTGATTTTTACTGCTTTATAATACTGTAGCAGTTTCACGTGTGCAATATTATATTTAGAATTCTGTATACGCTACAGCACGCTCACCACCAAAAGTTTCGTTTCCACCTGTCACCATGTTGTTGACCCCCTTTACCTATTTACGCCTCCCTTCCACTCCCCTTCCCTTCTAGTAACCACCACTGTTCTCTGCATCTATGTGTTTGTTTTCATTTGGTTTGGTTTGTTAATATATTATGTTTCATTTTTTGTATATTCCACATATGAGTGGAATCATATTGTATTTGTCTCTTTCCATCTGACTTATTTCACTTAGCATAATACCCTCAGAGTCTATCAGTGTTGTCACAAATGGTAAGATTTCATCTTTTATTATGGCTGAGTAGTATTCAGTTATATATATACACGCATCTTTATCCATTCATCCATTAATGGGCACTATGGTTGTTTCCATATCTTAGGTTGTTTCCATATCTTGGAAATAATGCTGCAATGAACATGGGGTGCATATATATTTTTGAATTAGTGTT
This sequence comes from Globicephala melas, assembly GCF_963455315.2. Taxonomy (NCBI): domain Eukaryota; kingdom Metazoa; phylum Chordata; class Mammalia; order Artiodactyla; family Delphinidae; genus Globicephala; species Globicephala melas. The sequence continues at coordinate 77,784,607 of NC_083325.1, forward strand.
TCCATATTCTTTGGATAAATACCGAGGAATGGAGTAGAATAGCTTAGATTATATAGTAGTTCTATTCTTAATGTTTTGAAAAATCTCCATACTGTTTTCCATATGAAACAGTGGCTTTCCATATGTAAAGTGAGTAGCAATTTACATTCCCACCAACAGTGCAGGAGGGTTCCCTTTTCTCCACATCCTCCCTAACACTTTTTATTTGTGGCCTTTTTTGATAATACCACTTCACACCTGTTAGAATGGTTATCTCATTGTAGTTTTGACTTGCATTTCCCTAATAATTAGTGATGCTAAATATCTTTTCATATACCGTTGGCCATCTGTATGTCTTCTTTGGAAACAATGTCTATCGCATCCTCTGCCCAGTTTTTAATCAGGCGTTTGTATGTTTGTTGTTGACTTGTATGAGTTCTTTACATATTTTGGATATGAATCCCTTATCGGATATATGATTTGCAGATATCTTCTCCCATTTGGTAGGTTTTCACTTTGTTGATGGTTTTCTTTGCTGTGCAGAAGCTTTTTAGTTTGAGGTAGTCCCATTTGATTATTTTTGCTTTTGTTTCCCTTGCCTGAGGAGACATATCCAGAAAGATATTGCTAAGACTCATGTCAAAGAGCACACTGCCAATATTTTCTTGCAGGAGTCTTATGGCTTTAGATTTTACATTCAAGTCTTTAATCAATTTTGAGTTGATTTTTGGGTATGGTGTGAGGTAGTGGTCTAGTTTCATTCTTTTGCCTATGGCTGTCCAGTTTTCCCAACAGCATTTATTGACAAGACTACCCTCCCTCCATCATATGTTCTTTGCTCCTTTGTTGTAAATTGTCTATATATGTGTGGGTTTATTTCTGAGCTCTCAATTCTGTTTCATTGATCTGTGTGCCTGTTTTTCTGCCAATATCATGCTGTTTTGATTATCATAGCTTTGTAAAATAATTAGAAATTAGGGAGTGTGATATATCCTTAGAAATTAGGGAGTGTGATATACCCAGCTTTGTTCTTTTTTCTCAGGATTGTTTTGGCTATTTGGGGTCTTTTGTGGTTTCATATAAATTTTAGGATGTTTTTTAGGGTGGGTATTTGCACTAGGGTGGGTATTTGACCAAAGACGCGTGAGTCCATGGTCTGAAGATCAGTCTTTGTGCAATTACCTCATTCACATACATGAGCTGGATAAATTTCATGTTTCATGAAATTGAACTTGGAACTTCTAAGAGAATTAGACAGCTGATCCAGTCGGAAGTGAGGCCAGAGACACCATGATGGGTGTAGTAAAACAAAGATACTGTGGGCCAAAACTACGAAAACACTGGGAACTTGTGTTTTTTTTTTTTTTACATGTTTAGAGAGGAATGGAAAGCAGTGATCTCACTCATCATGTAAGCTTCGACTCTGGGAAGTAGACATGAGGAATGTAATGAGGAAACTGAAGTTCAGAGAAGTTATTAACTTTTTCAAAGCTATGCAGTCAGAGTGAAAACTTGACCCCAGCTTGTTTTGCTGAAGTAGTTTGGTTTCAGTAGCACACTTGCGTTGCCTCTCAGCGAAATACAGAATTACAGGAAAATGAGAGTGAAATGACATCTAGAAAGCAGGATAATTTTTAAGTCAACAGAAGAGCTATTTTGTTCTTTTGAATAAGTCTTAGACTTCAGTAAGTCATTATGGTTTACTAATTCACACTAATTGGGGGAAGGCTAATTATAATTAGTGAAAACAGATTTTTGTCCCATTTTTATAGAAATGAAGTTTTGACACATTTAGCAGTTGAGGTAACTGCAGCTGGTGTATGTGTCCTCAGGCAGGTCTTTAGTGATTCAGTAGGAATAGTATGAGTGCATTTAAATGTGATCTAGGAGGCCTAGAACTTGATGAACTTAATAATCATGAATGGTGTACATATTAATGCCATCCTGCTGCTGTTTGGATTTCAGGGTGTACACTTAATGGGAGTTTCCTGGCTTGTAATAATAATAAAAAAAAAAAACTAATATTTTTTGAGCATTTACTATGCGCCAGAAACTGTGCCAAGTACTTTACATGTTTTTGTCTTACCCCTCATTTAATCCTTAGGACAACTTCACGTGCTAAGTGCTATTGCCTTCCACCTTCTTACATATAAGGGAACTTAGGCTCAGAGAAGTTAAGTAACATTTTCTCAGTCACAAAGCTGCTAGAGCTTGGATTTAAGCCTAAGTCTTTCTGACTCCAGAAGCTTTATTCACTATGATTAATCACCAGTTGATATCTCAGGGTAGTAAGGTTTTTTTTCCAAATTTTACTGTTATCAGACATACCACCATTGTTCCATAAGTCAGTGGATCTGTCTACCCAATAGAGTGCATTTACTAAGAGTCTAGGATGCTGGGTTGTTGTGTCTTTTTTTTTTTTTTTTTTTCCTCCCCAGCCCAACTGCTAGTGTTCTAGTTCATTTCTTTCTCAGAGAAAAGCAACAGCCTCCTAACTGGTCTCTTTGGCCTCAGTATCAAATCTGCAATCCATTCTCCTTAAGCATCCAGAATTATCTTCAGCTGCCTAAGCCCCTCCATTGGTTCCTTTTCTTTTCAGGACAATTATCTAAGCATTCTTGCATACAAGAACCTTTATTCCCAGACCCTGCTGACATAGCTGAAAGTATGTACCTCATCTCCCTGCCCTATACTTGACATTTTTGAGAGACAGAATCTCTTATGTTTATCTGAACATCTTTCAGCACCTTTTTTGGCTAAAGCTATTCCCTCTACCCACAATTCTCTCTCTCTACATCCTCAAACTGTTACAAATTCTAAAGACTCAGCTCAGGTGTCAGCTTTGTCTAACCCAAAGGCTGTATTAAATGTGTCTCTTCTCCACCCACTTATTAACCTGTGCTACACGTTATCCCAGACCTTATTACCAATGGGGCAATTTTGCCTTTACTCCTCTGTTTCTCCCATTGTAAGTTGCTTCATTTCATCTCTCTATCTGCAATGTTTAACTCAGTCTCTGGCACAGAGGAAAGTCTCAGTTAAGTTTTGCTCAAATGGCGCTGAAATGAACCAAAGAAGGCACTAATCTCAAACCTGGCTACAGCAATTCACAGTTTTCAGTACACTGAAACTGTGCAATGTGTATTCTTCCTGGTGTTTCTACACATCTTCTATCAGTTTTTGTTCCAGACTGTTCTTTCAAGGATGTCTGTGCAGCAAACACCTTGAAAGATAGTGGTAGTGTCTCCGTCCAAGACAAAAGGCAGATTTGTTTTCTGACCAGAGTAATCTTTCTCCCTCTGGGGAAAATGTTGGGGAGACTCGCTATCAGCCCTTTATGAGATTGGGGCTTCCTAAGCTCGGGTCTCTCAGCAGTGACCCAGACCCACTCTGTGTGCAACATCCACTTGGGTCTCTTTGTATCACCCTTGTGGGACTTGGGGAACAAGAGGCACCGATGCAAACGTGAAGCTCTTGGGCCTGCTGTGCTGTGAGCAGTAAAGTCCTTTGTCTCTGACCCAGGAATCACATGTTCTCTGCCAATATCTATGGCATGGCGGCAGCCGCACTTGTTGGCTTTCAAGCAGGGTAAAAGTTCAGACGCTCCACAATTGATGTCACTGTGATGATGTCACTTATTAGCTTCAGCTGTTTATTTTTTGTTTGGTTCTGTTTTTCTTGATTTTAACACATTTTATTGTTTTTTACAAACTCAGTCATTCTAAACAAAGCAAATAAAATTCACTTTCAGCTATTTATTTCACCTCTCTGATTTATGGCTTACTCATCTGTAAAACGGGGTTAATAGATCTCTGTCAGAGGGTTGTTGAGAGCATAGAATCAAATGGGATAAAGTATGAAGGTGCCTAATGAGACACTGTAGGGTCCTTTCTTTGCAGGTGCAAAAATAAAACTCAGTTCTGCTGAGGTGATCTGAGATTTCTGGGCCCTGCTTTTCTGTTGAGACTCAAAGAGTTACAAAGCCTTCATTCTCATTGATTCTAGTTCTGTTCTGCAGGCTCCCATTCTTTCCTCAGGAGGAGCAGAAGGGACCCTGACCAGCACATCAGAGGGGAAGTTGTTTGAAATAGATTCTGTGGGAGTAAACGTGCGAATGATCCAGGGAAGACTGACTGCTGGCTGAGTCTGCTTCCCTCAGATTCTACGACTCTGAGTCATTTAATTCCTCTCTGTCCTTTGGTATAAATGGGTTTAAATGGACTGATTTGCCTAATAGAAGTGTTAAATGCATTAATTAAGAGCTTTGATAATTCACAGGATTTCACTGGCTAAAAGCCAGTGTGAGCGGGGCCGCACTGAGTTCCAAGTATGTCCTTTCCTTATACTTTTCTTTCTTCCTATTCTGAACAGAGGGGCAATTCTTGTCAGCTCTGAAGCATGTCCTGCCATTTTCACCTAGTGAGAAAATCTCAATAAATTTTGAAAGCAGATTAGTTCTCTCTCATGGTGGAATTCGTTGTCAGTTTTTGAGTTTGGAAAAAGGTGGAACATACACCACTGTGGTTCTCTTAAATTTCACAGCCTTAAGAAAAGCCATGACTCCCCCAAACTCCCAGATTTACAAATCTACTACCATTTTCTGTGGCGTTTACTCCCTAGAAGCTACAGCTCTTTTTGGAATTATTCCTGAAATTCTGAACATAGCCAGCCAGGCTGAAGAATAGATCATTCCATGGAGGAGAGTGAACTTTCTTCCTCTTACCTTAGGAGGAATCATGACCAAAAAATGAAGCTTGACCAATTGCCCATTTATGCCCTTTCCTGGGCAAACCCCAGTGACAAGTGTCCTTAACTGGCACAAAAGTTTTAGGCTGGTCCATAGACCAATATGGGATAATTGAGAAAATCCTGGAGGCCCAACCCATACCGGGTCCTTGAAGTGAAAAAGAGAAGTTTTAAACTCAGGTCTTCACTCTGTAAGCTTGCAGTCAAGGTAACGGCAACATAATGGGCATAATAAATCCCGGCACCGTATGGAAGGCTGCTAGTTGCCAGCGATTCTCTGGGACCCTCCTCCGAAGGGGTTCCAGGGATGAAGGAGCAATCCCGAGTGACATGGAAGAAGAGGGGTAGAAAATGTGTTCTTCTCATTATAGGCAAAACCTATATATTATTTAATTCAGCAGTTTTTACATTAACAAGCACCATGTGTAGCCTGTAGGAAGGCACCGGAGAAAGCTTACTTATTTCAACTGAATGGAACTGAATTGAAACAATGAGGCCTTTATAGGGTATCTAAATGGAGACTGAGATGTATACTCACTTTTTTTATATACGTATAAATGTGATTTTAACCATTTCTCAAGATAAATTTCCAGTGTCATTCTGGTCACAGACTGAGGGAGCTCAAGGCAAGCATGAGGCTGAATTAGACGAGTTTCCAGGACCCCTGCGACTATGTAGGTGAGGAATTTGATTTCTGTGTAGGCTGCCCCCGCCGCCACACATGAAAGACTCTGCCTATTTTTACCTTTCTTTTATTTCTCTGTGATTTTCGCTTTCACGGACCACAGAAACCAGTGTCCTGCAGGAAGACAAAATGTCTCTCTCTATTTGAAATATGCCTGTGAAGGCTGTGGCTTTAGACCTTAGGCTGGCCCAACTCCATCTCCAGTCAGGCCATATTTAGAGGTAAAACTCTAAAACTGGCGAAGCTTCTTTGAGTCGCGTAAGGATTCCACTGCCCTTGTCATCATCAGCCATGACTCCATTAAGTTCCTTTCGGCTTTTTTTTTTGCCTGTGAAGTCATCCTGTAGTAAAAGCTGCAAAATGATAGTCCACAAAGTAGAACTATTCTGCAGATGTGTTGTGTGTGGTCTTCATACATTTTTTTTGAATGGAGTTAATTATGATTATTTATAAATCTAGAGATATCCCTTAAAAATAGGAACCTGGGCCTTCCTAAAAAAGATTAAAATATAACATGACACTAGACTTCCCTTCCTTCAGGGTAACTGTTGGCTGGAGCTGAATAGCAGGCATCTCTCTTGCATGAGAGCTGTACTTTCCTATTGGCCACACATCCTTCCAACCCTTAATGTCTCCACAGCAGGGTTGGGTGTTGATTTTAATTTGTTGTAATGTTGAGTTATTGTCTTCATATAGTAGAGTTCAGAGGAAAGTAAAATAGTTCTTTTATCTACACTTCTCCCCAAAGTGAGAAAACAGAAGATAAGTAGCAAACATATATAACTAGTACTTCCAAAGTGACAGTGATTAACCCAAGTACGTGGTGGATAGCAGGGAATGAGAAAGAAATATGCTGGTAGAATTTACACTCAAGTGGGGATTTATAGACAATAAACAAGTAAACCAATAATTGATACTTTGAGGGAACAGAAGAATGCTATAAAGAAGATAAAGTAGAATAATGTAGAGTGAACAGAGTGGGAACAGTAGAGGGGAATGACAGCAGAAAGGGAAGTAGGGGACGGAAAGCTCAAGAAGCAACTTGGCAGGACAGAGTTTAGATGATGTTCTAAGTGTAGTGAGCGGCCATTGTGGAGTTTTAGGTAGAAGTGACTGCACGTGGTTTGTTCTTTGAAAGATCACTGTGCTCGATAGGAGAGAAGAGACTCTCAGGAGAAAAACAGAAGATCAGATAGTCCAAGGAGATATGGTGGTGGTTTGTGCTAGTCTTATAGAAGGAGAGGTGGTGAGAAATGGTCAGATCGAAGGTATGTTTTGGAGGTAGTAGCCATAAGGCTTACTGTGTATTGAACCTGGGATGTGTAAGAAACAGTGGGCTTGAGCAACTGGATGGGAGAGCTGGGACGTGCTAACATAGGGTTGGAGGTAGGGCTGGATGGGGCAGAAGAAGCAGATTTTCAGCACGGTGGAAACACTGTCACTGCTTCAGCCATATTGGACAGAGATGGTTATTACACATCAAAGTGTAGATGTTGAGTAGCCAGTAGGATATCAGAGCAAGAAACTTAATGAAGAGGTTTGGGCTGAAAGAATTTAGGGCTTGGGATTGAATGAGATTACCTAGGAAAGGATATAAATAAAGAAGAGAAAAAAGATGTGGGTAGAGAAAATATTCTTGGATCTTTCCAATATTTAAAGTGGAAGAGGAGGAAGATGCAGCAGAGGTGGTTGAGAAGAAAGATTCACTGGGATAGAAGGACAACCAGTTGAGAACAGCATTGAGGAGGAAGGGATTTTCTACCCTTATAAATTCTTCTGGCTGATCCGAGAATTAGATGGAAATGAGGATTAAAAGGAGATTAAAAGGAGAAAATCTTAACAAAAGTGTAATAACATGAATATATGGGAGAGACTAAGAAAACTGAGTAGCTTGCCAAAATGGCAAAAATCCTCACTTTAAATACCATCTTCAGCTAAAGACAGAAGAGGATGTTGGGATGTTTGGGACTTGATAGGGGAGGAAGGCAATTCACATGGCGATGGAAAAGGTGTGGTAAACAAGTATTTGCTGGGCCACACAGAAACCATGGGACACAGATAGCTCTGATGATAGCTCTGTTCTGGGAACAGACCCTCTATCTAAATTATTTTAGGGTATTAGGGGGAAGGTAAAAAGAAAGACTTCCCTAGTCTTCTGTCTCTCAGAGATAACCAGTCCAAATTGATCCTCATGCCAAAGAGACACATTTCCAGATGGCATATTTTGCTCCCCTCCAGATTCTAAACTGGAGTACAGAAGGCATAAGAACAAATGGGGCTGAGACTTCCCTGGTGGTCCAGTGGTTAAGAATCTGCCTTCTAATGCAGGGGATCCGGGTTCGATCCCTGGTCAGGGAAATAAGATCCCACGTGCCACGGGGCAATTAAGCCCGTGTGCCACAACTAGAGAGCCTATGTGCTGCAACTACAGAGCCCGTGCACTCTGGAGCCCGAGCACCACAGCTAGAAAGTCCACGCCGCAACTACTGAGCCTGCAGTCTCTGGAGCCCACACGTCACAACTAGAGAGAAGCCCACGCGCCGCAACAAAGAGCCCGCACGTCGCAACTAAGACCTGATGCAGCCATAAATAAATAAACAAACAAACAAATAAATAAATAAGAGGAACATATGGGGCAGAATTGAAAATACGAAGTAATAAAATCAGTGGTTGAGGGACTGCTAGTGTGGGAGCTAGAAAGTTGGAGGGATGGAAATAATGGGGTTGAGGAGTGGGATTTACATTTAATAGGTCACTTTCTCATACTTCACTGTGGTTGACATTTAGGTATCAACTTGTTTTTTCGGTCAAACACCAGTATAGTTGTTGCTGTAATTTTTGTTGGAAGTAATTTTTAGATGTGATTAATATTTAAATCAGTAGACTAGATTAAGCAGCTTACTCTCCATAATGTGGGTAGATGTCATCCAATTAGTCGAAGGCCTTAAGAACAAAGACCAGAGTTTCCCAAGGAAAGGAGTCTCCTCACTACCTGAGTTTACAGTCTTTTGCTTTGTGGAATTTGGACTCAAGACTGCAACATCAACTCTTATCTGTTTTTCTAGCCTACAGTCCTCCCCTACAGACTTCAGACTTTCAGACTTGCAGCCCTTATAATCACATGAGCCAATTCCTTAAAATATATCTCCGTAGATAGATAGTTAAGTAGATAGACTAGATGGTAGATAGATGGATAGATAGAGAGACAGAGATATAGAAGTAGAGATATCTCTTATTTGTTCTGTTTCTCTGGGAAATCCTGACTAAAATATAACCATTTTAAACTCTGAATATTAACCATATTAGGTTATTCCCTTGCTTAAGACTGTCCAATTGTTCTCCAAGGCTTTGAGAATAAAATCCAAAATCCTGCTTGTTGTTTGCAAGGCCCTATATGATCCAGCCCTTGCCCTAACAGGTGGATTTCTTTTTATGCTACTGCTACCAAACTAGGTTTGTTTGCCCGACGCACAGCAAGCTAAACACCAAGATGCCGATTTTTACAACAGAGAGAGGGTTTATTCACAATGCAGCCAAGTGAAGAGACAGAAGGGAGAACACATCTCAGACCCACCTCCCCGAAGGTGAGGGGTTTGAGATATTTATGAGGTAAAGAAGCAAGGTGGTCTTAGGTGAGGGAAAGGTGTTTGGAGGTAGGAAAAAGGTGAGGTAATCCATGTTCTGTGCAGGCCCAGTTTTAGGGTTGGTAGTCCCAACTAGTCTTATCTGGCTGGAATTGGACAAGAGCTGATTCCAAGTTTCTGAAAAACAGCTTAAGCGCCCATTACTATAGGGACCCATATGTCAGCGGTGTTATCCATAGGGGGAGGTTAAGGAGTCAAACAGTAATTAAGGCGAGCTTGGTCAGTGAAGGCAGGTTACAGGCGGAGGGGTTTTAACAAGCACAAGGTTTTTTATTAGTCACCAGTTTCTGTAAACCCTATGGGGCACGGTTTCATGACTACTCTTTCTTATCATATTCTCATCACAGTGACATTTTTCCTGTTCCTTAAGCACAACAGGCTTTTCCTGCATCAGAATCTTTGTGCTTGTTTTTCAGTGTAGTATGTGGTTAAGCACGTGGGATCTGGCGTCAGGCTGTCCAGGTTCAAAACAGAACTCCATGACCTTTGATGGGTCATCTAACCACTTTATGCCTCAGTCTTCTAATCTGTAAAGTGGAAATAACAATAGAAACTATCTCATAGTAGTGTTTCTGTATTAAATGAGTTAATATAAATAGCACTTAAAGCAGCGCCTTGGCTGTATAAAATGCTCAATAAATACGGGGTGTCATGAGGCTGCCTGGAATGTGCTTTCCTCCCTTTTCACCAAGTGGCCTCCTTTGATTCATTCAAGTATCAACTCAAATACCAGTGCTACAGAAAGACCTCTCTGTCAGTTTTGTTCAGGTACCGCTTGCACAAGTATTCCACAAGCCCACTGCAGTTCCACTAGGACTCTTGATTAATCCAAGCCAACTTTGATAATCTCATTCTCCTTGCCCAGGATGGGCGTAGGCTTGGTCATGTGATACCATCAGCCTCAGGAAAGATAGAGTATTGGGGATGTGTCCTTCCTCTTCACAAAGGAAGCGAGAGAGAGCCAATGCCTTCTTTTATCATTAGTAAGTGAGGACCTAATGCTTAGAACTGGAGCAGCCATCATATATCTAGGAGAGGAAAGCCAGAAACATTCAGAGCCTGACGTTTTTTATTGCTGAGACAACTGACTCCAAAACTGCTTACCTCCATGTTTCATTATGTAAGATAATGTTCCTAGACTTTAAACTGCTCTATTTGGGGTTTTCAATTTGTATGGTTCCTAGCTGATATACTTTCCATGACCACCCTAGATAAATTGACCAAGTACCTGCCCCCACAAGCCCCAAGTTACTTTTTTCTTCCTCATTTGTAATAACCTGATATTACCACATTTAAGTGGTTTTGCTCCCTTTTCCCCTTACTGAAATGAAACTCTGAGAAAGCAGAGATCAGCGTGTCTCCTACATCCCTGAGACTTCCGGGCCTGGGATCTTACTGGCATGTGTATAGATGTGTGCAGTTAAATTTCAAAAAAGGAGGTAAAGAGGAACTAAGAATCAAGAGTCTAGGCCCACTTCCATCCGTATCCATGCTGCCCAGTAGCTGCATGGCACTGGGAAAGCTTCTGGACCTCTCAGAACTTAAGCACCTCATCCATACAAAGCTATAATGATGGTCAGGTGAAAGGTCTTGTGAGAGAGCTTTATAAATGGAACAGCAAAGTACAAATGAAGGGAGCATTACTTTTCCTTTATGAATAGCACATGGTTTTCATCTCACATTGCTTAGTGCTATTATTGTTTAAGGTCATAAAAGAATGTCCTTTAAGTAAAATATTCAAATTTAACTTTCCAAATACATAATTGACATGAATTAGAAATGCTCTACCAGCCTAGTGCTGTAAGGTTTACTTTTCTGGAGTATTAAATTTAGATGTTCTCACTTTCCTGGACACTATAAAGAGCTTTTTCTCTAAAGTATTGTGTAAGAAGTTTTTTAATTCCTGACAAAAAAGGGAAGACTTACCAAAGGCAGAAATATCTGAAGGGGGAAAAAAAAGGTTCTTTCATTCCTATTTCACTGGCCAACAGAAATCTACTTAAAAAAATCACATCTCGATCTCTTTGCTGTGATTTCTATTTTTAAAAATTCAAATCCAGTCCTCATTAGGATAATGGGGCAGGGAGAACAGAGCATTTCTCTTAACATTTGCATTTATTCACCAAATTCACAGATCAGACTAACCTCCACCATGCCAAGGGAATATTTATTTTTGTCAGTGGCCCAGAGGGCGATAGTCTTCCTGATCTAATAGACTGCCATGTAATCCCTCAACAAGATAGATTAAAGAGGGAGAAAATAGTACCCCATGTATAGCTAATACATGAATAAGTTAAACCTACTGAGGAACAAGCCCTAATGTGGTTTGTGGTTCCAGGTATTTTCATTGGCATCACCTCCCAGGTAGGCGGCCCTTTATGAGGCTATCATTTGTATTATAGCATATCAAGGGACATGCTTACAAAGAAATTATTTTCATTTTTAACGCTAGCATAGTTATTAAATTTTTGCTATAAATATTTCTCAGATGTCAAATGGCAAGTGTAAAATATAACAGTATGTTTTTCATCCAGGTGTTTAATCTAGAACATAGCTGTGATCTGTGAAGTCCACACAGAAGCACACACACTTCGTTTATAGGAAAGATCATCAGAAACTTACTCTGACTTCATTCATTTGTACTTTAGAATTAGTTATAGTAACAAGAAGAGTTGATCCTATGTGGAAAAACATCATCAACTTCAGAATCTCTTCATTTAACTGTCCCCTTTATATGGTGAGGGAGAGTGAGGTAGGTGTGTTTAGATGTATTTGTGGCATTTGATGGAAATGTGACCAAAATTTAGGGCAAATACAGCCCAACAGAGCACCTCTCCTTCTCTTAGACATTCCAGATAGAACTCTGGGAAAACATAGTGAAAACAGCAGAAATAGCTGTTGTGTCAGTGCTCACGTTGGCGTTCTGAGAAAGGGCACCGGCCTCTACCTTCCACCAGGGCTTGAGTCCAAGTGTTGTCACCCTTTCACTGCCTCATGGAATAAGGAAAGAGGAGATAGAGGGAGCTGGCCATGTTCCAAGGGGCACTTCAAACCTGTATGTGCGACCACGTAATGAACATTGAATCTGTTGACTGGTAATTGGGGCATAATTAATACTCTAGCCTTTGAGCCATTTGATGGGAAACTCTCCTCTCATGAGTGGTGGAGGAACCTGGGGTGAGGTGGGCAGACAGGCAGGAAGAAAGGAAGTAGCTCGCTCTCTTCTGCAGACGCCTCTGCTTTCGTTGTGTAGATGAAAAAACAGTGGCTCAGAGTGATCACATTTTTTTTTTTTCTAAGTTTCACAGCTGGTAAGGAGCAGAGACAGATTTTGAAGTCAGGTCTGCGTGATTCTAACTGATTCCAAATGGTCCTGTTTGTCGTTACCCTTTACTTGGCTTCCTGATGTGTGCAGTGATTGAGGAACAAAAAATGACAGGTGGTAAAGGAATTGCTACAGGCGTGCACATAGACAACTGTCCAGAGGGGCAGAGATGTCACACCAGAGTTGTGGATGACTCGCAGCTACTAGTGGAATTTTAGTTTTATAAACATACGAAAGAACTACCCCCGCTGCTGCCCACACATGTCACTGCTTGGCACTTAATGTAGGAAGAAATTATCCCGTATTTCATGTTACAACTCAAAATGATATTGATAACCAAAAATATATTGGTCGCCAAGAGAAATATTCAGTGTAGTTTATTTTAAAAGGCAAGAAAGTTTATAACAAAGAGATTCTATAAGCATATTTCATGACACACTAGTAATTCAAAATTGAACTTCTGAAAAGAAGAGGGTTTAATGGCCAGATAAGGTTTTAGACTACTGCGTTTTATGTAACCCTTTAGGTGACTCACACTGCATAGTAGCATATAAAATAAATATGATAATAAATATTTTTTTTTATTTTTGCCTTGTTTAATCCAGCATTGCCCAAACTTTTTTGACCTTAAAAACCCTTTTATCACCCTTATAATTCAAGTCATGGAGCTAGATTTCAAGAGAATTCACTGTGGAAAATGAAGTATAATAAATTATAGAAGTATTTAACTCAGAATGTGTAAATTAAAATTTTCTCCTTTAAAATCTTTTAAAAAGAAAAGTTCTGCTACTTAACAGGGTAAACTCCAGGAACGTTCCTTAGATGGCATGTCTCATTCACTTCAAGGACCTTTCTTGTTCCTTCCCAGATAAAATAGTTACAGAGACTTTACATATTTACTCTAGAAGCTGTTCCTCTCATTTTTAAAATATTTATGTTTAGCCTCAGTGCTCAGACCTGTCCCTCAGACCATAAAAGTACTGATGGGCCTGACATGGAAATTATTATACCAAAAAAAAAAAAAAGAACATTACGTCCAAACTGCAGTGAACATCAAAAAGAAAATAGATAAAGACTATTTTCTGCATATTAAGCAAATGCCACATCAAAGAATCTCATAGACCATCACAAAACCAGCAATCAAAGGACAGGCACCTTTTGTTAGATGTATTCAGTGCTTTCTGTTGTGAGTAAATGCAATGAAGCATTTGAAAGTGACAACACAGAAAATACATGAAATCTTTTTTTTTTTCTCTCTCTACAGCAAATCAGTGACTATGTGTTTCTCTCCTACATTTTGTCTGACAAGCAGCAATTTTTTTTATAAAAGAAAGATGAATGAGTTAATGAGTACTGTACAGATGCAGTACAGATAGTTACCTGCCAGCTGTGTGAAACTAGGGAGAAGCTGAATGGTCAACATATGAATAACCCTTATCATTCAAACCAAAGGGTTTTGAAATGTAGCGATTGTTCATGTCTGATGGCAGAAGGTCCCAGTGATTCTTCATTGTTACCAGGGAGCAATAACCCCTTGAATCCACCTGTGAAACAAATCCCAAGCTCCTTATACCTGGAATATTTTGTTCTACAGGACACTGCAGCCTGCTGGGAGTTCTACATGGGACTCAGGGAAGTATCAGTAGATGTCACTGTGCAGGGGCCAGAGTCAGAGCCCATCAGAAACTTGCCAGCATGCTTGATGCTGCCATGCACCATTTCAGAACTGAATTCTCTTCTTCTCCATGCGCTATTTTAGACAAAATTTCTAGGACATCCTGGCTCTCTCTCTGACACCTCCTCCACCCTGAACTTCTAAAATTGTCACTGGTCTGTTACCTGGGGATCCTTTGATTCTCCATAACTGGTCCAGAGGTGGAAAAGATCTGACGTATTATATAGTTCGATATGATGTCCTTTCCTAGGGGCTGCAATTCTGCGCCTATGATTCACTGACTTCCTGTTGAACCCCTCCTCCTCCATTGAACTGAATTGATGCTGCACTGTAGAATGTTCCAATGTGCTGTGGGAAACCAGTGCAGAGAGCCGGGGGAGGATGGCACAGAGCGCAGGAATGGGATTGGGCACTGAACATAGATCATGGTACCGGACGGTAAACACCTCAGATACCATGTTCACGTGGAGGTGGGAAAGGGAGCGAAATCCTATGATCTGGAACTGAGATAAGGCCAAAACCAAACTGGTGTAGGCTATGAATAAACTAAGGGCATTCTGGGGACTATTATAGAACAACCCCAGAGTGCCTGGCTTTACAGGTCAGTTGAAGTCACACTTGGGTAATACAGTGGCTTAAAGATACAATGATCATAATACACATACAAAATAAATTCCTAAAAGATGAGGATGGAATTCTGGGCAGTAGTCTTTGAATAAACCGATGACAGAGCACAGAAAGTTAGTATAGTCAGACTCCATTTTACTGCATTTCACTTTATTGCTCTTTGCAGATATTGCATTTTTTTACAAATTGAAGTTTTATAGCAACCTGCATCAAGCAAATCTGTTGGCATTATTTTTCCAACAACATTTGCTCATTTTGTGTCCCTGAGTCACATTTAGTAATTCTCACAGTATTTCACACTTTTTCATTATTATTATATTTGTTTTGGTGATCTGTGATCAGTGAGTGATCTTTGACACTATTTGTAATTGTTTTGGGACACCATGAACAACACCCATATGAGACAGTGAGACAAATATGTGTGTGTTCCGACTGCTCCAACCTAGCCATTCCCCTCTCCCTCTCCCTCTTCTTGGACCTCCTTATCTCCTGAGACACAACAATATTGAAATTAGGCCAATTAATGACCCTACAATGGCTTCTAAGTGTTCAGGTGAAAGGAAGAGTCACACGTCTCTCAATTTAAATGAAAAGCAAGAAATGGTTAGGCTTAGTGAGAAAGGCATTTCAAAAGCCGAGTTAGGCTAAAAAGCTGGGCCTCCTGTGCCAAACAGTTAGCCAAGTCGTGAACGCAAAGGAACATTCTTGAAGGAAATTACAAGTGCTCCTCCAGTGAACATGAAAACGATAAGAAACAGCTCTCTAATTGCTGACATGGAGAAAGTTTTAATGGTTGAGATAGAAGATCATACCAGCCACAATATTCCCTTAAGCCAAAGCCTAATAAGAGAAGGCCCTCACTCTCTTCAATTCTTTGAAGACTGAGAGAGATGAGGAACCTGCAGAAGAAAAGTTTGAAGCTAGCAGAGTTTGGTTCATGAAGTTTAAGAAAAGAAGCCATCTCTATAACAAAAAAGTGCAAGGTAAAGCAGCAAGTAATGCTAAAGAAGTTGCAGTAAGTTATCCATAAGATCTAGATCAAACAATTTAAGGTGACTACACTAAACAACAGATTTTCAATGTAGACCAAACAGCCTTGTACTGGAAGAAGATGCCATCTAGGACTTCCATAGCTAGAGAGGAGAAGTCAGTGCCTGGCTTCAAAGAACAGGCTGACTCTCTTGTTAGAGGCTAATGCGATGTAGCTGGTGATGTTAGGTTGAAGCCAGTGCTCATTTGCCACTCCAAAAATCTTAGGGCCTTAAGAATTATGCTAAATCTACTCTGCCTACTCCATATGAAACAGCAAAGCCTGGATGATAGCCCATTGTTTACAACATGGTTTACTGAATATTTTAGGTCCATTGTTGAGACCTACTATTTAGAAAAAAAAAAAAAAGATTTCTTTCAAGATATTACTGCTCATTGACAATTCACTTGGTCATCCAAGAGCTCTGCTGGAGATGTACAAGGGGATTGATGTTGTTTTCATGCCTGCTAACACAACATCCATTCTGCAGTCCATGGATCAAGGAGTCATTTCAACTTTCAGGTCTTATTATTTAAGAAAAACATTCTGTAATGCTATGATAGTGATTCCTCTGATGGATCTGGGCAAAGTAAATTGAAAACCTTGAAAAAAGATTCATCATTCTAGATACCATTAAGATCATTCATGGGGCTTCCCTGGTGGCGCAGTGGTTGAGAGTCTGCCTGCTAATGCAGGGGTCACAGGTTCGAGCCCTGGTCTGGGAGGATCCCACATGCCGCGGAGCAACTGGGCCCATGAGCCACAACTACTGAGCCTGCGCATCTGGAGCCTGTGCTCCGCAACAAGAGAGCCCGCGATAGTGAGAGGCCCGCGCACCGCGATGAAGAGTGGCCCCCGCTTGCCACAACTGGAGAAAGCCCTCTCACAGAAACGAAGACCCAACACAGCCAAAATAAATAAATTAATTTATTACCCCCAACATCTTCAAACAAAAAGATCATTCATGATTCATGGGAAGAGGTCAAATACCAAAATGAACTGGAGTTTGGAAGAAGTTGATTCCAACCTTCAAGGATGACTTTGAGGGATTTAAGACTTCAGTGGAGGAAGTCACCAACCACAGATGTAACAGAAATAGCAATAGAACTAGAATTAGAAATGGAGCCTGAAGATGTGACTGAACTGCTGCAATCTCATGATAAAACTTGAACGAATGAGGAGTTGCTGCTTATGGCTGAGCAAAGAAGGTGGTTTCTTGAGATGGAATCTACTCCTGGTGAAGGTGCTGTGAAGGTTGTTGAAATGACAACAAAGGAACAGGTTTTAAGGGTTTAAATGGATTGACTCCATTTTTGACAGAAGTTCTGCTGTAGGTAAAATGCTATCAAACAGCATTACATGCTGCAGAGAAATCGTTCACGCAAGGAAGGGTCAATCAATGTGGCAAACTTCAGCGTCGTCTTACTTTAAGAAATTGCTGCAGCCATCCCACCCGTCAGCAACCACCACCCTGAGCAGTCAGCAGCCGTCAACGTCCAGGCAAGACCCTCCACCAGCAAAAAGATTACGACTTGCTGAAGGCTCAGATGATGGTTAGCATTTTTTAGTAATAGAGTCTTTTTAAAATTAAGGTATATGTACACTGACTTTCAAGACATAATGCTGTTGCACGTGCTAGAGTACAGTAACATGTAAATATAACTTTTATAGGCGCTGGGAAACCAACATTTTGTGTGACTTGCTTCATTATCGTATATGCTTTATTGTAGTGGTCTAGAACTGAACTGCCATAACTCTGAGGTATGCCTTTACTCTTAAAAACTCAGGATAAAGAATAACTCAGAAAGTGTCTCTGTTCTCAAGGGCCTCAGAGTCTAGGTGGGATGTCACCATTCTTAGATGTTGTTGCAATACCATAGGATAAGCTTTATACTAGAAATCAATGTCAAGTGCTATGAAAAGGCACCAGCTAACTGTGTGTGGAAGAATCTGAGATCTCACAGAGGAGGTAATAATTGGTGGACCCTAAAACAGAGGTTGAAGCACATGAGGGGCAAAAAAGAAGGGGGGCATTCCCGGCCCCGTCTGGATCAGAATGACAAGAGAAGAGATGTACAAGATGTATTCAAGGGGTAAGACAGAGTTTGGTTTGACAAGAATGTTTATCTCAACATTATTTGCAGTAACAAAAAAGTGGAAACAATGTAAGTATCTATAAATAGTAAATGGAACATATATTGTGATATTAAAACAATGAAATATACAAATGTTTTATAAATAAAATATATAACAGTTGGAGACACATCTGGAATGGCAGAGTGAAGGCATCTGAAAAATAAACTCCAACATACGAGTAACACTGACCAAAAATGTTAATATCAACTTTTTTACAACTCCAGAAACTAATCAAAAACTTGCAACAATCCAGAGTGTTTGTTCAAGAAAAAACACTCAGCCTCTATAAGAATAGTGAGCTTTTTGGTAATTTAACTTGCCCATTCCAATCCCTCACTTTCTAGCTTTGTAATAGCCTTAAACAGTGACAATCTGATAGCTATATCAGCTGTGAAAACTAGCAACATGTCAGCCACTGCAGACAACAGAACAGATTTGAAGCTCACTCAAAAGCCTGGCCCCAGGGCTTCCCTGGTGGCGCAGTGGTTGAGAGTCCACCTGCCAATGCAGGGGACACAGGTTCGTGCCCCGGTCCGGGAAGATCCCACATGCCGCGGAGCGGCTAGGCCCGTGAGCCATGGCCGCTGAGCCTGCGCGTCCGGAGCCTGTGCTCTGCAACGGGAGAAGCCACAACAGTGAGAGGCCCACGTACCGGGGAAAAAAAAAAAAAAAAAGCCTGGTCCCCAAAGAAAGATTAATATTTGACCAGACTGATTGATATCTCATATCCATTTTCAGGGTATGTCTTTATTTGCTCTGTGCAAACAGTTGTTATCCTTAGGATGTTTATTGAAAACAATCAGGGAGAATTTTACAATGCAGATAACTGACGCAGCCATACAGGATGGGACTAACAAATGTCTGGCCAAAATGCTTAAAAGGAAAGAAACTGGGGAACGAGATATTCATAGCAGGCTTTGAAAATCTCTGACTTGTTCCTGAGACTCTGGAAATCCACACATGTGAAGGGCTGTGCCCAGGAAAGACAAGAGAAGGCTCCCACCTCTCACCTCTGGCTGACGTTGAGGCTTTGCAAAAGCAGGAAGTGGAGACTAAAGCAGAGTTGGAAATTGCCTGCTGGGGTTTTGAAGATATGTCCCAACATACCCAGAGCCTCTCAGCAAAGACTGCTAGACCTGTTGGTCCAAGACATAAAAGGACATCTCCGTCCAGTCAGTAGGTGCCCACTAAGCTGAGTGAAGACTTCAGTGGCTACACACAACCAAGAAAAAATACTGAACAAACAGCAGAAATAGAAACAGCAAAAAGCAACAGCAACAAACTATACTTTATTGGTGGGGGCGGGAGTTGTGTCACATAATGTTTTTTTAATGTCCAATTATTTTTTTTTATTTTTATTTTTTTTTGCGGTACGCGGGCCTCTCACTGCTGTGGCCTCTCACGTTGCAGAGCACAGGCTCCGGACGTGCAGGCTCAGCGGCCATGGCTCACGGGCGCAGCCGCTCCACGGCATGTGGGATCCTCTCAGACCGGGGCACGAACCCGTGTCCCCTGCATCGGCAGGCGAACCCCCAACCACTGCGCCACCAGGGAAGCCCTTTAATGTCCAATTTTAAACAAAAATTTACACTAAGAGAAATGTAAGGAAACAGGCATGTATGGCCCATACCCAGGAAAAAAGCATTCCCTAGAAACTTTCTCTAAGGACACCCAGGCACTGGACTGAATAGTGATTTTAATTCAGATGTTACATATATGTTCAAATAAATAAATCATGTCTAAATAAAGTGTGAAACTGATTTTATTTAAAAAAAAAACAAAATATAAAACTAACCTGCCGTCATGCTTTGCTGATTCTCACGTGGATGCCTCTTTTCCTACAGTCGTTTATGGGACTGTATTTGTCCTATCACTTACCCATTCATATTCCAGCAGCACTTTGAGGGCCTGAACAGTATAGCTTCTAAAACAAAGAACGCCACTCACCATCCAGTTCTACAAGAATTAAGTAAGTAGCCACTGTGGTCATCAACTGACAGTATATCCTAAAGAAATTCAGGACAGGGCTTCCCTGGTGGCACGGTGGTTGAGAGTCTGCCTGCCGATGCAGGGGACACGGGTTCGTGCCCCGGTCCAGGAAGATCCCACATGCCGCGGAGCAGCTGGACCCGTGAGCCATGGCCGCTGAGCCTGCGCGTCCGGAGCCTGTGCTCCGCAATGGGAGAGGCCACGACAGTGAGAGGCCCGTGTACCACAAAAAAAAAAAGAAAGAAAGAAATTCAGGACAAAAACTAGGAGGAGGCACTCTGTGTTTTGGAAAAACCAGCCCTTTAAATAGTTAGAGATATCTCAGGGGAAAAAAGTTAATGAACCCAGATTCTTGCATCTTCCTAGAAAAAAACACTAAAATCAGCTGAGGTATCTGTTCCTTGTGACTAGCAGTAACCTTTTACCAAGATGTGTGCTTGACTGCATGTATTCTCTAGCCAAAATTATATATACACTGGCTTCTTCCCCTGTCTCTTCAGAGCAGTTCCCCAGAGCTATCTGAGAGATGGTCTCCCAGGCTACAGTCCTCAGTAAGACCCTGAATAAAACTCAACTCACAGCTCTTATGTTATGCGTTTTTTGTTTGTTTGTTTGCTTTTTGTTTTCCAGTCAATAAGCTGGGTCACTGATCTTGGCTGCATTAACAGTCCCTTCACTCACCTGGCACTGGGCATAGCCTGTCTTTAGTGCTGGGTATCTTTTCTCTTGTTTACTGTCCTCTATATAGACTATAAACTCTTGGAAGATGGAGCCACGTCTGTTTGCCTTTGTTATCCCTAGAATGTGTGCATAGTGATAGGCACATACTCCATTCTAAAACATTATTGTAACACTGCCACATGAATACACTGGTGCACCACCTTGCCAAAGTTTAGATCCTGAGTTGCAGTGTATATGGGAATTTTTTTTTTTTCTTGTTAAATACACAACAGAAAAGATGAGAAAACATATAGAAACAAATGAGGATTACTGCAGTTACAAATAAAACGGACACTTCTGGGCATTTAAAAAAAAAAAAAAGGAAACAAATGAGGATTGCAGCCATGAAGTAAAGATGCTGGCTGATGACAAGGACTTGATATGGCCCCAACCATTTTAAGCAGATATTTTTAAAGAGTTCCGTATAACAACAACAACAATAAAAATGATAATCAAATACTTGATATTTATTTTGCTACTGCCAAGTCCTATTTAAATATTTTATATGTATTTTATCTCCATGAGAATACTTAGAGCTACCTTTCCCTAAATACCAGTGAGGATTAAGTAATTTAGCCACTGCTAATCCATGTCAATTTCAGCACCTGTGTTCATGATGTCTTCATGTACACTACATTTAAACCTTGCTGTGTACACGTGAAATTTCCCTCGTCTACGCCATCTCTATTTCCAGTTCCCATGCCCCGTATCCAGGGCAAATCTGTTTAATATGGTTGTAGCCACTTGGCTACTTCAGAACTTCTCTTGTTCCCTTAATCTGGTTTATTCCTCAGGCAAATTGGAAGTAACTTTTCCACTGACCCAAGGTAATCAAGAATTTTAAAAAGTAGGTCCGTGGGTTCCTTGTGTCCATGAATTATCTATCTTTCTAGGTATGCAAAATACATCTTGAGAATGTGAAGGAAAGGAGAAACTCACCCTGTATGAAAGGGCTTCTTAAGTACTTTGTTAAAAGGAGGTGCGGAGTGCTTCCCTAGTGGCGCAGTGGTTGAGAGTCTGCCTGCCGATGCAGGGGACACGGGTTCGTGCCCCGGTCTGGGAAGATCCCACATGCCGTGGAGCGGCTGGGCCCGTGAGCCATGGCCGCTGAGCCTGCGCGTCCGGAGCCTGTGCTCCGCAAAGGGAGAGGCCGCAACAGTGAGAGGCCCGCGTACCGCAAAAAAAAAAAGGAGGTGTGGAAACCTAAATTCAGATGAAATTTCCAGGCAGGAGGTGCAGAGCATATCTAAGTCTTTAAGATTTCCATTTCCAGACTAGAAAACAATTCAAGTCCGCTGTAAAGGCTATCAACATAAAATGGATTTCAGAGACCTGATTTGATTTGAAAATATCAGACTCTAGAAACCAATTTATGAAAGGGAATTAGTGTGAATAACATGTTCTAATCTCATAAGCATGTGAATGAGGTGTTCCTTCTTCTGGCCCTTCTCACTGTTTTATATTAAAGCCTGTTGAGAAATGCCTTGCTATGCCTCCATGCAGACAGGTTTTACCTTGCTCTGGTAAGAATTATCTTGTATCTTATACAGATCTCTTCTTTATGAGAGTTGGATCCTCTTAGGCCCTAACTTGAGAGTCTGGACCATCCTGCTGTAGTGTTTAAAGGGGCAATGTGTGAACAGAACAGGGTTCATGAGTCTTTAGCTTCCTCATGTAGAAACATCTGGAAGAATTGAGACCACAGCTTTGCAGACACTTTTGGGCCTCGTTGGCCTTTCATGAATAGGCCGGTAAGGATGTGTCAGAGCTGTACACTGTGAAGGGCCCTGTGGTTCCAGAAAGGCCAGATATCCTGGATGTTTTGTGCATTGAATGAAAGTATTGCAAATTCTCTGTCTCTGCTGTTCCACACTCCTGATGGGATGACAGGAATGGGACCACCTTTCATTATGTGAGCAGTGGTTGTGAAAGGAAAACATCTCTCTTCCTTCCTGCAGCTCTAGCTTCTGACCTTATTCCTAAGCCTCTGTTCTCATCCTCCCCTATTTCCAGTCACAAAGACTGTCACCTGTTTTCTCAAAGTAGCTGCAACATCTCTGCCTGTCTGGCTTCTCAACACCCTTCCTGCCATAGCCGTGATAGTCTGGAGTGTTTTCTTTCCAGGAGCGGTATTTTTATTTTGTGTTTCAACACCACTAGTGCTTTCCCACTCCTAGAGCCTCTCTGTCTGTTTAGCGTGAATAAACTGTCTTTTTCACTTTGAGAATATTTCCTTTGATTCTGAGTATGTGTTTGTAGTGCTAAAACCTCTTAATTCTAACCTGTTGGGCAAGGCCCCTCCATTCCCTACTGTGGAGGAGACTGAAGCTGTCCCTTGGGAGGAAGAAGTGACCCTGGAACACATCCTCTCCATCCTCCATCCAGTGTCCTCTCTTCCCATCAATCCACGTGGGATGGACTGGAGGTGGCTTCTTCACGATACAGTGAAGGCTGCCTCATTTTCTGATACAACCTCACTGTTAGCCAGGATTCTCCAGAGTAACAGAACAATAGGATACATATGAGGAAATTCATTATAGGAATTGGCTCATGTGATTATGGAGGCCAAAAAGTCCCATTATCTGCCACCTGCAAGATGAGAGGGTTAGAAGGTCTGAAATTCCAGGAAAATGAGGATAGAGAGAATGCTATCATTAAAACTGTGCTTTGAGAAGAGAAGTATGGGAATAGGCGTCAGAAGAGTGAAGCAACAGGCAGTGGTATTTCGCACAACACAGTCATTTAAGTGTGAATTGCTAAGAGTCAACACAAAAATACATGGAAGGAAACTTTTAAACTTGTTGATAGAACTGCCAGAATTCAACTTTTCTTGCTTCTGGGAGTTGTGGTGCAACTAACGGGCTGACTAATGAAAAGGAATTGATGTGTTAATTTCCCATGCACCATCAGCATATTTTTGAAGCAATTCTACCACCTGATTATACCCTGCTTAGGCGAGCACTAAAATTTACATTACATAATTAGGGAAGGCATGGCTGCCAGGAAATGGATGAAATTTGAAGACAAACTTTCTGGGGCTGAAATTTAGAAGAGACGGGAGTGAAAGTGATGGAGAGGAATCTTCCCTTGTTCTGCTATGGTGAGGTTGAGATCAGATTTTCATTTCACCAATTTTTTGTAGGTTCCCATGTGGCAGGGACTGACTCCTGTATGAGGTTGAAATTCATATAGGGTGATCCCACACTTTTCTATCCTTACTAGCAAAGACTAACTGAAATGAGTATAACCATGTGCCTCTAAGAGAATTTTCTTAAATATAAAATGTTGGTGACGGAGCTTCCCTGGTGGCGCAGTGGTTGAGAGTCCGCCCGCCGATGCAGGGGACACGGGTTCATGCCCCGGTCCGGGAGGATCCCACGTGCCGTGGAGTGGCTGGGCCCGTGGGCCATGGCCTCTGGGCCTGCACGTCCAGAGCCTGTGCTCCGCGGCAGGAGAGGCCACAGCAGTGAGAGGTCCGCGTACCACACAAAAAAAAAGGTTGGTTGGTGATATTCACTTAACAAGGCCATTAAAAATCTTAAAAGAAAATAACGTGGAAGTCTTTAGCACAGGGCCTGGCATATGGACAGGACTCAGGAAATATTGGTTCTTTTGTTGCTCTACATTTGTGAAATGAAGAGGTTGGACTCACAGGTGTCTGAAGTCTTCTCCATCCTGACATCCTAAGGCTGTGAATTCAAAAACTCTTGTCACTAGTCACGTGTGCCTCTTCAGTTTTCATTTCAAATAATTAAAATGAAATAAAATTAAAATTTTTAATAAAATTAACAGTTTAGTTGCACTGACTACATTTCATGTGTTCAAAAGCCACTGAACCCAACAGAGGTGATAGGGAACATTTTCATCATTGTGGACAGTTCTCTTGGGTAGCATTAGCTAAGAGTTTGAGACATTACACTGGGGTTTTTTCTTTAGAACATAACTTCAAGTTGTTGGGTCAGATATAAGTTCAAAGAATAACAGACATGTATCTCAGTCCCAGTTGAGTTGAAGCTCCCAATGGATCATTTATTTCTTTATATACTCATGCTTTACAGCCAAGGCTGATCTCTGTGTCACGCATATCTGTGAATCTCTGAATTAATTCATGCTTTCCTCAAGTGGTAGTTACACAGCATGACAAGTGAAAAGCTTGGAAGGGATTTTATGATAGAGAGTTCTAGGGACAGTCTTAGCTCCATAGCATTCCCTCTCTGTGGGGAGAAATGCATCTCAAGGACTGAACTCACATCATGCAGCCTCCACGTCTGTCAGGCATGGTACTGAAGACATTTACACACATTACATCATTGAAAACTCAAAAGTTTTTCAGAAGAGGTATTAATGTTCCAGTTTTACAGAGAAGGAAACTAAAGATAAGAAAAGTAAAATAACTTATTTGAATCACACTGCTAGTTGATAGGTAAAATCAGGGTCCAAATCCAGGACTTCCTGTCAAAGTCTAAACTCTTTCCACTGCAAAAAGCTATGTGAAAAGCTAGAGTATGTTAAGTTCTGCCTAACTTGTACAAGTGCTGTGTGAGCACAGTGAAGAGAGGCGTCACTGGAGGATTCATTCACAAGAGAGCATTTGATTGTGACAGCAATAGGAAGGGAGGGAGAGGAGAGGACACTTCAGGAAAAGGCACAGGCATCCAGAGAGCCGCTTGATGAGTGACTTTTCAATATCCTGTGACTGAAGGAAGTAGTTCTGTCTTCCCTCCTAGGACTCTTCTTGGGACTCAGGGCTAGTGCGGTCTGGCCGCAGCTGCCCCAGGCCCTTGGCACACCTCGCCGGTCAAGTTGAGTGTCTTGATGTAATTCTCATTTGCCTTGTGGATAAATAGCATCTTGTGACTGCTGGTCTGCTTCACTGTAACATTTCTTTCTTCATCTCATCCAGGCTTGGACATCATCCAGGACCTTTGGGCAGTGTGTCTCTCAGCGCTGTGGATAGGCAGAGAAGAAAGAGATGTAGTCACAATCCCTTTTCTCTTAATCTTTAATTAAATTACTGAAGCTCCTATGTTTTCTTTAGCAGTTAAGGCCAATGAAGAGGGATCTTTCCTCTAGGGAAGTACCATCTACTAGAACTCTCTGTGAAGATGATAATATCTTACATACGTGCTGTCCAATAAGATAGCCACCAGCCACATGTGGCTACTGAGTGCTTAAAATGGGAAGACTAATTTTTAATAATATTTCATTTTAATTAACCTAAATTAAATTTAAATAGTCATATGTGGTTAGTGGCTACCATATTGGACAATGCAGTTGTAAGGGATCCAGATTATGGATATATTCTGTCTTTTATAGCTGTCTTGAGAGTAATATTCACCCCAAGAAAGTTCACCTTTCCTTTTGGAAACAGTTAATTGATTCCCTACACCTGGAAATGTCTGAAGACACAGGCTAATTTCAAATTCTGCACTGTAATTAGTTTTGCTACTTATAATGACTCTCCAAAGACAACCTCAGTGTTGCCAAATTCTATGCTCACTTCTCTACCCTTAACTTGCTGAAACTCTCAGAAACATTCTACATTGACTATTCTATCCTTATTGAGATCCATCATTCCCTTGGCTTTGGGGACACTATACTCTTCTGA
The DNA here is from genome assembly GCF_963455315.2 of Globicephala melas. Taxonomy (NCBI): domain Eukaryota; kingdom Metazoa; phylum Chordata; class Mammalia; order Artiodactyla; family Delphinidae; genus Globicephala; species Globicephala melas. The sequence goes on from NC_083325.1 coordinate 77,810,771, forward strand.
TTCTCTCCTTATCTCCTTGACTCTCCTTTCCTTAGTCTTCTCTAATTTCTTTTCTATTTTCAATTGTATTGAGACCCAGAGGTCTCTTCTCTAACACTCCAGTTGACTTATCATTGAATAATATCTATTTGTCAGTGATCTAATACTTATCCCCAACTCCAGCCTCTTCTAGGGAGCACAGACTCAGACTGGTATATATAAGGCCTCCTTGACATATCCATTTAAATGTCAGATATGCATCTAAAAATGAACATATTTGAAACAGAACTCTTGATTCTTCCCCAAATGCTACTCCTACCCATTCTAAAACAGTACCTCCATCCATTCTGTTCTTTCCTATCTCAGTGAATGGTTTCACCATCCTTCCAGTTTCTTAAGCTAAAACCTTGGTGTTATCCTTGATTGACATACTCCCACGTAAGCAATGCATCAGCAAGTCCTCTTGACTTTACATCTAAAACATTTTGCTGATAGAGCCTCTTGTCTTCATTTCTAATGCTGTGACCCAAATCTAAACCACCACCATTTCTCTTTTCACTTTACCATTTCTTACTTGGAATATTGAAATCATTTCCTAAGTGCTTAGCTGCTCCATGGCTTCTCTTTTTCTCTTGAAAAAATATCCAAATTTTTTCTCTGGGGCAGGAAGCCCTTCCCAATCCAGTTTCCAGCTTCCTCTCTCCAACCTCATCTCCTGTCAGTTCCTCACTCTCTTACACAACTCTAGCCACATTCATCTGCTTCCTGTTCTTTGGTCACATTGAATTCGTTACTCACCATGAGCCTTAAACCAGCTGTTCCTCTGCCTGCAACACTTTGCACCCTCATCGTTGCATGTCTGATTCCTTTTTATTATTGGGGTCTTGGAAGAAAAACAAAGTCCTTAGAGTCCTTGGTGTGACCACCCATGACCACTTAGTCTAAGGGGCACCTTGGTTGCTCTCAGTCACCTCACCTCATAGCACTTATCACCTGAGCTATTTTGATTATGCATTTCTTTAATGTCTTCCTTCTCCCACAAGAACGTAAGCTTAAGACAAGCAAGAATCTTGTCTTGGTTACTGGCTGTATCCTCAAAGACTAAGATAGTGCCTGACACACAGTGGATACTAAATATGTATTGAATAAGTAAATTAATGAATCTTGTATGCAGAAAGAATTTAATGAAATTTTAAAAAATCCTCTGAACTATTGCGTTATTTAATTTTTAAAAACATCTTGTAGGTAAACAGTACTATTATGCACATTTTGAGGATGAAGCTCAGAGAAGCCTTGAGATGTTCCCAAGTTCAAAAATCTTGATGTGAGACAGGTGGCCATAGTTTCCCTCCATTCAGTATTAATTTAAAACAGCACGTAGCTTAAAAGACAACACATAGTGTGCACTTAAAACATGTAAAAATTACTGAATGGAGTAATTATATCATAGTGGAAAAGTTGGGCCATGCCGTCTTATTATCCTAATTTACAGCACAGTGTAATTAGTAGATAGTCATGTATCTTTGATGGAAGATTGAATAAATAAATTAATTAATGAATAAGTTACGTAGTTTTCTTCCATCTTTAATATTCAGTCTTTCTACATCATGCATAAAATGGTTAGTTATTAGTTATAACTGGTTATCTAATTGAATTAGTATTGGAGAAAATTTTAAAGAGACTATCATAATTTTTGAGACACGGAAGTATCAGGATTACAGATTTGGTATTCACATATCTAGAACTTCAACAACCATGCCTCGGTATGAATTAAAATTAGACAAATTGGAGGGGGGTCTGGGAACATGGCTATAGCAAAGACATAGTATTTTGTTTTTATTTTGTATTTTTTTTAATCTCTCTGAATACCCACATGAAAACCAATAGAAAAATTAGATAACAAAACCAAAACCCATGGACAAAATTTACCACAAAGCTAAGTCACAGATATCCCCATGAATCCCAGAATCCAAGCCTGTGAGGACAACCCACCCCCAGCTATGGACCAGAGTAGCATCAGCATCTGTGTTGACATCAATAGGCAGAAGCAGAGACAACAGCAGAGAGAAGGAACAAGGCTTCTGAAGGACCTGAGACTAGAGCCTCAATCTAGCCAATAGGCATTTGCTTTAAAATGCTGTGAACCACTTTGAGAAAAGCAGCTAAGGCTGACATAGTACTGCCCACTGCAGTAGCAAAATCCACAGCAGTGCCTGAAGGCGCTGTTGCATATTGGCTGCCATGAACATTTAAAACTAAGCCACCAGGGCACCCTTCCAGGACAGAGCCCCACACTGCTGAGATGATTCAGTGTTGAGCAGGTTAGAAATAAGTGGGGGGAAGTGTAAGAATTCTAAATAAAGTACTAAGGAACAAAACAAAGAGGTGTCAGAAAGAAGGCTGCCATATCTTTGAACACTCCATGAAAATAAGAGAGGAGGGAGCTCTGAGCACTATCCTGAATGCCACCTCTTTCTAATAGCTGAAGGAAAGCATTAAGTATTTATTCTAACTAATCTATATGAACTGTAACACTAAGTATACGGGAAGCATATGAGATATTTTTTCTTTATAAAAATACCCAAACGAATAAATGAAAAAGAAATGAAAGGAATAGAAGATCAGCACTTTGTAATCCCCAGCGAATTAATGGATATAAGCGTTGAGCAGCAACATTTGCTGATATCATAATAAGAGTGAAGCCCAGGCGTTCTGTGCCTCCTGATGAAAGAGCATCACACCACCTCTAGTCCTACCGAAGGGACTGAACATGAGACAGATCAAGCTTCTGAATGCAAGTACTAATTTGCAAGAAACTCAGAGGACAGAATACATTGAACCGCACCATGAGTATACAGTCAGCAGCATCTAGATTGTGGGCAACTCTACAAGCCAAATGACCCATTTTTTCTTTTTCACCAGATATAAGAAAATGAAAAGGATAGAGGGTGAAAACTGTAGGTTAAAATAGACTTAAAAGACATAACATTGTATTAAACTAGAAGATTAAGCTATAGGATGTACACTTGGATAATAGAACTATAAGGAAGTGATTATGAAAATCAAAGTAGTGGTAACATTTGGGGAGAAGGGTTGGGTTATTACTGGGATGAGATGCCAGCTTTCTGGGTTAGCCGGTGAAGTTTCTTTTCTTTTGTGACCTGGGTTGTGGTTAGTGGGTGTTGATACCTTATAATAACTCATTAAGTGATACATTTTATGATTTTTGTGTGTGTATTTATTTTATGTTACAGTAAAAATGGTTTTAATAATAGACTAATCAATGTTTTAGATTTTTCTAAGAAATGGTAAGCTATTTGGGGACTATAGAAAGATTTCCAGGGATGTGATTCGGCAATTGGATTCAATTAGTATTGTAAATATTAGGGAGAACCTTGGGGACCTGAGTGAATAAATGGCCACAGAAAAGCTCAAATCACTGCTGTGTTTTCATTCACTGTCTCCTCGGGATCAGAGTGGAGAGGAGTGAGGATCGTGCTGATATTGTGTGATAAACATTATGAGAGGGGTAGGTAAAGCTCTGCCTGAAAAGGACACTGGGGGCTAATCACTGTGCTTCTCCAAGCGGAAGTCAGCAGGTATTCAAAGCGCAGGCGCCTGAAGAGGCTGAAGGAGGTGCTGAGTCACTGGGAAATGCAGCTAATTAGTGTGCCAGGCTCTCCACCAGGTCCTGTAGAAATGCAAAAGCCAGAGCTGCTGTGACTGTAATTGTTTCTGTAAGATTCCAAGAGTCAGCTTCCCTTTCCTAAGGCATAAACAAATCACAGAGAAGATGGTTCTCTCTGAGAGTATAATTGCCTAATACTTCAGTGCTGGGGAGAGGAAAAGGTAAGACAATGAGTAAATTGACCTTCTCTGAAGAATCTGTCTCTAACAAGTTGATTAGGACAATCCTCTACATAATCCCTGGCCCAGACTCAGAAGTAGCTTTGATCAGTTCCATGATATGGTGCCACCGTTCACCAACTTGCCCCAAATCCATTCACGTATCTCCATCCGTCCAAGCCTTCATCATCTCTCTTATGGGCTACTGGAAATAACCTCCTAACTGGTCTCCCTGATTTTTTTGGTAACCCGTTAAATCCATTCTACATGGTGCAGTTTCCTGTGTGAAACCTTTCAATGACTTTTAGTGACACTTAGAAAAAAAAAAAAGAATCCAAGTATCATACCACAGTTGCCCTGACTGCCTTCCTGAACTCATTAACTATCTCTCTTCCCTCTCTCTGCTCACAAAAATTCAGGTACCCTGCCTTCCTTTTGTTCTAGAATACGGCAAACTCCATCTTACATTTTGGCTTTGCACTTGTTGGTTTCTCTGTCAGGAAGTGAGTGACCCTAGAATTTGTATACCTAGCTCTTTCAAATCAGTCCAGTCAGTTCAAATGTTACCTCTTCAAAAGGCCCCAGAAGGCCCAATTTAAAGAATAGTTCTTGTGGGTGCCCAGCTAGCTCAGTCGGTAGAGTGTACGATTCTTAAAGAGAAGTTCTTACTCTTCTTATTACATATCGTTGCTATATTTTCATCGTTATACTTTGACTATCAGAAATTTCCTTGTTTACTTTATTTACCTGTTCATTGTCTTATCTGGCTCCACCTTCTAGAAGTTAGCCATCATGCAGATAGGATGTGTATGTTGTTCCCCATGTTTCCCCAGCACCTAACCCCATGCCTTCCATAGTAGATGCTCAATGAATATTTGCAAATGAATGAAACAGACTGCTCACCGATTTATGAAATTTCCCAACCTGCTTTCTTCCTGGTGCCGTTTACTCAACAAATTCACGTATTAATCTGTGTAATACTCCATCCTACTTTTTACAGTGTATTTTGTTTAAGAGTGAACTAACTACTTACCGTTCCCTGGACACATCATTCTGTCTCGTGCTTTCTCGCATTCAGCATTGTCTTCCATCTCTGGGCCACGTCTTCCTTTTATTTCCTTGGTGACTTAGGAAACTTTTTCATCTTTTCAACTTCTGCCCACGCCCAAGCTTTGCAATATTGATTGATGCCTTCTGCCCAGTTTATCATCCTACTTCCTGTATTACTTTGGAACTTTGTGCAGTATCATGCTCCATTTTAATACATTTCACAATAATGAAAAGTGAGAAAATAAAAAATGTGTGAATAAATCCAGGTTCCAGTTTTATGTATGAGCTAAGCTGGGCACTGTTGGTATGTATGACAATGTACATGTCTATTCCAGTGGACCAGCCCAACAGCGATTATAGGGAGACTTTATTTCCGTTCTGTATAATTGAATTGAATTTAGCATTAGGAACCTGGCCTTCATGCCTGTGGTCCTACAGAGTATTTCAAATCATAGGTAAACGTCCGTGGACAATACCTTCACATTGGCATTTGTATAAATTTGATTTCATTCACTGCATGTTCATTTTATAGATTGAAACCGCAGTTTTTAGGGATCTTGCCATCATGTCTTTATAGCCTTCCTGTATGTAAAATGTAAAGAGTGGTGTGGGGATTCTGTATAGCAGCATAGTTAAGACCAGAACCCTTGGAACCAGACTGAACCCTTAAGCAAGATAGTTAACTTGTCTATTGCTAAATTTTCTTTTCTGTTAAAAGAAATAACTGTACCTACCATAATGGGTTATGGTGAGAATAAATGACTAACACTTGAAAAGTGCTTCAAAAAAGCATTTACATAGTAAGCACCCAACATAGTTGTTAACATTGCTTTAGAAGGTGCAAGAAAACCAGTGTTTTCATGTGACTCTGAGAGCTTTTAGATGCTTTAGAAAGCTTGTGGTAATCTGTTTCCTGATCATAAAATATTTTCACACTTTGGCCTATTCATTAGCTCTGGGACTATTTTCAAAGAGACATGAATATGAATGTGTTCACTGAGGTATTACTGACAGTAGTAAATAATGAGAACCATGATCACTATTTTAAAATATACCAAATTAATAGTTGTCTAGTGGAATATCATAATGTTGCTGTTAAAATAAAAGTTATGTAGACCACTTCAGAACATGAAAAACTCCTTGTAATATGAAGTAAAAATTCAAGATTTAATGGGGTAGAAATTGCATAGATTTATGTAAATTCAAAACTTGTAAAAACAAGTCACATTTGGTGATGAAGTTTATATACTTATATAAAATGTTCTTCAAGGCCAAGTACAGAAGATATGAATGTACACAATATCTAATACCTAGTCAATGCTCTGTAAACATTAGATTGAAAAAATGATTGAACCAATGATAATCCAGCATATGGTTAGATAGCTATGACTACGAATGGGAACAGTAGCTCAGCATTTAAAATTGTGTTGTAATGAAGCGGGGTTCTCAACTTGGGGTAATTTCCCCATCACCTTGCCCCTAGTAACATTTGGGAATGTTTGGAGATATTTCTTTTTTTTATATTAATTAATTAATTAACTAATTTTGCTGCGCCAGGTCTGAGTTGCTGCACGTGGGATCTTTTAGTTGCAGCATGAGGACTTCTTGGTTGCGGCCTGTGGACTCTTAGTTGAGGCATGCATGTGGGATCTAGTTCCCCAACCAGCCAGGGATCGAACCCAGGCCCCCTGCACTGGGAGCGCGTGGTCTTACCCACTGGACCGCCAGGGAAGTCCCCATGTTTGGAGATATTTCTGATTGTCACAGCTGGCAGGGGGTGCTATTGGCATCTGGTGAAAATAGTCCAGAGATACTGTTAACATCCTTCAAGGCATAGGAACTTCCCCTGCAACAAATAATTATCCGTTTCAAAACATCCATATTCCTACTGCTTAGAAATCTTGCAGTATGGGCACACCTCTACTATCAGAGTCTCTCAGGAGTCAGGTCATCACTGGAAGGCAAAGGCAATTCTGTTAAAGAGAAATCTAGGTCTCTGGGGAATCTTACAGAAACTCAGGAGTTATTTCATTTATCTGATGGCTCAGGTATAATTTAACTTGGATATATCACATTGACTTTGACATGGGAGTCTTTAATTCAGATTTTGAATCTCCTATCAAATTAATTTATCTCTTGATGATACAGAGAGACCACGGAGGGGACCACTCCCTGACTCCCAGCAAGCACTATGCCTAAGCCCACCGGGGCTGGGCACTTCACAGCTGTGGCCTTACGCCCTTCCCCATGACCTTGTCCTGCCCCAGCCTCAAGGACAGCCTGCACAGGGGGCTGGGCTTTTGTCAGGGAGCAGAGAGTGGAGGGAAGAGGCTATTTTAAAGAGAAATTGCTGCAGGAATTTCTCATTCTCTTAGCTTTCCTCTAAGAGAATGAGCACTTCCTGTTCTTCCAGATTCAGGTTCACCTTCTGTTCAGAGGCTAGTGGTGCTCCCTTTGTCCCTCCTCCTCCCCTGTGCCAGTGCCACCTGGATGCCTCCTGCCCCTTCTGGCTTGAGAGCCACCCCCCCCCACCCTGTCCAGTGTTGATCGTGTGCATGTACATGTGTGTGTGAACACAAAAATGTACTCAACAAGGCACACACACAAAAAGGCCATTTTGTCAGTTGCAACATTGTGAGCCATAAATGTGCATGTCCTCAAGGAAATAAATGAAAGGAAATGTGATTAAGTGTCTAGACACTTTGCTTCTCACCTCTCTTTCAGTCTCCCTATCATGCAACACACACACACACACACACACACACGCACATCAATTGAGTAGTCATAGGCAAGTCACTTCACCTCTCTTTGCCTCATTGATCTATCTATAAAGTGGAGATCACAGTTTTCCTGCAGGTCAGTTCTTGCCTAGTTAATGTGTGTGTGTGTGTGTGTGTGTGTGTGTGTGAGAGAGAGAGAGAGAGAGACCATTGTTCCATAGGGCAAAATGTAACCATAGACACAGAATCTCTCTATATATCTGTGAGTCTCCTTTATTACACTTAATACCTAAATAGCTCACTGTGGAGAAATCCATCTTAATAACATAAGGTTATTGGCTCAACTTTATGGATCTTCCTTTGGCCTTTGTGTATGAACAGGAATTCGTTATGACTGAGCTTCAGGAGCTCAGTAAAGGCTCTAAACTGATGTTACTCATTCAGAACTTGCATTTCAGACTACAGAGGGGTGCAAGGTCAATGCAAATTTCTTTTATCAGGTAACGATAACAGGAAATGCTCTATCATTATTTAAAATACATTCCTTTGTGACAGGATATCATTTTTGAATGATCTAAATGTATGTTCCCTGTTTTAGACTAGATGATAAAAACAAAATCATCTTTTTATATGCAGATTTTATAATTTTATTATCACAAATTCATAGGACATCAAATAGTCAATAATTGCTGCTATCATAGTTCTGCCACAAAAGGGGTCTACAAATCAACTTGGCCAAAAGAAAAGTCATTATTCATGAAAGCTGCCACGAATTTTTAACTATTATGTTGTTAATAACAGCATATAGAAAGTCAGCCAACTCGTTAATAACAGCATATAGAAAGTCAGCCAACTCAGTTATTATTAGGAATCTTTTGCAACTGCTAACATTGGTGTGTACAGCAGAGTACTTAGACTGTGGGTGTAGGATTCATATTTCCTAAGTTCAAATCTTTGTTCACTTCTTAATAACTGCAAACGGGCAATTTATTAAATCTCACTAAGCTACAGTTTCCTCCTCTTTAAAATAGGGATATTAATAGGACATACCTCATAGAGTTGTTGTGAGGATTAAGTAAGTTTATGATACAATGCTATTACTGCAATGCTAAAAACTTATCAATTATTCTTATTGTGTTGCTCCAACTGAGGAGATCTTGCTTGGAGAATAAAAAGCTTTAAAATCAGTCAATTGAAAATCTCTTTGGAAACCTGAAGAGTTTTGTTATGAATACAACAAATCAGTGTTGATGAAATCCTCTTACGTCCTTCCACCATCTTGAACCAGCATGTAATCTACAGCCAATATCACTTCTGTTTGATTTATAATCTCTGTGGTCTTTGATGTCCTCTGTTAGACATTCATCAGTGGAAAGAATGGATTCTTATTCATCTTTAGATCCCTACATTTCCTTGGGAAAATTTTGAACATAATTAGTAAATATTTATAGATCTGACTTTTCAATATTACCATTAATAATTTTACATTTATGTATTTTTATTTCAGCTATTATATTGTTTGAACTATCTTAAAATATTACAATGTAGACCATGGTAATGATCAAAGCAAACCACATAGAATTCTCCTGCCTCTCTAGTTATTATGATTTAACTGTCTATCTTCAGTATAATAGACACTGCTTAGAAAAAATTTTATTTCTTATACTGTGTATTTTTGTCAAATATGGCATATTGATTAGTTGTGCTTGTCTAAGGCATGTTCAGATAAGGTTAGTCAGTTATACATTAGAGCACTTGGTCCCCTACAGTATAAGAACGTATGACCCTCCAAACTCTGATACCTGAGGAGTCAGGGAATTTAGGCTATAGCACTGCTCCACCACAGATGAATTGTGTGACTCTAAGTATTTCACTTAAATTTTCAGAGCCTTGGGTTTCTCATATGTGAAAAGGGTATAGGATGAGCAGATTATTCAATTATATTCTTATTCCAGCATATTTTGATTGTTAATTGTATGTGATGAACGCTTTAAAAAATCCTTTTGGGGGGCATGTATCAAATTGTGACATTTTAAAGAAAATAGAATTAATAGACGTACTATTTAGGCATGCTGGTGGTGTTTTAGCTTTAAAACCAAGATATCTGAGTTTGAACTGTCATTTTCAGAATAATTGGTACATGCATGATTTTTAAACATGGTATGATTTATATGGGAGTTTTGATAGAATCTATGGAAATGAAAAAGATGATTTATTGGTCCAGATTTTCTAGGAACCCAAGCCTACAGCATATTGGGATTTCTAATATATGGCTTTCCCACCAAGATTTGCAGATGGAGATTTTGAAGGGAGAGGTCTTAGGTCATCTCAAACGTTTGGAACACATATCTTGCCAACAGCCAACTCCTCTGCATTTTCATTCCCCAATCAAGCAAAAGGAGCTGTATGCTAGCTATGCATGTGTGTCCTCATGCATGCACAGTTTCATCAGAGATCCATGCTTTGAATGCTAAGTCTTCAAGAGAAAGAGAATAGAACATACAAATCAATGAAGGGCAATTTGATATTAAATCTAAAGAATTTTTCTAAAAATTATTTGCATCAGCAACAGAGGGAAATGTTAATAACCTCAGACTAGAGCTCACTTAAATACATTTTTCAAATATGAAGAAACCTTTCAATAAGCAGAATCCTCTTTTGTATGAAATGGTGGAAAACTAGGGCAGGAAGGACTGACTATTAGGGGTAAATTAAGCATTCCTAGACTTCAGTAACTTTTGCCTTAGACCTAAGGATGGACAGCAGAGAAACGTAAAGATGCAAAATGATGAGTGCCCTAGCTGTATCGACTGTTACAGGCCTTACTACTCACCTCTTGCCAAGGAATCTGGTACCCTTCTGATGGAGGATAAAAGCCATCTCCTTCAATTCCTTCCCTCTTCCTGATGTCTGTGTAAACTGGGGAAGGGAAGACCCTGAATCCAGAGATATCCTTCTTAGGAAGTTCTGCAGCATCCTCCTTGTTTTGCTTATATAAATAGTGGCTTAGGAAAGATGTTAAGCCAAGCATTGATGTAAACAATATACAAAGAGAATATCCTGAAGAAATCTAGTCAACACTAACGAGAATGTCCTCATACACGTTCCTTGAAGGTACCAGGAGCTGGCTGCCAACCACATAAGTCTAAGTGTAGATGGGTTTGGTCAAAAGGTTCAATTAGAAATGCTTTATTTCTTGTTGAAGCAAGATTTCTATGTCCCAGACCCTGACCTGTAAGTTGAGGGAAGTGTGAACATAAGGTTTTCTGTATATGAAAAAGGCACACATGTTGGCTCTACCTCCATAAATTAGCAAAATGACACTGGTCCATGGGTTGTGTTATGACAAACCATTAACTTTGCCTCTCTAAGCCCCAATCTATTCTGTAAAAGATAAATGCCACCTACTTCAGAGGATGCTGTATTAGTTGGCTAGGGATGCCATAATAACACCATAGACAGGGTAGCTTAAACAATAGAAATTAATTTTCTCACAGTTCTGGAGGCTGGAAGTTCAAGATCAAGATATTGGCAGGGTTGGCTTCTGGTGAGACCTCACTTCCTGATTTGTAGATGGTTGCCTTCTTGCTGCGTCCTCACATGGGCTTTCCTCTGTCTACACAAGCTCCTCCTTGTCTTTCCCTCTTCTTATAAGGACACCAGTCCTAGAGGACTAAGGCCCCACCCTCACATTTAACCTTAATCCCCTCCTGAAAGGCTCTATCTCCAAATACAGTCACATTGGGGATAAAGGCCTTAACATACGAACTTTAGTGAGACACAGTTGAGTTCGTAACTGAGGTTATGAGGACTGTAAGAGAAAACATATGCAAAGTACCTAAAGCAGTGCCTGATGCATCACAGATTGATCCTCAATGATATGGACATTTTTATTCAAAAACTTGACAGCCCTAGTGAGCAACTAGACCATGCAGGGCTGAGGGTCAGAGCTTGGACTATAGTGACCCCATGATGGCAAGGCCATACAATTTGTAGTTATAATTATCCCTCATTTTATAAGGGTGGAATTGGGTTGGTTAGTAGATCCCAGAGCTTGTAAGGTCACAGTCAGCTTCTGAGTCAATGTGGCTCTCTCCAGAGCGCTGGGTCTGTTCATTCCATCTCAGGCCTGAAGTAACATATTCAATTACCATTGTACCATACAGCCACCCATCCCAGGGGACAGCCTCTGCCATTTGTCTTCACTGAAGTTTGACCACACTTGAAGGAAAACCTGCAAACTGGTCATCTACCAGACAGAGAGGTTTGATGGAACACTTTGGTCACAGACCTTGCTGTCATATCTGTGGGAACTGTTCCAACCATAGAGATGCCTGGGCTGATTAAAAAATTTTACTGCCCTTTGGAAATTGAAGATTGCGGTTAGTCTTTATGAGAGATAGGAATACCTGATCTGTCTTTAAATTTGATTTATTGAAACCTCTAGTTTCAAAGCTCCTAGCATAAAACCACCTAACCATGAAAATGGCAAAGCTAATGTTCACACTCTCAGTTCAGATGCTGGCAGGAAAAAGGTTGTTTTAGCCTCAGGCTTGGAGTGGCAGGTACGGGGCCTGGGAGTGCACATGCAGAACCTGCCTAGTCTGGACAGTGAAGGGTAGTTAACTCCAGCCTCCGTGTCCTTTATCCTTTTTTCTCATTTTCATGGCGTTTGGCTCTTGTTACCCTCACCCACTGATTCTGCTTTTCACTATGGATATGCCATAAAACACTTATACCTCAGAACATATAAATCATTGAGCCAAAGAACTTAAGAGCTGGAAGGAAAGCTGGTGATGTTATGTTCAATGTATTAAGAAGGAATAGAAACTCAGTGAGATGCTGTCTATTCCCTGAGAAAACCCAACATCTCAGCTTGTGGCAGGGATGTGATTTAGAGAATGGACTTGAGGACACGGGGAGGGGGAAGGGTAAACTGGGACGAAGTGAGAGAGTGGTAGTGTGTGCATGGACATATACACACTACCAAATGTAAAATAGATAGCTAGTGGGAAGCAGCCGCATAGCACAGGGAGATCAGCTCGGTGCTTTGTGACCACCTAGATGGGTGGGATAGGGAGGGTGGGAGGGAGACGCAAGAGGGAGGGGATATGGGGATATATGTATACATATAGCTGATTCACTTTGTTATACAGCAGCAACTAACACAACAATGTAAAGCAATTATACTCCAATAAAGATGTTAAAAACCAAAACAAAACAGCACATCTTCTGAGTCCCAGACCAGGACTATGCTTTAGGCTGTGGTTATAAACAGTGAGAATGAGGTTTAATTTATTCCATACACCAAGCCTATTATTATAATTTGCATGGTTAAGTGAAAAACTGAAAAAAAGATATTCATGAGAATGAAATGGAGAAATGCACACTTGTTGGAAGATCTTTTCAAACTACTGTAGGCAGAACTCTCAGATGGCCCCCAAGATTCCCACCCTGTATAATTATTTCCCTTTGAGTGTGGGCAGGACCTGTGAAGATGATAGGGTATCACTCCCCAGAGTAGCTTACCATGCATGGCAAAGTTTAAGGGATTTTGCAGATGTAATTAAGGTCCTTAATCAATTGATTTTGAGTCAATCAAAACGGATATTGTCCTCATCAAGCCTAACCTTAATCAGGTGAATTGTTAAGGAAGTCAAAGAGATCTGAAGGGAGATTTTCCTCCTGGCTTTCAAGGAGCAGGCCACTCTAAGTTCTGCAGATTCAAGAAGAAGATCATGAAAGATTAGAAGAGAACCTGAGTAACAGATGAGACTATAGCCCCTGGCTGACCCCTTGTGAGGCCCTGAGGAGAGGACGGAGCTCAGTCATGCTCAGACTCCTGACCCACAGAGTGGGGGTGATAAATGGTGGTTGTTTTAGCCTCCAAGTTTACGATAATGTGTTACACAGCAATTTACAACTAACACAGATTTTGGTACCTGGAAGTGGAGTGATGCTGTAGCAAAAATCTAAAAATATATGAGAGCAGCTCTGGAATTGAGCAGTGGACAGAAATTGGAAGAATTTTGAGGAGGATAACAGAGAAAGCCTGAATTTTCCTGAACAGACTGTTGGAAGAAATAGGAACTTTGAGGGTGTTCCTAGTGAGGGCTTAGAAGGAAAGGCATAACATGTTACTGGAAACTATTATGTAGTGGCAGAAAGCTTAGTGAAATTGCCTTGGAGTTCTGTGGAAAGCAGAACTCACAAGTGTTACACCTAGTTATTTGCAAAGGAGATTTCCAAGTTGCTGCCTGCTTTCTTCTTGTTGCTCATAGTAAAATATGAGAGGAGAGAGAGAAATTGAGGGATGAACAGTTAAAAAGAACTAAAATAAGACCATATGATTTTGAAAATTTGGCCTGAAGCAGGTTTTGTACAACTCTTGAGCTAGGAATGGTTTTTATATTTTTAAAGAACTGATTTTTAAAAAAAAGAAAGAAAGAAAACAAAAAGGAAGAATATGCAACAGAAACCATATGTGACTTGCAAAGTCTAAAATAATTACTATTTAGCCCTTTACAGAAAAGGTTTGGCCACCTCTATCCTAGAAGATGAAAGTAAAACCTCTCAGAGTGAGTCTGTATGTCTCTGGGATGCCCTTACAGTCATAGCAGGATGGAAATGAAAGGTGATGGATGGTGAATTCTTGACAAAGGAGAAAGAACCAGAATCTTTACAGCATCAGCTCTAGCGATAGGAAGAAAATTTAGGAGACTGTGGCCCATAGTTAGAGCTGCATCTAATCCAGTTCAGAGAAGAAGTCTTCAGCCTTAACTTGGACACAACCTGTCTAATGTATCAAAGAAAGATGTCAGATAAAGCAGTCTCATTGTTCATTAAAATAAACTTTGATGACTTTGGGGCTATATTTGGAGGTTTGGATTCTGGTGACCTCAGAAGACCCATGGAGAAAGATGTATACAAAAAGGCTTGATTTTGTTTCCAAGGTATCTCTTACTTGAGAACATTTTCAGAATCTCACCCTGTACAGTCGAGATAGAATAAGGTTGTCAAAGAAGGGCAAGTGTCTGTGTGGTGGCAGCTGGGGATGGGATGGCAGTGTGATTAGTGGAAAGAACCCTGGCCTTGGATTCAAGAGTCTTGGGCAGGTCATTAACCACCTCCTTGTCTGAATTTCTCCATGTGTACATTGGAGGGAGAGTTGACATAGGCCAGTGGTTTTCAAACTAAATTCAGAAAAGCATAGGGTAGCCAGGAGGTACTTCAAGAACCATCATGAGGCACAAGGAGAAAGAATAACATGTAGGCTCCAGCTACCCACTGGCTGTTCAATCAGAGAAGCTCTGCTGTTATATCTTACCTGTAGATTTTGTAATATCTAACAGATTTTAGATACAATTTCTTATTTAAAAAAAGATTCTACTCTTTAAAAAGAAAAATAACAATCCTTAAGTTTGGTTCTATCACTTGTTTTCTAAAATTCTGTGATCTGTTATTCTCCCCTTTAAGCCGAGTTGGTATGGGGGAGGGAGGTGGTCAGAAGGGTAGCGGGGAGGGGACAGGCTGAATCTGCAGAACTGATATTGAGGGTTAAGATGAAATGCTGGGTCTGGAGCCATGGAGAAGGTAGATGTCTCTAAGGGACCTTCTTTATCCAGACCTCCAGGATTCTGAGTCTATAGGCTGTGTAGATCAGAGTTCAGTATGGTTAAAACCAACCGGCAGCACCCAGGAGTTCAGAGCCTCTAAGGACAAGTCTTTATTCAAACCTCCAGGATTCTGAGTCTATATGCTGTGCAGATCATAGCTCAGTGAATGGTTAAAACCGACAGGCAGCACGCAGGAGTTCAAAGCCTCTAAGGACAAGAGGTGTTTTTTTCCAGGTCAGGCAGATTTAGGATTCTAGACTAGGCATCTGGGCAGCAGTGAGGTGAGGGCCCAGACAGGATGCCTAGGCAGCAGGAATACCTTAGTGTTGGAAAATCTACTATTCCTGTCGGGTGCTCTTCATATTCTTTCTGGGTAAATCCTAGAACAAGGATAGCCTGTCACACAGCATCTTCTTGTACCTGTTAAGTTCCAGAACACAAATCCTACAGTGTTTAGTCTGGAGACATGCATAGGATTCTCTGTTCAAACCATTTCCTTTAACTGATTAGAAATCTAAGGACAAGGGCCAAGACTAGTTTATTATTTCGGGTACAGGCTCAGCTGCTGCAACAAAAGACTCAACAAAACAGTAATGGCTTAACGAAAACAGAATTATATATCTCTACTTTATGGGAGTGCCAGACTGGGTAGCCTAGGGCCTGTGGAGCTACTCTGATGCTGTCTCCAACATGCGACTTCTGTCTCTAGGGCTAAGGCAGCCGGTGGAAGGGGAAAGAGGAAGTGAAAATAAGCAGCTTCCTCCTTAAGCACATCACCCGGAAGTACATTTCACATCTGCCAGATTGTAATCACAGTTGCAAAGGAGGCTGGGTATATAATCTCTATCTAGGAAACCCTGCTAAAACTTGGCAAGTGTTATTACTTAAGAAATAAAAGGAAAGTGGATAGTGGGATGCAGTTGGCCTCTGTCACAAACAAAATTCTTGAAATAAAGGTGAAAATTTAAGACTTTTTGTGCTCATTTCACATCCTTGGGAATGGACTCTGAGTCTGCTGAACCACAGAATAGAGAAACTTGAACGTTGTTAAAGACCATTTAGATCAAGAGCCTCAACTTATGAATATGTCTAACTAAGAAAGATAAAATGACTTTAATATCCTCCTGTCAGATGATGGTAGAGCTGACGTTAGTCTGTAATTTTGCCCCTCCACCATCACGCACATAGACCACAGCACTTAGCATAGGGTGCTACTCTAGGTATTCAACAAAAAGTCGAAAGAAAGAAGACATGGAGGAAAAATGAATAAAAGGGAAAGAAATGGAAGAAGAGAAGAATAGAAAGAATCATGAAAGAAATGAGTAGAGACACTGGCAGAGATGATCTGCTTTTTGGAATCTCACCTGCTTTTCCCTTTCTCCACTTGTCCTCTTTATCCTGAGCATGGCTGCATCAGGGCATCAGGTGCAGATCGTAGTCTTGCTCTCAGCTGACCAGACGAGGCAGCTCATTGTGTACCACAAAGGACTTACATGCAGTATGGAGTAGTCCCAACCAGTGATGCTATCAGATACGGTGATGGGCACTGGGATGAGATGGCCATCATCAGTGTGAGTGTATTGCACCAGGTGGGCAAACTTCAGTCACATAAATCAGGGTGCATGATCAAAAGTCCTAAGACAAGGGGAGAACAGGTATTAGGAAGGACTAGCTCAGGGATTCAGGCAGCCATGATTAACAGTTCATCTTGAGATTGATCTGACCAATGAGGAAGCTGAACTGCTGATACCTGGATATCATCAGAAAGACTCTTCTGGACATAAAGGGGCCATGTGCTCTGAATGGATAAGATTCCCACTTAAAGCTAAAACTCTCAGAAAGTTCAAGACATATAGAGATTCACTGGAGATAATTCATAACGCAAAAATCCATTCTTTCTTTCCATCTCATCCCTGTAAAGACATCCTGCACGGGGACCTGGATTCTGAGCCATAAAGCATGTAGATCAACAGAGAGGAGAAGAGAGGTCATCTTGGTTGAAGAGGATAGAAGAAGGTACATAATGAAGGTTTCAGCATTTTTTATTAAAGGAACTATTTGTGGTCCCAGGAGAGATCTAAACACTGGGACAGTTCTTCACCCATCTGGAGACCACACGGAGACCACAGAGGTAGTGATGAATCGTGGGTGCCTAGATTCCAGACCAGAGTTCTTAATGTGTCAAAAGAGATCATATTCACACAAATCCTTACAGGAAGATAATGAGACAGCAAGAATATTTGATGAGAAAAAGTAATCAACCAAACTAAATGTCCCTCTAAATCTCAGTTGCCCTTAATAATAGCTAGTATTCATTTCTTACCAGTTGCAGTCACTGTTCTAAGTACTTCACATGTACCCCTTTGAAATATTCTTATTATCCCCATATTTTAAATAAGAATATTGCACAAAGGTTAAGTAAATGGTCTAGGCCTAGAGCTATTTGGTATTAAGTGGTGAAGCTGGGATTTGAACCTAGGCTACTTGGCTCTCCAATCTGCCTGCCTGACCACAAAACCCTTCTGCTTGTCAATACTGATATTATTTTTCTGTTTTGGGTTCTTTTCAACCATTGATCATTTTCTTTAGGCTATTCTGTATCCTTGGTAAAAAGTAAGCCGTTTAATGGCAGGGACTGTGTTGCTTTCCCTTGGGCCTTTACCTAGTGCCAAGCATATAGTCACTACGTTGGAAGTCCTCGACTGAGGACCTCCTGAAGTTAAACCTTCACAGTCCGGTTAAAAATTCTCTGCACATTATTATTAAAGGCAAATGTGAGTTCATCCTCACCAATGACCTCTTCTACTTACAAGTAAACTGCCCAGGCATTATATTAAGAGCTAATAGCTTCAACTCCCATCCCGTTTCCGTGGGTAGAGAGGTCAGAGTAACACTCATCAATAACCAGGCCACTGCAACACCATCCTGCCCTGAACTGACACCAATGAGCCATCCTTGAAGAGTGCATTTCCTTTTGGCTTCTTTTGTTGGCAGCATTTCACCTTTTAGTCACTTTCATCCTTTACTTGCTGGGATATTGCATTGCTGAGACCTAAGATTAGTTGCTTGTGGAAAAACAAGTGGGTGTTTGCAACAGGCTCTGTTAAAATCATTACCCATTCTCCTCCCAGCACTGCCTGGACCAAATGCCTGGATTCGTGACTGTTGAAAAAGCAGTGCTTAAATCCATTAATCCCATCCTTTAAAATAGATCTTTCTAGATGAAGAAGAAAAAGTGGAAAACATTTTCTTTGCAGTTATTTTGGGAAAGTGACCTGAGAATATAAAGGGCACTCAATAACTCTTTGTTGAATAAATGTGTGAACTGAAAAACTTTTGCAGAATTCTACATTACGAAGACCCCATTCCCAGAGGATTGGTCTTGGGCCGAAGACAGTTTCCTCCCACTTAATACGCTGCCACCTTCCTCTTGCAAAAACTACCAACTCCAACATGTATGTCTTCATCCAGCTTTTCCATTCATTCATGAGTCACTTAGTCAAGGCTTCTGTTGATCAAGATCCATGTGGAATTGGAATGCAGTGTTGACATAGAAAAGGCCCTTGAGCACAAGATGATCTGTTAGCATCTGTTCCTTGACTTGGTGTTTCTACTTGAAATTGTTGACTTGCATTCATATTTTAGGAAGGTCTTGAAAATTCCTGAAGTTAACAGGGGTTTCTTGTCAAGAGCCCTTCCCCGTAATGGCAGAAGTGATCACGGGAAGTACCTTTCTCATTTCACGAACCTGATACCACCTTGGCCACAGTTTATCGGACTAAAGATGCGTGGCTGTCTATAGATTAGAGAACTCATCAGATTGTATCTTGTGGGAAACCTAAAGAGAGGGTTAGTCAGCAAAAACAAAAGTGGGTAGAAAATTATATACATTGCTCACTCCATCAAAAAAACTTGAGTAGTCCCTCTTTATTAGTCAGGGAAGTTTGTGCTATTCTGCAATAACAAATAACTCCAATATCTCAGTGTCTTAACCTAACAAAGTTTTACATCGCACACACACTTTTTATCCACTTCTCTGCTGTATACAGCTGTGGGACCCAGGCACCCTATAGCTACACCATCTAGAACGTGCAGACATTGCCACGAGGCAAGGGAGACTGGAGAATTATGCACGGACTTTTCATTGCTTCAACTTGGAAACACCACTTGTCACTTCTACTCAGATTTTATTCCCTAGGACTCGTCAAATGAATCCACTTAATTGCATAAGGCTGGGAAATGTAAGGAATCTATATCTGGTGAGCGCTGTTACTCTCTCTGCCACATACAACTAATACTATATATTTATATATTTATAACTTAGATGACTGCCATAATTTATGGTATACATTATCAGAAAACCATTCAAAATTAAAAAGTATAGTGGTGAGATTTTTAAAAATGTAAAAGATGTTCTAATACATTTTCTCCCTGCACGCTGTCTAATCTTGCACATCCATTGGAGGCCATGATTCCAGAGTTACTAACATAGCATGACATGGAGAGGTTCTCTGTGAGGCATGGCTGTATCACTGATGAAAGAATTTCTCTTTTTCCCCCCTGCCCTACTGTCCTTACAATGAATCCCACTTACAGAGATAATCTGAGTTTACTTTTGTTCCAAATAACCTGAAAGAGTTTAGCTAACAAAACTCTCCCCTGCCTGTCGCTCTGACACCCGTCAGAACAGTCCAGTCTAGATATGCCATCAGCTGCTTTCTGACTCTAGAAGAAAGCAAAGCTCTGGTTGCTTATTCTTTCTTGAATGTCCCCCCAATCCACGTGAATCCCTTCTGCATGTATTTCTTGATGCCCTTTCCAGCACAGGGCCTGGCACGCGGTATTTATTCAAAGATAATCCAATGATCATTCTGCCTCAAGGCCAGGTTGGTTCACAACACAGTAGTTCTTCCTACCTGTTGGCCCCTCACACAGAGAATCATAGATATTTTTCCAGGAAGAAGAGAACCTTGGATTGAATTCAGTACAACACTTTTATCATCCAGATGAGGAAATTAGCAAATTGAGGCCCAGATATGTTGAATAACTGGCCTAAGATCAAACACTGACTTAGTAGCAAAACCCATTATATAGTCAAGTTGTTTTTACTCTTAGAACTTGCCAGGGATGGTGAGGGAGGGAGCACATAACAAAGAAACACAAAATGTAAAAACAAACCATAATTTTACTTCATCTTTGTTTAGGCCTTTCTCTGTCTTTTATGAAAATTGAAATCAAAGATATAATGCTAATTAGAACTTAGCACATAAATAAGGGTAAGAGAATGTTTGATGAAAGATTGGAAAAGAAAACACTGTTTGAAGCAACCCTTCCATCTGTTCCGGAGAAGTCCAGCATAACCCACCAGCATCTTCATGCAGCCTAACCTTAAATTAATCCAAGCAATGAGCTTCGCACTTATAGTCCAGTCCACTGGGAAAGAGTGATTTCATTTCCAGGGACTTCACCAAAGTGGGGACCTGATTTTACAAACCACTACAGTTTTCTGGAGGATTCTTGAAATTTTTCTTAGCATTTAGTAATCTGATAATATTTGTATTTCTCATTAAATGTTAAGTTATACCTATATTTAATGGACTTTCTAATGTTCATTGAATGGCCAAAGTAAATTGAAATTATATAATGAATGACATCATTCATTCAAGAAACAGTCTCAGTGGGAACTTACTCTGTGCAGACACTGTGCTGGCGCTGAGGATAAAACAATGCACGAAGCAGATATGTTTCTGTCCTTATCAAGCTTCAGTGTTAGTCCCTGGGGGAATCCAAGTTTTGGTTTCTCTGGATCTCTGGAGTCCCTGTGAGAACTCTGTCCTGTGTCTCAGTGGATCTTCAAGGGCAAATTTTGCACTTTGTACTATCTAGTCTAGCATCCTGGTACAGAGTTTAGAAGAGCTGGCTTTGAAGTGATAATATCTGGGTGTGAATCCCAGCGCTGCTACTTACTAGTTCTATTACTTTGGACTAGTTACTGTGATTACTTACAAACTCTATGTCAGTTAGCTCTTGCTGCACAAGAAAGCATCCCACAACTTAATGGCTTGGCAAAACGTTCATTAATTTTTTTCCTCGGGAGTTCATGGCTCAGCTGGGGCTCAGCTGGGGCTCAGCTGATCTGGGAACACCTGCTAGCCTGGGCATGTTCTTCTCATGGAGATGGCAAGGAGTCAGGGTATCCTGATCAGCAGGATTGGGTTAGATGATGTATGTGATTACCACGTGCTCTCCACCTATGGCAGATGTTATTATACTTCAAGTTTCCCCTTTGAATTTGGACAACTCTCTTGAATGTTACCTTGCTCCACTGTTCTCTGATTCCTCCCTGCCTCTTACCTTTTTATCACACCGTGGAAGCTCCCACTTCCTCAGATGAGGCCAACTCCTGCCTCTTGAGAAGGGTCTGGACTTGGTTTGTAATTATGGGACATTCTCTGAATCACCTCTGGAAGAACCTCTTGCCCAGAACTCTACACCTTCCTTCCTGGGGCATTCCCTCTCAGCTGGAGCACTGCTGTGGTGACCAGTTCCCCTCTGGCAGCCCAGCTGACAGGCAGAATTCACCAGCAGTGGTGCTGAAGAAGGGTAGTATCACTCCTGTTGCGAATGTATGATATAGATTTTCACAATTTATCCTCATAATAGTATAGAAGGTCATTTTATTACCCCCCTCCAATAGATGAAGAAATTGTTGGCATGTATTAACTTTGTAAAGTTTAAATATTAAATTAGAATGAGATAATATTTGCTGGGTTTTATGGGAGTTAAAAGAATAACATCCCAGGACTTCCCTGGTGGTCCAGTGGGTAAGACTCTGTGCTCCCAGTGCAGGGGGCCCGGCTTTGAGCCCTGGTTGGGGAACTAGATCCCACAAGCACACTGTAACTAAGAGTTAGCCTGCCACCACTAAGGAGCCCGCCTGCTGCAACCATGCCCTGACACAACCAAATAAATAAATATTTAAAAAAGGAAAGTCAGAAAGGAAGAGAATAAAGTCAAGGTGATCTTTCAGAATGTCAGTTGAATAAGAAAGAGAAGGGGAATTCCCTGTCGGTCCACTGGTTAAGACTTGGTGCTGTCACTGCATTTGGAAGGCTAGGAGGTCAAGCAGTCTGCTCAAACGTCCCATTAACAGTAGTGGGTCCTCAGTGGCATGTTGCTGTGCAGAGGTATAAGCCCCTAGGTGAGGTGCGTTATTTACACACACACACACACACACACACACACACACTCTCTCTCTCTCTCTCTCTCTCTCTCTCCATCTCTGGAAATCCCTTCTTTATATTTCTTTATTATGTTTTCTCTGGGGCTTACAAAGTCTAAGCACATGCATGATCTCATAGCAAGCCCACAGGGCAAATCATGTAGATGGTTAGCCCCTAGTACAGGCAAGGGGACCAAGGCTCAAGGAGCTACGCCTTGGCCTAGGGCAGTGCAGTGGCAAGTGACGGGAGCCTCGGAGCCTTGAGTCTTCACCCTTCAAATCCTGTATGCAGGAGCTTCACCCTAGACTCTCCAAGGTGAAAAACGATTGCGCTTAAGAGGACTTGTTTTAATGAATAGCCCTCCCTTCTCCCCAGGAATTTCCTCAAGCCTCCAGAATGGACTCAGGGGGGCACGAGTTCTGGCAGGAAGCCACCTCATTGGGAGGGGAGACACCAGGGCAATGGTAAAGCTCTATTGGAATGCTTTCAGTCCAGGAAAACAAGTAAACAAGCAAGTAATCATTGTTTCTTTTCTAAAAAGCGCAAAATGAGAAACAAACGCAATTTATAAGCCAGTGCTTCCTGCCCAACTTCCTCAGTTTGAGTCGACTATGGTGACTGCTTTCTTAATAAAACCTTGTTTGCCCTTCTGTAATCCAAATAATCTTATCTTTGGTTGCAGAAGAAACAATAGGACACTTTGTTGCAAAGTCTTCTGGAGCTTTGAATTGCACTCTGTCACAGAGGACCAAACCAGTTTCCGCCCCATTGCACTCTTCGTCCCTCCCGCGCTCCCTGGCTGCAACACCAAGTGATGAGTCTACATGCCGTGCCAGGTTCTACACAGGGCACCAGGCCTTGGGGAAAGAGATCCATACGGCTTTTTATAAAATCACTATGTCCTTATTTATGTTCCTTTCTCCATCTAGGACCCTGCCCTCAGATCTCCACTGATGAATTTCTTTTGGTTATTCAAAGGCCCTTCCCAATACCATCTCATTGGGAAGGTTAGATGCTCAGTGCCTTGCTATGATAGTTTAGCCTTTTTGAGATCTGCAAGGAAGAGAAAGGTAAAAGTGACGAGTAGCCAACAAGGAGGCAAATAACAGATCTTGTTTGGAATGTGGGTGGTGTGTATTTTCTCCATCAGTTTATCAGTTGACCATTAAGAGCCATTAGAGACCATTACCGTCATAGTCTGAGTGTTTATAAATGAGTGTAAGTCAATTAGCAGGACCTTGAGAGAGAGAGAGAGAGAGAGAGAGAGAGAGAGAGGGAGAGAGGGAGTAGGGACCTGCTATGAAGAATTTAGCTGCTTAGAGAAATCAGATGTTCTAGATGGGGGACTATCTGAGAAAGGTATTTATGTGAGAACACATTTTAATATCAAGTGATAGGAATACAGAGAGCTGCTAAGAGTGTGGGTCATGATGAAGTGTGTGAGATGCGTGTGTCTCTGTGCTCGCGTACACATCTGCATGAAGATGGTGTAAGAAATAAGGTGGCCCCAGGGGTCTGGCCACCTGGGAGAAGGTGTTTTTTTCTGTTTGTTTGCTTGTTTTTTTGGTGAGGTTTAGTGTCACACTCTAAAGTATTAAGTGAAGAAAAATAAAAGCATAAATACAGATCACTAGAAGTATATATATATTTCATCTTTCAGAAAGCATGTACTGGGATGAAAGTAGAGATATAATTCTACTTAAAAAAAAAATCAGTTCCTGTTTGTACATTATGCTCAGCGAATAGATATTGAGAAACAAGTTGAGATCTAAACGTGTCCAAATATGTATATATGTGTTTGCGATTAGAACAAACTAGTTTTCTGAGACATATACATTGTTAGCATGAGGAGTCAGTATGTTCAGAACTGCTTACCACACAGAAGAATAGCAGGTGCATATCTTCACAATAAATAAAATTTAATTTCTATTCATATAATCTCTATTACGGGCTTAATAAAGCATTTGCATACTGTTGAAGGAGAAACGAGAAAGAAATTGAGTAAGATGCTAGGAGGTTTAGCAAATCAGAGATAGAATTTGAATACATTTGGAAAAGATATTTGTATAATTAGTCTTCCTAATCTGGTATCTATGGAAACAAACATATATTAATACCCAGAATAGATCATCGTGTCTTTGTTAATTTAAGACAGAGCCCATCTCTTCCTGACACCACCACAGCTTCAGCGCCTAAAGCTCAGGTCTCCTCTCCGAAGGTCAGCCCTGGACCTAAAGGAAGATGACAGAGTCTTGGCATTTGATCAATCTGAGCACCCCCTTTCCAGACCGTGTGAGTCTGCTGTCCTCTTTGCAGGTTTTCCAAAGGCTAAAATACGAATTTCAGCCACCTGCTTTTTAAAAAACAAAAGGACAAAAAGTTCCAACAGGAATCATATCAGTATGGGTAAAAGAAAGACTCAGTTGCAGGTTAGGTAAACTTAACAGGTTTCCCTGATGGTCCCTATGTCTTCATTCGCCACACAGATGTTAGAGCTGGCAGTCGGCTTACAGAGAACAGGTGGAAGAGGGAATCCCAAGACGGCGCTCCGCTGGTGAGGGGGATCTACAGCTACAGTCCCTGATCCTGATCCCTCCAACTTGTGGGGTGGTTTGTTGGTGTGAGTTTTACGATTTCTCCAGCACTGGAAGGCTGCCACGCAAAATAGCCCCTGACCACCTAACAACTGGTAAGTCAAAACATGAGATAGAATTTTCTCTTCCCATCATTAGCAAGCAATGAAGGGATGGTGAATTCAACCGGACTCCCAGCAGCAGGGAGATTTTGAGATTGTTGCTGCCAGTACAACTTGGTTTGGACCTGTGCTAATGAAAACTAGATGCACCCTCAGGAATTTAAAATATATGTATTATTCAAAGAAAACGAAAACAACATAGCTCATTTATCTATCTTTTCCTAAAACATGTTGTTTAGGGCCTTTTCCGTGGCGCAAATGACCAGTCTAAGATGAAAGAGCAAGCTATTCTATGCTATCCTGCAGGTTCATAATGATGATAATGTGTGTGTGTGTGTGTGTGCGTGTGTGTGTGTGTGTGTCTGTGTGTGTGTGTGTGCGCGCGCGCACGTGCACGGGCGCGCGTGTGAATGGTGGTGGAGGATACAGAGCATCAGATACTTGCCTTTAGGGTTACCATAATTGATGATCATTCATTATTTTACTCTTAAAAATATTTATTGAATACCTACCCAATACTAGCACTCTTCTAAGCATTGAGGATACAGCAGTGATAGAACAAGCACATTCTCTGCTCTTAGGAAGACTGTATTCTAGTGGAAGTACCAGGTAATAAATGAATAAGCAAATATATATATGAGTCGGCAGGTGCTGGGCAGTGCTATAAGGGAACAGAAACCTGGGCAAGGGGTGAGAAAGTGACCAGGGTGTCTATTGAATAAGGATGGTCAATGAAGGCCTCTCTAATTAGGTGTCATGTGAACAGAGACCTGAATGAACTGAGAGAACCAGACCCGTGAGCATCTCAGGGAAGACCGAGAGACTAGTAAGTGTGAAAGGATGTGAGGAGACACTTGTGGGAGGGTTGTTATTAATCTGTCAGATTCCAAGTAAGTTGTTTCAGGAAAGTCTGCTGTTTGATGAAGGCTGGCAGCTTTGTAAGGGAGTTAGAACTGACTCAGCATTCTCGCCCTGGGACACACAAAAGGTCTCATGTTCTGCCAGCTGGTAATGCGTTTCCACCCTTTACCTTCCACTCCCATTTCTAGATTTACGTGCCTCAAATACAGTATGAACAGAAAAAATACACAGATAAGACCTGCACACAATGAGGGGCTTTCTCAAAAAGGGATTACGCGGATCAAAATGGAGCAATCATAGGAGATAAAGAATACAAGTCATGACATGCAGGAAGCGACAGTGAAGATGACTTTGCATCTGTCACATCTGCAGATGATAGGGTGATAGGATTTCTGAGCCCTTCCCAATACAGGGCACTGTGCCCCTATGCTGTGAAGGAGGGAAAGTGAAAGGAATGCATAATCCATGTCCCCATGGAGCTCATGCCTAGTTCAAGTGACAACAGCCCTGGTGTTTCTTCAAGATGACTCGGAGGAGAACAGCCATTGCGATCTCTGACGTCAGACAGAAAACAGTTCAGAGCCCAGTTCTACCACCTATAACCTGTCAGACCATAAGTGAGCCTTTCAACATGGCAGAAACTCAGATTTCAATAGGGTCTTTATACCTACCTCTTAGGCTTGTTGTGAGAATACCTTAGTTCATGTGCATAAAGCAGCTAATACCGTGCTAGGTGTTTCCTTCTGGAGTGGGAAGGTTATTCACTCCTAGGAAGCCCGGGATAGCCTTCAAAATGGCCTTTGCATAATGGGCAATTTATAGTGTCATGACTTAGTAGTCATCAGACGCCTGGATATACTGATGCAGTACAGTGCGAATGGGCTTGGTGTGGCTTGTGAACTTCATGTATAGCTATGATCATGTCTGTACTTTAGGTACTTTTGCATTTTAAATCAGTCTTGTCATGTCTGTCTGTGAATTATTTTCATTAAATGCACCCATCCATTTCCACCTAGAACACATAATCATTAAATCTTTTGTTTGCCAAAGAAAGCTCCGAACATATGCATATAATGAATTCTTACATCTGATTAATTAGCCATCTCACATATGTTAAGTAAAATTTACTGTAGGCTAAATCCTGGACATATAAAATCAAATAAAATTGAATTGGATCCTACTTTCCAGGAAAACACACTCTAGTCATGGGGCAGGAGATGTAAACAATATTTGCAACACACTGTGATAATCACTGATACAGAGATACCCTCACTTATCTTGGAAGCACTAAGGAGGGATTTACTCCATTTAGGTGTTGGCAGTGCCTGAGGGAGTCTGAACTTCCTTTTTTTTTTAAAATTTTTATTGGAGTATGGTTGGTTTCCAGTGTTGTGTTAGTTTCAGGTGTACAGCACATGTACATATACATATATCCACTCTTTTTTGATTCTTTTCCCATACAGGTTTTTATGGAGTATTGAGTAGAGTTCCCTGTGCTGTACAGTAGGTCATTATTAGCTATCTATTTTATATAGAGTAGTGTGGATGTGTCAGTCCCAGAGGTGAAAATGGAAATCATATTTGGAAGTATAAGTGCATATGTTAGGTAGCGGAGATTAGCCTGGAAGGGTTTGTGGAGTAACTGTGGAGAAAGGGGGGGCGAGAAGAAAGGAAAGTTGATGGAGGAACCGGAAGAGCGAGAAAAAATGAGGAAGGAAAGTGATGAGAGAAGAGAGATCAACTGCTGAGAAGCTTGAAGCCATCAGCTCCATTCACCCACGTAATTTCACTGAGGACCTTCTGTGCCCCTTACATGGCTTAATGCTGGAGACGGAGAACTGAATGTTGTGTGACCACAGAAATGGCTGTCACTGACCTCCTAACTCTACCTTGTTTTCCTTGAACACATTGTCACATCAGTGACAAGGGAAAATCTTGCCAGACTTCTCTGACGCAGAACAAACCTTTATTTTATCTGTTAAGTTTTCACAAGGAAGGATACGTGAGGTAGACAGATTTGGGATCCATGGTTCCAAAACATTTATATAAACCAGAAAGTGGATGTTACAAGATGCTACGAGAAGTGAGGGTGAGCTTTCAAGCTAGCAGGGTGATGCTTTGGGCATCTAAATAAGTATATATACCAACTATGTCTATCTTATCAGAAACATACATAAGTATTATATCAGTCAGTGTTCTCCAAAGAAACAGGACAAACAGTATGTGTTTTATAATATGGAGAGAAAGAAAGAGATTAATTTATTTTAAGAAATTGACTGATGTGATTTGGGGGACATGTCTGACATTTGCAGTGTAGGCCAGCAGTCTGGAGATCTAGGGAAGAGTTGATTTTTCAGCTCAAGACTGAAGGCAGTCTGGAGGCAGAATTATTTTACCTTTGAATCTTTGAGGACCCTCAGTCTTTGCTCTTAAGGCCTTCAACTGATCGGATGAGACCTACCCAAGTTATGGAGGGTAATGTGTTTACTCAGAGTTCACTGATTTAAATGTTAATCACATCTGAAAAATACCTTCACAGCAACATCTAGTCATTTGAACAAAAGACTGAGCACCATAGCCTTGCCAAGTTGACACATAAAATTAACCATCACAGATGTCTGTACAGTTTTAACCCCTTGGAAGAGCTTATGAAGAGCCATGGATGGGAACAATTCTCTAAACTGGTGCTGTATTTTAAGGCAGTAGGCCGTAGGCTGCTAACAGTGATGCAGATGGAGCTAACAATCAACACTTACTGAAATTCCATTTATTCATTCATTCTTTTGATAAATATTTGCTGAGACCATCCTGTTTGTCAAATCCTGTCATCTGAGAGAAATCAATATGCTATTAACCTGTCCCAAGAAGCTTACAATTGGAAATAAATACCAGAGCTAGAGTAACCCTTAGAAATAATTTAATCCAGAGGAATGGAGAGACTAACTCCTGATCATACAGTGTGTGAATTGCACAGCTGGAGTCATGATTCAGAACGTCTGATTTCCACATAGTGTTCTTTTCCCTGAATGAGAATTCAGACACTGCCCGTATTCCTGGGCTTAACTTCATATACCAACCACGGTGTAAAACTCCTGAGAATGTCTGGATCTCATTGCATAATCAGATGAGTCACATTTGAATTTTGAGAAGTATGATAATGTGTAGAATAATCCAGAAAAGCAAGTAGACTCTCTTATCTCCTCCTTAGGTGGGTTTCTAAACAGCAGATTTTTTTTTTTTTTTTTTTTTTTTTGCGGTATGTGGGCCTCCCACCGTTGTGGCCTCTCGCGTTGCAGAGCACAGGCTCCGGACGCGCAGGCTCAGCGGCCATGGCTCACAGGCCCAGCCGCTCCGCGGCATGTGGGATCTTCCCGGACCGGGGCATGAACCCGTGTCCCCTGCATCGGCAGGCGGACTCTCAACCACTGCGCCACCAGGGAAGCCCTAAACAGCAGATCTTAAACGCAAACAATAAATGGATTTTTACTCTTCACCTCACCACTGAGAAATACGGCAGAGAGGGAAGAGCTGGAAGAGCAGCCCTGTGACTCCAGCACAGTGTTACAGGAAGAGGGTCCTCCATGGTAGTGATGCCCTCCTTCTGTGTAAGCTGTAGTGGCTGGTGTGAATCTTGTTTTCCATTCCTAACCAAGGAACCAATCAGCTCAGGCTTTTGGAAGCATCTACCCTGACTGCATGACTCATTAAAATTAAAACAAACAAGCAAATGAACAAACAATTAAATAAATAAATTCTCATTTCCATCCATTTATAACAAGCTCTCCATCTAGAATTTAGCGTCTTCTGAGAAACAAGAAACTTAATAAAACTAAATGAAAATGCCTAGCACTGTTTTTCCAATTTCCTGTGTCATTCTTGTTAATCTATTTTAAGGAGGTTTTATTTATCTCTGAGCAAAGCGGGAATAGATGTTTCCTCTTTAGAAATCAGCCCAGGTGTGTTCTGCCCCACTGAAGTACTTGCATGCTCTAACATCAGAGGAGACAGTGAATTGTGACAGTGAGGTCACCCTGTCCAGAGGCAGGCGACTTCTTTTGCTGGTCAGCCTCTGTGCAGTGCCTTAATGAAGAATGGCCTCAAGCGTAGTTCAAAGATAGAAATAGAAAGGCAAGATTTCATTGTTATCGTTTCCAGAACTAGCTGTTCAAATACCCATCAAGCATTATGATTCTCTCTCGATCAATATAAAGATGAGACACAGATAATTCAAGCACTCAGACAGATGGCTGTGCAAAACCTCTGGCCTGGCACTAAAGAATAGCTTCTTAAAAACAACTTATAAAAGCTAGGTGCCGACTTCATCCAAATGCATCCTGTCACAGTCCTCTCCCAATCTCAGCCACTCTCTACCATCACGTCAACTGAAGACATTATCAGCAGAGAAATTGGCCTGCCACTGTGACCTTATTCTCTAGGACTATTTCTTGTGAGTGATATTTTCCAAGCTTTTACAGATCTATCATTATCTTGTGACATTCAGCATGATATCTTGGCATTTGGAGCTCTCCCCACATGCAGTGTCAATAAATCAGGCTTCGTAAAGAAGGTGCCAATTGTGTTGGTTCTTGAAAAGCAATTAAAAATTGGGCATGAAGCAATGGTGCAGTTCCAGGAGAAAAAATCATCATTACTCTGCATTTGATACAATTAACCCACCACTTCCTCAACTCTCATTTAGTAGCTGGAAACACCAGATAAGCATTGTGATGTTTACAAGGTGACCATGATGTAAGTAAAGATAGATGTTAATTTGATTAAAAGAGTGGGGCTTCTTTGGGTCTTTAGTATTGTAGATTTAATTCTTTCTTAAAAAAAAAACATAAAACAAAAAACTGGAGTCATGATTTGTATCATATATATCTGCCACTGGTGTTCAATGCACTATTCTCCTAGTAAAGAGGAGGAGAAATTTTTGAGATTCACAGAGATGCCGACTTTAGTAGCTCAGTGAGAAGCAGGAATATGCTCTCTGCCTTTAGCTATAGAACCAGAGATGAGTGTGAGGTGATGGAAACCAGGAGTACTCTAAAGACACACACTTTGAAAATAGGTTTCAAAATTGGTCTTGTTGGGCTTCCCTGGTGGCGCAGTGGTTGAGAGTCCGCCTGCCGATGCAGGGGACGTGGGTTCGTGCCCCGGTCCGGGAGGATCCCACATGCCGCGGAGCGGCTGGGCCCGTGAGCCATGGCCGCTGGGCCTGCGCGTCCGGAGCCTGTGCTCCGCAGTGGGAGAGGCCACAGCAGTGAGAGGCCCATGCAAAAAAAAAAAAAAAAATTGGTCTGCTTTGTGTTTGCTTTATTTTGTGTAGTACACCTCAGTCTGAGGAGCTCTTTTCCTGGAACAGTGAAATAGGTTTGCTTATTTCCTTATAGTGTGTGTGTGTGTGTGTGTGTGTGTGTGTGTGCCTGCCTGCACACGTGTATGCTTATTTGCCCTTGCATATCTGTGATTCTTGTGGGGAAGGAAGTCATTTTTCAAAATATACAATACGCAGAACAATTGTTAATAGAAAATGGAGAACCTAGTCATCTACTCCAAAAACCGTGGACTCCTTTAATCTCCTTTTCTCTGTAAAATGACTTCCAGGACTCTGGCTTCCATGAACATCTCAAATGTGTACTTTGTACAGGGATTTGGCCCATGAACTGTAGTAAGGCCTTCTCTTACTCAAGCCTCCTCTGCTCACCGAATTTCATTTCTACTTCATGATCCAGTGCTCCCATTGTGGACATCTAGTAATGCTGCTACACCAACTAGTTCACTGATTACTCACACAGGGTCTTACCGTCTCCTCAGGCCCACCCACCTTCCCCAGGTCCACTGAGTGACAAGTTACCCTATACTGCCTCACTGAATATGGAAACAGATGCAAATAAGAGACAGTCTGTGTTCTTTGACCTTCAATGCTAGGTTTCTGCCTAGGATGATTCAGAAAGAGTTCCATCTGTAAGAAAGCCTAGTGGAATTTCATTTGCCATTAAAATAAATCGATTCAGACTAGGGTGTGGCCAAGAATTAAGCTTCATTTAAATGAACCCACCGCAGACCACGATAAAGACCTTGTCTCATACCTAACGATGTGACCCGCACTCTGTACATTTGAGGGCACACCTCTGACCAAGGCACTTGTTTAGTGAACAGCTCCTTTGGCAAAAGCCACAGGAGCACATCAAGTGCAAGGTTGGCAGTGTGACTACAGGAGAACGTTACTTACTTTTTTTTTCTTTTTTAACATCTTTATTGGAGTGTAATTGTTTTACAATGTTACTTACTTTTAAAGCTTCTGCAGTTCAGCAGGCTTGGAAAAACCAATCCATATTACAGAGAATTTTGTCCACATAGCAACGGAATGGATCGGGTGTCTACACTGAGAAGTGTAGAGGACATTGTGCTAAGTGAAATAAGCCAGGCACAAAAAGACAAATACTGTGTGATCTTCCTTACATGTGGGATCTAAGAAAGTTGAATATGTAGAAGCAGAGAGCTGAAGAGTGGTTACCAGGGGTGGGGAAGTGAGGAAAATGGGGGATGTTGGTCAAAGGGTACAAAGTTGCAGTTATGTAGGATGAATAAGTCTAGAGATCTAGTGTACAGCGTGATGACTGTAGTTAACAATGATATATCACAGACAGGACATATGCCAAGAGCAGATTTCAGGGGCTCTCATCACCCACAATAAGCAGTAACTGTGTGGGAATATGATACGTTAACTGCTTATTACTGTAGTAATCTTATCACTATGAATATGTGTTGTACACAAGTTTATACAATTATTATTAAAATAAAATATTTTTTATAATGTGGGCCCAGAGAATGTCAAAAATTTCCTACAAGCAAATCTTCCTTTCTTTCTTTCTCTCTCTTTCATTTCTTCCTTCCTTCCCTCCTTCCTTCCTTCCCTCCTTCCTTCCTTCCCTCCTTCCTTCCTTCCTTCCTTCCTTCCTTCCTTCCTTCCTTCCCTCCTTCCCTCCCTCCCCCTCCCTCCCTCCCTCCTTCCTTCCTTCCTCCCTCCCTCCCTCCCTTCCTCCCTCCCTCCCTCCCTTCCTTCCTCCCTCCCTTCCTCCCTTCCTCCCTTCCTCCCTTCCTCCCTCCCTCCCTCCCTCCCTTCCTCCCTCCCTTCCTCCCTTCCTCCCTCCCTCCCTCCCTCCCTTCCTTCCTCCCTCCCTCCCTCCCTCCCTCCCTCCCTCCCTCCCTTCCTTCCTTCCTCCCTTCCTTCCTCCCTTCCTCCCTTCCTCCCTTCCTCCCTCCCTCCCTCCCTTCCTTCCTCCCTCCCTTCCTCCCTCCCTCCCTCCCTCCCTCCCTTCCTTCCTCCCTCCCTTCCTCCCATCCTCCCTTCCTCCATTCCTTCCTCCCTCCCTCCCTCCCTCCCTCCCTCCCTCCCTCCCTCCCTCCCTTCCTCCCTCCCTCCCTCCCTCCCTCCCTCCCTTCCTCCCTCCTTCCCTCCCTTCCCTCCTTCCCTCCCTCCCTCCCTCCCTCCCTCCCTCCCTCCCACAGCTACAGTATAAAAAAGCACCAGAGAGAAGATTTAAGGAGTTAGAAGAAAATAGATCCTCCAAAAGAAATAAGATTGTCCAAAGAGAAAAGAGATTTGGCAAAGGAAAATGGCTGTACTCTCCTATTTCACAAACATGAGAAGAGTTTTGTAAATTATCTGTATATTTATGCAAAGATACAGAATAGAGTGAATAAAACTGATGGCTACTGTTTGTTGAAGGGACCCAAAAGTGAGTAGTGGAGAGAGCCATGCTGTTCCCTGGGTTGTGGTGATAAGGGCAGGAGGTGTGTATAAAATAAGCTCTCATGGTATCAGTTAAGCTAGTGCTATGAAGAAGGAAAGTAACCTTTGCCAATCTCTGTGAACCCCTCATTGGGTTAAACTTTGTCTTTCAATTAAGATTTTTGATTTAGCCCTGCTTGTATTTCTAGCATTCCTGGGAGTTCTAGCAAAGAGGGCATTTGGAGATGCTGTCCTGGCCACAGGAAATTAAAATATAATCTTGGTAGATGCACTGGAAACTGTATTAAGACAGATTCTATAATTTTATGGTACATGGCCACTTTCTGGCACTCAGATCTCACGTAGGAGCCAGGGAAATTTATTTAGAGGCAGTGACATTCTCTCAAGGGTGACATCCTGAATTGTACCCAGGCAATAGCAATAAAAATATTTGATTCAGATACAGCACAGTTCACTCTTGAATTTATAATTTTAATTTGAAGGTTTTTATCGCAGTGAACAAGCACCCCATATCTAGCGTGTGAAAGCATATGGTAACGTCTCTCACACAGCTTCTGGTCTCTCACAGGCTGTAAGAATTAACAACAAAACAATAACTTGTTGGTGTTTGGATGGTTTACACAACTCTTTCACATGTATCATCCCTTTAGACTTTCAGAATAACCTTATGTGGTAGGCAGTGCATGGAATATAATTACATTCTTTTTCCAGGTGGAAACTGAGATCCAAGTAGGTTTACCAGCCAGCCCAATATCACATCATGGGTTGGTGACAGAGCCAGATGACAGGTCCATATTGTGGCTGTCAGTTCCAGTGCTCCAATCATTCCACAGTGGTGCTATGACAGGGCTCGTTTTCTCAGTCCCCCCCAGAGAGTAAATTTAAAATTGTTCAAAGCCCGAAGACCACATGTGCGTATCTCTAGAAATAATATGAAACCGAGAGACTGGAGAAAATGCATCCTACTACACAGCCAGGCTTTAGGGACAGTGGAAGCAGCTCTAAAGCCAAAAAGGAAAGCAAGCTGAGGCCCTCACTTGAGCTGGGGAGAGAGGACAGTGCTGGGTCTGCCTGAGCTGAGAAAGGCACTGAATCATCTGCAAATATTACATTTGAAGACAGAAGAATGAGTCTCAGTGTTCTTGATTCTTTGGAAAGTTGGTGGATAAATGGTCTCATTAAAGAAGGATCTAGATCTACCCTGCTCTCAGCCTCATGCCATCTTCTCTCAGCCATGTTGCCAATTTCCATTATCTTGTGCAGATTTGAAGCTGCTTCTGCACTAGAAGTAGCTGCTGACCTCACAGAAGCACCAGCTTCCTTCCAAATGTGAATATGATGTCTCTTCATGGTGCCATGACTTTGTTTGTTGTCATGGTGCTGGTAGTAGCAGGCTGAAGTACTTGGGGGTATGAAAGAACACTAAAGGACTAGGTACTACCCAGCAGGACAGCCCATGGCCGTAAGAGTGCTGAACTACTAAAATAATAATAAATAGCTAACTTTTCTCAACAAATGTTTACTGAGAGCTTACTATATTCCAACCACTGTTCAGAGGACATCACACGTATCTGTTAATTTAATATTTACAACAACAGTGTGAGACAGGTTCAGTTCCTGTGATTCCCATTTTATAGATGGAGAAACTGAAGCACAGAGAAGTTAACTTGCCCAAGGTTATAAGCTAATGTTAGGAAATATGGGTTCCCAAACCAGGAAATCAGATTCCTAAGCGACTCTAAGATTCTAGAAAACAACAGGACATGTAAACCCATCCTCAGGTGTTACTAAAGAACAAGTACAAGAATGTCCAACCTCCTGGGACAAGAGACTTTCCCCAACCAGGGTGATCAGATTTCCCAAATGAAAATGTAGCATTCTCTGTTAAATTTTAATTTCAGGTAAACAACAATTTTGGGGGGGATAAGTATGTCTTATGCATACCTGGGACATACCTATCCCCCCCTCAGCAAACATTTCTGTTGATCTGAAATTCAAATTTAACTGAGCATTCTGTATTTTATCTGGCAACCCTGCCCACAACCCACCACTGCCACCTGCTTGGTGAGTCAAGTTCTCCTTATTTAGACGCTCTTGCAGTTGCGCAGTTTCTGACTATTCTTGCTGCAGTTGGATCATTTCTGTGGGATCTCTATCAATCAAGATGGGTAAGGCTAACTAAATTTAACCCTCCAGAGTTTCTTCAGGCTTCACAGTGAAAGCTTGGGATGCCATAACACCCCCGCCCCCACCAAGTCAGCTCCCTGACTGAGAGAGGTATGTCCTACCTTCAACCTCAGGCAAGGGGGTGGCTTGGACAATATTCTCTTCCTATATGCTATTTTCCCTAAAGTGGGATTGATCACAGCCAGAATTTCAACGTATTGAGCCTCTTTTCCTATTTAGCAGCTAGCATTGTTTAGAACTCTTCTCGTTAAAAGTTTCTGTGAGCTACTGGAATATGAACATCTTGGCCTCTACCCACGCATCTGAGACATCTTGGGCCTGTCCTTTCTGGGAACTGCCAATAAGAACTGGCCTCTCCAAAGCCAACCTCCTGCCATGCCTGAAATTTTCTGGGAAGTGAGACACATCACGTTTTTACCTTCCAAGCAAATTGTTGGGTTCTGAACTCCACCTTCTGAAGGGTAAATCGCCTACGTCCCGTTCCACCAAGAGGCCCAACACGCTGAGTGTGAACAAAGACATATGCCACTTCCAGCATTTGAATAAGAATTCAGTTTATAAATGATTCAGTTTGCTGTACACCTGAAACTAACACAACACTGTAAATCAACTATACTCCAATAAAATGTTTTTTAAAAATGTCTTTTTGCTCTGCATTTGTAGTCCAAGGTCACCTAAGCTTCCTGCACCAGGCATATAGTGAGCACCCAGGAATGCTTAGGAAGAAGAAGGAAAGTAAGAGAAAGGAAGAGGCTATGAAATTACAGAAGTGAAATATTAGTTTCTATCACATCTAAAACCTTTCCAAGTCGGCTAATTAAATTATACCTTCCAACAGAGAATGCAAACACAACTTCAGGTTCTAATCTCTTAGTAATCAAGCATTCTATTATTAATGTCCTCTTCCTTTTTCTGGGCTCAATTGCTCATTGTACTACATGTGGCATTGATTAGCAGGAAGAGTGTGTTCTGTTTTGTTGGCTTGTGAGAAAAGTGGCTATAAAAGGCATTGAATCGGAAAGCAAGCTCTATCCAGCTGTGATATGGTGAGTGGGGCTTCTGTGTCTAAGGAAGTGAAGCCGGCCAGCTTGTTTAGTTTGAAATAACAGCATAAAGTTCCATATTTGCCTGTGAAACCATCACTCTTGATCAAACGTGACCCCCAATCAACTGGGAACTTTTAATAACAATGATCTGTGCAGAGCTTTATAGTTTATAACCCACCTTTTTACAGGTATCATTTTAATTAATCTGGACCGTAAATCTGTGAGTTAAACAGTTTTATCCAGGTTTTACAGATGAGAAGTCTGATGCTTAGCAAGGTTAAGTAACTTTGGTCAGATCGCATAGATAATGTGATGAAGACAGTATTTAAACACAAACATTGTAATTTCAAATCTTGTGCTCTTTGATGATAAGACACTGTCTCTCAGCAACAGTGAATCAATTCAGTGTAATTTACCAAATATTGATTGGGCAAATACTACGATCCATAAACCAAGGTATGTACACTGAGAGAGAAAAGTATTGGTAGAGGCACACAACTCTAACAAGACGTGCTTTTGATGAGTTGTATTACAGATACAACTAATCTGTACAGCTAATCTAATACAGGAATCAAGGAGAAAAAAGGTACTCAGGAAGGAAAAATCTTTAAAGAGGAAGAGATATTTCAGTCGGTCTTTGAAAGATAAGACATGTTTTGACAACCAGAAAAGGGGAAGGGAACAGAGAAAACATTCAGTGGAGGGGTATGGTAAGAAAGATCTTGTGTTGTGGAAAATGTAAGTTAATGCAATTTATTAAATTGTACATTACCTGAGAGAATGATTGAGATGCAAATTGGGCTCATGTGACGGAATTTAACTTCACTGTATAAACAACACAAAACTTGGAACATGTCTCCAGAAATATCACTAACTCAGAATTTTCAAATTAAATTTTTTTCCATGTATAAGAAGAGTGCTATTAAACACAAGTGTCAGCTACTATGGCTTGTAACTGGGGGTGAGACTGTGCTTGGACACAACCCCTCTAACAGGAACGTGCATTTGTACACACTGAGTCTCAGCAGCAAATGCACACTCACTTTCCCACTCATAACTGGGGCTGTTGCTTTCTATTCTGGGTAGAATTTCCTTTCTATGAAAATCCCATGGTTCCCTCCAACTCCAAGGTTTTGTTCTTTGTTCCCATAACCTAGGTCAGTTTTAGGAAGGCAGAGTTAATTAATGCACTTGGTTTCTGACTGCAGAATAACTAAGAGACCACTGAGTTGCACTGGAGGAAGAAAGGCATAAGGGAGATCTGTATGTCTTTGAGGAAACATCTCTCCTGTGATGTCCCACTAGTGGCAGCTCCACTTGTATATACACTTCTTGAATGACACCCTTTCCTGGGCTACCTGTGCTCCTGTCTCTTTCAGCGACTTATCTGGCAGATTGAAAAGCACTTGGCATTTTCATGATTTGCGGTAGATGGTCAAGCTAATGGAGAGCAACATCTTTTCCCAACTTTCCTTACCGTTCCTACTCACATTGCTTCCGCAGGTGCAGATGAGACCTGCAGCTCTGGTCTGCACATCCCTACTCCGAATATCACGTGTCGCAAGGAAACCAGGAAGGGGGCTGAGAGCTAGAAACCTAGAGCTTCCATGCTTGTAATCTTTCCCTCGGAATAGGATGGATTCCATAATTCCTGGCATTTGCTCATGGCTCAGATGTTAATTAAATGTTTCTTTCTTTTCCCATATGCATCCAGCACTCTCCCAAGTGTTGTGGGAGATTATAGACAATGAAAGATATCATACAATGGTGGTCAAATGCATGTAATCCGGATCCAGACAGTGTTTAAATGGTAATTCTCTGTGTGATTTTGGGAAGAATACTCAAGCTTGCTGTGCCTCAGTTTCCTCATCTGTGAAACAAAATGAGTAATGTCAGTACCTTTCTCGTAGGGTTCTTATGACCATTAAATACACTGAGACATACACGAATGACTCAGAACAGTATTGGGCACAGAATAAAAGCTTCATATATTTTAGGCTCTGTTTCTCATTATTAGGTTATAACACCAATAACTGGAATAAAAGACAGAAAAGGCAAATGTTAAAGTAGACTCAGTAAATGAAGTGACGTTAGAAGTAAAATAGTTTGATGGAGGGAAATCAGGGAAGAATTTACAAAGGAACAAATATTTGAATAAACGTTGAATGGATCTATATTCTAATCGCTTTGGTTTAAAAGTTCTGAGGACTGCTCTGATGTCACCTTACAACACCTAACCCATGGGTAGTCAAGGTCTTCAAGCCACGTGACATTTGAGAGCTACTGTTACTGTAGAAATAAGGGACCTGCTTGTCGGTCTTCTGTTTTAGATGAAGTTAGAGCATCTTAATTGTTTCTCCTGTGCTTGTGCTACTTAAATAAAAACACACCTTAAAGACACCAGCACTTTTTCTCCTTTTCTGAGAGATATTTTCATATATCCTTTTTTCAAAAAGAGTATTCATTATCTCTGTCACGCTTTTTAGAAGTTTCAGTGCTGGTATAGTAGTACAAGGTTTTCATCCAACGTACCATGTCTTCCAATATTCATCACTACTATGGAAACTCAAAAGTCAAATTTTGCCAGTCTTACTCTAATTAAAAATATCAGGGCTTCCCTGGTGGCACAGTGGTTGAGAGTCCGCCTGCCGATGCAGGGGACACGGGTTCGTGTCCCGGTCCGGGAAGATCCCACATGCCGCGGAGCGGCTGGGCCCGTGAGCCATGGCCGCTGAGCCTGCGCATCTGGAGCCTGTGCTCCGCAACGGGAGATGCCACAACAGTGAGAGGCCCGCGTACCGCAAAAAAAAAAAAAAAATCATCATCCTCCACAATCCACAGCAAATTTATTGCTCAGCCCTGCGTCACAAAACTGCCTTCCTCTTCATCCTTCCTACCGCTGCCTGGTGTAGACAGCCATTATGTCTCATCTGAATAAATACAAACATTTTCTAAATGGCCATTCAGTTCATTTTTCATACTTGTGTTATCTTTATAATAATGATTACCTGATTAAGTCACTCTCAGATCCTTTGGAAATTCCCTGTCTTCTATAAGGATAGCTCCCAGACTGCTTAGTATGGTATACAAGATCCTTCCATTTGTTCTCCACCTTACCTCATCGGCTGAATGGTAGAATCTCCTACCGTGATAGCCTATACATACTGTGTTCCAACTATATGTACATTTTTGCCTTTTCCAAATGCGCCAAGACATTTCAAACCATGTTCATGTGAAATACATCTCCCTTATCAGCCTGGTAAACACCTCTTCATCTTTTAAAACATATCTCACATATAACTTCAGCATTGGAAACTTTTTGAAACGTTCTCAAGCTCATCGTTCCTGTTTGCTCTGCGATCATGTAGCACTTTGATGTGCACTGCCATGTTGCACTTAATATGCTGTGTTGTTTCAATTTACATGTCTTTAATTATGAGCAAGGGCAAGCATATTTAATGTGTTCATTCATCGTTTATATGGTTACAATCATAAATTGTTTGTATAGTTCCTTTTGCCCACTTTTCCGTTCTACTGTTGGCTTTTTCCTTATTGATTTGAAAGAACTCTTTATACATTAAGAAAATTAATCTTTGTAATAAGTTTTTCCAGTAATTTTTCCATGTAGTCATCTGCTTTTTCTTTTTTTTTAAATTTAAGGTAATACTTATATATTTTTTAAATATGGAGTTAAACATATGACACTTATGACAAAATTAGGATACCATAACAATTGGGTCATTTGTTTACTAGTTTGCCTCAATCACTACATAGTGAGCTTTTTTGACAGGCACCATATTTATTAATCTTTTAATACTT
Organism: Globicephala melas; assembly: GCF_963455315.2. Classification (NCBI taxonomy): domain Eukaryota; kingdom Metazoa; phylum Chordata; class Mammalia; order Artiodactyla; family Delphinidae; genus Globicephala; species Globicephala melas. The sequence goes on from NC_083325.1 coordinate 77,851,572, forward strand.
ACTCTATCTATACATCAGATACTCAAAATGCTTTGTCAGTTTTGATAATCAAAATGAATGTTGAATGAATGTGTTTAAAACATCACATATTATCATTTAAAGAAAATAGATAAATAGTTTTGGTTCAAGATATAAAATATGCCATATTTGGCAACTATAACACACCTAATTGCTTCTGCTACTTTTTTAGAAGATCACATATAAAGTACAAATGTTTTTTTTTTTCTATTTGGCTTTATTTTTTAACATTCTTATTATAAAAGAAAACCCAGATGCATAAGACTACACAAATAAATATATATTTCACTAAATTATTATAAGGTGATAATAATAATGATTATCTCACGAACCAATTCCAGAGATAGACCTTTGCCAGCCATCTCAGAAGCCCCTCCATTGATTGTCTCATCCCGATCTCTCCTCTCTCCCTTCAGAATTAATCACTATTCTAATTGTAACAGTAACCACTACCTTGTATTTGTTTATAGTTATATTGTATAAGTGTATATTACAAATACTATACCTTAATATTGTCCATTTTACCTATGTGCCAAAAAGATTTTTCTTTACTCTTTAAAATCCAGTACATTTAATAGATGCTGTTGGTTCTTCTTGGTTATTTTCAGGTTCATGTTGTACTCTGTCATGTTAAGTATGGGGGTAAAAGTTTTAATATTCCTTTCCAATCTGAATTCCTTTTATTTCCTTTTATTGACTTATTGCACTGGATAAGACATCAAGTGTAATGTTAAATAGAAGTGATGGCAGAATTCTTGGTTTGTTCTGGTCTTTAATACAAAGCGTTTGGTTTATCATCATTAAGGATGATTTTAGCTGTAAGATTTTGTAGATGCTATTTATTGGGTGGAGAAAGATTCTTCTATTCCTGTTCAGCTGAGAGTTTGTATCAAGAGGGAGGGTATGTTGAAATGTATCAATGCTTTTTCTCTATTTATTGAGATGATCATATAATTTTGGATTGGGTCCTGGACATTGTGAATATTATGCTCCCGAGTGTCTGGATTTTGTTGTCGTCCTTCAAAGAGTATTAAAATCGGTTTTGACAGGCAATTAATTTATTGAAAGATCAACCTGAACCTTTCAAAACTCAATTTTAGGCTTTTCTAGAGTCTGTTGTACGGCTAGTTTATTCCTACTTCTAAGGTATAGTAAGGTGTGATCTTCCCAGGGTTCATAATGAATGACCCTGGTACTCATTCAGCATAACTTTCTATTCTGTAGGTTGGAAACTGACCACTTCTTAACCCTGTATTAACTCCAGTTTTGTTCAGCTTACTCATCTCTAGTAGTTGCTCCTTCCCTGATAGTTGTTCTTTGCCTAGTCTCTTGGGGTCTCATCCTAAAGAAATTAAGCTAAGTATTCAGCCAAAGACTCAAGATGATCCCTATATTAGTTTCTGGAACTCTTTCCCTACATTATTGTCTTCCTTCTTGTACCCTGCTCTAAAAATCACTTCCTCTGCAGTCTTCAATGAAAACTGATTCCTTGATTATTCAACTCAGAAAAAACTGGTCTTACCTGGTTGGGTTTCTTCTTCATGAACCTTGGTCCAGAAAGTACTTCTAAGCAGAAAGCTAGGGTGATATTAAAGTTCACTTTGCTGTTTTCCTTAATTAAGGATCACATGCCTACACGGCCTACTGTCCAATGTCTGGAAGCAACAACTTCACTTTTTCCCATTTCCACCTCACCCCCAGAACTATTCTGGTTCATAGTACTTCATCATCCCTAAACTGTGTACTCTTTCAGTGTGATATCAAACTTTTATTATTTCAGGAAATTTTTATTGAATTATAGCTTATTTAATATTTGTTCCATTGCTTTGGTTTTCTTTTTCAGGGACTCCTGGTAGTCATGTGTTGGATTGTCTTTGCCTAACTTCAATAATTGTCACTTTTCTCACATCTTTTTCTCTTTTGTATTGTTTTTTAGGATTTGCACAGGGTCAAAATTTGACATTCTGTTTTGTGTCAAATTATTGTTTTCTCCTCTTTGTACTCTCCATTTATCACTATTCAGAGGCATCTGTCTTCCATTCCTCCATGTCACTGCAACAGCTGTTTCTCTGAACAATTATTTTTCTGGAGCTAAATCTAAATGAACAATTTATTCTTTATTTTAACTGTCACTGGCTGAATTTCATGCTATTTTCCACTTTACCCTTTTTGAAAGCTTCTACCCTCGGAATCTGTAGTCTTATATGAGTTTCTTCTCAGTCTCCTTCCTGAGCACTGCTTCCTCCATCTAGCACTCAGTTTGGGGAGTTCCATTCTTGGTCACAGTTCTGATTACTCTGCCATGCCTTATGTGAGTTCATATATCCCCATGTATTTATCAGTTCTGTATTGACTATTAACTGTACCTTTCCTGCAAAAACACTCCTCCAGCCTCTGGAAACTCACCATTCCGTAGCACCCTCACCAGTCATTTGGGTGTGTATGTGTATGCAAACTTTGTCAGGCCTTCTTAGTGGTCTTTCCATTTCTAGTTTAGGTACCCTCAAATGAATTCTCCACATGAGTAATTGATCTAAACTACAGATATAACCCTTTCACTGTCATCTATAAAAATTGTTCAGTTGCTCCCCATCTCTTTAATAATAGAATATGTTACATGGCCAAAAAAAACAACCTACCTCTCCATCTTCTCCTACCTCTTACCACTTTCAGCCTTGTATTGAGAAGTGCTGGCTCCCTCTCATTTCCTGGGCACAGCATGGTTTTTCACACATTGTGTATTTCTCAAGCTGCTGCTTCTGCTGGTGTGCTCCAGTCCCTCCTCTTTACCTTGCTAACATACTTTAAAATTCAGCACAGACATTCTCTCTTCCAGGAAACATCCTCTGGACACCCAGCCCAGTGTTAACTCAGTGTTACCACCACATCCTATGGTTACCTCTATGTCTTCAGTTAGGACACTCTCTGTAGTAATTGTTCCTTGGCAGTATTTTCCCCTGGATTGTGCAGTCTTGCCAAGAGCTGCTTTGTAAATCTCATGCCTGTTACAGCGTCTGATCCACACTGTGTTCTCAGTAATGTTTATGAAGCAACATACCCTTGTGTAACGTGAGACATGTATCTTTATGAACCTATAGGAAAACTAATGGGTATGTAAGAAAACTAAGGATCGGTAAATACAGCCCTCTCATTTTACAGATGATATATCCTCGACTGAAACCAGAATATCTTAGTTTTTAATCTAGTGACATTTCCAGGTATATCATTCTGGGTATATTGGAAGTTATAAAATATTTCTCCTTCACATCGTTTACTTTAAAAATTCTAACCAGGCTCTGTTACAGCTTCATAGTTAACATAACAGTGATCCTTTAATTTGATTTTTTCATTCTTTAAATTATATTCACTTGTATTTTTGACATTCTATTTTATCCTATATTTTTAAGTTCTCCAAATTATAATACAGTTTTATCCTGAAATTATTGTCTTGATCTTAAAGCAATAAGGTGTTGGCTTCTCTTAAAATAATTGTACTGTTTGGCAAAATGTGATGGTTTCTATATCCTGCACCTCTTACAAATATGAAAGTGATTATTTGCCAAACAACATATTTGTGGGTTTTTTCCAGGAAAGATATTGAGTCCCAACAGTTATGTTTCTGTTTTTATTTTTTGAGAAATCAACTGTGATCATGAATTGAACTGGATTAGAATTTAGGAGTTAGAGTATCTAGTCAGAGAAAAAATCCTAAGAAAATAAACAAAATGGAAACAGACCCATAGAAACAGAGAGCAAAGGGATGGTTGCCAGAAGGGAGAGGCCTGAGGGATTGGGCAACATAGGTGAAGAGGATTAAGAGGTGCTAGTGTCCAGTTATAAAATAAAAAAGCCACAGGGAGGGCTTCCCTGGTGGTGTGGTGGTTGAGAGTCCGCCTGCCGATGCAGGGGACACGGGTTCATGCCCCAGTCTGGGAAGATCCCACATGCCGCGGAGCGGCTGGGCCCGTGAGCCTTGGCCGCTGAGCCTGTGCGTCCGGAGCCTGTGCTCCGCAACAGGAGAGGCCACGACAGTGAGAGGCCCGCGTACCGCAAAAAAAAAAGCCACAAGGATATAATATACAGCATAAGGAATATAGTTAATAATAGTGTAGTACGTTTGTATGGGGACAGATGGTTACTAGGCGTATCATAGTGATCATTTCATAATGTATGCAAATGTCAAATCACTCTGTAGTAACCTGAAACTAACATAATATTGTATATCAACTATATTTCAATTTAAAAAAAGGAATTCTAAGAAGATAAGTAAACAAACAAATAAACAAATGTTTCTTTATACAGAGTATGTTAAGTATGGAATTTCAGCTTTGGATTAACTGTTAGGAAGCTATAGTTAAAAGCACTAATGAAAGGTTTTTGAAAATCCACTTGAGGAAATGATAATTCTAAACAACTCTGAGTTCTCCTAAGCTCTGTGCTATAACAAACCGGCTGTTACCAAAGCAACATGTCTGTACTTTATTAACTTCTTGAAAAAATACCCCCAATGAGTTATGGCTCAATATTATATCCTCAAGTTTCACTGAGGCTTTGATATAAAAAATAGGTGTATAAAAAAATCTTCCACCACCTACTACCAAATGGCTGTGACAATGCCTGTCCTTCACACGGAGAAGTCCATAGTAATTTTTTGTAGAATTTGAGCTGGGGGAGAAATATATACTTCTCTGATAAACTGATATATAATGTTTACAAATTCAAAGTAATTCACACAATATTTATATCCTCTTATTTTGGAATCACTGGCTTCATGCGATAGAAACCAAATTTGACCCAACTAAGCAAATGGCCTATACTGGGAATTTATAGTGCGTGCCAAACTCTCTCAATCCAATGCCTGTTGGGAGGGTTAAAAACAAAACGACAACAGTGGTGTCATAGCAGTCGACAGTCTGATCAGCACACTACCTTTGGGATAAATACATTCAAATATTTCTTTCGGATTTTCAACATGTATTCAAACTTCAGACTTCCAGCAGAGAGTGTTTCACTGGCTGAGTTTAGGCCCTGACTGGCCCCCAGTGTGACAGGGCAGGAAGAAGAAGGATTTGACCCCCCAGGCTTTGTAGTGAAATGTTGGCACATATACTTACCTGTCATTTATTGAATATTTACTACTCACCAGGTCCTACAGACACAGTATGATTCTATATACTGTGCAAATGTTATTCTATATACAGGCAAATGTTATTTTTCATGACTTATACGGGAAAAGAAGACTCAAGACATTCAGTGCATTGTTCAGAGCTAATGAATGTCAAGGCCTGGGCTCTACATATTTATATGGATCCAAAAACCAAATCCTTAATTGGGAAAACCACAGGTTATAAAATAGTAGGTACATAAATACATAGTAAATACTGTCTGACACTTACTATGGAAAGGGGAAAGCCCTAAAAGGATGTCAGTAAAGGATTCAGGTGAAAAATAAGTGTATTCAGGGTCACAGTAATGCCATTGCGGTTTCTGAGACATTACTCCATAGCCACAACTGGGATCTAAAAGCATGGACTAGAATTAAGAAAACTGGGACCTCTGTGCTTGCATCACTGTTTTTCATCTTTGTGACCACAGAGAAGTCACTTAAAATTACTTGAATATTAGGTTCTTATCTATAACATAAAATGATAATATCTCTCTCAGACACTGTTGTAAAATCTAAGTAAGATGAGACGTGAAATTATTTTGTTAACTTTGGATGTGTGTTTACTATCTTAATCATGCTACAGGGAGTAGTAACGTGTATTATAAATCTTCCCAGTGTTCCTTCTTGTTTTTCACAGTTTAGAACTGTGATTGTTTATTTCAGTGACTTTAGCAAAAAGATAAAATAATTCTCCTTGTAATATAGGAATCGTTTCACAGCTCCACTTCAGTGCAACTGGGGTTTTCTCTCCAGGCTGTGAAGTTTTGCACCATTTCTTCTGTAATTCACTGCTAACTTGGACAGCAGGCCTATTTTTCAGTGGGAGTTAACAAGTGCCTTTCCCAGAGAAGCATTTACTGGAAGGGGAATCACGTCTCTCACATTTACTCTCCCTGGTAATCTTTTCAGATAGCCTTGTTTCAGCATTTGTGGAGGGTTTCTGAGCGCCCTGGGATTATTTCCATTCTCACTTTTAGAAAGATGATTTAAATTCTCTACTTTCAAAGCTGCAGTCTCTGTGGGATTTCTCTGTAGGGACAGAACCTCAGTGAGAAAGTTCTGTGATTCATTGTGCTTACACAGTGGATTCATGGAGCCATGAAGCTATAAACCATCTCGAGAATGAACAGGAGGGTAAAGGTCTGTTCACCAAGAAATCTGTCCTGAGTAAGAACTGAGAATCAGTCTCACTCTTTCTCTCTCTAGCTTATGTCTCTCTGTATGTCTCCTTCCCTCCCTCCTTGCATCATCCCCTCCCTTCCTTCCTCATAATTGTTAGATTATAGATTTGTTAATTTTGAGACCTGTCCAAATTCATTGAAAGTTTCCCATCATTTACCAGGGCCTCCAATGTCACCATGTCTCCTGTAGGCATTTGTTCTCCGTTCTACATGGAGAAGTATCAAAGAGAAAGGCAAGTACAACCCTCCCTAGAGGCTAAAATTATGTATGTCACTGCTCAGAATCACCCAAAAAGGAGTTGGGAGTGATGGTGACTCTTAAAGTAATGAAATAGACAGTTGTGATGTATACTGCACGGTTTCAATTCCAGCTCCACCACTTATTAGCTATTTGACTTTGACTGAGATAGATAATTTCTGTAAGCCTCAATTTCCTTACCTTTAAATGGGAGGAAGTAACAATAATTTTGTGCGGGTTTTGTGAACATAAAACTAAGGACTGTGAATTGATGGTTTAAATAGACAGGTAGGGTGGGGATGAAGAATTGCAGTTACTTCCTGAATAGTAAGCGCTGTTGTCCCCATCTCTGCGGAGGAACAGAGTTACATTTTCACGAGATGCTTCTGTGACTTTTCTCTACTTCATACCTTTCTGCAAGTGTTGACAATGAATTCTCCAACCCTGGTATGAGACAATCATAGTTGATACCTGGCTGTTTCCTCGGCTCCGCAGCAGAAGCCTCTCATTATGTGTATCTAATAAGGGTTCTCTCTTGATTCTTTTGGGCACATGTCAACAGGTTGCACCAGATGGCCTGTGTCTTTGTGCTGTATTTTAACACCACATGGACAGATCAGTAGCTCACATAGTAATGAGGCAAATTGTACCAATAATCTAATGAATTCTTAATAAAAGGGCATGCATGATCTCTCAACAGCTCCTTTGAATCTCTCCTACATGACTCTTGCTCAGATAATTTCTTCCCTTTTGAAAGGAGTCCTACAAATATTAAATAATTAATGATGGAATTTTAGAAATAATAATATTATGAAAGGAGAAACATTTTTCCTCCCTCCCTCCCTCCCTCCTTCCTCCCTCCCTTCCTTCCTTCCCTCTTTCTTTTCCTCTCCCTCCTTCTCTCTCTTTCTTCTCTATTTCCCCTCAGAATAATCTAACATCAAGGCTTGAGACAGTTGTGGGTTGCCAACAGTGAGGAAAATGGAAATGCTGTCTCAGCCATAATGAGTAAATGGGTGGTGAGCAGTTTTGGTCAATATAGTTAGGGTACAGTTAATACTTAAATTATGGGATTTATTATTTTGAAAATTCAGATGATACTAAAAGCCACTATCACTTGTGCAAGAAAAATGAGTAATAATTAGATGAAATTGCTTGTAGTGACAATTAAAAACAGACTGTGCAAGTTTGAAAGAAAATCTCAGAAGGTTGAGGTAAATAAAACTATTAGCTCAAGTTAAAAAATTATCAGTACAACCAAATGGACCACAAAATAAAGAACTCTTGACACTACCTCTAAGGTCAGTTTCAGAATTAACTTAGAAGTAAACTTGACATTAGAGGAGAAATATCATGATGTCATAGATATGCCTAAATCTATTTTAGATGAAAAAGAACTGGGCAGATTGAAAGCATCCATCAGGGACAGCTTGAAAAATAAAGTTTAGTTTGCTGAAAAGAAACATTTGAGTAACTGATTGTGGGTCCAAAGTTAAACTACTAGCAGGACAAATCTGTGGACAGTGAAGGTTTAGTAATTTGATCGAGCTTGATTATTTCATTTTTAATGATCTAATTGTAAAACATACTAATCTTTTAAGTACTCCAGGGCAAAACAATCAGTGAAGGAATTTAACACTTAACAAAATTTGTGAGGTTTTTTTTTTCCACTTTGAGGCAAATCCAGCATAGACAAATTGGGATGTTTTCTGCATGGCCAGAAAATACAACATCATTCACTAAGGGCCTCTGCCTCAGTGAGGTTGCAAGTTTTAGAGTTCAGTACGCTGTCATGAGCAATACAGTTTGTTTAGAAAATACCATCTCTGTTGACTAATTTATAATGAAATAGGAACTGATTTTGAAAGCCAGCTACTTGTGAGATTTTCTGAACTCAATATTGATTTTTTTCTCAATCATAAAATTATTAAAAATGATAAAGTGGATTGATTCATTTTTAATTTTAGTAATAAGAGGGGTTCATAAACTTGACTTATTTGTTTTTTTCAGCGTTGAACAATTTTAATCAACAATTCCAGAGCAAAACTGTTTATGATTTTGCTGCATATGTAAAGAGAGCTGCTATAAAAATGATACCTGAAACCTGATAGAGAGACTTGATCATGGAGGTTCTTAGTGTTTTGAAAAATTTAGATCATTTACATGTGATTTGAATTAAGTATTAATGGTAAACATGGAAGTGATTCAGTGAAACCTCACTTAAAAACTCTTTTGGTAAAGGTTTTCTTGTCATAGTAAAGGAAAGTAGCTCATGGATTAGAAAGAAAATTAGCACAGCTATATCACAACAGATTTGAATTTCAATAAAAAGACACACTAAGTGAAATTTCCATCCAAGGAGTGTGAAAACATTGCATCATTACCCCTAGTTGGTAGCACTCAGAACTTCACTTCTTACTAATACTGGGGCGATCCAAATAAAATGTTGGCGTTATAGCCACACATATATGTGACCCTGGGTTTATGAATTGTTGGGAGAAAAGAGAAGAAAATAAAGTGAAATTGCCTAATCATAAATCTGGTACATGAATTCTGCTCTCTGTAATTCCATGTCATTCTACCTGTTAATTCACAAAATTATGTGTTAAGCTTTCTTTCATTACACACAGTTTGAAATATTTTTTCACATTGAAAAAAATACTCAGTATCTATGGTCAAGAGCCTATGAAGTCATACACCAAATAGTTAATTTTGGAGAGAAGAATTATAAAAACTCACATTTTCTACTTTATGGACTTCTCTATTTGAAATGTTTTGACCAGAATATATAAAATTTATGGTGAAAATTTTAGTTTAAAATATATATTGGAAAAGCTGATTTTTGAAAGTAAAAACATGAATAGTAAAGCATAATAGAAAAGATGCTGCAAGTTTTAAAAAGATTATTTTAGGATCTTCCTTTAGGCCCTGGTGTTATTTCTTCTGTTGAGTCTATTCTGTCTTTAAAGGAACTTTATTGCACATTTTGAGAATACTTTAACATGCTTTGTTGACTTTAACTGAAAGTTCATTAAAAGAGTATATGCCGTATTACGGGGGCAAGGGTGGTCAATTTGTATCAGTGCAAAAAGTTCAGTCACTTTTCCTAAATCCCTCTTTATTGACTTTTTACATTTTCTAATGCCCACTGAGTCCAACAAACATAACCCCCTTAATCCTGTTTAGGGCTACTCACTCTCATGTGAGCCACGACTGTGGTCATTCTCCAGGTGTCTAACCTTGAATCTTCACCTTTCCAATATATCACATTTCTTCTAGTGATATCTATCTCTAATTTAAAAACCTTCTGTTGTTCAGAGACTATCATGAGGGACATGTCTTGCCTCACTGTCCCTTAGAGGTAATTCAAAGGGAAGCTCCATAAAACCTTCACACACAAGCAGTCACCAAGTATCTAGATTGTCCTACATTTAATTTATCTAGTAAATATCGGTCTGCCACAGTACTATGTTCTGTGGCTGATAAAAGAAATGGAATACACATTAATTCCTTTTCATCAAAGATAGCTATTTGTCCCCCAGTATCCATTTCCCCCTTCTTTCATGGCAACAGAACCTGTATATTTTATCAGGGCATGTGGCCATCTAGAATGAAGACTATGTTTTTTAGTTTCCTTTGGATTTATGTATGTCTGTATGACTAATTTATGGTCAATATGATATAAGGGGCAAGTGATATTTCCAACTCTTCCCTGTTTGCTGGCTCTAATACAGATGGAGTATCCATCTTGGATGAAGAGTTGAACTTGGTAATGAAGTAGCTATCTCAGATGCAGAGGTGAACTCGACAAGGGCAGTCATATTGCAGAGCCATAAGACCGAAGGGTTGGGGTCTTTAACAAAAAGGAGCACCAATTTATACCTGGATTACCTACCTAGAGAAATAGAATTATTTCTTATTTAAACCGCAGTTATTTTTTGGTTTACTATTACCCATAGCGAAGCTTAATCCTTATTCAAATAGCTGTAAAATATATAAGATTTTTTAGAAAACAAATCTTATATAAAACATCTTAGACATAATACTTTTCGGTGCTGCTTTTCTTTCACCAACATGTTAAGTGAAAACTTTTGCTAAAGCGGTATTTTAAATGCTTTGTTACTTTGCCAATACTTTCCTTTGGAGAACAACTGTAGCTATAACTCCAATTTCAGTGCCATTTAATCCTCAATCTATTTCTATCCTATAATCTGGCTTGTAGTTTCTTTAAATATTTCTCTCTGCTTCAGTGAGTCTCATCCTTCAGCACCACAGAATTTAATAGAGAACACAGAGCTAGAAGTAGGTCAGGCAGAATTAGGTCCTTACCTTACTATCTGATGATGTTAGGCAGTTTATTTTCTATCTCTTGTATTAGAAGCAACTACTCTGCTTTCATGATAACATTTTCATAAACATGAAATGCTTTCTCTCTTTTACCATAGCATGCTATGCAGTACTATGCAGTCAAGAGCGTTGTGTATCCTAATCTGTTTCTCCTTCTGCTCCAACATTTATTAAAAATATTTTAAAGCATTTGATACCTATGAATAAATATATATAGTATATATGTTACCTATGAAGCAAAGTAATTTTAAAAACACTTATGAACATATCACTATTTAAAGACAGAACATTACAGATATTCTAGAAACTACCTCTGTGTTTCTTCTCTATCCTAACCCCTGGCTGTCTCCAGAAGAAATAGCTATTGTGAATTTTGTGTTTATCATCCTCAGGTTGCGTTTTTTTTCAAGTAGTGCTACTATTTTCATGTATGTATGCAAGAATGTATTTTTTAGTTTTGGTTATCCTGAACTCTTTATGAATGGAATCATTGTACATGTTTTTCTGTTTGTTTCCATTGACCATTGTTTCTAAAATGCCTCCATGTTACTGTGTGTGACTGCAGGGCATTCATGTTTATTGCTGTGTAATATGCGTGAATAGACCACAGAACATTCATTCTTCTATTGATGAATATTTTGTTTTGTTTTTCTATTACAAAACAAGCTGCTATGGACATTCTTACACATGTCTCCTAGTGCACATATATAGGAGCTTCTCTAGGTATATAATTCCAGAAATGGAATGGTGCTGTGAGTAATTGCTTTCCAAAGTGATTTACACTTTTTTGGTCCTTGGAACTGTATGTAGTAGGAAACCTCTCTCACACTTGACTTAACAGATTTCTCAGTTTCAACCAATATAATGGAAGGAAAATGGTATCTCATGGTTTTTAACTTACATTTCTCTGATTAATAATGATGTACGTCTTTCTACATTTTATTGATTTGTGTTTCCTAGGAAAAGACTAGTCATGTCTTTTGCTCATGTCTTCTATTATTTACCTTTTCCTTGTTGGTAAGTAGAATACATTTTAAAAATGTATTTTTAGTATTATCCTTTCTCATCATATGTTTGCAAAATATCTGCTTCAAATTGTAACTTGTCAATTCATACTCTTTGGGAGAACTTTAGTGGAACAAAAGTTGTTAGTTTTAAAATAGCCGAACTTAACGATCGCTTTTTAATGTTATCATATTTTGACTCATTTTAGCAGCCCTCCATATTTTAAAACAGTCCTCAGATGATAACGATATTCTCCTATATTCTTTTTTAAAAGTTTAAGTTGTTCCTTTCACATTTGAATATTTATTCACTTGGAATTGATTTGTACCTTTGGTGAGATAAGAATACAATTTCAATTTTCTTTTGTTTACTTAGGTAACTAATTGTCCAAGCACCATTCATTGAGAAGTCCATCCTTTTTAAATGATCAGCAACATTAACTCTATGATAGGTCAGTCTTCCATAAATCTTTGGGTTTGAGCTCATTATCCTGTTTCTTTGGCAATTTTTTTACTAGATAAATATTACTATATTAATTTCTAGAGAAAATACGTTTTACTATCTGGTAGGGCAATGTTTATCATGTCACAAGAACTGTTTTAGACCTCCTTGGGTTTGTTCTACGATATAAATTTTAAAATCAAATCTACCACATTAATCTTAAAATCAACTTAGCAGAGACAAATGTGTAGAGATTTTAGTTGAAAATTGTTTTTAACATCTTTATTAGAGTATAATTGCTTTACAATGGTGTGTTAGTTTCTGCTTTATAACAAAGTGAATCAGCTATACATATATATATATCCCCATATCTCCTCCCTCTTGCATCTCCCTCCCACTCTCCCTATCCCACCCCTCTAGGTGGACACAAAGCACCGAGCTGATCTCCCTGTGCTATGCGGCTGCTTCCTACTAGCTATCTGTTTTACATTTGGTAGTGTATATATGTCCATGCCACTCTCTAATTTTCTCCCAGCTTCCCCTTCCCTTTCCCCTGTCCTCCAGTCCATTCTCTATGTCTGTGTCTTTATTCCTGTCCTGCCCCTAGGTTCATCAGAACCATTTTTTTTTTAAGATTCCATATATATGTGTTAGCATATGGTATTTATTTTTCTCTTTCTGACTTACTCCACTCTGTATGACAGACTCTAGGTCCATCCACCTCACTACAGATAACTCAATTTCGTTTCTTTTTATGGCTGAGTAATGTTCCATTGAATATTGCCACATCTCCTTTATCCAGTCATCTGTTGGTGGACACTTAGGTTGCTTCCATGTCCTGGCTATTGTAAATAGAGCTGCAATGAACATTGTGGTACATGACTCTTTTTGAATTATGGTTTTCTCAGGGCATGTGCCCAGTAGTGGGATTGCTGGGTCGTATGATAGTTCTATTTGTAGTTTATTAAGGAACCTGCATACTGTTCTCCATAGTGGTTGTATCAATTTACATTCCCACCAACAGTGCAGGAGGATTCCCTTTCCTCCACACCCTCTCCAGCATTGTTTGTAGACTTGATGCTGGCCATTCTGACCGGTGTGAGGTGATACCTCATTGTAGTTTTGATTTGCATTTCTCTAATGATTAGTGATGTTGAGCAACCTTTCATGTGTTTGTTGGCCGTCTGTATATCTTCTTTGGGGAGAATTGACAAATTTCTAAAGTCTGTCACAAGTTACAGTCATGAGCCAATTTATTATAATAAATTTTTTTCTACATATACATACATCCTATAGATTCTGTTTCTTTGGAAAACCCTAAATACGCTTCTTCATTTTTGCTTCTTTCTTTTTCTTCCACTGCTGCACTCCCTAGGAGCTCCTGTATCTTTAAATGTTATTAGCAGCTACAATAGCAGGCTTCTTTGTCTTCTTCCTAATTGTAAAAAGAATGCTTCGAAGGTTTTCCCGGTTAGAATGAAATTTCCTCTGGCTATTGAGTACTGATGGGATCAGACCATCTAATCGCTGAGAATAACTAAGAAGTTTGAGCGAAAATATTACAAAAACATGTTTGAGGCTGTGAAGAACTACCAAAGCGAAAAAGAGTTATAGGTTAAGATCTCTGAGAAAATGGAAAACCGGAGTAATGAGCCCAGCATATAGGGTAGCTGTTCGCCTTGAAGCTGTTGCTGATTTTATAGAGGTGGCTGAAAATCCAATCCAAGCTTCTGGCCATTTCATGGGACAAAAATAGCAAAATATGAAGTTTGGCCTTCCAAGAGGAACATGTTGCTTATACACCCTAGGTTTTCAGGTGGGACTTTTGATAGCGTTGGGATGTTAAGAGTTAGGATGAACTATACATGAACCAGCCTCCACAAAAAATTAGATCTTGACTCTAACCTTGTTCTCTGATTAGGTTAGGATGATCTATTCCTACCCCAACAGCCTGTGAGAAGCAAATATAAATTCGTTTTAGAGAACAATAATGCCATTGAGAGGGTCAAATTATTTCTGTATTTGTATACACAGTGTCCAGCGTATAATAAAAAATATATAGCAGGGAATGCAAAAGGATAAGAATTAATAAGAGAAAAATCAGACAATGGAGAGCAGACAACAGATGTTCCAGATATTTGAGCTATCAGGAAATAAATTTAAAATAACTGTCACTAATATATTCAGAAAATAGATGATAAATGGAGAATTTCAACAGGTAACTGGAAAATATTAAAAAATATATACTACAATAATTGGAGAGTTCAATAGAAAAAAAGTTAACAGCATAGTAGATAAACTGAAGAGGCAGAGAAAATCAGAATACAGTTCATTAAAAATGTTGGTTGAAAGATGTTGAAAGATAAAAGAATAAAAAATTCAGAAAAGAACATAAAAGATATATGAGACACAGTGAAATACTCTATTTGTAATTGGAGTCCAAGAATGGAAAGAGAGAGAATAAGGCAGAACAACATTTGAAGTCATCCTAGCTGAGAATTTTGCAAAACTGACAAAAGATGTCAAGGTACAGATTAAAGAAGTACTATGAAGGGCAGGGAAATAGAAATAAAAAATAAACATCAAATTAAATAAACACTTTTGAAAAATAAAGACAGAAACGCTTAAAAGCAACCAAATGGGAAGAGGAAATACATTAACTTCAAAGGAACATCATTAAGGCTTACAACTAACTTCTCAGTAGAAATAATGAAAACTAGAAGACAATGTAAGGATATACTCAAAGTGCCGAAAGAAAATGATTGCCAACCTAGTATGGTAGGGCCTTCAAAAATGAAGTTAAATAAAGACTTTTTAGACAGAGATACACAGAGAAGTCATCGCCAAAAGGTACACACTAGAGGAAATATTAATTGGTATTCTTCTGACACAATAAAAATGATCCTAAGTGAAACTATGAAGATGGAAGAAGAAATGAAGAACAATGAAAAAGCTGACTCTGGTAAACCTACATGAATATTGGCTATAATGTCTTATGGAATTTAAAATAGTATTAAAATAACTAGGTTTAAAAAAATTGAAAGAATTTCAAAATACTAAGCTCTGTATTTTCTAGGAAATAGTAAAAGTTCTAATTTAAATTAGATCTTAAAAACCAAAATTATGTATTATAATTCCTAGGGTTATCACTAAGAAGAAAGAATAAGGAATAGTCAACCATCAAATCAATAGAGATGGAAATGGAATAATAAAAATAGAAGGTATAAAAGAGGAAAAAGTTCTAGCATTCTCACATTGTTTAGGATGGAGGAGGGAGACATAAGATATACATTAACTTCAGAATTTGTAAAACATGCATGGTAAAATCAGAAGAATGGGACTTCCCTGGTGGTCCAGTGGTTAAGAATCCACCTGCCAATGCAGGGGACACGGGTTTGATCCCTGGCCCGGGAAGATCTCACATGCTGTGGGGCAACTAAGCCTGAACACCACAACTACTGATCTCGCATGCCTCAACTAGAGAACCCGCATGCCGCAAACTACAGAGCCCACACATTCGGGAGGCTGTGCGCCACAACTAGAGAGAGAAAACCCGCATGCCACAACTAGAGAGAAGCCCACGCACCGCAACTAGAGAGAAGCCCGCACGCTGCAACAAAGACCCAACACAGCCAAAAAACTAAATTAAATAAATAAATAAAATAAATATTTTTAAAAAAATCACAAGGGTAATGACTATACATAAATTCTAATTTGGAGGGTTTAGGATGAAAGAAATAATGAACAAATAAAAACTATCAAAATGTATAAAAGAAGACAGATGACATATAGAATCAGTAAGAAAACAACTGACAGAACAAGATTTTGAAATGTCCAAATATATCAATCACAATAATTCAAATGAGTTAAACTGGCAAATTAGAAGAAAATGCTGGATTAGATTTAAAATAGAAACAAATCAAGCTGTACATTGTTTTTGGAGAGACACATCAGATTCTTCAGTGTCTAACCTGGGCTCCCTTCAGTTCACTTGGAGAAGCCAACTCAACACAGGGTATTCTCCTGGTGACTCTGGACTTGGACTGTGAAAGCTCTGGTGGGCATCTGCCCTGCTGGCAACATCACCTTGGACTTTATTAGCATATAACTCACACTCTCTGCTCTGGTTCCAGTTTAGTGAGTGCTTTTCTCTTTGTTTGGTTAAGTAGTTTCTCTTTTAACCTTTGGAGATTTCTCTTTCTAGTGAGCCCAGTGGGGAAGTGTATCTCTTGAAATACATCCTGGATCTAGTTTTATCTGACTGGGAGAGTTCATCAAATTATCAAGCTCGTCATACTGAAAATTTTCATTCAGTATCATTGCAAAAAAATATAATGATATAATGTATACCAACCATTTTGTTGGACAATAAAGTTTTAAGAGACGTGATAGTAATAGTTCTTCCCTCGAGGAGTCCCCAGTAAGTGAAATAT
Source organism: Globicephala melas (assembly GCF_963455315.2). Taxonomy (NCBI): domain Eukaryota; kingdom Metazoa; phylum Chordata; class Mammalia; order Artiodactyla; family Delphinidae; genus Globicephala; species Globicephala melas. The sequence continues at coordinate 77,868,402 of NC_083325.1, forward strand.
AAGCTTCGTGAGGGCAGGATCTTTGTCTATTTTCTTTAATGACTGGAGCATGACAGGTACTTGATAAGTGCTTTGGATGCTGGCTTGAATCCTTTGGGAGAGCCCTAGTTAAGGAATAATTTCAACTACTCAGTTTCTGGATGGTAATTTTGAGAAGGAAATGAACTTCCTTGTTGCCAATTGAATAACACTTGAACCGAACTTGTGTCCACTCCTTGGGTGCACAGCATAGCCAACCTACTGACCCCGAGCTGTGAAGGAAAGCACGGCATTTATTGCAGGCCGTCAAGCAGGAAGGAAGGGCAGCTCACGTTCAAAACTCTCAGGTGGCTTTCAGGGAAGGGTTTTTAAAGACACTGCGAGGGAGAGCGTTCTGAGTGTGTGATCAGCTCATGCACAACTCTCTGATTGGTTGGTGGTGAGGTAACAGGGTGATGTTTCTGGAATCTCAATCAGCAGTTTTCTGGTTCCAACCAGTCTGGGGTCTATGTGCTGGTGGTTAGTTAGCATGCAGTTAATTTCTCCCACCTGGTGGTGGGAGAAACTTCAAAACAACTCAAGGATATGGCTCAGGATATTTCCCTATAGCCCTTGAGGAAGAACTGAAGGTCGTTGACTTTGTTTTATGTCTAAACTATTATTATTGTGTCTTTCTTGGCTGTTTTCCTTTGTTTCTGCATTTTCTTTCTTCTTGGATTAAATTTGCTCTTTGGAACTCAGGGAAGGTCTAGGAGGCCAAAGCTTTTCTATAAACAAGAAGCAGGTGGGGGACACAGGTGGGGAGGGCATCTGTTCCTGGAAAGGCACCACAGAATCCTGCTCAGTTTCACTGATACTTGGATAAGACACTGAAGAAAATGAAGGACAAAAATCTTCAAGGAGCTTCCTTTTGCAGGGATGTACACCCAGCTAACCTTATGAGCTCATTTAAAATTTTTTTCACCACAGTGGTCTCACACATCTTATTAATTTCGCCTCGTCCCTAACGTCCAGCCTTTATAAAATGCTCCAAGGAGACTTTCATCTTTTCAAATAACCAGACTCAAAGCTTCTGGTATGCAGTGCAGAAGGCAGTCAGTTACAGGAGATGAGTTTTTTGTGGCTTTCAGAATGTTCTTCTAGTTTATCAATTGTCCGATGCCCATAGGTGAATTCAAAAGTGTGTCCTCTGCGGGTGTTTAGCTGGTATGTGGGTCATATATGAGGCAGGAAATAGAGAAATGTCTCTCAAGCAAGTTAAAAAAAAAAGAATTCTAATTTTTTTTAAGAGATGAATCTAGGAGGCAATTTGGCCTCTCTACTAGGTGATAAAATAGAAAGGTACTCATCCACGAAATAGAAATAGCTGAAGACTGCTGCTTCTGACATTTCATTTCTGTTTCTGCAGATAAATGTTTGTTACCACGAAATCACTAAGGGGAGGAGACGGGCCTGGCATTGTAAGATTTGAAGAGTAACTTAAACCAGCGGCAGATCCTCAAATGAGATACGCCTTTCTCTGCACACGTCTCTCTAGGCCAGAATCTACCTGCACCCTGGTGAAATAAAGAGAACTGCAACAACCTGTAATCCAAAACCTCACCTCTCTAGAAATGTATGCATTTTCTTCCTCACAGTAGAATCTACCTGCCAGCTTCCAATGTAGAGGTCAATAAGAAAATAATCTTAGAATTTCTCAGACATTGCGAAAAAAGTCAGGCTGATGAATTTAGTACTAGGCTGTGCGCGAAGTCAAATCCTCCTAATTGTCTCTAACCTAGACTATTGCAGCAGTTTCCCAAGTAGGGCAGGCTCTACCTGGCTTCTGGCCACGAGGCTCTCTCTCTCTCCCCAGGCTTTCCCTAATCCCCCAAATAATCGATCACAATCTAATACATAACACCAAGTTCATATATACTCTGTTCTTGACCTTGATCACAAACTTGGTAACTGGGTGGCTACCTTATGTAAAACCTACCTTGTATCAGGTATGGTGAGTGTTTCCAGTCTTGTTTTCCTGGACCCAAGTCTTTTTCTTGATTAACCTGCTTCGTAGTATAGCTTATACTGCAGTCTATCCTTGCCAACTTTTCCCCAAACCAGGAATTTGATCCCTGGAGTTCAGATATTAATTCAGAGGCTGAGATCCTGCTGCCCACACTCTGGGCAGCTCTGCGTCTTCCCATGTGTCCAAATATCACTGCCAGTTGGTTCCTCTCATTTTCCCATGTGACCTCTGAGTTCTGTTTCCCTGAATCTTCACCAGCAGCATCTGGAGACCTATTGTGTGCAGATGAGGTTAAGCAGTTATTACTTCACACTGGACTAGGCTGGTATCCCCTCTACCACCAAAATCTGGGGACAATACTAGATATAAATCCAAGATCTTCCCTATTTTTCTCTCCCACTGCAGTTAACTGGTTAATGATCCCTAGATATAAAGCTCCGAGTAAATACTCCTATTCCAATTTCATAGGGTTTAAAAGAGTTTTACTTCTATTTATTTCTATTTCAGTATTATTTCTCTTGTTGTCAAGCCAAGAATAGATTACATCTTCAATTGAAGTTATATTGACTTTGGTCACAATGGCTTTTGAAATAAGATTTAGGTTTTTAAGAATATGTATAAAATATACTTATTTTCAGGTAAATACTTGATGAATGTCATTTTAGTCTTATGAGAGAGGCTATGTTCTTAGTTATGTTAGACATCACTGAGATACCTTTAATATAAAGAATTTCACTTCACAGAAAATTCCCCCAAAATGTGTGTCACAAAGGCAGAAATGATTTTATGCAGTTTGGTTTCTCTAAACAAAATGAGGTATCAGTATGAAATTTCTGCTCCAGTGATTTTAAGACGCTGAATGGAGAACATGAGTTTTGATGTAAACAGAAAGGAAATTGATTTTTGCCCCAGAACTCTGCAGTATGGTTAAGAATACATTGAACACCTAAGAAATGGGTGCCCAGCCTCTGTCTGCTTATCTTCATTAGGAGTAGTGTCACAGTTCGTTAAGGATTGTCACAGGGGAAGGTGCTCGGCTGCCTTCACACAGCTCACCTTTCCTCCAGTCTACTCCACGCCTGGCATTGCCATGTGCTGACGCTGACGGGATGGCAGGGGTAGTAGGACAAGGCCCTGGAGGGCCAGAGCCTTTGCCTTCAGTGCAGAGATGGACTGGACTCCCAGGCTTCTCTCTTCTGCTGCAGCCACCGTGCCTACTCTCTTCCAAGCTTGGACGGTGTTATTATCCCCTAAGGCAGGCACGCAGTTAACACTCGTTCCAAGGACTTCCCATTTCAATGAGGAATTGAGGCGAGAATGAACAAAATACCCCAAAACTAAGGGAAAATGATAATGAAAGGAAGGAAGGAATGAAAGAAGGAAGGAGGAAAGGAAGGAAGGAGGGAGGGAGGGAGGGAGGGAAGGAAGGAAGGAAGGGAGGAGGAAATAAAATAAACTTACTGATATCTTTAAATACTGAGTATCATTTTACATTGGTTGTTGCTGATGCAAAAAACAATGCAAATTAATTTTTATTATTAATCTTTTATCCAGAAAATTTCTGAAGATTCTTATTAAGTATAATCTTTTGTTTGTTAGAATCTTGAATCTTCTGGGTAGAAAGTCATAATTAGCAAATAAAAGCAATTTTATCTTTTTATTTCCAATTCTTATTCTCATTTCTGTCTCTCACACAATGGTTATGGCTTCTCAGAACCTGTTGAATAGTTGCAGTGAATATGGGCATCTATTTTTCATAATTTTGATTGAAAGGTTTTTCACGAAGTATAATTTTCTGTGCATTTTTGTCACAGACCCTTTATCTGATAATACCAATATCCTTCTATTTTTGTACAAATGAGACCATTTTTTAAATAAAAATTATTTATAAAATATTTTTCCATATATATTGAGATAAGTGTGTGTTATTCTTAAAAAAAAGATTCTGGTAATAGATTCTCTTTGCATTTCTGGGATACATTTGATCTTTTTGTCAACATATATACATTTTATATTTATGTACTTACGAATGATTGCTCAGTAATGTTCTTTTTTCCTGTTGCCTTGTCAGGTGTTGATAGTAAACTTACGTAAAACATTTATCTAGTCTCAGGAGAGAAAAAAGTGTACAAGTGAGATATTATTCTTTAGAGATTCAATATCATTGCCTTGCAAATAATATGGGCTTCATTGTTTTTGAGTGAGAGACATTTTACTGTTGTTTCGCTTTGTTAAGTGCTTACTGGTCAATCTCTATTGTCTACCTCTTCTGAAGTCACCTCTGATAACTTAAAATGTTCAAGAAAATTCTTCATTTTATCACTTATTCCTTTATCATTTTTAATCTCAAATGTAAAACCCTATACACTTTTAAATTCTTAATAGTGTTTATTATTACCTTTTCTTTTTTCCAAGTCAATTTTGACTTATCTTTGTCTCCTTTATCGTCTTTTTAAGGACCCAGCATTTTTTGTTTTGTAAATCACTTTTATATTTTCTCTGTTGACTTTCTGATTTCATCTTTATTAATTCCTATCTTCTGTTTCCTGTTTATCTTGCTTATTTTGTTTCTCCTCATTTCTGTATTCTTTTGGAATGATCTGTTTCATATAATTTTTTTGCAACTATTGATTTGGAAATTACACATTCATTGGTGTATTTCCATTATTTAGTGGGTATGCTTTAAAATTTCAACGTATATAAAATGTCCAAATAGGCAAATCAGAGAGAGAGAAAGTAGATTAATGGTTGCCTGAGGATGCTGGCAGGTGGGTATCAGGACTGAGAAATGGTTACTAATGGGGGTGACTGAAATATTCTTAAGTTAGATAGTGGTGATGGGTGTATAACTCTGTGAATAGACTAAGAAACACTGAACTGTATACTTTAAATGAGTGACTTCTGTGGAATGTGAATTAATATCTCAGTTATTAGCTATTTAAAAAGAGAAAGAGAATTTCTCTGGGATATTGGTGACCTTTATGTGTCACCGGCTGTGGCTGTCTTGAAGCTCATCAGCGAGGCACGGCGCTTCTCCCTGAGAAACTACCTAAAGCCCTCCTTGTTTTCCTAGTGGTCTCTAGGATTGAATCCCTTTGTTTTTCTGGAAGGTCTATTTGAGAGCAGTAGCTTCAGATTTCTGACAGACACTGCTATACGTGTCAGCTCTCAGGTCTGACAATCTGATTTCCTTATGGGACGGATAAATGACAGGTTCACTAAGGGAACTCTTGTGAATTGTCACTATGAGTTGATGTGTAGAGAGACCCCGGTCTGCACAGCCAAGACCCGTAATGTGCACTCGTCATAGAGTAGTGGGTTGCGGACCAAGTTTTTTTGAATATTTTATATGAGAATATAATTGTAATTATGCACATAGGCAACGCGAGTGAGGTAAAACACATGAATATATTTATGTAGGAATGGGATAACTTGTTGGGGAGCTGGTCTTGCTGCAAATGTGTAAGTATTGAGAATAGGAATAAAGTTTAAAACCCATCTGGAGAAAAACTAAATCATTTACCTATCAGTCAACAACTTTTTTTGGCCAGACATAACTTGCTCAAGCGCAGGGATGGGCTTTATTACCGGATCTCAAATATTTAATTTACAGATAGACTTTAGTCCCAGACAGGCATTGCTATTTATCCTTTTTAAAAATCAGTGGAGATACTTTCAAAAGCATGATGTTATTGAGTTCATGAAGGAAATGGATAGTTTTTACGTTTGTGATTAAGTTGATGGACTTCATGAGCCACACTTGTTGAATATGGAAGGAAGAACTAGAGCCTGGGTAATCCCACGTCTTCTCAGTCTACGCTCCGGGGCCATTGCTAGGGAGACTCTGCTCCATCCTGCCTCAAGAGACAGGGATGCCCTAACAGCACATCCTGAGTGTTAGCCACCTTCCCCTGTTGATGTGCTAGAGCACCAACCAGCCCCACCACAGAGCTCAGCCATGGTGTCTCAGAGCTTGTCAGCTGTTCTGTTTCCTCTGGGAGGCTACTTTTCTCCCTCTTCCCATTGACACATGAAAGCATCACCAGTTAATGAGATCTGATTATGACTAGGTCTACACTCCATTTTCAGATGTCAGAGAAGCCATTTTTTACTGCAGTGCTTTTGAACCCACTTATTTCCAGTCAACCCCACTGTGCTAGGAATTGTATGCATGTAGAAAGTAGGTAATATGGGTTCATGGACTGAATGTAGCATGAGATCCTAGAGCAAAGGGATGAAGGAGGGTAGGAGAGTACAAAGAAGGAAGGAAGGGAGAAAGAATAGCATTAAAGTGCCAGACAGTTCTTATCCTTTGCCTGCAGTACGCAAGGCCACCATCAGTGGAAATTTTGCATGAGCTCAGTCCTAATTCATTTCTAGAGGGGAGTCCCAAAATAACTCAAATGATAATTAACTTTAAATGTGTCAAGAGACTGGGGAAGTGTCAGGAGCTTCGGGGTGAGAGAGTCCTAGGTTTGAATCTAGACTGTGCATCTTACAAGCTCAGTGTCTTTGGGCTAATGCTTTATTAACCTCTCAGTCTTGGCTTCTTTAACTGTAAGATCCTACCTCATAGGATTAGAATCAAAATGATAACATTAAAAAAGCAATTAGAAAAGTAGCAGTCACAGAGGTGCTCAGAAAAGCAGCTATTACGATTATTGAGAAGACTAGATGTACACCTACATGGAGTAAGGACATCTCTCCCAACTTGCAATTAAAGTATGAATGAAGATAAAGAAAAGAAACTGAAAAATAACGACAGAGACCATTCGGATGGATTGACAATCTAATGTCAAAACTGAGAGAAATTTCTACTAACTCTAATAGGTTTAAAACAACATAGAGAAAAACCTACCTGGGCTTTATCTTATGAAACAGAGATTATGTAAAGAAAAACATGTTTTCTTCTTCCATTATCTGTCCCCAAGTTCAAAGACTATCCAGTATTTGAACCAATCCAAAAGCTGAGCAGTTGCCCATCTGCCCCTCGAGTGAGAGAGCACCCTCTGCTATCCTTCTGCATCTATCTGCAGCCACACTCCACAAGGAAAACTCTGGATGTAGCTGGAAAGATCCACTACGGGAACAGTGAACACCGAACAGGGAACAGTGAACACTGAGAATTACAGCTCCCACCCCACCCCACAGAAGGCAGTGCCTCAAGTATGGGAACAGGGAAGGCTGTCAGCTCAACAGAATATCCTACTACAATAAGCAGGTGCTGATGGAAAGCTGAGCACTGGAGAATGAGGCGTCACATCCACCACTGGCAGGTAGGAGGGAAAGACTCAAGCATCATGCAAGTGGGCAGAGCAGAGCCCAAGGCGGTCCCTTCCCTCTCTTTGTTGACAAATACTGAGGATGACAGTTCGCTGAATCACTAGCTAAGAGCAAATAAAGAGGGGAAGAAGGAGGTCTAGGAGCAAAGTGCTGCAATGCAGGGGAAAGACAGACAGCTGGAAAATTCTGAAAAAGGTATGTATGTGGATGTGACTTGATTCACAGTGCAAGAGAAAATTCAGAACATTTTCATTTTCAATAAAGAATAAAATGAAATAGGCTGTATGAAACAGTAGCATGGAAGAAAGAACAGGTTATAAGACAGTATACAGGCAGGCAAGCCTTCTGTTTTGTTTGTTTTTTATTGCCAGTGCTTAGCACAATGGCAGACACATAATAAATATTGTAGTCACATAATGAATATAAATGACGTTCAGTAAATGTTAACTGCATTTATCTCTGGGTGGTAAAATTACCAGGGATATTCATTTTCTTCCTGTTGTTTTACTGCATTGTCTGAAATCTCTGCAGTAAATATGACATGCTTTTGAAATAAAGAGAAAAGTGTATGTGAGTTATGTGACTTTCTAGCTCCTGTTATCCACTGTTGACATGGATGCTGGCTAACATCCCAGGAAAATAACTCTAAGAGCGCCAAGATTAGGATGCCAACATATCTTCAGGCACATCTGGTAAACTGGGCAGGAATAACTCAGTGGAATGAAATTTCAAAAAAGAATGTGGATCCTTATGGAGAGAATCTAGCCTAAGGGAAGAAGAAATTCGCCTTAATGAGCCAGGTTAGTTACAGGGCCCGAAGTTAAGAGTGGAGAGATAGTACAGCATGGTGGGCGTTACCTGAACCATTCTAGCAGCTTGCACCAACACATTGTGCTGTGAGAGCTCCCTAGATTATACGAACCGAAAGCAGGGACAGTATAGCTCAATCAGTGGTAGCTGCCTCTTGGGTGTTGATTTGTGAGGGAGCAAATGGATACAAATACCACTTAGAGCAGTCAGCCAGAGATAAGACTAGTCCAAGAAAGTGGCAGGCAAGTGTTCTAGAGTGGGAAGGCACTGGGGAATGAAGGCGGTCAGAGGGAAATCAGAGGAACCCAGAGGCAGGTAGCAGTGGGATGTGCGTACTGTCAGGAGCAAGAAGCGGCAGCTCTGAGGCAAGCATTGCGAAGTCCACGTCCCAGCCAGGGGCAACACGGCATCAGAGGCAGTGTCCTCAATGGAGCAGAAGACATTGGCTCAGGGACAAGCAATGGCAGCAAAACGGGCACTGGTCCAGCCGCTGAGGAAGCCAACTGACCTAATTTGTGAGAGAAGGTAACACCCTGAGGATGCCCCGGAGGGACTGGCGTCCTGCAGTCAAACAGGAGGGCCTGCTGAGTTCATGTGGCCTGGGCTTTCATGTCAAAATGACTCCAGGTCCACCCAGGGACAGGAGAGACTGAATAAAAGGTATTTGAAGGGAAAACTAAAGGAAAGCAAAGCTTCAGTGACTTCCCACTCTCTATGTCTCCTTGCCCAATTTCCGTACTCTGTCACACAGGACATTGAGGGCTTGAACCCAGTTCACTTCCCAACCTCTTTCACTGCTGTGCTGTGATCAGACTGTACTGCTCAGCAGAAAGTCCCACTCATTCCAGAGCCTGATGCTGTCTGGGAGCTCCTCACAGTTCTTTTGTTACTTCAGCTTCCAAATCTGAATCCTTGCCCTCTGAGAGTTTGCAGATATCATGCAGAGATGTCCTAAGCCTTCTGGACTGAGGCTACCCACGAGGGTCCTGGTAACTGAAACATGTGGGGTAGAGGAAAATCTCAGCGTTCAGTACCAGGCAGACACAACTGCACCCCTGACTCTGCCACTCACTGTTGTGAGGTCTAATGCTAACTAATTAACTAGTTACTAGTTTATTTGGAGCCTCCTCTGAGCCCACCGTATCTGAAATGGTGAAAGAAGTTTTTACCTTACAGTTTGCCATGAGGAATAAATGCTATAGCACAGTGAGATCCAGATGTTTCATGGCAGGCACACAGAAAACATAGGCTCTTTGGGGCCTGATGTGTCTGGCCCACGGGTTCCGGCTGCCCCAGTCCTGTTCAGACACCTCAGAGGCAGAGAGTATCAATATCTCAGCTCATCTGCAACTCTTTCATGGCGCCCCGGGTTCCATCATACCCAAGTAGAGAAGATCTGATAAAAATGTACATAAAATGTACACTTGCCATAACGCCTGGCTCTGTGCATCTTCTCAATGAATGTTAGTTCCCTACAGTACACCTGAGCAGAGGATACTTTGTATATTTTTCTAGACATGTGCAAGGAACATCAGGTTAGCATAGGCACCAAAGTGGCCTCTGGTAGAGAAAACAGATCACAGAAGGGCAGTTAATAACTCTCTATGCCTAAAAACTTGTTCCAGATGTAAAGTTGAGCCTTAGTTCTATATTAGCACCTAAAATATAAATCCTGTAATCTATCTAAAATGTTTACTCATTGATACTATATCTATTTCCACCAATTTTATCTCTGTAGCAACCTGGACCCTGCCAAATTCAAGAACAGGATTGAACCCGAGACATGAGGACAGATTAATACAGAGAATACGAATATCGATGGGCATCCCTGGACCGAGGAAGGTCTGAAGCTTCAAGGGGGTCAGGTTAGTGCCCAGACATCTGTTGAGAGTCAGTGAGGGAACGTGCTGCCCAGGCCCCCCTCCTGGTGAGTAGGTAGTTCTGTGCTTCCTTCCAGACGCCCCTCAAAGCCCCCTTCTGTTATAGCCCCACGAGGGCAGTGACTTCTCCTTTGTTCGCACAGCATGTTCCCTCAACCGTATTTTTGGACCTTTTCATGGCCTCTTTGTAGTTTTCCAGGATACTATGATGAGGTTTCGCAAAGGCACAGAATATTTAGTATAGTACCATGGACAGCTCTGCTCGCTCCTAGGTACTTAGACTCCAGAATTAACTCTACAGTAGCTCTGACTTCCAGTCTTCACATCTGTCCTCGCTCAGGTGGGGCCTTCTCTGATTGGGAACTCTTGCAGGTGCCATCTGTCTCGTGGCACACCCAGGACCTTACACCTTTCTTCCACGTGGTCCCACACAAGTCTCAGCTCTGGCGGGAGCTCCGGAGGCAATCTACTAGTTTCTAAAGTTTATTTCCCCACTTACATATACATAGAAATCAATCTCTTTCTCACGATCATGCCGCAGGCCTGGTCTAATTTGGAGTTTTACTGATTTTCTTTTCTATTTCTATGATTCTTGGAGGATGTGTAGAGAGAGTCTAATTTAGTGGCTTCCATGACTCTAATTGCTTTCTCTTCTAGCAGCTTATTCTCATGCCTTATCTCCATGACACTGGGGCAAGCAACACATTTGATCTGTCCAACTCTGAAGGACACCCCGGGACCCTCGGGGTGGAAATTACAAAGAGGTAGAGATGCAGGGATACATACTAAAAACTTGCTGTATTCCAAATTTGTGCGTAATGTTGAGGAGAGATCAAATAGGTCTCCTTCCTGTTCTCAAGGGCCTCACAACTCTGTAAAGAGACAGATACATCAAGAAATAAATGCAACCAAGGATTACAGCCATTAGGACAGGAGTATGTACTGGACATGCTGGGGCCACAAAGGAGGGGGCAGTCAAATCTACTAGCAGGGTACAACCATCAGATGGGAGCATTGTTTTAATGTCCCCAAATAGAATTTCCTTCTACCCAGTGAACTACCTTTTAGAATTTATTTTTGATGAGAATAATGCTTACACTTAAGACTCCTTCCCCAATGGCCCATTGTGTTCTGTTGGTTTAGAAATTTTCTCCAGACACAGCTACTAAATGCATGGGAAGAATATGAGCTATGAGTATATTAGAAGGCAGCCAGAGCACACTATTTGCTTACAGTAAGCGGCTGACATTTCAAAAGCTTAAAGGCAAGACAAGAAATCCTTGTCTCAGGCTTTAACCTCACACATGTTCTTTCCTGGAGAGAATTGCGGGAGAAATGGTCACTTCATTTAGGCATCCAGGAAGAAAGAGATGACTGTTCACTCACCTGTCAGATTTCTGGATTAGTCGACATGAACTCAGGTTATGTACTAGAGGGCCAAGGAGCCCTTTCCCTGCCACTGGAAATGTGAGGTTAAGGACCCACGTTCCTTGGACCCACATTCAAATAAAGTTCAAGTCAATGAGAGACATTAAAAGGTAATTTTGTTTAAAAAGGTAAAATCATCACACATATATATATATATATATATATAAACTTGACATGTGTCAACAATGAATTAATTAACTCATGAGTTAATGAGGAGAACAATACAATGTTACAGTCGGTTCAAAGGAGAATTCAATATGCCAATTGCCTGCAAGGAAGTGGTGGTGAGATAACTTGTCCTCCATTGGACGAAATGTGTTTGCATATCTATGACCAAGAATCATCTGCATTGTTAACAGTCAGTTATCTACAATTTATTAATAGCTCAAAGACAAAGAGAGGCATAAAAACTCAATAACATCAGATAAACCAGAAGAGTGTGCGATACAGTCCCTACTTTTCCATCGAGTTAACTCTGTAATCTTGTTGGTCCATTCCAGAGTCTTTTACAGACCCTCCCCACAGGGATTGCTCCCAGGAGTCTTGAGGGGCTGCAGGTTTCTGGCCCACAGCATTGAGTAATCTCTGCCTCATCACCAGAGTCAGAAAGTCGAGCAACGTATCTTTGCTCCCTCACCTTCAAACCGCAGCTCTTCTCTCGGTCTGACCTCAGAAATAAATCATCTGTGTCTGTGTCCCCTGTGTCCCATCTCCCCACAGCTGCTCTTCTCCAGGTTCTCATCAGCTCCAATTTATACCATTAACTCTGTGCAAGTTCCAATGTACTGCAAGCATGTGTGGACCAAGCAGGCATAAATACATGTAGAGATTAACATGACAATCAGTTTCATGTACAAAACTGCCCCCTCCTATGTGTGATTACACTTTTTGTGGAGTCCTCTTTAGCTAGAAACCTCATGGAAAATATTGAGTATTTCCTGCTCTGTGCTCCAAAAGTACTTAATTTGCCCCCTTTTCAAGCTCTATCTTAGATTTGTTCTAGATTTAGCTTTGTAGACACATGTCTCCCTTAACTGTAAAAGGGGCTCCTTAAAATAAGGGTCGTGTTTTTATCATTTTCATGCCTCTCCCTCCTCACTCAATTATTAGTGAAAGGTCAGACAATTCAATTGAATTATAAAAGAATGTATTGTGCGCCATTAAATAAGACCTGGAGAGTTCAACTGAAGTACATTGCTTCACAGTGACAGCCAGAGTAGAAGCAGAGCTGTGCTCAGGATGGGAACGAACAAAAGGTCAGGGGATGAGGATCACCGAGACATCAGAGAACCTCAGGGAACAAATAATTTTTGAACCCCTTCAGTGGTTCCCCCATTTCTAAGAGAACAAGGTCATCTCCTGGAAACAAGTCCTCCCATGACCCATGACCAGGCTCACCTGTGTACCTATATAATCTCAGTTTTTTTCACTCACTACCCCAGATTTACACAGAATATTTGGAATTTTCCAGAGATTTCTTGCCATTCCAAAATCCATGCCTTGTACATTCTGTCTGGAATCTTCACTTCACTATTTTAGGGCAAGAGGTCAAATGTCATCTCCTTTATGAAACCTTCCCTGGCCTCCTTTAATACAGTTAACCCTTCTCACCCCTCTGTGCGCCCCCCATCTCCCTACCTGTAAATCAAATTCAGTGAGACCCATAAGGGCTCTGGATTTGCTCTTCCAGATAAAAATGGTTTCCTCCAGCCACTCCAAGAACACTGAAATTTTAGAAATTTGCTAGGTGGGCTAACCCTTCTCCAGTCACAGTTTCTTCGCTTTGGAGGGGGTTCCACTAGTCTGACTCTCACAGTCTCTCTACTTTCCTTTAATCACTCGGCCCTCAGGGAAGAGGAATAACTTTACTCAACTGTCAATTTGGTAAAAAGAAACTGGGAATGAGAAGTTAAGTCCCTTCTGGCACCTTTTCTCCTTGAAAGCTCACTACCCTCAGCAAATGCACGTTTGCTCTTCTTCCCCGTGCTATACTTTATTTTATTTTATTTATTTTATTTTATTTTTTTTTGCGGTACGCGGGCCTCTCACTGCTGTGGCCTCTCCATTGCGGAGCACAGGCTCCGGACGCGCAGGCTCAGCGGCCATGGCTCACGGGCCCAGCTGCTCCGCGGCATGTGGGATCTTCCCGGACCGGGGCACGAACCCGTGTCCCCTGCATCGGCAGGCGGACTCTCAACCACTGTGTCACCAGTGAAGCCCCCCGTGCTAATTTTAGAAGTGCAGCACCCAATGTGAAGAGGTCTAGGGTTTCCCTTTGGTGTTTGATAGTTCATTATTATAGCATGCCAACGCCACATTATCCAGCATCAGCTTAATTTCAGTCGTGAAAATAATATCTTGATCTCTGCCTTGCAGTGATAGAAGGGTGCTATTTCTTGGGGTCCCTTAAGCTCTCAGCGGCATTGGTCTCCATTGCAGAAACCCATACCCTCAGCTTGCGAATAATTCTTTGACTTGGTTTTGCACTGAGTTCCTTGGTGCTAGAGCAGCGACCATGAGAGGTAAGGGCAGAGAGGACCTGGGAGGGTAGAGGATTAGGCAGAGGCAGGTCATGTTCTCCAGCTGGCTCCAGGAAGGCTTCCCTGCCTGGGGACATTCCTTTCTCCGTGGAAACTCGCCTGGAGCACAGAAACACCATCATCTACAGTCTATTTCTAAAACTGTTAAGTGGAGGAAAGCATTTTACTTTGCCAAGGTTTTTTCTTACCTAAACCGTCCTCCATCACAGCTCACAAAAGGCTGCCATACAATTATTCCAGTCTGACGGGCACTTCACAATTTCCCTGAGCACTGAAGTGGGTTTACTTCCTTTCCCTCTTTCATTTTCAGAAGAGTAATTGGAATGAGTCAGTCTCTCCTATTGCCTCCAGTTTGCCAGGCATCTTCCTTGAGGAGGACTACGGCAGGTACTGTTTAGAACTTAGTATGTATTTGTGATCGGGGCAGAAAGACAAGCTTAGCTTTGATGTTTGCCGTTTGAATTTTGAATGATTTTGCCTTGTTAACTCAGAATTGACTTCAGAGCTTCATCAGATCATTCAGATGATCTACGTTCTTCACTGTCCTTCCCATTTCGTGCAGGATTTATACCCAACTGTTGTCCTAATTTAGCCCAATTTTCTTTTCCAAAGTTATCCCCCATGATAATATGAACTTCTTGCTTAATCATTCCTGTGCTTTCATTGTTGCTGAGATAACTTCCAAATTCTTCCCTCTGTACTTTTGCTTATGTGCTTCCCCTTTGGGAATGTTATTGCCCTTTTTTTCTGCGGATCCAAGTCTACCCTTCAAAGGCCAGTTCAACTCTAGCTTCCTCCAATAAGATGTACATCTCGCCCTATATACCCCTATAATATTTAGATGAATCACTCGTTTTTTTATCTGCAAATACTGCTTCATGGCGTATTTGGTTTTATTGGTTACTCATATTACACTTTACATAAAACTCTGAAATTCCTGTACATCAGGGAGCTCTTAGAATTATCAGGGAAACAGGAAAACAACAGGTAATTACTTAACATTGTGCTAAGTATGTGTTGTTGATAGAGGTAAGTATAAAGGTCTTGAGGGTGCAGGTGAGGGGTATCTGTCCCAGGTTAAGGGTAAGGAAAGGCTTCCTGCACCGAGTATCAAGGAGCTGGATGGTGTTAATTAGGTAACCCGTAGTATACTCCACCCAGACAGAACAGCATGTACAAAGACCCAGAAGACTGATCAGGCTTGCCAGATTTGAAGATTTGCAAAAGCAGGAGCAAATAGCCTGGGGTAGTCATTTGGCAGAGCTGGGGGTAGAAGCTTGCTTACTTAGAAGCCAGAGTTTGAATGCCCTTGCGGGCGACAGCACAGAGCTTGGCATATGCTACAAGCTGGGGTACGATGGAAGAGTTTTCATTAGGTTACAACTCTAAAGATCAGTGACTCTAGAGAAAGGACTTTCAAAGTGTTGTGTTAGACAGGTGGACAGAACAGATTTTTCTTGACTAATTGGAACTGTAACAAGAACCCAGCTGTACAATGAAGAAAGCACAGATTGCCTGAAGCCCTGGCTGATTTTTTGAGGTGAATATTGCCTCCTGAATGGTTTCACTAAGTTCCACAAGGGCAAGAGTCAGGCCTGATTTATTTCCGCTTCCTCTCACCCACTCAGATGTATCCAGCAGTGCAGAGACACAGAGCAGACACACAGTGCATAGTGACCTCTGTCAGCGTTGCTTCATTCAAACATCCCCCTTTATTTTCTTCCCTCTTACTTTTCCAGCAGAGGTAGGGTCTGTGTGTCAGATCTACCAGAGGTCCATTGGACGTTCCTGAATGAACTTCCCTGTCTTGTTGCCACACAGAAAACCACACACCTAAATCATGTGTTTTTCATTGTTCTGTTTTTCTTTATACTCTGTACACACCAGGATGCATTCTTTTTTTTTTTTAACATCTTTATTGGGGTATAATTGCTTTACAATGGTGTGTTAGTTTCTGCCTTATAACGAAGTGAATCAGTTATACATATACATATGTTCCCATATCTCCTCCCTCTTGCGTCTCCCTCCCTCCCACCCTCCCTGTCCCACCCGTCCAGGCGGTCACAAAGCACCGAGCTAATATCCCTGTGCTATGCGGCTGCTTCCCACTAGCTATCTATTTTTCGTTTGGTAGTGTATATATGTCCATGCCACTCTCTCACTTTGTCACAGCTTACCCTTCCCCCTCCCCGTATCCTCAAGTCCATTCTCTAGTAGGTCTGTGTCTTTATTCCCGTCTTAACCCTATGTTCTTCATGACATTTTTTTTTCTTAAATTCCATATATATGTGTTAGCATATGGTATTTGTCTTTCTCTTTCTGACTTACTTCACTCTGTATGACAGACTCTAGGTCTATCCACCTCATTACAAATAGCTCAATTTCGTTTCTTTTTATGGCTGAGTAATATTCCATTGTATTTATGTGCCACATCTTCTTTATCCATTCATCTGATGATGGGCACTTAGGTTGTTTCCATCTCCAGGCTATTGTAAATAGAGCTGCAGTGAACATTTTGGTACATGACTCTTTTTGAATTATGGTTTTCTCAGGGTATATGCCCAGTAGTGGGATTGCTGGGTCATATGGTAGTTCTATTTGTAGTTTTTTAAGGAACCCAGGATGCATTCTTGAACAATATATTCCTGAGTTTGGCATGTTTCTGAACTTTATAAAACCAGATTCATACTGCACGCATTCTTCTGAGACTGCTTTCAGTATATTGTTTCTGAGAGTCAGCCATACTGATTCACTCATTTTCACTGTCCCATACCATTAATTAAGTGAGACTATCACAGTGTATTTATCTATTGCTCTAACAGTAGACAGCTGGGCTCTTTTCGTGCATTGTAACATTGCTGTGATGAACTTCCTTTTGTATGTTTCCCAGTGGATTTACCACTAGCTGATTCTGTGACTAGAATCAAAAATTATAAACTTCCCATTTTGACTGATCTTGATATTGCAAATGTAAGCGACAACTGCAGAGTTGAGAAGTTTTTTACATGAAAATAAAAAGACGATTGATATTTACTTTCTCCGTAAATAAAAAATAGGTGGAACTAATACAATGTTTACACTTCTGTGTTCATAGGAATACAATAAACCAATAGTGTTGTTAGAAATTAGCCTATTGGAGCAAAGGTCTTATGAAGATTAAATATTGTCTCTGATTATTTTGCTTACATATCTTTATCTTATATTTACTAACAATTAATGAGAAGAAATAAGACCCTCAGAGATTTGTAACTGCCTGACTATAAAGCTTGTTAATGCAACTATTTACCACAAAGCTTAAGGTAACAAAGATTGCAAAACATACATGTTATAAGAAATTGCAACTATCTCTCAAAAGATGAGAAACAATTATTCTAGGAAACTGAATTTTCTTATTTAAGTTATAATTCACCATCCTAGTGTTAACTCTATATGCTATTTTTTGTTAATCAGAGAGCATTTTGTGTGGCTGTCATCTAGAGCTGTGGTCATTAAAGCTGACCCTACTGGGGCTTCCCTGGTGGTGCAGTGGTTGAGAGTCCGGATGTGCAGGCTCAGTGACCATGGCTCACGGGCCCAGCCACTCCGCGGCATGTGGGATCTTCCCGGACCGGGGCACGAACCCATGTCCCCTGCATCGGCAGGCGGACTCTCAACCACTGCGCCACCAGGGAAGCCCCTGATACTCTTAATATCTACAAATCAGAGCTAGATTTGTGATCTTGGGCTAGTTCTATAGGCAAAACTTCATGTTCTTAATATGTCATGAGATTAATAACGTATGTTCTCATAGAGTTGTGAGGATTGTGTAACATATGAAAACAAACATAGCAGTGCCTGACATAAATAGATGCATAATTTATGCACAATACCTGTTGTTACTTTTGTATTTCCAAATACTGCCCAGCTGGTATTGGGACCAGCCAAAATTGCCCTTCACTCTCGTAGGAACATTCTAGGATCTGCTTGCCTGTCTCTGATCAATCCACGGCTCCATTTCCAGTTTTTACATCCTCCAGCAAACTTTCCCCACCTACCTAGGATTTCTTCCTTGGTTCCCAGAACTTCTAGAGCATACAATGCCCGGGATACCTTCTGCTGCTCCTCTGCCTCTGTATCAAAATCTTAGCAGGCTGGACAGGGTCTTCTGTTTCCTTTGTTTGCTCCCACTTGGTGTCTAGAACAGCCTCTCTGTGGATTGATTGGTTTCCGATACATCACCTCTCTCATGGTTTTGCTAAATATTTCTCCTCTGGTGTATTTTGGGATTATTTTAGTCTCCTTGCTTGTCTCTTGTGAAATATTGGACTACATTAGACTCCTGTTCTCTCACTAAATCATGGCTCCCGTAATCCTGGGAATAACATGAATTAAAACAGAAATGTTTGGTTGAATCCTAAGAAATTTGATTAACATTGGGGCAAATTTCTCCATCCTTTGGGATTAGGCAATGCCCCAGAGCAATTCTCACCCAGACAGGTTTTCATAAATATTTTATAAATTCCCAAATGCCAATAACTTCCCAAATCCTTTGCCGTTAATTTCATCCTTCTCTCAGCAGAAGACTGTAACGACCCAGAACCATATGGAGAGTAGAAATGAGGGAGCATGCTATCAGAATAAACAAGTTACTATGATGGCCTTTGCCTCTATTCTGAAAACCTGGTCCAAAAATAGTTCCACAGTACCTCAAGCTGAAACTCAAAATTCCTAAGGATATATATGACATATAGATATGCTTTCCCTATGTTTCTTACCTCTAGCTTTCTCTAAAGGGTGCTCTAAATGAAGGCCTGTTTGTTTCAAAAAAAGAAAAAGAAAACATTAAGCAGAAAGCTATAAAAAAATGCATCTCACCCATTTTTGCATTGAAGAGTTTGGGAGGCGAATAGCAAATTTGAAATTTTCTATCTGAGTGTATACTGAATTCTATTTTAAATGAGAACTAGGATGAGCATGGAAATTAGATCTCAACAGCATCATGAGCTATAGCACATGAAGTCTTCTTGAATAGTTCCAGATACACAGTAGAATGAAGATTAAGACTGCCATCCATTTTCACTTCCTCTCTTCTGCATGCTGTATAAAACCTGAACTCTTTTTATAACTCCAGTTTATGGTAGAGAATATAACAGCTTCTTTTCAATATGGAAAAATGTTGATTATACTCTCCTGAGCCCACCATCCTCTCAAATTTATTCATCAGCATGAGAGCTGTAATATGCCAATCAAATGCATTGTTGCTTTTGTATAGTCTTCTTTTACTGCTAGCAACTTTAATACTTTATAAAGTATTGAGCAGACTCTTTCTGAAAGTTTAATTTTCCTAAGTTCTGGTCTTACAAAGCCAGGTCTCATAGATAGTGGCCACCAGCCTGCACCTCCTCCCTTCCATTATTTCTACCTGTCCCTCAACTTCCATTGGCACAATGAGTTATTGCACTAAAATCGTGTCAAGATTCCACAATTCGTTCTCAAGGAGATAACTCCTTTTGCCAACATCAGATGAAGAAATGGCCTCAAATTCTTCATATAAGCTTAACAAATCTTATATCAATCTGTTATATCCAGGGTTATATTAATCTTTTCATTAATGTTTTTTGGAGTTAATCACAAAGTGATTACACAATTATTTTTTTAATGTTACAACTTCTGTCCTTGCCTTTTAGAATTGCAAAGGGCTATATTATGGATTTATGCTGTACTTGCAGTCTGTGCTTACCTTCGTATGTAAGCACATATACATATATATGAGTTTTGTTTGCAGTGTGTTTCACAATACTATGTGAGTATGTGCACGTTGTGTACCCACATGCGTATATATACACACATGTGTATATATGTATGTGTTATATATATATGCGCATATTCTTCATATGCCTTCATATGTTCCTGTGGGCTTGCCGTGTGAATGTGAGGTGTTTTGAGTTTCCTTTTCCTTGGAAACCGGAGAGTTCGTCATATTTCTCTGGTTACATAACCTGGATAAGTTGAAACTCAAGGGGTTTATCAAGAAGAAATGGATTTTGCCATCTGACACTCTTATTTCTCCCTCACTGGTCAACAAATTCTACTGATGTGAGTTTCATTGCTGAATCATTGCTCTGAGAACAGCAGTGACATGAGGCTGTTTAACTGAAGTAACTTTGGAAAAAGTTGTCATATTTTTAAAATTTGCTTAGGATTATTGATAAAAGAGATGCATCCTATTTTGTTCTCTCAGAGTCTTGGTTACATTCGGTCATGCTGATCAGATTTATCTATGGAAACTATTGAATTTCATGCATAGCTTTGTTCACACACAGCAACAAAAAAAGTGGGTATGGCTGTGCTGAGATGGAGGGTAGCAAGGATCCTGGCAGGTTGTATGGTCTCCCAGGGCTCAGCGGCTGCCAGCCCTGGTTTTTGGTAGCAAAATCCAATTTCCACTCTCTCCACGTGGGCTGGGAAACAGCAGGGGTCCACACTAGCTCACAGAATTTTGGCTTCCTCGTTTGTGAAACGTGACCAAACATATTAACCTCAGTGGCAGGTAGGAGATTAGGAGAATATCGGATGGGGATGAACAAATTGCAGTCATCACAGACAAACTGCCACGATAGCGCCAGATCAGGATCGGAGACAGACCCTGGGTTAAGGAACAAGAATGAAAATAAAATGGGGCTTGGAAGAAGCTCTCAGTTTTTGAAGTGATAACCTACCCCCATACATATCTGCAAGGCCTCCAAAGTATTTTTTGCTAGAACACAACTACACAGATAACTACAGGAGCTCTCTTCTCTGTGGTCCACAGGCTGAAATTTAAGCCTTTAGTTTGTTATTTGAGGCCCTCCATCATGAAACTTCAGCTTCCGTTGTGGAGCACAGGCCCCGGATGCACAGGCTTAGCGGCCATGGCTCACGGGCCCAGCCGCTCTGCGGCATGTGGGATCTTCCCGGACCGGGGCACAAACCCATGTCCCCTGCATCGGCTTTTGATGCCAACCTAGATCCATCTAGTCCCTTTAAATCTGCCTATAGAAAATACTTTATCAAATTTCCTCTCTGGTTCCCTGGCCTGGATCTCTCTCCCTCTCCCTCTCCCTCCCTCTCTCTCTCTCTCTCTCTCTCTCTCTCTCTCTCTCTCTCTCTCTCGCTCTCGCTCTCGCTCTCTCTCGCTCTCTCTCGCTCTCACTAGCGCTCTCTCTCTCTCTCTCTCCCTCTCTCTCCCCTCTATAGAGTTTTATTTGTGTTCTTCTCATGGTGCTTACTTCTTACTCCTGTTTTGGGTTACAGTCATATGGCTACATGCTTGATCCTCCTTACCAGACTCTCATAAAAAAAGAGGGGCATCTTCATTTGTGCATCTCACAGTACCTAACAGAGACCCTTGCATGCATATAATAGGTAAAAAATCATTATTTGATAAATGAATAAGTAAATGCATGACATCCAATGATTTTATTTGTAAATGCTACTCTAACATTAACTTAATATCACAGAACCTCAATTCACTTACTCTACAATAAAAAATTAAAACCATCTTACTACTTTAGAAGAATGATATAACTAAATGCAGACACTTTTACAGGCAAATTCTACCAAACGTTAAAGGCCTAATCATTCCAATCTTCCTCAAAATGCTCTGGAGCAGGATTTCTCAACCTTGGCACTAATCTTTGCTGTGGGGAGCTTCCCTGTACCGCGTAGAGCGTTGAGCAGGATCGCTGGTCTCTACCCATTAGGTGCCAGTAGCATCTGCCCCTCGGGTCATGACAATAAAAATAGTCTCCAGATGCTGCTAAATGTCCCTTGGGAAACAAATGGCCTACAGTTGAGAGTCTAGAAAAGAGGTAATAATTCCAAATCTGACAATGACAGCATATAAAAGGAAAATTATAGACTCAGATTTATTCATGCATATGGATTTAAAAATTTAAGCAAAACATTAGGAAACCAATTCAAAAAATATGTAGACAAAAATTTACCAAACTAGGTTTTTCTCAGTAATGATTTAATAGCAATTAGGAATCAACAGAACAATAATTAACAATAACAATAAAAATTAAAAAAATAATTTTTAGAAATTAGGAAATTAATGTCCTTAATTATGAAATTAAGGAGAAATGTAATTGTATTGATTTCCTCATTTTTCATAACAAAACTTCAACATACCAATAAAAGTAGATACCTCAGGAACTACAGATTTTTGTATATTATTTATGATTATTGTGGTAACCACAGTAAGACCTAAGAACATATAAACTCTCC
The DNA here is from genome assembly GCF_963455315.2 of Globicephala melas. NCBI lineage: Eukaryota > Metazoa > Chordata > Mammalia > Artiodactyla > Delphinidae > Globicephala > Globicephala melas. The sequence continues at coordinate 77,890,577 of NC_083325.1, forward strand.
AGATTTTCTAAAGGAAATGCACACTTGCACACACACACACACGCGCGCACACACACACACACACACACACAGAGATCAGCAGAGACAACAACAAAGAAAATGGAAATCATATCGTAACTCTTCTCTCTCTCTCTGTAGCTCCATATATAAATATATGAATACATTTATTTTTTTATTAATTTTTATTGGAGTATAGTTGATTTACAATGTTGTGTTAGTTTCCTTATCTGCAATGCCTAGAACAACATACTTCACAAAGTAGGTACTCACAAAAATCAATCCTGAAGTGATATCAGGATCACTTCAAGGCCATTAATCCCACTGCCTGCACCGCTTCCTCCTAGGATGTCCCAGCTGCACCCCGACCCCTGCTACACTGGCCTTTCCATTCTCTGAAGTCCTATAGTTTCTACTGTCCGTGATATCAGCCTTTAAGTACAATCCCAGAATCAAAGAGAAGGCATAATTGGAAGGAATCTTCAAGCAAGGGAAAGTTACTTCTCCCGTCTGATTCAGTATCTTTCATTGTAAGATGCCCTACTTTGCTCCTTCGCTGTTTCTAGGGCACGTGTTGCTTTCCTACTAAACTCTATGTTCATAAAGACTTGGACTCTAGTCTTAAAAACCTTCTCTTTCCCGTAAATGTGTCAAGCACTATCTCTTGCTCACAGGAAGGACTCTGTATTCAGGTATGATTAAATAAATAAAGGATTGAATGTTAGGAGGTTGATAACAGATTTGCATATATTGGAGTTTTACTTTTCGCCAAACATTCTGCTAATCACTTCACATGCATTGCATAATTCAGTCTTAGCAACCCTACTTCTATTTCATGCTTGAATCAAAGCATAGAGAGAGTAATGAACATGCCCAAACCAGGATTTGAACCCAGGCATTCTGGCTCCTGGCTTAACTACCAGGCTGCACACAAGATCCAAACAAGTAGCATGTGTTTTTCTGAATTTTCAGTTGACTCATAGCATGTATTCAGAGATTTAGACTACATGGGTCACTTCCTTCCTTCCAGCTGCACCTGCACCAGGGAGCTTCTCACCCTTCCAGCAGGTAGAGAGGAACCCTCTGGGTGGAGAGATGCTCAGTGAAGCGGGTGACCTACAATTTGAGGCTGGTTTGGAATCCCACGCATCACTTTTGCACAATAGCTTCTCTGAGAGCCAGGCCCACATGGGGCACAACTGAACAGGCAGAATAACTGACCTTTCCACCAACCTGTTCTTCCCTTGCAGGCAGCTTGGGAATTGAGTGCTTCCTACTCAGTAGACACAGTGAGAAGTCAGGGCGAGGTCTGGAAATAGGAGGGCCTTGGGCTAATCCCAGCTTTGAGGAAGTAGTCCAGGCAGTGGGTTTACCCTTAACTGTGGGTGTCTAACGAGTGAATTGTGCCACTTGAGATCTCCTGAAGCTTTTGCAGTTCTAGGAGAAAGTTGTCATTATGACTGTAGAAATGTGTTTGGCTTCCAGAATTTTCAGTTTTATTTTCATTTAAAATAAAACTAACATCACTCATTCATCACTGAACCTCCCTTGGTCTATCACCAACTCCTTTCTGCTCACGTAATAGCCTGAGCTGCCTGGACCCGTTGCAGTACAATCTTTGTTCTCCAACTGTCTCTTGACTAGACTGTGTGCTTCTGGAGGGGGGGTGGATGACATGTTACTCATCTCTGCAACCCCAGTGTCTGGAAGAACAGTGTTTGACACCAAGCAGACATCACTGCACTTGTAAAACAAGCCAAGGATGAGTCAGCAGTCCAGTAAAAATAAAACTGTATCCAATGGAATTGAATCAAAGGGAACTGTGGAACTTTCTAACTGGAAAGCTGGCCTCCTAACCCATAGCCCAGGGATAGTTTCCAAAGTTGAAGCCCCTGATTGAACCTAATCTTTATTCAAGTAGAATCTGAAGTGCAAAGAGAATGTGCATCATTCTGTGTGGCATTCAGGTCAACATTTTAATTAGTATTCAAAATTCTGGCCCAACATTATTTTATGTGTAGCTCATAAAATGGCACAACATACATTTTATGTACGACTACATAAATAAAAATCACTTTAAAAATCTTTATCATACAGGAATAATCACTTTGACATTTTGGGGTATTTCCTTCCTATTTTTTATTCTCATAAACGTGTATAAATAGTTAATTAGATAGCTCGATAAAGATATCCATGTTTAAAATCCCCATCACCTGTGACTGTATAACCTTACATGGCAAAAGGGACTTTGCAGAAGCTGATGTGGAAAGATTATCCTGAATTACATTGGATGGGCTCAGAGTAATCACAGTGGTCCTCATAAGAGGGTCTGAGTCGGAGAAGGAGATGTGATGACAGAAGCAGAGGTTGGAATGATGCAAAGGGGGCAATGCGTTAAGGAATGAGGGAGCCGCTAGATGCTGGAAAAGCCAAGGAGCAGATTCTGCCCTAGAGCCTCCAGAAGAAACGTCCTCTTGATCCATTTGGTCTTCTGACCTCCAGAACTGTGATATAAATTTTTATTTTGAGTCACTGGCTTGTGGTAATTTATTACAGCAGCAATCTAAAACTAATAAAGATAGAAAGTATATTAGTTTCCTAGCGCTGCTGCAACAAATTACCATAAACTAGGTGGCTTAAAACAATGAAATTTACTCTTTCACAGCTCTGGAGGCTAGAAGTCCAAAACAAGATGTTGACAGGACCGTGTGCTTCCCAGCGTCTCTAGGGAGAGTCTTTCCCTGCCTCTCCCTAGCGTCTGGCGGTGGCCAGCAGTTCTCGGCATTTTTTGGCTTTCTAGAATCACCACTCCAGTCTCTGCCTGTGTCATCACCTGGCAATCTCCCTGTATATAAGTCTTCATGTGGCCTTCTTACAAAGACACCGGTCTTTGGATTTGGGGCCCACTCTAATCCAGGTTGACCCGAATTTAACTAATTACATCTACAAAGACTCTCTTTCCAAATAAGATCACCTTCTGAAGTTCCAGGTAAACATGAATTTTGGGAAAGTACTATTCAATTCAGTATAAATAGGTAGGAAGATAGATAAACAGAAAGATAGATGATAGATAAGTATCTAGATAGATAGACAGGTAGATCGATAGCTACATAGATAAACATTATTTAATAGTATCGTTTTCGTTGTTGCATAATATTTTGTTAAATGCTTATAGTAAAATTTACTGTATTTATTCATTTCGCCATCAGCACATTGTTACACTTACCAAAGCATTGATTATCTCACTGGAAGAACTGCCCCTTTCTGAGTGCCGCATTTTGTACGGGATATTTACAAACTGGAAGTTACTCTGAGAAGGGCAGACCGGGACGGAGAATGGACTCAAATATTACTTCTCATAAAGAACTGTGGAAGGAACTAGAATGACTAATGAGGAGAAGAGAAGCCTTGGGACATACATGGAGGAGATCTTCAAAGACTAGAGGTACTACTATGTTGAACAGAAATTAATCTTGTTTTCCCCCCCAGGTGTTGAACTAAGGCAAAAGGATCAAAAACGATTCCAGAGAAAAAATTCTCCAGCATTTGTCTCACCCTCTCTTCATTTTCTTCTTCTCTCAGATCTTGGAACTAAAAATTTTCCATCTAAGTAGTGCTCTAAAGCCTTCAAGCAAATGTTTCCTTAATATTCTTGGCAAGAACTATGAATGGTATGAGACTTTTTAAAACTGTCAAGAACTGCTAAGTGTCTGAGATTTTGCCCTACTTGCAAGTTAACAAGTTCTCCTGTTATAGCTTCCTGGATGCTTTGGATGCTGTGAGACTCCTGGGTCAGATTCAAAGGCTGGTTTATTACTCACAGCCATAGCGGTAGCCAGCGTCATAATTTTCTTGACCAGTTTCCAAGTCCTGATTTCCACAAAGTGATGTGAAAAGGGCCAAGCAGTGCCTGCACAGGCAGTGGTGCCTCTACAGGGGCTTAGGGACCCCAATCTTTTATAATGGTCTCTGAGCAAGCCTGCCTGACCTTCGCCCTGTAAATGTGTATTATTGCTCTAGAAACAAACTTGAAAAGGTTGTCCGCAACAAATGTTGTCAGAATCATTGCTCACAAGACATACAGAAATGCAAGAAACGTATAGATATTTGTCTCATGACCAGATCCATCCCTCTTTCATTTTTATACTATCTTAGTTTCCAGTTAATTTTCCAATGAGTTCATCACTACTTCAGCCACTTTGATTAATCTGACCGGCAGGGGCTGGGACCAGCTCCATTCAGTTTGTCTCCTACAGCGTTGGGTAAGACTGCTATTAATAGGACTCCAAAACAGCAAGATGAGATCAACCTGAAGTGTCAGCCTCATAAAGTGAAAAGCAGAGTGCAGGGAAAGATGGAGCTGGAGAGGTAGGCAGGAGGCAGACAATAAAGGATTCCATATGCTCTGTTATGCTTGGACTTTATTCTGCTGTGATAAAGAAGTATCAGAGTGTTTAATGGGAGAGTTACACAGCTGATTTGCATATAAAGTAATTCCCCAGGATGGCCAAATGGATAACATCTTGGAGAGGATATTAATAGTCAAAGAGAGACCCCATTCAAATGACATTTTAATGATGCATTAGGAGACATTGAGTCTTGAAGGGGGTATATTTTAAACATACTTAGGGGGTAGAACCTTTAAGTGAAGGGAATGAGAGAGAAGGAAGGAGGCTCAGGCTTGACTCCCAGGTTCTGACTTTGGTAATAGTATGGCTGGCAGTGGCATGCCCTGAGAGAGGGAAAACCATGCAGGACAGTGGTTTTGAAGGGGATTGACAAGTTCAAGGCATTAGATAAGCATGTTAAGGGTAGTCATCCACTGGTATGTCTACCAGTTACTAAAGGTAAGCATCTGAGAGCGGGGTTGGGAGGAACTCCAGTGGTAAAAAAGTCAGTTTGGAATTTACCAGCACTTAGATTGTGACAAAAAACAGGCACTGGCTGAGAATTTCTGTAGAGGCTGTAGTTAGAAAGGTCTCAGGGAAGAGCCCTGGGGGACATCAGCATATGTGGGCCTTGGCGTGGAGGATAGGACGGAGTCTGGTGGAGGCAGGAGAAAACCTAGGAGGAGGTTCTGCAGCAGAGCCTTGCAAGAGAGGGTCACGGAGAAGGAAGCCATCAGCAGAGAGAGTAACTAAGACGAGGACTGAAAACGTGTATTGGATTCAGCAAGAAAAAGATCATGGAGGACTTGAAGGAGAGCAGTTCTGTGGAAAGGTGGGAGCAGAAGCTAACCGAATTGAGCTGTCACACCGTTAACGGGCACGTGCTGTGCACGTCCTTCGGCCGTGAGGAAAATTTCATTATAGAGTGCTGATTCTTTCTAAGAATTAAAGGGAAAATCGCTTGGGCTGAGGCTTCCCAGGGCCTCTGACCTTGGCAAAGGAAAAGCAGGAGGCGTTTCATTCATTCCTGTTATATATTTGCTTGCAATGCATGCAGCACATCAGTGGAGGCCATCCTTTGAGAATAGGCAGAAGTAGCAGGAAGATGTCTTCTGGTGATGGAGGTGAAAGGGTGGTCAGCGCTTGATGCAGGGTTCGTCAAGTTTTATTAAAGAGGAAAAAGGAGATGGCTTAGAAGTCTGTGATTGAGCAGACACCGGCCCACCTTATGTCAATGCAGACAAGCTGGAATAATGAGCACCTCCACCAATCTCACATCATCCCTTTTCTTTCATGCGTGAGACCCAGGAAAAGATTTCATGAAAGTGTGTCTAGAGGAAAATAGGAAATGTCACTGCTGCTGAGTTCCATTGAAATGAGCAGGAGAAAAATACAGACTCAGGTAATTAGGTTTTTAGATCCAGCTCAGACTAACATTCGTTACCCCGCTGTCTTCCGGGTCTGATGTGTAGATCAGGTATCATGGGGGGGGGGAAGCAGGGGGTCCAGAGCTTTCCTTCATGAGGCAGCCAAGGGCAGAGGGGGAGCATGGGCTTTGAGCCGACCCCCAAATTCATTAGTTCTATACCATTTGCAAGTTAGGTAGCCTCTGTGACCTTCATGGCTTTGTTTGTATTTTGTTTTTGTTTGTTAAAACAAGTTAACAGTACTTTAACAAAAGGTTACTGAGAGGCTTAAGATACCCTGTAAATATTTAAACACATCTATGAAATGCTTGGAATATTAAACAATGAGCAATTTCTTGATTCCTTCTTTCTTTTCTTCTTCCTTCCTTCCTACCTTCCTTCCCTCCCTCCCTCTTTTTCTCCGCAGTGAATATCTGCTCCTTCAGGTAAAGAGTCTGACTTCTCAGGAATCTAGGTGCCACGGACAGATTATTTGCATAAAAATCAGATCCGCCAGATAATAGGTGCTAATTTGGAAGTGTCCCTAGAGGCAGGAAGGCCTTCAAAGGCCTCCAGTCCCTTAAGTGGATTAACACTTACCAGTAACTTGATTACAACAAAACTCTTCCAAGCTATAAAATGACTCAGCTCCTGTGAGGGCCATATGCACAGTTTCCATCTCATTAGCAAAAAGCTTAGCCCTCATAAGCCTTTGAAGAAAGAATAGCTCTTTCCCAAGAACACATTCTCTCTCGTCTCACTCCAGTCTCTGAAATTGGATTGAACTTCACCTTGCAAACTATAAGCATCATTTTCCTGAGCAAATGACCCTCTTCTCCAACCTGGCAGGATAGGAAGTGTCTCCTTTCCGTATTCCAGCGATCTGGTGTCTTCTTGGATCTAGGTGTAAACTGTCATTTGCAGAGTAACTGCTGTTCAGTTTTCAGAGGAGCGTTATCCAGAAATTTCAGGGAAGGAAAGCTAAACTGATCTCTAACAAGGGAGAATATATGTGAAAGTCTCTTCATTCCACTCGGAAGGACCATTCAGTGCCTTGCTAAGGGGTCTATTGCCTGAGTCCACACTTGGGTCTAAAATAGTGTTTACTGAAATCCAAATTCATAGCAGATTAGAAGTAAAAAATTACAACTCAAAAGCGAAATTATGGGCAGATGGGTGTATCTAAAAGAAACGTAGTGAAAGGAGAGTGAAGGCTAAATATGACCAATATAGGAAATGAAAAGCCACAGCAGTGAATGAACATTTTGTGCTGAGTGGTAAGCCAAGCACATGTCGACACCCTCAAGGTCGACACCCAGATGCGCTCAGCACAGCGAGGGTTGTTCACAAATGCGGAGAAAAGACTAATGTATAAATGATGCAACCACTACCTTATCAAGAGGTAGAACGTCTCCATCACCCTGGAGGGTGTTCCCCTCATTCCTCCCTTTCTCAAGTCCTGACTTGCCCTGATGTCCATCTCTGTAGATTGCGTTTGCTTGTTCCAGGGTTTCAAGGAAATGGAGTCGTACAATACTGCATTCCTTTGTGTCTGGCTTCTTTCATGCAACATCATGTTTTTGAGATCTATTTATGTTGCTGTAGGTATCAAGTACCCACTTTTTCTGTTGTTGAATAAGTATTCCATTGTATGAATGTACCACAGTTTATCCATTTACCTATTGAGGACCATTTCTATACAAGTCACTTTATGGGCTTATGTTTTTTGGTGGGGGGGGTTGGTTTTTTAAGATGTTGGGGGTAGGAGTTTAGTAATTTATTTATTTATTTTTGCTGTGTTGGGTCTTCGTTTCTGTGCGAGGGCTTTCTCTAGTTGTGGCAAGTGGGGGCCACTCTTCATCGCGGTGCGCGGGCCTCTTACTATCGCGGCCTCTCTTGTTGCGGAGCACAGGCTCCAGACGCGCAGGCTCAGTAGTTGTGGCTCACGGGCCTAGTTGCTCCGCGGCATGTGGGATCCTCCCAGACCAGGGCTCGAACCCATGTCCCCTGCATTAGCAGGCAGATTCTCAAACCACTGCGCCACCAGAGAAGCCCTGGGCTTATGTTTTTATTTCTCTTGGTAAATATCCAGGAATGAGACTACTGGGTTATATGGTTAGTGTACATTTAACTTTTAAGAAACTACCAGTTTCCAGAGTGATCATACCAGTTTACATTCCCACCAACAATATGTGAAAGTTCTAATTTCTTTATATCTTGTCCACACTTACTATTGTTAATCTTTTTAAATTTCAGCCATTCTAGTGTGTGTGAAGAGATTTCCCACTGTGGTTTTAATTTGCATTTGTTTTTTGCCTCATGAATGACTTATAGAGCAGGGATCTGCAGACTCTGTCCATGGTCAGGACCAACTCCATAATTTGCAAATCTAAACATAAAGTAAAACCACAAGGCCACTTGTTCAAAAGTTAGTAAGAATTCCAAGATGACAAGAGCAAAACATTAAACAAAGCAAAAGACCGTGCTAAGTGCAGAAGCCTGTGACATTGCACAGGTCACATGCCCTTAAACCTGGTTATACTGGGGAGCCAAATCCAGCCCAACACCCACCTTAGCATGGCCTGTGAGCCAAGAATGATTTTAAATAGTTAAAAAAAACTTTAATTATATTTTTGATACTTAAAACTTTTCAAAAAATTCAAATTTCAGTGGTCATAAATGAAGTTTTATTGGTACAGAGCCATGCTCATTCACTGATGTATTCTCTATAGCTAGACAATGGCAGAGTTAGCAGTTGTAACAAAAAGCGTACAGCCTACAAAATATAAAACATTTACTCTCTGGCCCTTTACAGAAAAACTTTGCCAAATCCTGCTGTAGACTATCTTTCCATGTATTCACTTAACTATTTGTATATCTTCTATTTTGAAGTGTCCATTCAAGTCTTTAGTCTACTTTGAATTGCATTGTTTATCTTCATTTTCGAGGTGTTAAAGTTCTTCATATACTATAGAGATAATTCCTTTGTCAGATATATGTGTGAAAAATATTTTATCCAAGTCTCTGGTTTGACTTTACATTTTATTAAAGATTTTTCAAAGAGCAGGAGGTTTTAATTTTGATGAAGTCCAATTGATCAATTTTTGTTATTTTGTGATTAGCGCTTTTTGTGCTCTTAAGAAATCTTTGCCTATCTCAAAGGTGCAAAGAATTTTTTCCCAGTTTTATTTCTGGACATTTTATACTTTTATTTTTATAATTAGGTCTATGATCCTTTTCAACTCTTACTATTTTTGGCCCACTGGTCAAGGTTTATTTATTTATTTTTCCACATGAACATCCAGTTGGTTCTGGACTATTTGCTGAAAAAAGAGTTCCTTTCCTCATTGAATGAGAGCTCTGTTGAAAATCATAAACTGTAAATATCAGTGTGAACTCTGTTATATTTTCTTTTTACAAAATAACATGTATTTCCTAGCTCTGTCAAGTGGTAGAGCCTAAAAACAATAACTAACTTTGTAACAATGAACACCACAATTCATATATTGGTGTCTAAAAAACATTTCACACCAAAAGAAACCAGAACAAATCTGGAAGAAAAAAAAAAATACAAGAGCCTGGAATACTTGTCATGTTAGAAAGTGAGTAAACTAAAAGGGCTACTGGAGTTGTGTCAGAGTGACAGAGTAGCCAAATTCAAGAGGTCCTGTCTGCCCGCAAATGGACTACTGTCTGCACCAAAGTAATAGTAGATATAACAGTTTTAACACATCAAAATGCATGAAAAAATCCACATGCTTATAACTGTGCAAAAAACAAACACACACACACACACGGTAATACCATTTATATAACATCATCTACCCTGCAGTAACAAAAAGCAGATCAGTGGTTCTGTGGGTACTGGAACAAAGGAAGAGCTGACTGGCGGAGGAGCACAATGAAACTCCCAGTGGTGGTGGAGGTGTTCTCTCTCTGATTGTGGAAATGGTTTCACTCATATGAAATTGCCGAAACTCCCCAAGTTGTGTACTTTAAATGAATAGTTTATTTTATGTAAGTTATTCCTCAATTAAGGAAAGATTCAATTAGGTAAATTTAGTTGAGGGTATTTTTCAGAGTCTCTACATACCTACTGATTGTCCATTTGTTCTATCAATTACCGAGAGAGGAATGTTGAAATGTAAAACTATAATCATGAATTTTGTCTATTTCTTCATTTTAATTCTATAATTTTTGCATTCAGGAATTTTTAAGCTGTTTTTAGATTCATACATATTTATGTTACTGTTTCTTCCAAATGAATTGCTGTTTGAATCGGTGTGAAATGCCCCCTCTTGATCATTTTTTAATACTCTGTCTTAAAGTCTACTTTATTTTTTAAAATATAACCACTTTCTTATGCTTACTGTTTGCATGGGATTGTCTTTTACATCCTTTTACCCTGTTTGTATTTTCAGATTTAAAATATATTTCCTATAGACGAGAATTGCTTTTTAAATCCATTTAACATTCTCTCTCTTTTTTATAAGACTCTCTAGTGTTTTACACATATGCAGTTATTGATATGGTTGGTTAACATCTATATTTTGCTTTGTTTTTCATTTGTTTCTCTATTGGTCTTTTTCTTCTCACTGCAAACATCTTGTTCTTTATTCTTTTTAGTATTCCATTTTATTTTCTCTATTTGCTTCTCACCTACCCTAGTCTTGCCCCTGGGCTAACGATACACACTGTTAATTTATCAGTCTGTTTAGCCTCCATAGTGTACACTTCACGCTTCACATTTCCACTTGGAATTTCAGACATTTCATTTCCCAGTTGCCACTTCTGTCATCATACCTGATGCTTCCCATTCTCAGTTCCTCCTCCCATCCTCACAAATAGAATAACTTTAGAAAAAGCATAGTATCATTTACCATCTGCACCATTCTTTACCTTACAGTGCATGAAATCATCATTAGTTCTTTGGGGAAATGAGAAGGATGAAACATCACATTTTATACTGATCCATTTAATTACCATGTTCTGTGCTCTTCATTCCCTACTGTAGATCCCAGTTAGCATGGGGGTCATTTCACTTTGGCCTCAAGACTATACTTTAACATTGATCGTGGTGTGATTCTGCTGGCAAAAACATTCTCTCAGCTTCCAGTTTATGAAAATGGCTTTCACTCTCATTGTCGAAGGATAGTTTAGTGGGTATAGGATTCTGGATTAACAGGTTCTGTTTTCGCTTTCAGCAAAGTAAAGCTCTCATTCCACAGACTTCTGGATTCCATTCTTCTGTTGTTTCTGATGAGAAGTCGGCTATCATTTATTATTGCTCCTCTGTGTGTAATGTGTCTTGTCTTCTCTAAATACTTCCAAGATTTTTCTTTTATCTATGGCTCTCATCAGTTTAACTATGATGTACCTACATGTGATTTCATTTGTATTTTTCCTGCTTTGAATTCACTGTGATTCATGGATCTGTATGTCAAATAATTTCGTCAAATGGCAGAAATTTTCAGCCATTGTTTCTTCCAATATTTTTTCTGCCCTATTTATTCTCACTCTTCTCCTTTTAGGGCTCCTAGTACATTTATAATAGACAGTTTATTTTGTCCCAGTGGTTCCCAAGGTTCTATTCATTTTATAAGATCTGTTTTCTTTTCTCTTAGATTAAGTAATGTCTACTGATCTACCTCCAAATTCATTAACTCTCCAATCTGTTAAGCCCATCCGGGGTTTTTTTTTTAAGTTTCTTTTACTATACTCCTATATTCAAGAATATTCATTTGGTTCCTTTTTAACTTTTTATTTCTCTGATGAGATTTTTAATCTTTTTTATATTTTACTCATTTTAATTAATGATTTTAATTAATTAAAGCCATATTTTACTTGTATTATTTTAACAGTTTTCCCCATTAGTTCTTTGACATTTTTATAATAGCTGTTTTAAATACAATACACTAAATACAACATCTAGGGCACTTCGGCATTGGTGCTTAGTGATTTTTTTCCTTAATTACTTGTTAAAATTTCCTATTTCTTTGCACACTTGGTAATTCTTGGTTATTACTGGACTTTGTTGATAATGTGTAGAATGGGTTCTGGATTCTGTGATTTTGTTTGTTGAACGTTGCATTTTGTTCTAACTAGCTCAAACACGGGCTGCTTACACTGAATTTGGGTAGACTTGTTTTTATGCTTTGTTAGACCAGGTGTGGAACACTCAAGATCTTTCCCAACTTCCTCTAACTTGGCAGCACTCAACATTCAAACTCTGCCTCTCCTGTGAATCTCATCAGGGCCTGATTTTAGTTTTGTTTAAAGTGGGTCTAAAATAAAACTCTGAAAAAAACTTTCCTCATGAACAGGGTCTTTGCTCCTAAGACATGGCCTTTATGGTGTCCCAGGTAGATGCTTGTGATGTTTATTAGACATAAGTAATTTTGTCCATTCTGGCAAGATCAAAACTTCAGCATTCTCCCAGCCCTGCTGGAGCACTACGCTATTCATTCTACTCTCACCTCTACAGCTGCTGCTCTCTGGTAAATATGATGAAATCTCCCTGCCTTCATGTGCAGCCCAGCCCCTAGCTAAGGACGTGTGAGGAGCCCCTGCAACAGGCTTCTGACTTTACTCTCCACTCTGTACAGCTCCCTCCTCTCCAGTGCCCTGTCCCAGAATTATAACCATCTTAGTTGTCCTGGACTCAAACCTCCACCTCCTCAGATCAGTGGCGCCCCCATGCTCTGCTTGGAGACCTCTCACTATGCAGAGGGACAGGAAATTATGGGCTTTACCTCATGAGTTTCCCTTTTCTCATGGAATGGAGCCTCGTGGTCAATGCTGAGAATAACTGCTTTGTCTGTTTTGTTCAGTTTTATGGTTGTTTACATTGGAAGGGCCAGACCAGTACTAGCTGGTCCATAATCGTGAGAAGCTGAAGGCTAACAGTTTTTATTACTGTACCATATGGATACGTAACCTTAATGTAATTTCTGCTTTCCAAAAATATAACAGGCAAAATGAACAGGTGCTATTAGCTGAAAGTCCCAAAGGAGTTCTGCACCAGTTAATAATATATTTTCTTAGTGGATTAGAGTTTTAATAATAAACCACTCACAATAATGATAATATTTACCTTTATTATCTATTAGAGGTATTTTTTCAGCAAGATTGTAAGTTAGTGATGGAAAAAGTAATAGCCACCCGGCCCTGAGGCCGTTACCAAGGCCGTCTAGAGCCGAGCTTGCAGTCAGCTCCTTACCCCCACCTCCACTTCCCTCCAGCAACCAGGACTGGCCCAATCTTGTTGGAGGCAGGAGCTATCTAATTTCAGTGCCCTTATTCTCCTGCAAATCAGGTAATATGTATCATTCTTGGAGCTCAGGGATCAGAGAGTTAAGGTTAAGAGACATGGATGGACCTAGAGATTGTCATATTGAGTGATAAGTCAGAGAAAGACAAATATCATATGATATATCACTTATATGTGGAATCCAAAAAAAAGGTACAAATGAAGCTATTTACAAAACAGAAATCAAGTCACAGAAGTAGAAAACAAACTTATGGTTACCAAGGGGAAAAAGTGGGGAGGGACAAATTGGGAGATTGGGGTTGACACATACACACTACTATATATAAAATAGATAAATAATAACCTACTGTATAGCACAAGGAACTCTACTCAATACTTTGTAATGACCTATATGGGAATCCATCTAAAAAAGAGTGGCTATATGTATATGTATAACTGATTCACTTTGCTGTACAGCAGAAACTAACACAACATTGTAAGTCAACTATACTCCAATAAAAAAAAATTAATTAAAATAATAAAATCCCTCTCCATACAAAAACAATTTTATACTTATTATACAATCTGGATAAAATTTGACATTTGCTTTACTCAGAATTGAGAGATCAAAAAGTTATCTTTAGGAAATAACTGCTCATTAAGAGACTACAAAGTAGGCTTCATCTGTTTTTGATATTTTAAAAAATGATCACAACATACCAGATAATAAGCTCATAGAGGATGAATCCCTATCTTATCTGTTTTATATCCTCTTAATATACTATAGTTTATGGCACGTACTGATTATTTAATATTAGTTAAATAAATAAATGAATGTTTTACATTATTCAGTCATCTACAGTGAAAATTACCATGATTTGTTTTCAAATTGATCATTAAATATTAATACTATCTTACTGATAGTTTAAATTTTATGCAAATAATTAAATATTTACAAACACTTGTTGAAAAATAATGGAAAAATAAAATGCAATAAATTCTGTTGTCACTCCTAAGAAAAAGAGAGAGCGCGAGAGAAGGTCTCAATCAGCCATTACACTATCATCTAGTTGGAAAAAATATCTGTGGTGCACGTATATAATATGCCAAATATTAGAAGGAGAAGGTATTCAGTAAAAAAGGAAGGAAGGAAGGAAAGGAGAAAAGAAGGAAGGGAGGGAGGGAGGGAGGAAGAAAAAAAGAAGAAAAGAAGAAAGGGAAAAAGATAAGGAAACAGAAAAAGAAAAGAAAAAAGAAAGAAAAATGGGTCCTTGTTCTGAAAGATATTACTGTTGAATAATTTGAGAACACCTAAATTTTGATGCCATGTGATAAGATTGATTGTGGGGATATAAGTGAAGTACTAAGGAAGTTTGGAGAAAAGCCACCAACTGCCTCATGAAGGAGAACCTCACAGATAAAAGCAATATTTAAGAAGGTATGAATGCAGTAGGTGCAAATTTCACAGCTAAAATTTCTCACTGGTAAAGATATCACTTGCTTTATCTCCCTATAACTAAATTTATCTCAGGAACCACCATTCCACTTTGGTAGAAGACAACCTAATCTTACCAATTCAAGAAACATTCAGTCATTTCTGGCTTAATATTGAGTCTCAGGAGAAACCACTAAACCAATTCAATAGTTTCCTCCTCTCTTCTCCTTTACTGAGGGTGTGTCTCAGGTTGATTTAATTCCTAGGAATTTATTTTTATTTGTCAGTTTGGCCTAGTTGGGGGGGCGGGCAGGGGTTACTTACTATCCAAGAATTGAGGGGAAGATATCTGGCCCGTAGCTATCAGCTTTTCTCTATGTTGGCATCTTGTTGGTTAGATAACCAAAAACAGAAACCAGCCAATATCTCTTTGTGCTTAGGTTTATATCAGGGACTTTTTCAGGTTCACAGCAGCCTTTAAATTCTAGTTGTGTTCTTCAAATTTGCCTTTTCTCATCATCAATATTCCTTCCCTTGCAATATTTGGTATTTTTTTCTTCTATCTAAACTTATGGGATAAACAAGTTCTGAATCCTAGAGCACTTAACCTTTGCCATTAAAAAAAAAAAAAAAAAATCTACTTTCTCCTTCAAAAAAGCCTGGCTCGGGCTTCCCTGGTGGCGCAGTGGTTGAGAATCTGCCTGCCAGTGTAGGGTACACGGGTTCGAGCCCTGATCTGGGAGGATCCCACATGCCGTGGAGCAACTGGGCCCGTGAGCCACAACTACTGAGCCTGCGCATCTGGAGCCTGTGCTCCGCAACGGGAGGGGCCGCGACAGTGAGAAGCCTGCGCACTGCGATGAAAAGTGGCCATGCTCGCCGCAACTGGAGAAAGCCCTCGCACAGAAACAGGACCCAACACAGCCAAAAATAAATAAATAAATTAAAAAAAAAAAAAAAAAGCCTGGCTCTTGTAAGCTTTGATTTTAAAGACTTGAATTTGCCTTGGAATTCAAAGTCTATTTTTGTCAGTCAAGGGTTGAATATCAACTATTTACTTCTCTTTGCAAACCTGCTTTACAAGTCTGTACTGAGGCAAGGATGCCAGTGATGAAACAGCCAGAATGTTAGTATAAAGAAATGAGAAAAAGGTTTTTAAAAGGTCATCTGAATAGTTTCTACTCGATACTGCAGACCCACCTTCCGAATTTCTCTGCCCTGCTTTGTGTCCCAGGATGCTAAGTTTTATGGGCTACATCAGTGGGCCCCCTCACTCTCTGGATTCCAGTTGAGTTTGGCCAGTGGTCAAGAATAGCCATCATAGTACCTGGTTTCCTCTCTGGCTGTTCTCTCCCCTTTGCCGAGGTCAAATTCTCTCCCACAAAGACAGGCGTTCTCTCCCAGTTCTGCTATCTGCTCCCTCCCCTTTCTCTTTCTAGGTCAGGGTCACAATAACTGTCTTCTCTTGCTAGCAACTAAATACTTCACCATTCCTATTGGTTGCCTTTTAATCTTCCCACAATATTGTAAATAGTCTCTTCATTAAATACTCCCAATTACCCCATTTGAATGGACCCTCTGTTTCCTGCCAGGATATTGAGTGATCCAAAAGGAAATTGGAAATGCCAGGAAACAAACAAACAAATTGACCAAAAAGGAAACGTAATCACAGCACTCCACTTACTGTTTCAAAGACAATATTAATATATTCATAATTTCAGGTTTTAAATCAGTCTTTAGGTAAGTCACTAAAGACTTCATAATGGTAGAAGTATAAAAGGTAATACAATCAGCTATGAAATTTTTAAAATAAGGGTAATTCACCAGATACTGAAAGGAAAAAGGAGAGGTAAGGGGAAGGGTAGACCTGCTAATATCCAATCTTAATAGGTAAAGAGGATGAAGTAGTGTCTGTGATTAATGGTAAATGGGCTAGAAGTGTGTGCATTCATTATTTAAAGTTATAAAGGTAGCTAAAAATAGAATTAAAAATAGTGAAATAATGGTCTTGTGAGGTGGGAGGAGAGAGGTGGAGAGAGGTATGAGTGAGCTAAATCCTCATTTCTTATAGGAGGAAATCAATAGCTCACATCTAAATTTGACAAATCAAGAAAGAGAGATTTGACTCTATTATTTAGACACATGGAAGTAATGATCAGAATAATGGCAAAAGGAAACAGTAGGGAGCAGCTGCTTCTGGAGAACAAGGCTGTGGCAGAGAAGGACATGCGGGGCAGGAGGATTATGGCTTTTCATCTACGCTCCTCTCCACTGTTAGGATATGGTTTTTCAAACTGTGTGTACGCCTTCATTTGATATAAGCTGTTAACAACCCTGAGGGGATTGTGAGGCCTAGGTTTGGGAAGCACCCGCTGATCTTCGGTCAGTGTTTCACCCCACATATGTGAGCCAGGTTGAGAGAAGAGAGCAGACACTTCAAACAGCTCCTCTTTGCAGCTCCCAGGGGAAGGAAGGTGATTGACCTCACATCCTGAGAAGGCTTATTTCTGTGGCTCCAGGTTTGCGTCCTCCCTTCGTGCCTGAGTCCCAAAGACTAGACAGGGGCCTTTACAGAGCTTTCCCTTCTCAGAGGCACTGGAGAGGGTGAGACTCTTTCACTCGTGCCACTTGCCTGATGCTGGGGGCACATGCATCTCTTTGGCTCTGATGTTATGACATCATTTGTTTTGTCATTTTCACACACGGTTAAAAAATTACTTCTTTGCCAGCCCCTCTCCCCCAGTCTCTTTAGGAAAGCTGTTGTTTCCAAAGCCAGTTGGAATTATTTAAAGTAGGTGGATTCTGGGAGGCAAACTCTGCAGTCCCCTCCTCTTGTTTCTCCCATGGCCTTTAAGGTAGACTTCTAGAGAACAAAAAAAACAGGGACCCTTGGATCTCCAGTCCAGGCTTGGGATGAGAATATGGCTCTCAAATGAAGATCAGTAAAGACTCAGACTGCTCTGGTTTCAGACTCACCAGAGTGTGGAGGCTGCCGAGTTTAAGTTGAGCCTTCCTTCTACAAAAGGGTGAGGGATTTCATGTGACACACAGATGTATCAGTGACAACCCAAAGCCAGCCCTTTCTCAAATCTCCCTCTTTTCCAGTAGGAAACAACCCATCCTTAACCCATCATTCAGGGTCATCAGTAATGTGGCTCCAGCCCTAATTCCACCCTCACAGAATACACTCCTTTTCCCCAGTAAATGTCCCGTGCTTTCTCAAGTCCATGGCTATGTTTGTACCATTTGTTTCATCTGCAGTGTCTTCAGCTGAAGCACGTCCTCCTAGCCAGAACTAGAACATGGGTCACTGAACATAGATGCAGAACTCCCTTTGTAATTTCATTCTTACCCACGTTATAGCTTGAACACTTGTAATTTTGGACTGTGTTACAATGCACCCCTAGTTCCTGGACAGTATGACTTTCTTCTTGGGTGCAGCCAAAGCACTCATATGACCCCAATCTCATTCATAAAAAGAGAATGTCTATAAGTGCTGATTAATCTTTGGAAGGAAAAGGCTAACTTTCCTCCACTGAAGAACATCAGGGACCATGTGGTATTTGTATGGCGGGTCCTTCGTTACTCAAGGACCCTAGGCCAGTTCTGAGAACAGAAAAAACTTCAGCATCCTGGCATCTATGAGTCTTCAAAAAATTAAAGTTAAAACCTCAATATCAAACCTCTAGGCTCAACCACAGATTTATGGAAAAGCAAGGAAACTGAGACCTACGTTTAACAGACCAAAGGGTACAATGAACAAACTCAGTCAATGGGAAACTCTCTGGGACAAATGGCCTTATTTCATCAACAACTAAGTTAGAAGGGAAAAAAATACTGATGGGTAGTGAATCTATAGATGTAAAAAGGATTAAAAATTACATCAACGAACTGCAGTGTGTGGACCTTCTTTGGATCCAGATTAAAGCGATCTATAAACAAAACAATATTTATGATAATTATGAGACAATTAGAAATTTGGGGGAGTGGGAGGGTAGGTGAAATGAGTTAAGATGGTCAGAATGTACAAAATTCCAGTATAAAATAAATGTCATGGGGATATAATGCACAGCCTGGTGACCAAAATAAAACTGAATGTTGATTGAATATTTGATATCACAGAATTATTAACTTTTTTAAATGTGAAAATGGCACTCCGTAGAGCTCTGCCCTAAAACACGCTCCTTCCTACCTCTTACTCAGAGTTGTACACAGTCTCCTAAATGTTAACAAAAAGGCATGTGTTACTCATAAGAAGTAGATTCTGTTATTCATCTTCCTGCTAAAGGTTAATTTACGTTCACATTTCCCATCAATGGCCTCCCACTGATGATTCAGAAGGTGTGTGCTTATGAATGAAGAAGTACAAATACATATCTGGAGCTTTAATTTAACAGTAGAGTGTAACGCCATTTGAATTCACCAGAACCGCTTTCCTCCTTACTGCTGGTAGAATTGGTGGCTATTTTGTATCTTTGCAAGTTAGCACAGGCAACCAAGAGAACGTGAGTCAAGCATTATTATTCAGCTCCTTCTCAGAGTCTTATGATCACAGACATAATATCAATTTTTGTACTGAGAATTAGAAAACAACTTTGAACTTATATACCAGGAATAAAGCTTGTTCATATCATCCGGGACCTCTTTTGTACTAGAGGAGGAGACCCTTGGATACACCACTGGAACAGCAGGTACAGCACAGAGAATGCCAGCTACAACAATGCTTTCAGGCAGAGCTGAGTGTCCTGCACAGAACAGACTGACACACAGCACGTGCTCCAGTCTTTACTCCTCACTGGATGAAGGAAAACACCAAACACAGCCTGCCTTTTGAAAGAAAATAGTGCATAGGTGAAATAAAAAGCTACTTATCAAAGCAAACCAGGGCTTCCCTGGTGGTGCAGTGGTTAAGAATCCACCTGCCGACACAGGGGACACGGGTTCGAGCCCTGCTCCAGGAAGATCCCACATGCTGTGGAGCAACTAAGCCCATGAGCCACAACTACTGAGACCGCGTGCCACAGCTACTGAAGCCCACACACCTAGAGCCTGTGCTCCACAATAAGAGAAGACACTGCAATGTCTTAAATTAAATGTCTTAAATTAAAGATGACGCAAATAGATGGAAAGATATACCATGTTCTTGGATTGGAAGAATCAACACTGTGAAAATGAGTATGCTACCCAAAGCAATCTACAGATTCAATGCAATCCCTATCAGACTACCAATGGCATTTTTCACAGACCTAGAACCAAAATTTCACAGTTTGTGTGGAAACACAAAAGACCCCGAATAGTGAAAGCAATCTTGAGAAAGAAAAATGGAGCTGAAGGAATCAGGCTCCCAAACTTCAGACTATACTACAAAGCTACAGTAATCAAGACAGTATGGTACTGGCACAAAAACAGAAATATAGATCAATGGAACAGGATAGAAAGCCCAGAGATAAACCCATACACATATGGTCACCTTATTTTTGATAAAGGAGGCAAGAATATACAATGGAGAAAAGACAGCCTCTTCAATAAGTGGTGCTGGGAAAACTGGACAGATATATGTAAAAGAATGAAATTAGAACCTCCCTAACTTCCATACACAAAAATAAACTCAAAATGCATTAAAGACCTAAATGTCAGGCCAGACACTATAAAACCCTTTGAGGAAAACATAGGCAAAACACTCTTGACATAAATCACAGCAAGATCCTTTTTGACCCACCTCCTAGAGAAATGGAAATAAAAACAAAAGTAAACAAATGGGACCTAATGAAACTTAAAAGCTTTTGCACAGCAAAGGAAACCATAAACAAGACGAAAACACAACCCTCAGAATGGGAGAAAATATTTGCAAACAAAGCAACTGACAAAGGATTAATCTCCAAAATATGCAAGCAGCTCATGCAGCTCAATATCAAAAAAACAAACAACCCAAGCCAAAAATGGGCAGAAGGCCTAAATAGACAGTTCTCCAAAGAAGATATACAGATGGCCAACACACACATGAAAGGATGTTCAACATCACTAATCATTAGAGAAATGCAAATCAAAACTACAATGAGGTATCACCTCACACCGGTCAGAATGGCCATCATCAAAAAATCTACAAACAATATGGGCTTCCCTGGTGGCACAGTGGTTGAGAGTCCGCCTGCCGATGCAGGGGACACGGGTTCGTGCCCCGGTCCAGGAGGATCCCACATGCCGCGGAGTGGCTGGGCCCATGAGCCATGGCCACTGGGCCTGCGCGTCCGGAGCCTGTGCTCCACAATGGGAGAGGCCACAACAGTGAGAGGCCTGCGTACCGCAAAAAAAAAAAATCTACAAACAATAAATGCTGGAGAGGGTGTGGAGAAAAGGGAACCCTCTTTCACTGTTGTGGGAATGTAAATTGATACAGCCACTATGGAGAACAGTATGGAGATTCCATAAAAAATTTAAAAAAACTAACTTATGACCCAGCAATTCCACTACTGGGCATATACCCTGAGAAAACCATAATTCAAAAAGAGTCATGTACCACAATGTTCATTGCAGCTCTATTTACAATAGCCAGGACATGGAAGCAACCTAAGTGTCCATCAACAGATGAATAGATAAAGAAGATGTGGCACATATATACAATGGAATATTACTCAGCCATAAAAAGAAACGCAATTGAGTTATTTGTAGTGAGGTGGATGGACCTAGAATCTGTCATACAGAGTGAAGTAAGTCAGAAAGAGAAAAACAAATACCGTATACTAACACATCTATATGGAATCTAAAAAAAAAAAATGTTTCTGAAGAACTAAGGGCAGGACAGGAATAAAGACGCAGCAGTAGAGAATGGACCTGAGGACACAGGGAAGGGGGAAGGTAAGCTGGGACGAAGTGAGAGAGTGGCGTGTACATATATACACTATCAAATGTGAAATAGATAGCTAGTGGGAAGCAGCCGTATAGCACAGGGAGATCAGCTCAGTGCTTTGTGACCACCTAGAGAGATGGGATGGGGGTGTGGGAGGGAACGCAAGAGGGAGGGGATATGGGGATATACGTATACGTCTAGCTGACTCACTTTGTTATACGGCAGAAACTAGCACACTATTGTAAAGCAATTATACTCCAATAAAGATGTTAAAATATTAAAAAAAAAAAGAAAGAAATACCCATTTATTCATTCTACAGATGTACACAAGTTGGACCCTTTGTACCAGGCCTCATGTTAGGAACCTAGATACACACACAAGATTGCTGCCTTCTTGGAGTTTACATTCCAGAGAGAAAGACGCAGAAAATAAAGTCAAGAAATATATAAATAATTACAGATTGCTATCAATACTCTGAAAAAAATAAACAAGTGTTTTGATAGAAAATATAGGTGGACTTAAGATATTGCGATCATAAAAGCCTCTCTGAAGAGATGGCATTGAATCTGAAACCTTAGACGTGAGAAGGAACCACTGGGGAAAGAGAGATTCATGAAAGGAGAATGGTGAACACGAAGGCCCTGGGGCTGGCCAGTTCTTGGGAGGGGCAGGGAGCTGAAGAAGGTGGTCAAGAAGAGTTAAGCGGTGAGTTGAGAAGAGGATCAGGGTCAGATTTTGCATGTCCTTGTAGACCTGGAAGCGTTTAGATTTTGTTCTAAGGGCAGCGTTGTTGAAAGCATCAAGTAAGGGTATCAAGTAGGGAAATGGAACATTTTTTTAATAATCTAGCTTCTGTCAAGAGTATGGACTGCAGAGGAGGAACAGTAGAAGTCGAAAGACAAGTTAGGAGGCAAATCATATCAGATTAGCAAGAGAAGATGGGGACTTGGGCCAGGAAGTTGGCACTGGAGAAGGAGATAGATAAGTACATTTGTCATATGTTTTGGGTAGAGGACGGACAAGGACTTGATGAAAGAGTAGACAATCAGGGTACAGGAAAGAGGCAATTCTGAGATGACCCCCAACTTCTGCTTTAGTGAATAGCCTGGCCGTTTACTGAGAAGGAGAAGACCTGAGGAGGAACAGGTTATGAGTCACAAACAAGATAATGCATACTTTGTATGAAAAGCACTTAAAATTGTTCCTGACGTGCAATGCGCTTTCAACAGGTTGTAGTGAAAGAAAATGCTTCTATTATCTGATAATTCCGGTTCATTAGTTTCCCTTGACAACCCATTACAATTTAAGTAACATCTTCCAAAAGCATTTTCAGTTTCATGTTTCTGTGCTTTTATTGTTCACTTTTCAATAACTTAATGTTTAAGGTCGATACAGTCCTTACTTTAAAATCCCATTGGGTAATGAAGGCAGAAATCGTTATTCCTCTATTCATTTTAAATAAACACCACATGCCAAAGTGATTATTGTGATTCATTCTTCCCAGCTATTCTTACCTTTCTAAGATGACAGGAAGCCTCTTTGGCCATCTGCAACAAGAGTACTGCCCGAGCCATGACCACAGAGAGACAGTTCTTCTAGTTCGCTGCCCATGACTGGGGAGGCCCAGAACTAGAGCAATAAAAGTTGTTAACATATACAGGGAGGTTACCACAGGCTGGACACGGTGCCTCAAGCACTTTACAGCAAGGGCAGTCCCTTGGAATAGGCTAGTTGCTGGTTGTCCTAGGGATTTTGATAGTTATTATGGCAATTTTCCAGCAGAGGGCAGTAAAGGGTCTTAAAAAGGGGGACCCTTTTACAAAACTGCGTAAAATTGCTGTTGAGCTAGGACTGGGTATGCAGTCTCTCCTTGAAGACTTGCAGCCACCTGATGAAATAGATTCTATCATCACCTCCACTGGGTTGATGAAGAAACTATGGCTTACAGAAGAGCGGCAAGTCACCCAAGGTCAACTGTAGAAAATGGGAGAGTTGGGGTTTGAATCCATGTCAAGCCCACGATCTCAATTCTGTGCTGTGTGAACTCCCAAAAGACACTTCTGTTCCCTCAGCACAGTTGCGGAACTTACAAGAATACAGATATTGCCTTAACGACAGGGAGCCTATTCTAACTAGCAGAGCTGTCCAACAGTGAAGCAGACTATTTTTTGAAATGACTCGTTCACCAAGGTAAAGACATGTCTGGCTGACTGTGTCCAGGAGATTTCTGCCATGAAAGGGAGTTGAACTAAATGGCCCATGACACTGGGTAGTGCAGACGCAGGCGAGGCCAATCTCTAGGGGAGGGGTGTAGGCCATGTACTCATTTCAACATTTCTTTTGTGACTCAATACTTGGGTTACATCTAGAGAAAGTCTTCAGAGCCTATTTAAACGTCACACAAGAAAAATAACTTCAGTGTTTAAGTTATTTATTTCTTCTTGCTAGCTTTCCCTCAATCGATCGCCAGACTTGACTCTAAATAGCATTTAGCTGTTTGTTAAATTTTAAAGTAAATCAATGTACAGCTTACAATCTACCTACTGATAATTAACACTCAAAGGGACATGTTTACTAAATAAAGACAAGTAGGATCATGGGACGAGTACATAAGCTTCCAGGGTAACAAATTTGAGTCAGACAACAATAGATTTTGGTGTCTTTGTTATAATTTAGCCACCTTACTGTGTAGTTATACCGTTGACTCTTTGCACATCACCAGTTTGAACTGTGTGGGTCCACTTACATGCAGATTTTTTTCAGTAAATACCAAACCTGTATTTTCATTGTTATTTCAGATCTTTAAATGTGGGGAGAAGTTCGTGTTCTATGAGCCATCACAATACGTGGAGTCCAAAGAACTAGAGTTTCAGTCCTGATTCTATACAGACTGTTTCTGCTTCCTGCTCTTGGGTAAGTCATTTATCAATTCCTTTATTTTTGAGGCAGAGATAGCAGTACATGGATTTTCGACTGTGCAGGGGGTTGGTGCTCACACCCCCCGAGTTGTGCAAGGATACTTGGTACCTTTGTAATAATAACAGTCACCTAACATTTATCTAGTGTGTTTTAAATTCCAATCATATTCATCATATCATGTTGGTTTGATTCTCATAAAAACCTTGTGATGTGTAACAGAGATCAGTATCTCCATTTTCCAAATAAGAAAACTGAGAGACAAGAGGTGACTTACCCACGATAAATGTCTAGGTCAAGACCTGAGCTCCTGAATCCTGCAAAGACACTGTCTTATTTTGGTGTTTAAGAGCTTAGACTCCTAGCAGCCAATAACTGGGTTCACGTCCCAGCTCTTTCTCTTCTTACCACACGACACTGACTAGTCTTTTAACTTTGCTCACCTTCAGTTCCTACATTAATAGAATAGTGGTAATAAGAATACCCATCAGATCAATTTGTTGTAAAGCTTATTGATTGAAATCTAGGTGCCACCCAGGACAGGGTAATACCCAACCATTTCAACTAGTATCATTATATTCCACTGCCTCTGACATTTGTGCATGCGTGCTGCGTATGTGAGGGCCACATACTGGCAGTTGGCTCTGACGTACTGGAAGCAATAAAAACGTTTCACTGTGACCCAGCACCTGTCCTGCTCTGTCTGACACACTCAGACTACTAGAAGAAGTAGGTGTACCACCCAGGGTGACTCTTCCAAAATATAAACCCAAATTGCAAGGTGTTGCTGATAAAAGAAAGGATTGTAAAATGGCACCAAAAGAACAAAATCCATGGTGGCAAAAATGGGTAATATGATCACATTAAAATTAAGAATTTCTGTATTTCAAAGTATGCCGTGATCAATGTGGAAATAAAAACCCCAGTCTAGGAAAATATGTTCCATACTCTATCATCTCTAGCATGGGATTTGTATTCAGAATATATGAAGACCTCTCAAAGATTCATATTGTTATTGTGTCCTTTGAGAAATAGTGATTGAACATCTGCCATGTGCCAGGAAGATTTCTGGATACTGAAGGTAGGACTTAACATTCTAGAGAAAGAGGCAATATACACATGCAAAATATCAAGTATGCAAATGCATATGTAATAAGTAAAATCTTGACAGGTGCTATGAAGAAAATATAACAGTCAGTATATTAAGATTGTTGGCGGCAGGCTCTTCTCAATGGGAAGACTGAGGAAGTCTTCTCTAAGCAGATGCCATTGAATAGAAATCTGAATGAAATGAGAGATCCAGTCGTGCAAACCTCCGGAGCGAGAATATCCCAGGAAGAGAGAACAGCAGATGCAAAGGTCCCAGGAACATACACGATATATTCAAGGTACAGCCAGGAGACCAGTGGGGTAAGTGCTGGAAAAGCGTCAAGAGATGAACCTGGTACATTTAGACAAGTCTCAGGTCATATTGTGACTAGTAGGCCTTGGAAAGGTATTTGGATTTTATTCTGAGTGTAATGTGACTCCATTGGAGGATTTTGAGCAGAGAATGCCTGCTCTGATTTCAATTTTAGAAGACTAGTTTTGCCAAGAGTGTGGAGAATTGATTCTGAGAGGTCAAAAAGGGGAGCCACTGTAAGATTGTTAGAACCTCATTGAGGAAACATAGGCGAGAGATGATGATGGATAGGACTGAAGGGGCAGAACGAGAAATGAAGAAAAGTCAGTGTTTACGGGATGTAGTTGGAAATAGATCCTACCGTGGTTTCTTATGGATGTGGCAGGTAAGGAATAGGAATCAAGGGTGATTCCAGGGCATTCAGCCCAGGGAATTTGTTAAATGGTGATAGCGCTTCCTGAGATGGGGAAATCTCAGGGAGGAACAGTGTTTTACGGGGAGGGAGTGCTACCAAGCGTTCTGTTTTAGGCAAGTTAAGTTTGAGATGCCCAATAGAAATCTAAGCAGAAATATTAAATAGGAAAATGAAGGTGTGAGATCTTGGGAAAATGTGGGACTGGAGAGATGACATAGAGAGCCTGTGGAGATGAGAAGACAGTGGAAAGGGAGAAATATTTAGAAGCAAGTGAATAGAAGCAAGGAATAAAAGCAAGTAGAGGAGAAAACTGCAACTGGAGTGAGATGGAAAACACTTAACAGAAGCTAGGATTTTTCGAAAGTGGCGATGAAATGTTGAGAACATACCTACCCCGCCTCTAGACCCTTCGATTCATGGAGATAAGAGAGAAAAACAGCACCCACTTGAGAGGGTAGGCCTAACATCCTTTGGATATATCCAGATTTCAGGTACAATAAGAAAGTGAGTAGCCCTAAAAGATATTTGGAATATAGGTGAATTTGCTGATGACATGAGCTCTAGGAGGGCAGAGGAAAGTTTTGGGAAGTTTGGGAAAGGATGAGAGGTTGAATGAGATGACAGAGTGTGCACACCACGTGGGATCAAAGTCCCAAGAATGGTGGCTGATCTGGGTGTCTTAAACTTCTTGTCTGGGAAGACAGTCGTGTTGTATTACTTCTGGATGGCTTATACGGGAAAATGGGTAAACATTTCTAACACCAGCGTTCATCTTGGGGTTTATCTCTAAGGCTGTATATGGGTGTTACACATGGCAACAGGAGGTTGTGATCTGAGGATTCATTCTAGTAGGTCTGGAATTAGCCTGAGATGTTTGTTATTATCTTCATGGTACGTAAAATGTACTTATTAATTGTATTCCCTGTAAGCGTGGGTCCAAGGTGGGCTTGGAACAGTTTTTACTAGCTTGTTACCACTGTTTATTGACAATAGCAAAATGGAGGGCTTGCAGCTGGTTTTGGTGTGACCACCCCTTGCCAGAGGTCTGTGATTTTAGGGCTATTTAAATAGCAAGAATATGCCTACCAGGCTCAGGCTAGGACCACACTTTGAGCTCCCATGTTTCAGGGTCCTCCATGCTCTTATCAGTGGTTCCTGACTGAGCACCTTGGGTGTGGCTCTGCAGAAGGAGGGCAGTTGGAGGTGGTTCTTGGCTTCTCCGGAGGCAGCTTCTGACTGTGAGGCATACTCTTAGCTTAATAGCATTGCTCCAGTGCATCCTCTACCTGCAGTAATCCACAGGTGCCTACAGTTGTCATGTTCCATCTGGTGAATCCTCTTTGGCAGTTAATCCTATCAGACTGTGACCATTAGTGGATGATGCTAAGCTTACCAGATGTGTGGGCTCCCTCAAGTCCTAACGGGAGCAGCGCCAACATGTGGTTGGCTGAAAAATGGTCTCCAAAGATACCCAGGTCCTAAATCTGAAACCTGTGCATGTTACCTTATACGAAAAAAAAGACTTAGCAGATGTGATTAAATTAAGGATGTTGAGGTGGGGAGGTTATCCCAGATGACCCAGGCGGGCCCAGTGTAATCTCAAGTGTCATTTTAAGAGAGACAAGAGATTTTACAACAGAAGAGGAAGAAGGCAGTGTGACAGTAGAAGCAAAGGGAGGAAAGACAGATGATGTGATGCAAGGAAGGGGTCACGAGGGGAATACAGACAACTTCCTGATGCTGGGAAAAGCAAGGACACGGGATCTCCCCCGGAGCTTCCAAACAAACCGGCCCTGGGGATGCTGGTTCAGATTCATTTCAGCCTCTGGCTTCCAACTGTGGGAAAATAAATGTGTATTATTTTAAGCGACTAAGTTTGTGGTAATGTGTTACAGCAGCCATAGAAAACTAATACATAGCGGATCCCTCTTTAGGCTTCAGAAGGGTGGTACTGCAGTCGGGAGTGGGGCCGCCTTTCCAGAGGACTTGGAGCTCTGAAGACCGTCCTTAAATCCTTCTGTATGTTGCTCTGCTTAGGCAAACACATCCCTTCATTCTGCCTCTATAGATTTGCCCTTTTGCAAAATTCACATGAATCGTACAATCTGTATGATTATATGTGTGTCTGTCGTCTTTCACTTGCCAGAATGTTTTCGAAGCTCATCCATTTGCGGCGTGTATCAGCAGTTCGTCCCTTTTTATTTCCAAGTGGCGTTTCACTGTGTGGGTATACCACATTCTGCTTATCAGTTCACCAGTTGATGGGCTTTGCAATTGTTTGCAGTTTATCAGTCTTATGAAAACGTGTTATGAATATATATATGTAAATCTTTGGGTGGACATATTTTCATTTTGGGGGGGTAGATATCTAAGCGTGGAATTGCTAGATCAGATTGCATGTGTGAATTTAACTTTTTAGGAAACTATGAAACTGCTTTTCAAAGTATCCATACCATTTTACATTTCAACCAGCAATTTGAATTCCACTTCTGTTATGTCCTTGCCAACCCTTGATACTGTCAATCTTTTTCACTACAGCCATTCTAATGATTCATTTTCTGTATCCTAAAGACTATATTACTTAGTTTTTCACCGCGCCTGGACCTTTTCATGCACTCTCACAGAACCGTACTTTTGCACGTGGTTTTTCCTCTGCCTGTAATGCCATTCGCAATCCCTAAGACTCCTTATCCTTGAAGACCTTAGTTGTGATGGCTTCCTGACTTACAGAGACACCCTTGGGCATTCCTTACTCTGTGCTCCTTGAGCACCTTGTCCACCCCTAGCATGGTACTTACAGCCCTGCGTTGTGCATCAGGATTGGTCTGTCTGCCTTCCCCTAAATTATGCCAGTTACTTGAGAAAAGGACACTCTTATCCCTCTTTGTGTTCACATTGGGTAGTGTCTGGAATACAGTAGATATTTACTATATCCTTAGTTAAGGAATAAATTAGTTAGTGTCTTAACTGGTAGATGAGTGAGTGGTTGAGTGAGGAATCATGAGATTATAGAAATGGAAACATTTTAAAGGGGAGCTTTGAGGCAGTGCCAGTCCCACTTCTGCCTCTGCCTCCTGCCTTAAGGAAAGCTGATTGCAAAGGTGATAGGAGAAAAGTCTATTTATTAGACTAGAACAGGAGACATGCTGGCAATAAGAATGCCTCAAGATGGAAAGATTTTGATTACAAGAGCTGAGAGACCGGCTTCTTTCATTAAGAACTTTTCACTTGACAGCCACAATTTTTATCACAATGTTTGTTGGCCCAGGAGCACATCTAGGGGATGTTTTTGTATGTTTCCTCTCAGTGTGTAGCCCTTGACTTTTAAGCACCTCTGCTTTAATAAAAGAAACTCAGATACACTGGAGCCATTAAATAATGACTTTCCTCTTTTAATGAAATTTTTAGTTCAAACCGTAAATAGGAGTTTATTGAACTTCATATTAAAGCCAGAGGAATCCCTCAGCTTGAGCTTCAGATGTCATTAAGTGTGAGAAGAGCAAGTAAGCCTAAGTTCTGCTTCCTTTTAAAAGGACATATTACTAGGGAATGGGGGATCAGAAGTTCATAGCACAAGACAGATCTGAGAGGTCAACAGAGATCTGTAAGAATAGGACCCAGAAGATGCTCAAGAGGAGGAGTGCTTCCAAAAATGACTAAGGATGACCCACAAGAAAAATGACTAAGGATGACCCACAAGAAAAAATGACTAAGGATGACCCATAAGAACTTTTGCTTTACATTAGGAGCAAGAAAGCGGCCGAATTTGGGGCAGATCCATCGCTTGGTGGTGACTGTTGATACTGTTGAATCACGTAGACAAAGTAGAAAGGTTGACGTCTAGTTTGCAACTGTCTTCTCCGTAAAGGAGCATGAACACTACGTGATTAGAGAGCCACAGAAGCGGGTATGGAGGATGTGAGGTCCAAGGTGGGTGGGGAGACTCTGGGGATACCATGCGGGTGTTTTTCAACACCAACTACCAATTCTCTGTGGACACCAGCTGGGTGTCTTACAGGTCAGCTGAATTCTGATATGAACTACCGGGAAGTTAGCCCCCACCTGACAAGTTAAAGCCTCAGTTCCACTTCAGATGCCGGTCACAAGTCGTGGATCCCCAGGTTACCCACACTTCTGTGTGACTTGGCTACACATTGGTGGTGTCCATGATCCCCGCCTCAGATGTGATGGATTTTTGTGGGATGCAGAAATGATAAGGCTAATAATGGTGGAGCCCCTCCCATCCTACGCACCAGGCACCGTGGAATATCCGTTTGCTACGGCTCTGTGCTTTACGTTTATTTGCTGGCCTGACTTTCTCATTGGGTTACAGTGTTTTATATACTGTATTAATAATCATTTCCTCCAGTGTAATATTTCAGACTCATTTTTCTATTCTGATCCCACAGCAGTTCTGTGAGGCAGGCAGCAATCATCGCTCCTACTTTACAGTGTAAGAAACGGGTTCAGCCATTTATGTGACACACAAGCACAAGATTACACAGTGAACAGGTGGTTGAACTGGGATTTAAAACAAAATATTTTTTGTTTCTAAAAATCAGATTATTTTTGCTGCTTACTGTTACCTCAGCCTGAAAAGTCCGAACAGCTGTGGCAGGCGGATACTTTTTTTACTTGATGGTCTTTCTTCAAGTACTTCATAGAAAACAGATCTGCACCATAAAGCATAACTAATCCTCCAGAGGTGGCTGTTAATTCCCATTTGTATTCATTAATTCATGTCACAGAAGAAGCTTCACTGAAATTCAATCTTTGCCCCCAGGAAGTTACAATGAAGAAGTTGCTAGTTATTCAATATAACTAAGAATCTTCAGAAAATTGCACAGTTCTCAAGAGACCAGGCACCAGCTGTTTGTCACTTCTTGGGTAGGAAGAGCCTTGGCCTGTGTTCTGGAGTGGTCCCAGCATGTTCTGCGAACTCGGTGCTGTCTCGTTCTTTTAGGGAACTTCATTCCCCATCAGTAAAAAAGACAGGATTTCAGGCTTCCCTGGTGGCGCAGTGGTTGAGAGTCCGCCTGCCGATGCAGGGGACGCGGGTTCGTGCCCCGGTCCGGGAGGATCCCACATGCCGCGGAGCGGCTGGACCTTGAGCCATGGCCGCTGAGCCTGTGCGTCCGGAGCCTGTGCTCCGCAACAGTGAGAGGCCCGCGTGCCGCGAAAAAAAAAAAAAAAAAAAAGCAGTATAAGGGCACAGACTGTGGCTAATTAGCCAACAAATAATAAATAGTTGGTGAAGTGTTGCAGCCGGCACCCCAGGAATGTTCTCAATTGCCTGAGAATTCCAACAAAGGAAGAGTCAAGAATAGATGGCCCAAATCTTTTCGTGTAAGCGTTTTCATGGACACTTGGAGGATGCAGAAGGAGGGGACCCCACATGGAGAGCAATCAGATTGTCCTCCTAATCTGGTTGCTATTTGATTTATTTGCTGGTCTTAGGGATGGGAAATATTGATGGAGCAGAGCACATACCAGTTTAGAAACTCCAGGGCTGACTTGTACACTTTTGTAAGTAATTAACTCCCCAGAAACCAACCTGAGACTTAACTTGGGGGAATTTGGTACTAACTGGATTAGTCAGTTTGGTAAATAAATTTAAATAGCAAAGGATTGCCTGTGCCGGAAGAAGAGAGAGACAGAGACAGAGATGGAAGCAGAAGTGTTTCCCTGAGGGAAGAGGGTCAGAGCTGCATTTTCGAGTCCTAGACCAACCAAGAGAGAGAACCAATCTGTATCAACCACATACTATGTGGGAGTCTGTACTAGCTGCTTAATGAACATAATTCCATTCAATTCTTTGAACAATCCCGAAAGGCAGGGACCGTTACCTGAGAGGTGAAGTAATGCTCAGTGTCACACAGCTCGTAAATGACAGATCTTCCATTTGAATCCAGGGCTATTTAACTCGAAAGTCCCTTTGACTAGAAAGCTTTTTATTATTATTATACCAGGAGCAAAACCTGTTTAGTTATATCAGGGCCGCTCATTTGACTGCACTCCAGTTCTTTGAAAATTAGCAGTCCATGGCTATCCAATTAGCTCTCACTGCATAGAAAAAGCCGCCCCAAAACTAAGTAGTTTAAAACAAGAATCTTTATTCACTGTATTATTCTGTGGGTAGCCGATGGTTCTTCGTGTCTGTGCCAGCTCAGCCGACCTCCCCTGGGTGCTCTCATGCACCTCAGCCTCCAGCAGGATGGCCTGGACCACTCTCATGATGGTCAGGGGCAGCAGGAAAAGGGAGACCTCAAGAACTAAGCCTCTGTTAGGTCTGTGCTTGTGTCACACTCACTGTTATCCACAGGCCAAAGCAGATCACATGGATAAACCCAGTGTCAGTGTGAGGAAAAACTACCCAAGAGCGTGGTTCCAAGGAAGGGAATTAACGTGGCCATTTTTTCATACCATCTAACACCCTGTTTCAGGCAGATTCTGTTCACTTATTCATTTACTCAACCACCTTCAATGAGTACTTTGGTGGCAAAGCTTATTCTGGACTGAAAAGAAAGATAAAACAGACTTTGGGGCTTCCCTGGTGGTGCAGTGGTTGAGAGTCCACCTGCCGATACGGGGGATGCGGGTTCGTGCCCCGGTCCGGGAAGATCCCACATGCCGCGGAGCGGTTGGGCCCGTGAGCCATGGCCGCTGGGCCTGCGCGTCCGGAGCCTGTGCTCAGCAACGGGAGAGGCCACAACAGTGAGAGGCCCGCGTACCGCAAAAAAAAAACAAAACAACAAAAAAAAAAAACAGACTTTGATCTAGAGTTCCCAATCTAGCAGGAGAGATAAGGACACACAAAGGCTGACAAAAGTAGTAAGTATTAAATGCCATGTGAAAGAATGGATGAAAAAAAGTAGGTGGTCCGGAGAACCAAAAAGTTACAGCAAAAAAAAAAAAAAAAAGTGACAATTCCATGAAGGAGGGACGTTCAATCTGGAAGTTGAAAGATGGCTAAGACTGTATGTGCCCAGATTCCGAGAGAAGATCTGATCCGGCATGGAGCTGATGGGCAGCTTGGCTGGGGCGCATGGCTTTCCACACTTGTACTGCCCTGTCTGCGCTCTGCACGTTTAGGGAGGCCTCTCCTTTATGGAAATGTCTCAGCCTCTTTTTCCACTTTTCACCTCCATCCTCTTGGCCTACGGGGTGTTTTCCAGGAAATAAATTGGCTGGAATGGGGGTGGGGGGCAGAGTACAATATTTGAAGGAAACCCATGATCCCCGAGCTTCTAACCATAACCCACAACCAGGACAATCATCTCAGGAGAGGGATCACCTGAGCAAGGTGTGTGAGCCAGGAAAGTGTTGATTCCAGGAAGGAAGAGGTAAGCATCAACAGAAAGGGGACGCCTGATGGAGGCCGGAGCCCGGAAAAGCCACAGTCACGGCTGACTCTGGGATGGCTGAGTGTGCAGCAGCACGGTGGCGGCCCCAGGGACAAGACAGCAAAGCGAGGCACTGAGCGAGTTTGGGGTTTGTTGAGTTTGAGGTCTCTGCAACACGCGGGAAGAAATGTTTAGTACGGTGCTGGACGTTTAGATTTGGACCGTGGGAGAACATTCAAAGCTGGAAAAGGAATTCATCAACAAGGGGATACGTGGTGAAACCATGGGCACAAATGAACTCACCAGCAAAGAATTTACCAAAAAAAGAAAAGGGGAAATATGGGAGAGCAGAGAAGAAAAGGGGGAGAAACAGCATGATATCTAGTAGCCAGTGGCATCGCCATCAACACATCTGCCTAGAATCAGTCAGAAATTTACATCAAAAGCTTGAGGGTTGAGGCTCCATGGATAGAGAACTGTAAGCTCACTGTGACTGCATTTTGAAAACGATTTCCTGTGTCACTGGTTTCGAAATATATTCATTCTGAAGGTGAGAGTCAGCATGATGTAATGATCGAGAACACTGACTTAGAAACCAAAACGGAATCAAATCCTGCCTGTACCTAACTAACGGCAGGATCGCAGACAAATCATGGAAGCCTTCTTTGGTTTGGTGTAAAATGGGATAGCTCCTACTTCGAAGGATTATTGGCATTAATACAAGTTAAATCTTGAGACCTGTGCCTGACATGGAGTATGTGTTGTGAAAACATTGATATGAACAAATATTTATAAAAGCACGTATCTAGATGGAAAGAAAATGATTGAAAGATGCAACCTAAGGAACAGTTCTGGTCAGTTAGGATCACGGACCCGACTGATGTTCCAGTCAGGAGGTTTGAACAGCTGGGGATGCTGGGAATTAGGAGTGACAGGCTGAATGACACAGGAATAGGGAGAGATATCTGCACGGTGCAGACATGCACACGCATGTAGCCTTGAGTGTGCAGCCTTGAGAAGCAGCAGCCCTTAGGCTGAAAGCACGTGGCAAGTGAGCTGGGTTTGCCGTATGAAGCGAACCCAAGAGTCAGAGGTGAAGATGATGAAATTAGTCACACAGGACCATGGAGACCCTGCGACACAAGAGGCAAAAGAAAGGAGCAGAGAAAGAGAACTTTAAAGATGATTCCTTTGCTGTGTTTCTCTGTTTCCAGCTTCCCTAGAAGGCTGTGTTACCTCTACTTTTCCATCCAGGGTAACTCTGAGAACATGCTCCCAAATTATGTTTATGTTGGAGGGAGTGTCTGGAAATGCAGTGCCTAACCGAGGCTAGGATTGATCAGCAATGCTGGTAAATCTTTCTGAACACTACTCCTTGGCACTTCCCCAGTGCCCCCAAAGGCACCCCTCTATTATTTTCTCTCCTTCCTTCCTTCCTCTTTCTCTGTTTCTCTTTCTTTCTTTCTTCCTTTCTTTCTCTCTCTCTCTTCCTTCCTTCCTCTTTCCTTCCTTCCTTCCTTTCTTTTCTTTCTTTCTTTCTTTCTTCTTTCTTTCTTTCTTTCTTTCTCTTTCTTCCTTCCTTCCTTTCTTTTCTTTCTTTCCCTTTCTTTCTTTCTTTCTTTCTTTCTTTCTTTCTTTCTTTCTTTCTTTCTTTCCTCCCTCCCTCCCTCCCTCCCTCTTCCTCCCTCCCTCCTTCTTCCTCCCTCCCTCCCTCCCTCCCTCCCTTCCTTCCTTTGTAATCTGTGCAACTGGTTCCACGTTGCCTATAGGGTAGGACCTCCCTCCTTAGCATGGCATCTAAGGCTTTCCTTGATCTGGCCCCATCCAGCTTTGAGTCCCCTTCTCCCATGATTCCCCCGACCCTCCCCTGCAGCTAAATGGACTGCACCTCGTTTCTTGAGCATGTCATGAATGCTTGTAACTTGTTGGTTTTAGTAGTTCATTCATTTAGCAAATCTTAGGTAAGTCAGTCTGTTTCCTTTTTGATAAAACCTATCTTGCCAGACTTTGTAAGAAAGAGTACTTTAAATATAGGTAAATCAGTTCCTCATATATCCAACCAAATTATAAACACTTAATAAACAGAAGCTGTTCTTTTATTATTATTATTGTTTCCTCTGTTAACAAAACCGTTGTTTTACAAGAGATTAGTAAAGATTAGGAAAATATAGAGAGGAAAATTAAAATGCCCCCCTAATTTCATCTCTCTGAAATAGTCTGTTTCCTCAATCATGTATATAAAATAGCTATACAAAAATTTATGAGTTCATTCTGCATACAATTTTATTTCCTGATTTTTCCATATTGCCTTATATCACAGATATTTCCCCACATCACCAAAATTTTCTTAAAAATAAGTTCTTTAGCTGTACATTATTCTACTTCATAGATTTATTTACTTGATAGATTCCCAGTTCTTGACTATGTAGGCTATTTTGAAAATTTCCTGTATAAATAAAACTGTGATGTCCCTATTGTTAGAAAAAAAATCTTCCTGGACTTTGCTTATTCTTTTAGGCTGATTCATAAAAATTCAAGTAGTGCATTGACACATACAGACATTTGAAGCCTCTTGATACATATTGGAAAATTGCTTTCAGAGAAGTGAGACTGGTTTTATACGTACTCCCTATCTCTGCCAGGTGTTAAAGTTTCCCTCTTATCACCTCTTCTCCAGCCCTGGAACTCTGGGAGGACATACGTCTGCACTCAGAAATAGCAACCGACAGCTTTGTGTTTCCAGGGAGCAGAGACTGGCCTTTCAGGTTGCCTGAAAAATAGCACTGCCTTAAATATTCCTAAGTTCTCCCCACAGACCTGCCGGGGAAACTTGGTCTCCCAGGACGTGATGAAAGAGTGCAGGGTCTCAGCCAGGTCTCCTATCAAATGTCACATCACCTCTGTACCTCAATCTCCCCATCTGTAAAATGGGAATAATAAGGACACCTATCATGTAAGGATTGCGATGAGGATTTTGAGAGCTGGTTTGAATACAGAATGATTAGAGCAGCTACACCTTCCGGAGTTCAGTTCTTTTATTGCTCCTGGAAACGGCCCCAACAGAAGGCACCGCCTTGTAACACTAGCTGAAGCAGGTAGAAGAATGTCACAAACAAAGCAAGTGCCACAACTGATGGATTAAAAACTCTGCCCACAACAGAATGTGCGCTCCTGAAAGGAGCAGAAGCTGCAGAAGGTCTTTGACAGGGCCTGTTCTAACGTCCTTTGTTCCCTGAAGAAATGCTCGGATTCTAAAATTAAAGCCCATTTCCACTACCCTAAACTGCCACGTGCATTTGAGTGTCGCCGGCATTAAGGAACAGTTTTTCATCTGATCTCATTACCATGGTTACACCTCCAAGAGCAAAAAATATATGGTCGCTGTTTTTGTCAAATCAGGCCCACTTTCTGTGATTTGGGCCATTGCTGCCAAGTGGCTAATGGCTGCTCTCCAGAGGAGCTCGCTGACATGGCAAGCCCAGGGGCCAACTCTGACTTGTAATGAGGCCTCTGATATGACAGTGAGTCTTGGCATTGACTGACACAGAGTCATTGGCAGCACAGGGATGTGGACCCCAGGCCTCACGTGAGTCCATCAGCCAGGTGCAAAATGTCGGCCCTGGCTGCAGGCACAGCGCCTGCCCCGAGTTCAGCAAGGAAACAAATACGCAGAGGAAACGCATGGAGGAAACTGGAGAAAGTTGGCTTCAGGGGCTCAAAAAAGTACCCTCCACCCTTAGTCTCAGAACCCCTAAGATTCAAAAGAAGAAGGTAGCAGAGGCCAGATTATCACTCTGATTACTGATAAAGTGGTT
The DNA here is from genome assembly GCF_963455315.2 of Globicephala melas. Classification (NCBI taxonomy): domain Eukaryota; kingdom Metazoa; phylum Chordata; class Mammalia; order Artiodactyla; family Delphinidae; genus Globicephala; species Globicephala melas. The sequence goes on from NC_083325.1 coordinate 77,927,791, forward strand.
TGGAGAGTTTGCCTTAGATGTGCCGGAAAGTGGGCTCACTTCAGCCCCCATTTACATCATCACTGTATCAGCTGGACCACCTCAGGCCCATCCCCGCACAGCAGAGATTCCCAGCATGCCGCTCCCAGAATATAGGATTTCCGCAGTCAGGCAGAAGGCTGGGGAGACGGAGCGAAGCTGAGTCAGACTGGCTTTTTCTTCCAAACCACCGTTAAGAGAACTTGTTCTTCCGATGGAGTTCGGAAAGTGGACAGCAGGATCACTTTAGTCCCCCGGCCTGCAGACTTTTTTTGGTAAAGGGTCAAATAGAAAATATCTTAGGTTTTGAAGGCCACCTATGATCTGGTGCCTAGTCTTCTGTCTTTTTTTGTTTTTTTTTCCATGCTTAGCTCCTGGGCCATAAAAAGCAGGCCCTGGGCCAAGCCTTCCTCCAGGCCTCTGCTGCTCAGCGGGGTCTCCGAAGCAGCAGCATCCGCACCACCTGACAGGCCTCTAGAAATTCAGAATCCCAGGCCCCACTCCAGACCTACCGAAGCAGAATCTGCCTCTTTAACAAGACCCTAAGTAAAGTTTGAGAAACACTGCTGTTGAAAAATCCCTCATGAGTTGCTGGGAACGAGCACTGCTCCGTAATAGCAAAACAATATGGAAACATGTAAGCTCTGGAGCAAGTCATCTCTACAAGTTCTTCATTCCTTTGTGTCAGCATATATCACAGTCTGCTTGTAACAGAGCGTGTGTGTGCACGTGTGTGTGTGCATGTGTGCACGCACATGCTTGTGTGTCCCTCTCTCTAACTCGACGGTCAACCAGAACTCACCCACTTCCGAGTTCTCAGTCCCTTGGACTTCCGTGTGCAGAGAAAGAGCTGCACAGAGGCTTCTGTTTGCTTTACTTGAATCCCTTCCCACCACTTGCTGTGAATCATTCAAAGCCTTTGGTAAAATGGAGTTCTAACCCCCTTCCTTCCAGGCTTTTGAGGGGATTCAGCTGTGGACACAAGGGGTCCCTCCCAGTGACTGGTATATAACCTGCTCTTTGCGAGCAGCAGCCGTTGCAAGGAGGATGGGTCTTGTCTGCAGGGAGAGTCCTGGCATTGCAGTGGGAAGAGGTTGGTGGCATTGTGCTGGCAATAGGACTCCAATGGAAGGGGGCTGAAGAGCAGCTGGGGCTCTGAGGGCTCCCACAAGCACACCCTGACCCTGCCGAGCTTCTGGCATCATGGGCCAGAGCCCCAGGCCCTAGACATGAGGCACCTGTCTGCAAAGCAGTACTCTCAATTCCTTCCCCACCAGCTAGGAATTTCAGGGGCATGCTATCCAAGTATCAGCATGGCTGTGTCTCACGATGGTACCAGGGCCATTGATAACTCACATGACAGAGTACAAGGACTCTGCAAGCACCCAGAATATGAGGTTCTGCCCTTGTGCGGCTATTGGCGACTTGTTGGGAATGGGCGCCATCGCCTGGACACAGTAAGAAATACATTCAAATGACCTCATTTATTATATCTCATACGTCTAAGCCAGTGTTCATTAAATGTCTTTCTGCAGCCCTCCAATAAGGAGGAAAAAAAATATGAGTATCTACCCCAATTTATTTTTAATGTATTTTATATTATAGCACCAGTAGTATATTATGCACTTTATATGAAATACAACCATTCGTTCAATCCCTCTTTCCAATGTATATTGAGTATATTGAGATTCTGTTATGTGACAGGCACTGTCTGGGGCATTTGGGATATTTCTATGAATAAGAAAGGCAAAAATACCCTCCCTCCTGTAGTCACATAATAATTGATAAACTAAATCAGTAAGAAAATTATGCAGTATGTTAGAAGGCAGTAAGTGCTCTGGCAAAGAAAACAAAATGTGTAAGGGGATTTGAGGGTGAGGAGTAATGGGGCAGGTTGAGAAGACGAGAGTTAAACACGAATTGAAGGAGGTGAGGGGCATGTTGGTGTCTGGGTTTCAGGCATTCTGGTCGGAGGGAACAGCCAGTGCAAAGGTCCTGAGGCAGGAGTGTGCCTACCCGTTTGTGGCTCAGAGGAGGTCTATATGGCTGGAGTGGAGTAAGCTGTGGAGGGTTAGAGGAGAAGAAATTAGAGAGGAAAGTCATGATGGGCCTCAAGTACTTCGGCTTTTGGTGAGATGGAAATTCATCGGAAGATTTTGAGAGAGGCGTGACTCGATCTGACATTTTAAAAGTATCCTTCCGGCCACTGAGCAGAGACTGGTATTGTGGGGCAGGGGGCAAGGGCAGAGGCAGAGCCTAAGAAAAGGGCTATTGCATTTTGCCAGGTGAGAAACTAGAGTGGCTCAGAGCAAGGGGATTGTTGTGGTGATATTGCACCATCTTTTTTTAAGTAAGACATGAGAGTAAAATATGTAATTAGAAGCTCTAATATTTTCTTTCCACACCTCAGTGGGCCAAGAAAGCATGCTGCATTAGAGATCACACCCTGGGCAAGGTAAATCGTGAAGATCAGAGGCTGCAGAATAAATCTACAAAGTGTTACACAAGAAAAAGGTTTTGTAGAAGGGTATTTTTGTTGTTGTTGTTGTTTTTTCCGGTACGTGGGCCTCTCACTGTTGTGGCCTCTCCCGTTGCGGAGCACAGGCTCCGGACGCGCAGGCTCAGCGGCCATGGCTCACGGGCCCAGCCGCTCAGCGGCATGTGGGATCCTCCCGGACCGGGGCACGAACCCGTGTCCCCTGCATCTGCAGGCGGACTCTCAACCACTGCGCCACCAGGGAAGCCCAGAAGGGTATGTTTTTAATATTGATAAGACCGGCGCATTTCACAAGGAGGCTGGCAAACAAACCTATATAACACAGATGGCATTTGAAGTGTTGAAAATACTGTGATCTGAGGCTCATAGGACCCTAACCCCATGTTTCCCCTCGGAGCAATCCTGCAGCGTTCTCTAATTCAGTGTTGATGGTAAATGTATAGAACATAGCTCTGCTGTGAATAACAAGAATCTACTGTATATTTTCTGAATGCAAACATCAATATGTTCATCCGTGTTTGGACGATGTGATATATTGACTGGGGAATGGCTCCGATTTCCTCTTCCTTTGCGTTACACCTTTGCAGGTCCTTCCATCTAGAGGTAGATTCTAATTCCCCACCCCCTTGAATCTGCGCTGGGCTTTGTCTTGCTCTGGTCAGTAGAATGTTGGAGAAGTGGTGCTGTGTCATTTATGTACTTGGGCCCAAGAGGCCTTACAAATTGTCCCCCAACTCTACCCCGTGCCTCTGAGACCATCATGAGAACATGCTAGTAGAACACAGGCAGTTGGGCCAAGGCCATCCTAGATTAGCCAGTAATTTGCCAATAACCTGCCACTGTCCGGAGTGAGCCTTAGTTCAAACCAGAACTACCCAATCAATCTCAGCATGATCAGCAGAACCAAACCACTCTGCCAATCTGTAGATTCCTGAGTAATAATAAGTGGGTGTCATTTTAAGACATTGACCTTTGGGGTGGTTTGTTACACAGCATTATTGTGGCAATAGATTACTGACATAGATGCTGGAAAACTCTACTGGATTTCCTTGGTGTTTTGTTTCAGCTGTAACCTAAGACTACATTCTAGGGAGACTAGCGGGGGGACTTCAGACAAGAGTGAACTTTAATTCCCAACTATTTTATGTCCCAAGGTTTTGTACATGTCAGATCTGGCCTCCTGGAATCATCCCTGATGCTCAGGCCTCTTTTACAGCTAAGACGCCAGGTAACCCACTGCTTTCCAGAGGTGGATTATGGTGGCTTCATCCTAATAAATGGACAACGAGCTTCTTCGTTTTGAGCAGCTAATACCTGTGCACGTGGTCCCGTGATCATTTAGATCAATAACACACAGGTTTCTTTAACAGTAATGCCTGTTCAGCAATTCATACGTGTCCCAGAGTAGGCTGATCATTTATACGTGTGCAACCCCAGGGCACTTTCATCCCTGACAACAGTAAGCTAAAGGTGTCCAGTTTTTGGGTTTTTTTTTTAGGTGTCCAGGTTTGTTGTATGAATATATGCCATGATTTTAACATTAATTATTCACGCTTGTTTCCCTTCTGCCAGAAATCCTGCAGATGACCCAGTTTTCACGATGTAATTTTAGTGAAATTAGACTTGAACATTTCAAAGTTGTGTAATTAATTATATTCAGCTTCAATAGAGATCACTAATTGATTCGAACCACCAACAGGACACCTGGCAGTGTCAGTTACACATCACAGGTGGCCTCACGGGGCCTAAGTATGATAGCTAATTCAGTTCCCACACTTTAAAAAAATTAAATTCTCTGTTTGGTTAGGGTCAGAGAGTGTACATCTAGTCCACCGTTGAATGTTTAATGTCTGATTCCAAGTTAATACTCACTGGAAGACTTTTAGTTTTGTAAAGTTAAATGTAATTAAGAGCTAAAATGTATTAAGTGTATTTCCAGCCTGTGGTAATAAGGCAAAATGGTAATTGCCTGACCTTTTAATGTCATCTCAGAGCATTTTATAACAAGCCTGCCTGAGGGTCACCTCCCTATCTTAGGGATCATAACTGCCTTTGACTCATGCACTAGTCACAACTGACTGGGGCTCAGACATCTTACAAAGTGAGGGGTTAGCTCATAGAAAGTTGATAACATTGGGCTTGGATACGTGTTTGCTTCTGATGTCCCTGACATTTGGAGAAGGACGGGCACCAGAGGGTTGGGCTGAAGAAAGAGGACTTCGTAGGGAACATGGGGTTTTGATAAAGAGTAAAATTTGGCAAGTCAGAATGAAGAGGGAAGGGGCTTCCGAACAGGAGGCAGGACCTGAGCGAGGACACAGGCAGCAAGGATCTTCTTGGGGGTGTGAGAAGGGTGGGGTTGCTGGAGTTTCTCTGACTGTTTTTCCTCTGGAAGCTCCTGCTTACTGATCTATTCAGTGATGGATGAAGACTCTGCCTATGGCTCAGTCCCTCAGACACCCTAACAATTATGGGTGCTGCCCCCTCCCACTGATAGCTCCCCAGCACAGAGCAAGACAGCGCAGGCCTGTATGTGGAACTCCCAACCCACTTACTACCCCTAGGTAAGCCTCATCTCAGACATCACGTTAATTCCAAACTTCTCCTGGAGTCAAACGGAGCTTTCCAGCTTTCTGGAAAAAAAGCTCCGTTTGACTCCAGGGGAAGTTTGGAATTAACGTACACACACTACTATATTCAAAATAGATAAACAACAAGGACCTGCTGTACAGCACAGGGAACTATATGTATATATATATAGTTTTTTAACATCTTTATTGGAGTATAACTGCTTCACAATGGTGTGTTAGTTTCTGCTGTATAACAAAGTGAATCGGCTATACGTATACATATATCCCCATATCCCCTCCCTCTTGCGTCTCCCTCCCACCCTCCCTATCCCACCCCTCTAGGTGGTCACAAAGCACCAAGCTGATCTCCCTGTGCCATGCGGCCGCTTCCCACTAGCTATCTGTTTTACATTTGGTAGTGTATACATGTCCATGCCTCTCTCTCACTTCATCCCAGCTTATCCTTCCCCCTCCCCATGTCCTCAAGTCCATTCTCTATGTCTGCGTCTTTATTCCTGTCCTGCTCCGAGGTTCTTCAGGCCGTTTTTTTTTTTTTTTTTTAGATTCCATATATATGTGTTAGCATACAATATTTGTTTTTCTCTTTCTGACTTACTTCACTCTGTATGACAGTCTCTAGGTCCATCCACCTCACTACAAATAGATCAGTTTTGTTTCTTTTTATGGCTGAGTAATATTCCATTGTATATATGTGCCACATCTTCTTTATCCATTCATCTGTTGATGGACACTTAGGTTGCTTCCATGTCCTGGCTATTGTAAATAGAGCTGCAATGAGCATTGTGGTACATGACTCTTTTTGAATTATCGTTTTCTCAGGGTATATGCCCAGTAGTGGGATTGCTATGTCGTATGGTAGTTCTATTTTTAGTTTTTTAAGGAACCTCCATACTGTTCTCCATGGTGGCTGTATCCCACCAACAGTGCAAGAGGGTTACAGGGCACTGTATTGAGGAGCGGGTCTTTTTTTTTTTTTGCGTTACACGGGCCTCTCACTGCCGCAGCCTCTCCCGTTGCGGAGCACAGGCTCCGGACGCGCAGGCTCAGTGGCCATGGCTCACGGGCCCAGCCGCTCGGCGGCATGTGGGATCTTCCCGGACCGGGGCACGAACCTGTGTCCCCTGCATCGGCAGGCGGACTCTCAACCACTGCGCCACCAGGGAAGCCCCGAGGAGCGGGTCTTTTACTCAGATCCCAGATGCAGGAGGGCCTGGGACCAGGCAGGGGTGGAGGCAGGGAGAGCCGGTGGGAGGCTGAGGCAGATGTAAACGATCCAGGTGCGAGATGACGCTGCTGGACCAGACGGACAGCGAAGGAGGTGGTGAGAGGCGGCAGCTGTGTGTGGGGCTGTGAGGGAGAGACACCAGCCCATATAATTTACAACCAGGAACTACCTGGGCAAGGGCTACTGAAGACAGGGGCTTTACTCCGTTTTCAAGCTCACTTGATTGTCAAGGTAAATCAACTCTTCTAACAAATGAACTGGGTAGGATGGGCATAGCTTTTTCATCAGAACCTTGTAAATACTGTGCTTACTCTTTGCTTTGCTTTGCTCATGTTTTATGTTTGTTTTGTTTTCACTTAAAAATTAAATGTGGGACTCGATTTCAATGCCTCCTTTGTCCCTAGTTCCCAGTACAATGTTCTTCTCTTTCTTAATAAGGTTTCAAACATCTCTTTGGAGTAGTAAGAACAATGACAGCCACCACTACCATGGTTGTGGACCACCACGTGTTCTTCTAAGCGGTCCCAGTAACCCGGGAGGTAGGCACCACCATCATACTCATCCTAAAAAGGGGACGCTGGGCACAGCGAGTCAGCTTGTCTAAGGCCACCGGTCTTCCCTTGAAGAGCTAGGAATCGAAGCTCTCGACCACTGTGCCCTGCCTGCTACCTCCCAACACAAACCTGCCTGTGTTTGTAATTCTGAAAGAGGGAAAATTATGCATTGATAAAACTATAAGCAAGTTTTAATGTGAACTTTGTAAGGGAGAACTTGATCGACTAAACTATAATGTGAATGTCAGTTTTCAATTGGCTTCTGAACATTACCTCCATTCAGGGGACAGGGTCCAAAGGATAACATCATAATTCTGTCTTCGTAGTGTTGCCACCTAGAGCAGAAAACTCACACCTGTGCACCCAGAAGACTAGTCCCACACGGGGAAACTAAGCCTCTCATGAACAAGGAAGACAGAGGTGATGGTAGGATGCAGACACCAGCATGATCATTTAGGGCAATAAATTTGCTCATGAATAAGGCCAGCTGCCACCCATGCATGATATCATTTGATTAAAAATCAATACAAAATAAACAAGCAAAACTAAAAAGAACAACGTGGGATTTTAGAGTCAAGTCAACTTGTATATGAATCCTGGATTCAACACTTGCTCCCTAGATCACCTTGCAAATGACCCTCTCAGCCCGCCCATAAGATGAAGGTAACCATCCTCACCCCCTAGGTCTGCTGAGAAGTGAGCTTAAAAGTTTACTGTGGGGCTTCGCTGGTGGCTCAGTGGTTGAGAGTCCACCTGCTGATGCAGGGGACACGGGTTCGGGCCCCAGTCCAGGAGGATCCCACATGCCGTGGAGCGGCTGGGCCCGTGAGCCATGGCCACGGAGCCTGCGCGTCCGGAGCCTGTGCTCCGCAACGGGAGAGGCCGCAACAGTGAGAGGCCCGCGTACCGCAAAAAAAAAAAAAAAAAAAAAAAGTTTACTGTTGACTCAACTCCTCTACCTCTTTCTTCCAAGGCCAGGAAGTAGGTGTGCCAGAATTGCCAGTGACAGGAATGCCCACGAGATTTGCAGTGTGGACGTGGAGTGTCTCCATCCTATGGGGAGGTTGTGAAGTTGAGACACATGGCTTTGCGAGCCTGTCCACGGGCTTCCACTTTGGTGCCACTCTGGTCACTAGACCTGGCGGCTCCTCAGATGCCCCAGGGAGCGCTGGTGTCTCCACTTACCTCACCGCTTCAGGCTGAAGTTATTCCTGACTTTCTCCCATCCTCTGCCTGCAGCCCTCTAGACCTCTCTCCCTCAGCTCCGCTCACATTCATAGAAGCCCTGACTCCTGTCAAACTTGCAGTGGCTGTTTTCCTGACTGAGTTCAGGCTGGACACATGAGGCTCAAATGGTAGATAATACATGCGGGAAGCGGTTGGCATCAGGAGAGGGGTAGGGACCACGTGCTGTGGAAGCGGGAGCCCACCGTGACCACGGAGAGGGCTACTGAGGCCGTGATGTGTAGCAGTGCTTCTCTCCTGCCTCCGATGTCAGAAGACACTAGCTACTCGTCAGATTCCAAAGGTTGCAGAGGTTCCCAGAGAAGATGTGTGTGTTTGAAGCCTGACTCCAGACCTTTCCAGCTATGTGGATTGACTGAGTTACTGACCCTCTTAGAGCCTTAGTTAACTTCTCTAAGCTTGTCTAATTAATACAGTTAAAATAATAATGCTTATTTCAAGAATATATGCACAAAACGTCGTGCACAGACCTGGTATATGGTGAGTAGTGAACAGATGTTCGTGACCATCTCCTCACCTCCTAAGCAGTAAGATGAAGGGTGTGTTCACAGAACAGGGAGCTGTTTGTGGGAGGGAGGCTGGAGCATCAGGTGTGAAATGGAGGGAGTCAGAGAGGTGAATGTGAGTGCGGGTTAGAGAGAGCCATGATTCTCCAGCTTCATCTTTCTCCTGTGAATGATGAGGAATCTTTGAGACGAGTTAAGTAGAACTGAACATTTTCGTTTTGCAAAGATCCTTTCGGCAGCCATGTGAAAGATGACCTGCAGAGGACTACGTTGAAGATCAAGAGACCAGGGGTTCTCAAATTATGGAGGTGGCAGCAGTGGTAGAGAGGAAGGAAGAGGTTGGTTAGACACTTAGGTGGTGAATCAACTGGATTTAGTGTCCACTACACATAAGTGGCACCTAAACTCCAAGGCATAGGCAGAGACTTTCAGAACGGAATTCAGGATCCAGGCTACTAGAAAGGGATGTATTTCCTCTCTAAATGGTTCAGAATTTGATGTGTCCAAGGTGATGTAGGTAGTAGGCTTGGGCTTGCAAGCTAAGCTGGTGACAGTATACTCAGCCCCCAGGGAAATCAGAGAGAGAGGCGAGGTGGGCACACAGCGTGGCACAGTGTGGCCTCAGAGGTGAACAGGTAGAGTGACAGGGTACCAATCCTTGCCTCTTACTATAACATGAGGCCCCTCGGCAGCCCTCCGAGGGGCTGAAAGATGACAGGGCGTTTTGTCTCATTCACCCATGCTGGCTAACAGAATAATCAAATCAACAACATCATCCTTTGTTCTTCATTCTTACTTCTGCCAGCCTAGTCCTTGCACCTCACTTCTTGAACCTCTGACTGGACCCCCTCCCTCCAAAGGCCCGTCACCCCACAAGTAATGCTCACCTCTGCCAGAGGCCCTAAGAGATGCTGGGCCCGACCTTCTTTGTGTGAGTCCTGAGAAAACACCCAGGAACCGTATCTACGATTTACAGAGCGGTTACTTGCACCTGCCATTGTTATGAGGTACTTCACACATATTGTTTAATTATAACGACAGTTCCATGCAGTATGTGCTATTTATTATTCTCATTTTGAAGACGAGGAAACTGAGGCATAGGCAGTGATTAAATCACCTAAAGCCAGGCTGCCACTGAAGGGTAGAGCGAGTCTTTGCACCAAAGCCACCTTCCAGATCTGGACTCTTTACCCCTGTCTCCCTACATCAGGAATTTACTTCCTAGTAAAGTAGAAAGACACATAAATCATTCGTTCTAAACAAGGTGGGAGGTAGAGTGACAGCGACATGAAGATGTTAACTCCAGGGCCCAGACGGGGAGGGGCACCTACTCCAACTTGGCAGGTGAGGAAGGACTTCCTGCAGGTTATGAGGAGGTGTCAGAGCCGGAGTCCTCAGGTGCGAACACACGAGGGAGTTGCCTGTGGTGTAAATAAGGTTGCAGCACTTTCTTGCTTAAACCCTCTCGTGATTTCCATTGCGAGCCGCGTACAGACCCAAGTCACCCCGAGGTCTAGTCTGCGCACTTCCCTGGTATCATCACCCTCTACTCTCCCCCTGGTCTACTAGTATCCCCCTCTCTGATCTTCTCTGTGCCCGGACCGGACCAGGTAATCTTATCCCAGACTCAGTGCCTTTGCATTTCCTGTTCCTCTTGCTTGGAATTCTCTTCCCTCCTCGTCCTGCTTTGCAGCTGAGCCTCTCCAGAACACCTTCCCTTGATCACTCTTGCTAAAGCCATTCAAAGTCCTTCCTTATCACGTTGCTTTATTTATCATCTTCAAAGCATTTACTAGTACCTGAAGTTATTTATCCATCATCTATGTATCTATCTGTGTATCTGTGTAACTATGTATGTATCTATCTATCTATCTACTGTCCATCCATCTATCCATCGCTTGTCTCCCCCCACTGGAATGTAAGCCCCTTGAGCACAGGACTTTGTCTTGTGAACGCTGAATCCCAGTGTCTACGTCAGGCCCTCTGTACATATGGGCTGAATGACTGGCTGCCTGTGGGGCTTCAGAAGGGAGATTTCCAGCTGCTCAGGGAAGACTTCCTGGAGGAAGGAGGTCTTCCTTCCCATAGGTTTGGACCCAGTTGGTAGACATTTGGGAAAGAGGAAGAAGTTTCTTATTGGAGTAGAGGTTGACTCTTTCTTTTCCTGTAAGATAGAAACTCAGAGAAATATGAGACATCACAGTGAGCTGTCCTAAGGTACTAGAATGGGTGATAGTCAGGGAGCCCAGAAACCTGTGTTCTTGTCCTCCCTCTTCAACTAATTTATCACAAGACTTCCCCTCCCTGGACTTCTGTTTGCCCATCTGAGAAAGGAGTGGTTGGGACTTGACTGGTCTCTAAACCACCCTTCAGTTCTCAGATTCCAGGAGGATGAAATTTCAGGATCCTTGCGCCGTCACTGCTCACATGAAGCCTTGGGCTCCTCCTTCTACTGTGGCTGCACACACTCAGCCCTGCCACCATTGCACAGATGACTCGGGGACAGCAGGGCTTATTCTGAGCCTCAACCAGGGCCGCAGAGACCCTGCTGTCCCACAGCCTGGGCGGTGGGCGGTGGGCCTGGTACTGGGCTTCCTCCGGACTGAGAATTCGGATGTTAACTCACTGTGGCCACCAGGTGGCACCACTCTCCAAGACATAGTGCTTCCCTGCTAGAAGGTCATTTGAACGCCCTTGGAGGTGGATGATATGCAAAATATAACCAAGGCTGATGTTTGGTAAATGTGTTCAGGCGCTGGTTCCCATGGGATGAGAAGGACTTGACACATAACCGGCTACGGGGAAGAAGTAAAACGTGGGAAGCGGGCTGAGGAGAGCAGCCTCCTCTGAGTGCCTGTGTAGCCTGTCTGGGGGGGGTGGGGGCGGGGGCGGCTGGCCGGGGGCTGGGCTGGGCGGTCCCTCAGGGCTCACTCTGGCCGGTCGCACGTCCCCGCCCACAGGGCCCCGCCTCCACCATTACCCCATGCAGCGCCCCCACCTCCCCCACCCCCACAACCCTGAGCTCCAGGCCACGAGGATGTTGCAGTCTTCATTTCTGGAGAGAACACAGGACAGTTGTTTCTCTGACCCAGGGGCTCTGGCCTGAGGGCCCTGCAGCTGTCTCTACGCGAGGCAAAGGCGGGCAGGGGCCAGGGAGAGCCCTGAACGGAGCATCTCATCTGAGGCCCGTGCTCATTCTCTGACAAATTCCACAAGCACCCACCGAAACCTTAATCTGTGCCAAGCCTCCCGGAGATGGAGCTGACCAGCCTTCAGGAACCTCTGACTGGCGGGCAGACAAGACAAGCGCATAGAAGGGGTGGCAGAGCCCTGCAAGAAGTGAGATGAATGGTCTACACAGGGGAGAGTGGCTCACACTAATTTCGACGGGGAACTGGCTGGCCAGGAGAGTCCCCTGGAGGAGGTGACACAGGGGCAGGAAGCGAGGGAGGAGAAGAGGAGGACAGGGTTCCAGGCAGAGGGAGCTGTGGGAAAAAAGACCTCGGCTCATACAGGAGAGCCTGGAGTCTGGGGTGCTGGAGGCATTTGGCAGAGCTGGGACTTCGACTTGCAGTGAAGAGACAGCTAGTGCAGAGGCAGGGAGCAGACTGGAGAAGCAGGCGGGAGATGGAGCCTGTGTGTGCCCTGGTAAGGAGCCCAGCATTACCTGAAAGCAATGGATGGTCATGGAGGGGCTTTACGTGGGAGAGTGACGTGGTTGGACCATCTAGAGGATGAGTGCGGCTGTGGCCTGGTGCTGGGTTTAATTGGAGGCTGCGGGGGGGCAGAGCTGAGCCGGGCTGGCAGATGGCAGCTTTGCAGCAAGATCATGACGCCCGACTTAGGGCAGAAAGGAGGCAGAGAAGGGGGCGCCTCAGGAAAAGGAGGGTCTCCACCTGGCAGCAGTGTTAGCCAAAGAAAACTAAGCCCCATTGTTTGGGCAAAAGTCATCCTTTTGGTAAAACCATGAGCGAGAGAAATCTTCAAGATGTAATTTATGTGTACATCAGCCTGCAGTTTCACCAGCTGACAGCAGAGGATATTTGAAGATCTTAGCATCCTCTTTCTTTGTTCACTGATTTTTCTCTGATGAAATCGTTTTCAAATCCCAAGTTTAGCATGAGTCGAGATTGTCCAAACCTCAGCTGTATGCACAGTGTCATTTCCCATTTCTCAGGAGGAGCTGGTCTCGATGAAGCATCAGAAACAAACAGATGAGATGGAGCCAGAATCAAATGGCAGGAAAAAATGTGATGATGAAGCCGCGTGGGGACGGGATCCAGTTCCTTCGCAGTTGTTTTCACTTACCGTTTGCATCACTCCTCCAAGCCGCGTCCATCGCCCCCTCTCCCCAGCCACGCTCGCCCGGACAAGAGGCAGCCTGGACTCGGGGACAGGCACCAACCGCTGGACACTGGAGAAGGGCTTCTTCCGAGGCCCATGGCTCCGCGTCTGCTGGGTCCATCTGCTCCCTGAGTTCTGTACAAGACCAGTGCGGGGTCCCAACTGCTCTTCCGGCAGCAGAGCCCCCGCATGGAGGAGAGGCAGCGTCCAGCCTGAAGAATGGGTTTGCAGGGCCCACCTGTCTCTGCAGCGCCGTCATCCATGACCACATCCACAGCAAGGGGACAAAGCAACAAGCTTGGCCCCTGACACGGGGCTCTGTCCTTGACCAGATCTCAGTGGTATCCGCGGGCCACAGCGCACTGACAGCCGTCCCCAGAGCACCAGGGACAAGAAAAGGAGGGCGCAGTCTTCGAAAGGCTCAATTAAGGAGCCATTCCAGGGTGCAGTGGTTCTCTCTGTCAAGCCTGTTGGCCGATAGTCCCGAGGGCACTGCCAGCTAGCTAGGCACACTTCGGCCAAGCCGAACTTCAACTTGACGTGACTTAAATTCTCTGAGCCCAGCACGTTTTCCCCAAATGGTGAATGAGAAGGTTTAACTGACGGCCTCTATGTTCCTTCCACCTGTGGAGTCTCTGATTCCATCGCAGGATCTTTACTTACTTATTTAACAGTGTCGCTATTGGGCTGAGCAGAGAAGATTCAAACCAGAACCAGTCAGCCTCTGTACAGGGGCTCACGATCCAGAAGGGAGATAGATGTTCAGATAGACGAAGGTGAGGCTGAGAGCTGTAAAGCAGGGCTTCCCTGGTGGCACAGTGTTTGAGAGTCCGCCTGCCGATGCGGGGGACACGGGTGCGTGCCCCGGTCCGGGAGGATCCCACATGCCGCGGAGCAGCTGGGCCTGTGAGCCATGGCCGCTGAGCCTGCGCGTCCGGAGCCTGTGCTCCGCAACGGGAGAGGCCACCACAGTGAGAGGCCTGCGTACCGCAAAAAAAAACAAAAGAATGCTGTAGAGCAGAAGGACAAAGGACAGGGGACGTAGAGGAGGGGCAGGGAAGGCGCCTTAGAAGCACGGGCTGCCTGCGCTGCTTAGCAGGATGAGGAGGGCCCTGTTGGGCACCAGGGGAGACCGGGCCTGGGCTGCTGAGGACGCAGGTGTGCAAGGACAGGGCTACGTGGAAGGGCCCAGCGTGGGAGGACTGATGAATTATCCACTCAGGCCACGAGGAGGGGAAGGGAAGGCGAGGTGGAAATTGAACCCGAAGTTTCCACCTCAGAGTCCACATCACAAAGGCCTTGAATGCCGTACTGGGAGTGTCAGCATCAGTAGCCATTTCTGCCAGAAACAAGCAGAGGACGTGGGTTCCAAGGGCCCCTTCACGTGCAAGCGCAGCTCTGCGTGCGGGAGAAGACTTAGCAACTGAGCTAGGCTTTATCTCATTTCAGAAGTTCGTTTTCATAAGGTGGGCAGCCATAGCTCCAGGTTAGGTGCTGACTCAGAACAGCAGTGAACTCCCAAGGTCCTATCACAATAGCTACTGCCATTCCCTTCCAGGGAAACCGAGGGGCAGGACAGTCCTGAGGTGAGGCGTGAGTTGACCGATGGTCATGCGGCTGGGTCCCAGAACCCTGGAGAAAGTTCCAGCAGAAGCCAGGATGGCTTGACGTTCACCATGGCCAAAGTTGACCAGGGGCTGGCATTAGTCACTGGGGGACCAGAGGACAGGGCCAGGAGACCAGAGCAGGAGAGAATGTCCCGCAGCCTTGGTAAACTGTGTGCCCAGTGGAGACACGAAGGCATGGAGGAAGCACCGTGGACTGAGTTACACGCACCTGGGTCTCAGTATTGAGAGACTTGGAATGAGTCCTCTCACATCTCTTGGCCTCAGTTTTACCTTCCTTGCAGGGTTACAGCGAGGGTTAAATGGAACCACGGATGTACGGCAGGGATGCTGGCTTCCCTCCAGCGCCCCAGTGGCTGCCCAGCTGGGGTACGCTTTCCAGCCCCCTTTACGTTGCCACAGGGCCGTGACACCGAGTTCCAGCCTCAGAATAAAGGTGGGAGCAAGGTCACATGTTGAAGCCTGGCCCATAAAGCCCTCTTACATCATCATCCTCTGTCCTCTCCCTTTCCCACCTGCCAACCAGAGGCTGGTGGCCAGAGAGGCCTTGGAAACCAGGTTTTAAAGATGGCAGAACATCCGTCAGCCTGGTTCCCTGAAAATTTCACGGACCGGAGCTCTCCCACCCACATCCCTAGTCTCCCACCAGTGACTTTCATAAGAGCAGAAAACAGCCTTCCCCTGCACGAAGTCACTGAGATTTCAGATGGATGTGTTTTAGCAGTAACGTTACCTTATCAATCCAGTGTTTGAGGACCTAGCACTGAGCCGGACTTAAAGAAAGTGTTCAAGAAATGAATTCTTTTAACAGATAGTCCCCAGGTGTCTAAGTGTGTGCCAGGTGGTGAGCTAGCCGTTAGAAAAGATCTGTGAGCGAGAAGCACCCCCATCTTCAAGGAGCTTACGGGGTGTGGGAAACCCAGGTGAGTAGCTAGGCAATCATCGCGTCGTGTGATTAAGGCGCTGGAAGTGTGGGCTCAGAATGGCCTAACCCGTGGAGGGGGTGTCTCTCCCAGTGCAGGAGAGTCAGGGGAGCGTGCTGTCCCAGTTTCACTTCTGCTTTCTTAGGGGGAGCCCTCCCTGGCTTCTCCGTACACGCACGAGAGGGAGAGTGAAGGGGAGAGGATAGGAGAGCGCCTCCAGGTAAGAGGGCGCAGTGCGGGCAGCTGAGGGCTCACAGCGGCAGAAGCACAGGACGCCAGCGTGAGACGTGACCCTCGAGAGAGAAGCGGCAGCCGGATCATGAAGCACCTGCACCCCACATGGAGAAGCGTGGGATTTACCCCCAAACAGTGGGATGCGGTGGAAGAAACAGAGGTGGGAGAGAGACAGGGAAATACTTGCCCTTCAGATGCATTCCTCCAGCTGAATGTGGCCCACACGCCAGTGCGTGACTACCAGGAGGATGAGAGGTCCGACACTGGCTCCTGTCCTAATCCATAGACAGCGGCTGGTAGTGACATCAGCTAAAGCATTTGACCGCTTGCTAGGCTAAAGGAACCATCGAAACTCTTCAGCACCTGTGACCTATTTTAACCTCTTAACAGCCTATACCAGTACAATTATCTACCCAGTTTAAAAGTGAGGAAACTAAATATGACCACGTTAAATAAATCGCTGGAGGTAACAGAGACCACCCAGGATCTCTAACTCCAGAATCCACATCTAGGTCCTTAAGCTCGGTACTCGGGTGGGGAGCCCAGAGGGAGAGAGGCAATAAAGTGAGAAAAGGCAGAAGATCCCGCGAGACTTGGTGGAGCCTGACCAGGAGTCAGAGCGATGCACAGCCTCTGGGTCCCAGCAGCCGGTGGGAGGTGGTACCACCCACTGTCTCAGCTTCCCAGGACTCATCACAACATGGGTGGCCTAGCACAGCAGGGATGTATCCTCTTACAGTTCTGGAGGCCAGAGTCCACCGTCAAGATGGTATCAGGGTTGGTTCCTTCTGGAGCCCCTGAAGGAGTGTCTGTTTGCTGCCTCTGTTCTAAGTGTGGGTGGCTGCCGGCAGCCCCCAGCATCCCTGCCTTGTGGTTGCCTCACTCTAGTCTCTGCCTGCACTTTCCCTTCCCGTGGCCTCCTCCCCTTCCCTTCACTTACAAGGACACTTGTCATTGGATCTAGGGCCTACCCTAGTCCAGGATGATCTCATCTTGAGATTTTTTAAGTAACTTACATCTGCAAAAACTTTTCTCCAAATAAGGTCCCATTCACAGGTTCAGAGTGACGTATGTCTGGGGAGAACACCATTGAACGCACTGTGCCCACCGAGATTGGGAACCCAGAAGGAGAAAGATGTCCTGGGTAAACCATGATGTGTTCCCTTTTTAATATGCTGGGATTGAGGGGTACGTGGGATTTCTGAATAGCAGTATCTGGTAGGTGGTTAGATGGATGAATGGAAAGCCCCATGTGAGCCATCAGTGCCGGGGACTCAGAAATCTTCAGTGAGGCTGTGGGAGCAATGCCCCTGGGAATACATGTTGGGACAAAGAGAAGAGGGTTAGGGCAAAAGAGAGGGGACATTTTAGGGTCAGAGAAGAATGAGGAGCTTGTATAAGAGCCTGAGAAGAAGTGGCCCAAGTGGCTTGAGCCTGGCTGGGAACTCACAGAACGAAGAGAGGGTCGAGGTAGGAGGGGGTGGGCTTGAGGGTAAAAGCCACAGAGATGTGACAGGAGATCCCGGCAAGTGGCGGTAGGTTTAGCTTCATGGAGATGTTTGGGGGCCTCAGTGAACACAGCTTCAGAGGAGGGTTGGGGGTAAACTCCAGATGCATAGATGACGCTTTCATCCTGATTGTGAAAGGCAAGAGAGAGAGACGGGGCGGGGTTCAGAGGTGGACACAAGATGGAAGCAACTCAAGCGACAGAGGAAGATCCAGGGAGGGAAAGACCGAAAGGCAAGGCAAGGAGAGGACAGTCACCGGGGAGGACGTGCAAGAGCGAAGGAGTCAGAGCTGAGACAAGACGAGAAGAGCAGGGCTTGCTTTTTGGCTGTAGAGAAGGAGTTTTTAAGGATGGGAATGGATATAAGCAGTCGGTAGGTGTGAAGTCAGGAAGTAGAGGAAGATGTATTCTCGCCACCTATTTTCTCTGCAAAGTAGACGATCAGGTTATCTTCAGGGAAGGAGTGGGAAGTGGTGGGTGGGCAGTTTGAGAACCGTCAAGAAGATTTTAAATAGCTACGATGGGAAACAAACTTGACTCAGGAACAGAAGGATTTCTTGGCAGCCTCGCGTTGGAGACCATGAACATTACTGGGCAGCAGTCTGCACGGCTATGTGGCTTTCCCCAGAGGTCCCTGGGAGGCTCAGACGGTTTCACAGGTGCAGAGTTAGGGACACCCGAGGAAAATGCAACAACAACAACAATAGCAGGACAGGACTGGAGAGTGTTTGCAAAGAAGATTGAAGAGATAGACCCTAAAGCCCACGCTAAAGAAGAAAGGAAGGAAGGACAGAATGGATTTGACAGCAGAGGAGAGGGGTCAGGGCACTGGCAATTTTGATGGACAGGAGGATGAGGGGTAGAGGAGAAGTGGGCAGACAGAAGCACAGGAGGCTGTGAGTAGTCAATTGTATGTTGAAGAATCTGAGGGGCAGCAGCTCCAGAAGATGCAGTAGACTGTGTGACAGACTGCGGCCCCCAGGAGCAGGGAGGATGCTGTCTTAGGTCAAGTTCCAGAGAAGCAGAGCCTGAGGCAGGGATTCTCATGAAAGTGATTTATTGAGGGGGTGCTCGCAGGAGAAGGGGAGCGAGGGAAGCAGGATAAAGCTGGCAAGAAAGCCAAGCAAGGATGCGGTCTTGCCTGGAGACTTGGAGCTAGTCTCCGGAGCTAGGGAGCTCTGGAGCACAGATCGCACCATCGAATTGGCTGCAGTGTGAGGCCAGAGGCCAGCCTTTTGTACCCTGTGCCAGTTATCCATTGCCCCCCAGCACAAGGTGGCCCCATTTGGGGCAGCTGTGAGCAGTTGGCCACTCACACATATAGCACTTTGGAGACTGTGGCCCAGTATGAATAAGGGGGTCAAGACAGGGCACCAGGAGCACCACAGGTGCAATCCCACTGCCAGAGCCGCCACGGAAGGAAGCAGGTGGGGAAGCTGCGTCCTCAGGGGTAATCAGACTTCGACACGTCAGGATCTAGAATATTTGGTAGCGTCCTAAGAGGTGTGGGAGACTGTTTCCCACAGACCAGTCATCTCAGGAGGCCAAGGAACAAAGTGTAGTGAGAGAGGGAAGGGGAAGGTGTTGAGCAGCACAGAGTAGGTGATATGTCTGAGAAGGGACAGGTGACCCAGAAGCTCTGAGGTTAATTAAGAAACCTAGAGACAGAAGGGCCTGTTGGCATAGCTGCTGCAAGGTCTTTAGCTGAATTCACCCCAGCCAGCGCCGGTGCTAGAGGACCAGGGCTCTCTGAAGAGATCACCTCCACCTCAGATGGATCCTGCTCTGACGGAGCCCCCAGCCTCATGAGCAAGGCATCAGGTCAATGATTGGTCCCAGAACTGCTGCCCAGAATTCCTCCTTCCCAAGAACCACCCTGGAGCCTGACACTCCCACCTGGACCAACAACATCTTCATGTCTGGAGGCCAGTCCTTTGGAGGGATGCACAGGCAGCTCTGGCCACGGAAAGGAAGCTACCGCTCCATCTCCATCTGTCCAACTCTCTAGCCCATCTCGAAGGAGGAGCTCAGGCAACACCTGTCTTCCTGGGGTCAGTTTAGGCAGCAGAAGATCTGTGTTCTAGTCTCGGCAATCAGAGGTGGCAGGAAGTCAACCCGAGGATCCCACAGTGCAAGGAATGACAAGAAAGCCATCGGGTGTGTCCGTGCAGTGAGCTTTACGTCCTGAAGACCAGCCAGCCACATGGAGAGAGGGGAATTCTGTTCTACTGCAACCACGGCTGTGGGGCTGGTCCTCAGTGGACATCCTGATATTGGACTCAGTTTGGCGAGGTCTTAGAGCAGAACAGGAGCGGGAGACAGCACTGCAATCCCCCAGACCATGCGTCAGCAGCAGCCACCTGGGAATGCAGATGATTTTTCCTGGAAGCTTCTTTCCCTTCAGAAGCCGTCCTTGTACCTAGAAATGAATCATTTGGGAGGGCTCCTGGAAAGATAGAAATCCCACCTATTTGCATATCTTGCCCCCTTTTTAATAGTTTATTCTAGTTTGGTAGATGAGTGAGTAAATGAATGAATGGGAATCCTGTACTAGATGTCCGTGGTGATGGCCAGAGCGGGCTCTGTGGCCCCTTCTAGCTCTGGATGTCATGGGAGGCATGAGGAGAAAACATTTTCAGAACTGGGGAGCATGTGGGGAAGGGATTTGGGTTTAGATTCAGTTCGGTTTGGGTTCTGATCAAACTTGGCGGCAGCAGGCCTGTCCCTCCACCCTGAGCTACCACAGCACAGGCAGTCTCGTAACTCACCTACAAGTGAACCTGCCTCAGCATTGACTTCCAGTCCCAAGAACCAGGAGAAATCCCGTGAACTTCTGTGTATCTGACCCAAGGTGGAGGAACAGCCCAGATCCCAGGAGCCATCATTCAGGTAAATGAGAGATGACTGAAGTCAGTGCTAATTCCAGAGTGAGTTGGGGAGGAGATAGCAAAGCAGCAAAACTTCCGGTCCTTTTTCAGATTCGAGAATTCACATCTTTGCAGAGACCCTTGGGGGTGTGGCCTGTCATCTTTTCAGGCCAATGAAGTTCCCAAATAATCACAGCCAATATCTTAGTTTGCTAGGGCCGCCATAACAAGTGTCACAGACCCGGCTGCTTAAATAACACGTTTTCTCACAGTTCTGAAGGCTAGAAATCTGAGATCAAGGTGTCAGCAGGGTTGGTTTCTCCCGAGGCCTCTCTCCTTGGCTTGCAGACGACCGCCTTCCCCCTGTGTCTTCACATGGCCTTTTCTGTCCGTGTGCCTGTGTCCTAACTGCCTTTTCCTATAAGGAGACCGATCATATTGGATTAGGTTCCATCCATATAACCTCATTTTAACTTAATTACCTCTTTAAAGACCCTGTCTCCAAATGCAGTTGCATTCGAGGTACTGGCAGTGAGGACTTCAATACATGAATTTGGGGGGACACAATTCAGCCCATAAAAACCCATAACCAGTTACTGAGTGAGCTGGCGCAGTAGGGCACGAACAGAAAGCCACTTCATTTTCTCTCATTGTTCCTCATGAAATGCTCTCAGTGGATGTCCCCTCCCACCACATCCCCTGGATGAAGTCTCAGGCTGGTGTCAGCTTCTCCAGACTCCCTCAATAAATAAACCAAATAGAAAGTCTATTTCGGTCTACAGTACAAAATCCCAGACTCCTTGTGCCATCGAAAGCTTCTCTCCTCCTCTCCACTTTTCTTCTCCTCCCATTATTTCCAGAACTCGCCGTCTTTCTCACTGTGCTTCCATCGCAGGCTGTAGCACTCAGCCATGACCCCCTTTCTGGGTCAGGTACACATCTCTATGTCCCCCCGATTCCAGAGGGTCATGGGTCAAGCTCTCCAAGCGGGTTTACTGATGCTCCCTCCTAGGATGTCAGGTGGGAGGCGGGCAGAGTGACCCGCTGTCCTCTCTCCCAGGAGCTGGGAGAGATCCTCAGCAAACTGAAACTCTCTCCAAAAAATCTTCCCTGTCTACTCTTCAACCTTCTTTGTGGCTAAGGACTGAAAAGCACATTTTGCAATTTTACACATGCCCTGCATAGTTGTTTGTCACGTATTTTATTGGTGTCAGCCTGTGGGGATCTCAGCAGAAACTGACACCAAAAGTCTCAGTTTAACATCCAGTAAGATTTTTTTTCACGTAACTTCAAAGTCAACAGACGTCTTAAGAGCACCTTGGAGATACAAACCCAGTCTCCGGGAGAAGGCGCCGGCCCAAGGCTGCCCGGGGGGTGAGGGGGGTGTGAGTAACTGAACCTGCCTTGCAACCTAGATTTCATGCCTCCTGGGCTGTGGCCCTCTCAACACTCCATCATCAGACTGAATCTAAATTGACACGATTTCAGACCCTTGTTTTCTTAAGTGAATGATACATCATTAAACATATATTCATGCAATACGTTTGAATGTGGTTAAAAAACGCCTCCCACTCTGCATGGTACAGAAATCTTTTGTCTCCAGTTCCCTAGGAATGCTATTGTCTAGAAGGATCTGACAGCAAGGGGAAGGGGGGGGGGGAATAAATCATTATCGAGGTCAAGGAGAAGAGCTTGGCTCGGCAACCAAAAAATCACGCCTTCTGGTTTGTCCCCAGCACGGCAATCCGTTCCTGGGTTAAAATACTGTAACTTCTCCTCCCTCCCTTACCCTTCTTTCTCCCGCCCCTCATTCCTGCACACTTCCCCCAACATGAGGACTTGAAATTGTGGAAGTAGAGCTCCCATCTGCTCACATCTTCTCCTATCACCATGGTTACTGGGCCCAGAGTAGTCTCTGTGGAGACGGAGGCAGAACAGTAACCAGGGACAACTCCACTGCAAGAGGCTGGGAAAGGCAGGATCATTGTTTTACCCCCAGTTAAACCGGTGTGCCCATACTCATGTGACCTTGTTTTAGTAGCATGTCAGATTTGAAAGGCCTTTGATCCACGACAAAAAATATATGATGATCTGGGTAATTCCCTACCACTACATTCGGAAACTCTACCTTCAGGGTGTGCTACATGTGAAATGCCGGACCGAGTGGTGTGGACCGTGGGAAGGTGGTGGCCAGGTCTCAGCCCGACTCAGCCGGCACCCCCTGAATAGTCCAGGGTCCAGGCCCACGTGGGGGCAGGGAGTGGAAGTGGGGAGCAGGGGGGAAGGGGTGACTTACTAAATCCAGCACAAAGGACATTGGGAAAAGCTGAAAACGCTTACAATTCCCGAGCCCCCATGGTTTGATTCGTCCCCAGAATAGCCTCGCTGCGCTGACGTCTCACGTCCTGTGCCCAGCTGCCTTTTTTTTTTTTTTTTTTTTTTGCCAACCAGGTGGGATCTGTATTTGTTGTGCTCTGGGCTCAAAGGCCACGGGGAGGTGGAGAATGCTGATGCCAGAAGAGGTCAGGGAAGCTTCCCATTCAGTAAGGGAGAGAGCGAGAATCAGAAAGGCTTAGCTTCCAGGCTAGGCTTTGCCGCTCTCCGAGGACTGCCATCGGTCATTTCTCTTTCACTGAGATGGTACAGCAGCCGAGAGTTGGCCGAGCGGAGCATCTCAGGCCTGGCTGCGCACTGGAACCACCCGGGAATCTGTCCGAAGTACTGCTGTCTGGCCCAGCCCTGGACCATTCAAGCAGAGTCCTGGAGAGCTGAGCTCAACAGTGTTTTAAAACTTTCCCAGACAACACTGATGGGAGGTCAGTCGAAAGCCACTGGACCAGAGGTGCTCCAAGATGCTTGCCTGGGTTTACCTGTTTGGGTCACGTACAACCCCAGTAATCTCACTGGCTTATTACAACACATGGTCATGTCACAGCCACAGGTGGATAGGTCAGCTATGACACTGCTGGCATCTCCCAGCTCAGCCGGGGTTGGCTGAGCTTGGCCCTAGAGGATGGGTTGGGCTAAGGTCTGCCCCTACAATGTGCGCTCATTCTGGGACCGGCAGCTCTAGGGCGTTTCTCTCCTCATGGTAAAGTCGCAGGATGGAGACATGGTGGCGCCTTGCCCTGACTCTTAAAGCTTCAGATCAAAACAGGCACCTGTCTCTTCCACCCACCTTCCATTAACCAGTGCAAACCACGTGGCCAAGGTCGGGTCAGGGCGACAGACAACATTCTACCAGCAGGGAATGAGAAGAGGGGAGGGATGAGTGGCCATCACATGACCTCAGCTACCCCAGGTGAGGGTGACGAGCGAGCTGAAAAGGCACCAACCAGAAGCGTTATCTGCTGGGCTCACTCACCGAGCCCAGCCTGTATTCTGTCTCCTCCAGGCTCTTTCCCAGGCTCCCCCGGTTGAGAGAGCCTGTCTGCTTCTCTGACCTTCCCCAGGCTTGACTTGCGTCCCTCCCACTTAGCTGTCTGCAGTGAGATTGTGGGAGCTCAGGCACGAGGTTTCCCTCGCTGCCCCCCTACAGGCGGGCGCGTCGCGATTGTCGCCACTGCTTGATGTGTGGATGGAGGAAGCGCCAGGAAGCTTCCTGGGGTGGGGCTTGAGGCTGGAGGAGAAGCTCAGGGGTCGCACGGCTCTTCCTTTTCAACCGCCGAGAGCTGCCTTGAAACATGGCTGTGGGATGGAAAGAACAAAGGCTTTGGAGTCAGAGACTCAGGTTCAGATGACAGCAGTACCATTCACTAGTTCTGTGATCTTGGACAACTCTCTCTGCCATACGATGCCTGGGATGGCTTCCCCGTAACGTGGGAATAATAGTAATTTGCAGGATGATTATAATTTTTCAAGCCTGCTGTACACAGTGTTGCCTGTGGGCCTTCAAACACTTTCCCCGTTTCACGTCACCCAGCTCTCTGCCAAGCCTCATCTCGTCAGAGGCCTTCTTTCATATGAAATACTGCCCTCCATCTCTCTGCCCTGTTTACTTTCCTGTTGTGCTATTGACACTCAGTTTGTTTGTTTATACATTGAATTATTGCTGTGTACTTTCCCAAACATAATGCAGACGCAGTGAGGAACTGGAACTTTGCTGTTTTAAACATTTGAAAAATCCCTGTATCTCCAGTGGGTATCATGATACCCAGAGGCAGTTTATTAAACACTTCTGGAATGAAGGAACTGTGAGGACTGAATGAGAGAGTCCGTGTCTGAAAAGCCCTCACACAGTGCCTGGTGCACGGCGCATGCTCAGTAAAGGGCAGCAGTGCCCGTGTCCAGCCTGCCCCCGCTCTGAACCCAGCCTGGGTCTCTCTGCTCTGGGTCCGGGGACACAGCCGGCCAGAGAGAGCAATGAGCCTCTGGGGCAGCAGCCCGCGGGCAGACTCAGGCACACAGTGAAGACTTTTCAAGCCATTTGCCCTCTTCCTCCATCCTCAGCAAACAGAAGAAACTTGATCTTGAGGGGCCAGGGAGTCCTCCATCATCTTTTATTTCTTCTGCAAGCCCAGGACCCATCGTCACCCAGATTCAATCTGTGAATCCCACACTTTCAACTCCTTCCTAAGTGTCTTCCTCTGTGGAAAGCAGAAAACTTTAAGTGGGAAAACTGAACTCTAAACACACGCGTGATTCCATTTTGTCCCATTAGGAAAGCCTCTCTCATAGAATGCATCAACACGAATTGGGAGCTTGAAACTATTTTATTAAATAGTAAATAAATAAACCCACAGTGGTGACTTTGGCCCCTATAGTCTGAGACTTACAACCTAATGCTGACAAAGTGAGGGATTAAAGCAGAGGCAGTTCTGTACAAGAAATTTCAGTACTTTGGCTTAAAGGTCAAAAACCCTGCTTCATGGGTGTTTTTCAGATTTGGGACACTTTGCTGAAAATCAGGAGTCATGATGCCACCTTACTAAGGTGAAGTGAGCTTCACAGTTTCACGATTAAAAGGTCTATTGATCCGAGGTTAGCCCAGCTCTTGTGTGCTGAGCAGTGGCCCAAACCTTGGAGAGACACTTAAACCTAGTCCCTGCCCTCAGAGACCTGCCTTTGTGGTGGAGCTCCAGCCGTGTTCACACATGGTGTACCCACTGAGGGTACACTGATGGAGAAGACATGCCTGGTCCCAGACCAAAGGAGGGAGGGAGAGACCTTGGGGGCAGGAGTACAGAGCAGGAAACTTGCTTGGGAGGCACTTGAACTACGTCTTAAAGGCAGCAGGTGTTCAGCAAGCAATCCAAGAAGGGGAAGGTGTGTGGGGCGAAGGAACGGTTTGCACGAAGTCTTATGGGGGTGAGGGGAGCAGAGCCGGCTCTGGGAACAGTGCGCTATTTCTAGGGTGGGAAAGATGAGGGTTTCTCTCAGAAATCTTTCTCTCAGAAAGATGATGTTCTCTCTCTGTGTCTATCGAAAAGAGTACCAAACATTGTCACATGTGATATCACAGGACAAAAATCTTTAACTTTGTATTTTTTTCACAAGAATTTTCAGACTGTACTGTGCAGCCTCTCCTCCTAAAACTGACTTTGTCAGAGGCTGTGCCTTTCAGACCAGTAGAACATCCAAGAAAGAAAGTCTGCTGGCTTTCAAAGAGGCCCCAGTGGAGCAGAATATGCCCTCTAGCTGCTCCTGGAATGAGCGTGCACAGACACACACACACACACACACACACACACACACACACACACACACACACACACACACACACACACACACACACACACACACACACACACACACACACACACACACACACACACACACACACACACACACACACACACACACACGGCTTTCCCATCTGACATCTGATCATGCTGTTCTCCTTTTGAAGTCCAGCTGTTCGTCCAGGACAAAGTTCATGCTACTGAATGGACGCATGAGATTTGTCACCATCTGAACCCTCTGCTTCTCCAACCCCAGCCCTGACCACCCGTTTGGTATCTTCTGCTCCAGCAGCTTCCAGCTCCCTGGACACACGTCCCCGTTTCTTACTTCTTCATCTCTCGCATCATCTGCTCTTCCCCAAAGACCTTCCTATCTCTCTCCTCAGCCTCAACATTTATTCAGGCCTCAGATTGAACTGTCCGGCTCCGGGAAGGGCCCACGCCTTGTTGAGTTAGAAGGCCCTGCCCCGGGGGTCCCAGAGATCAGTGGGCTTCCCACTGCACTGCCTCTGCCTGCTTACTTGCCACCTCTGTTTATACAACCCTTCTCCCCACGTCCAGGGCTGACTTTCCCATTAGGAGTGGTGCCTGGGGCCCATGCTATTTTTAGGGGCAGATCATAATGTTTTCATTTCTTATACAATCAGGAGAAAAACTGAACCCAATAATAATGAACATGCAATAATGAATTCAGCCCAGACTGCATTCATCTTTATACCAATGCAGTCAAAAAACATAAATTAAATTTTGAAAAGTTTTTAACAGGGGAAGGGGCCCTGGGACCTTGAAAGTCATAAAGCAACCTGCCTTCCCCTCCCTACTAGGCACTTCAGACCCTGTTCTTGAAGCTTTGTATCCCTTGGTGCCCACCTGAACGCTTGGGTGTGCGCTCATTAAAGGTGTGTTGAAAAAACTGGGCAATCTGGAATTGGGGAAGGCAGGGAAGGCTGCCGTCAGTGTGTCTGTGTGACAGCAGGGACACTGAGTCCTAGGAAATCAATCCCTGTGACCCTAAAACTCTGTTTAATTGGGTGAGGGAAGGGGATTGAGGACAATCTGAATTATTGGGGGGAAGCTAAATATAACAGGGGTTCAGGCCTAGTGCGTTCCTGAGTCTGAGAATCAGTGGAACGGTTCTCTATTGCGATTTTATGGAAGAATCCTGGGCTGGGTCTCCAAAAACAATCATGCGAAAATGCAGGGTTCCCGAGGCAAGCCTCAAGATCGAAGGAACTAGGCAAGCTTGATAAATCCACAGGAAGAATGAGTACAGTTTCATTTTGATGTGATTTTTCAAATGTCTGGCTCCTGGAATACTTATCACCAGTAATGAAAGCTCTCCTCACGTCCATAGGCAAACTGCTTTAAAACAGGCTCTAAAAATGCACCTACATTGTTTGTACTGGGGGAGTGGGGATTCTGAAGGTCTTACTGGAAACTATTTATCAGTTTCCAAAGTAGGAGATAAACTGTGGCCTATAATAAAATCAGGAAGTAAAAAGTTCTCAGTCCTAGAATTCTAGACTCCGTAGGCTAGCAAGGCCCTTAAAGAGCATTCTGTGCCCTCCCCACCGTATGGATGAGAAAACCGAGGTCCCCAGTCAGGGGGTGACTGGTCCCAGGTTTCTTCAAAAGGGATCCCAGCAGTGACAGGGCTGAGAGTGAACACGTGGCTTCGGTCCCTAATCATCTAGCCGTACAATGGGAATAACAGAAGGGGCCGTGCACATATTCATTTGCCTTTGAAGTTTTAAGCTATTCAGAATTCTTTGGTTGAGGGCAGAGGTAGCTATGGAGTATAGAGGGCTGTTTCTGATTATTACAATTGTGAAATCAGACGGAGGGGGCTTTCCCTGTGTTACATTGGGATCCTTTTGTGTCCAGTAGTTCTTGGGTTAATGCCACCAGAAGAGTCTGAGCCACAGCTGCTCTACAATGGACAGATCAGTAGTGTCAGCCAGCTTGGAGTCTGCTGGTGGGTCTGTGCAGAAGAGGAGGCTCCTGGCAGCAAAAGGGTTACGCTTCTCCCCTTCGGACGATGCTGACAAGCATGGGCAGGACCCACAGGGGCCCCCCCTTTGCTCTGATTTACACTCAGTGCCGTCTCCCTGGAGGCTCCCAGGCCCTGTGAGAACCACTCCAGCAGGTTGGAAGCAGCTGCTTGGCCAGCCCTCCCTGCCTGTCTACCTTGTTGCCCCTTGGGCTCAGCCCTCCCCGCACGTACTGCCACAGTCCCTCAGCGTATTCAGTATTCGAGCTAATTAACTCTCAACTTGGTTTCAGACCTCATGAATCTGCTACTGGCTCAGAATTTCTGAGAAGACCATGAATGCTTTAAAAATCCAATTTATAATCAGTCATCCTGGAATATGGGTAACCAAGTTTAATAAGCTGATTCTGTTTGGTATCCAGAAATCTCTGGTTATTGCATTATTCATTTTAAAATGTATTATTTCATTCATCCAACCAACTTTCACTGAGCCCCCTACTTTGTGTCAAGAACTGGAATTAGAGATGAAGGGATCATCGTTTTTACCTTTAAGAAGCTCTTAGAAAAAGTCAGAGAAATAAACTGACCGTGACAATTGTTGTCACAGTGTTAAGACTGAAGAATTATCAGGGTGGGGATTCCATTTCTGACAATATGATAGACTAGATATTTATTTTAAAATCTTCAATCTGCAATTTCAATGCAGTTAAAATATTAAAGATTATTTTGAGGCACGTGGCTGAGGTGGAAGAAAAGGAAACTCCCCAGAAGCCAGAAATGACAAGGAAGCAGAAGCATGAATCCACAGGCTAAGTCAGAGCAGGATCCAGAATGCTCTGGGGATGTATGATGATTTCTGAGTGCTCAGAACTTGAGTTTTAATGAGCAAACTTGGGTTCTATGACATAGGAGAGAAATCTGGGCCTTCAGCAGAGTTGACTAAATCAAAGATACCCACAAAATCCAGACCGCGTTGAGGAGCAACATTTTGAGAAAGACACAATAAGGAGATAAAGTCCACCCTACAAAAGTATACAGTGAGGCCATGTTCCGATAAGGAAGGAAGGAAGGGAGGGAGGGAGGAAGGGAGGGAGGAAGGGAGGAAAGAAGGGAGGGAGGAAGGAAGGAAGGGAGGAAGGAAGGAAGGAAGGGAAGAAGGGAGGAAGGGAGGGAGGGAGGGAGGAAGGGAGGAAGGGAGGGAGGGAGGAAAGAAGGAAAGAAGGAGGGAAGGAAAAAGAGAGAAAGAGAGAAAAATCAAAGAACGACATCTCTCATAATACCTAAGCTTAAGCCTGCCCTCCTGTGGGTTTGTGATCATAATTAAATTTATTTCTGTAAATAAGAAAAAGCTCTCTAGGCTTTATGTTTTAATAGTCTAGATTGCTACTGCTCTGGACAAGCAAAATTTCTCTGGATAAATATATATTTTTTAAAATTTTTATTGGAGTGTAGTTGCTTTACAATATTGTGTTAGTTTCTACTGTACAGCAAAGTGAATCAGCTATACATATACATATATCCCCTCTTTTTTGGATTTCCTTCCCTTTTAGGTCACCACAGAGCAGTGAATAGAGTTCCCTGTGCTATACAGTAGGTTCTCATTAGTTATCTATTTTATACATAGTATCAATAGTTCATATATGTCAATCCCAGTCTCCCAGTTCATCCCACCCCCCATTCCCTCCTAGGTATCCATACGTTTGTTCTTTATGTCTACATCTCTATTTCTGCTTTGTAAATAAGATCATCTATACCAATTTTTTCAGATTCCACATACATGAGTTAATACACAATATTTGTTTTTCTCTTTCTGACTTACTTCAGTCTGTATGACAGTCTCTGCGTCCATCCATGTCTCTACAAATGATCCAATTTCATTCCTTTTTATGGCTGAGTAATATTCCATTGTATATATGCACCACATCTTCTTTATCCATTCCTCTGTTGATGGACATTGAAGTTGCTTCCATGTCCTGGCTATTGTAAATAGTGCTGCAATGAACATTGGGGTGCATGTGTCTTTTGAATTATGGTTTTCTCTGGGTATATGCCCAGTAGTGGGATTGCTAGGTCATAAAGTATATGACTTTTTAGTTTTTAGTTTTTTAAGGAACCTCCATACTGTTCTCCATAGTGGCTGTATCGATTTACATTCCCGCCAACAATGTGTGAGGGTTCCCTTTTCTCCACGCCCTCTCCAGCATTTAGTGTTCATAGATTTTTTGATGATGGTCATTCTGACTGGTGTGAGGTGATACCTCATTATAGTTTTGATTTGAATTTCTCTAATAATTAGTGATGTTGAGCATCTTTTTATGTGTTTGTTGGCCATCTGTATGTCTTCTTTGGAGAAAAGTCTGGTTAGGTCTTCCACCCATTTTTTGATTGGGTTGTTTGTTTTTTTGATATTGAGCTGCATAAGATGCTCCCTGGCCATCCAGTGGTTAAGACTCCATGCTTCAAAGGCAGGGGGTGCAGGTTCGATCCCTGGTCGGGGAACAAATCCCACATGCCGCACGGCATGGCCAAAACCAAAAAACAAACAAACAAAAAAAGTGGATAAATATATTTTAAACCAAAGCCTCAAAAAACTCCCAAATAAAGATCTAAAGATTATGAGTTCACAATCAAAACTCACTAATAGACAAGGAAAAATGACACCATAAGAGCTGGCATAAATAATGTAGATTCTTACCAGCAAAAGCTGTAGATATTTCAATTATGAGGAACAGAATATAAAACAAATATCTTTAATGATTTTTAAAATAAAAGAGGAATTAGAAGTATAATGAAGAAATAAGATATTATCAAAACTGATCAGGCAGATACAAAATAGAAAAAAAGAAATATAATATCTATAGCTAAAATAAAATGTGCATGTTAAAATTTTTTTAATTATAAAATTTATATTTATAAATATAAATAAGATAAATTTAACTGCAGATTGAACTGAAGAGAAAATTTGTGAACTGAAAAATTTATCTGAAATTATCCAGAACATGTCCCAGTGAGAGAGATAACAGGAAAAACACAAGAAAAGTTAAGATATATGGGCAGTAGAGTGAGAAGATGTAACTTATGTCTGATTAGGGACCCCAAAATAGAAGGGAGAAAGACTGAAATAGAAGCAGTATTTAAAGGAAAAAATGGCTAAGAATGTTCCATAACTATGAGAAGCGACAAGTCTCAGATTCAAGAAACCTAACGAATTCCAAGTAGGATTAAAGAAAAGATTCCACACCCAGATATTGTTCAGTCAGAACAACAAAAACAAAGAGAACACCTTGGAAGGGGGCGTGAAGAAAATCCAGAATACTTTGTAAAGGAACTCAATTAGACTGAGTCTGACTTTTCAATAGTAATAATGAATATCAGAACAGTATCTTCAAAGTTCTAAGAAGAAAATAACTGGCCTCGAATTCTATGTCCAATTCTTCAGGAAGAAGTACAATAATTCTAGAACGAAAGCTGGAGAATAAAGAAGGAAGAGTAAACAAAGAAAATGTTAACCACATGGGTAAATATAAACACGTACCGCATGAAATAATTATCACATATGTACTTTGTACAGTTATAGAAACAAGAAAGAACTAAGATTTAGGACAACAGTAACATACTATTTAGAATTGGGATGGTCAGAGTAAATGTGAAATTCTGGTATTATTTAGAAGAAGTTAAAAATATTGACCGAGTTTAGAATTTAAGTTAATAATGGATAGTAGATAAGTATGTAAGTGTATGTACAACTGCTACACTAAAGGAAGAAAACTGAAGTGGGCGGGGAGGGATATAAATCAATCCAAAACAAGTCCAAAAAGTTTAAGAAAAAGGCAAAAAACAAACAAACAAACACCAAACCCCTGGATACTACAAATGGAACTGAAGGAAGGACACATTGGTATAATCATTTTTGAATATAATTTTGCATTGCCCAGTGGATTGAAATGTGCATATTCTTTGACACAACATTGCCATTTCTAAGTATATATTTTAAAGACACTTGTAATCTGTATCAGGAAAAACGTTCAAAAATGTCTAGAAGCATTTCTTATAGGAACAAAAAAAATTCTATATCATCAGGAGAATAGGTACGTATATTGTAATGATTTATACAATGGAATGCTATACAACAGTGAAAGAACTAGTGGACTTTAAGATATTCATTAACATGGATGAATCTCAAAACTATAATGTTTAGTGAAAAAAGCAAGTCAGAAGAATATGTTCTTTGATTCAATAACATTCAAATACAGGCAAAACTACGTAATTTTTTGTTTAAGTGTACATACAAATGTGGTCAAACTCTATAGAAATAAAAAAGATAATTTAAAAATTCAGGAAAGTGGTGACCTCTGGGAGAAGGGAAGGGAATGGAATTAGGGAAAGACACACAAAAGGTTTCCAAACAGTTGGTAATCAAGCCAGATGATTGGTATCTGGGTGTTCATTTTCCTGTTTTTCTTAAAAGTATATGTGTATATTATGTACACTCATCTTTAAGTTTTAAAAAGATTTTAAAATAATTAAATGAGAAGAATGAGAGAAAAATGAATATCAAAAATGCTGATGGAGGGCTTCCCTGGTGGCGCAGTGGTTGAGAGTCCGCCTGCCGATGCAGGGGACACGGGTTCATGCCCCGGTTCTGGAGGATCCCACATGCCGCAGAGCGGCTGGGCCCGTGAGCCATGGCTGCTGAGCCTGTGCGTCCAGAGCCTGTGCTCTGCAACGGGAGAGGCCACAACAGTAAGAGGCCTGCGTACCGCAAAAAAAAAAAAAAGTGCTGATGGAGAAAATAATGGAACCTCTCCTTTAAAGTAGCAAAGTGGGGGCTTCCCTGGTGGCGCAGTGGTTGGGAGTCCGCCTGCCGATGCCCCGGTCCGGGAAGATCCCACATGCCGCAGAGCGGCTGGGCCCGTGAGCCATGGCCGCTGAGCCTGCGCATCCGGAGCCTGTGCTCCGCGACTGGGGAGGCCGCAACAGTGACAGGCCCGCGTACCGCAAAAAAAAAAAAAAAGTAGCAAAGTGGTATGTAAGGTTCTTGGGGGAGAGGGTGCTGTTTTTGAAGGATGAGTGGAAGCTCTTCAGATGAAGTGGAGACCAGTGTATACAAGTTCAGAGGCCATTCTGAACATGGACAATGGAAAACTACAAGTCCCTGTGTGTCTGAAGCAGGAGGGGAGACTATGGGGGAAGCTGGGCTAGGTGGGTCTAGAAAATGAGGCAGGAGCCAGGGCCTGTTTGGAGCCTTGCTTGTGCTCCTGTGTCATGAGCAGGAAGGCATTTAGTAGACTTGGAATTTCCTCTTGGTGATAGCCTGAGCTGTACTATTTTATGTGGGTCACAGGGATGAGATTCATTTGAAGTGAGGCACAAGTAAATCTTTATTCTGAATAGCCTTGCAGCACTCTCTTGCTGGAGGATAGGATGTGAACCTCAACCCAGAGAGGATGGGAAGAACCTCACCGGGTACGAAGGAGACTAGTGTCTCAGTAGACACAGGCTGTCAACACTTCAGCAGAAACAAACATAGGAAACCCTTTTCCCTGTGGTTGGAAAATCATCATCATAATATTAAATCCTTTCATTTGAGTTTTGCTTGCTGCTTTCAAGTACAGCATCAAATAAGATTGCTTAAAATTCAGATGGAGAAATCATGGCCAAGAGAGAAAGAAATAGCCCAGGATCACTCAACAATAACTGAGTGTCAGGGCAGTGATTAGAACCCAGGACTCCTAGAAGCTCAAAGAAGAGATTATGAACCTAGAAAACTGAAGTCAAGAAAGGCTGAGTGTGAGCGTTAGGACCAACCCTCTCCACACTGAGGTCTCAGACAGAGACAGCTTCTGTTCTGTGGTCACTGGCACTTGTCAGATGAGATGTGAAGTCCATCTTATATGATGACCTCAGAGGAGGAAGGAGAACAGAATCCAATGAGAAGGGAGGATAGGGAAAGTGTATGCCATGGCCCATAGTCTTTCTAAAATGATGGAGATTGTCATACTGAGTGAAGTACGTCAGACAGAGAAAGACAAGTATCGTGTGATATCGCTTATATGTGGAATCTAAAAAAAGGCTACAAATGAACTTATCTACAAAACAGAAATGAGTTACAGATGTAGAAAATAAACTTATGGTTACTGGGGGGAAGGGGGGAGGGATAAATTGGAAGATTGAGATTGACACATACACACTACAATATTTAAAATAAATAACTAATGAGGACCTACTGTATAGCACAGGGAATTCTACTTAATATTCTGTAATGGCCTATATGGGAAAAGAATCTTAAAAAAAAAAGTGGATATATGTATACGTATAACAGATTCACTTTGCTGTACACCTGAAACTAACACAACATTGTAAATCACCTATACTCCAATAAAAATTTTTTTAAAAGTACACAGAAATAAATAAATTGCAAAAATAAATAAAATGATGGAATTCCAATCTCTTAAAGGGTTAGGGCACCCACTGTTTTAAAGAGAGTCTGAGATCTCTGTGCAGGAAATGTGGAGGCCAGTGCCTATGAATACAAATTCCTACAGTTTGCCAGTCTTGCCAGCCCCTGATCAGCTCTCAACTGACAGCTTGGTAATGAGTGAATTTCAATACTGAATGCTCCTTCACTCTATAGGCAAACAAAAAAGTAACCCCTGTTAAATTTTCTTTTAGACATTCTGTCCAGGAATTACATTTGCTTGTGTCCAAATTAAGGATGTCCTGGGTCAAATTTCTCTGTATATTTGGGCCATAGGTGGTCTCAGATCTATTCTGACTTTGATATTTATGGTTCATTTATTTTATGAGAAAGGAGGTTATGTGTGCAAAACAGATGCCCCTTGCGACACTGTTGTAGAACAGTATTTATTGTTGCAGGTCCTCGTATACAACAGAGTCAAATAATGACCCTTGAAGCAGAGCATCTACTCAGAGTAAAATCCTGGTGAGACCCAATCAAGAAAATGAAAGGGGCTCTGTGTGCAGAAACAGGTGATAAGTAAACACAAGAACAGACCCCCCTGTGTTATCTCAGACATCCAAAGATCATGTCAGGAAAGAACCTGCTTCTGAAGTTTAAGGAAAACTAACAAAACCTGAGATTTTACGGGAAAGTTACCTGGATGCTCCAAGAAAGCATTTGCAGTTTTATGACACTTATAAGGTGTGAAGCTCAAAGGAATTGTATGGTTTTTGGTTTCTGTTGTTTTATTTACCCTGTTCCATAAGGGAAAATGATCAAAGCAGGAGTGCTTTGAGAGTGTGAAACGTAGCTGAGTTGTGAAGTGTTCCCTAAATCCCTGTATAAGGATGAAGGTGTGCATCTTCCAGCCTCCAATGGAAAAAGCATTTAAAAGTCAGTGAACAGAGAGCTGCTGAATCCCAAGAAAATTGTTAGTGGGAGAGCCTAGGAATACAGAAAGATTTCAAAGATGGCTGACAATCTGTACTTTTTCAGACTAAATATTTTCTTATATAAATTTAATGATTTGTAGTATCTGGAAAATCAATTTCATGTTGAAATTACTCTGCCAAAAGAACATGATGTGTGATGCATTCCTATTCTTATAAAGTGTATTCCACTCTCCTCTCCCCATTGGTAAAAATACTTTCCTATCTTCCCAGTACACTTGCCAATCTCCTGAGTTGAGTGCTCTCCTAGGATTCGTTTGTTGTATCTCTTGTGCTTTTAAATTATTGAGCAGAGTCCCTCCAATCAGGAATCTTGCACAAACCTCTGAGATAGACTCATCCACAAGATGCACCTCACTACAAATACCGCAATTTCGTTTCCTTTTATGGCTGAGTAATATTCCATTGTATGTATGTGCCACATCTTCTTTATCCATTCATCTGTCGATGGACATTTAGGTTGGTTCCATGTCCTGGCTGTTATAAATAGTGCTGCAATGAACATTGTGGTGCATGTCTCTTTCTGAACTATGGTTTTCTCTGGGTATATGCCCAGTAGTGGGATTGCTAGGAAAACTGGACAGCTACATGTAAAGGAATGAAATCAGAGAAGTACCTAACACCACACACAAAAATAAACTCCAAATGGATTAAAGACTTAAATGTAAGACCAGACACTATAAAACTTTTAGAGGAAAACATAGGAAAAACACTCTTTGACATAAACCACAGCAAGATCTTTTTTGACGCACCTCCTAGAGTAACAGAAATAAAAACAAAAATAAACAAATGGGACTTAATTAAACTTAAACGCTTCTGCACAGCAAAGTAAACCATAAACAAGACAAAAAAATGACCCTCAGAATGGGAGAAAATATTTGCAAATGAAACAACAGACAAAGGATTAATCTCCAAAATATATAAACGGCTCATGGAGCTCAATATCAAAAAACCAAACAATCCAGTTAAAAAATGGGTGGAAGACCTAAATAGACATTTCACCAAGAAAGACATACAGGTGGCCAAGAGGCACATGAAAAGATGCTCAACATCACTAATTATTAGAGAAATGCAAATCAAAACTACAATGAGGTATCACCTCACACCAGTTAGAATGGGCATCATCAGAAAATCTACAAACAACAAATGCTGGAGCGGGTGTGGAGAAAAGGGAACCCTCTTGCACTGTTGGTTGGAATGTAAATTGATACAGCCACTATGGAGAACAGTATGGAGGTTCCTTTAAAAACTAAAAATAGAATTACCGTATGACCCGGCAATCCCACTACTGGGCATATACCTAGAGAAAACCATAATTCATAAAGACACATGAACCCCAGTGTTCATTGCAGCACTGTTTATAATAGCCAGGTCATGGAAGCAACCTAAATGTCCATTGACAAATGAATGGATAAAGAAGATGTGGTACATATATACAATGGAGTATTGCTCAGCCATAAAAAGGAACGAAATTGGATCATTTGTAGAGACATGGATGGACTTAGAGACTGTCGTACAGAGTGAAGTAAGTCAGAAAGAGAAAAACGAATATCGTATATTAATGCATATATGTGGAACCTAGAAAAATGGTACAGATGAACTGGTTTGCAGGGCAGAAATAGAGACACAGATGTAGAGAACAAACGTATGGACACCAGGGGGGAAAGTGGGTGGCGGTGGTGGTGGGATGAACTGGGAGATTGGGATTGACATACACTGATATGTATAAAATAGATAAGTAATAAGAACCTGCTGTAAAAAAAAGTAAAATAAATAAAAAACTGTAAAAAAACAAATTAGTAAACAAAGCATCCAAATTAAAAAATTAGAAAAATAACAAAATCAACCAAATAAACATTTTAAAAGAAAATAAATAAAAATAAATAAATAAATTATTGAGCAGGATTGCCTTTTCCATAATGTCTTGGTCCCAATTATACTATTCGCATGTGTTTACTCTATGCCATTCCTTACCTTCATATGTATTTCACAGTCTTTCTGTTGGAAACAGTTCCTATCTTCTGGGTGTTCCTTGTCACCAGCCCAGTAATCCTTTGTACTAATATTTTTGTTTTCTGGCAGTTTTTAGCTTTCCCCTCAGCAATGGTGATATAAAGCAGTACCCAAACAAACACATCCTAGAATGCCTCTAATTCCCCAGAAAACAGCGTGATATACTCAACAACCTGTGTGCATTTCTGTGTCCTCCAAAGCCCAGCTAGCAAATTTCACTGTTCTCTGTCCGCTTGGAAATTTAAATGTCACGCTAAATTAGAGGTAACTTTCGTTAGGTCACCTAACGAGTTAGAAGAACTCTTGAGTCCCAGCTCTTGCCGCACCGTGGTGCTAAGATCATGGGCATTTGACTAGAGAATTAGAGATGGCATCCTCTGGTCATGTCAGATATGATTTGAAATGATCCGCTCTTTGGTCAGGGTTTTTGTCACTCATGGCTCTTTCTCTTGTTCTATGCCAACAACTGTGTCCTCCATTCAGAACAAACGCCACATGTGCACTGCTGTACACACACACACACACACACACACACACACACACACACAAACATCACACCTTCTTCCCCCTTTGACCCTGCTACTGTTCCTCTCAAACGTGAAGGGAAGCAGGCTTCCCTGGTGGCGCAGTGGTTGAGAGTCCGCCTGCCGATGCAGGGGACACAGGCTCGTGCCCCGGTCCGGGAGGATCCCGCATGCCGCGGAGCGGCTGGGCCCGTGAGCCATGGCCACTGAGCCTGCGCGTCCGGAGCCTGTGCTCCGCAACGGGAGAGGCCACGGCAGTGAGAGGCCCGCGTACTGCCAAAAAAAAAACCCCAAAAAAACATGAAGGGAAGCATCAGATAGATGAGCAGGACTTCTTGATGTCCCTTTTCTGCAGTTAATGCTTTCCCATCCTCTCGGTGGCGTTCAGTGCTCCATTGAATTCAACCAACATCTGCTGGAAACTGTACTAAGTGTTGAGAATACAGACTGGAACAAAACGTTGCTCCGCCTGCTGGTTGTTCACAGTCTGGTAGGGGAGGCAATCATATAAGTAAATAACTGAGAAAGAATGTGACCAGTGAAAGAACTGAAAGATTATGTGACTTCTCTGGAGTCACAAAGCCCATGACTAAGACAAGATGACCAGACGACAGGTTGATCGTGCTCGAGCCAGGGATTTTAGCAAACTTTTGCAGAAAGAAAACTATGCATTCATTTTCATTCTGATGAAGCAAAGGATGACTTAGTGAACACATTTAATTGCCTATATCTGTGATGAGCTTGAAAATGCTTCAAAGGATAGACAGGCGAAGAGGAGGAGAAAAAACTGTAGAGAATAGAACAAAGTATATTCTAGGATTCTATTTTAAGAAGATGGATACCAAACGGCGTTTGCCAGTCAGTCTGGCTCCAAGCCCCTGAAGGAGGCTCCAAAGCCCTCTGGGTCAGCCTGGCTTCCGGAATCGAACTGGGAAACGTGAGCCTTGAGAGGTCAGATGTCGGACATCTCAGAAATAACAGTTCCTGTTGGATTTTCCTGTCAGGGAAAGCGGGGTCCTTTCAAAAGAATCAGAAGAGGCAGGGGTCAGGCACTAATAGATAAATACTGGACAAATCCCAAAAACCAGAAAGAAAATGGAACCTGATGGGAAAAGATCAAATGTGATAAAGTGGAAAAACCCCAAAGCTTTGAGTCGGTCGGGGTCCTGGTGCTAATTCTCTCTCCTCCACCTCTGCTAATGGACAACTTCAGTCAGGTCACTTCACTCTCAAGTCTCTCAGTTGCTTGTGCAGAACAGAGAATAATGATGCTTTCCCAGGATGTCAGGGAGCTGATGATAAGATAAAGAATGTGCTGGTCGGGGAATGTTGAAATGCTCTGCACACGTGAGCAGTTACTGAAAAGCTACCATGGCGTGCCACACTCGTGTGACCCTGAACGTGCAGAGACGGAAAGACTGTTTTATCCCACCTCTCCTGAGGAATGTAGCCCTGACGCGGAGGATGGAGGAGGGAGCAGTAGCTGCCCTGAAGAAGAGGAGACTCCAGGGCAAGGGGCCGAGGCCAGGGCCCCACAGAGGTTTGGAAACAAATCAAGAAATGGCAGAGAGACTAAAGGCTGCAGACGTGTATTTTTCGAGGTATCCATCCATGCATTTGATCTGTAAGCTTTCACGATAGCTCTCCCCTGTGCTAGGTGCCAGGCTTCAGAGACACCTAAAACGTGGCACCTGTTCTCCAGGAGCCCACTGTCTCTGGGGGGGAAACAGACACTCAGATGATCAAATACTGATTGAAGGGCAAGAATGACACATCAAAGAGATGACCTGTGCTGCGTGAGGCAGGGGTGATTTCTCAGATGAGAAAACTACGAGTGGGTCGTGAAGGGT
This sequence comes from Globicephala melas, assembly GCF_963455315.2. Taxonomy (NCBI): domain Eukaryota; kingdom Metazoa; phylum Chordata; class Mammalia; order Artiodactyla; family Delphinidae; genus Globicephala; species Globicephala melas. Next base: position 77,967,395 of record NC_083325.1, read on the forward strand.
CTTGAACCCTTATAGGGTTGAGGCTAGGTTTAGGATTAGAAGGGCAGGGGGCAGGGCAGAAAATGCAGTTCGGGCAGAAGCGTGAGCCCAGATTGTGCTTGAACTAGAGGCGGGTGAGTCCTCACGGGGACCAGCCTCCTGGGGGTCCATCAGAACCACCTGCAGGGCTTTGCTCTCTTTCCCCCAGATTCTGACTCAAGCACTGAGGAACGCGGGTCCTTCCATTCTCTGCCACTGAAACTGGACACATATGAATTGACTCTGTGTTTGATCTGGGAGTACTGTGCCCCTCAGGAGTGCTGGGATGGCAAAAGTATTTTAAGAGCCACTGAGCTTAAGCAATTCCTGTGTAAAACGTCTGTGAATGTGTTTGTCTATGCTGTGAACGGTTGCACTGTTATCTACGTACAAAGCTAAGTAGCGTCCTCACCCAAAAGAAAGAGTATGGAAACCGTGTGGACACAAGTCGAAAAGTCAAGCATCAAATTCCCTACCAAGTTCCAAACATGGGCCATGTTTGTAAAGACTGTGATGAAGGGAGAGCTTCTGGAATGGCTTTTGCTTCCCTAATCCCAGTGTCTTCATTCAGAGACAGACCTGCAGTTTCGATGTTGCATTATTGATGCTCTGGGAAGTCAGGGCCTCCATGAGCTGCAAAGAATGGTTCAAGTGGTATGTCTGAAACCAAGCTGTGTTCAAAGGCAAGGGCATTACTCCCTACTTCTGACAGCCTCTGTGTTCTTCTCTACTTCAGTTTCCTCTTCTCACACCAAAACTCTGTGCCCCCTACACACTCACATGCACGCACACGGACGCGCACGCACACACACACACACACACACACACACACTCCTCATTAATATGGCTTTAACAAATCATACCTCTTTGGGTTAATTTCTCCTGCCCCTACCACCACGACCACCGTTCTCCTGGCCAAGAGCCAAACCTTGCTGTCCTCAATATTGCATCCTTCTCCTGTCTTGCTATCCAGATCCGTGTCCCGTCAAACCTGCATCTCCTTCTCCTATGCCCACATCAAGTTGTGCTCTCCTCAAGGTCTCAATGGGACAGCCTCTCATCCCCACCCAATCCGTCTCCCATCAGCTGCCACACTGACCTTCTCAAACACAAACATCTTAATGTCCCTCTGTTTTCTAAAAAGTTACTGGTTTCATGTAGTCTGGTGTCAAACTCCACTGGCTGGCATCTAAATTCTCCCCCATCTTCACCCTTCCATCCACATCCCTGGCTCCACTGCAGAGCAGACAGGCTGCCCCGGGGAGATCGTCAGGGTCCTCATCTCCCTCAGTCTCATGTCTTGCTTGTTCCCATGTGGTTCTGTGAAGGTGATGCTGCACTAATTTAGGATGTCCTCTTCCTAGTGTCAGAAATACTGTGTCCTATTCTCCACCCAAGGCTCACATCCTGGAAGCATTGCCCCAGCTCCCGGTGAATCCCCTGCGGTATAAATTCCTGCTGCTTTGCTGTGTGACTGGCATTATTTCGTGGGTTCAGATGTCAGTTTTTTAGCAAGAAAATAAATTTCTCAAGGATAGGAATAATAAATTCTAGGTGTGGCCCACTAGGCCTGGCACATAGAAGACATTTAGCAAATGTTTTTGAATCATGGAATTTTTATGACAACCAACCTAAAATAGATTTTAAAATTAAAAAAAGGCATACATATTATCCTACAAAATAGCTGATTTTGCTATTAAAAAAATTATAAGTGATAAAAGATTCAAAAACTTTAGGCCTGAAAGCTTATGGTTGTGAACACTTTATGTTACAGACACATAAAAGGAGGTCCAGAAAGAGCGTAATGACTTTCCGAGTTATAATAAAGTATTTACAAGTCTGATGGAGAAAGAGGGTGGGGTGATTAAGTCTGTATGTGCTGGTCAGAGAGGATTTCACAGAAGTGGTGATGGACAAACACAGAAGGTAGTCTCAGCAGAGGGACCAGCACGTACAAAATACGGGCGTCTGAAAAAAGACCACATGTTTGGGAACAGCTCTTCAAACTTCATCTAATCAAACACTCCGTTTCAACTCCCGTACACCTGCTTACATCCTGTGCTTTGCCCTATTAAGGAGACTCTGAAGAATGCACTTACATCCCAGGAGTTTCCTAAGGTGTTTCTGCCCAGGTCCAGGGAGAGAGCTTCACGCAGCCTTGCTTCCTGCCCACCACACAGGGAGCTGAGTTTTTGTTGCTACGAGCTTGTCTTTCACCCTCATTTGGTTTCTTCTCATGCCTGTTAGTTGAGGGTGTGGGAATGTGTGTTAAAGGAAAAAGAGTCCAGAGTTTACAGCCTGGTCAATCTACTGCAGAGAGGTTAGTTGCCTGTGTCTTTAGATAAAAGCGCTCTTATTAAGGTATCATAACTGTGTGTGATCTGTGTTTTTCTTGGTCATTGAGTAACCCCTCTGGGAAATCTAGGACCAGGTGTAGGAGTAGAAGATGCAGCTTGAGAATCTGTGCCACAGATGCCACACTGACTGCCCGCATCCCTTTGGCCAGCTCTGTGGACAGTTCATCACACGGCAATGACTTCTACCTCGAGCAGATGTACCTCTGCATCTGAGGGCCCACTCTCCTCCCAGCAGTGTGCTGGCCATGTGAGGAGCAGACAGACATCTTGGGAAGTTAATATCCCCCAAAGCAAGCCTTCACCAACGAGGAACAAGCATTGATGGGTGAATGTCCTCCTACTTTCACTGGACAGCCTTTGAAACCTAAATCCCGTCTCAGGGTCTGCTTTGGGGCCAACCTAAGCTAAGCGAACCCCATAAGCCACACTGAAGAGTTAGATTCTGCCTTGTGGAGCTAGGAAACCAATGAAGTATTTTAATTAGGGAAGTAACATGGTTACACACACACACATTTATTTTTAAAATAAATGTCACCGAGATGGCGGGAGGAGGAGGGATTGTAGAAGCAAAAGAGAAGAAGGAATCCCAGTTGAGGATTTGTGGCCAAAGTCGGGGGCAGGTTCAATGCGGTCACGACATAAAACATAAAGTTCCTGACCTTCTCTGGCCCCCAGCCATGTAGCCACAGCTGTTCATCTGTGCCTCCTGGAAGTGATTTATATTTCCAGGGAGCTGTCCGCCCACTTTTCCTGGAACCTCTAATTGCAGAATTACACCCATGTTTTCCACGGAGAAGATGCTGCCTCCTCACTGACTCATGTTCATTTATTAAATAGCTTCTTATCCCAGGCAGAACAAGACCTATTTTAGTCCTCTTTCCACTACTCTCATCCCAGAAGTTATCTCGAGCCTCTCACCAATCATGACATGTGAGGTTTATTAGGAACGTTCATTATCTGGGGTTGGAAGAGTTTATTTCTAGTCCTGGCTCTGCCACTTACCAGCTTTCTCTGAGCCTCAGTTCCTTCATCAGGAAAATGGGTATGAAAATGCTCGCAGAGGCTGCTGCATGGATGAAAGGGTGCTCATCGTGGGCATGGCTCTCGTTACAGTGTGGCCCCCCATGTCCTCAGCTCAGCCGTGAGCTAGTCAGGATTCCTCAGGCCTGGTAGGGATTCATTCATTAAGAACTTTCCAAGATCCACGAGAGCCAGGACCGTGCCCACTCATGTCTGAGTTCCCCACAGTGCCCCCCTGGGGTCTAAACATGGGTCTATCCTTGTTGAATGGCCTGAATACGCCTGTGAAGGAGGCTGGTGACATCATGGCTGAGGTCCCATCCCGCCCAGCCCAGCCAACTGTACCACGGAAAACTCTGAAGATGACAAGAAGAGGGGACGCTCCATGGATTGCGAAGTCAGCCAGTCTCCAGCCAAAAACGGCTCCAAACCTGTCCACAACAGCCAGCACCCTCGGTCCCCAGCTGTACCACCAAGCTACCCCTCGGGCCCCCCGCCTGCCACTTCTGTCCCGAGCACCGCCCCTGGCAACAAAGGGGGCCCCTGCCCCGCAGCACCCCCAAGTGCCCTGGGCCCCAAGGCCGGCCCAGCTCCCAGGGTCCACAGCCTCACCCAGCCCCGGCCCCCCAGCGTGCAGCCTGCTGGGGGAGGTGGCGGTGGCAGCAGACGTGACAGAGGAGACAGCGGTAGTGGTAACAGCAGCCGAGGTGGAGGTGGAGGCAGACGCGAGGAGAGGAGCGCAGGGGAGGGAGGTGTCTGTGCGCCCGAGCTAGCCTGACCCGGCGGGTCCCGAGCTCCTGCAATGTGCCAGGCCAGCGCTGACCACATGCTTCGGAGGAGAAAACACGGAAACGGGCATCTCCGGGCTCTCTCAGGGACCTGTCCCAGGGCTGGGGGCGGGGCTCACAGATGTGAGGAAACCAATGGTCCCTTGGGCTGAGGGGTGTCCCAGAGGAAGTTCTGGGACCGGGCGGGGTTGGGATGGGGGTCTCCTTCAAGAGACACTAACAGATGACTTCCGCCTCCTCTGCTCTCTCCCATCCCCGTGTCCTGTGCTCCAGATTCTAGCTTTCTTCCCAGAAGCTGTCATCTGGTCCTACTCATACCCCTCCGCCTCAGCTGCATGTGTCTGGCACTGGACCATGAACAGAGCCTCCACGGGCCTCTGCTCAGCCCAGCTTCAAACATGTTGATGCCCAATATAATACCCGACGGTTACAATAACTGGCAAGACTGGCAGGAAAAACGTTTTCACGATCTCCAATTTACAGCTGACGTAGATGTACAGAGAGGGCTGAAAAGCTGGCCCGAGGTTATGCAGCTTAGTTGGGGGGGAGTTTGGACTTGAACCCCTGATTCCACTTCCTCTCAAGGGGTTTTCAAGTTGCTGATAGATTCCACCGTGAGATCAGATCAGATTAGGACACAGGCAAGCCCGCTGACCACTGTGTAGATTTCAGATGGTAAATGAGGCAGCTGGATGCCCCTTGTCAGGGAAGCTGAGAGGGGAGCCCTGCTCCAAGTGGACAGAGGGAAGCGTGATCTCAGAGCACCGTGGACTCTGATCTATGGGCTGCTTCAGCTCACAGCTGCCAGCTTAGCTTGGTTCACGGGAATCCTGAACCTAGGATGTGGAGAAGAGAGCTCGTGCATCCTAATAACCTGGTGACGCTTTGCTTTGTAGTTTTACACTCGAAATGTCTGTGAGCCCCTTGCACGCAGCCCCAGGACATTCCTGCATCGATGAAGGACTCGGAGCTTTCTTGGCTCCCTCTCTAGCTGGGGACACCAAGATGCTGTGCAAAGTGACTTGTCTGGCAGGGAGCTGACAGCTTTTCAGGGCCCCTGCACTCCACTTCAGAGATTTTCTTTAACAGAGAATTATCTGAAAACAATGAAATGAAATAAATTACACACACCGCCCATCCTCCCAGGAGTGCACTTGCTGCGTGGCAGACATATTCTATTTCTGTTCTTGAGAACACCCGGCGTAGTCAGCAAGGACAGGCCGAGAGGCAGCAGCGCAGGGAGGGAAGGGGCTTGTGTTTGCAGCAGGAGCAGGTTTCGGGGAGGGGCTTGGAACCCCTGGGTGCCAGTCATTTCTGATGCGCTGACACTTCACAAACGCTATTTCTTTCTGATTCTGGAAAGCTTGTATAGCTACAAATGTCGTTATGGCAGGCTCAAGAGCGCGGAAGTAAGCGTGAGTTTTGTTAAAAATAGATCCATAGAGGGTCAGAATTGAAAGGTACTTTCAGAGAGGGCGAGGCGCTTGCCCAAGGACACGCGGCGAGCTCAGGAAGCCGCTGGGAAGCAAACACAGGCCTGGCCCCAGCCCAAGGCCTCCCCTGCAGGCTACAGCCTGCTCTCAGTTTTCTTTGAGAAAGAAACATAAGTGCTTCTGTCGAGGAATCATAACCTTGGAGGCCAGGTCCACCCTCTGTCCCTCCCTAGGAAATTTCTGACTGCAGACATAAAAAAAGGAAGAACTTTATAAATCAAAATTGTCTTTTATTTTCAAAGAACATCTTCATGTTTTTCTTTGTATACATTCTCTGTCTTTGCCATAGTAGTTCTCTTCTCCTTTTTAACTTTCTATTTTTTACTGAAGTAAAGTTGATTTACAGAATTGTGTTAGCTTCGAGCGTACAGCATAGTGATTCAGTATTTTTGCAGGTTATATTCCATCACAGGTGACTACAAGATATTGGGTAAAATTCCCTGTGCTATATAGTCAGTCTTTGTTGCTTATCTCTTTTATGGATAGTAGTTTGTATCTGTTAACCCCACGCCCCTAATTTGTGCCTCTCGCCTTCCCTCTCCCCTTTCATAACCACAGGTTTGTATTCTACGTCTGTGAGTCTGTTTCTTATATGCATTCATTTGCATATTTTTGAGATCCCACATATAAGTGATGTCATGTAGTGTTTGTCTTTCTCTGACTTACTTAGTATAATATTCTCTAGATCCATTCACATTGCTGCAAATGGCCATATTTCATTCTTTTTATGGCCGAGTAATATCGCATTGTGTGTGTGTATGTACACATATATATATGCATGTATATACACCAGACCTTCTTTATCTATTCATATGTTGATGGGCATTTGATTTGCTTCCATGTCTTGGCTGTTGTAAATAGTGCTGCTGTGAACATTGGGGTGCATGTATCTTTTGGAATTAGAGTTTTCACTTTTTCCAGATATACGCCCAGGGGTGGGATTGCTGGAGTTTCTCTGACTGTTCTTGCTCTGGAAGCTCCTGCTTACTGATCTATTCGGTGATGGATGAAGACTCTGCCTATGACTCAGTCCCTGAGACACCCTGACAATTACGGGTGCTGCCCCCTCCCACTGAGAGCTCCCCAGCACAGAGCAAGACAGCAAAGGAGTTGGTGGAACTCCCAACCCACTAGGTAAGCCCCGTCTCAGACGTCACCGGCTCTGGAAAGCTGCGTTTGACTCCAGGAGAGATGAGCCATTTTACAAATAAAATTGTACTTCCGAGCCAGCTTCCAGAAAACAGAAGCGGGGGTGGAGGCCAATCCGCCTCCCAGCTTTGCCGTGAGACAAGGTGACATGCAGCCTGGAGACCCATGGTCAATGCCAAGTCCGCGCTTGAGCCTGTCTGATAAACTCTGTCAATATTCTCTCTGTTTGACCTTCCCAAGGTCACATTCCAACCGCATTGAGACGGTGCCGACAGATTGGCAAACTCTGTAGCCTTGGTTTAGAGCCATTCCCAGCTTCAGGCTCTGTCTTCTTCCAGAGCCTTCTCCACGTCGGGTTCCCACGCCTCTCCTCACTCATTTTCTCCCCACCACGGGCACATCCGGCTCCAGAAAGGACTACATCTCTGACCTGGGCCCCAAAGTGAAGGTCAGACACCCTTCCTCACCCCACTTCAAAAATGTTCTCCGGGGCTTCCCTGGTGGCGCAGTGGTTGAGAGTCCGCCTGCCGATGCAGGGGACGCGGGTTCGTGCCCCAGTCCGGGAAGATCCCACATGCCGCGGAGTGGCTGGGCCCGTGAGCCATGGCCACTGAGCCTGCGCGTCCGGAGCCTGTGCTCTGCGAGGGGAGAGGCCACAACAGTGAGAGGCCCGAGTACCGCAAAAAAAAAAAAAAAAAAAAATGTTCTCCACGTCTGCGCTATCCTTGAAAAATGCTGTCATCTGCTGAAGGGGAATTCTGGTATCAACCAGCAGGGATTTCATGGCAAAAACCAGAGGGTCTTTCAGGAGATCCTGAGATTTTGCCCCAGGACAGAGCAATCCCTCCTCCTCCCACCCATCGACCTGGAAGGCGGCCCCAGCGGGTGGCTGGACTGCACCCACTCACAGTCTGGCCGGATTAGAGAGCCGGACCCCTCGATTGGAAAATATGAAGTGCGGGCTGTGGGCGAGGATGGACCCCTGGGCGAGGAAAGACTTTTCACATCAGGCCCTCCGCGTGACCTCTGGACTTGGGAGAAATCTGTCCAATGACAGAACTCTCTGGGGGCCGGGGGGTCATGCTTCATGGTTTAGTTAATCAAGAGTCTGAATTCAGGGGCTCAGACAGAGTCCAAGTGAACTCGCCGCAGGGTGACTGCTGACCCTCTGCAGAGAATGGAGCCCCTGTTCCAGAGCCGGCCCCAGCCTCTCAGCATCTGCTCTCTGAATCCCTTGCTGCCCTAGCAGGGCCCTCCCCTGTGAGAGGTCCCAGAGGGCACAGGAGGCCTCAAACCTGCCGAACCCAGAGTCATTCTTCCTTGGGTGGGAGCTCTGCTCTTGTGTCAGGCCAGCTTCCCAAATCATAGATGCTCTGAGCACAGAAACAGAGCGAAGCCAGGGCTGGACTCTGTCATTTCTATCCCATTTTTGTATGGCGGTCAGGGCTGCTAGGAAACACAGAGTTCCCAGCCTGAGAAAGCAACACAGAAAGGAGCCTTAGTAGATGTCGGTGAGAAACACACACAGAAGCACACACAGGCACGCCTGCACGTACACACACACTGAGGCAATATCGAGAACACGATCTCTGGAGGAAGGGGGCAGAGAAGGCAGCAGTGTTTAAAGATCTAGGGCAGCCAGTGCGGAAAAAAACCAAACATGCTTCAGGAGAACCCACTATAAGAGGACAGGGAAGGGTGTTGTAGAGAAAATCAATTTCACAGCCCCTTCCTGACTGTTCTGTGGTGTGTCACCCAGATCCCCCCGAAGAGCTGAGTCGCTCATTCCTCTGGCATCTGTTCATCAGAACAGATGGCTCTGAGCTGAGTTCCTCTCCTTGAATCCCTGAATGGCACTCCCTTAAAGGGAGCCACTTTGTCCAAGGTCACACCCTCCCTAGAGGCAGCCCACCTCCAGGGACGGTCGATATCAGGGCTCCTTTCTTCTACTTAAAACAACTGGAGGACCATCCCAGATCCAGAGCTGCCTGTGGTATCAGCTGAGGCCTTGCTTGCAAGCACACTGCACTGCAGCTTCTCCCTTTGCCCAGTCCTACTTCCTTCCTCTCAGGTGTTGATCCAGAGGAGACCCTCCAATCAGCTTCCTGCACAACAAGCTCAGACCCTGGACACCCAACCCTAGACTCCAAGCCAGGCTGGAGCTCAATGGGGAGGATGCCCCAGCCCCGAGTAACTCCTAGCCTGTGGGGCAGGCAGTCTCGTGAAATGTGGACCACGTTCAAGTCGGGGAGACCTGGATTTGAACCTTCAGATCCCGTTTTGCCACTCGCTGGCCTCCTCTTGGAGCCTCAATTTCTACATCTTTATTTTATTTTACATTTTTAAAATTGAAATATAGTTGACTTACAGTATTACATTAGTTTCAGGTGTACAACATAGTGATTTGATACTTTTCTAGATTATGCACCATACAAATTTATTGTATTATTGACTGTATCCCCTGTGCTGTTACATCCCTGTGACTTATTTATTTTATAGCTGGAAGATTGTATTTCTTAATCCCCTTCACCTATTTTGCCTCTCCCCTCCACCTCCCACCCCTCTGACAACCTCTATTTTGTTCTCTATATCTATGAGTCTGTTTTGTTGTATTTGTTCATTTGTTTTGTTTTTTTAGATTCCACGTATAAGTGAAATCATACAGTGTTTGTTTTTCTCTGACTTATTTCACTTAGCATAATAACCTCTAGGTCCTTCCATGTTGTGGCTAATGGTAAGATTTCATTCTTTTTTGTGGTGGAGTAATATTCCATTGTATATGTGTACCACGTCTCTTCTTTATCCATTCATCTGGTTCTAGTAACCCATCTCACGGGGGGTACATGAAGATCACACAGAGTAAGCACTGGCCCAAGTGCCTGGGGAGCTGTAAAGTACTGCACAATGATGGCGTTAAACTCAAAGTGGTCCAGGAACTCACAGGGCAGCCCAGGAGGTGTTCAAACACCCTGGAGTCTTTTGGGAAAAGAGGGATCAGAGTGAGTGTTAGGGTTCTCCAGAGAAACAGAACCAATAGGATAGATGTATATATAGATAGGGAGGTTTATTATGAGGGATTGGCTATGAGATGTCCCACTACCTGCCGTCTGCAAGCTGGAGCCCCAGGAAGCTAGCGGTGTAATTCCAGTCCGAGTCTCAAGGCCTGAGAACCAGGAGACCCAAATGTATTAATCCCAGTCCAAGGGTAAGAGAAGACTGATGTCCCAGCTCAGCGGTCAGGCGGGAAGGAAAGGGGTGAGTTTCTCCCCACCTGCCGCCTTGCATTCTATCCAGGCTTGGGGAGGACAATCTGCTTTACGGAGTTCACTGACTCCAATGCTCATCTCATTCAGAAATGCGCTCCCAGACACACCTGGAAATAACGTTTAATCTGGAAACCCCGTGGCCCAGTCAAGATGACCCATAATATTAAGCATCACATGGAGGCTTCACAGAGGAGGGGGGTTGAGAGATCCTGAACTAGGAGATCTGGGTCCCTAACAGCTCACCCCTGAGGCCCGTGGCTGGGGCGTGTCTTCCTTCTGGGCTGTTCTCCTTTCTCCTGTCAAAATACATATGAAGGGATCATCTCTGCCTAATTCTGTAACTGATGCAAGTGGAAATAAAGAGCTTTTTTCTGTTGCCTAGAACACTCAAAAATACTACTTTGATGACAGCTGGGATACCAGCAATCTTCCTAAGTGAGTTCTATAACTATAAACACACAACGTGCAATGAATTAGACCCTCTCCTGCAATGAATTAGACCGTCTCCTGCAATGAATTAGACCGTCTCCTGCAATGAATTAGACCATCTCCGAAGTCCAACTGGCCAGGGATTTGCCATCTTGAACTACACCAGCAGGAGCGCACATCTGATTAGGGAAGAGGAGGGCCCACCAAAAGGGACACGGGGAACAGGGCAGAAGACAGGAGAGAAAAGGCAGGATCCTCTACAGCTTGATGCGTATGACCTTGGAGATCGTTCAAGGACTTAGCTGAGCCCCAGAGCCGCCGCCGGCACATCCATGAGCAGAGAATTTTGCCACTGCACTGCTCAAAGCATTTCTTCATCTCTGTTTGGCATGATTCTTCCATTGACTGAACCCGTGACCTCACAGATTCCAAGTCTGGCTTGTTCATGCCCTCAGTGAATATTTCTTGAATGAATAAATAAGTGACGCCTAATCTTCAGCTGCTCCCTTCCTCTTACACAACAACAAACGTACAGAAACCAGGCATGCATACATTTGCTAACACCACATACGAACTAAAGACACACCATATGAGCACACAGACCCCCATACATGCCCACAGACCCTCAGGCACAGATTCTTGAACTTCGAGACATAAACACACGTACACACAGGACCACCCACGTTCATATTCAGACACACAGGCACATAGAGATACTGACATACACTCACATTTCCACTTTTGAGCTCTCTGATCCAGTCCATGATTTATCCATGGATTTAACCAAGTGTGACCCAATGACTGGGTGAGTCGCGATGACAGATTGCAATGAAATCAATCATGTAATCACTTATTCCAGCATGCAACAGATAAACAAGATCGAAGAGCAGCTGGTCATGGCAATGGCAGGCAAAAGTCTGAGAAACTAGTGCTAGAGGAGCTTCAACTATTAAAGTAAGACTGGCAAAGCCCTCTGTTACTCAGGCTTTTTTGTTGCTTTGCTTTTGGTGGAAAAGGAGAATTTCTTGTTCTTCCACATATATAAACCATTCCACACATGTCCATCTTTGGATTGCTCAGCAAGCAATACAAGCCAAGTGTTCATTACAGAAGGGGGAGGGGGAGCGGGCAGTCTTCAGAGAGACCCATCTTGTCGATCTCCATTTCCATCCCTATAAAGGAAGCGTTGGTCCAAGTCAGCGTCACCAGTCTTATATGCTAAACATCATGGAGGGTAGCAAATTGTAAGAGCATGCCTTCAAACTGACATCCCTCTTACCTTTTTAAAAACAAATTTGAAATATTACATGTTAGCACAACTTTGCAAGGTAGGAATTACCAAATTAATGGTTGCCTCCATTTTAGAGAAGACACTGGCTTGGAGATGGTGGGTAAGAGCCCTCAATAGTTCAGAAGAAGCAAAAACACATTTTTAATTCTCTGTTGAAATGTGACACCTAAGCTCTTTCCACATTGATGTACACTTTCCCCCATACTTAGACCATTTATAATAAGAGAGACAGTTAAATGTGACTTAAAAAGAAGTCAACAAGAAAAGTTAATGCTCTAAACTCATTTCGGTTTGGACCATACTGATTCATGCTAGTGACAGGAAATTAGCATCTTGCTGGGCTGGCAAGGGACTTGGAGGGCTCAGACACATGAATTGGTCATGTTGAATTCTGTCATCAGATTAGGGGTGTATCAGTGGGCTTCATTTACATTAAATGAAAAGGAGTCCAAAAATACACACTGTTGCTAAGGTTACATCTTGCTGGATGCAAATGAAGATGTGTTCCTTCAGACCAGTTAAAAATATCTTGGCACTAGCTAATTTTCCCATTGGCATAAAGGGAATTATCAGTAGTCTATTGAACTAAGAGGTTAGGTTTACCTTACTCAGCATTAGGGGTCTAGAAAGAGCATTATTTCTGAGTGATATTTTTAGAACTTGCAGAAACTACTCTTTTTTGTTCATTCAAGTCTGATTTTAATAGGTTTTTTTTTAGAATATAAATATCACCCAATCACAGGACCTACTATTGCAGATATGTAGATATTTCCCCAAGTTCTGAAAGAGCCATCTGCACTGATATTTTTGGAATCTGGGAGGAAATGAGAACAAGGAAGCATAAGGATTGCAGTCCAGTGGGATCAGTAGAGAAGGAAAGCATAATTTTCACCTTGTTGAGTTTTTTATGTATATTATTTTCCTTAATTCTCAAGACCACCCTGCAAGCAAATATTATTGTTTCTTTTTTGGGGAAACTATGGCTCAGAGACATTCAGCCACTCTGTAGAAAGTAGAGGGGCTGAGATTTAGAATTAACTCTGAACCCATGATCTTTTCTCTATATCGTTCTGCTTCTATTACTAAAGATAAATTATCAAAGAAAAATTTTAAACCTAAATAGGACACATGAAGCCAGAAAAGCAGTTGAAGTTTTGACATTTGAGAAGAAAACGCGTTGTTCAGAGCTAGAGTGGTTTTGACATTTTAACCCCAATTCATAGCTTTTCCTGAATGTGCTCCAGATGCTTACTGTGAAACAAGGATCAACGCTTCTGCTTTCTCCACCTCTGGACATAGCCCACCCCCTAAAAAAACACTGAGGGTCACTAGTTATCAAATCCAAAAATGTCAAAGTCAGAGGGAACTGGGAAGTCAACCCACACCTGCTTCATGAGGCATGAATCTCTGGTAACACATCGTGGAGGAGAGGTCATCCAGCCATTGGCATGAGATCCTGACTAGATGGTAATTCACAGTTAGTGAATGCTTACTCACTATCAAGCACTAGGCACTCTTCTAAGTACTTTACCCATTTTAATTTGTGTAAAATCCTTATAACAACCCTGCGAGATTGGTACTACTCTCCCCGTTTTGCAAATGAGGAAAATGACACAAAGAAAGTTTATGTAGCTTGTCCAAGTTCACGTAGCTTCTAAGTGGTAGAAATGGAATTCAATCCCATACAATATGCCTCAAGAAACTGAATTCTTAACCTCTGCATTTTACTTCCCAAATGTAGCTCCCAACTTCACAAAATAGCCCCGGCCATTGTGATCATAGAAAGGTATTACCTACATGGGTGATATTTCCTGTTTGCTTTAGAATTCTTGGAGATCTGGAAAACTGGCCAGGTATGGGAAGAGGAAGCCAAAGGAAGGAGAAAAGAACAGGATGAGAGAGAAATGATATCTTAGAAAATCTTGGGTGCAAAAGAACATGGGGGTAATCGTCAGCTCTTTCTAGGGCTATCGTAAGGGAAAGGGGACCAAGCTAATAAGTACTTCAATGTATTGGGCGTTTGTCTCAGGCTAGGTGTGTGATGTGCACTGTCATCAGACTCCACCACAGCCCTGCAAAGTAGTTCTCACTCTCCATTCCAGGGATGAGGAAAATGAAGCTCACAGGGGCCAGGTCAGTTGTCCATGGTTGCACAGCTCAACAATGGTGGTCTGGTCTCAGGCTTCAAACGAGAGTAGGGTAACTATGAAATGCCTTGTGTTCCTATAATGAAATGCTTTAAAAATTTCCTTTGAGGGCTTCCCTGGTGGCGCAGTGGTTGAGAGTCCGCCTGCCGATGCAGGGGACACGGATTCGTGTCCCGGTCCGGGAAGATCCCACGTGCCGCGGAGCGGCTGGACCCGTGAGCCATGGCCGCTGAGCCTGCACGTCTGGAGCCTATGCTCCGCAACGGGAGAGGCCACAACAGTGAGAGTCCCGCGTACCGCAAAAAAAAAAAAAAAAAAAAAAATTTCCTTTGACTTTTTTGGTGTGTTGTCCAGAATGAAGATCAGAGACCAATGTGTGAGTAATATGGAGCCAGAGGAGTCAGACTTCATGTTAGTCGTAAGAAAGAATTTCTACCGCTATTGTAACTTCCTTCTGAAAACCTCACCACACATCTCAGTTTTCTTCCTGTTTCCTTGGTGTTTCTTTTCCAGTCTGTTTTCCTGGTTCTTCTCCCTGCTCTTTATGTCCTCTAAGCATAAGAACACCCTGTGCTCTCTCAGAGGTATACTTGTTCCTTTAGCCACATTCCCCTCCTGTTTAATCCCTCGTCCTCTCATAGTTTTGTGTATCTAATACCTAAAAGTTGACTCACACATTTATATCACCAGCCCTGACTGCTGAGCTCACTTCTTCAATGGTCTATTCAACATCTTCACTTAAATGACTAATAAACACTTAAAATATAATGAATGAATAAATAATAAGTCCTGTGGTTCTCCTCTTCTGCCAAAACACCCTGTCATTCAATCCAAGTCCTCCCCAAACACCACTCTTTCCATCTGAGTCAATGTCACCACAATCCACCCAGTGGCCCTAATCCAAAACCTGCACTTGTCCCTGGATTTCACTCTCTCCCTTGGTCCCCACATCTGATCTATCAGCAAGTCTTAATGGTCCCATCCTTGAAAGACATCTTGAATCTCTCCACGCTTCTGCATTTAAGCTACTAGCACCCTGGCCCAAGCCATGACCCTGAGTTGCCCAGATAACTTCAAAGTCTCATAATTGTTCTCTTTCCACTCTTGTTCTTCAGAGAAAACAGAGGGATTTTTCTAAAATGTAAATCAAATAATGTCATTCCATTAAAAAAAAAATCTCCAGGGGCTTTCAACTAAATTTAGAATAAGATCTAAACTTCTTACCTTATCTCAAGATTTCTCCCTTGCTTTTCTTTCTAACCTGATTTTGTAACACTTTCAATGTCACCCACCATTCTCCCTCACACTGACTTCTGTTTCTTCCTAGAGCACTCCCAGTGCTTTTAGTTGCTGTCCCTTCTGTCTGCAAAGCCCTTCCGCCTTCCTTTCACATCTTTTCTTTTTTTTTTTTTTTTTTTGCAGTACGCGGGCCTCTCACTGTTGTGGCCTCTCCCGTTGCACAGCACAGGCTCAGCGGCCATGCCTCATGGGCTCAGCTGCTCCACGGCATGTGGGATCTTCCCAGACCAGGACACGAACCCGTGTCCCCCGCATCGGCAGGCGGACTCTCAACCACTGCACCGCCAGGGAAGCCCTCACATCTTTTCTTATGTCTTAGGTCTCAAGCCAAATGCCCCCTTTAAGACAAGCATGTCTTCATCACTCAACCTAAAGGAGTATTCTCTGTAACATTCCATTATATTATCTATCTTACTTCTCTCATAATATTTATCAAAATCTAAAACTATATCTTTACTTGTTTAATATTCATTACTGCTACATAATGAATATGGACTGAATGTTTATCCCTTCAAAATTCGTATGTTGAAGCTCTAATACCCAAGGTGGTGGTATTTGGAGATGGCGTCTTTGGGATACAATGAAGTTTAGATGAAGTTATGAAGGTGGAGCCCCTATGATTAGTGGTGCCCTTATAAGAAGAAAAACAGACTTGAGAGCTCTTTCTCTCACCAAGAGCGTGTACTGAGGAAAGGCCATGTGAGCACACAGCAAGAAGGCCAGAAAGTAGGTTTTCGTGAGACAGTGCATCTGTTGGCACCTTGATCTTGGACCAGCCTCCAGAATTATGAGAAATAAATGTCTGCTGTTTAAACCACTCAGTCTCTGGTATTTTGTCATGACAGCCTGAATTGACTAAGACAAGTGTCCATCTCCTCCTCCAGAATGAAGTCTCCCTACGTTCAATTGTGTTGCTGTTGTCTGCACCGTAGTATTCTAAGCCTTGCCCCAGAATCCTTCACTGTATGGCACATAGAACTTGTTCAATAAATATTTTTTTAATGAACAAATGAATCACAAGCACTATATCTTTGGAACTTTTTAAAGTAGATGCTGAATTAAAGTGCTCGAGAGATTGGGTAGAGAGGTTTCCTGGATCATAAGAATTCCATGAGTCTATTAGCCTGTAATTCAGTTCACTATCTGTGTATCTTCACATGAGAAAATCGGAATAAGAGGGTCTTGTTCATTGGCTCTCAATATCTGCTCCAGGAAAGGCTATAACAGTTATCCACAGGTCCAGAGGGTAGAGGCATGGGCCCAGGAGGCAGAGCACTGAGCCACAGAAGATTCTTCCCAGCTTTGAAACCTAATGGAATTTGCCCTGCTGGACTTTGAAATTGCTTGAAAGCAGTGACCCCTTCCTTCTTTGCATGTCCCTCCTTTTGAAATGAGAATGGCTATCACTGTTACTCTATGCCTGTCCCACCATTGAATTTGGAGCTCGTTTTCCAGTTTCTAGGTCTGCTCCAGAATGGACCATACATAGTGTCTCAGCCATACCTGATTTAGATAATGTAGATGTTGAGATTTGGGATTTTGGATTCTTCTGCGATAGGATGAGACTTTTGGAGATGCTGGGGTGAGGTAAATATATTTTGCTTGTGGGATGGATGTGAATCTTGGGGAGCCAGGATGCAGACTACAGCTACTATAGTTGGTGACAAATTACCCCAAAACTTAATGGCACCAAACAATCATTTATTATGATCACTGGTTTTATAAGGTCAAGAATGTGGACCTATCGCAGCAGAGCTTTTCTCTGCTCAGTGAGGCTGGGACGTTGGCTGAAAAACTCAAAGGCTGGGGACGGCAGTCATCTGAAGGCTTGGTCACTCACATGTCTGGAGGTTGATACTGGCTGTTGGTTGGGGACCTCAGCTCCTCTTAATCTGGAAGAGTTTGGTCTTCCTAACGGTGTAGTCACTGGGTTCTCAGGATGAAGGTGCTGAGAGAGAGCAAGAGAAAGAGAACGTTTGAAGGCCTGTTTCCTTTTCTGAGCTAGTCTCAGAGGTTGCACAATGTCACTTTGACCATATTCTAGTCAGTAGAGGTGACCACAAAGTCCTGGCCAGATTCCAGAGGAGGAAAAACAGATTCTGCCTCTTGATGGGAGGGGCAAGGTTCTGGAAGACCATCTGGGAAATGTTTACTCCAGGAGATTTCAGATGATTCCAGCCTTCTGCCCAGATATCATGGAATAGGAACAAGCTGTCCCTATTGTGCACGTAATGAATTCCTGACCCTCAGAATCAGTGAGCTTAATTAACTTGGTGGTGTTGTCAGCTGCCGAGTGTTGTGGCAAGTTTTTAAACAGCGTTAGTAACTAGAACAGTGTTGCCAGCTGAACTATGTCCTCCCAAAATCATATGCTGAGGGCCTAACCCCCCGCATACCTCAGAATAGAATTGTATTTATTGGTAGGGTTTTTGTTTGTTTGTTCTTGTTTTTTTGCGGTACGCGGGTCTCTCACTGTTGTGACCTCTCCCATTGCGGAGCACAGGCTCCGGACGCGCAGGCTCAGCAGCCATGGCTCACGTGCCCAGCCGCTCCGTGGCATGTGGGATCTTCCCGGACCGGGATACGAACCCGTGTCCCCTGCATCGGCAGGTGGACTCTCAACCACTGTGCCACCGGGGAAGCCCAATAGGGTTTTTAAAGAGATAATTAAGTTAAATGATGCCTTTAGGTTGGGCCCTAACCAATACCACTGGAGTCCTTATAGGAATAGGAACTTTAGACACAGACATGTGAGCTCAGAGGAAAGGTCATGGAGACGTCCGTCACCGTCAGCAAGCAAGGAGGTCTGCCTTGGAAGAAACCAGCCCTGCAGACACCTTGATCTTGGACTTCTGGCCTCCAGACCTGTGAGAAAATAAATTTCTGTTATTTAAGCTCCCCAGTCAGTGGTATTTGTTATGTCAGCCCTAGCAAACTAATACAAACAGTATCACAGAAAAAAACATAATTACCCAAAAAATGTATATGTCCTTTGAAGCATTTTTTGCCAGAGTTGACATTTGGAAACGGACTTAATTTTTCCTCAAAAGGGAATTATTTACATAAACCGTGGGTGATACATCTATATTATGGAATAAAAGTAACATGTAAAAATATTTAGATGTATCTATTTGTATTAACATGAAAAAATCAATTTATTAAATCATAAAAGCAAGTTACAAAATATTACATATAATATAACCACATTATATGGTTTATTTTTTCATTTGGATTTTGGCTTTTTTTTTTAATTGAGGTAGAGTTGCTTTACAATGTTGTGTTAGTTTCTGCTGTACAGCGAAGTGAATCAGCTATATGTATACATATGTCCCTCTTTCTTGGCTTTCCTTCCCATTTAGGTCACCACAGAGCATTGAGTCAAGTCCCCTATGCTATACCGCAAGTTCTCGTTAGTTATCTATTTTATACATAATAATGTATATATATCAATCCCAGTCTCCCAATTCATCCCCCTCCCACCTTGCCCTCCTTGGTGTCCGTACATTTGTTCTCTACGTCACATGCATATGTTTTTACTATGAACATATCTGTGTATGGATATGTAGGTGCACAGCAGAAGTTCTGGAAGGATACCACAAAGAGTTAACTGTGGTTACCACTGGGGAACGGAGTGAGTTGTATATATTTACGAGTGTGTGTTGGCCCTTTAACTCTGTACACTTCTATATTGTGGAAATTTTTACATTGGCTCTGCATCCCTGTACTAATAATGTAAAAAAAAATGATTTCTTAATTTACTCACTAAATCTTAATTAACTCTTGATGCCAATTTCCTGTTCCTTCTGGCTTAGCCTGTTCTGTACTGCCCTGCGGTGTGCTCTGATGCAGCGTTTAATACCCCTCAGCTATGTGGGAAGCACAGCTCAGGTCTTATAAGTCTTAGTATAAGTAAAAATGCTGGGACAGCAGAAATATGATGGAAATTTCATTAGTGAACTGCATTACCGTGACCAAGATTGTTAGGTTTGGAAACGTCCATGTTTCTACTTGGGAACAAGGGGTGTAAGGTTGCTGCAGTGGCTTGAATAGCTGTTTCCATCTTGGATGCTGCTCAAGACAAAGAAAAGAGAAAGATAGTCTTGAAAAATTAATTCTCTGAATTTGAAAAATATATATATTTACCAAGTGCCTACTCTATGCCTGGCCTTATATTGGAAAATGGACATACACAAGCCCATTTAAGGCTGATAACACCATGCAAAAGTAGTAGTATTGTTCCTATTTTACAAAAGAAGAACTGGAGCTACGATAATTTCCTTAACTGGAAGGATTCTGAGAACCTTTGACGAAGCACTGTATTCTCATAGGAGACAGAAGAAAGTAAAAAGTATGCTACTCCCTTCATTTTCCCTGGTACTAATTCATTTCTTCTACTTTATGCCTAATTCTCCCCAAAGTGCAACTGATGAAGCAAGTGAGAAGTGGCTTTGAGGCCCCGTCCAAATCTTTCTTCCATGAAGATTTCCAGTCATTCCTTCCTGTCACCACACTCAAGAGCCTCACTCTCTTGGCACTGGTACAGGAGAGGGAGGGACCGGGAGGGAGTCAGTAGAGGGAAATCCAGGGATGCTCACTTCCCAGAGAATGTCAGCTGGAGCAGATGTCAGAAACAGAACAGTTTGCTTCAGACCAAGAAAACAAGAAGCTGGAATGAAGTTCAAAGTTTAGGGGAGGATGGGGAGAAGAGTCAGAAGTGAGAATATTGGTGCGTTGACTATATTTTCTTATTTTCTGTATCCTGGACGCTCTGGCATCGGGTGACTCACTGACTGGAGAGAAATTCTATCCCCCATCCTCCCAGGGCTAGCTGATTCTTTGAGAGAGCAGAAGACTTATCTGGAAGTGCATCTTTCCTGTGCAAACACAGGAGTTCACACTCCCAGCCACCTCCCCTATCTGGCGCCTACATTCCAGGGGGCAATAGCCCTCTGCCCTACTCATCCTAAGATCAGGTTCTAGACAACTAGGGACAGTCTCTATGACCCAGAACCTGCTGAAATTATTCAAACTAGTCAATTCTATGTCTGCTCACCCTGCCTTACCCTGCCTTTCCTTCAGAAACCACAGTAAAGGCTCTGGCCCGTGTTTCTCCCCTTGCTCTTCCTGCATCCCGACTGACCCCGCTGCTTCCCTCTGTGGTCCAGCATGGCACGCCATGCCTCCTGTTTCTAGGGAACTTGGAATAAAAACATCTTCCTTCAGGACAGTCATTTCTGTGTCCATGTGTCTTACCATACCTGATTAAAACCAAAGCCAGGGTTTATTTTATAATAGTTTGTCAGGACAGAAAATAAATATCAAGGGCTTCCCTGGTGGCACAGTGGTTGAGAGTCTGCCTGCCGATGCAGGGGGCACGGGTTCGTGCCCCGGTCCGGGAAGATCCCACATGCCACGGATCGGCTGGGCCCGTGAGCTATGGCCGCTGAGCCTGCGCGTCCGGAGCCTGTGCTCCTCAACGGGAGAGGCCACAACAGTGAGAGGCCTGCGTACTGCAAATATATATATATATATATATATATATATATATATATATATATATATATATATATATATATATATATATATATATATATATAAAGATGTTTAAGCTACATGGGACTGTGAGGCATGGCCTGTAATTGCTCCACTCTGCCACAGAGCAGTACCATTTGTCACTCAAGAGCGCTAAGACTCTCTCCCCCTTCCCTTGATCAAAATTGTTTTAGAAGTCAGCATTTCCTCTCTGATCTTGATGGACTGTACTAGGAATGTGGAAACCTTTGTCCTCTGAGAGATAATCTGGAGACCTTAGTCTAGAACATACAGGTGATCTGGAAAACCCTGAACCCATACCCCAAGGGCACAACCAATATTAACCCAGGGAGCAGCTGCTTTTAACTTGGTCTCCCTGCAAGGTGAGGGGGTCATAGTGAGGGTTAGCTTTTCTTTCTCTGGGTGAGTGGTGAGAAGAGGAGGTGACTGAGACACAGAGAAGTCCAAAAGAGTATTTCCGGTTGCTGTGTTCCTTATCAGCCTTCCAAAGTAAGACCTAAATACTCCAGAAGACACTCTCTTTTCTTCTCTTTCAGAACAACCAAACTTAGGTGTTGGTCCCTTGAGACCTGTAGTTCTTTGGCCTCTCTTTTCCCAGGTTCCCCATCTATGTGATGAGATTGATAAATATGTTGATCTCTTGGTTCATCTCCAGCTGGAAAAGCCCATGAAGTTCAGCTAAAGCCCTTCAAGACAGGCTAAGTAGGCCTTGAGTGTATCAGAGTATTAACTAGAATGAGAGTCCCAGTTGGGCCAAGTTCTAATTTTATTGCAGATGCCAGTTCCCTTAATGGTGCATGATTGCTGTGCATGTGGGCATACACACACACACACACAAACACACATATACATATGAGAAAGGAACAGCCTGATTTACTTATTGATTCTGGTTTCTCTGCATTAGTACTTCAGAGTTCAGACAACTCTTCCTGGGTTGTAGACCATTCAGATGGCTCCCCAGACCCTGATTAGACCCTCTAATTACTAGTAAGGCATGCCCCTCATCCTAAGTAATGCAGGAAGCACATGAATATCCCGTAGGGAACAAAGACCTTGGGTCCAGGATATTCTAACCCACACAGGTACAAAATGCATTTCAGAAGGAGATGCTAAGTGAAGAAAAACTTTTATTCCTTCAATTTATGGATTTGTTCTTGGAACATTTGCTTTTAAATATGTAGAACCAAACAAAATCACCATTAATTTTCACTTCAAAGGCCTTTTCTATGAGCTGTAATGGGACTTCAGAAAGCATCGATGGTTGTGAGTTTGCTTTTATTCCTTTTAATGCTGTGCATCTGATGTGCTAAATGCACTAAGTACCTAAAAAGCTATAAATTGAATTGAGAACAATTTCATTATCTTGTTCAGGGACTGCGCTATCCATTAGTTCATTCACCCATTGCAAAATAAGCAATAAACATATTTTACAAATGGGATAAGTATATTGTTTTAAGTAATGTTTATTAATTCATACTCCTGACATTCAGGCAACATAATCAGCCCCATCATATTCCCATGCTTTTCCCAACATAAGGAAGAAAAAAAGAAAGAATTCATACATGCAGTTTTGTGAATCATACTTCAATAAACTGGAAAAAAGGAAAAAGAAAAAAAAGAAAGAATTCAAATTTTCACAGAAGACAATAAGTCAAACTAACTTCCTATGAATATTTCTATTGGATATATGACTCAGAAACAAAGAT
Source organism: Globicephala melas (assembly GCF_963455315.2). Lineage (NCBI taxonomy): Eukaryota > Metazoa > Chordata > Mammalia > Artiodactyla > Delphinidae > Globicephala > Globicephala melas. The sequence continues at coordinate 77,989,911 of NC_083325.1, forward strand.
TTGAATACCTGTGGAAAAACTGAAAAGATATGGTTATGTGTTTCCAGGGGATCTGGCCTCATAAAGCCCAGAGCCATACAAACTGTCCTACCTGTGGACTGAGGCTACAGCAATATTCTAACAGTGGACAGGAAGCAGGATGACTTAACCAAGGAAGAGACAGAGGCAGAGTTGCCACAGAGAAATTAAAGCTCTCAGGCTCCAGAGGATGCTATCGTGAGGCCCTAAGAAACACTTTTTAGAACATGTGGGAAGTCCTGAGTTTGGCAACTTGTAAGAAGTGAGTTGGTTTTGGTTAGTCCCACAGGTCTCTGCATGACTGCCTTCACAAATCAGTCCATGGCAGGAGCCCAACAAAAGGAGCCCTAATGAAAAACCCCATGAAGAAACTGCCCTGTGATGTAATCTGAGGTTGCAGCAAACAAGGGAATGTATTAAAGAGGAGGCTTTACTCCAGACTGTTTAAAATGTCCTCGGAGACAAATTGAGGGAAAGAAAATACAAACCAAGAACAGGATGGAATGAAACATAATGGGCAAATTTCAAAAGGAAAATATAGATTCTTGAAAAGAACAATAAAGGGATGAAAATCAGAGGGGAAGGAAACTCAATGAATTGGCTTAATAATCGATTAACCAAAGCCAAGAGAGAAAATCCTCCAGAATGCAGAAGAGAGATGGAAAATAGGTAATAGAATCTAAGGAAATGGAAGCTAAAATATGAAATTCCAACATGCACAGGACAGGTGTTCAAAGGATTGCCCCATGTTTACTATCTTGAACAAGCTGTAACCAATTTTGGTTTCAAGGTCGTAACAGCCTCATAAAATGTGTTGTCAGTTTTACTTCTTTTTCTATTCCCTGGGATATTTTCTATAAATTAGGGATTATTTGTTCCTTGTTCCTTGACAGTTGGTAAATTGTCTATCTTTAGCTAAATGGGCATGGAAGATATAGGGAATTGTAGGTGGTTGGGCATTTCAACTATAAATTAAAGTTATTTGATGGTAATTTTTTTTTTTTTTTTTTTTTGCGGTACGCGGGCCTCTCACTGTTGTGGCCTCTCCCGTTGCGGAGCACAGGCTCCGGACGTGCAGGCTCAGCGGCCATGACTCACGGGCCCAGCCGCTCCGTGGCATGTGGGATCTTCCCGGACCGGGGCACAAACCCGTGTCCCCTGCATCGGCAAGTGGACTCTCAACCACTGAGCCACCAGGGAAGCCCAGATGGTAATTTTATAGGGTTTTCATTTCTTCTTTTCTTGGTGTTTTTTTTGAGATATAATTAACACATAACATGATATTAGTTGCAATACACAACGATTCGACATTTGTATATACAGATGCCCCTCAGGATCCTTGGAGGATTGGTTCCAGTACCCCCTGCAGATACCAAAATCCACAGATGTTCAATCCATTATGTAAAATGGCATAGTATTTGCAAATGAGCTATAAACATATCCTTCCTTATACTTTGTCATCTCTAGGTTACTTATAATACCTAATACAATGTAAATGCTATGTAAATAGCTGCAAATACAATGTAAATGTCAAGTAAATAGTTACTGACATGCAGCAAATTCAAGTTTTGCTTGTTGAAACTTTCGAGAATTTTTTTTTAATATTTCGACACACACTTGGTTGAATCTGTGAATACAGAGGGCCAACTGTATTGTGAAATGATCACTACTGTAAGTCTAGTTGACATCCATCATGGTACATAGTCACAAAAATTTTTTTCTTACGGTGAAAACTTTCAAGATCTCTTAGCAACTTTCAAATATACAACACAGTATTATTAACTATAGTCATCATGCAGTACATTTTGACTCCATGACATTTATTTTATAACTGTAAGTTTATACCTTTTAATTCCCTTTATTTCTTCTTGAGTCAATTTTTATATTTTGCTTTAAAATTATTTATTTTGGTTACTAGCATAAAATTAATATATTTTAATGTGCATTTGATAAAATTGCATACTCATTAATGATATTTTTGCAATGTGAGTAATCAGCCTTTGTCTTATAAAGGCATTCAACTAAAATACACTAGCAAGCAACCCATTTAATACAGAAATATAGAACAATTTCCCTAGAGGGTGGGAATGAGACACGGATGCCTACAATTGCCAATTTATTTAACATTGTTGGAGTTCCTGGCCAATACTTCTAAGCAAGAAAAAGAAATAAACAATAAAAGGTTTGAAAAAGTAAAATAAAACTTTTCTAATTTGCAGCTTATGAAAATGTGTAGATAAAGAACAGTCAAAAGAATCTACATACAAACTAATAGAATCAGTAAATTATTAAATTATTTTAGCTAGTTAGGTCTCTGGATAGCTCAATAAACAAAACTTTTATTTTCATATACCAACAACAAAAAATTTGCAAATGAATTCCATTATAAGAACATGAAAAAAATATTAAATACTCAAGGATTTAAGAGGATCTTCCTTATCTGTAGGGGATATGTCCCCAGTGGATGCCTGAAATGGACGATAATACTGGACTCTCTCTATGATGTTTTTTCTGTATATACATACCTATGATAAAGTTTAACTTATAAATTAGAGTAAGAGATTAAGAATAGCTAATAATAAAATAAAACAATTATAACAGTATACTGTAATAAAAGTCTGTAAATGTGCTCTCTCTCAAAATATTTTATTGTACAAATTTAATGCCTTTTCCATCTTAACTAAGCACTTACCACACACTGTGGCCTTAATTTTGCAGGTTGAGGTGTGACAGCAAAACTAGCATGAATTTCTTTTTCCTTCTTCACAATTTCAAGGATATAAGATTTGTTCTTACCAGATCTCAGGAACTTCAGCATACAACTGTTTCCTTTTTTTAATTAAACAAAGCTTTCACCTTTGCACTTAAAGGAAGAATTTTACAGCTTCTCTCTGGCATATGTGAATCGGCAGCCTCACTACTCTTGCACTTTGCGGCCATTAAGTAAACTAAGGGTTCCTTGAACACAAGCACTGTGATACTGTGACAGTCGATTTGACAACTAAGACGACTACTAAGTGAATAACAGTTGGGACAGAGCAGGAGGGCATGAGATTTCATGACGTTACTCAGAAAGGCACACACTTCAAAACTTACGAATTGTTTATTTCTGAAATTTTTCATTTAATATTTTCAGACTGTGGTTCACCATAGGTAAAGGAAACCATGGAAAGCAAAACCAGTGTAAAGGGGGACTACTGTGTCTAACAAGCGATATATAAACACTCCATACAGAAATTTGCAAAACATTATTGAGATAACTGAAAGAAGACATTAATAAAGGGATATAGTATATCGTGAACTGGAAGACCCAATATTATAAAGATGTCAATTATCCCCAGTTTGATATTAAGATTCATTGCAAGCAAAATCATAATACCAGCAGATTTTTTTGGTTTCCTTTCTTCGTATTATTTTTTTGAGAAAACCGATGAACTGATACTAAAATTAAAATGGAAATGCAAAGGACCAAAAATAGCCATAATGATCATGAAGAATAAAACACAATTGGAGAATTGCACCGCCAGATATCAAGACTTATTAGAAAGTTGCAGTAATTAAGAGTGTATGGAATTGGCTTAGGGACAGACAAAGAAGTTAATGGAGCATAACAGAGGGTTCAGGAACAGATTCAAATATATATGGAAAATTTATGATCAAGTGGCTCTGCAAAGTCATGGGAAAAGGACAGCCTTTTCAATTATTTTTTTCTAGTTCAAGTTGACTTTCATATTGGAAATCATGAATCTTGACCCTTATTTTGTATCATATACATCATACACAAACATCAGATTGTTTATCTAAATGTGAAAGGTAAAACAATGCAGTTTTTAAATGATAACATATACCAAATGATACATATACTTAGGAATGTCATTCAGCAAAAAGAAAAGGTCAGAAGAAAAGCAACAGAGAGTTAAGAAGTTGTTAGAAGTATACTAGTAAGTCTAAATTTTATTGATGGTAAATAGTAAAACATAAAGATAAAATTGGACACTATTAACACATTTTTAAGTAATTCATGATTTAAAAAATTAAAATGGAAATTACTTAATATTTATAAATGAACAGAACATTCTACACCTTAAAATTGGGAGATGTAGTTAAGGAGGTACTTAGAAATATGAAGCCAGATGTATTAATTAGAAAACAAGAAAAATTGAAAACAAATGAGAAAGGGCAAAATAACAATATCAAAAAAACAAAGTAAAAAGAACTTTAAATAATGAACAAATAAAATACTAATAGAAAACAAGTACATGAAATATTGGGAATAGTTATTCTTTTCAAAGGTTTTCTTTTCAAAAGCCTAATAAAATATGAAAAGTGCATCAAGCAAAAAATAAAATTGAAAAAAAAATAATAAAAAAATAAAATAAAATTGAAGGCTAAAGATAATATTACAAATAATGGAGGCATATTGTAGATATTGCAGAGATTCTTAATTATAGGAGAGCAGGAATAACTACCAATAAATTTGAATGCATATAAAATGAAAAAAATTTTTAGAAAAATATAAGTGATAAAAAGAGACTCAGTAAGGATATTGTCAAGATCACTGTGCATTTTTAAAAATACTATTGATTTTGGCTTTCTGTTATTGTATTTGCGAATTTTACACCTATAACTTAAAAGTGAAAGAGGTCTATGGTTTCCTATCTTGGTATTATCTCTGTCAGGTTTTCTTTTTAAAAAAATCAGGATTATAACAGCTACATAAATTATTAAAAGACTTTCAGCATTCATCTCAATAGGTTTTGAGTGTTTATTTTAATCTTCCTAAATAACCTGACATCCATTCAGGCTGGAGAAGCATTGCCATCTACAGAGTGACCTCTTCCCATTCCCTCTACACAAACCTTCTCCAGCCCAGCCCCCAGTAACTTCAAAATACCACAAGTTAAATGGGTATGTCTTTTCAACCATTTTATTCCCCTTGCCGATTGGAATTGAATAAAACTGAATATTATTATCATATATTTTATTAATTACATCTTACAATATATTTCATGCTCTATACACTTTGCTTTTTTCTAAGAGAAGAAACAGGAAGATGCTGATTAAATAAAGTTCCAGGCCTGGGGCTCTTTGTAGACAAATCTGATTACCAGGTTGTGTGGATATTGATTTCCATTAAGTCCCAGGCATTTTCCTTTTCTTTTTAAACTCTTCTTATTTTAAAAACTTTCAGACATTTACAGAGGTAGACACAATAGTATATCTAATGGTTACAAATCCATTATCCAGCTTCAACATTAATCAGGTCGTAGCCAATCTTGTTTCATCTACATACACTCTCTCCTATTCTTCCTCCCCATAATATTTTGTATGTAAATTTTAATTATTTTTAAACATTTTTCCAGCTTTATTGATATGTGATTGAAATATAATGTTATTAAAGTACACAATATGATGATTTGAGATACATATGTATTGTGAAAGGGGTATCACAATAAGGTTAGTTAACACATTCATCACCTCACATAATTCTGATTTTCTTGCGTGTGGTGAGACCTTTTAAGATCTACCCTCTTAGCAACTTTCAAGTATATAACACTGTATTGTTAACTGTAGTCACTTTGCTGTGCATTATCACCACAAGTTATTCATCGTGTAACTGGCAGTTTGTATCCTTTGACCAGCACCTCCCCAATTCCCTCACCCCCCAGCCCCTGAGGGCCACTATTCAACTCTCTGTTTCTGTGAATACAGCCTTTTCAAATTCCACATACAAATGAGATTATGCAGTATTTGTCTTTCATTGCCTGACATTTAACTTAGCATAATTCCTTCCAAGTCCATCTATATTGTTACAAATGGCAGGATTTCCTTCTTTTTATGGTTGAAAAATATTACATTGAATATAAGTATACAGCACATTTTCTTTATTAATTCATCCATCCATGGACACTTAGGTTGTTTCCATGTCTTCGCTATTGTGAGTAAGGTGAATAATGCTGCCGTGAATATGAGAGTGCAGATATCTATTTGAAATAGTGATTTCATTTCCTTTGGATATATACTCAGAAGTGGGATTTCTGGATCCTAAAAATCATATGGAACCACAAAAGACCCCAAATAGCCAAAGCAATCCTGAGAAAGAGAAACAAAGATGGAGGCATCACACTTTCCAATGTCAAACCATATTACAAAGCTATAGTAATAAAAGCAGTATGTTATTGTCATTAAAAACAGACACATGGACAAATGGAACAGCACTGAGAACCCAGAAATAAACGAATGCATTGACAGTCAACTAATATCTTACAAGGGAAACAAAAATGCTCAGTGAGGAAAGGATAAATGGTGTTGGCAAAACTGGATATCCACATGCAAAGAGTAAAGGTGTACCCCTATCTCACACTACTCACAAAAATAAACTAGAAATTGATTAAAAACTTAAATGTAAAACCCGAAACTATAAAAGTCCTAGAAGAAAACATAGGGAAAAACCTCCTTGACATTAGTCTTGGCAATAATTCTCTTGGATATGACACCAGAAGCTCAATCAACAAAAGCAAAAATAAACAAGTGGACTACATTAAACTAAAAACGTCTGCACAGCAAAAGAAACTATCAACAAAATTCAAAGGCAACCTCTGGAGGAGGAAAAAATACTTGCAAACTATCTATCTGATAAAGGGTTAATATTCAAAATATGTAAGAAATTCTTACAACTCAATAGCAAAAACACAACACAATTCGAAAATGAGCAAAGGACCTGAATAGACATTTTTCCAAAGAAGACATAAAAAAGGCAAACCGGTAAATGAAAAGATGCTCAACCTCACTAATCATCAGGGAAGTGCAAATAAGGGCCGCAGTGACTTATCACCTCACACGTGTTTGAATGGCTACTATCAAAAAGACGAGAGATAAATGTTGGTGAGGATGTGGGGAAAAGGGAGGTGTGGTGGGAATGTAAATGGTTGCAGCCACTATGGAAAACAGTATGGAAGTTCCTCAAAAAATTAAAAAAGAACTGCCAGGCATTTTCAAAAGTGTGTTTGTCAGGTGAAAGCCCATGCAAAGCCTCAGTCAGAAGGAAACTGTGGATGCAGAGCCCCACCCTTAGTAAGGCTGTTGCTTTCTGCAACACCCAGATGTCTCCATGAGAAGGTGGTAGTGACAGGTGGCCATCAGGATTCCCCAAATAGTCTTCCAGAAGGAAAGACCCAGTGTGAGCGTTTTCCACACTGGATCCAGCATCTATCAGTAACAGAAAGGTGAGTTTTGTCCCTTTGCTAAAATGACCACATTGGCCTCTGTTTATAGAAAACAGTGATGCCTCACATTGGTCTAGTGGACACATTGACATAACAAAGGACACCCGAGAAAGCAATGACTTAAGAAAATAACATCAAAACAAGTTTTCTCTGGCAGACACTATTTGTGCTCCACCCAGATCCCCTCAGGTCCTTGAACTGTTTGGGGGTATCTATTTCTCCCTCTTTCTTTGCTTTATAAGGTCTCACCTGAGACTCTCCTTGAGCTTCTGGAGCTGCTTTGCCTGATATCACACAAGTCATAGAACCTGGGGGTTTACATTCTCCCTCATCCCTTTCCACGCCTCAGCTCCCTGAGGCCTGGAGCCAAGTGACTGGTATGAGAGTATGAGATACCACAAAACTCAACGAAGATCAACTTGGAGGCATAATTTACACCCCAGATCCCCCCTGTGGAATCAGGCTGAGGCTGGAGCTTGGCTTGTAATTTCGTCTTGCTTGGGTTCTTCCTCCTTCCTCTTTCCTGTTCTGCTTCTGTCATCCCCTTACTGGTTTTTCCTGGTAATATATTCTACATAAATCATTTGCATAAATTTTCCTCTCACAGTCTGTTTCTGGGGGACTCAGGCTAGGAAAATTCCCCAAAGAAGCTTACAATTGTATAAAAATGGATATGAATATAATAGTGTTAACTCATATCCAGTCCACTGATAGTAATGGGCATCTATTAAGTGAAAGCCCTGTGGTCTGCATTACAGAGATGCAGTGCTGACTCAACATCCCCTCAAGGAACTTTTAGGGTAGTGAAGAGCACAGGACAGGAACACAGATCATTACACCATAAAACACCAAGTAGGATTCCAGGGTCTTGATGGCCTAGATATGCCACATCCTTCCACAACCCCATTTCCCTTTCCAATTTCCCATTGATGTGAATCGGCTGGAGAATAAGATAAAAACTATATAACAGCAATGGAAACTAGTGGAGGTTCATACCACAGGCTTGAAGCTACAGATGAGAGTGGAGGAGAGCAACCATTTGCCACAAGAAAGGTCAGGTCCTCCTAGACAGTATGTAAATGTAGTCAATTCCACATCCATCCCTCCTAGCTTCTCACCAGGATCACAATGTCTCATGGATAATTTTCCAGTATAGGAAACAAGGACAGAAGAGGAATAAAGTCCTGTGTCAGAACTCACCAAGACAAGGGTCTTCTCACACAGCTTTAAACACACACACACAGACAGCCAGGGACACATCATGGCTTTGATTGACAGGATGGACACGGGGAAGAATATTTTTATAGAAGGCATTGCAGGATTTCCTCCACAGTCTCTGTGGGGACCCATCTTCATTGTTGACATCTAACAAGCTTGACCTCCTTCTATGAAGATGATTAGCTAGAGAAATATCACTGGGTGTATGACAATTCTCTGGCAGTTAATATAGGTATCCAAGCAGAACCCTCAGAGCAAATGGGACACAGGGAGACAGAATCTCTGGCAAGAAAAGGAGAACACATTTAAAAAACAGAACTGAATAAGCAGAACCCCTCCTTTGTGTTCTGAAGGCTCAAGTTCTCATCTTGCTTGGGTTGAAGGTACTAAATATTCTGCTTCATTCTTGACATTCATGGAGAAATACAGTTTTGTTTTTTAAGGTAAAACAATCATAAGAAGGCTTGAAATAGGATTCATCACTTCCAAATCAATATAGTAAAAGCCATAACGCAAATAATAAGAAAGCACGATCACTGCAACACTACAATAGCCAAGACGTGGAAGCAACCTAAATGAATGGATGAATGGATAAAGAGGTGGTATGTGTATACAATGGAATATTACTCAGCCATAAAAAGAATGAAATAATGCCATTTGCAGCAACATGAATGGACCTAGAGGTGATGATATTAACTGAAGTAAGCCAGACAGAGGCAAATATCATATGACATCACTTATATGTGGAATCTAAACAAAACTTACACAAATGAACATATACACAAAACAGAAATTGACCCACAGACATAAAAAAAAAATTTATGGTTACCAAAGGGGAAAGGGGGCAAGATAAATTAGGAGTTTGGGATTAACATATACACACTACTATATACAAAACAGATAACCAACAAGGACCTACTGTCCAGCACAGGGAACTATATTCAATATTTTGTAATGACCTATAAGAGAAAAGAATCTGAAACAGAATATATATGTGATACGTATAAACAAATCACTTTGCTGTACACCTGAAACTAACACAACATTGTAGATCAACTATACTTCAATTTTTTTAAAAAAAGAAAGAAAACACAATCAACAGAAATCTTAAAATAACACAGCAAGAATGAGGTCAGTGTATCCATTATCCATAATAAAAGTGAATGTGTTATGAAAATGAAATGTATCATAAATTTAAAATAAAACAACAGATTAGATTATACCAGAAAAATGCAGACAAAATGCACATTATAGTGGCCACATTATCATAATGAAGTGGAATTCAAAGTAAAAAGCAGTAAATTGGGACATTACAGATTCCTGAAATACGTATTTCAAAGTGAATGTAGAATACTTACAAACTCTTAGATTTTTTAACAAAGGCCCCTCAGAATTTGCTGTAATAAGGAGGCAATAAACAATAACATAAGACTAAAGTGTACATCAAGCAAGCTTAATTATATAATCATTTTTTCTACTGTACACAGAATATTGATCATGTAAAACTCATCCAGAAAAGAGTTCCCTAAATAGAGATCTATAGGCCATAGTCACTAATAAAACAGGAAATTACCAGCAAAAAAAATAACAAACTTAAATTAAAAAAATTAAAACATCACTCTTTTAAATAACTTCTGTTTCTAAGGGAAAATCAAATTTGACATAAAAATTATTAGGAAATTCGTAATTAGCTACAGTAAAAACACAGCATAGCAAAACCTATAATTTATATAGCTAAAGGAAATCCCTCATTTTAAAGTTCTTTCAATATTAACTAAGAATGACTGAGAATAAATGACATAAGCATCAAGCTCAAAAAGTTAAATGAAGGAAAACAAAAACTAGGGGTAAATTCATAAAGATCAAAACATTATATTGAGAATTAGAAAACAACAAAAATTGTATTTAGAAATGTTTTAAAAAGCAGAATTGACAGAAGAAACCAATAAAATGACCATTTTCTAAAAAATTATATCAGAGATAAAAAGAGAGACAACAGAATTAAAAATCAACAGAAAGCAGAACTTTAAAGGATATTTTAAAATTATAAGACAATTCTATGTATAGTGGATACTGATAAATTTGAATGTCTCCTTGATTTTAATGAAAAACAAAATCTGAATGAACCAATAAGTGAAAAACACTTAAAACTGGTCCCATAAAATGGCACTAGTGTAAAATATTTTTAAAAACAGACCTTTAGGGATTAAATAATTCATATGCTATTACATTTTTTTAGAGCACAGAAAGAGATGGAATATTTCCTGATTATTTTTATAGTTGAATACTAATATCAAAATGTTATAAGGCACTCAAAATAAAATTACAGACCTAATAAATTTGAAAAAAGTATGTATCTAGATAAATTCCATATTAGCAAACCAAACCCTACATTTCATGATTGAAAAACAAGACTGTGCTTTAAGGTTATATTTATTTTAAATTCCATATAAACATTTGAATCCACTTGTCAGGTATCATTTTTTAAAAATCTTGTCGGGATTCTAAATAGGGCTTCATTTAATTTATAAAGTGACCAGTGGCAAAGTCAAAGTGATTTTTTAAAATAATGTGAGGTCTACTCTATTCAGGTGTTCTTTTTATATCCTTCGGTATCCTTTGCTAATTTACTTCACATAGGCTATGCATATTTTTGTTAGAATTTTCCCCAGGTATTTTTAATTCATTTTCATAGCTATAGAAAGCGCTTGTTTTCCCTTATGATTTTCAAGTAATAGTTACTATTATTGGAATTTATTGAGATTTTTATGTTGGTCTTGAGTTCAGTCACCTATCAAAATTTGCTGTTCTTGTATGTTAGTTTTATCATCTCAATAATTTAATGGCCTGCAAATATCTATTTTTGTTTTCTAATATTTATTCCTCTTATTATTTGATTTCAGTGAGTGAATTGTGTAACTACATAGATTCACTTTATGGGAGACAGGATGTTTCCTTCTATTTTTAGCTTACTGAGGAGAGCATGTGTGCATGTGTGTGTGTGTGTGATCAAAAATGTCTCTGGCTCCTCTTAAAATAATCCCCGTGGCTCTTGTCCTTCTATGTGCTAAATAGTGAATTTCATTGTTTTCCTGACGGGGAACAATTATTATATAGCAAGGGCAGGAAAGGAGAGGCCTTAGTTATCATAATGCATTATTCTTTTAATTCACTGAAAAATTCAATTTTGTAAGTGTGCTGTTTCTGAGTTCTGAATATATTTGTGAGATTGCCCAAGATGAGTGAATGTGTGTGTATATGTGTGTGCAGGGGTGTGTGTGAGTGTGTGTGTGTGCACTGGCCTAGTTAAGGTTTTAGTATCGGGATATCATTAAACTGGCTGTGAAGAGTCCATCATTTTCTGCTCCAGAACAGTTAGTACAACACAAGGAATTACCTCATTTATAAAAGCAACCTGGGGCTTCCCTGGTGGTGCAGTGGTTGAGAGTCCGCCTGCCGATGCAGGGGACATGGGTTCGTGCCCCGGTCCGGGAAAATCTCACATGCCGCGGAGCGGCTGGGCCCCTGAGCCATGGCCCCTGAGCCATGGCCCCTGAGCCATGGCCGCTGAGCCTGCGCGTCCAGAGCCTGTGCTCTGCAATGGGAGAGGCCACAACAGTGAGAGGCCCGCATACCACACACAAAAAAAGCAACCTGGATGGGACTCTTTTATAGGGTGAGATCTTGGCTACTTTTTCCATTTCTCTCATGTTAATAGACAGGTGTGTGAACTTTTATTGATTCAATTTTGATAAATTGTATGTTACTAGGAAAATTACCCAGGTTTTCTAGTTTTTCAGTTTCCATTGAAACAAATTAGTATTATTATATCATTTCAATCATTCTCATTTTCTAATATCTACGTGTTCCTTTCCATTTCTTCCTTTTCTGTTGTTTTTTTTGGGATTAATTTGTCAGTGATTTTCTATTTTATTGATGTTTTCAAAGAACCGTCACTTCATTTAATTGTTCATCTTTTCGTCACTTTTTTCTAATGTCCATATTTTTGCTTCTATATTTGTTAAAATATTCTTCTATTTTATTTTTATTTGTTTTGATGTTTTTTCTTACTTTCCTTAACTGTATGCATACTTCTTTTATTCTAAATATTTCCTTTTTCTCTTATATGAAAGTAAGATTATATATTTTCCTGTGAATACTACTAAACCAACATTCTACAGTTTTAAAATGTAATACACTCAAATTTTAGAATAGATATTTTTATTTTCTCTTTAATTCAAAACATTTAAAATCTTTTAAGTAGCTTTTTAAATTGAAATATAACATACAAAAAATGCACAAAAAGTATCAGGATGGTATGTAAAATTTTTTTTAATTAAAAATTAATGTATTTTTAGTGTAAGCCAACCTTTTGATGTATTTTCTAATTTTATTACCTTATAGCCAGAGAATAAGATCTAAAGGAATTTTTTAAATATATTTTATTAAGATTTTCTTCTAGATATAATACATTGTCAATTTTTGTTTTTATGTTTTTGAGAAAAAAATGTGTTCTTCCTCTTTACTGGTATAGTTTCACATAAGTTACATGTAAATACATAGAATACAAATATATGTAATCTATCATACACACGTGTCCCATCATATCATGTATCAGATCCTAGTTAATTATCCTCCATCTTTCCCAAATTTGTTCAGGTCAGAGCACAGACAACCCAGACATTTGTTTGGATGGCACCTTTGAAAAATGAACAAAGCTGCCTGAAATCGGAGGTAATTGATCGGAGGCTGTGTCTGCCTCGGGTCCCACCAGGCCACTCCATGGCCACGGGGATCAGTATCTCAGCACTTCAGTGACCCATCTGTGTCCCACGCTGTGGGTAGGCTTGGGAAGCTAGCTCTCAATCCCTTTTTATGGTTTACTGAATCTGCTAATTTCAGAACAATGGGTATTAAAACGTCCTACATGAATGTGGATTTCCCTTATAATTTGTCAGTTTTTCTCCTAATATTCTGAAGCAAGATTGTTAGAGGGCTAAAAATCCGTGGTTCATAACTACTTAAGAATTATAATTTTATTAAATATTTTATCTCTCTGTTGTCTTGCTTAGAAATCTTCACTTTGAATTCTCTCTTGCCTAAAATTAACATTTCTGTTTTGGCATTTGTACCACAACCATGTGCCTGTTATAGATGAAAGAGTCACTTTACATGGAAGCAACCTAAGTGTCCATCAACAGATGAATGGATAAAGAAGATGTGTCATATATATACAATGGAATATTATTCAGACATAAAAAGAAATGAAATTGAGCTCTTTGTAGTGAGGTGGATGGAACTAGAGTCTGTCATACAGAGTGAAGTAAGTCAGAAAGAGAAAAACAGATACCATATGCTAACACATATATATGGGGGGCAGGACAGGAATAAAGATGCAGATGTCGAGAATGGACTTGAGGACATGGGGAGGGGGAAGGGTAAACTGGGACAAAGTGAGAGAGTAGCATTGACATATGTACACTACCAAATGTAAAATAGATACCTAGTGGGAAGCAGCCACATAGCACAGGAAGATCAGCTCGGTGCTTTGTGACCATCTAGAGGGGTGGGATAGGGAGGGTGGGAGGGAGACACAAGAGGGAGGAGATATGGGGATATATGTATACGTATAGCTGACTCACTTTGTTATAAAGCAGAAACTAACACAACATTGTAAAGCAATTATACTCCAATAAAGACATTAAATAACAAAAAAAGAGTCACTTTAAATTTTGCCTTTTATGTTTCTTTCCGTTTTAGGTGTGCTGCTTGAAAGCAGTACAGAGCTGGCACCCGATCTAAGGATCTTTTCCTTTCATATTCACTGAAATTACGTCTGCTGGAATTATTTTTGTACTCATATTTTCTATTTAGTGTCTCTTTTTATTTCTCTGTCCTATTTTAATCAATTGAGTTTCCCTTGTTCATTTTGTTTCCTAGTATTTTTTTTTTGTAGTTGACTTCCAATATTACATTAGTTTCAGGTGTACAACATAGTGATTCAATACTTTTATAGAATACACACCATACAAAGTTATTATAAAATGTTGATTATATTCCCTGTGCTGTATACCCTGTGACTTAACTTTGTAACTGGTAGTTTACATCTCTTAATACCCTCCACCCATTTTGCCCCTCCCCTCCCCTCTGACCATGAATTTATTCTTTGTATCTGTGAGTCTGTTTCTGTTTTGTTATATTTGTTCATTTGTTTTGTTTATCTCATATTTTAATATTTGTACTTCCTATTTAACTTTTGGTAATGAAACTCTTATATCATTGCCCTTCAGATCAACCTCTGAGCCTGTTGGTGTCCTTATCCTTTACCTTAACAGTATAAAAACCTTGATAAAATTTCATTCTCCTCCTCTCTCTAACCCTAGCTTTCTTCTATCTTAAGATCCATATTGGTGCTAAAATATTTTTAAATTATGCAAAAGCAATCACTTCAACTATAAGTTTCATTGGTTTCTGATGTTTGTGTGGTATAGTTTTGTTTGTCATAGGCTATTTATTTACTGCAAGGCCACTTTTTAAAACCTTTTTAAAACTCTTTCTTGAATTTATTACTTATTTTGCCAGAATCTATGCTGAACGTTTCTCTGAGTGGTAAATTTTTTGAGTCCTTGCATTGCCCCAAACATCTTTACTTTGTCCTCTCATTTGAATTTTAGTTTGAATCAGTTCTACGATTCTAGTTTCAAAATAATTTTTTATCTTGTAACTTTGAAGCACTGTATTCTGTTGTTTTTTTGCATCCACCTTTGCCAAGGAGAAGTTAGGTGATTATCTAATCTTCAAGCCCCTGAAGATATCCTGATTACTGTTTTTCTATCTTTGGAAATTTTGAAGACTTTCTCTTTTCTTTTAGTCTGAGCTTTAACCAGCATGGGTCTGGATGTCCATCACTATTTATTTATTTATTTGTTTGTTTATTTATAAATTCATCCCAAGTAGCACATTTTGGGTCTTCAGATTTAAAGATTCTATTCCTCTTTAACTTGCGGAGAGTAAGAATGCTGCTGCTAACGTAGCCCAGACAAGGTGACCTGTCTCTTGGACATTCCTACTGTCAGTGGCTTGGAGAGGGGTGGCTTCTTAGGCTGGGACCCAGTGCAACTCTGAGGACCAGAATAATGCCAGGGACCTCAGCCCTCCCAATGTCAGAGACCTCAGTAATTTCCCCCGCATGCCCAGGCTCTGTCCCACGCAGAGGAGCATGAAGCGGGGTGGGGTGGGGGTGGGGTGTCCCCAAAAGATGGAGCAGTTTTTATCCAAGACATTGAATAATGCCTCAAGAGACAATTTAAATTTTAAGATCAGACTAAGCTTTACACCAGACTGAAATTTCGGTCTGGCTAGTTTTTGTTTTGTTCTATAAAGTGTATGTATATATGCATGTGTTCGGCATGTGTGTGGGCGTGGTTTCTTTTATTCTAGCTAACCAGCGTGTAAAGATTTGGGAGCAAGTCCATTTAGTTATCCACAAATTAAAAAGAAATACAAGGGCTTCCCTGGTGGCGCAGTGGTTGAGAGTCCGTCTGCCGATGCAGGGGACACGGGTTCGTGCCCTGGTCCGGGAGGATCCCCCATGCCGCGGAGCGGCTGGGCCCGTGAGCCATGGCCGCTGAGCCTGCGCGTCCGGAGCCTGTGCTCTGCAACGGGAGAGGCCACGGCAGTGAGAGGCCCGTGTATCGCAAAAAAAGAAATACAATTTTCTCTGCAAATCCAAGTTGCTGTGAGAGTTAACCTCGTGACCTCCTCCTACAGTAGTCTTTCAATAAATTGTACTGAGGAGAAAGATGAGTAGGAAGAAGAGGAAAATGGGATAGAATCTCAGGAAATTACTTAACCTGACATTTTTTTAAAACATCTTTATTGGAGTATAATTGCTTTACAATGGTGTGTTAGTTTCTGCTGTATAACAAAGTGAATCAGCTACACGTATACATACATCCCCATATCCCCTCCCTCTTGTACCTCCCTCCCACCTCCCCACCCCATCCCACCCCTCTAGGTCATCACAGAGCACTGAGCTGATCTCCCTGTGCTATGCGGCTGCTTCCCACTAGCTATCTATTTTACATTTGGTAGTGTATATATGTCCATGCCGCTCTCTCACTTCTTCCCAGCTTACCCTTGCCCCTCCCTGTGTCCTCAAGTCCATTCTCTACATCTGTGTCTTTATTCCTGTCCTGCCCCTAGGTTCTTCAGAACCTTTTTTTTTTTTTAGATTCCATATATATGTGTCAGCATACAGTATTTGTTTTTCTCTTTCTGACTTACTTCACTCTGTATGACAGACTCTAGTTCCATCCACCTCAGTACAAATAACTCAATTTCGTTTCTTTTTATGGCTGAGTAATATTCCATTGTATATATGTGCCACATCTTCTTTATCCATTCATCTGTCGATGGACACTTAGGTTGCTTCCATGTCCTGGCTATTATAAATAGTCCTTCAATGAATATTGTGGTACATGACTCTTTTTGAATTATGGTTTTCTCAGGGTATATGCCCACTAGTGGGATTGCTGTGTCGTATGGTAGTTCTATTTTTAGTTTTTTAAGGAACCTCCATACTGTTCTCCATAGTGGCTGTATCAATTTACATTCCCACCAACAGTGCAAGAGTGTTCCCTTTTCTCCACACCCTCTCCAGCATTTATTGTTTGTAGATTTTTTGATGATAGCCATTCTGACCGGTGTGAGGTGATACCTCATTGTAGTTTTGATTTGCATTTCTCTAATGATTTAGTGATGTTAAGCATCCTTTCATGTGTTTGTTGACCATCTGTGTATCTTCTTTGGAGAAATGTCTATTTAGGTCTTCTGCCCATTTTTGGATTGGGTTGTTTGTTTTTTTGATATTGAGCTGCATGAGCTGCTTGTAAATTTTGGAGATGAATCCTTTGTCAGTTGCTTCATTTGCAAATATTTTCTCCTATTCTGAGGGTTGTGTTTTCGTCTTGTTATGGTTTCCTTTGCTGTGCAAAAGCTTTTCAGTTTCATTAGTCCCATTCGTTTATTTTTGGTTTTATTTCCATTTCTCTGGGAAGTGGGTCAAAAAGGATCTTGCTGTGATTTATGTCAGAGAGTGCTCTGATGTTTTCCTCTAAGAGTTTGATAGTGTCTGGCCTTACATTTAGGTCTTTAATCCATTTTGAGTTTATTTTTGTATACGTTAACCTGACATTTAACTGACTCCCTGATCTGTCCCAACCTACCTTCAAGTATTATTTCTCATTTCTTCCTTTAATCGGCCCAGTCCCTTTCCAAGGATAATTTTTTCCAAAATTAGCGTCTCTCAGAAGATGTAGCACAGCTTTGTAATTAAAAAATGGCTCTTTTATTTGAAGCAGAGGCCTCCTCCTTCTCCCATCTGTCCTCATGCCTCTCTCCAGCCCATTTTTCTTCCCCTCTTTGTTCTGAGTTCTTAGACTCTGAGTATCGAGGGCTGAGCCTCAGTGGACACAGTGAATGTGAATTGAAAGTGGAGATGAGGAGAAACTGGGGCATCATCCTAGCCAAGACATGAGATCAGATAAGAACCAGCAGGCAGAAGCAGCGAGAAGGGTCTCTATACAGTGGCACAAAATGGCCTTTATGTAGGACCATCATTGCCGGGAATGGAGGAAGTAGCCCCAGCCGGGCCATTTTCAGGAATTCCAGAACACCCCGTCAGTGGCCTCTGGCCTTGTTTGCTGGTCAGCTTTCTCTATCAGCAGGTGTCAGGCTCCAGGCTCACACGGTCTTGGCTGGCGGGCAGCGATCAGCACAGTGCCTACGAAGCAGGACGAAATCTGGTTATAAAGCAAGTGTCTTTATGCAAACAATTTGAGAAACCTCCACAGCTCCATGGAGTGCTGGCTGCTGTGTGCCCGGCTGTCCTGGGAGAGTCAGCTGCAAGGGGGTTTCATGGGAAGACACTTGTGCCAGTGGGACTGTGTGTGGCTGGGCTGGAGTGTGAACATGCATATGCACAGATCAGAATAGATTGGCAAGGACACGGGTGCCACTGTAGAAACAGAAAATTCCTGCCCAGAGATGAGTTTCCGTGAACTCTCTTCTAAAGTATTTATTATTATTATTATTATTATTATTATTATTATTATTATTATTAAGGTGAGCCTACCTGGGCTAATAGTTTGCTCAGACCACCCCCTCTGTCTCTTTCCTCTGTGCCCCCGTAGAACCCTTTTCTTTCCTCTCCTGCATCTGTGTTATTTTGTCACGAGGATGACAGGGCAATTTTTGAGATTCCTAAATATTGATGTGGTGGCTTTAACACAGCTATTTGGAAAACGATCGAGATTTAAGTCGTTTTCCTTACCAAGTAAAAACAGAACATTTTCACCCAATCCCCAGTTTCATGTCTCCCAGATGACTACCCATCCTTGAGCCTCCCATCCTCGAGGGTTGGCATTGGGATCAAGACACAGATTTTAAGGCCTCCAGGTTTACAGGACAAATCCAATTGGCTGCATTGACATATCCTGCTTCCGGCTTCAGTTTGGGCCTGTTCTTGGTTGCCTGTGTTCCAGCTCTGAGTACACGGCTATATTTCCTTAGAGGGCTGGGCTCTACGTGTCACGACTGGGTGGGCTGTATCTGTGCCCTCCCAGTGACACCCTGAACAGCTTTCACAGGCAAAGATGCATGCAATAGAATCATAAACCAAAGGTTCCATCCCACCGCCCAGTGAACTTGGCAGGGACAGAAGCACTCGTTCATCTTCCCTGGGTTGTGTTCGCCCACGTGGAGTCTCTCCTCCCATTCCGGGAATGGCCCCGTCATCCTCTCCTTTCCCCTCTACATGCGAACTCTCGGCCAGTTGACTCTGGCCTTCCATCGGAGCCTCACCGAAATCCACCTTCCTCCGTCCCTCATCCCTGCTAGCTCAGGCCGCTGCAGCCTTATCTCAGATACCTTTGGCCTCACGGATCCTTATGTTGCTGCCAACAGTGCATTTCCAGACCTGCGCTCAAGTTCAGGATGACCCAACTCCTCTCCCAACCAGGTCTCCCCACTCTCTCTGATGGTTCCTAGAACCCAGAGAATCTCAACGACAGAAGGAGCTGACCCAGTGTAGAAATTACCTCCCCCCAACAAGCAGCCTTGCCAAGTGGCCAAGCAGCCCTGCCTGAATGTGTCCAGTGAAAGCGAAATCCCTGCTACACTAACTATTCCTCTGCCATTTGTGCTGCTCTAGCAGAAAGTCCTTCCGCAAAATCAAAGAGAAATAAAAAGGACCTTGAAAATTCCTGGAACACGCATCTATTGTGGTACATGCGTGAAACAGGGCCAGAAGGCTACAATGAGCTGCCCGATCACTCAGCCAGTTGGTGCGATTTCAGGGCTGGAACAGTTACACTGCCTTCCAGGCAACTGAGCGTGTCCCTCGGGCCTGCTGAGCTCTGCCTCCTTCTAATGTCACCTAGCCATTCTGCTGTCTTCTGCGGCCACAGGGAACCCAGCGTCCTTCCCTCCCTGGCAGACCTTGCACAACTGTTCTTTATGGAAATTATCGTCATGGGTTCCTAGCGCCTTCCCTTCCCCAGGATCAGTACCCCGTGGTTGATCCCTAAGTTGACACCAGCCCCACCCAGGCGTTTACTCATGCCTTCACCCAACTTGGCTTCCTGTTTTTACTGGTTCACAGACTGCCCTTCTTTTCAGATACGTTTTCCAGTACCTCCCTCTGGAAGTTGTACCTGGTGGCCCACCTTCTCCAATTCCTGCTTTATTCTGAAGCTATTCGGTAATGCCAGCCAGACATCCTTCTACTGTTGTCATTGTCTTGACTATGTCACTTCTGGTTTATTGTTTTTCTTGAATATACAGGTCTTCTGGGAGGCAGGGACTCATGTTGTATTGCTTATGTGTAAAGAAACCAGATGTGAATTTTTCATCAATAATTGTTGTCTAGCTTCTGAATTTTGTCCAACTTCACGTGAGGAAAGTGAAGCCCAGGGAGGCTGCTGGGTAATTCCTAAGTTCTCTCAGCTGAGTGATATCAAAATGGATTACAACCCAGTTCTCCTGACTCTCATTCCAGTGTTTTTTCCAACACATCCCTTGGCCTACACTGAATTTCAACATACCAGGTCTTTATGTAAATGATTTACCTGTTCAGGTACCTGAATGTCCTTCAGGTAACATGATCATCCCCCTTTAATAACATCAATAAGTTCTTACATCATCGTTAATTAAGTCTTTGTTTATTTCCAGCCTCTGTAAAGAACTCTGCACAGATGGTCACTTAATAACTGCTTTTTTGATGACAATAGTGATTTTTACCAAAAGTCTTCATTTAGGATAAGTGTGCAATTCTAGGGAACAAGGCTACAGTTCTTACTCATATTCCCACATTTACTCTAAGCAACTTCAAAATAGTTCTACAGTTGGAGAAATGCCCCTGTATTGCAATTTAAGCTTTCTCCAGTCAGTTCTCTGCAACCACACTCAAATTTTCAATTCCCCAAATAGAAAAATGAACTGAATAGACATTAACAAAGTAATCTCTCCACTTCTTTGAAAATTGCAAACTCGTTGAGTTTTTCTCTTATGGTTGATAATAGCCATGAAGAAACCAATCATAATTCCTTCTCCTCAGACTCTGAAATACATCATTTGGAGAATCTTTCCTTATTGGCAAGTAAAATGAGGAGAAAAATCATATTAGAGACTAATGAACTCACATAGCATTATTTTCATTACTCACTAATCTCAGGGTATGGATAATTTTCTTTAAACAAATATTTTAAATGTGAACTGAAAAACACATTTCCTAAAAACCCTGAAGACATCTTGCTAGAGTGATAACTCTTTTCTTTTGGAGTTTATGAATTTGGGAACAGAAAAAGTCTTTTTTATTTTCAGGTATCTTTAGCTTCCATTACATATGTTAGCTAAAGCTTTAAGCCCAGGGACTGACCCAGATTGAGAAAAAGAGGGCACGTGTTCTAAAGGCATGAACATCTGGGACAACAAATGTGGCTGCAGCTCAAAGTGGAGGCATCGTGTCTTCACTGGACAGAGGGCTTCACAGGGGGCTAGGCACACGCTATAGGAGGAGGTGTCTGCTGGGAGTCAAATTCGGCACCGTGCACAGCAGGCATTAGCTGAACGGGTCCTGGAGAGTCAGGTGTGGTATTCAGTGACTTCAGAAGCCAAAGGAAAGCTGCAGTGGAAGGCTTATTCGTAGCACCAGGCAGCGCTGACTTTTGGCTAAATAGGTGGCATGATTTGAGAGTCAAGAATAAGCCAGCTTCAGACCAGTGTTTCCAGTGCCCCTACAGGCTGTCCAGCTGCCCACAGCAGAGCCTTCCTTAAGGATCTGCTCAGAGGTTTGTGTGTTCCTTTCAGAATATATATGTCTCTTGTCCTCTGAAAAGGCAGGCAGGCTGAGCTGAAGTGGGAGACACTCCCCTTACTGAAAACACAATAGAAATGTTGCATTTAAGATGGAAAAATAGGGCTTCCCTGGTGGCGCAGTGGTTGAGAGTCCACCTGCCGATGCAGGGGACGCGGGTTCGAGCCCCGGTCCAGGAGGATCCCACATGCCACGGAGCGGCTGGGCCCGTGAGCCATGGCCGCTGAGCCTGCGCGTCTGGAGCTTGTGCTCTGCAACGGGAGAGGCCGCAGCAGTGAGAGGCCCGCGTACTGCAAAAAAAAAAAAAAAAAAGATGGAAAAATAAATTACCTAGCAACTGTAAATTCATAGACTGAGACCAAAAAAGGAAAATTCCAAAAAAATTAAGAAAGAAATCTCAAAATTGGTAAGTGATAGTTAAAGCTGAAAAGTGTTATAGGGAAATTGGAGCCTCTTATAGGCCTTAACATTTGGCACTAGAGATTAACGTCCACACAGAGAGGGAAATTCAGCCAGCAACCCCATGTGGGTGGGCAGCCGGCACTGAGTGACGTGAATTGATTCTGCAGCCGTTAGCATTGCCGTCTGTAAGAAAATCACTGCCCACCTGACCCAAGAAAGAGGTAATAGAGCTTCCTATTCACCTAGGCCAGTGGGTGGAAATAGACACACCTGCAAGTAATCAGAACACAGGAGGGGTCCAAATTTAAGCCACCTGATTAGTTCAGGACCCAAAAGAAATGTTAACATAAACATTAGTCCAGTTCACTTAAATCTATAAAGTCCCAGCAAATGCAGCTGAGAAACTGTCACCTAAATCAAGTCACATGGTTTTTCTATGGAAAATATCCTCACTGACAACAAGATCATAGCCCAAATCATGAACCATATGAGAAAATGAATAACCAGGAAGAAGAGGCGAGAGGAACAACAAATGATCTTAGAGATAATGAGACAATTTTTAAGGCTATAAAATAAGTATTTTAAATCTTTGCAGAAATAGAGAAGTAAATAGAAATCACACTGTAAAGAAAAAGTCAATATGAGAAAAGAAAAATAAATTCTAGAAATATAAGCCAATGAAAAAACTCCAAACATGGAAAAAACTCCAAACACCCCAAACATGGAGACTATGAATTCTCTTCAGGTACACAAGAACTGTTTCTAAAAATTGACTATGTATTAGGACACAAGTGAAAATGTGTTCTTTGACCAAAATGCAAGTAAAAACTAAAATAAATATATATGTGTACACACACATATTAAAAATTCAAAGGTAGAGACTTCCAGTTTACAGTTCAATATGTAAAAATTTGAAAGCCTTCACTCCCATCCTCACAACAACAACAGCAAAAATGGACAAATTGAAAATCAACCTTTCATAGATCCATTAGAGAATTGAGGTCACAGGGCCTGAAAATGGAGAGAGATGGGCAGATGCAGAGAATCACAGCTTACTAGAAACAGAAGTCACATGTGGAGCCTGGTAGAAACACTTAAAAAGTTATTGACTAGCTGATGGAGGCTAAGTGAGGACTTGCTCAAGAGAGGAAAACTCCTAGAGACCTAGCCTTACACAGGCACCCTCACTTAACAGGAGTAAGATTTAATTACATGATTATAGAATATTTCCTCTTCACCAGCATCTTACCACAGCATCAACAAGGCTATTGTATAACAGCCAGAGATTATAGCCAAAAGAACTGCAAGCCTCAGACCCTGTTTAAGAAGGAGTCTCTAAGGAAACCCAAAGATAACAGGACAGACAAAACAAGGACTCTAGAAGAAATTTTAACCTATGATATCAAAGCTACAGAAAAGGGTAACACAGTCTAACTTCTAGCCAGATAAATATAAAACCTCACATCTCAGTTCCTTTTACCTGACACGTCATGTAGGCTTTCAACAGCAAATTTTACAAGAAATTCTGAAAAGTGAAATACAAATAAATAAAAATATTTGTATTTGAAATACAAATACAAATAAAACACACACACACAAAACAAACAAAACACTGTGGAAGAGACAAAGCAAGTGTCAGAGTCAGACTCAGATGTGGCAGAGATTTTGGAATTATCAGACCAGGAATTTAAATAACTGTGATTAATATACTAAAGATTCTAATGGAAAAAATGGACAATGTACAAGAATAGACGGGAAACTCTAAGAAATAATTTTTAAAATGCTAGACATTAAAAACACTGTCAAAGAAATGAAGAATGCTCTTGATGGGTTCATCAGTAGACTGGACATGGCTGAGGAAAGAATCAGTGAGCTTGAAGATATGTTGATAGAAACTTTCCAAACTGAAAATCTTCCAAGCTAAAAAATACACTCCAAATGCTGTTAAAAGAAAACCAAATTTACTACCTAATACCAAAGAAACATCTACATTGTATAACGTTAATGTTATTCACATATCACAATTGCTGGGATATAACTAAAGCAGCAGTTAGAAGATAATTTGTACTGTTAAATCCATTCACTCAGAAATTTAAAAATACAGAATAAAAGTGAGTTGAGTTTTCTTTTCAAGAAACTAGAAAAAAAACAGAAACAGAATACACTCTCCAAAAGCAGAAGATGAGAAATGATAAAGATGAGTGTTAGATTAGTTGAAAACGGAACACAGGGGTCATAAAGTATGACTAGCTCAACTCAATATCTGAGGCATAAATGAAAAAAACAAACAGATGTAGAAAATTCATTCATGATAATCAGTAAAATCAAAACCTTGCATACTAAACAACCTAACAAAATATTTAACCCCCTACTATGACTGATTAAGACAAAAGAAAGAAAATGAATTACAGTTGACTCTTGAACAACATGGGTTTGAACTGCATGGGTCAATTTATATATGGGTTTTTTGAATAAATATGTACTACATGTGGTTGGGTGAACCCATAGATGCAGAACCATGGATAACGACAGCTAACCATAAATTTATATGTGGATTTTTGACTGCTCGGGGATGGAAGGGGGTGATGTCAGTGCCCCACCACCATGTTGTTCAAGGGTCAACTGTATATCAAGTATTTTTAGATTTTATCCATATGTTGTAGTTTGCCAACCCTTGGTCTCTATAGAAAAGCCAAACAGAAA
This sequence comes from Globicephala melas, assembly GCF_963455315.2. Taxonomy (NCBI): domain Eukaryota; kingdom Metazoa; phylum Chordata; class Mammalia; order Artiodactyla; family Delphinidae; genus Globicephala; species Globicephala melas. The sequence goes on from NC_083325.1 coordinate 78,014,853, forward strand.
GACAAATACTTAGACATAATAAAGAATTTCATCAGGATATATATTCAAAAGTCCATAGCAAAGAGACAAGTCCAAACATAGCCAAGAAATTTCTTTAAAATCAGGAGAAAACGGGCACATTATTTATCGGATATCAAGGTGTATTATAAAAATAGATTAATCACAACAGTAGTGTGTGAAAAGAGAGAAGTGTGAACTTGATCCATGTAAGGAGAGGTATTGGAAAACAAAGCAGGAAGAACATTGTTGAGACCAGTGGCTTTTCCTGTAAGAAAATAGATTCCTTTCTCACATCATTCTCCCAAATATATTTCATACATACCAAAGATGTAAACTAAAGTGAAAAACTACATTTAACACTATTAGATGAAAATATTAGAAAACATCTCTTTGCTCTTTAGTTGGAAAAAGCTTTCTTAAAGAAGAAACCAGAAAAAGAGATAACATAAAAGAATATAAGTTAACAGCTTCAAAATTAAGTCCTTCTATATGATAAAAGACACCACAAACAAAGTTAAGAGGCAAGTCACAGATTAAATGAAGAAATTAGTAATACATATAATAAGCAAAGGATTCGTATGCAGAATATAATTTTTTAACTCTTTCAAATCGACAACAAAATAATAGCTGAACTATGAATTTATAAGTTATAAATGGCACAATAGATAAAATTGCAAAGGATATGAACAGCTTTCTCTTTTTGAAGAGAAAACCTGACAAAATCAATAAACATGTGAAAAGAACCTGTCTCAGTAATCAAGAAAATGCCCATGAAAACAATAAAATTACATTTCACAAATAAAAACATACCAGAAAGTTTGACGATAGAAAAGTTGCGAAATAGGTGGAGATGTAAGCACACTTTGGCATTGGTCCTCTGAGTAATAAAATAGTAGACCCACTTTGAAGAAGAATTAGTTACTATTGGGCAAAACTCCACAGGTACATAGTCTATAGAATTATGTAGCTGTCATGATGGATAGTTTTAATAATCCACACAACTGAGTGAATAAAACTAAGAACCAGAATACCATTTGATAGCATTTATGGAAACTTTAAAATCATACAGTATAATACAATATAGTAAGTATACATCCTTATTTAGAAAATTTAGAAACTGTGAGTGGAAAGATTCCCAACAACTTTATGAGAGCGTTTTCTCTGGACGGGGAGGAAGGGGAATTGGGCTGGAAGATGTATCAGATGGGCTAGGTGAGGTAATGCTGTAGTAATAAACAACTCCAAAATCTCAGTGGCTTAAACACAAGGATGTATTTACAACTCCATTATGTGTCCGTCATGCGTTGGTGCCAGTGGCGGGGTAGCTTCTCAATGTCCTTCTTACTCCAGGACCCAGGATGACGGGCATCGTATTTTGCAACAGGAAGATGAAAGTTGTTGAAAGGTCTCACACTGGTAATTAAATGTTCCAACCCAGAAGTGACGTGTCTGCCCACCAACCATGGGCCAGAACTGATGATATGGTCCTACAAAGGAGGAAGAGTGTAATCCTCCCAGTGGCCAGAAGGAGAGAACCAGAGGGATTTAGCATTAGAAGTTTTTACCACCCTTGGGAGCATAAGAATTTCCAGTTGATCATTAATATCCTACTATTTAATAGGAAAAAAAAATGAAGTGCTAATAACAAAATAATATTCTGGGTGATGGGAACATGGACATCTGTTACATTGTTCTTTGTTTACGTATTCCTTAGAATGGAGTAAGCACCTCTCCATCGTTACTCTGTAGTGTAATGTGCTTGGATCAGGACAAAAGACAGGAAAGAGGCAATGGATGCATGCTAAAATTAAACTTTAATCAAAAATTCCTGTTCTCTTTCAACGACTGGTGTAAGCTCCTTAGACTATCAGAAAATCTCTCTGTAATGACCAACATCTAAATCTACTGTCTCATTCCCCAATCTACTGTCAGACCAAAGTGTTCATAATGTCCCAAGTAAATCAACATCCTGATACATTTGTTATTTCTAATTTTCCCTTTTCCTCCCCGGATGAGTCCTACATGGGAAAAAATACAATTTTTCCTGAAAGCCCTCTCACAGACTAGGTCCCTAGGTTCCTTAACTAGCTTCACATACCATAAGGCAATTTTGTAGGTGTTTTCATGTCTGTTTCCCCTCTGGGCAGTGAGTCCACAAGAGCATCCTTCCTTGTATCCCTAGCACCTGTCAGAGTGTCTGACGTATAGTAAGTGCTAAATAAATCCTTAAATATGTGAAAATATAAAACTGGTTCCAAACTTCAATGATGTTTGGTAGGATAAAAATAAGGGCCAAAGAAAACCTGACGACCTGCAGGCAATCAGCATCAGATTACCACGCAGGCCCCTTTGGCAATAAACAAAAGCAAAATACCCTGCTGTGCTGTGGCTGCATGAGATAATGATGTTTCCTGTAGCTTTCTGCACAGTCTTTTCAAATCTGTCATTTCATTTGATTCTCTCAAAATTCCTCCCGGGTAGGCAGGGCAGGCATTTATTATCCATGGTGAACAAATAAAAACATTGAAACAAGAGAAGTTTACTCACCTGCCCCAAATCATACAACAAATAAAGTAGAACTGTTCTTAGAACCTAGGATTTAGGACATGAAGCTCTTTCTACCAGATCACTCTGCCTGTTTACAATGGCAGTTTCAGGGTCTTGTCTCCAGAATCGGCCTGGGTCTTTCACTAGATAGACTCATCCCTAATAGGGACAAGATCCAATGCAGGCCAGTGAAATCGTTTTGGGATTTATGAGAAACTGGATGCCCCTTATACAGAAGCCTAGCATCCTAGATATACGACACGGTGAAAACTTTAGTGCTTAATCAGAATTTGGGTGAAGATTTGTTCAGCATCAGGGAGAGAAACCAGACTGGAACCAGCACACCATGTTTTAACTCATACTTCTTCCATTCATTTCCCATATGAACTTGGGAAGTCACCTTTCCTTCCTGGGCCTCCTTTTCTCTAAGGCCCCTTCTGCTCTGAGATTCTTTGAAGATCCTAAAATGTCTAAATGTTATAAAAGGTAAAGTTCCTTTTATTCTAAAACTAAAAAACGAATTAAATAGATTCATGAATGCCTGGATATACATGAAATGTGGAAATCAGAATACCAATTGCATTCATGTGTAACGACATAAAAATGACCATATTTTAGAAACTCTTCCATTTCCTCTCCCATTAACAGATGCGAAGCAGGTTGATGGAGTTTATCGGATGAAGCGGCTACCATCTGATCAGTCACGTCACATGAGTGACGCTACTGAGGCAGGTAAAATATTCAAGAGCCCAAGACTCTCCCCAAGAAATCGCTGCGTCTCTCTCAGGGTCATAATGGGCCATGCTTGTGAGTCAGTCCTCAGCTCTAAAATAGACTGTGTACATAATGTCTTATAATGATGATGACTATTATTTATAGCTTGCCCCAGCCTCCCAGGCAAATGTCCAGGGAAGAACAAAAAAGATGCTTGGTATAATGAAAACAAAGAAAATATAGAGGTGTTGGCATAGGAGGAAAGGAAGTGTTTTAACATCAGAAGCTGAGAACAATTTTTTGGATTTGATCAACAATCACTAATGTGGATTTTAAGATCCCACAACTAGAATAGCAGATTGTAGGGGTTTTGATTTATTCACAAAAAAGCACCCTAAAATTGATCTTTCTATGAAAAGGGTCCTGTGTTGTTGGACCTCTTCCTATCTTGAGTACACTTTTATGCTTTACTTTTCCAGAAGTAACTTGAAAGGGCAGTTTTTCTAATCTCTGGATCTTAAGGGATTCAGTTTAACTCAGATCAACTCAAGAGATACTTATTATTAAGTGTACATTAAATTTCAAGCACTGAAAACACAGACATTTTATTATATATGTAATTTATACACATACATATATATTAATATATGAGATCTATTATATATATAATTCATAAATTCCAGGAAGCAGAATTGAAATGCTGTGAGATAAAGTGAGTTAGAGGGCCTGGGTACGCTGAGGATCAGAGTCCAGAAAAGACTTCATTACAAGGTGATATTTCTCCCACCTGGAAGGGTAATTTGGAGCTCATCCATTTGACAAAGGAGAGTGGGACGTTCCAGGAAGAGGAAATATCAATACGGAGGAAGAGAGGAGCAATCTAATACTTTAAGAGTGGAAAGAAATGTGGCAGAAAGAACAAGCAAGGACAGATTATAAGTGACCATATGAGTTCTCCAAAGAATGTAAGACTTTGTCCTGGGGTGATGGGGAACCACCGGGGGGTGTGAATAAGGGGGCTGCCGTGATCATATATGTCTCTTAAGAAGATCGCTGGACGGTGAACTGGATGAGCTGAATACGAAAGCAGAGGGACCAATCAGAATGCTGTCAAAATAACTCAGGCAAGAGCTGATAAGGAGTTGATCTGGGCAATGGTTCAAGGGAGGATAAAAAAAGAAGATAAGTATGAGATCTAAATATATCAAGGTTCCTGCTAGCATCACTATTCTATGCCATTTCTCAAGTGATTAGAGAGTCAAAAGGCAAACACAATAGGATGAAAACCATTAAAATGGCCATTTATGTGATTGTCATAATGGGCATTTAAACATAAAACATTCATATATTGCTATCAGGGCTTGTAAAGAAACTCTGTAGGGTCAACCATTCTGTTTGGTGGGGATTTTAACATGGTCCTGGTACCCAGCTGTGTTTTTAGCTCCCTGCCTTTGACACAATCTCTGATAGCAAGAGAGAGAATCCTGGTCTATGTCTGAATCAACCTGTCTGCTTGCTCACTGATATATTTCCTGCAGAGAAAAGAAGCTATTTGTAAAGAAAAGGGAAATCTGGTTGTCCAAGGAATTCAAGGCTGGGTCCTAAACTGTAATCCATGACACCTATGTTTTATTTTCATGGCTGTGGCCAGGACTCAGCTGATGCCTTGAACAAGTTCCCCCAAGCTTTCATTTCCCCGGCTATAAAATGTGTATAGTCAGAAGTGACCCCTACTTAACTGTTTGTGATGCTGCACAGATGACTCGGCTATGCCTATAAAATGCTCTCAGCCTTTGCTCAAAGGCCCTCTTACACGTGTCATTACTTTGTTTGTGGTGATTTTGGAGATGGTGTGAGCTTTGCAGGGTGAGGTTGAGTCCCCTAGACGGGCTGACTCATTTGGTCAAAGGTGCCAAAAGTTGATGCAATCAGCAATTTCTGGATTTACCTGGTCAGTTAAAGATAGAGATCAACTGACCTATGGAAGAGTATCAAAGGGTTTGGACTTAGAAGAGAATGGAAGTCATATATCCTTGCAAATCAGAGAAGTAAAAGAGAATGAAAGCCGAAATAAGTTTATAATGCAAATAATTAAAATCACTTTTAAAATTTGCTAGCTGGGTTAACCAGGCACTGTGCTAGGTACTCATTCATTGTCTGCACATTCATTGTCTCATTCATGTGTCTATCTGGCACCCAGTAGACACTCAGTAAGTATCAGTTGCATAAACAATCCTTTACGGTAAGTCCTGCCATCCCCCCGCCCCATGTTATATACGTGAGAAACAAGGAAGAGGGAAGTTCTGCCCAAAGTCATGGTGCCATAAGTGGAGGAGAAGAGAGCAGATTTAAACCTGACCTCACTGCAAAACTCCTGCATGGCCCTCGTGCCTCCCTGCCTCCAGGTGTCCATTTTCTTTCCCTATTATCACTCTGTATTTCACCTCTGTGCTCCCTTTCAGTTTCTGAACTGTGTAATTTTTCTCCATTCTTGACCATCATTTGACACTATTTTTCCAGACCCTGAGAATTTATTGTTCCTCCTCATTTTGTGGGGGATGGGTGGATGGTGTTGTTTATAACATTTTACGCATCTTAGAAGTCAGTATCTGTATCATCCAGATATGCCACACGTGAGGGCTCCGCTTCATTTGGAATGTTCCTTGCATTTGAAAGCAGGACTATTCTCAAGTAACTGACAGGAACCTAATCAGGTCCTTGACATTCATATGGGAGAAGACTCGAGACGTTTTGCTGCTTTGTTAATAGAAGTTTATAAATGGTTGGGAAAATCTCTAAAGAAATGGACTGAATGTTTCATTCCTTCAACTGGCATTTATTATGCATCGACTTTTTTATGTATCAGGAGCTCTTTGAGGTGCTGGAAAGATACAAAGACCAATAAGACAGAGATTCTGGATGCAGAGTTTATAGTCTAGCCTGGAGACACATACAGCCTACGTTCATTATTTGTGGATTCTGTATTTGTGAATTTCCCGACTTGCTGATCTCAAAATCACTACTCTTGGTACTTCTGTGTCATTTGTCAACATGCACGAAGCAGCGAAAGTTTGAGTCACCAAGGAGCGTGTTCCTAGCTGAGGTTGACTAAGGCAAAGTTCTGCCTTCTTATTTCAGCTCTCATACTGTAAACAAGTGCTCTTTTTGTGGTCTGTGTAGTACCATGTTTTTCACATTTTTGTGCTTTTTGTTGGTAATTTCATGGTCTAAAATGGTCCCCAAGCAGAGCGCTCAAGTGCTGTCTAGTGTTCCTAAGTGTGAGGCTGTGATGTGCCTTACAGAGAAAATATGTGTGTTAGACAAGCTTCATTCAAGCATGAGTTACAGTGCTGTTGGCTGTGAGTTCAGTGAATGAATCTACAGTATATATTAAATAGATGTTTTTAAGCAGAAACACACATAAAACAAGGTTATATACCGATGAGTTGATGAAAATGTTATCACCAGAAGCTCACAGGAACCTAACCTTGAATTTCCCCTAGGAGCAATGGTTCAGTATTTGCTAGGTCAGAGTTTGTGGTGACTTCATAGAACATAGTTACTGGGAATAACAGAAATCAACCACATATAAATTTATCAGATCCACACAGCTTTATGAGTGATATGATAAAGGTATGAATGCAATACCATGAGAGCCAGCAAGAAAGAACATTTGACTTGGCCTTGGAGAGTTGAAGGAGGCATTATAGAGGGGTTGCTTTAGAGCCAGGATTGTAAAACTGAATGGAAGCTCAGTGAATGAACCAGGATGGAAGGTCATTTAAGGCAGAGGAGAACCATGTGCAAAGAAAGGGAGGTCTGAAAGAGCCTAACACACTCAGTGATTTAAAAAGTGATGAATTCAACTGTGTTAAGTCATAGGCTCCAATTCAGCCACAGGCAAGGATTTTCAGCCATTACCAAGTTTCTCTACGTAGTTTGGGCTGTGACGTTTTGCAACAAGGAAGTGTGCAGTGTGTCAGCCATGAAAATTGGCCCAATATTCATCATCAAATCTACTATGCTCCCTCTGAAGTCTAGGCCACGTTTCTGTAGAAACCTTTAGTTACATAAAGGAACCCTGGCCTGTAATTGGCAAGAAAACCCACCAGCTTTGGAAGCCATTATAGTAATGCCAAAGGGCAAGCACTATAGAATTCCTGGGGAACCAAGTGAAGTGGAAGGGCAAAATAAGACTCCTTCCTGTGGAGTAGCAAGCAGAGAGAACTGTAGGGGTTCAGCCTCCACTCGAAGTCCTCATCTATGAATCAACCCACCAACCACCAAGTCTGAAATGAGCACTTACTGTATGGCCAGCATTATTCAAGGCACTAGGAGGCAACACACACACACACACGCACACACGCACACAACTATTCTTTCTTTCACAGCTACAAAGAGTTGACATCAGCCCTCACATCAACCTTCTGAGGTAAGTTTTATTAGTATAATTTTAGAGATGAGAAAACTGAAACTCTAAAGGCCTAAGTAACTTGGGTTCACACAGCTAGTGAGTGACAGAATCAGAATTTATGCTCAGCTTTGACTCCAAATAAAATGGGGGTTTTATCTGTGTCTCAGATAAGGTCCTTGTCCTCAAGAAACTTGCATATGTGATGAATTGAGGAGTAAGTGGCTCAGATTGTCAACTTTATAGGAATTCAGAAGAAAGAAGTGTGAGCCTGTACTCCACCACTGTCCTGAAGGCATCATTAGCATTGGAACCAGTGGTCTTTAGTAGCTGGAGATGGAGGAGGGAGACATCCGAGGTACGTTTATATTTATACACATGAGCAAAGGTTCAGAAGCAGAAATGTCTTTCGAAGGAAGAAGAGGAGCTATGCTGCGAAAGGGAAATCTAATTTGTCCAGGGATTTAGAAGGAATGTTCCACCTGTCCTAGGATCTCAGTGGATGGAGAGGAGCCCTGGATGGGATCAGCCCTGTTGTTTTGTCTCCAGAGGGGATGCCCATCATTTGCAACCTTATTGTTCATTCAGTAAATATTATTGTGTACCAGTTTGTGCCAAGTATCATTCTCAGCACTGCAGATGCTTCAGAGAATGCGTTTCCAAATGTGAAGGAGCAGAACCTTCACATGGAGAAGGCCGTGCATGGAGAGCGGCGCTCAGCCCCTGGTTCATGATGGTAGTTCTCTCCTGATCATTCTCACTGCTGCCTCCTTTTCTTCCTCCAGCCCCCTACCAGTCTGTTTACCTGTGGCTCCAGTCAAGGCTGTCTGGAGGCTGTCTGGGCCCCGAGAGCTCCCAGGGTCAAGTGCAGCCTTCTCAGGCTGCTGTTCAGGGGCTCTACTCTCAGCCTCACTTTGTCCAGCCCTTGGTACCGTGACCACACCGGACCTCTTCCCACCTGAGCGCCTCCTTTGTCCCTCCCCCTGGAGTGCCGTTGACCCCATTTCCTGCCTACTGAAGTCTTATCATCCCTCAAGGTTCAGCTTAAAAGGATCTGAATCCAATTTTCCCCAATCACAATGAACTCCTTCTTGTCCTGAGCCCACAGAGCAAATACCTCTATCTTAGCCTGTTTCCTATTCTGCCTTGTCATAAACTGGGCTGGCAACCAGTCTGTCTACTCCTCAGGCCAGGGACATGTGTCCTGATTCCATCGTTTAGCACTGTGCCTGACACTTTGTCCAAGCTCAAGACATCTCTTTAAAACAATAAATACATGACAAGGATGTCCTTGAAATTAGAACAGTTGGGTTTAAATTTAGTTTAATTAAGACATTAAGGTTCATTTTAAAAAATGTATATTGTGAATAAAAACCACTGAAATTTAGTCTCAACCTACTTGCCCCCTCATTGACAGTTTAATTTCACTGTCATCTTTATCATGTATGGTGGTGTAGCAAGAAGGATTTTTCCACAGAGCCACCCAAAGTAAAAATGGATCGTCTTTGCGGGGATTCACAACAGGGTCTGGTCCAGGTACCGGCACCTTGATTGACACAAATAAAAAATGGGGACGTGTTCATTCTGACCCGAAAGACCCCTACCCATTGGGAGACTGTTTCATTCTAACTAGACCATGCCCTCCTGGCCCTTGTCTGAATTCTTGCCAAAACTCAGAGCATGAGCTGTGCTGAGCAGCTCATGGAAGCTCTTCAGACTGATTGTCAGAGTCTGGAGGAGGCTGGGTTGGCACATCAAGTCCTGCAGGGGACCCTGGAACTCAGAAAGTAAAAGGACTTGGCCAAGGTCTCCTGAAGCTTTCTGCACTCCAGGACCTGGGCGCCTTATGTTGCAACCCGCACATTCCTGCAGCAACTGACACAGCCCCCAGCATATGGCTTGGCCCATTGTAGGGGTTTGATAAAGTTTCATGATTGACTGGGAAAGGAAGCAGGAGAGGCCTGGGCCTGCAGAAGGGCCCCCTCAACAGGAGCTCTGACTCACAACCTGTTTGGCACTGCGCAGCCCTCTCTGGTTTCCTGAATCTCTCTCTCTAATGGCAGATGTTTTAAAACAATGATCATGACAATGACACTGTAATCCCCTACTTTCCCTTGCCTCATAGAATTTTTTCAAGTGTTTTTGCAGACTTGCTCTTAAGGGTAATTACATTTTTTGGACTAAGTATTTGCAAAAACTTTTTTTGGTGGTCCCATCAGATAACGGCGGCCCCCAGGGCTGGGAATCTGTTAATAGTACGTGCGGGGAGGACAGGGCAGAAAGCTGGGATCAGGAGTCAGACTAATTAGGGAGTGGGGTGGAGTTTGGGACGGCTTGACTGGGTGCATGAGCAGTAATGTGAGGGCGGGTGTGCGTCCAGGGGTGGATCAAAGGGCCTTTCTCCCGTCTTTTTTTTTTTTTTAGAGGAAGAGTGAGTACGGAGGGATTCCGTGTGTAGAAGCAGCAGGGGCACATCCGGGCTTCCTCCTGGAGGGCAAAGCCAGCGGCCAAGGCCTAGAAAAGGGCAGGGGTTTCTGCGTGCGGAGACGGTTTGCGCAAGGGATCTGGCGCGGGTCTGCGGACCCTGCCTGGAGACGGCGGGGGTGGGGCTCCCCGGGGGCCGGGGCGGGGCGGCCGCAGCCGGCGGGGCTGGAGGCGGGGCTGGAGGCGGGGCGGGGCGAGGCGGGGCGGGGCGGGGCTGCGGGGCCGTCTCGCAGGCTGCGGCGGCCGCGGGAGAGGCGTCCACAGCGGTGGCGGCTGGGGCAGCGGCAGACCGGCGGCCGAGCAGGGCGGCGGCGGCACGGGGTGAGCGGGGCGCGGGCCCGGCGGGGACGCGGCGGGGAGCGCGGCCGGGGGCCTGCAGGGAAGCGGGCTCGGGAGGCACCCGGCGAGCACTGCCATCCTTCCCCAGCTCCGGACGCAGCCTTCGGGGGAGGGCGGGAGGGAGAGCCGAGGACCCAGTCCCTTAGACCTTCTCCAGAGATCGCCGTCCAGATGTCCGACTAGGCGCCCCACTGCCCCTTCTCCCGAGGACAGCCTCCTGCTTGTGTTCCAGGTCACCTCCCTCGCCCCTCAGCCACTCAACCTCCTCCCCCAACCCCCAACGCCAGGTATCTTCAGCTCCAAAGCCATTCTTCCAGGAGACCCCCGATTTTGCTTCCCCATGCCCACCACCAGAGGCCCGGCGCCCCAGCACTCTCTACAGCCCCAGAGGCAGAGATGACCCCCGTCCCTAGGGCCTGCACACCTGGACTCTAATGCTGCCACCTGCCAGGGACTCTTCCTAGCCAGCCAGCCAGCTGCTGTGCACCGCACCCAGGCCTCCTTGCCATCACTCTCCTCCATCTCAGAATCCCAGTCTGAAGAAGGGGGACTTGACGGATCCTGAGCTTTGGGAACAATTTGACCCACTTCCCAAAAGGCTGATTCCGGGCCAGCCCGGCTGTTTGGTGGAGACACCTGTCTTGCCTGCCAGCCGAAGGACCGACCGGTCTCTGGCAAGACGGGCCAGCGGGTCCCTGGGTCCTCCTCCAAGCTGTCCTGACTTGCTGACGAGTGACCCCAGAGACCAGGACCAAGAGCTTTGTCATTTAAGACCTCCAGGTCTCTTTGCTGACCCCACCCCCAGTTCCCCAGAATTCCGCCCCTGCTGGTGGGAGTGCAGGGTCCACCATCCTGGCCCTGGCCTCCCCTCCCATGCCCTTGTTTCCCGGCTGCCTGCTCCCGGGGGAACCCAGGGCAGAGTAGTGGAGCTGGGATTCAGGGCCTCGGTCTCCCCCCCAGCCCTCTGGCCTTCCTTCCTTTCCCTGTTAGAAACTTTTCCCCTCTTTTGCTGGTCACCATCACTCCGGTTGGGCCTGGGCCATCTGCACAGTGCTGTGTCCCCAGGGCACAGAAAGCTGGGCTGGGACCACGGAGGGCTGGGACGTGTGCTGGGCCAGCACGAGGAGGGTGGCTGCTAGCCAGGTCGGGCTGGGCGTCTGGGCCCGGGGGCCAGAGCTTTAGGGTGGGTCGTTGGCTTTCACTGAGCCCCAAAGGGGGTCCGAGGGCTTGCTTTGCTGTGAAGAGAGAGGGCAGAGCAGGGGCTGTTTTTCCTGCCTGCTTCTGTCTTGTGTTGCTATGGTGACAGTTTTGCCTCTCTTCCTTCTTCTGACTCTTCTGGGAGCTGGTTTTTATTGGTCTGTTGTTCTGTCTTTTATGGCTCTAATTTCTCCTTTCTATTTGCTCTGAAATAAACAGTCATAAACATGGGCGCTGGGCCCAGGCTGGGGGCTGGCAGAACTTCACCTCTTCCTGGCCCCAGGCTCCTGTGAGAGGAGAGTCGGGGAAAGAGGTGGGGACAGACCTGGCCACACTCCCTCCTGCCCCCAGCTCTGGGAGGGCGGCAGAGGCATCACAGTCTCAGGCACACAGTGGGTAGCCCACTGCCTCGGTGCTAATAATAGACCCAAGTGTGATGCAGAAGCCCGCTAATGTTGATTTCCTTTCATCTTCAAGGCAGCTCTGTGAGGTAGGGGCCATCCCCACTCTGCAGATGACAAAACTAAGCTCAAAGTGAGCTATTTCCCTCAGGTCACTCTCCTTTTAGCACATCGTCCGTGCTGAGATTTTGTTGAATGGATGGAAAAGTGATGGAGCTGGCGTGCAAAAGCCCAGCTCGCTGCCTGGCCACCCCGAGGGCTTCCAGGTCCTGCTCCCAGAGGACCAACAGAGCTCCCCCAAACCCATGTGCTGGGAGACTCATTGAAGGGTTTTCCCCCGTTTCCCCACTGGACTCCCATGGAGGCCACTGCCAGAGAGCGGCCTGTCAGGTCCCTCGCGCACCTTTGACCCCACTGTTGGGGACTCAAGTTGGGAGGAGAGTCAAGGCACTTGTGACTTCCTGTTTTTGCTCAGCACCCAGAAGCGTTCAGTTTGCTTTTACTCTCAGGGCTTAGATGCAGCCGGGTGAGCCGGGGACACTGAGAACCCAGGAGACCTTCCCAAGTCAGCCCTGGGCGAGGAGTTCAGAGCTGTCCGGCCCTGGGTCACCGGCGGTCAGCTGTCAGCGACACCCTCCAGAGAAGCTGCCCCCCTTTTCCCTTTTATTTTTCCCTTCACTACACACTCTTTTCTTTCCCATCCCTCCCCTTTCTCCCTTCACATTGCCAGTGCTCTAGGCCTGTTAGTAATGAGCTGGAAAAGCACCGTGGTAGCATGAAAAAACCAGGGAGTCAGCAGCCTCATTGTCAAATTCCAGCCCTGGGGCAGTCAGTTCACTCACATGGGCCTCAGTTTCAACCTTTCAAATGGGGTTGATAGCATCTGTCTGAATGGTTACATTTGCTTGTTTTTGTAGGATTGAATGGAGTAGTTTACAGGGATTGCTTTACAAAGTTGAAAGCCTGAAGGGCGCATAATGTTCTTCTCCTGTTGGGAGGTGTCAGTGTTAAAGAGACCCCAGACCACCGCCCAGAGATCAAGAACTGATTTAGGAATAATTAAGCTGTAAAATCTCAGGAGTGGAGGCATGCTCTAGTCATCTTGTCCAGAGTTGATGCTGAATCAATCCATTTCTTTCTTTATGCACCTTCCATTAACTGAGCATCTACTCTGTACCAAATACACTTTGGGGAACTGGGGATTTAAAAAACATGAACACTATTCCTGCTTTCAAAGAATGTAGTCTGGGGGTAAAGACAGTCATGAAAAGAGATCCTTATGACACCTTCGAAGAAGTGGTGTGATCGGGAAAAAGGCAGGGAGATGTGAAGCCCAGAGATGGTGACTTGACTAGCCACCCACCCCTTTATGGTTGAATCAGGCAGCCTGTACTTTGCGGCTGAAATACAGCTCTCTTAGCACCGCCCACCTGGCAAGCCCTCGGTCAGGCCCTCGCAGCGATGGATGGGTGATGACTCCCGAGCCCCTCAGTTCTGTGAGCAGTGTCGGGGGAGAGAGGCATGTGGCAGGAGCCAGCCCTGCCTTCCTTGCTGAGTCTTTTTTTTTTTTTTTTTTTAATTTATTGGCTGCGTCGGGTCTTCGTTGCTGCTCACGGGCTTTCTCTAGTTGCAGCAAGCAGGGGCTGCTCTTCATTGCAGTGCGCGGGCTTCTCATTGAAGTGGCTTCTCTGGTTGCAGAGCACAGGCTCTAGGCGCAGGGGCTTCAGTAGTTGTGGCGTGCGGGCTCTAGAGCACAGGCTCAGTAGTTGTGGTGCGCGGGCTTAGTTGCTCCGCAGCACGTGGGATCTTCCCGGACCAGAGCTCGTACCCATGACCCCTGCATTGGCATGTGGGTTCCCATCCACTGCGCCACCAGGGAAGCCCCCTTGCTGAGTCTTCATTCATCCACTCATAGTAGCCTCTGGCTCCTATTTCATCTTGGTCAAAATCCTTTCGCAAAGGCTACATGAATTACCTGACAAGGCAACATGGTGTTTGGGAAGAAAGCGGACTTTGGGAACCAGCCATGAGCTCAAACTGTACTACTACTGTGTCCTAAGTGTGGGATCCTGAGGGAGTATCTAACCTGTCTGAGCCTCAGTTCTTGTACCTGTAAAATGGCAATAATGAGACTTGCCTTCTAGGAAGTGAATGATCTTATGTATTTATAGGGTCTGGCATGGGGCCCACTTCATACTTGCTGTTATTTAGTTATACTGATTAGGAAAGAGTTCTCAGTTACTGGGCCTCTGGGTCCTCTTAGAACCATGGTGGGGCGCTCTTTGGACTAATTCTGGCCTTCAGAGATCCATTCATTATCTGGGAAGGTTAAAGATTGCCCACGCTCAGGTTCTAAGCACTGCTGGTTAATCTTTGAGTTATCTCTCACCAGATAAAACAGTGTTCTACAACATGGCGATACTGCAAATCAGCAACACTTTGATTTCCTCAAAGGGGAACAAATTTGAAATGGCAACAAACAGGCTGAGTTTCAAAAACATGTTACTCTGAGAATACTTTAATTTGATGTAATCCCACTTGCTTATTTTTACTTTTGTTTTCTTTGCTTTTGGTGTCAAATCCAAAAAAATCATTGCCAAGACCTACATCAAGGAGATTACCACCTGCGTCTTCTTCTAGAAGTTTTATGGTTTTAGGTCTTGCATTCAGTCTATGTTTTGAGTTACTTTTTGTGTATGGTGTAAGATAGTGGCCCAGTTTGGTTCTTTTGCACGTGGCTGTTGTTTTCCCAACACCATTTATTGAAGAGACTGACCTTTCCCCATTGCATGTTCTGGCTCCTCTGTCAGACAATACTTTAACATGAATGCTTCACATTTTTTATTCTGGGCATGTTTAGCTTCCTGTTCTTTTTTTAAGTTACCCTATCTATGGATAGACATTTTCTCAAACCATCACTGCAACTCTGTGACACTGGTATTATCATGCCCTTTTGACAGTAAAGGAAACCGGGAAAGGTCCCTTGCACAGAGTCTGGCGGCTAGCAAGTGGCAGGGCCAGAATTTAAAACTGGGCCCGACTTGCTCTTCATACTGGCGTACACAGCCTTGTCGTCTCCTTGGCTGGCACGTCAGTGATTTAAAATAATTGCGTTCGGAGTATGCAAGCAGATTCTAACGGCGGTGGAACCGGTCAGGGCTGTGACTCGGACCCACAGTAAATATTTAGAGACTTTATTAGGGTTTTGTTCTCAGCACAGCATGAACGAGGCTTTCGGCAGTTGACTGAGGCTTGGTTCCTAGAAGTGGTGAAGAGAAGAGGAGTTTGGCGTGTCCTAGTTCAGAAAACATGTTTGGTGATGCTCAAAGTAGCTTCCTTTGCCCAAGAATGGGTTGCTAGTTTGTCGCTGAAATAAATTCAGTTGATCTTAGAACTGAACGTATGAACGGAAAGCATGACAGGTGCACCCCAGGGATCTAGGAACAGAAGCAAGAAGGTCAGAAAATGTGGGTCAGTGGCCCTACAGATGCAGGGGTGGTTGGGATTCCGTCTGTCAGTGTAAGTCATGTCTAGGAAGATGGAGGTAGAAAAGCGATTACAGAATGGCTCACTCCTAGCCTTTCCTGGGTAATTTAGAAGCCGAATTTCCCTGGTCTGAGAACCCATTGTCCTGAAAACAGTGCCATGTTTGCCAGCAACACGCTTACCTGGTCCAGCTTAGCTCTGCAGACAGATCCGTTTCTATTGGCAGTTATCTCAGGGCCTGAGTCTGGTGTCCGCTTATTTAATGACTTCATTGAATGAAACTGGGGATATGGGGATATATGTATACGTATAGCTGATTCACTTTGTTATACAGCAGAAACTAACACACCACTGTAAAGCAATTATACTCCACTAAAGATGTTAAAAAAATAAACAAACTGGGGAAATGGGATGCCCCCAAAGAGCTGAATTGCAGTTTTATGATGGATCAAGCATAAAAATAAGATCATTCACTCATTTGCTTAGCAAATGTGTACGGGACAGGCCCCTGCCTTGTGCTGAGCTAGATGGAACGCAGTGATCGAGATGGCTTTGTCCCTGGCCTCAGATAGCTCTCACTCCAGGCAGGAAACACACACCTAAAATGGAGCTTGGAGAGTGTCGGAGAGAGCGGGGAGGAAGGGGGAAGTCATTGTTTCACCTCTTACGGCAACACCGCCCCCTCCCTCCCCATGGGTGTTGTCTGTGGTGCACCTGAATCGCACCTGACACGTTGCAGGGAGAGGAAGCCTGAAAGAGAAAAGTACAAGCCTGGACGGCGAAAAGCAGGCTCTGCTCTCAGCCCTGTCCTCGCTGCCTGCGTGGAGGAGGAGGGGCAGGCACGGTGGTCCCCCCACCGCCCCGGTTTTAGGTACCCACGGTCAACTTCGGTCTGAAAATATTAAGTGGAAAATTCCAAAAATAAACAACTCAACAGTTCTTTCTCTGTTTTTTGCGGTACGCGGGCCTCTCACTGTTGTGGCTTCTCCCGTTGCGGAGCGCAGGCTCAGCGGCCGCGGCTCACGGGCCCAGCCGCTCCGCAGCATGTGGGATCCTCCCGGACCGGGGCACGAACCCGCGTCCCCTTCATCGGCAGGCGGACTCTCAACCACTGCACCACCAGGGAAGCCCAACTCATCCGTTTTAAATTGTGCACCGTTCTGAGGAGCGTGATGAAATGGAGCACCTTCCCGCTCCGTCCCCCCTGGGATGTGAATCATCCCTTTGTCCAGCGCACCCCTCCTGTGAGTCACTTAGTACCCATCTTGGTTATCAGATAGACTGTGGCCGTATCACGTTGCTTGGGTTCAAGGAACCGTTGTTTTACTTAATAATGGGCAAGAGTAGTGATGCTGGCAATTCGGATGCGCCGAAGAGAAGCAGTAAAGTGCTTCCTTTCAGTGAAAAGGTGAGAATTCTCAACATAATAAAGAAAGAAAAAAATCTTTGCTGAGGTTGGTAAGATCTAGAGTAAGAAATTCATACTGGTTTTGCTATCACACCTCATACGGCAAAAGTCACGGCTACATAAGGAGTGTTTAGTGAAGATGGAAAAGACATTAAATTTATATAATAAGATACTTTGAGAGAGAGGCCACATTTACATAACTTTTATTACAGCATATTGTTATAATGGGTCTATTTTTTATTAGTTGCTGGTGTTATCTCTGTGCCTAGTAAACTTCATCATAGGCATGTGTGTATGGGAAAAACCATAGTATATGTAAGGTTCAGCACTATCTGTAGTTTCCACTGGCGGTCTTGGAACATATTCCCTGAGGATAAGAGGAGACCACTGTACTTCACTTTCACTGTAGGTAATATGGGAAGGTTGGATTTGGTAACTTAGAAGGGTGCTTCCAACACCTAGCCGATGATTCTAATAAACCCTTGGGCTTCTGTCCCAAAGTGACAGGTGAAGAAGCAAAACCTGTCAGCCTTAGTCAGCAAGGTTTCAGAGACAGAGCTGGGATGGGGAGAGCCGAGGGTGTTTTCAAAAAACAGAGAAACCTTGCGCCCCCTCGTAGAAAGGGAGCCAAGTCTGATTGAGCATCCGAATAAATAGTTGAAAGTCAAGGCTATTGACAAAAGGGAGAGCCAGGAGGGATGCAGGAGCTCAGCAGCGATGGGAAGGACCGTCACCAGCTCACTCCCACGTTCCAGGACTCCACTGCCTGGGATGTGGAGGGTTGACCTCAGAGATGCTTTGGTCACTGCAGAATGCCCTTCTGTTTTAAGTTAATGTCTGTTTTAAAAAATCATTTGGTTTGATGATTTCCGGGTTTTAGAATAAATTAAAATGCATAATCGTTTTAGGACCGTGAGGAACAGTGCCAGACACACAACTATCTCAACACACCGTCAAGCTGTGTCATTCCCAGTGGCATCCAAACTCAGGCTCTTCCAGTAGCAACGGTGAGGCCGGATGCCTGGCACCTGGAGTAGAGAGACAGAGAAAACCCACTCGAGGCAGCCTGGGCTTTCGCAAGTTATGCCATCTCTGAGTCTTGTGTTTCCTTGTGTAAAATGTGGGTGGCAGCAAAACCTTCTGAATAATGAGCATTTAATATCCACTTTTAGCAATCCCCTAAAGAGCTTTAAAAAACAGATATCCCCATTCTGTGGATGGGGAAACTGAGGTCCACAGGTGTTAAGAAACTTGCATAATGTCACATCATGAGGAAGGTTGCACAGCTGGCACCTGAAACCATGTCTGTGTGCTTTCAAAGCGTGGTCTCTCCTTACCACCCACCCTAGGAAGGAGAGGATGCCAACGCTTTGAGATCCAGAGAGGTGACATGTGCACCTAGAAGTTCCGTGAGACCATCCCAGGGCTGCAGGGTGAGTGCATCTGAAGCCCACAGACCTGGCTGGAACCCTGGCTTTTCCCTTGGGCAGATGTCTTAGGCTTACTGAGTTTTCTAATTTTGAAACTGAAGTTAATAATATTTGTGACCCAGGAATATTGCAAAGAATACAGGCATACCTCATTTTACTGCACTTCACAGATATTGCGTTTTTTTTACAAATTGAAAGTTTGTGGCAAGCCTCAGTCAATCAAGTCTGAGCCATTTTTCCAACAGAATTTGCTCACTTCATGTCTCCGTGTCACATGTTGGTAATTCTGGCAATATTTCAAGCTCTTTCATTTTTATTAGATTTGTTTTGGTCATCTGTGATCAATGATCTTTGATGTGACTGCTAGAACTTGCTGAAGGCTCAGATGATGGTTAGCATTTTTTAGCAATAAAATTTAAATTTTAAAAAATAAGGTGTGTACATTTTTAGACACAGTGCTCTTGCACACTTAATAGTCTACAGTTTAGTGTAAACATAACTTTTATATGCACTGGGAAACCAATTCATGTGACTCGCTTTATTGCGGTGATCTGAAAACGAACCCACGTGATCTCCGAGGTGTGCCTGTAAATGAATTAAACATTGTCAGTCTCCCTTTTTGCCTGATCTTTTAAGAAAACGTGTTTGAAAAGTTCTCGATCTACTTCCTTGAGGCTCCTTTTTATTTGTTGTTTTAAGTTGGAAACAACAGGGAACTTCTTTCTCTGACAGACGCATTCCGGAATTGCCCCGACAAAGCCCCCCAAATCCACTCTTCTGGACCTATACTTCTAGCTCGTAAGCCTTCATTTTAAACTTGAAATGAACCTGGCCGTGTTGCTTACTGGAGTGTAATAAGGATAAGAATTCCAGTCGGCATCCAGCATTGCACCTACTGTATGATCCGTCTCCCATCCTGTCTTTCCTATATTTTGTAAATGCACGTGTATGTTTTTTTTTCCCCTGAACTGTTGAGGTTTGAAATCTGCGCCCTTGAGTACTTTCAGAAGTAATCAATGGAGCCGTAAGCTATTTTCTGACATTCCCTTATTTGCCGTTCCAAAATCCAAAATGCTCTGAAAATGCAGTGGTTGTTTTTTTTTCATATCTCATCTGGAGGCAAAAGCTGGCCTGATGGTACCTGAGACTATTTTTAGTTTGTATTTATCCCACTCAGGATGAACAAGTTTTTCATCAGAAGGATGAGTGCTCCAGACTGGGGGTACATATAACATGCTATTATCTGTACTCTATTACCTTTCTAAAATCTGAAAAATTCTGAATTTGGAAACACATCTGAGCAAGGAGTTTCAAAGAAGCATTTGTGAATCTGCCTTTCTAAAAGCCCAAAGGAACTCACAGCACCCCTGGGATTGGGGCGTTGGGGAGGCACCAGAGGGACCCTCCAATGTCTACCTGATACCAAATGCTGTGGTGACATGATTCATCGTGTACTCATCAGAACCCTTCATGGCCAGTTTTCTATTTCCTCAATTTAAATAATAGGAAATAAATGAGCAAGCTTGGCACAAAAACAAAACAAAAACAACAATAACAAAACCTTTTAAAAGCGTGGGTTCCAAAGTTTCATTGGGACAAAGTAGTTTTTAAAAAATTCCATAGAACTAAAATAAGCTGGGAATTTTTGATCTAGCGTGGCTTATAATCGAGTTTCACAACTGGCCTTTGGGGGGAAGATAGAAGGGAATTTTTAAATCCTACTCATCATTTTAGCCTTGGGAGGAGGAAGCAGGGCTTGGAGAGCGAGCAGGAGGAAGTAAAAAGGCCCGAGTAGGAGTGAGAAGGTCTTGGTTCTTATCTTGGGTCTGTTCTTGACTTGTTGAGTGATTTGGGCATGTTGCCTCCCTTCTCTGGGCTCTAGGAACTCCGTTTTGAAGTCATTTAATTCTTTCTGTCTCTCTCTGTCTCTCAGAGTCTAGGAGTAGAGGCTGGGGCCCCCAAAGCGAGTGAAAAGCACTGAGCTGCCCCCCTGGCTGCATTCTCGCAGCTTCCATCCATCTGGCCTCCAGCCAGACTGGAGGGAGGTGAACAGCTTCCTCGTGCTCTTCGTTGGTCTCCCCCAGGTCTTTCCTTTCTCCTGCTCTCACAGCACGACCCTCTGACACTGTAGGCTGGTTTGTGTGGGATTCACTTTGTCCCCAGCACCTCCCCTGATGCCCAGGGAGGGCTCGCGGGATGTTTAACCGAGCACTGCAGGTGAAACTGCCCCGCTGGTGATGGCCAGCGCCGAGGGTTGCACTGGGGCTATGGTCAAGGCCATGCTAGGCACTGCTGAGGGGGTGTTGGGAAGGAGAGTGGCAGTTCCCAGTTGCAGAGCACAGGACCAGTGCAAGTTCTGCCCATGGAGATGGAATAGGTCCCCGCAATGGCCTGTGTGGGCGAGGGGTTGGCATGTAGCGCATTGAGGTAAAGGGCGTTGGGGACCCATCTACCTCCCTCTCATTTTCTCCCTCCCTCCCTCCCTTCCTTCCTTCCTTCCTTCGTTCCTTCCTCCTGCCCTCCCCCACCCCCTTTCTTTCTTTCTCTTTGGAATTTACTCTTAACCTATCATAATTCTGACTTTTGCCGGGTTGAAAGTTTCTGGAGAATCTAACGAGGTTTAAAAAGTTGGTGATTCTGTCTGTCTCAGAGCCCCTGCCCTGCCCACCCAGGAGATGCTCACTTAGCAGTAACCCGTGATAGGAACCGGGCCCCTGACCTTGGATGGGGGTTTGCACGATGGAGAAATGACCTTGACTTTTAGGGTCCTGAAACCCTTCAGTTCGCACAGACTGTGGGATCCACCGGGCAGCTGTAAATCTGGTTGACGCCAGGGCACACTGAGAGGAGGGCACCTCTGGGGGTGGCTCGTCCTTATAAGTTAGCGAGGCCTGGACTCCTGTGTGTGCGCGTGTGAGTGTGAGTGTATGCCTGCTATGGGGGTGCGTGAGCGTGCACGATGTGTGGTGTGTGCGCGGCATAGGTTGTGTATGTGTGAGCAGGTGTGAGTGCGTGGATTCCCGGGTCCTTACAGATCCTGGGAGGCGCTACCAAGGCCGGGGCCTGGCGTTGTCCGGTCGCGGCTCCCTGCAGCCCGACCCGCGGCCTCTGTGTGGCTCCAAATGGAACTGACCACCTAGCGGCTCCCTAGGGCCTGAAGGACCTTTAATCTTTCAGAGACCAGTGACCACCGACAAAGGCAATTCGGAGGTTAACTGGCAGGAAACAACTAAATTATGTTTTCTTAGGGAGAAATATCTAATCCTTCTGCTTTGGAAACCCAGAACCCTGTCAAAGCTGATTTTATACATATTTGAAAAGACACAAGTCATTTGAGCATGAGACTTTAAAAGTAAAGATAAACAAGAGAAAAGCCTAATATGGGTTTTAAAAAATAAAGGACTAGGGATACGGTCAGTTTCATTTGACAGCCGGGTGGAGGAAGGTAGGAAAGGATTATGAAAGCGAAAAGGAATGGAAGGAGAAAGAGAAACACAGAAGAGAAACCGTTTGAGCTGCCTTCGCCCTGTGACAGGCGCCAGGCCTGTCTCCTCGTCCGGACTCTTCCAGGCCAAACCCAGGCCGGGCTTAGCAGAGTCGCGAGGCTGGAGGGGAGGGAAGTGGATGGATAGAAGAAGGGGGCTGAGGATCCTTGCACAGTTTGCTTACTAAGCTTCCGAGATCAAGAAGACCTCTCGGGGTGGTGGACAGCACCCTGTCCAGGGAGTCCCCTGGGAGCTGAGGTCTCTCACTGACCCACCTAACCTTCTGTAATCCTGTCCCTCTCTGCGCCTCAGTTTCTTGGCCTGCAGTTGCTGTGGCCGAGAACTCTCTTGTCCGTGTGTGCAAATCGGGGGCTTCCTCCCACGTAACTGGGGGCGAGCGTGCAAGTTCCTGCTGGTGGGGGTGAAATGCTCTGTGCATCTCCCCTATTGTTTCCTCCTTTTAAACCACCTGTGTGTGAAGTCCCCTTGCACGCTGTCCACTCAGTAATCTGCTAGTAAGGCTGTGGGTTGTACAGATATATCTGTTCCACCTCAAATTCAGGAAATGATTTGAGTAGCTCCTATCAGCTAAAATAGCAACAGTGTGCTCGCGATTTCGTAGTATGTGCGCTTGAGTTGTTTTTTTCTACATAGTTATTTCCAGGTTACCCAATACCGACACGGCCCCTGATTTTTCAAAGTGTACCACATTTTCAGTTGTGTTCGTGACACTGAATTGTGATCTGCAGCATGCTTTTAATACCTGTCAGTTCTCTTTTGCTAGTCTGTTTGTACACATCCCTCACCCTACAGACAACCTTGCAAGGTAGATATATTTCTCTCTCTTTCGCAGATAAAGACTGAAGCTAAGACAGTTTTAAAAACTTGCTTTAAGGACATAGGATTGCAAATGGGGCACCAGGATTTTGAGTCAAGTCTGTCTGGCTCTCAAAGCCCTACAGTTTCCCACACCACATAGTCCCACTGCTTCCAGCCCCCAGTTTTATTTTTTTTAGGAAAATCAAATCTTTTTTTTTTTCCTGCCATGGTTCTACTTAAGCCTCAGAAAATGCAATCATAGCTGGAGTTCTTCGCCTCCTTGCAGAGTGGAGTCCCATGGTTCTCCCTCCCATAATGTAAACTTCATGCAAATAATATATTCCACATAACACACTTTTGCCATGCACTCCTCAAGTGCCACACACTGTTCTAGAAACTTTCATGTTTCATTGAATGGGAGATGTTGTGGACTTTATTTTATAGAGGTCAAAACTAAGTCTCAGGGCTTCCCTGGTGGCGCAGTGGTTGAGAGTCCGCCTGCCGATGCAGGGGACGCGGGTTCGTGCCCCGGTCCGGGAAGATCCCACATGCCGCGGAGCGGCTGGGCCCGTGAGCCATGGCCGCTGAGCCTGCGCGTCCGGAGCCTGTGCTCCGCAACGGGAGAGGCCACAGCAGTGAGAAGCCCGCGTACCGAAAAAAAAAAAAAAAACAGGTCTCAGAGAGATGTAATTTTTTACCTGAAGACAGCACATGGAAGGTTGTGGCTTGCTTTGTGAATTAACGATTCAGAATATGGTTCTTCCGGGGGCTTGGGATTTCACCTCTGGCTGAGGACCGAAGCACCCCTTGTTGAATCATGAAATGGAGTCCAACTGACCCACCCAGCTCTCAGCCTCATTGTCTCTGCTGCGGTCAGAGCCCGATCTGGTGGTTGTGGAGAAAGGCATGGTTCCTCTTGTATTTTCCCATCTTGCATCAGCCTGTACCATCCTTGGCTTATTTGAGCTGGCCCCAGCTCCTGTTCTAGTTCCACGGCTCATCACAGACTTACCAATGTTATTCATTAGCTTAATATTACAGAAGAGACCGCGGTAATGCGATTTACCCAGGATCACACACGAGCTATGCATGCTCTTTCCAAGATGCTCTTTCCTTACCAAGACAGATTCTCTGAGATTTACTTCTGGTGTTACATTCTCCTGGAAACCTCCCCCAACTCCCCATCAGATTCATCCATCCGTCCATTCTTTGGTCCATCCATCCATCATCCAGCCACTTATTCAACAAATATTTATGGAGCACCCACAATGAGTCACTTCTCTGGGTCAGTATCTGGAGAGTCAGCAGTGAACCAAACAGACAAACTCCCTGCCCCCGTGGAGGTTATAATCTATCAGGGAAAGATGGACCATAGACTTATAAGCAAGTAAAATGGAGATGATGTTAGACATC
The DNA here is from genome assembly GCF_963455315.2 of Globicephala melas. Taxonomy (NCBI): domain Eukaryota; kingdom Metazoa; phylum Chordata; class Mammalia; order Artiodactyla; family Delphinidae; genus Globicephala; species Globicephala melas. Next base: position 78,038,987 of record NC_083325.1, read on the forward strand.
ACATGTTGATGAAGGAAGATGAGGCAGAGATGGGTGTACAGAGTGAGGGGTGTGGGGACAGGGTCTGGGGGGAAAGAGTTGCTCCTTTAGGTTGGGTGGTCAGGGAAGTCCTCAGAGAGGATGACAGTGGGGGAAAGGCCTGCAGGGAGTGAGAGGGTGAACCACACAGCTCGCTGGGGGAAACGTGTTCCAGGCGGAGAGTCGGCAAGTGCAAAACCTCAAAACCTGGCCCGGGGAGAGCAGCACGGAGGCCAGGGCTGTGGCTGAGTGGACAGGTGGCAGGTGGGGAGGTCGGGGACACAGCCAAGGGCTGGCCAGGGACTTCAGTGCTCTCCTGCTGCCCCTTCTGACTGAGAACCTTTGCTGTATGTCTGCAGCCTCCTTTTCCACTGGTCTGTCCTCACACTGGCCTGTGCACCCTGGAGGGAAGGCCTCACATACCCTTAGTTTTCACATCCCCAGCACCTCGCGCCAGGCCTGGAGTAGCAGGAGAGTGCAGCATTTATGATAACTCTGCTCCTTATTTTTTTCTTTTTATTTAAGTTTAAAACTTCTTTTATTGAAGTATAGTTGATTTGCAATGTTATGTTATTTTCTGCTCTACAGCAAAGTGATTCAATTATACATATATACATTCTTTTTTTAATATATTCTTTTCCATTTTCTTTTTTTTTTTTAAGCCAAGAATGTTAATGAGGGGCTTCCCTGGTGGCGCAGTGGTTGAGAGTCCGCCTGCCGATGCAGGGGACGCGGGTTCGTGCCCCGGCTGGGGAGGATCCCACATGCCGCGGAGTGGCTGGGCCCGTGAGCCGTGGCTGCTGGGCCTGCATGTCCGGAGCCTGTGCTCCGCAACGGGAGAGGCCGCGGCAGTGAGAGGCCCGCGTACCGCAAAAAAAAAAAAAAAAGAATGTTAATGAAAGTTTATTTGTGATTCTTTTGATAACATGGGGAGTTTGAAGGCATGCCACTTCTAAACTCCAATTAGCAAGTTCCTTTTTGGACAACCTTCAAAGGGTTGCTAGGGAAAGAATGACGGGCCAGGAAAAAGCTGGAAGTGGAAGCTGTGGCGAGGAGGGTGTTAAGTGGAGGAAGAGGGCTTCACCAGAAAGCCTGGGATTAGGGGGGCTGCCAGGACCCCTGCTGGGGACCAGTGTTTACAAAGAGTGGCCAAGGCTGGAGCAAGGAGCTCTCGGGAAACCCTCAGAGTGTGTCGGGAGTCCAGCCAGGACTTTCCACTCACCACTTTGCTGACTCAGAGGGACCTGGAAGGCCTTGTCTCTAGAGACCTTTCAGGAAAGAAAAGAGCATTCTCCCTGCTGGGGAGTTTCCCTCACAGAGCTGAATACTGGTCTCAGAGGACTGGGCTTCTTCTGAGGCAGGGAAAGAACCTAGGAAATGCAGATCAGCTAAAACGGGGGTGAGAAGAGGGCTGAGCAGACACACTTGACCTCCGTGTGACTCGTCAAGGTCAGGGACCTCCTCTGGCTGTCAGCTCCCACCTTCACATCTGCTCCCAGTCCCAATCCTGCATCCTCAGGACAAATGGAGGCTCACACCTTCTGTGCCAACTCAGAGCAGTTGGTCCAAGTAGCTCAGTAGGGTCGGAGCCCTGGGGGAAGGGGTAGCGATTAGTGGATACTGAGGCTGGAAAACATTCTGAAGTCCTTGGGAAGCCATTAGGGCATTTCAACGAGGCAGTGATGAAACTGGGTTCCCAGCCAGAGGTATGTGTGTGTCAGAGTGTGTCTGACATAGTTATAAAATGATGGAGTGTCCGTCATGGAGAGATGGGGAGGGAAGCGATTCCTTTTCCACTGGTGTGTCAGGTGATGGGTTGGTTTAAAAATTAAAAAAAAAAGAAAAAGCAAAGATTTGTCTTGCCATTATTGAACAACTCTCTTGACGATGGGCTGTGCACAGGTACCGAGCTGGATGCTTGTATAGACACAGCAGATCAACACAGCCCTTATGAAAAACCATACTTCAGAGCACATGGGATAAGATCCCTTGAATGACCTGGCTGCAAATGCATGTTGCAAAGATTTAAAGGTGGGGAAATAAAAAGTCACAGTACCTGATTTTTAAAGGATGGCGAGTTACTTCTGTACCTGCCAATGATCTGTGTAAAGCAAGTGACAGTCTCTCTGGACCTTCGTCTCCTCACCCACCAATGGACTTGATCTTCAACCCTCCCAGGGATATTAGAACACAGCAAGCTTTGCCAACACGTAAAAAGCTCTGTACGAATTGCAAGGTGTTGCTTACATGGCCGTGAGGGTTTCTGTTAGCAATGTGGTACCTACCGGTGAGAGGTCTGGATGAAGTCTAACATTCATTCACAACTTAATTTTTCTAAACTTTGCTTCTCCTGGTATGTCTCTGACTGCCTGTTTGGGCTTTCTTCCAGCTTTCAGAATTGTTTTTCCTGATTTTTTTATTAGTGTCTGGTTTCTGCAGTTCAGTGCAGTGCTTTAAAAATGTATACGTGTACGTGTTTACCTAAACACTATGGGGCCGATGGTTTTCTTTGGCTGATATTACACTAATGGAAGAAAAAGGCCAGGATAGTTGCTCAGGATATGAAAGGCCTTGGGTGCTGTATGAAAACAGCATCTGTGGGTAAGATAGGAGGAGGGTGTCAGAAGTTGGCCTTGCATGGGTCAGGGTAGGAAACCGGCAGTGTGAATTACCATGAAAAAGCATGCAGGGTGCCAGCTCTGTCAGACCCCCCCCACCCCACAAAAAATAGCTGTTGAAAATTGAGCTGTCTCGTGAAAAGATCAGCTGCTGCAGAATGTAGAATGCTTTCCTTATATGTCAACAAGCTGGGACAGAGCTTTGAGCCAGCCTGAAATGTGTCTAAATAAATGATTAAGGTGACTCACTCATTCGCATTGAAAGGAGCTTTTTTAAAAAGTGAAAGTAAGAGGGAAAGAAGGGACTAAAGCAGAGGCAAAGAACAATAGGATTTGAATTTAAAACAATAGGAACGAGAAAATGGAATTAGTCACTTATGTCAGATCCTGTGAGCCTCTGTCCTGAATGAATACCTCCCCATAAAGGTTTTAAGGTCAGGGTCTCTTTATGTTCGAATTTCCTGGTGAAATAACACACCATTCCCTGGGCAGGTTCCAGGCCTGTGATGGGCATTCTGGGGATATTTGTCACGTAGCTGCTGCAGAGCTACACTGTCCAGCTCAGGAAGCCTTCCTACAGCCAGGGAACAGCCTCTCAGCCACTGGCAGAAGGTCTGAGGCTAGGATCCCTGTCAGTTCAACGGAGATGGAAGCCCTGCCCTTCAGTTCTGCATTTATTTTATTAAGTGTCTCAAGTACTTTTGCTACATCATCCCTGATACCAGGAACTGACCCAGAGACCGATGAAATCTTTATGATTGGCTAGTGTTTGAATTGATCTGTAGTTTGCAAAAAAAAAAAAAAAAAGAGAGATTTTTTACACTAAAGATGAGCCAGTCCTGTTTTTAATTATAATCAGGTATGATAAAGTATATAGTTTTGTTTCCATGGCTTTCATCTCTTTGCTGTTTGATTCTGGACCATCACTTAACCGCCCTTAGGTCTTCGGGACCTTAGTCATGGAATGGATGTGATTCCTTCTTTGCTGACCTCAACATAATATCTGTGAATATGAAATGACTTAATATGGCATCAGGTGGTGTATTAGTCAGTTTTGCCGCAGTAAGAAATAACCCCCAAATTTCAGTGGTTGGTAGCAATAAGTCTCTCACTTATGTCACATGTCAGGGGCTACTGGTTGGCTTCATGGTACTGCCCCACATTTCTTTTTTTTTTTTTTTTTTTGCGGTACGCGGGCCTCTAGCTGTTGTGGCCTCTCTGGTTGCGGAGCACAGGCTCCGGATGTGCAGGCTCAGCAGCCATGGCTCACGGGCCCAGCCACTCCACAGCATGTGGGATCTTCCCGGACCGGGGCATGAACCCGTGTCCCCTGCATCTTCAGGCAGACTCTCAACCACTGCGCCACCAGGGAAGCCCCCCACATTTCTTATTCTGAGACCTGGGCTGAAGGGGCAGCTGCTTCTTGGAAAGTGTCCTCCTCATGACAGGGAAGAGAGTGACCGAGGTGGCAGAAACTTGAGCTGCTTCTTGAAACTTCTGCTTTATTCTACTCACATTCCATTTGCTAAACAGGGCCAATGGCCAAGTCCTATATCAATTGTGACCGCCTGCCACAGGAGGGGAGGAGGTACATACAAGTCACATGGCAGCCAGAAATATATTCTTGTTACAACCCATATACTGTAAACATGTTAAACAGGATGTGAATGTTCTTAGTAAAATAATATTTGATGGCCTAGTAGGAACTGAGCTCATATCTGATGTTGATATTTAAGTCAACTAGACTACACTGCACCAGCCAACATTCAATTACATTCGAACGTAGCTTCTCCAGGATGGAAGAAATTTGGGGTCATTTGCCTACGCTAGGGGTAAAACCTAGCAGTGTACCTGGCAAATAGTAGGTGTTGGATCCATGCTGGCTGTTCTGAGTAACTCCATGAGGTCACAGCTGCTCCAGTGCTCTGGGAGCCCAAGAGTCAAATAGAATTAAGGTTTCCAGTCTGTTTAAGATGGGAACATTTGACAAAGCATGTATTTTAACTGTATGCTAGATAAACAGGTTTATCAATTTAGTTCTTAAATTCAAATATAATTACATTTCTGAAGCCTTTTTGCCCCTCACACTGGAACTCATATCATGACATCAAAGAACTCTCAGGGTGCAAACGTAACTCAGGGTCCCCAGTATTGTTGATGATCACTGTACTTGTGAGGGACAGTAATAACCGCACTTTTGACTGTTGTGTCTCTCTTTGGAGCTTTCCAAAACATTTATTTTGTTGTTGTTATTGTACCTTCCTGTCTTGCTGGGAGCAATGGTAGTCTCTTAAATTTAAAGAAACAAAAACCAAGGCACGAAGATGTGAGGGCAGGGCCAGAGGCCAAGCAGGAGGCGTGGACCACCACTCCTCCCCTCCACAGCTGTGTGACCTTGAGCTTGTTACTCAGCCTCTCTGTGCCTCGTTCACATCTGCAAAATACGGATGGTAATAACTCCATCTTCCTCCTGGAGGTGCTGTGACAATTTAATGGGGTGATGCCTGTGGAGTGTTCGGAGCCACGCTTGGCACACAGTGGGGGCTCAGGATCCGTCTTCGTTGTTAGCTCTGGGCACAGGAGGGAGAGCGGCAAGCAAAGAGCAGCCGTCTGCTCCTCGGGCACCGTCCTCTGTGTCGCTGGTCTTTGAGAAGGGAGAGCACAGGTAGCGGGGAGGCCTTGGATTGAGGCCGGGGTGTGGGACTCCAGGGATGGTGAGAAGGAAGGGACATGGCTGCGCTCCTGTCCTGACGTGGTGCAGAGAGTGGAAAAGTCTTCAGGGCCCTCGCCCCTGCTGTACCTGAGCCTGGGTGGTCAGGGGCCCACTGGGCTTCCTGGTGGGCAGGACTTCTCGTCAGTTCCAGTCAGGGGCCTCAACCTGCGGTGCTGACTCAGGCAGGAACTTCCCAAAGCAATGCTCACTGGAGACACAAGGGACATTCATAGGGACGTTTGTCCGGGGCCCCTGATCGTATCTTGCTGACGCCGTGCCGGGCCAGCCTGTCGAAGGCATGGGGTCTCTATGCATGAAATGCAGCTCAGGAAACACACTGCAAGCCAATCGCAGGCAAGAGGGGACCCACCGGACCCCAGGGGGCGGTTAAAACACAGGTGAGCGCCCACACAGCAGGCAGCGCTTCTCACGTGTATAACATCCTCTGGGGGTCCTGGCAAACCATCATCGTCTATTTTCCCCTCAGACCTCGAGAAGGCACCTTCTGAGAGGCCAGTGTAAACTGCATTTTTAACTTGCAAATAATGAAACGTCGTTTTGCTTTTTATTCTGTAATTGAAAGTTACCTTTTCTCTAATGCCTTTAATGTAAATAATTTCATCCTGAGTGTCCAGGAATTTCAAAATCCACTTCAGCATCTAACCCTTTCGTCACCAGCATTAACAGGTTTTCGCAAGACAAAACAGCTCATTTAGAATGCTGTGTTCTAGTAATAATGGGGAAAATATAGGCCTTATTGACATCTTAATCATTTTCCTTTCTGGGCGTTAGTGGGGGAAGACGTTCTGTGTGCAGCTCCGATATGTGTCATTCAAGTTAAAGGACATGGATTTTCGGTTTCCCACCTGCATGGTCTCCCTTACTCTTCCTAGAAAGCACACCTTATTACTTATGCCCATTTTATGGAAGAGGAAACTAAGACTCAGGGCCTCATAGGAGCACTTGGCTCAGGTTATGATAACTGGTAAATGGAGCGGCCAGGACTTGAACCCAGGTGTGTCTGACTCAGAGCGTATGTTTTCGGCACCACATAGGATAGTGGTCAGTTGTGTGATGACTGGACCAAGCTTTCTGAGGACACATTATCTCCCTAGCTGCTTAGGCCAAGGAGGGTGAGGATGTGTGTTTATGAAAACCTTTCCAGTGTGGCTCCAAGTGCTTGTGTGAGGGTGATCCTCGAGGTCAGGAGAGGTGGTCCCCCGTACAGAGACCCTCTCCACCCAGCCGTGGAGAGCAAGGAGAGCTCAGGGTTAATTAAGCCAGCTGGGGCTCCCCGGTGGGTGAGTTCCTCCCATCCATACCCTGTCATCAGCTTCTATCCAAGACTGAACACCTTGCTTTTGTACTTCTGCACATGTGCGGTGGCAGCGGGCTGTGATGACTGAGCCTGACTCCTTCATTCCCTCATTCCATTCTGTCAACAGACATTTATTGAGCACCTACTATGTTGCTGGACTGAACAGTACAAAGGCCCTGCTGTTAGCTTTCATGCATGCATACACACACACACACTGTTAGGCGGTGGTGAGAGTTACGAGGAGAAGTAAATCCGGGTAAAGCGGGTAGAGAGTGAAGAGGTTCATGTTGATATGGGTGGTTCAGAGAAGGCAGTCTGATTAGCAGACGCCTGAGAGAAGTGGGAGGGGAGGCACATCCACACCTGCAGGAAGAGCGTGGATCGTACAGGCAGAAGAAAGGGAAAGGGGGGCCACCCCGAGGTGAGAGTGTGCTTTGCCTCATCAGAGAAAAGAGCCTGCGGTCTGTCTGGGAGAATAAGTGAAGCGGGCAGCGGGGAGGGGTGAGGTGGAGGCCAGACTGCATCCGTAGGGCCTTGTAGGATGATGGGTTTTTAACGGGAGGCAGAAAGCTGACAGTTACTGACACCCATTGTGCACTAACCTCTGAGCTGCCTCTAAGCTTTATGATAACGTGACAAGAGTATCTGGTACTGGTGTTACAGGTGAGAAAACTGAGATGCTTACTTACCTGCAGTCAGGCAGCTCACAAATGTCAGAACCAGCGTTTAGACAAGGCCTTTCGGATTTCAGAGCACATCCCAGACCTACTTCAGATTTAGACATTTGTTAATGATTTATGACATTTGACATTTATTTAGACATTCGTGAATGTATTCGAATATATGTGTTCATTTCTCTGCTTCATATCAACTGTGATGACACAGGAAGGCTCAATGTCTAGTCACTTATTGACGTTAATACATTTAATAACTATAAAACATCTGTTTGGAAGGGAAATTGTACCAGATGTAATTTCATTTCTTGAGCAAATTAGCATGCCATGTTACCTGGTATGTGTTAGTGTGAGTTCTCCAGAAAAACAGGACCAATCGATGTATATTATATATAAATGTATAATATATATCTCCAAGAAGTCCGAGACCTGCAGTCTAAAGGCTGGAGACCCAGAAGAGCCAATGGTATAGTTTTAGTCTGAGTCCAAAGGCCTGAGAACCAGGGGAGTTGATGATGCAAGTCAGGAGGCAGGAGGAAAGCAGTGCACAGCTCAGAGACAGAGAGTGGATTCTCCTCCGCTCAGTCTCCTGCTCCATCCAGGCCTTTAATGGATTGGATGAGGCGCACCCACACTGGAGAGGGCAGTCTGCTTTACTCAGCCCACAGATTCAGATGCGCACCTCAGCCAGAAACGTCCTCAAAGACACACCCAGGATAATGTTTAACCAAATATTTGGGCACTCTGTCATCCAGCACGTTGACACACAATATTAACCATCACAGAGACCATTTTGAAAAATATAAAACCAATGAAAGAAAACGGAACATTACAATGAGGAGGCTTCAGCACTTTATGTGCCTTACTTGGTCTTGAAGGAAGGCCAGAGCTCACCTGCCAGGGCTATGCCCAGAGCCCTAGCTCCCCTTGCATAGACCAGTTTGGCTTCCGCTTTTAGCCATTTCAAAACCTCTCCATTTTCAGGGCCATACTCAAGCTCTGCGTGATAGGTTGACCAGACAAGCAGGATTCTTTGACATCATCTAGACTAGGGATTTTCAAAATGTTCTGTTTCATAGCCACATGGGAAATGGTAATATTTGTACAGCACACAGAGGAAATGGATGAAGCTGCTTGTGGCCCCAGGGGTGTGGCCTGGCCACCCTAAGCCCATCAGCTGTCCCCCTAGACTAAGGACGTAAATTAGCACGTGTTTGCCACATGGTTGGATCTGTTTTACAGATGGGAATACTGGCACCCAGGAAGGGAGAAACCAGAGCTCCCCGGTTACTACTTGAGACCTTCTTGCACACTAGTGACTGCACTCCATGGCCTTCCTTGCCATTTCAGTCACTCCAGATTTCTGAATTATCCATCAACCATTTGTTACAAATTGTCAGGGACAGCTGACTTGTGTATGTGTATATAGACGACTTCTTCCCAACTGGGTTATTAATTATCTAGAGACAGGGTTTTTGTCATGTTCTCTTTCTTTTCTTATACCCTCCAAATAACCAAGCATAATGGCTTGGACTTTTCTATGTATTAAAGTATAAATAAACCGTCCTCCATCCTTATCCTTTAAAATAAACTGTGACATCCTGTTCCGTTGAGTATCCATTCTTCCAGAAAGCATTTCCGAATGTCCCTGGCTGTAAATAATGTCTGCCTTCTCTGACCCTCCAGAGCATTTTCTTTGTGACGTCTTAGAGCTTTCACTAGTTTCTCTCTCCCGTTAGAGTTGTTGGTGCATGTATTCCAATCTCCCTTTCCAATAATATAGACCACTTTGAAGTCAGAAGTACATGTGGTTCAAGTAACAGAGTAGCATTTACTTAACAGGCATTCAATTCAGATTCAGTGTTGCTCCAGGGCCTGTGACGTATCAGATGCTGTGCTAGGTCTGTAAGACAGGAGCTCGTGTAAATTTCAGCAGCCATGTGACATGGGGGTGGCGCTTAGCTTCATTTTACTATATGAAGAAACTGAGACTCCAAGAGAGGAGGTGCCTGTTTTAAGACTGTTTAAGTTGAAGCCAAGGGCCCGGGCTCCAAATCCCACACGCTTTGCACCACCCAGAACATGTCCTTGCTCACCTCAGCTAATGTTTGTTGAATAGATATACAAGCCAAGAAGAGGGAAGTTCATTAGTTTAGAGGCTCATAAATGCCGGGCATAAGGCTTGTGTGATTTTTCTTAGTGGCCATGAGAGTACCCTCGTCTTGGAAAACAAATGAAAGGAATGTTGGTTCTCATGAATGTGTTCCACTCTCCTGCCAGTGGCCCCCAGAACATTTGCAAGTTCAGTTGAAATATGACTTTCAGATGAAAGAATGTTCTGACCCAGGTCTTCCTCCCTTGATTTCTACCACAGTGAAAATGGGAATTGATACTTTTTCATTTTGCTGTTAATCAGCTTCCTTGATAATCAGTTTCTTTGGTAGATGAGGTGAATCTGGTCAGCTGCGACCTCCAGGAGGCTTAGTGGCTGTGTGTGTGTGTGTGTGTGTGTGTGTGTGTGTATGGGTAGCAGGGCTGTGAACATCCTGCCTTAATTTTTCTGCTCTACTCTCCCCTTATTTCCCATGGCAATCATTGACCCCCTTCCATGTTAAAGACCCCCCCAAAGGTAGAAGAAAGCTTGCACAGCAATGCCAGATTCATCTTCCATGTGATTATCTAAGTGTGGTCTCCAAGGAAGTCACTTCTTCAGCCCCGATAATTCCTGACTCTATTCAGAGCCCAGAAGCCCCTAATCATGCTTCTGAGTTTGGTAATGGCAAGTGTCTTCACAAACATCTGCGAAGAAAACATGCCTCGAGGAAGCTTCTGTTGGACAACAGTAGTTAAGCCACAGCATCTGCTGGACAGAGGCATCTTGAATAGCAGGAAAAGCCCCATCTCCCTGGGGGACATGGCAGGGAGCCCCCGGAGAAGAAATGGTCATTCAAGGCTACAACTCAGTGAGGTCAGTCTTCCAAGGGGCTTACCAGTCCTCACGTGACCTGCTGGTGTGGTAATTCCCTTTTTACAGATGCAAACACTGAGGCTTCTGTGACTCAGCCCATCCACTAAAAGGACTCCTTGTAGAGTAGAGCCTTTCTGATTCCAGCCATAACCTCCCTGGATGACAGAGTGGACACCACGCCCAAGTGCTTCACACCAGCTCTCTACCCTGGATCAAATCCCAGCAACAGAGTAGAGATGCTGAGATACTAGCACAGGGTCAAGAAGATGGATGTACATTAGCGCCCTTTCCCACTTCCAGGTCTGCATGTACAGTAAGTCCCCTACATGCAAAGGAATTCCGTTCTGAGAACACTTTCGTAAGTCCAATTTGTCCGTAAGTCCAACAGAGTTAGCCTAGGTACCCAACTCACACAATCGGCTATAGAGTACCGTACTCTAATAGGTTTATAACACTTTTCACACAAATAATACATAAAAACAAACAAACACAAAAAATAAAACAGTTTTAATCTTACAGTACATACCTTGAAAAGTACAGTAGTACCAGCTACATCATGCTATTATGCTTGTTTCCAGACATCCTGGGCTTGAAATAAAGACACTGTACTACTGTACTCTATACAGTACTGTACAGTAAAGTACACAAAAACACAACCACTTGTAGAGGATGTACTTACGTGATTGGACATGTGAACACACATTCGCATCTTTGAAAGTTTAAAACTGGAAGGTTCATATGTAGAGGACTTACTGTAGATGAACTTGACTTCTAGGCACTGAATCCTTCTTGAATGTCTGCTGGAAACCAGGCCCTGGGTAAGGCGCTGGGTGGAAGTGAGGGCTGGTGTATTTTCTGCCTTGAGGACAAGTCTCAAGGCGCATTCCATTCTTTCTCAGAATATATTCTTACATCGTGGAACTGGTCCTGGCAGGAGACAGTCAGAAGGCATTTATTCATGTCTTCATTCATTGAACAAATAATTTTAAAACACTTACTATGCCTGGGTGGGCACAGAGGGTATGACAGGGAGCAGAATTGACATGGGCCTGGCCCTGAACGTGTACTTACAGGATGTCTAATTATGGGTGAAAATGGATAGAACCAGGGCTAATGTCTTTGTAATATTTTAGCGGGAAAAAAAGTGAGAAATAACGTGTAATGTAAATAAAATTGTACAGGGGGTGTCTCTACACAATTATTTACCAACTTTCGTGTCTTCCATTTCCATTTTGATTGTATGTCTTTTTCACAAAGAAAACATAGCTGTCCATTGAAGTCCCTTGAAAACGTTCTTGGCTGGTACAGACAAGCTGAAAACTGCTCAAGTCCGGCTTCTTTCATGGTTTTGCATCCCGCAGGCAGGCTTTCGCGACACCGTTGCGTCTGAAGAGGTTGAAGAAGGTTCTCTCTATGTCTAGGGCCTTGCTCCTCCAGTCGCCCTACCTCCAGATGCCTTTCAGCTGCGGTTGCCTTTCTTTGAGGCTAAAGGCTACTTATTGTTTAAGCTACCGTTCAGAGGTCATCAGCTAAAGCCACTCGTTCATGCATTGGACGAATACTTGTTGAATGCCTACTTTGTTCCATGCATTGCTCTAGGCACCGGGCACGGGAGACGTTAGAAAAAGCAGATGATAAAGTTATTATAACTCAGGCAAAGGTAATAAAATAATGTTGATTGCTTTCTAGTTTACTAGGAGGTCAAAAGAGCATGGGACAAAATGAAGCAGAGTAAGGGGGTACATTGGGATGTGTGCTGGATATATTTTAAGGGTAAGGCCAAAAGAATTTCCTGAGGGATTTGATGTGGGATATGAAATAAAGAGGAGGCTAAGACGACTCAATATTTTGTGCTAAGAAACTGGAAGGCTGGAATTGTCATTAGCTGAGATGAGAAACACTGTGGATGAAGTAGGATTGGCAGCAGAGACGAGGGAGGAGTTCAGTTTGGGGCCACTTGAAGTTTGAGTTCGGCATCCAAGTGTGGGTTTTGAGCAGGCTGTGATTAGCGCAAGCAAGGGAGAGTTCAAAGCTGGAAATAGGCATTTGAGATTTATGAAAACATAGGTGATATTACAGCCGTGAACCCGGGTGAGATCACCGAAGGTGTAAGTCCTGATAGGGGAGAGAGAGACGGAAGATCTGAGCCCTAAGGAATGCCGATGCCAAGAGTTTTGGAGAAAAAGAAAAGGAACCAGCTAAGGAGACTGGGAGGGAGCAGACATTAACTAGGAGGAAAAATCAGAGACTGTGCTCTCCTAAGACTCTCTAGAAGGGATGAGGACTCAATTCTGCACAATTGCTGATGGTCTATAAAGACGGAGACTGAGAATTGACCATTGGATTTATCATGATGGAGGTCATTAACATCATCCACCTCTGACCCCGGCCCACCCAGCTTGCCTCCCCTGCATACCTTAGGGTCCTTCAATGATGCGTGTCTACACTGCACTCATTTGATCTCTTTAGATAGCTGTGCTCCCACAAAAGAGCCAGACGTCTGCAATCCTGCAGCCTTCCTCACCACATGTGAGTCACTTATTTAACATAAATGAGCATCTCCTATGTGCCAGGACCGATCGAGATAGGATAAACCTGCTAAGTCAATCGAGCAGTCCTCTGCCCTCGTCTTACAGCCTAAGGAGTGAAGCAACACTTACAGAATCTGTTTTCTTCGCAAAAGAATGCGATTGACATGGTAAAATGATGGGAGGTCAGAGGACAGAGAAAATTTCCCTGGGGGTCAAGTTGGAGACCACGGTGAAAGTAGCCTTTGAATTTGGTCTTGAAGGATGAATAGGATTCAGGAGATGGAATAGCGAGAAAACTATTTTAGACAGAGGGAAATGTAGGAGCAAGGGCATGCAGGTGGGACAGCTGGAAAGGTGACACTGAGCTGGAGGGTAGGGTATGGGAAGGAGAAAAAGCAGGTGAGGCTAGAATTTTGGCCGGGACCTACTGAAGAAGGCCTCAAAAATTAGAAGCTGGGCTTTGTTTCTTAGTCAATGGAGAAATCGTTAAAGGTTTCTGAGCCATGGAGTGACGCAATGATAGCTGTGCTGCTTCAGGAAGAGTCATCTGGCTGCATGTGCAAAACCATCCAGCAGAAAGATAATAAGCACCTAAATCAGGGCAGCAGCAGTGGGAAGAGGGGGCAGGGGGCGACGTGAGACACCACAGACGTGGAATCCCCAGGACCTAGTGTTGGAGACTGCAGGGTGCATGGACTCTGGGCCCTCCCTAGAGACCGCTAAGCCTCTGCAAGTGCAGTGGCCTCGGCGATCACTGTGCTTATCACCTCCACCCCCATCCTCTTCCGAGCTGTGCGGTGCTCGAGCTCCGCCTCATTAATGAGATGAAGCTCACTTATTTTTGGAACTCTGTGATTCACACGGTTTCTGAAGAGACAAAAGAACTCTGTGCATTTCAGGACTCTCCACTGCACGGTGCCCACTTGAAAGAGGTCACTGTGGACGTATGAGCAGTGCGAGCTCTGGCGAGGGCCCATCCAGGTCACCTCCAGCCTCCAATCTTTGATCTATTGCATCTGATCTGATCAGATGCATACAGCGTTTTCAGGAATTGTCGAGCAGAAGCAGTTTCCAAAGCCTCAAGAGGATGGGGCTTCCCTGGCAGTCCAGTGGTTAAGCACTCTGCGCTCCCACTGCAGGGGACAGGCGAGGGTTCGATCCCCGGTCTGGGAACTAAGATCCCCACATACAGTGCGGCACAACCAAAAAATAAAGAAAGATTAAAAAAGAAAAGCCTAGAGAAGGTAATCCACAGTGCCACCCTCACCAGCAGTGCCCTAGGAAATGCCAAGCGACCAGATGGGGTCCAGGCAGCCTGCCTGCTCCTTTTCCCCGGAAAATCCAGCCACGGGAGCATGGCCTTTGCACCAGAGGGTGGAAACCCTCCCTCTGCCCTGCGACTCTTTTAGCATCAGCTCGAGTGCGCTGAGACATGGCAGGTAATGGTGCCCAGGGGGATCGTCGCTGAGTTTGATGAGGTTGGAACCCCAGGCTATAGGGGAAGGGCCTGGCCCGCAGCCAGTCGCAGGATCCCAATTCATGTGGCGGCGTAGGGGGAGCAGCCTTTGTGGCAAGGCTGGCTTCCTCCTGAATCTGCCCATAAAAGGATAAAAGTGCTGCTATCTAGTCGGCATTGGGTAGCATTGCTGATGATAAATTTTTTTAAAGTGTGGATTTTTTCTCCCTTTTTGCAAGGATTGTGTGTGTGTGTGTGTGTGTGTGTGTGTGTGCGCGCGCGCTCTTTCACACAGTTTGCAGCCTGTCTGTATGTGTTAACAGATGGATTCAGCCTCATCTTTATCTAGTGTTACAGAAGATAAAACTGAAACTGGATGATATGCTGCCTCTTCTATTTAAGAGAGAGAAAAAAAAAAAAAAGCTCTTTAAGGGAAGCCCTTATGGTAGAAAAGAGTCGTCCAAAATATGGTCTGGCTTTACTCAAAAGGCGAAGCACAGCTGAACCATTTAAAAGTGATTTTTCTCTTTCTCCCTGCCCTCCACCTGACGGATCCAAAATATATGATCTCTGTGTCAGAAGTAGGCCAAGCTTTAAGGCTATCATGAATTATATATCAAGAGACATCATTACCCAGGAGTCTTGAACAAATGCCCCATGGTTTAAATTTTATAGACTTTTTTCCCCCAGTAGCAGCGATTTCTCTTGCTGCATTCCTCCTGAGATGGAAAAAGCAAGTGTTTTACAAAACGCAGGACACGACGTTATGCTAATAAAGGTAATCGTGGACCGGTTGGAAACGACTCCCCTCTGAAGGAAGCTTTTCTCCCCCTACGCACCGGCCCTGGCTCCAGGTACTGGGGCGGGCAGTCTGCTTTGTCTTTGTCTTGCCTGATTTCAGCAGCAGTCAGACATCCCAAGAGCCAGGGCTGATGGAGAGGAGAAACAAATCAACTGGGCGGTTCTCTGCCCACCTTTTATGGCAAGGACTTGCCATCTCATCTGAATAGCAAATATGCTCTACCCACCTATGTATTCTCTAGGATTCAAGCAGGGCTTTGTGAAAATAATTATTTTATCTCAAAATGGGAACATTAACTGGATAAATAAGACAGGTGGGTGTTTGGTGTTTAGTTTTTTGCCTCCTTATATCTGTCCTGCGAATCGGAAAGTGAGTCCTGAACACGGGCGCCCAGTGCAAGCTGCTGCCTGGATGCGGCGTGGGGCAGGGCCTTCCAGACGAGAATACCTGCGGCTGCAGGAAGTGATCTCCTCTGCTCTGTGTGCCGTGATCTCCTCCCAGGTCATTCTTCTGGGGTGCATGTTTTCATATTAGAGTGCCTTGAGAGAAGCCAGCGATCATTCTTCATATAGGCTTCTCATCTTTTTTTAATCTTTAATAGACCTTTTATTAAATATCTCATTCATATAACACTTCTGGGATGTGGAGCACATCATGTTTTCCCCATTTTAGAGATAAAATAATTGACAGCCAGGATGGAATAATATGTATGCTCACACACACACACACACACACACACACACACACACACACACACAGATACGACATAAGATATAAACCTGACAACAGCACCCTGTCCCTGCCAAGTAGTGAAAGGGGAACACTGTGATCCAGCTCCCATTTGGAGGATGGATTCGTTTACGAGGCTTTGCTGGCCGCCTGTGGTCCAGCTCAGCCTTGGCCTCCAGGTTCAGTCCAGGCTTCCCTCCCACCTGACCCATCATTTTCTCACAGTCCGGCCATACCCAGCTAACATAGTTCCTTACATCAGGAATGCCATCACTCCTGTCCATTTTTACTGCCTTGTGACCTCTGCCCTCCTTCCCCACACTCTCCTTCTCATATCCCCCATTAGCCTGGCTAAGTCCTGTGTGGATTCCAGACTTAGCTCAGGCACTGACCCCTCCACGAAGCCTTAACCGACCAGATCCCCACCACGTGGGTGGAGTTAGATGCCCATCGTTGGTGCTTCCACCTCAGCCTGTGCTTCCCGTTACGGCAACAGCCAGACTGTATTCTAATTGTTGTTTCATGTGTTTATCTTTTCTGGTAGCTCATGAGCTACCAGAAAACACAAGGGAGGTGCCGCACTGTATTCTCAGAATCTTCGTCCCCGAAATGGAAGAAATACAGGAAGCTAGTGATAGGCTGCAGGGTGGGCCTCAGTGGGATCCTTCCTCCTTATTGCTGTCCGTCTGTCTGGATGCACCCCAAACAAGGGTTCAACCCGCCAGGTAGGGTTTTATTCTGTGTGTCATTCAGGTGTGTGGCTGCATTCAGACCCCAAGATGAGGTCACGATGGCCATCTTACTTACCACCTCCACTGACCCAGGCCCTTGACACCACATCTAGAAATATTGACCATTTTAGTATGAGAAAAAGTCAAGCTTGCCATCCAATAATTCTGGAGATTATTAGTAATTATTATTATTATTAAATAAAATATATTTATATTATGTATTATTATTATTAAAACATAATAATATATGTAAGTAATGTAGCAAAATGATTTTGCCATTCCTGAAGAAGTTATCGTATTGTTGCTTTCAATATTAGGACTTGATAATGAAAAAGAAAAGAATTTGTTTAAGGCAAGAGCATCAGAATCAAAGGGATTCACTAGCTGCTTGGGCGTCAGCACTTTCTTTACTCCTCTTAGCCTGGGTCCCCTTACCTCCATTGTGGGCAGAATAAGACCCGTGTTTTCGGGTCATGGACATGAAGAATGAATGAGAGGTGAGGATCGAAGGGGCCAAGTTCATCCAATGATGGAGCCAGGTTCTCACCAAGTAGTTACTTTAGAAATTTCTTCCCCTGAAGCTGTCTTACATCCATCCTGTGGCCCCAGGTCCTACCTGGATTGTAACTAGCTTATTCCTGAGCTCCAAATGAGCTTTAAGGTTTAGAGTTCAGAGACCTGAACAAAAAAGAGTCACTGAGCGCTCAGAAAACTACACTCGACTAAGAGTCAGTAAGAAACTCCACAGCAGGTCTGGGCAGTGTGCCCCTTCCCCTGGCCCAGGGGCCCACATCCCTGAAGCAGAGTAGGGGAGGAGAGGCAGGCGCTCAGGTGGCCTCCAGCTCCGGCATCCTGTGAGTCTAATTTGTAGTTGAGTGAGTTGTCATCATTCATAGACCAGGAGGGGCAAAATTACCCTCATTAGTCTGCTCACAGGTCTGGTGCCAGAGAAGCTGCTGGCTTCTGCTACATCTAGAATTAGCTCTGAACCCTTGGGCTTTTAACTAAAGGGCTTTGTGAGTCAGATGGTTTACGGTCAGGGAGACACGGAGGGAGGTCCTGTCCTGTCATCTACTCCCTGAGAAATGGACTGCCTCTCCCAGTCCAGTGCAGGGCCGGGGGGCTGAGAGTCTCACGGGGGGTCTTCCAGGAAAGGCTTGTGGCGAAGCTTCGCCCCACAGCCCTGCTGACTCCAGGCCCCAGAGGCGTGGGACAGTCGGTGGGTGGCGTGTCATCGCTTTTTCCTCGTGTCTGGGCCGTGCCAACCTGGTTCCCTGTGGTTGCCGCAGTGCCTGGAGTGTTTCTTAACCAACACCATTTCCACTTCGGGTGGTTTGTGCTAAATGCATTTGCAGTCCCAAGTGGTACAGGGAGAAAAGGATTGTCTAAAAAAAAAGTGGTTTCTGAATGTGTGGAAAGCAAGACTGCCTGCTGTGTGTTTTTAACAATTGACTCCCCAGAGAGGGTTTGAAAACCTCACCTTTCAAGATTTTTCAACTCATATTAGAAAGTGACTTAAATAAAATTGCTCTCTGACCGCTGCTGCTGTGATTGCCAGGCCAGTGATTATTTGTCTGACCCGAGTCCCCAGGGCTGGGATTTCACACCATTTCTTCACATCTCCCTCCCAGAGGAGGTGAAATCCCTCTTGTCAGTTTCTTCTACCTGGAGTCACTGTGAGGGGGAGTGTGCCCACACCGGAGTGTGGATCTGCTAGAGAGAGTACACTGTGGTTCCAGCTAGACTCATTGCTTTTCCCGCAAACCATTACTGAGCACCTGCTCTGTGCCAGGCACCGTGTTAGTGCAGGAACTCTGTTGCATCCTTGTGCTGTCGCCCTGCAGCACATATCACAGTGTTCTGCACCCACTGACCGTCCAGGGTTCCTGCGAATTGACCCAAGTTGCCTTTAGTTCTCTCCTGGATGCTGTTGTGTTCAGGGAACTTGAACGGGCCACCGTGTTGCAATATCTTTGGATCAGGGCTTCTCAACCTTGGCACTGCTGACATTTGGGGCAGAATAAGTCTTTGTTGTGGGGCTTCTCCTGTGCGATGTAGGATGTTTAGCAGCATCCCTGGCCTCTACACATGAGGTGCTAGTGGCAGCACACACACTCCAGTTGTGACAACCAAAAATGTCCGCAGACATTGCCAAATATGTCCTCATAGCTTTACATTTACCAAAATGCCTTTACGTCCACTGTCCTGCTTTATCAAATCGTACGTCAGGAAAGCAAGGATTTTTTGCTCCCCTTTTACAGTTAAGGTCATTGAGGGCCAGGAAGGGAAGATACTTGCCCAGGTCAGACAGTGAGTCGGGGGTACAGCTATGGCTACAGTTTAAATCCCCCATCATCCCAACTCTGGCTTCTCACGGATCCATTGAGTGGTGGCTGGTAAATGTTTAATAACTGATTCTCTGGGAAAAACGAAAACAAAACAAACCTGACTAGGAGTGTTTGCCAATTTCCATGGTGTAAACATTCCCACGTGGCTGGTTTCTAATTACAAGACCTCACTGAATATGAAGTTGGGAAGACATACGTATAATTGGCTCTGGTGGGCTGGTGCCAGCTGGCTCCAGGCTCCCATTGGTTCCATGCGTGCTTCTGTCCAAATATTAGTCTTGCTCTCTTCTGGACCTTGTTCTTCTACCCTTTCCCCCATAAACACACACAATTATTACTAGGAAGTGTGATGGAGGAAGCATTAGCCTGGTTAGGGTTTTTGATCACGTCTTTGGATAAGTATAGAACAGTTAGAGTGGAATTTTCTCCCTCTTCTGTTAAAGGAACATCCAGTTTTCACAGTCTTTCCATCTAAGGAGTTGCAGGAGCTCATCAGTAGGGTCGCCTGGACAGAATGAACTCTTTGGAGCTAAGTGCTACTGTTCGGCACCAGACATGTTGAGTGTAAGGTGCTTCGAGGTACAATGTAGTAATGGCCACTGGGCTATGGGATATACCATTCTGGAACATCAAAGTCGGATCTTGGCTGGCGTTTTAGTCCAGATATGAGCTGTGACTTCTGTTAGCCTCAGTTTCCACAGCTTTGAAAATGTCGTCATCCCTGTTGTTGTAAAGAACAAATGAACTATCTTATGTCTGAGTCTCAGATGCCTACTCTCCCACTTGGTTGGTGGGTGGATTGGCTGACTGCCATAATATTGTAAGCTTATCAAGACTAAGGACTTCGTTGGTCTTGATTTCTTTCACCTTGGCCATGGTTCAATGCCATTTGCTCCTAGCCATCTTCTCTGTGGTCCAGCATTAGACCCGGGAGAACCTGGGACTGTGGGAAGAGCCTCAGCTGAGTTCTTGTCCCGCTTTTGGTACCACCTCATTCTATAACCTCAGGAGTACTTCGGTGTGACTGGAGTGTGGGCAGCCTCAGGGGAGGGGTGGGAGTACGCTGTGGCATTTGAATTTGACCTTAGAAGTGGTGGGAAGTGCTTGCAGAGTTTTAAGCAGGGAAGACACATCATCAGATGTGCTTTAGAGAGCTCTTCCTGCAGAGCATGGGGACAGAGTCCAGGCAGGATGAAGCCAGTTAGGAGGTTGATGGAAGAGTCCAGTCAAAAAGTGATGAAGCAACCCACTGGCACTAAACACTGAGTGGTGCAGACAGAAAGTGCTATGAGCGTTCAGACAAAAGAGAGGTCAGTGTGGACTGGGTATCAGTGTGGACTGGGTATCAGAAGAGTATCAGAGAAGACTTCATGGAGGAGGTGAGGCCACTGCTGCCTGGATGGATCGTAGAAAGGATGGAGGTATATGAAGGGGTAAGTCTAGGCTGCGGAACAGGGCAAGAAAACACAAAGCTGCAGTAAATCACACTGGGCTTAAATTGAGAGCTTATATAAGGATGGTTCTCAATCAGTGTGGACGTGTTTGTGGAGAGACCTGAACACTAAGGAATATGGGTTTTGTTGGATATTAGTGGGTCTCGCAGAGAAAGTGCATTTTCCTGTAGTCGGTTTCTATGAGCATCTCATCCCAGGCATTTTTCTGTCCGCAGTTCCCACTTCTCTTTTCCCCATCGCAAGGTATAGGGACCCCAGGACCCTGATGGGGGTGTGCGTGTGCATTCGCCCCCTGCATCCCTGTGCCACTGGAAAAGGCAGAATCCCTTTGCATCTTGACGATGAATGTTGATCAAATGACTCCTAATTTGCCTGGCAGCAGGGGGCCCAGGAACCGGAGCAGCTGTGCTATTGTCTGAGGATCCCCAGTGTTTGTCTGCCTGGGCCAGAGTGACCCTCGTCTTGTCATCAGTGCAGATAAGCCGGCTGCCAGCTGTCACCACAGGTAGTTCTCAGTCGCTCTTCCCCACGTTGACTGGGTCCCTCTCCTCTTACTGCGAATAATGGAAGGCGCTTGTTTTCTCCCATCGCTGCTTTGTGAAGGTGTGTCTGGCTCTGTCCTGGAAGGTAAAGGCTGACTAGCCTTGTCGCGTCGAGAGAAATGAGATTTGTACTTTCTGTGATGTTTTAGAAAACAGAGTTTGCTGGGAAGTGGCATGAGCTAAATATCATTATCTCTGAGGCTCACATGAAGAAATTGAGGCTCAGAGGGGTAAAGTGACTCACCCAAGGTTGCACAGCAGGAATCGGTGGGGTGAAAACTAGAACCTGCTGGATTTGACCTGGGGTGTCTGCAGGAGGGCCTCCACTTGCACGGTGCTTTTAGCAGAGGCCTGGCTTGTCGGAAAATCACTCTCTCAAAGGGCAGTATATATCACAGGCTGAGCTCTTCCAGAAACGCTCCACTGAAGGGCTGTTCTAGACGTTGAGAGCCCTAAGTTCCAAAGACCATTTCATTCATGATACAGGGGGCGGTGAGTGATGTGCCCCGGGTCTGAGAGAGATTTAGGGTCAGAGCAGAAACTGGAGCCCAGATCTCCTGCTTCTTGACCTCCAGTGCCTCGCCTCCCACCGAGCCTTGTGGCGTGAGCAGGGTCTCTAGGACACCCAACACAAGCCACTTAACACCCAGCACAAGCCGATGGCCAGGGGCTGCTGGGAGTTCACAGGTGGTTTGTGGCCCTTGGGTGGTATTTGCCGTGTGAGACCCTCATGGCTTTGGGGTGCATGAGTGCCACCACTATTTGCACGAGGTGCTGGAGTGCACCAGAGTCGTTGGGAACTTGGACAACAAATCCCTCCAGCCAGACTGCCTCTCGGGCTATGCTCAGTGCAGTATGGCCATGGCACCATTCCTTAGTTACTTCCAGGCAGCACTGACCTTGAACTTCCATAACAATCATTGACTCTGACAGCCCAAGTCAGTTTTGTCCCACTTATTTAGGGGGCCAGTTGTATTTGCTGAAGTTCAGTTAGGTGCCAGGTACTGCACTGGTCACTTTTAATCTTGGGTGACCCAGATGCCTGCAAGGGAGTGATTGTTCCCATCGTAGAGACAGGGCAGCCAAGGCTCCAAGAAGTTACAGTTCACGACTGTTGGGTGCGAGACCCCAGGCTCTTTCCACAGCCCCATCCTCCTACTGACACTTACAAAAGCATCTGATAGACTAGCTTGCTGTCTGACGTCACGAAAAGCATGGACGCAGGGAAAGTCCACCATAGCCTGACACCAGCCTATTTCTGCTGTATCTCTGCTGCCTCTTCCTCCCTCCCCAGCCACACTGAGCCGTTCGCTGCCCTCAGGGAAGCTGACTGGTACCAATTCAACCGCCAGTATTTGTCATTTGTGCAGGGCTTCGGGCCTATTACAATAGCTTGTGAAAATCAGTAAGAGGTGGGCCCCTCCTCTTAAGGACCTTTCCATCCAATGGCAGAGATAGTGCATGAACATAAATAGCTATGGTACTGTAGAAGCAAAGGCTCGTTTGATCTTCAGAGTAGCCCAAAGAGGCTTGCTGGTGCATAGGGCTGTAAGTCTGCATTGAGCGGACTTTGCATCTGAAGATCAGAGAGAAGTAGTGAGGGGCTAAACGTCACACAGCCCAGCCAAGGCCAAGTTCAGCGTACACCACGGTTTCCTTGACCCACCATAAAGCATTCGTGCTACATCAAGGCGTCCAGGCTTGTGTCACCTGTGATGGTCACGCACGCAAACCTGTCAAGTGGTGCCCTTTTCCCTCCAGAAAAGCGACACTCCTGTAGTTGTGATGGTCCCATCACCCTCATCCTCTGTTGCCCCCTGACAGTCTAGGATTGCCTGAGCCCAGGCTCACTCACTGTCTGTCTGTAGGCTGCTTCCTGCTCCGTTCTTGGCTTCGCACCCTGGGCCGCTAGCCTGAGAGGCCACATGCTGAGGAAGAAGACACAGGAGTCAGTTGGGAGAAGTATGTTCTAGTCCTGGCTTTTCCACCTACTTGCTGGGTGGCGGTGCCTTACCACCCCCAGGTTTCAGGTGTCCCCCGAATAGCATTCGTAATAATATTATTAATAGTAATAACAATAATAATGACAGCAGTAGTGGGTTGAATAGTGGTCCCCCAAAAGATGAGTCCATGCCCTAACCCCCAACAACCTGTGAATGTGGCCTAATTTGGAAAAAAAAAAAGGTCTTCCTCATTACCAAAAACTATCACTGGCAAAATCTTCTATGCAAAAGAAGTAAAGAGGGTGGCTGGCTGTGTTCTTGCAGGGTCAGAGCCCTGAGCCCCTTCAGGGGTGTCTGGGCTCCCCAGCATCACGAAGCTTCCCTGAGCTGTCAGAAAATCGCAGGACCAGAAGTCCTGGGACGCCACTGATTAAATAAATGCAGGAAACACCTCTTCAGAGAGTGGACTAATGCCTGTTGCTTTCTTGTTAGCATTTCACTTTACTTGTATTCATGTGTGAGTTTGATTCAAGACTGATTTCCTGGTTTCAAAAGAAGAGCAGATTCTTTTTCCTCTCTACCAGAGATTCTTAAAAAGGCAGATTCTTAAGAAACAAAAAGCAAGCTTTAAGTGCAGCCTCCATCCTCCCCAGGCCTGTGGGATCAAAGGGGAGATCCCTGGCCAGAGGGCTACAGCCCCACACCCTCCGGGGCTGGGGGAGGTCAGTGCCTGCTGGGAATGGAGACAGGCCACCTGTCCCAGCCGCGTGCTGCCCCCCGAGGAAGCGGGGTCTTGCGTCCTGTCAGTGGACGACAGTTTCTCCAGAGGGCCGGGCAGCCCAGCTCCCACTGGTTGCCCGTCATTACCTTAGGCCACAGGAGATGGGGGAGCCACCAGGCCCTCAGGGTTGGGGGACTGGCTGATGATCAGAACAGCTGCACGTTCAGGTTCTGGGCGCAAGGGCACAGGACACCCAGCAGTCCTTTCAAAATATATCGCCAAACTAGTCACACCCTTGCTTCCCGAACCATAGCATGCCTGCCTTAAGATCAGCTCGCATAAGGCCCGCCAGTCCAATGGACTCAGAAGACGTTCTGGCGAGCAGAGGGAGAGTGAATTGTTGCCAGGGAGTGTTTGGGTGGATTGAAAAGCAGGGGATCGTTCAGGAGATTTTCCCTCCAACACAGCGAGACGTAAAAGAACTCAGCCTGGGACTGTGGGTTATAGCAGGATGACCCTATGTCCTCGTGTGCCTGGGACAGGCCTGGTTTATGCCTTGTCCCGGCAGCATTAGTAATAGACCCTTTTCACTCTCAGGAGTACCCAGGTTTGGATGGTAAATCACACGGTCACCTTAATTGTGTGTAACCGTGTGTGTGCACTTAGTGTAGTTGGAGTGTGGATGATATATTTAAGTTTAAAGACCTGTACCTATGTGCTTTAACAGCTCAGAAGTGGCTGTGGGTTAGACCATCAGTCATGGGCAGAGCCTGTCACCATTTCACGGCACATGTGGCTTAGAGGTGACACCGTGGGCCAAAATGTCAGACAGCAGTTCAAATCCTTCCTCCTAGCCAACTAGCTTTTTGACCTTTAGGATATTATTTAGCGTATCTCAACTATAAATTAGGAATAATGTTACGGCCCTCACAGAGTTGATGTTTACTGAGTAACCCATGGAAAGCATCTAGTTCATTTCCTGATGCATGACAGGCTCCAACAAATGGTGGTTGCCATGACGATGACGCTGGTGATGATGATGCTGACGCCGATGATGTCATGACTGTTATTATCGCGGCTCTAGTCTCCCCGTCTGTGAAATGCTGAGGGGTGATCCCTGTCCTGCCCTGCTCTCTGGGCCTCTGTGAGGCTGAACTCACCCAAAATCCCCAGAACCGGGTGGCCCTGGGAGTGTGTGTGCACTCACCGTTTGAGGTGGGGACTCTCGGCAGGATCTTGCTAGCCAGCCTGCCCAGTGGGTCCCGCCCTCTGTGACATGGGAGCTGGGTTCCCAAAACATCATCCCTTCCACCCACCCTGATGACTCTCCCATCTTGGGCCCTCCCTCCATCCCCTCCCCCGCCCACTCTACTTACCCCTCCCATGGGTGATGCTGTGTCAGCAACAAGGCCAGGAAGTCATTTACTGGTGCTGGCTGACACTGGGGGGGCTGCCACCCAAAAAGGGCTGGGGAACAGAATCCTGGTCCTGCCTGTTCAGCACCTTTCAATCAATATTTCCCGCCTGGAGACTTTCCTCCTTTCCTCTGCCTTTGGAATGAAGGTGTTATCTGTTCCTAGTGCCCTTCCTTTATCCCTGTTTCTTTCCACTGATTGACTGTTGTGCATGACTCTCCCTTTCTTTCCTTCTTTCTTTTTTTTTAATGTAACTGCTTTGAGATGGAGTGTTAAGCACATAGCAGTTAAGAGCAGGAACCTGGAGCCAGACTGCAGGAATTCAAATCTTGGCTCTGCCACTCAAAAGCCAGATCCCTTGGGCAAGTGCCTCAGTTTCCTCGTCTGTAAAAGTGGGCAAGAATAACGCCTGTCTGTCTAGTGTGGCTGCTGAGAGGTTTCAGGGAGTCACCAGGTGTCCAGCATTAAATGATGCCTGATGCACCACAGGTCCCTAAAGAACAGGAGTCATATTTGTTATCTAAAAACCTACCTGTTTGGGAGAGACCTTCAAGATGGTAGAGGACTGAGACGTGGAGATCACCTTCCTCCCCACAAATACATCAGAAATACATCTATATGTGGAACAACTCCTACAGAACACCTATTAAGTGCTGGCAGAAGACTTCAGACTTCCCAAAAGATATATATATATTTTTCCTTTTTCTCTTTTTGTGAGTGAATGGGTATGCTTCTTTGTGTGGTTTTGTCTGTATAGCTTTGCTTTTACCATTTGTCCTAGGGTCTGTCTATCCCTTTTTGGTTTTTTTTAGTATAGTTTTTAGCGCTTGTTATCATTGGTGGATTTGTTTTTTGGTTTGGTTGTTCTCTTCTTTCTTTCTTTTTTTTTTATTACTTTTGAATTTTTTTATTTTTAATAATTTAAAAAAAATTTTTATTTTAACAACTTTTAAATTTTCTTTCTTTCTCTCTCTCTCTCTTTCTCTCTCTCTCTCTTACTATCTTTCTTTCATTTGTTTGTTCTTTCTTTTCTTCTCCCTTTTCTTCTGAGCCATGTGGCTGATGGGATCTTGGTGCTCCAGCCAGGTGTCAGGCCTGTGCCTCTGAGGTGGGAGAGCCGAAGTTAGGACATTGGTCCACCAGAGACCTCCTGGCCCCATGTAATATTCAAATGGCGAAAGCTCTCCCAGAGCTCTCCATCTCAATGCTAAGACCCAGCTCCACTCAACAACCAGCAAGCTACAGTGCTGGACACCCTATGCCAAACAACTAGCAAGACAGGAACACAACCCCACCCATTAGCAGAGAGGCTGCCCAAAATCATAATAATGTCAAAGACACCCCAAAACACACCATCGGACGTGGCCCTGCCCACCAGAAAGACAAGATCCAGCTTCATCCACCAGAACACAGGCACCAGTCCCCTCCACCAGGAAGCCTACACAACCCACTGAACCAACCTTAGCCACTGGGGGCAGACACCAAAAACAACAGGAACTACGAACCTGCAGCCTGCAAAAAGAAGACCCCAAACACAGTAAGTAAAGCAAAATGAGAAGACAGAGAAGTACACAGCAGATGAAGGAGCAAGGTAAAAACCCGCTAGACCAAACAAATGAAGAGGAAATAGGCAGTCTACCTGAAAAAGAATTCAGAGTAATGATAGTAAAGATGATCCAAAATCTTGGAAATAGAATAGAGAAAATACAAGAAACGTTTAACAAGGACCTAGAAGAAATAAAGAGCAAACAAACAATGATGAACAACACAATAAATGAAATTAAAAGTTCTCTATAAGGAATCAATAGCAGAAGAACAGATAAGTGACCTGGAAGATAAAATAGTGGAAATAACTACTGCAGAGCAGAATAAAGAAAAAAGAATGAAAAGAACTGAGGACAGTCTTATAGACCTCTGGAACAACATTAAATGCACCAACATTCGAATTATAAGGGTCCCAGAAGAAGAATAGAAAAAGAAAGGGACTGAGAAAATATTTGAAGAGATTATAGTTGAAAACTTCCCTAATATGGGAAAGGAAATAGTCAATCAAGTCTAGATAGCACAGAGAGTCCCATACAGGATAAATCCAAGGAGAAACACACCAAGACATATATTAATCAAGCTATCAAAATTTAAACACAAAGAAAAAATATTAAAAGCAGCAAGGGAAAAAAAACAAATAACATACAATGGAATCCCCATAATGTTAACTGCTGATCTTTCAGCAGAAATTCTGCAAGACAGAAGGGAGTGGCAGGACATATTTAAAGTAATGAAAGGGAAAAAACCTACAGCCAATATTACTTTACCCAGCAAGGATCTCATTCAGATTCTACGGAGAAATTAAAACCTTTACAGACAAGCAAGAGTTAACAAAATTCAGCACCACCAAACCAGCTTTACAACAACAGCTAAAGGAAACACAAGAGAAGGAAAAGGCCTACAATAACAAACTCAAAACAATTAAGAAAATGGTAATAGGAACATACAGATCAATAACTACCTTAAGGTAGGATTAAATGCTCCAACCAAAAGACAGACTGGCTGAATGGATACAAAAAGAAGACCCATGAATATGCTGTTTACAAGAGACCCACTTCAGACCTAGGGACACATACAGACTGAAAGAGAGGGGATGGAAAAAGATATTCCATGCAAATGGAAATCAGAAGAAAGCTGGAGTAGCAATTCTCATATCAGACAAAATAGACTTTAAAATAAAGACTATTACAAGAGACAAGGACACTACATAATGATCAAGGGATCAATCCAAGAAAAAGATGTAACAATTGTAAATATTTATGCACCCAGAGGAGCACCTCAATACATAACGCAAATGCTAACAGCCATAAAAAGGGAAATCGGGCTTCCCTGGTGGCGCAGTGGTTGAGAGTCCGCCTGCCGATGCAGGGGACACGGGTTCGTGCCCCGGTCCGGGAAGATCCCACATGCCGCGGAGCGGCTGGGCCTGTGAGCCATGGCCACTGAGCCTGCGCGTCCGGAACCTGTGCTCCGCAACGGGAGAGGCCACAACAGTGAGAGGCCCGCGTACCGCAAAAAAAAAAAAAAAAAAGGGAAATCAACAGTAACACAATCATCATAGGGGATTTTTAACACCCCACTTTCACCAATGGATAGATCATCCAAAATGAAAGTAAATAAGGAAACACAGGCTTTTTTTTTTTTTTTTTTTTTTTTGCAGTACGTGGGCCTCTCACTGTTGTGGCCTCTCCTGTTGCAGAGCACAGGCTCCGGACGCTCGGGCTCCGCGGCCATGGCTCACGGGCCCAGCTGCTCTGTGGCATGTGAGATCCTCCCGGACCGGGGCACGAACCCCTGTCCCCTGCATCAGCAGGTGGACTCTCAACCACTGTGCCACCATGGAAGCCCTGGAAACACAGACTTTAAATGATACATTAAACAAGATGGACTTAATTGATATTTATAGGAAATTCCATTCAAAATCAACAGAATACACTTTCTTCTTAAGTGCTCATGGAACATTCTCCAGGAGAGATCATATCTTGGGTCACAAATCAAGCCTTGATAAATTTAAGAAAATTGAAATTGTATCAAGTATCTTTTCTGACCACGACGCTATGAGACTAGATATCAGTTACAGGAAAAGATCTGTAAAAAATACAAACACATGGAGGCTAAACAATACACTACTAAGTAACCAAGAGATCACTGAAGAAATCAAAGGGGAAATCAAAAAATACCTAGAAACAAATGACAATGAAAACACGACGACCCAAAACCTATGGGATGCAGGAAAAGCAGTTCTAAGAGGGAAGATTATAGCAATACAATCCTACCTCAAGAAACAAGAAACATCTCAAATAAACAACCTAACCTTACACCTAAAGCAATTAGAGAAAGAAGAACAAAAAAATGCCAAAGTTAGCAGAAGGAAAGAAATCATAAAGATCAGATCAGAAGTAAATGAAAAAGAAATGAAGGAAACGATAGCAAAGATCAATAAAAGTATAAGGTGGTTCTTTGAGAAGATAAACAAAATTGATAAACTATTAGCCAGACTCATCAAGAAAAAAAGAGAAAAGACTCAAATCAATAGAATTAGAAATGAAAAAGGAGAAGTAGCAACTGACATGCAGAAATACAAAGGATCATGAGAGATTATTACAAGCAACTATATGCAAATAAAATGGACAACCAGGAAGAAATGGACAAATTCTTAGAAAACCACAACCTTCAGAGACTGAACCAGGAAGAAATAGAAAATATAAACAAACCAGTCACAAGCACTGAAATTGAGACTGTGATTAAAAGTCTTCCGCAAACAAAAGCCCAGGACCAGATGGTTTCACAGGCAAATCCTATCAAACATTTAGAGAAGAGCTAACACCTATCCTTCTCAAACTCTTCCAAACTATAGCAGAGGGAGGAACACTCCCAAACTCATTCTATGAGGCCACCATCGCCCTGATACCAAAACCAGACAAAGATGTCACAAAGAACGAAAACTACAGGCCAATATCACTGATGAACATAGATGCAAAAATCCTCAACAAAATACTAGCAAACAGAATCCAACAGCACATTAAAAGGATCGTACACCATGATCAAGTGGAGTTTTTCCCTGAAATGGAAGGATTCTTCAATATATGCAGATCAATCAATGTGATACACCATATTAACAAATTGAAAGATAAAACCATATGATCATCTCAATAGATGCAGAAAAACTTTCCACAAAATTCAACACCCATTTATGGTAAAAAACCCTCCAGAAAGTAGGCATAGAGGGAACTTACCTCAACATAATGATGGCCATATATGACAAACCCACAGCCAACATCATTCTCAGTGGTGAAAAACTGAAACCGTTTCCTCTAAGATCAGGAACAAGACAAGGTTGTCCACTCTCACCATTATTACTCAACATAGTTTTGGAAGTTTTAGCCACAGCAATCATAAAAGATAAAGAAATAAAAGGAATCTGAATCAGAAAAGAAGTAAAGCTGTCACTGTTTGCAGATGACATGATACTATACATAGAGAATCCTAAAGATGCTACCAGAAAACTACTAGAGCTAATCAATGAAGTTGGTAAAGTAGCAGGATACAAAATTAATGCACAGTAATCTCTTGCATTCCTATACACTAATGATGAAATATCTGAAAGAGAAATTAAGGAAACACTCCCATTTACCACTGCAACCAAAAGAATAAAATACCTAGGAATAAGCCTACCTAAGGAGAAAAAAGACCTGTATGCAGAAAACTGTAAGATACTGATGAAAGAAATTAAAGATGTTACAAACAGATGGTGAGATATACCATGTTCTTGGATTGGAAGAGTCAACATTGTGAAAATGACTATACTACCCAAAGCAATCTACAGATTCAATGCAATCCCTTTTAAACTACCAATGGCATTTTTCACAGAACTAGAACAAAAAATTTCACAACTTGTATGGAAACACAAAAGACCCCGAATAGCCAAATCAGTCTTGAGAAAGAAAAACAGAGCTGGAGGGATCAGCCTACCAGACTATACTACAAACCTACAGTAATCAAGACAGTATGGTACTGGCACAAGAACAGAAATATAGATCAATGGAACAGGATAGAAAGCCCAGAGATAAATCCACGCACATATGGCCATCTTATTTTTGATTAAGGAGGCAAGAATATACAATGGAGAAAAGACAGCCTCTTCAATAAGTTGTTTTGGCAAAACTGGACAACTACATGTAAAAGAATGAAATTAGAACACTCCCTGACACCATACACAAAAATAAACTAAAATGGATTAAAGACCTAAATGTAAGGCCAAACACTATAAAACTCTTAAAGGAGAGAACATAGGCAGAACAGTCTATGACATAAATCACAGCAAGATCCTTTTTGACCCACCTCCTAGAGAAATGGAAATAAAAAAATAAACAAATTGGACCTAATGAAACTTAAAAGGCTTTCCACAGCAAAGGAAACCATAAAAAGAATGGGAGAAAATATTTGCAAGTGAAGCAACTGACAAAGGATTAATCTCCAAAATTTACAAGCAACTCATGCAGCTCAATATCAAGAAAACAAACAACCCAATCCAAAACTGGGCAGAAGACCTAAATAGACATTTCTCCAAAGAAGGTACACAGATTGCCAACACATGAAAGGCTGCTCAACATCACTAATCATTAGAGAAATGCAAATCAAAACTACAGTGAGGTATCACTTCACACTGGTCAGAAAGGCCATCATCAAAAAATATACAAACAATAAATGCTGGAGAGCGTGTGGAGAGAAGGGAACCTTCTTGCACTGTTGGTGGGAATGTAAATTGATACAGCCACTATGGAGAGCAGTATGGAGGGTCCTTAAAAAAATAAAAATAGAACTACCATACAACCCAGCAATCCCACTACTGGGCATATACCCTGAGAAAACCATAATTCAAGAAGAGTCATGTACCACAATGTTCACTGCGGCTCTATTTACAATAGCCAGGACATGGAAGCAACCTAAGTGTCTATTGACAGAGGAATAGATAAAGAAGATGTGGCACATATATACAATGGAATATTACTCAGCCATAAAAAGAAACGAAATTGAGTTATTTGTACTGAGGTGGATGGAACTAGAGTCTGTCATACAGAGTGAAGTAAGTCAGAAAGAGAAAAACAAATACCATATGCTAACACATATATATGGAATCTAAAAAAAAAAAAGATGGTTCTGAAGAGCCTTGGGGCAGGGCAGGAATAAAGACGCAGACATAGAGAATGGACTTGAGGACGTGGGGAGGGGGAAGGGTAAGCTGGGAAGAAGTGAGAGAGTGGCATGGACATGTATACACTACCAAATGTAAAATAGATAGCTAGTGGGAAGCAGCTGCATAGTACTGGGAAATCAGCTCGGTGCTCTGTGACCACCTAGAGGGGTGGGATAGGGAGGGTGGGAGGGAGACGCAAGAGGGAGGAGATATGGGGATATATGTATAGCCGATTCACTTTGTTATGAAGCAGAAACTAACACACCATTGTAAAGCAATTATACTCCAATAAAGATATTAAAAAACAAACAAACAAACAAAAAACCTACCCGTTTGTAATTCTTCTCATTGGCCAGGACTCCTGGTGCTGTGGGAGAGGCCATAATGAGGTTCCCTGACTCGGGATAGGCTCCGCTGCTGGTTAACTTGGGGCTTGAACAAGCAGGCTCCCACCCGGGCTTTAGATTCCGTGTCTGCTCAACCTGGAGGGCAGGAGGGTGGTCTTCCAGGCCCTCCAGTCCCCTCACCATCTGTTTGCATCGCCTTCTCTCAGTTTGCCCCTCGCCCAGCCCTGCCACTTCCAGAACCATGCAAAAGCAGAAGACACACAGCTGTTGTCAGCTGTGAATGGGGGCGTGGGGGGTAAGGGGAGCACAGGAGGTAGTGGTAAGGTCACAGGTCACTGGACTGGAGGTCAGCAGATGGCTGTTCTAGTTTCGGTTCTGTTGTGTGACCTGGGAGAAGTCATTTTATGTCTAGATTTCAGCTTCCCCATTTTTAAAATGTGCTAATGACCCCATGCTTTGTCCCTCTCTTAAAATGACCCAAGAAGAGAAGAAGCTGAAAAGTGTTTCTGGCTGCCAGGTGTGCACCTCCTGACGGTCCCAGGTGGTGTCAGTCTCCTTCATGAAGCAGAGGGACGCTGGCAGCATCTCTGGTCATTCATAACCACTGGCAATGGAAGCGGACTTGTGGATGTTGTGTGAGGTTGGGCTTCTGGTGGGGACCTAGACGGGGGATGTAAGTGTCTTTCCCTACTCGATCTCTGTCCTCCCTGAGGGACCTCTGGCCTGTGAGTGACTCACACAGGAAACCACCAGCCATCTCTTCAAAAAGCTTGGAATCCTCTCAAGGATAGGCTTACTTTTTATTGCTCTGTGTTTATTTGGATGATGGGGGGAGTAGTTTAGAGAGTCAAGGACAGATCCCTGGAGCGAGCTCCTCCATGGTAGGGTCTCCGTGATTGAATCAGTAAGATGGCAAGAGGTGGGACCTGGTGAGGGCTGGGTTAGGATCCAAAGTATCTAAATGCTGGTCCGTGGACCAGAGCCAGTTGGTGACATAAAACTCTCCAGAAGCTTGGCCCCTACTCCAGGTTGGGATGGTACTTTTTGCTTTTTAGCTTCTCCAGTTGCACAGCCAGTTTGGGGAACCACTGGAGTGGGTGGAATTGGTATCTGAGGGCTTGCCTGTTAGGGGGCTCTGTGTCCCCTGCCCACCTGCTAGTACACATCGGGAAACTGTACAGTATTATTAGTATTTGTGTTACAGTGTGATTGGATTATTTTTAGGGTTGTCTATTTGTGTGGTTGTTCAGCTTACCAGGTGACTGCCAGCCTTCGTGATGAGCATGGGGAGCTGGGGAACTTTTGTAGTGTCTATAATTAAGTAGAGTGGACAGAATGGTAGGGAAAGATTCTGGAAGTATCTTATAAGAGTCACGGTCTGGAGGAGGCTCATCGTTCTGCTGGCCTGACCCTCTTAGTTTTGCGGTAGAAGAAAGCGGGATTCTTCCTGGCCCACTGGGGGAATCAAGTCCTAATCAAATACACTGAAAATGGGTTATAATTTTGAGGGCATTTGAGAAGGAAAGTGGTGGGGATGGGATAGCGCCCCTGATGCCTGATCACCTCGAAAGCTTTTCTTTTTCCAGGCCCTTCTATGACTCATCTGGCCTCAGCTACAGCCAAGAGGTCAGAGAGGTGGTCTCACCTGGGGATTCTTTTTTAGAAATTCACCTTCTCCAGTATCTACACTCAGGTGCCCCTGGGAAACAGCACCTGTGGCAGGCACCCTTTTCCTCAGGCTGTGCTCTGATGGGAATTCACAGGCACAACCCCAAATTCAGAGGAAACAAACTCCTCTCTGCCACTACCACTGTGACCTGGTTTCCCAAAATGCAGGGCTCAGAAATCACTTTCTCATCAGGCTAAAGTCGCTGTGTTTTCTCTGTCATTTCCTTCCCTTCCCCCCAACTTCCTGTTTTCTCTTCCTTTTTTCTCCATCCCCACCCCATCTCTCCAGCCCTGTCCCAGAACAGGAACAGAGACCGAGCATTGATCATCACGATTTCCTGATGGGCCCTCTGGTTGCTCAGAGCCAGGGCTGGCCTGGCTTCTCTGGGGCACATGAGCCCTGGCTGGCAGCATACAGGAAGCCAGGGCCTTTAGAGCCTCCTGTCTGAATGAGAATCTAACGAGAATAACCCTTCACAGTCCTTGCAATGTTAACACCTGCCAAAGAACTTTCTCCTGCCTTCCAGCTAACACACTGGAAAAATAAGACAACTAGTGTTTTGGCCTAATAGCTCTAGTCCAGTTTAGATGGACAAAACATCGATTTGGGAGTTAGATATGAGTTCATGCCTGGTTCTGCACCGAACTCTCTTTATGACTCTTCAGGGCACTCTAGTTCTCTCTAGCTCGGTTCCCTAACCCTTTGGAAAAATGGAGTTCCTGGTACCTTTAGCAGAATTTTTGAGGACAAATTAGGAAAATGTAAGGTTCACCTGATGTGCCTGTTAGATATTATTTGCTTAACAAATGTGAGATCCCTTCTTTGGTTTTGGTTTTCGGCCCAGAGGTGTGGCTGTTCAAATGTTTGGTGTTCAGAAAAATCACATAATAAAACAACAAGGTCCTACCGTGTAGCACAGGGAACTATATTCAATATCCTGTAATAAACCATAATGGAAAAGAATCTGAAAAAGAACATATATGTGTGTGTGTGTGCATGTATAACTGAATCACTTTGCTGTACACCAGAAAGTAATACAACATTGTAAATCAACTAGACTTTAATAAAAAAAAACAAGAAAAATCACATAATAAATGATACTCATGGGAGGAAAATCCATGTCTGTTCCTGTGTTTTCATGAAACATGGAGAGACAGACAGACAGAAAGAGACAGAGAGATAGAGACAGAGACAGAGAGAGACCAGGAGACCTAGAGGCTGGGTGCACATACATCTATCATTAAAGAACCAAGTCCACCCACTGCTGTGCCCACAGGTCCCACTATTCCATAACAATATTTTTCTAATGAGAAAAAGGGAGAATCCTCCCAACCCCATGCCTGAGGTGGACAGTTTTACTCAGTTAGCTCCCAGGAGTAAAACTACAGAAACAGCAATGTGGAGAAAAGTGCCACCTCTCGTCTTGAAAGTCCGTTAAATAAAAGAAAAGACTTCTATTCAGGGTCAGTGACCACTTGTTTGAGAAGCCAGCCCGATCATTGGCTGCTTTTTTAAAAAATTCCAGAGACCAGAGAGTCAGAGACACATTCTAATCTGGAATCTCATCCCAAGCGGCTGAGTGAAGCTCTTTTCTTCTCTTAGCCTCAGTTTCCTCAACTACAGAAGCATTAGACAAGGTTATTGCATTTCTTCCAGCCCTAGGAATCTGTGATTCTGGGACTCTCTCTGCTCTCCTTAAAAGAATGTATTATGATGAGAGGAGAAGAGGAAACGGCCTCTCCTTAGTAACGTCACTTGCATTCCCTTTCTGCAGGTTATCACTCACCAAGGACAGAGAAACCACAGGACTCTGGAGGACCACAGCCCTGATTTAGGGAGCCAGACTTGTCTTGGCCAAACAGCTGCTCATCTGGTTCGTTCCATCAGCCTGGATTGGTGAATCTGAGTCACAAGGGAGATCTCCAGGTAAGAATCAACTGTCTCTGCTTATGGCCAGCAGCACGGTGATGACCGACATTGTAGTGCAGAGAATCTGCGGTATGCAGGCTTACAGGATACCTGCAAGTATTGAGGATGGTCTTTCCACCAGATTTGTCATCTCTGATTGGAAGCCATGCTTCCTAACACCACATACATGTATAAGGAAAAAAACCAAAAAGCAAAAAAAAAAAACAAGGACATAATGAAGAATTGATGTGCACTTCAAAGTAGCTGTAATTTTGAAGTGCTTAAATGTCCCTGGGTTCTATAACTGCCTTCTGAGTGGGAGCTGTTGCTATCTTGAGTCTTCTTAGTGTTTAGGCAGGAAACAGTCGCTTGGAACTACATGCAGGGGGAGAGCAGATTAGAGTTGTTGCTGGAGGTCGCTTTGTCCCTGCAGAATGCATCTGAGGGCTTCTTTCTGGCCATCCAGACTGAGACCAGCAGGGAGAGAAGTAGCCCACCTGGCGTGGAATTTAGGTCTCATGCCGGAAGTCTGGCTGGCATCTCACTGTAACGTTTTTAGAGGTAAATGCAGCTGGATTTAGAGGTAAATTCGGCACTGCGGTGCACCAGCCTCAGATCACCACGCCCCTTGCCCTCTTCCCTCACCGCCAGCACGTTGGTTCTCTCCCTCTTTCACCTTCTCCCAGTTATGGGCACTTTTCTTCTTATCTGGAAGGAGAGGGCCACACCTACTTGAACTTCATCATTGAACTTGGACCTGACATGGGCTGACATCCCTCTCCAGTGACTCAAGGTCTGCTGATTTCAGCTCCTTGGACTTTGTTGTATTAGCACATCTCCTCTAAGCTGGTCCAGGGCACCCACACATCCAAGGTCAGGAGTCACGAAGGAAGTGACAGTACACTGAGATGATCTCACACCTGTTACTCTTTCAGCGGTTGCTGCTGTGACCTGCTCTCCTCTCCTAAAGCTCTTCTTTTGCATTTAGATATCCTGATTTTCCCTCAAAACTAAAACCAGAAGCATTTCATAAAGCTGAGAAGGTAAGACCAGGTGATTTCTCAGGTATTTTCCAATTCTCATTTCCTGGGATTATTTTATCCAGACCTGGTCCTTAGACCAGATTCTCGTTCTTGAGGGGAACAGATTTATCTTGTGCTCCCTTCCTTTCTTCCTCTTATGGTTTCTTTCTCCAGAGGGGTCCCTGAGCTGTAGCATACGTCAGAGGAAGGAGAAGAGCTTTTTTTTTTTTTTTTTGGTGGTACGCGGGCCTCTCACCGTTGTGGCCTCTCCCGTTGCGGAGCACAGGCTCCGGACGCGCAGGCTCAGCGGCCATGGCTCACGGGCCCAGCCGCTCCGCGGCATGTGGGATCTTCCCGGACCGGGGCACGAACCTGCGTCCCCTGCATCGGCAGGCGGACTCTCAACCACTGCGCCACCAGGGAAGCCCAGAGCTGTTAATCTTGATTTCAGAGTTCCTCTTCAATAGCAGCCCGCCCTCACCTCGCCTTGGCCAGATCGCCCTCTGTGGTTCGGCCATTTGAAGGTTTGCCCTGTTACATCCAACCTCAGGTCTCACCACCCTCCCGGCCTGTTGAGTCCATCCTTTGTCCCATCGGATAGTAGCTGAAAACTAACTCACCCCCAGCAGCCTTTTCACTTCAAACCAGTGTACTTCCAAGACCCAGAGGAATGTCCTCACAGCTGGGGCCAGCTGATTCGGGAGCAGGTGTCCTGGCCCCTCAGCGAGACAGTTAGGTTTCGAGCATGTGTTCGTCCAGGCCCACAGCACTGGCTGTCTTCCTTGACTGTGGACTGTTAGCTCTTGTGGGGCATTCATTTATCCAGCCATCCGTGCATTCCACAAATCTGTATGGAGCATGTCCTACGCAGCAGGGGTATTCTTGGTGTTAGGGGTCCACACGAAACAAAACAAAGCAAAAAACAAACAAAATTCCTGTTCTCTTCAAGCTTGCATTCTAGTGGGATCAGGGGAGTGTCAATAAATAAATAAGCGTATATTATACCAGGTAGTATTAAGTGTTATGGAAAAAATAAAGCAGAAATAATGATAATAAAGCCAAGTCAGAGTGAGAGGAAGTCGGGGGAACAGGCATTGCTGTTTTAGGCAGGATACCAGGGAAGGCCCCCCTGATTGGGTGTCATTGGAGCAGGACCCGAACAAAGCGAGGGAGGGAGGCTTGAAGGAAAAAGGGAACAAAGGCTTTCAGGTGGGAATGTTCTTGGGCTTCAAGGAACTGCAAGAGGATTGGAGCGGAAGGAACGAGGGACAGTGGAAGGAGGTGAGGACAGAGAGAAGTGGTCAGATGGTGCAGGCCTCATGAGCCACCGTGAAGACTTGGGCTTGTGTGTTCTGGTTGGCTTTTCCAGAGAATCCTGTACCCTTCCTCCCTCTTCCCCAGAGAGTCTCAAAGGCTTCATCCCTAAAACATCCTGAAATAGAAATAAAGATGGATGTTCTTGACCAGTAGAGTATTTGCCATTCATTCCAAAACCCGTATTGGATACTGGGTACCGACACTCTGGAGGTAAATGAGACTTGGCCGCCCTGTCCTAGGAGCCCGTGGCCCGGCACTGGTTCAAGGCTGCTTGGAGAAGATGCATGGATAAATCAGGTCCCAGTGAGCAGTTGTCCTAATTTGGTCATTGTGATACCAATTTGCTAGAGTAGGAATTTCCCCTGGGACCTCCCACAGGTCACTGGTACGAGTTCTCTTGGAATTCATCCACCTAGACTATTGCCAAGTCTGGCCTTCTGGGTAGAGGGAGGACCAATCCATTCAACAAACATGTGAGTGCCTATTCTGTATCAGCGCCAGTGCTAGACACCAGGGAAAAGGATGCTGAGATTCAGCTCCTGCCCTCAAGTTGTTTATGGTTTCACTAGGAGGCCTGCTAGTGACTAGACAGCACCCCAGTTATCAGTGTTCTGATCAGAGTGGGTGTGAGGGACCAAGAGGTGGGGCGCTTGAGGTAGTGAGCTCCCCGTCCTTGGAAGCATGTGAGCAGAGTGAGGGGCAGAGCCGGGGAAGCTTCCTGGGGACACGCTGTCTCCACTCCATCCTAGAGATGAGGGGTGGTCTGCTAGGTGAATATCGGGGAGGGTGAGAAACTTCAGGGAAGGTCTCCAGGTAGAGGAGAAGCATACACGAGGGCTGCCTCTTGGAGGGACTCGCTGTGGCTGTGCAGGTGAGGTGAGGTGAGTCAGAGAGGGACTCACTCAGAGACGGAAGCTGGGAGGATTAACCAGGGACCTTGAGTGTCGAGCTGAGAGAGTTGAGTCCATTCTGAGGACAGCTCAGAGCTGGTAACAGAGCTTTAAGCAAAGATGGATGGCACTTGCAGTCTTACAAAGCGAAGGGCCGAATTTTATTTGACCCCCTGTTCTCTAAAGTGCATATTTTATATCTACTCCCTGTAATATTATAAGATAACAGTTTCCTCAGCTGTAAAATGGGTTCACACAGATCAGCCGGATGGGAGGTTGTGAGGGTAGATACGTGGCCTTTCCCCTCCCCCCAGGGCCCTGGGGAGTGGTAAGTGCTGACAGCACTTCACGTGCAACTTGTTGCACAAATTACTGGTGAATGGTTAGAACAGGAGCCTTTTTTCTGATGAGAGAAAGTGGCTGGCAACAGTCCATGCTATTCTAGTAGAAATGATGGCATTTAGATCTTGATCTGTTTTTTTCTGGTCAGAAAACAGATACCCATTTCTGAAACCCTCTCTCTGCTGAACACTAAAATAAGAGTGTTCTCTTTAAAATGTGCACATTCATTAAACAGATAATACCTGAGCCCTCACCGTGCCCCAGACACTGTGCTAGGCCTGGAAGCATCAAGACAAATCAAGCCCAGTCAGCCCCTCGAGGAGTTCATAAGCTCATGACGAAGACAGAGGAGCCAACAGTCATGGGAGCAGGTGGTGGGCAAGAGCCCCGGCATGAACAAAGTGACGTGGGTGCAGAGAGGGAGCCTGCCCTCTGCCCAGGCAAGTCAGGGAAGGCTTCCAACAGGGGCCATGTGAGCTGGGCACTAAAGGATGAGTAGGAGTTGGGATCTGGGAGAGAGTACAGAACAACACTGTCATCAACTCAGTTCTCTGTGATGGTGGTGGGGAGGAAATAGCCAGAGGCACCGTCATGCACAGATAATGCCTCAGCTCTGCTTTTAAAACTCTGCCAGTCGCCATCCTCCCACCTCGTTCCCAGCGGTGACTGAAAATAATGAAATTGACTAATTTGAGTTCATCTCTTCTCCGACGCTATGGAGGTGTTAGTGAGCAGAATAGGATAAGGGGTGGGGGGGCAGAAAAGAAGTAGAAAGAGGAGAAGGAGGAATCCATTTCCATCATCCAGAAACACTGATTGAACAGCATAGCTGTCTGGTGGCAAAATTCAACTTTACAGAGACCTGGGTCTGCTTCTTCGCAGTGGAAACTACAAGAGATTTTTAAAACTGTATCTGTCCTTCTACCTTTCTCTTAGAAAAAAAATATATAGGTGTGTATATATATATGTGTGTGTGTGTGTGTGTGTGTGTGTGTGATGTATATGCACGTTCTCATGTGTATATGGCATGATATATATGTAAGTGCGTCTATACATGTATATGCCCATTTATATTATATAGAATTTATTCTAACCTAGCACAGAGCCTGGTGCCCATGACCTCCAGTCACACTTGCTGGTTGGAGATGGATGTGTGGTTTAGAACTGACCTTGCTGACCTGCACACATCCCCAGATGTGCCAGAGTCTCTAAAGGTCATGGCATTGGATGCTCACAGGCACAGCAGAAGGGAGTCTTGGTGTCAGCTACAGAAGAGGAGCCTGCAGCTCAGAATGACGAAGCAGCTTGCCCAAGGCCCACAGCTATTAGGTGGTCAGGATTCAAACCCTCTTCTAACTGTCCCTCTTCCACTGTATATGCCATGCGTCACCCTATCTATAAATGGGTGAAGCTTCCAGTAAACCAAGGAGGAGATTCTACAACTAAGACTTGCCCTTGGAAGGGTCCCTCAACTAGGGCTTCAAACTGCAGAGCTGGGAGGGCCAGTGGCAACTCACCAGAGTCAGGGATGCACGTGTCCGGAAACGCTCTGTGGATCCCTCCAGCGCTGGCAAGCACTCTATAGCTCGGCCTGCAGGGGAGGGAGAAGGGAGGAAAGAAGGAAGGCAGGGAGGGAGGGATGGAATGACAGGCATCAGGGTTAACCTGGGTTCTAGTCCAGGCCTGGCACTGACTCACCTTTGACCTTGGACACCCCTTCCCTTCCCGTCATCGCTAGGAGGGTGTTGGGCTTGATTGTCCAACTTCCATTTCTGAACTCGTCCCCAAGGAGAGTCCTTGAATCCTGCTGACTCCCCACGTCGTGCCGGGGGACCCCAGTGTAGGACTCGAATTTGCATCATCACCACCAGGAAGCTCTCAAAGGTGAGAAACCAAGGCCCTCACCTCCTCATGGACGGCCGGGCCTCCACCAGCCCTGGAAACAGAACAGCTGAGCCAGTACAGAGTAAAAGGATGGCTCGGCGGTACCTCATCCTCCCAGCCTTCTGCTGGGAGCCCCCGGTGTAGCTGCTGCCCTTGTTCAATCCCCTCTTCCAGCCCTCCGGCCTCCTTGCAGCTCTGTCTTCCAACCCAGAGAAGGGTTGGAAAAGAGGAGAATCAGCTTGGAGTGTTGGGCTCCGCCCTGATGGCAAGCTTCCTTTCTCTCTTGGGGACCTGTGAGCTGCCAGTCCAGGAGTCCCAGGAGGGAGACTGCCCCTGACCTGGAGAGCAGGAAGGAAGCCGGGGGTCAGGAGCACGCTGCACACTGGCAGAGAGAAGAGTCCTGCAGAATCGTTCATGTGACCGCAGGCTTGGCCATCAGTGCCCCGCAGGACCCCTTTCCCCACGTGTCAGCTCTTTCCGCCCTGACCCGGCTGCTAGCCAAGCAAGGAGGGCAACGGCAATCTACCAATTTTCTTCAGTTACCATAACGTGGATACAAGGAGCTGGACATGTGATGACATTTGCAAAGGCCCATGTCCCTAGTTCTAAGGGAGGCCACATGGCATGGTGTACATCAGAGTGGGCTTTGGGTGAGATTTGCTTTCACTGGGGTTGTCGTGAGATGCTGTGTCCTGCCGTGGTTAGTAGCACAGACTGCAGCTGGACAGCCCGGGCTGGGACCCTCCTCTGCTGCTTCCAGCTGGTGAGCTCGGGCTGACCGGACGTCTCATCCAGCTTGTCCTCATCTGCAGA
Organism: Globicephala melas; assembly: GCF_963455315.2. NCBI lineage: Eukaryota > Metazoa > Chordata > Mammalia > Artiodactyla > Delphinidae > Globicephala > Globicephala melas. The sequence goes on from NC_083325.1 coordinate 78,080,902, forward strand.
ACGAGAGCCCACAGGACCTGCCACACGAGGCTGGTGTGATCAGGGATGTGAGTTCATGCACGTTAAGGGTGCAGAGTGGTACCTGGCCTATAGTCAGGGCTCAGTGAGTGTTCGCCCATTTTATTTTGATCTAAAGCCTCTAGAATCGAATATTCTATTCCGTTTCTGGGCTGTGCTGTGGGTTCAATCGTTTACTGGCTGTTTATTAAGCATCTCCTGGGTGCAGAACTCGTCCTAGATGATGGCATTTCAAAGCCGGAGTCGGCAACATGATAAACACAGTGAGACATCACTCCTTCTTTGCCATTGGGACAAGTGAAGCCTTGTAGGAGACCAGAGGCTGGAGAGTTCCCTGAGCCAGGCGGCTTCTCAGAGGAGCTGGGGGCCTGGAGTGAAGTGGGGGGGATGGAGGCCTGAGCCGAGGGCTGGACAGTGGGTTGACAGAAGGAGGGAGGAGTTGACTAAGGATGATTAGGGAGGGGGTCCATTCTGAGTGGGAGACTGGGGGAAGAGCTAAGGAGGGTGGAATTCTTGAGAGTGGTTTTCTGGTGTTGGTGTGGGCGGTAGGCTCTGCTTGAAGCCTTTCTGGTGTGAAATGCCTGGGGCCCCCAGGTGGAGATCCATCCCCTTTGCCCAGCTTCGGTGTCAGTTGAGGAAGAGGGCTCAGGATACGCCAGCAAAGGGCCCCCATCGCACAGGATGGAGCAGGGCCCCTCTGCTCCCGGCAGAGCGAGCACAGGCCCCTCTGTGTGCGGCCCGAGAGCCCTGGCCGGGCCTCCTCCTTGAAGGGCCTGACAAAGACTGGCTTGTTCTCCCCTGACATCAGACCTCGCCCTCAGGATTTCTCTGTTCTTCTGGGGCAAGATCTCACACAGTGATAATAGAGTGAACGGGAAGAGGGAGGAATCAAGTGAAAGCTGTCTCAGGCGTCACCATGCCAACCCGCTCCCCTGGCTGAGGGTAGGAAGAGGGCGCCTGCCGCGTGTGCCCTGCGCATCTTCCAGGTCACACCCCGGCAGGGACAGCCCTGAGCTGCGGGCGTTCTGGTTGGAGCCGAACGGGAGCTGCTTGTATTGGTTCCGAGAGATGCTAGCTGCCTGGTCAGTGACGGACAAAATATTAGTGAGTCACATTACTTAATTGCTGCATACAATGGGTGGATTGTTTTCTGTGTGTGTGTGTGTGTGTGTGTGTGTGTGTGTTTTAGCTTAAGTAAGTATTGCATTTAAACACCTGGGTTTTCTATTTTAACAAAGATTTATAGTGAGTTCTGCCTTGGAAGTTTCATAAAAGCTTACTGTTTAGCGGGATCTGTGAGATCACCTGCTCTTGAGTCTGTCTGACCCTCTTTTCAGATGAGTGAACGGAACCCGGGAGAATGGGAGACAGGAGTAAAGCTTTTATAGGCACCCAGGATTCGGACCCTGTGTGACAAGTACTCAGCATAAGACCCCTAGTGAGGGCTTACTCTGCTATCCCTGCTTACTTTTTGAGCTTTGACTTGTGCCAGATGGGGTCAATAAAGGAACTCACTCGTAAAACAAAATGAATATGAAACCAGTCCAAGGGGAACCGCTAGTTTCATTTATCTTAAAATAATCAATCCTAAAACAACCGTTTACTTGTGAGATACAGGAAGAAAAGGGGATTTGACACCGGAACTTCACATCCTTAGTCCAGTGCAGTGGTTCTCAAGCTCGTGGCCAGGGCCATAGGCTAGTAAGTGAAAGGGGAGCCCGTGTCTCCACTGTCTCTTCAGTGTGTTTCCCACACTCCATACTCCACTTCATCAAATGACCTGGGATTGCTTTCTTTAGCTGGGTTCTCAGCTGGTAGGAACTGCGGAGCAGTCCCAGACCTGGTGCTTGAGTAACAATGTGCTGTCTTCAAGTGGAAGTTAGAAGTAGCCTGAACAGTACTTGATCTGTCTGTGAGGACTGAGAGCCCTCTAGCAGATGCAGGGCACAGCTTTCAAATTTAGTCATTTGTGGCCACAGACACCAGCCGGGGAACCCCGGCTGCAGGGTAAAGTTTAAACCAGGGTAGTGCACGGTTGAGTCATCAAGAGCACGGCCGGGTTTGAACATCAGTCTGGAGATAAACTTGGGAAGGTTGTTTGTTTGGTTTAACTGTGGTCTTGCTGGATCCATCCAAACAGGGAAGTTCCACTGTGACTCTGCTGCCTTCTCTGTGTATGTTGAGTTTCCTGCAGGGGCATCCTCTGCGAAAGCAGTGCTGTACTTCTGCACGCCTCTCTGTCTATAAATACAGGGTGGGGTTACCGATCGCTGATGGAGGATCTCCCGCTCTCCTAATTTACACTTCCAGAGTGTTTTCCAGATCCAAAATATAATTTTAAGTGGACATTTCACCAAAATGAGCTGTCGTAATTCATTTTGATGAGCTTGGATAAGATTTCAGCATTTTCTTTCTTTCTTTTATTCTTTACATTTTGCAACTGAAGTCAGGTTGATTCAGCCACCAGACAGATGTTTCCCTGGTTGGAACACATGATTTAAGACATTAGGGGAAGAGGCAGGGGAAGATGATTACTAAGCCAACTGGCTGAATCTATTAATTTTTCTTTCCCAAATGTCATGGCTCCGTTTCCAGCAAAGTGGTCAAGATCAATGCTTTTGAAATGACCTTGAACAGGAATGAAGTGAGTTAGTGTGTTAAGTAAGCACTGGGTACCACAGCTGTGAATCTGAACCCTTTTTACTACTAAGAATAAATATATTCAGGGCATTGAAATTGATCCCCCTGCTTTGTCCCTTTTCCAAACTTCTGCTTTTGTACTAAGTACCTACCCTGACCAGGTCTGGCATTTTTAACGTGAGATGAGCACGCCCCTTAGTGGAGAAAGTACTTAACTGCAAGCTCTTAACATTTGCCCAAAGAAAAGCTCTCGGTTTTTACAGAAATATATCGCTTTAGTAACTCTTAAAGCCAAACTACTTGTCTACGTTGGAGGGTTATCGTGAGAATTAAATGAGATAATTTGTGGGCAGCACTTAAAATGGCACTGAGTGCAGGAATGACAGTCAGCAACTGCTATTATCACGCTTATCTGAGAATGAGGATTTGGGAAGCAGGGGGTTGAGGGACGTCATTTTTGGAGTCTTCAGGATTTCAGCTTCAGCGCCCTCTGTGCCCACACTGTTACGTAGTAGGAAAGGTGAGTGAAGAGTAGTGGACAGGATTTACCCGGGGCAGGACCCACTGCCCCGCGGCGGAGAGCAGTGCCGGCCACTTCAGAATACAGGCCTCCCCACCGTGCGGGGATTTGGATTGAAAAGAGCTTCCACGCAATGCGATTCCACCTGCACCTGACGGGGAGGCACTGTTCCTTTGCCACGCCTGTCCCTGACCTTGGACTTCTCCCGGCTCAGCCTCCAGACGCTCAGAAGTCTCCACAGGCCACCCTTTGTGAAAATGACTCCTAGCGGCGGGAGATGTCTTTTTCGGAAGTTAACGTGGGCATCGTTGAGGCCGTATTTTGCCTTTCTGATGACTCAAGTTTTCTTTCTTTTAATTGGCAAGCATAGGATGAGACTGTTTCTTCATGCGCCTGAAGCTTGTTACATCTTTATCAAACGAGATGTGAAAGTGGGGAAACGATTTGTCTTCTCTCTCTCCTTTCTTTCTTCCTTCATCCCTTTCTTCCTTCCTTTCATTCCTCCTTCTCTCTCACTTTTTCCTCCTCTCCCACCAGCCCCTCCTCTTTCCTTCCCTCTTGCTCTAAGTGGATGATGGACAAGAGGTCCTTGGGTCTAGATTTTGGCATCCACGCCATCTCTGGTCCACTCACTTTTTCATTTATTCAGAAACATATTCCCTGAACAGCCTACTCTGGATTCAAACAATCCAGTCCCAGTTCCGGTGCTAGGGGTATTCATCCTTTAAGAGGAGAGGCAGGCAGGTAAGCAGGGGTGACAGGACCATGGGGAGGTGCTGAGAGAGGGCTCCCGGGGCCGTGGGGAGAGGAGCGGAGGGCAGCGCGTCCCCCCAGGACTGGCACCGGGAGCACGGCAGGCCCCAGGCTGGTGGTGGATGTAAGTTTGCCTGGCAGAGAACCACCTTTATAGTGGGTTTAAAAGCCACCTAGGAGGGGCTTCCCTGGTGGCGTAGTGGTTGAGAGTCCGCCTGCCGATGCAAGGGACATGGGTTCGTGCCCCGGTCTGGGAGGATCCCACATGCCGCGGAGCGGCTGGGCCCGTGAGCCATGGCCGCTGAGCCTGCGCGTGGAGCCTGTGCTCCGCAACGGGAGAGGCCACAACAGTGAGAGGCCCGCGTACCGCCAAAAAAAAAAAAAAAGCCACCTAGGAAAACCGGGTCCCACCACTTCATCATAACCAGGAGACTGGGATCTGCCGACAGGTCTCAGGGCCAGGCCTGTGACAGCTGTCCCTCCAAAGGCCTCTCAACTCCAGCCACCGAGAGTGTGATCTCAGCTGTGGGGGACCTGGGGTTCCCTTCGTCCCAGCCCCAGGCCTCACTGACAGTTTCTCCCTGGCCTCCTTCCCACTCCACAGCCCCCTCCTGCATGAAACCCTCCCAGATCCTTCCGGCCGGAGGATTCCTCTCCTCTCTTCCACCCTCTTCCCAGATACCAGTCCTCACTAGAATCTTCCACTCGTTACAGCTGGCTTTAAACATAGCCTCTCACCCTCACTGGATGGTGCAGGGACCGTAGCTCTAGTTTCTAAAAAGAGCAAATGTTCACGCAGTTGCCCCTTTGACCACGCACCCACTTTCCTGGACTCTGTCAAGGACTGTGCTGGGTGTGGAGGCTGGACCAACGATTAAGACCTGCGTTGAGGAAGCTGAGCAGACACATATGAATATTATATTTTTGTTAGAAATATACAGGATACATGGGGTGTATATATTAGGGCCATAAGAAGGAAGAGGCCAGTTCTAACTTGGGAGCTAGTGGCAAGGGAGAGGAGGGGTGTTGGATTTGGGTGGAAGTGGGGATCAACTGAATCAAATCACACATAAAAGGAAATGTAGGTGGATAGATCACCTGGCAGAGCCAACAGAGTTTTGCCAACTAAACAGAATCTTCAGTGTTACTGGTAATTTCTAGAAATGTTGAAAGAATTTATGACTTATTTCAGCTGAATGCTGCCATTTCCTGGGCAAAGTAAGTAGACTTCCAAAGCCTTGGGAGTTAACAGCATCATTTCACCATCTCTTGGAATTGTTTTGAAAGCCAGTGGACGTAGCTTTGGTGTTTGCCAATTATCCCTAACCTAGTGCCTTAATGTTACAATTATATTATTATCGTAACTGCAGTGAGATCTGATTTGGGCTCTGAGGGCTGGGACTGTGGCGGCTCTTCAATTGCTTCTGGAATTCCAGAGGAAAAGAGTCTGAATTAGAGAACGTCATATTAGACCTCTGAATACACGGGATAGATGAAAGCTGGCCGCCCAAGCGTTGCCTAATACAGGTGCTTCGGGACCCGCTTTATCAAATATATGAAAATTAGTTGTAGTTAGCCTGTCTGCGTATTTCATGATGTTTGCTGCTTCGGAAGTACAAAAGGGCTCGAGAACAGTTTCTCTTTAGTAGTTTAAGTGTTCTACCTGATTTCTGAATTACTGCTTTTTCACGGAGGTAAACTCTGGAGTACTCCCTGAGTGCAGCAGTGGCCAATTTTGAGATAGCATGGTGCTGGGAATCTATCACCACCGTCCTTCCCAAATAGCTGGAAATCCACAGGGCTTCAAGGAACAAGCCAGGGATGCTCTGTGCAAGTGCTGTCAAGGCGCAGTTCTGTTTCTTAAATGGAAATCTCATCCCATTTCTAATTACCTTAGCTCCTGCTGTGGCCTTAGGTTGCCTGAATACATTTCTGGAAATTGTTGGACATTCTCATTGCATTAAAACCTCAGGATGTTGGAACGAAGAGGAGTTTCCCAGGTCATCTAGCCAGTCCTGGTGGGTTACAGATGTGATAAGGATGAGACTCAGATGGAGGGAGTGACCTTCTCCAAGGTCTTGTAGCAAACAAGTGGCTAAAAACAGATGGGGACAAGAGACAGTGACTCCCGTGCGTTTGGTGGCATTGCAGAGGCCTTGCAGTCGCGGTAGCTTCCATGACCTTCAGGCCCCAGGGTTACATAACAACTGCCTGACCCGCCCCAGGCACCGAGCTGCATTTCTGCCCTGGAGTTTCCTTGCTTCTGCTTTCTGAATTCAAAGTTCCTATATAATCAGTCTTCAGTAGATTCTCCTGACCGTCTCTCCCTCTACTTTCCCCCCAAAACGCACTTTCTATTTTAGAGGTTCGTGCTGTACCTCATTAGGACCAGGCTCACTGACCATGCACTTTCCCATCCCGTGAAAGGACTACTTCTCCCCTTTTCTTACCCAAATAAGAGTGTCTGACCAAAATAACAGATGGCCTGAGAGCCTCTCCTCCCACGGGCCTGGAGGAAGAATCTCATGTTTGGATGGAAGAGAAGCTCCAGGGGATCATGGGAGTCATGTTTACGAACAGATGACTTCATTCATTCCACCTGTATTTATGGAATTCCTACTGTGTGTCAGGCCCTAGTCTGGGATCTGGGGGTATATATGTTAATGGCGATAGAGATTCAAAAGAAAAATAAAGACAGTGAGTGAGGAGTAGGGTGAAGTGTGATGTTGGAGAGGGTGGTTAGGTTGGGCTCCGCTGAAAAGTAAACCCTGGACAGAGGCCTAAAGAAAAACCATGCAGATATATTGGGGGAAAGCATTCTAGGACTAAGGACTAGCAACGGTCCTGTGGCAGAAACACATGTGATAAGTTCAAGAACGAAGAAGGGGGAGAGGCCAGAAGCCGTGAGTAGCCCAGCGATGGAGGGGAGTTGTACGAGATGAACTACCTTGGGGTAACATCACCTCGGGCCTTGTTGACTGTGATAAGAATCTTGTATTTTACTCTAAGTGACACAGGAAACCATTGAAGGGATTTAACCAGAGGAGTGACATGCTGAAACTTTTGAAACATCATTAGAGCTGCCAGATAGGTAATTGACTGAGTGATTGGGAACTGGGGAATCTGTTTAGGAAGTGAGTATGATAGTGTTGGCAAGAGATGAGATGCCTTGTGGGTATATAGGCCTCCATGTCCGAGAAACGATCAAATTCAAGCTGCGTCCTGAAAGGAGAGCTGAAGGTTTGTTAGCTTAGATATGGGGTGTGAGAGAAAGGAAAGCCGAGGATGACACTGACGTTTTTAGTCGGAGTGTCTGGAAACATGGAATTGCCATTTACAGAGAGAAGAAAGACTGAAGAAGGGGCAGATTTCTAGGAAAAAAGAACAAAACTTGAATTTTGGATATGTGAAGTGTGAGGTGTCTGTTAGAAGTCAAGCAGTCAGTGGGATAAATGAGTCTGGCGTTCAAGTGAGGGGAACAAGGAGACAGTTATAAATTTGGAAGTCATCAGCATACATCCTCTAAGATGGTATTTAATAGATATTAATAGTTGTGTCAGAAAGGGGACTCGGGGAGGGGGAAGGATAAGCTGGGACAAAGTGAGAGAGTGGCATGGACATATATACACTACCAAACGTAAAATAGATAGCTAGTGGGAAGCAGGCGCATAGCTTTGTGACCACCTAGAGGGCTGGGATAGGGAGGGTGGGAGGGAGGGAGACGCGAGAGGGAGGGGATATGGGGATACATGTGTATGTATAGCTGATTCACTTTGTTACACAGCAGAGACTAACACACCATTGTAAAGCAATTATACTCCAATAAAGCCATTAAAAAAAAATACTGCCTGCACTCAAGTCATGTCTGTATATTTCTGTGTGCATCTCTTGTTGATGGTTTTGAGTTTCATGTATCTTCTTGGCCATGTTAGAAATAAAAAGTTAATTTTCAAAAAAAAGAAAGGGAGGGCTGGGACTGCGGCGGCTTCTCAGTTGCTTCCGGAATGCCACAGAGCACCTCCACCTTCTTCATGGCCAGGAGGACAGAACTAAGACCAGTGAGTGGAACAAGAAAATGAGAGCAGTGATCGTGACCATGGCCACTACCATTTATGCCTCTGGCTCCTTACATGTGTGGTGTTGTTGTCTCTACAAACCAGCCTTGAAGAGGTTGAATTCATCTCTGTTTTACTCATATTGAAACTCGGACTCTGGGAGGTTAAGTAAATGTTGTTAAATACGTTGATTGAGACCACCCAGCTAATAAATAGCTAAGCTGTGATCCAAACCCAAGTTCATGTTCTTGTTGCTATGCTAAACATCACAGCTCAGTTTAAGAAGTTCAATAGGGTGGTCTTTCTTTTATCTCTGAGAAAGACAGCTTAGCTGAGAATGTTTGCGAGCTCACCCTCCACCTTCAGCTGAGCCTGTCCTGAAGGTCGGGCGTTTCAGATGCTGGGTGGAATACTGCATGTCGGGGCTGCCCTTGCCGACACAGAACACGCACTGTAAAGCAAGAGAGAACAATTTGAAAAAAGGAGATGACACAGGAAGATAAAGTCATACATGCGCTCTGAACACTGGCTACAGTTGAAGCCAAGACATTACCCATAGGTGCTGGTTGATTTCCTTTCCTAGTTTCAGAGGGCAGATGACAAACCCCACCCTACGGGAGACAGGTGGAGAAGGGGAATACAGGGATTGATTCCACGCTGGCCGAGGGGCAGGCCCTGGGCGGTGTAGCTGTCATCTCCTTCAGGGCTTGCCGCAAACAAATGAGTGCTGGGGGTTCCACCTAGGAAAGTAAGACCTGAGGGGTGACATGGCTCGTCCAAGGACCTGCGGCCAACACATGTTACAGGCTTTCCAGACCCCAGAGCTCAAGCCTGTTGCACCGCTTTCCTTTAGAAGGGGAAGGAGAGAGGAGGCTGGGATGCTGAGAGCGGCTGCCGTTATCCTCCGCCCATCCCCGCCTGCGGTCTGGAGACGGCCGGCAGAGGGCGCCGCGCCCCTGGCTCTCGCAGCCCGCGGCCCGAAGCCATGTTGAATGAGCAAATGTCTGCAGCCGCCTCCGCGAGATGGAAATGTCTCCCTGGCAGGAAATCCGCGAGGAGCACCGCGGGGTTGTGCAAACAGCCTCACAATGTCCGCTTGTGTGTGTGCACTCGGCTTCGCCCGCGTCGCCCACAATGCTCTGTTTTTTTTGGATAATGGGCCTCTGTGGACCCATAGGGCTTGTCATGCAAAGGGAGTGACCTGTGTTTGTCATAAATGGGCTCTTGTATGATTAATAGCCACGCGAACGCGCCCGCAGTAGCCGCGCGGCACCGGCTTCACCTCTTCGCCGAGGCGGTGGTCTCAGTCGCTTTCCTCCCTCGCTCCAAAGCGGCCGTGCAGAATTTATTGCTGAAAGGGAAATGACTTGTTTGCATTGTGGTTGCGAGACAGGAGGTGCAGAAAACTAGCATTCGTTGCTGGAGGCTGACTGCGTGCCAGATATTATACTAGGTGCTTTCCCTGCATTATTTTATTTACTCACTAACGACACTGCTAAGGAAGTATTATGATTCGCATTTCACAGACGAGGAAAACCCAAATTCAGAAGAGTAGACTTACCCAAGGTCTCCTCAGCCTGTGCTGTTGCCACTAAAGAACTCCTTTTCTCCTTCAGCGTGGTCCACGGTCCACACACTTGGAAATGCCTCCCTCATCCTGCCTGGCTGTCCATACACTCAATTAGCGATTTTAAAATAAATGAGGGATTTCCATTCTTGGGTGTCAGTGTGTGTGTTGTACCTCCTGGAATTATATGCAAAAACATGTGGGTCTGTTCATGGGTGCGTTTTTCTAAGAAGGCCGATATTCATCGGATTCTCAAGGTCATCTATGATCATAAAACAACAAGAATATCTCTATTTTGGGAAATGTTTATTTTCTCCAACCTATTTCTCTTCCCAACGACCCTTCCTCTGTTCGGCTTGTTTGCAGTTGACAATCTTCCTGTCATTGCTATGCAGTGACTGCTTACCGAATCTTCCATTCCGTTTCAGTGGCCATCAGTGCTGGACTGGACTGCGTGCTGGACCTGTGCTTGGAGCTTGGCTGGGGAGGGGTGGGGGGTAGTTGAAATGGGTAACCTTCTGGAAATGAAGAAGACATAGCCCTTTAAAGAATCCACAGTAAGGAAGAAAGGTTGTTCATTCAGCCTGGGGCTCAGGGAGGAGGTTTCTGGAAGGAAGTGCAATCTGATTTGGGCCCTGAAAGATAGGCCATCCAGAGGCAGAGGAGAGGGGGAGGGCATTCCACGCAAAGGGAGCAGCATATGAGCACAAAAACAGAAGCAAGAACCAGGCCAGAGCTGTTGGCACGGTCCATACGCTGGTGTGACCAAAGCACAGAGTGTTCACAGGAGCTGAAATTTGAAAGAGAGCTTCGGGTCAGGTTCTAGGACCATGTGAAAAATTGCACCCATCTTAATTTGACAGCCAGCTTGGGGAGCGTTTACACTGAAACATGCCTTTTTCCTTCCACCCAGCAGCTCCACATCGCGCTGGGCGGGGGAGTTGCCTCAGAAAGGCAGGAGAGCCGGCCTCCCAGGCACTCAGCACACTCCCCCCCCCAACACCCCCCCCCCCCCCCCCCCCCGCCTTTCCTGTCCCAGCTTACAGTGACGGTCTTCAGTGCTTGCTTGGGGTTCACGCTAGGGGTTTTATTTTAAAGCGTTCCTTTGGTTTGCGATTAAGCGTACTTTGAAATCAAGGCATTTGCTCCTTTCAGAAACTGGAGACCAAAGCAAAGCCCCTCCTGCCTCTGAGATTTCAAGGGATGTTTTCCGCCCTTTGGCCGACCTTGACACTTGAGATGTAATGGACCGCGCCAACCTCCCTTGGCTTCAAATTCTTTAGGTTTTCCGTATGTGAAATGGCTTTTGGTGGTCTTTTTGGTACTTCTGTAATTTTGACATTCCCCCCCCCAAATAACTTTGAACTGGGAAGTAATATACCTAATGCTTTGACACCTCCATCAATTCCAAAGCCTCCTTTGTTGCACAGGTGGACCTCCGTTTAAGAAAACTCAGTGTCTGGAAACCTAGACTTACAAATCAAGTCAGTCCCTGGCACTGGGGCAGGTGGGGTTCTTCAGGGGGCTTTCGCTTCCCAGAAGTACTGCATCTGCGGGCACTGTGCCTCCCGGTGCCTTGACCTGTGAGGTCATATTTCACCACTTGACAGTGACCTCTGGAGGCAGAGAGACCTCAGGCACAGATGTGTGGAACAGCTGCCGGGGACCGAGAGCCAGGCAGGGACGGGGGGCGGGGGAGCCTTTTTCTTTTTTTTCCTCTCTCTTTTTTTTTTAGGTTATATTGTGAGATAACATATAGAAGAGATTTAATTCACCAGCATTCACTTTACACAGGACATTTCCTGTAACGTGCGCTCAGAGTCTCCTGTGTGATCCGAGGTGCTCGGGGTATCTGGTGTTGGATTGGGGGAGGCGAGAGAGAGCCCAAGATAATGGCTGGAGACTGCAGCCAGGAGAAGGGCTTAGAGAGAAGTCACGGCCAGGGGAGACGTGGAAGGTACCTGGATAGAGTTTGGTGAGACACCAGGTCTAAGAGGGGGCAGCAGGTGCAGAAATCTCGGGGGACACAGGTTTCTGGCTCATAATTCAATGGACGATGATGCCTTTCTGTGAACAAAGAAGGAGGAGGACATTTGGGAAGGGCGGAACTTAAGGCCATTAAGATCTTCCCCAAATTGCTATGCTTGCAGGAAATTCACTTAGAGTTACCGGCCAGGAGTTGAGGAGGGAGGTCCAGTTTGGGGCTAGAGCGGGACGGGGAGACAAGGTGTGAAGAACGAGCATTGGAGACAGACACTTAAAGGTTAGATGGAGGAAGCGGAGACTTAAGAAGGACCGTTCAGAGAGATGAGGGGGCAGTAAGGAGGCGCTCCAGCATCTCGGCGGGGGAGGGCTTGGCCAGCAGCACGCAGGGCAAGATTCCTCTGCAGCCCCTCACTCAGAGCAAAGAGGACCCCGGCTTCTGTCGGTTGAAATACCCGAGAATCAATTCTGGAAGAAGGAGATCTGTAATCCAAGAGAAACGAGAGTCTGTCTAATCTAAATCACTGATGGTCAGAACAGCCCAAACTTTGGGCGACTTCTCCGTGTTCCCTTTCAGGTTCTAGACTGAAGCGAAGCCATCGGAGACAGGTGGAATAAACAGCTTTCCCAACACTGCTCCGTAAGCGGAAGGCACTTCCAAGACTGCTGCCCTGCAGGGGTCACTCTCCCTTTGAAATCGGGCAGAAGTGGCCTGGGTGGGCTGTGACGGTCAGCCCTCCTTCTAGGGAAGGGGCAAGCTTATCAAGCAGTTTCCTCCTCACCGTGTTCTTGATGTCACAAGTGGAAGGGAACAAATTCACTAATGATTTCCCAGCGGTGGGCTGGTCCAGAACAAAGTCCCAGTTTGATGGTTTCCATATTCACTGGTATTGGAAATTGGGGCGGGGGGCACATTGACTTTCATTCCCTAAAAAAGAATCTAATTTCACTCTCATTTCTTGTGGAGACTTTTTGCTGCTGTAATATTGATGTTTATGGGGAAATTAGCTGTGATGAGGTAATAGTCTATTTTAGAAAACTGAACTCAGATATTGAAAGGACTATTTTAAACCTGCACTTAATCGTTCAGCTCTGTAATGGTCTCTCGGTATTTTTTTGAGAATTCCCATGGACTGTCTTACAACTCGACTCTAGCAGCTTGTATTCCACCGGGAACACCCAGCCCTTTTGAGGGGCACCGTGGTATTAATGATGGATGAGGGTATTCAAGGCATTTTCCCATTTGAGTGCCATTACTTGTAGTGTTAAAACGTTTTGAAAACACATTTTAGCCATTAACTCATTTTTATTGTCAGATGAAAGTGCTTAATAGACTCACTCTAGTTTCCCTCCTTCGTCTTGGAATGAAATCATCTGTTGGATTCTTGGCACGACTTTCGGCAACGGAACAGAGAACCCTATGACTTCATTGCAGAAGCGGCAGCTGGGGCAGGGAATTCCAGCCCAGCCCAACTATCTAAAATCGCTCACCTGGTTTTGCTCCCGGAATTTATAGGCTGAGCTACTTCATTCCATCCATGAATTTCCCGCACCCCCCCCACCGCCAAAGAAAAGCAGGTGCTTCTGTCATTTAAGGAACGTACCCTTCCTTTTGTTGAGAAGTAGTTTTTTAAGCCACCTATTTTGTATCTGATATATTACAGGCTGACGGTCAACCGGTTTTGCTTATCATTGTAAACAAACAAGGAGTATAAATGAGGTACGATGGGTTGTATGGTTACTAGGAGAAAGTGTCTCTGGGTAGTGTGAATACCAGACGTATCAGGGTTGTACTCTCCCTGCTCGGACAGCTCCCTGGTTGGTTCATGGGAGGCAAGCCAGAGGGGTCACTTGCTTTTGGGGGACGGTGTGGGGAGCCTGCAAGCCTCTTTCGTCGCTGACAGCAGCGGCCAACCTGGCTGCCATCAGGATTTCTCCAAATCTGAACCTTGTTGATCAGGTTGAAGGGCAGATTGTCTGAATAGCCCTCCTACAATCACATCCAGTCGCCAGAAACACTCCTGAAGCCAGAACTGGACTTCTTTCCTCCACTCTGTTGGGGAAATCTCAGGGCTCCATTGTAGTTAGGAGATCAGACTTATCATAAAACTAAATGAGACACAGGCCACAGTGTGCAGCTGGAGGCGCCAGCTTCAGAGCAGAGGCCAGCAGCTCTGCTCCCAAGCTGGGCCTAGTAACTGACCAGGGTAGTGACTCCTAGACTTTGGCATTTCATAAAACGGTAAAATATCAAAATAAACTTCGGGGACTTAGGATGCAGCTATCACTATCATTTTGTAAAATAAATAAAAGACACTGTGGCATAGAGATGTTTGCATAACTCTAGCAGAAATGCAGGGCTCATGCCATAGCCTTAGTTTCTCATTTTGCCTTGGACTGGCTGATGCTTTGGTACCACTGGACAGAACAATCTTAAGGATTTCTTTGCCAGTGCTAACTGGGTACCAGGCCCTGTGCTAAGTGCTGGGAATACAAGGAGGTGTAAAAACAGCCCTGCCCAAGAAGACCTTATATTCAGAGATGGGGGGAAAGTGTGTAATTATGGTCCACACTGTAGGCACGAACACACAGTAAACACAGCAAGTTAGGTGAGCAAAGAGAAGCCGAGCTTACCCAAGGGAGTGGGTTTTGTTTTATTTGAGGTAGAGTCAAAGAGGAGGGGAGATTTAGGGGGGTTCTTCTGAAGGTCCTGATTTCCAAACTCATACTTGAAAGGAGGTTCTGGGGAGACAACGGCCGAGAGCCAGTGCTTAGAGTTCAGATGGAATTGACTTCCAGACCCAGCTCTGCCACTTGTGGGCTTGAGAAACTTTTAAAACCTCTAAGATTATTTCTTTATCTCTAAAGTTGGGATGATAAGAGTTCCTACCTCATAAGGCGGTTGTGAAAATTAAAATATGATAATACATGAAAAGCTCTCATCCCTATGGCCTGCAGATCATTACAAAATGTTAGCTGTCATTTTAATTGTAAACAGAAGGAGCAACATGTGCAAGGGCCCTGAGGCAACGAAGAGCAGGCTGCTTTAGAGAAGTGTAGGGTGTGATGAGCGGAGGGCCCAGGGGTGCAGAGGAAGAGAGGGGACAGAGGAGACGGCCAGGGGCTGCAGGCCAGGTTTTCTGGATCCAGTGCACACACTGGTATGTGCTACATCCTGTGGGCCCGGGAGAGCCGTGGAAGCATATTAAGCAAGGAAGTCACATTGTTACTTTTGTAACAATGATTTGTGTTTGGAAAACTGGAAACGAATGGGCAGGAGACAAAACTGGAATCAGGAGGGTCAGTTTGGGGGCTCTTTGCAGGGTGCCGGAAGCTCTGCTGAGGGTCTGAATTAGGATAATCATGGTAGGGAAGGAGAGAAGTGCACACAGTGTTACGAACCACCAGTGGGGATGTCCTGTTTAACACGCTGTTTAGCTTGTTCTAGGGAGACCCTACTACCATGGAGCAGAAACCCTCCACTGGCAGTGATACATCGCACCTTATGTTTTTTTTTATTATTATTACTTAATCTTTATTGGAGTATAATTGCTTCACAATACCGTGTTAGTTTCTGTTGCACAACAAAGCAAATCAGCCATATGCATACCTATGTCCCCACGTCCCCTGCCTCTTGAGCCTCCCTCCCACCCTCCCTATCCCATCCCTCTAGGTCATCGCAAAGCTCCTAGCCGATCTCCCTGTGCTGTGCTGCTGCTTCCCACCAGCCAACTATTTTACATTCGGCAGTGTGTATATGTCGATGCTACTCTCACTTCGCCCCACCTTCACCCTCCCGCCCCATGTCATCAAGTCCATTCTCTATGTCTACCTCTTTATTATTGCCCTGCAGCTAGGTTCATCAGTACCATTTTTCTTTTCTTAGATTCCATATATATGCGTTAGCATACGGTATTTGTTTTTCTCTTTCTGACCTACTTCATTCTGTATGACAGACTCTAAGTCCATGCACCTCACTACAAATATCGCAATTTCGTTTCTTTTTATGGCTGAGTAATATTCCATTGTATATATGTGCCACATCTTCTTTATCCATTCATCTGTCGATGGACATTTAGGTTGGTTCCATGTCCTGGCTGTTATAAATAGTGCTGCAATGAACATTGTGGTGCATGTCTCTTTCTGAACTATGGTTTTCTCAGGGTATATGCCCAGTAGTGGGATTGCTAGGAAAACTGGACAGCTACATGTAAAGGAAGGAAATCAGAGCCCTACCTAACACCACACACAAAAATAAACTCCAAATGGATTAAAGACTTAAATGTAAGATCAGACACTATAAAACTTTTAGAGGAAAACATAGGAAAAACACTCTTTGACATAAACCACAGCAAGATCTTTTTTGACCCACCTCCTAGAGTAACAGAAATAAAAACAAAAATAAACAAATGGGACTTAATTAAACTTAAACGCTTCTGCACAGCAAAGTAAACCATAAACAAGACAAAAAAATGACCCTCAGAATGGGAGAAAATATTTGCAAATGAAACAACAGACAAAGGATTAATCTCCAAAATATATAAATGGCTTATGGAGCTCAATATCAAAAAACCAAACAATCCAGTTAAAAAATGGGTGGAAGACCTAAATAGACATTTCACCAAGAAAGACATACAGGTGGCCAAGAGGCACATGAAAAGATGCTCAACATCACTAATTATTAGAGAAACGCAAATCAAAGCTACAATGAGGTATCACCTCACACAGGTCAGAATAGCCATCATCAGAAAATCTACAAACAACAAATGCTGGAGAGGGTGTAGAGAAAAGGGAACCCTCTTGCACTGTTGGTGGGAATGTAAATTGATACAGCCACTATGGAGAACAGTATGGAGGGTCCTTAAAAAACTAAAAATAGAACTACCATATGCATCTCATGTTTTTTTAAAAAATTTACGTATTTTATTTATTTATTTTTGGCTGTGTTGGGTCTTCATTGCTGCGCGCGGGCTTTCTCTAGCTGCGGCAGGCGGGGGTACTCTTCGTTGTGGTGCACAGGCTTCTCATTGTGGTGGCTTCTGTTGTTGCAGAGCATGGGCTCTAGGCACGCGGGCTTCAGTAGTGTGGCACGTGGGCTCGGTAGTTGTGGCTCACAGGCTCTAGAGTGCAGGCTCTGTAGTTGTGGCACATGGGCTTAGTTGCTCAGCGGCACATGGGATCTTCCCGGACCAGGGCTCAAACCCATGTCCCTTGCATCGGCAGGCAGATTCTCAACCACTGTGCCACAGGGAAGCCCCAACCTTATGTTTTAATGTCTTTTAAAAAATGAATTTGTCTCATTTACTTTTTGTGTTAATGGACAGAGCAAGAGATTGACAGCCAGGACACCTTCCTTCTGGCTCCTTCTTTGGCCCTAATGTATTTTGGGTCCTTGGGCAAGTGCTTTTTTGTAAATAAGAGCTTTAAAAAGATGACCCCAGTTCTAATATGGAATGTATTCTGAGGATATTTGGGACTTCCATCTGGAAGACCCTGGGAAGGACACTGACTATATCTGACCCACATGTTCTGATCTGTAAAATGGGTCCAATATCACCTTCCCTACCTTTGACACATGCTCATGTTGAGGATGAATGAGGCCAGACACATCTTTGACAAAGATGTGATGTTATATAAATATACATCATTGTTGTATTCGTGATTGGTCTGGGGCTTATATGCTAACTATGTGGCAGAAAAATATTAGGCTCAACCAGGACGTCTTAATCTCCAAAATATGGAGTTATAGATTAAAAAATCTAAGTCTTTGATTTCTAAAGTCTTTGTACAGGGATGCTAGACATTTTAGATTCTGAAAGGTATTGTCTCATTCAGAGTGCTAAGAAAACCCATCCCTTCTGGTAAAGGCATTGAGTATTTATCATCTTAGACCTTAAGAAAAATATTAGCAATAGAACCATGTGGGGCTGCTGTTCTTTTTTTTCTCACTTTCTGCTCTGTATTGATAAAAGGTGGTATTGGCTTAGAAAGTCTCCTTTCCGATAGTTATAGCTACAAAAGAAATTTTCTAAGTGCTTGTTCTCTAATCATGAGAATTGGGCATGGAAATCTTGTTGTACACAGGCAAAGGTCAGAATTCACAATGCCCACACCCTGGGCCTGAGTCCTTTGTTATGTCTTACTTATAGTAAACAAATAAATTTCCTCACCAACTATGGCCACATCTTTTCAAAGTCACTTCTAGTTGATTTTATTTGGTTTTACACTCTGGGAATACAACTAATCTTATTATTTTTTTTCTTCCAAACAAGAACCGAGTTCTAAATAGGAAAAAAAAAAATGGGCATGTGCATGTCTGTGTGTGTGTGTGTGTGTGTGTGTGTGTGTGTGTGTGTGTGTGTGTGTTCAGCGCACTTTTATCCCCTTCTCTTTTTTGGAACTGAAATGTTAGCAGAGGACTATTTCTTTAGGAGGGTCATCGTTTTCTACTGAGCAGCCTTAGAGCCAGCTCCCATGGAAGTGGTTTTGAGCTCAGAGCCAAGAAAGTAGTCATAGAAAATACCATGCATACATCCCAAATAGTCACCCCTGGGAGATGAAAGCCTCCCTTGGCAGGGACGTGCGGGCAGTCTTTAAAGGCACTATTAACACTCCTACAGTGACTAGAGAAACGCCCTCTTTCTAGACAATTTGGAAAAACATGTGAAAGAATCCATTTCAAAATTGTATTGCTGTACATGAACCTTGAGGAATAAGCCTTCTGTATTGGGAAGACTTCACCAGTCACATAACTAGTGTCTTTTGTTCCCTTCTCACTCTAGATCCCCCAGCTGGAGGCGTCCTTTCTGCCAATACAGATTCCCAGGGTCCTTCATGCCTGGGTGGAGTTCACTTCTTCTATGACGCTAATTTTTCTGGAAGATTCCACCCCACGTGGTTTTCTGTCTTCTCTAAATTCCTAGAGAAATATGTCTTTCACTGTCCATGCCTTGGGGGGCTACTAGTGTAGAGCAGGCTGCTTTGGAATCTAACAGAAACTATAGACTCTCTCCCCAGAGAAAGGAGCATATATGTACAATAATACATTATTTAGCATGCACTTTCCACAGACCACGGACTCTCAGAGTCCCCACACAGGGGCCTCCTAGGGGTCTGGAATCCCAGGTCTCCTCCTGTGGGGAAAAGAGCATGGACTTTGAGTTCCTAGATGCTCAAGCTATATCTTTTATTTTCCTGTAGTCTTCAGAAAGATGCTTAACCAACTAAATTTCCTCTTCTTCCAATACATGACGAGAATTATAACTACCTGAAGGATTGCTGTAAGGTTTGAGTGAACTTAAGTGTGTGAAAGCTCCAAGCACAGTGCCTGGCACACAGTGGACCCTCAATAAAATGTGCATTTTCTTGTCCCTCTCATATATCATCATCATCTTCAACATCATCATCATCATCACTCTGGTTGGTACTTACTGTGTATCCGGTACATACTACTACTTTCACATTCAGTTAACGTTTTTGAGCCCCCACCACTTACCAGAAGCTTGTTATGTGCTTCCAGGTCGATTACATTCTTAATTTGAACTTGTGCTGTCTCCCTAAATAGCATGTGTATCACTTGAGCACTGCAGCCATGGCTTCTGTCATTGAAAACCCCACTCCCACAGGCCGCAGGTATTCAGGGTGTTCAACCAGTGATTGACTACTTCCCTCGGGGCAATTATCCAAGGTGGTGTTTTTATTAGAAAACCAAAGGGAAAAGAAGAAACTTCCCATCAAACTGTTACCAGATTCCCTTTAGGGAGGATAGGAGTTTGATTTTTCCTTTTATTTAGATAGATCACTGTCACCAGGAGAGTCAGTGTTGAGGAAGATAAACCAGGTCTCCTGGGACCTGAGTGGGCAGTGATCCTGACCGACCCCCTCTTTTGACTGTTGGAAAATCTGTGTTGCCCCTTTGCCCTTTAGCATTTCATTCCTTTTCAGTAGAGATATTTCATGAGTCCCTTTGGCGGGATTTTCTTCATTAGATATTTGTGCTATATGCTATATTTATGAAAAGGGGTAAACATAGACACAACCATTTGGTTAAAAATTGAAGTTTTTGATGATTTTTTTTGAGTATTTATTAAAAGGGTGATCTCCTTACTGCTATTTTCCAAAGCATTTGTTTCTGCTTGGGATTTTCGTGTTGGAAATGGGAATTAACTTACATAGAGTTATCTGAAGACCCCAGCCTCTAACTGTCACACACTTATATAAATATTGTTCTCTTGAAAATTTAGTTTTCTTTCATAAAGATTTATATTTTTAAAATTAGCTTCTGTATTTAATTTTAATACCTTTAAGTTTTCTCATTCCTAAACAACATATCTTCCTCTTAGATATATTTTGAAGATAAAGTAAGAAAAGGTATCTAAAATACAGTCTTTGGCATGTAGGAAAATCTCTTGCGGTGCTAGCTATTAATACCTTTAAATATTTACCTGATTATAGCTTGACATTAAAGCAGTTTACATAAAGAGTCATGGATTTTGGGAGACCAAACCTGAAATATCAAGAAACACGCAACTTATATGATTCTGAGGATGTAATACTTCTTTGATTCCGTGAATAACTTAAACCATGAAACGAGTTGTAATGCTGAGTAATTACAGCTAATATTTGCGCAGTGTTTTATAGTATTTTACGCAGCAGTTTTACACTCATTTCAATAGTCTTTGCGAGAATCTCATGTAGGAGAGATTATTATACTATTGTTGTTGTAGGTGAAGAACCGAGACTCAGAGCTACGATTACTTGCTCTAGCATAATGGGGGAGTGAGACAGGGCTTCATATTTGTGCAGCTCTTTCAAACTCTTCTCTAGGAGCTCATCATTTACCACTTACACTGTGCATCTTCTGATAATATCAGTAGGCCACATTTTTATCTTAGCCTCCTCTGTGCTACAGATCCTCCAGACTGTGTCTTAATCTTTATCAGTAAGTCCCAACCTGCAATGCTCTGGGAGAACAACCCCAGCACATAGCCAAAGCCGTGGTGGCAGACGCCCACACACCTTCACTTTGGTAGAGAAGAGACGGTCCTGGAGAACCCCGTCATGGAGGAAGACAGGTGTCTCTAAGAGCAAAAGGCCATCCAGAGTGGCCACAGACGGAAAGAGGACCACCTTCCAATGCCAGTCTCCAATGCAGGAAACATCCCAAGTAAGAGCCAGAAAGAAAGTTTGCAAGGCCCATCGCCTCATGAGTACTTATCCAACTGGCATCTCCCCTCTGTCTTCATCTGAGAGACCAAATCTTGTAATCTTCCCTTGCTCTGCCCCTACCAGACCCTCCTGGAGGGGGTGAATTCAGATCTCACAACACTCACAGGCACCACTGCAAACTATCACGTGTCCCGGGGAGGTTTCACTTTGAGATGATCTCTGAAGTTGTCAAGGGAGACATTGTGTGTTTGTGTGTGTGTGTGAGTGTTAAAATAAGCCTAAACTTTATAATATAGACAGCATACTAGTTTTAAATAATAAACATGCTTTGTAAATTATTGCTGGAGCTCCCTTAGGCCTGGAATCCTTCTTAGCACCCTCCTTTATGAATTCTATTCCTAGTATTTTAGTACTTTCACATCTGTATTTTTTGCTGTACTTCCCTCTTCCTTCACATTGGTTCTCCATCTCCTCCTTTATTATTGGGGAGACCTTTCCTATCCCTTGAACTTAATAAGCAGCTTCTTTACCTGTAGAAACTGCCTAGAATCATCACCTGCTGGATTGCCGTATTCTCTCTGATATGAGCTCCCAATCCATAGTGGAGAGTGGCAAGGATCTGGCAAGTTCCTTGGGGCTGACCCAGCAGCAGGTCACATTAGGAGTGTAGGCATGGAGTTACCAGACAGAACATGGAAACCAGAGTCCCCGGCTTCCCTAAATACAGTCCTGGACTGCCAGCCAGGCTTCTCTCCCCGCCTTTTAGCTGTGAAAACACTGCTGTGCCCATGGGAGCTCTAAGAGGAGATTTCTCTTTGTCTCAACTCTCTCTTAGCCAGATCACTATTTCATTTAAAAAAAAAAAAAAGCTGTACTTCTCCAGTGTCACCAGTTTGTCTTTATTTTCTGAACACCAAATCTTGAAAGAGACTTTTTTTCCCTTTGCTTTGGCACTCAGAAGCTTAGATCCTAATTGATCTCCAGCAGATGTGAAGATCTTATTGCCTGGACGACCTATAGTTCATGTACTACCTGCCTCTCTACCTTCATCTTACGATTCTCCTTTTATTTTCCTCTTCCCCTCACTTTCATTATGTAAGCATTTGCATTTTCTGATAGTGTATAATAACTTACCGGAAATTCTTTTTTTTTTTTTTTTTTTTGCTGTACGTGGGCCTCTCACTGTTGTGGCCTGTCTCGCTGTGGAGCACAGGCTCCGGACGCGCAGGCTTAGTGGCCATGGCTCATGGGCCCAGCCATTCCGTGGCATGTGGGATCCTCCCGGACCGGGGCACGAACCCGTGTCCCCTGCATCGGCAGTCGGACTCCCAACCACTGCGCCACCAGGGAAGCCCTATCTTAAATTCTTTTATTGAACAAGATCAAATATTAAAAAATAATCCTCACAGTGATTAACTAAGCCATCTCATTAGTAACATGGTTCATAGAAATGTGTTTTGTACGCACTTAGGAGCTGTTTGAAAAGATTGGAGAGGCTCTGTCGTGAAGAATGTAGCTGGGGGTGTAGTAAAAGCTCTTTGGGTGAGGGTCTTCCCAAGTGGAGCCCGAGGTCTAATAAAAAACAACCATGGTCTCTACCCAGTGCTCATCTGTGTAATGCTAACTCACATTGCAGACCTTGAACCAGAATATACTTCCATGAATTCTTGTCCCATTGGAGGGGAGCAATAAGCATCATTTTTTTTTTCCATGAAGGAGATGAACTATTTCTGTGTTTATTCAAGGAGCTTGTATTGAAATGCATGTCTTCTAGGTTCCATGGGACTGGACTTGACCCCTAATACTACATAATATCCCATAATTATCAATTATTGTTGCAGACAGTTCCTGTTTGGGATGTGAGACATCTAGAGTACATCTAGAATATTTCCAGTTAGTTGACCTGGGTTGTTGTTAGAATCATGCTTCAAAATATTGGGCTGCATCAGCCAACCAGCTTAAGTCACGTTTTGAACAGAACTCTGCAGCCAGCTAGTATCTGGATGTATTTCCACGTGTGTTTATTTCAGTCTGTTACTAATTTTAAAAGCTTAATGTATTTCCCACCCAGGCACTCTGACAGTAAAATCCTACACAAGTCAGACTTTTAGCAGGAAGCTAAATCCATTCAGGTCTCTTGTGACATGTTAATAGCACAAAGCTAGGGAAATTAAGAATATTTAACTTCCATTAAGGCATTTTATATGAAAGTCAGGGCTGCTACTAAACAGTAGAATCATCTTCCTACACGAAGTGCCTCGGGGTCTGAGTTGGAATTGTTCATTAAATTGGAAACAGGTTATTTCCTAGAGACCCAGGAGGATTTGCGAATGTTGCCCAGTGGCAGGGATGGGCTAGACCAGTTCTGAGTGTTAATCTGGCAGAACCTGTCTTATGCAGGGCTTTGCTCAAAAATACCGTAAAAGAAAATGTGCATAAAGGCAAGGGAGGAAGAAAATGACAGAAAGAATAGGGACGATCCTTTTGGAAGAGAGAAGCATGGTGTTTGCCTCCTGTTGTGTGTGTGTGTGTGTGTCTGTGTGTGTGTACATGTCATACATGCCCACACATTCATATATTCCAAGATAGGCAAGGTCTAAGAGGTATCTATTCCAACCTTCTGCCCAACTCATTTTTATAATATTTTTCAGGAGTAATATACCATATTTCCACTTAAACACCACCAGTGACAGGAAACACTATTTCACAGGGCAAATCACCCAATATGCGGACAACCCTAATGGTTAGAAATTTTTTCACAGCACTGAATGAAGGTCTTCCTCATTATTTCCTCATTGGTTCTGGTTCTCTTCCCTAGAGCCACATATAACCGACCTCATTCGTTTTCCATAAGAGAATTCTAAGTAAGTATTTGAAGGCTGTTAAGATAATTATCATGATGATGATGGTGGTAATTATCATGTAATGTGCCTTGAGCACTTCCTATAAGTACGGTGCTAAACACTTTCTATTTTTATTAATATTTGTGATGGATGAAATAGATACATTTCAAAAATTCTTTTTACAGATGAGAAAACTGAGGCTTAGAGAGTAAAGGACCTTGCCTCGGATAACAGAGCTAACAGGAAACAGAGCTAGGATTGCAAACAGCCCTCCCTAAGCAGACTCTTTTCTACCTTCACGTTAGTGACTTATACCATGAATGATGTCTGCAAGTGTATGAGTTATTTTCTCAGAAGGGGGTGTTATGGAGCCTAGATTATACCACTTTCTGCACTTAAGGGAACTGCTTGCTATGTATTTTCATGCACAACATCATCCTTTTCGTATATTCCTCTTTCACCACATCTTTCTTAGAGTGGCTTATCTTTTTAAATGCCTGTAGCAACATAAATACTGTCAGAAGCCATGTGGATAGAAAATTACATCCCTGCAGTTCCCTTTTACTGGACCAGTGATTTTTCAAGTTGATCCTTCACAAGCTGAGGTGTCTGAATCATGAGTTAGAAAAATGCCTTCCAAAGAGCACAGTACCCAGCATCAAATCACGGCTCCGTAAATATGTGTAGAATAAATGAATGGACAACGGCCTCCTGAAGAAGACGGTTTAATGTCTAGAGCTGAGAGCAGTAGAAATTGTGCTATTTACTTAAATAATAACTACATTTCCCCTATTTTTTCAGGTTGGGATTGCAGATATGTAACAAATTTGTATTTCTCTATAGACTTGATTCACCCTTGCAAATGCCTCAGGCTGCAGTTTCATTGAGAAAACTTTTTGGTTATTATACCTTTCCATTTCTACACTTCATGAAGTACCTAATTTCGTTACCATTGAAATGTCAAATTGCAAGAGCCTCTGACTTGCCTGGGAAACATGACCTCCCGTACAGGCTAAGAGGGGTTCCTGGGAGTATAAATCTGTTTTCTAAACTCTTTTCCTCAGGAACTTTAAGAAACTTACCTTTTTGGATAGGTATTTTAATAATGCCCTCTCTGTTCTGCTTGTCCATTGACATGGTATGTTCCCACATCAATGGAACAGAAACAAAGCGAAGCTGAAATATTAACCGTAAGGATTCAGGGGATTAGTGAAGGGGAAAGGGAAGAAATTTGTAGAATATACGTAAACTCTGCCTCCTATGACTAAAATACCTAATTCTTTGAATAAAAAATAGTTGCTAAGTTATCACTCATCACCTGGTATAAAGATACTTTCTATTGGGCCTTCTGATGTAGTTATAGGGGTTCAGTGGTATTTATGCAAGTTATTAAAAAATGTCCAATCTTTTAAGAAGCTTGTTTTTTATACTGCTAATGGTATTTGGTTTTGTGTTGCCTCTCCTAGGTTTGCTGGGATGGGAAACCTGCTCAAAGTCCTTACCAGGGAAATTGAAAACTACCCACATTTTTTCCTGGATTTTGAAAGTAAGTTCCAAAACTTAAAAGATTATGATGAAAACTTTTCACTTTCTTTATAGCTTGTTGATAGGGAAGCTATAAGATAAAGATTGTGTGTGATACTTAAACCACATCCAAATGTCACTCTGCATTTCTCTGAGTCTTCAAAGATCATTTCCTTCTTCCTTTTCATACATTTTCAAAACACCCCCAAAGAATATCTTTTTAATACGCCCAGGCTTTTCTTTGATTTTAGAAGCAAACAGTTATTGTAGGCCTAACATAAATCATCAACATGTATTTTCCTAATAATTTTCAAGGTTTTTTATGTCATATTCCAAAGAAAAATAGTATACATAGTAATTGACACAGATTAATATAGAACAAATATCACTAGACGTGAAAGAAAAAGTGATATATACAAGAAATGAGGCTTACAGATTTTGTATTTTTGAGTCATCTCTATTCTTTTATATTATTTGATAATTCAAAACTGTTTCAGGAGTTTAAGATATAACTTTCATTTGAAAGTTTATTTTTCTTTTGTCAAAAACTTTAAATTTTTTCCTAAGGCAAAATGGCTTATGAATCATGACTAAATACATACAGAGATTCTTTCTTACCTTGTTATTTTTTGATTGACTATATTTATAAATGAAAGACACATTCATGTTTAATCAACTAGCCTCACATTTCTACACTCACTCTTGTGTTCTCCTCTTTTTGAATTGCAGTTCCGCAATGCTAAGCATAGTTAAATGTCCTTTGTCCAGTAGTCATCTGTTCCAAACTTTAATCTGCTTTAAACTGTAATATTTCAAGTATTTTATTTATATTAAAAATAAGTTGGAACTTCCTTGCGTATACATTAAACCTTCTAACAGAGATTTTCTAAGTAAATGCTAGAAGACCCTTTTAAGATAAGCAAACCAAATGATGAAAGCTCCTTGGATGTATCTTTTTAAAATCTTTGCTATGTCTAAAATACCTACTTGAAAAGGAAAAGTGTCCCCAAAGCTCTTGCATTCTGAAAAAGATTTTTACTGTAGATTATATTCAACGAAAGAGATCTCACTTCTGATTTAACTCGGTTTGCTGTTTTTCTTGATATTTGACTGGGCTTGACTGGATTTGATTGGGTGTGGTTGGTTTTGGTTGGGCTTGGTTGGGTTTGGTAGGGTTTTGGTTGGGCTTGGTTGGGTTTGGTAGGATTTTAGTTGGGATTGGTTGGGTTTGGTTGGGTTTGGTTGGGTTTGGCTGGGTTTGGTTGGATTTGGTTGGGTTTGGCTGGGTTTGGTTGGGTTTGGTAAGAAGTACAGCTGGGAACTCAAGAGCCAGATTGATTTGATACTTCAAAAAGAATGGGCTTTTTTTACTTGTGTGACTTTTGCTACTCTTCTGTAATATACATATATCTTTGTTGTTGTTGTTACAGGAAGATTTATTAATAACTTTAAAGAATTGTTACAAAATAAATTACCCATTATTCCAACACCCTAATTTTACTACTTGCATTTTTAATTGACCCCTTCCACTTCTTGTCAAATGCACTTTACACTGTTTCATTCAGCATGCACAGAGGCCCAAATGGGGGTAAAACACCCCATTCACTCACAACTTCAGGGACATATAAACACCTAGGGGAGTTACATGCCTGTTCTTTTTTGGAAGCCCTAAATTCCACATGCATGTGTGTGTGCTTCTCACAACGACTACCAGAGTGACCCCATTTGCCTATTTCGCTGTTCTTGAATTTTGGCTTTCCATGCTTCCACATAGAATAGGGTTGAGTCCTTTGTCAAGTCTAATATCAAAATCCTTTAAAGTGATAAAAGTAAAATCTATAGGAATTTAAAGCAGTAGTTTTCAACTGATGTTCTCTGGAGCAGCAGTGTTCTGAGGCGACATCTCAGGGGATCCCCTTCCCCACCACCATAGCAAAGGGGCTTCACTTCCTCTCTGCTACAACCCAAGGACTCTGATCTGCTCAGTCTTGTACCTTGGACATTTTCTTAATATGTTATTTACGGGAAGGTCATGGTGGCTGAAGAGAACATTTAAATATCTTGAATTTTGATAACAGCTTATGGTCCCAAAATTCCATTTGTAGATATACTATAATTTCTCTAAGAGGGGGAAGTGTGGAATGGATTTCCATGTCTGGTGGCTCACTACTAGGACTAGAACTATAGTATTTAAGGAAAATATAAAACTATAAATTTATAGAAATATATAAAATCTTGTTTATTTCCCCCTCAAGACCAAGAAGAGTAACATTATTTCACTGAGACTGAGAAGATAAATCACTGGGCTGAAGTCTCACAGGGAATGATTGGGGAACTGAGATGGGAACACAGATGTCTTTGGCTTTCTTCCTCCCTCTGCTTTGATTCCCTTAAGTGCTCATCACAGACAGCTTCCAGGAAGTGCTACAGCCATCATTCTGTTCCTGATTAGAGAGAGAAGTCTTAATCATCTACAAACTAAGATGTCTCATGAAAAAAAAAAATTGGTTTCTTGATCCTGCAAATCGTATTTCCTAAAGTTGGCTTTCAAGAAAAAAGGGTGATGGACTGGAAGGGTGGGGAAGATGGGCTGTGGTCATGATTTTTCCTTGAGTATATAGATTTCAGCTCAGTACAGTAGCAGTATACTGAGAATGGTTATGAGCCTTCGTGTAAGCCACAGTGCCATCAGGGAGACAGAGCTAGACAAGAGCAGCCTTTGCCTAATGAAGCCCCAGGCAGGTGTGGAGGACAATACAGGCACACAGTTCAAGACAAAGTAAAGTAAGGGGCTTAGGAGAGGCACGGTGTGGCCTGGGAGTAGAGGGAGAAAGCATACATCAAGTTTCAGGAAATGGATGACTACAGAAGGGATTGGGGAAGTCTTCTTGCAAAGGTGGCATTTGGAATGGACTTAAAACAATGAGTGTTTTTTCTACAGATCTAGAAGACTTTTCCAAAGAGAATAGTTGAAATCCCTAAAGGAAAACTAGAGCAGGCAAGAGCTTGAGGGGATGGGAACTTCAGGTGTGCTTATACTTAAAGGGAGGTTGAGTAGTTAGAGGATCCAGGAGAGAAAGGCCACACTGAGGAGGAACCTCATCTTACTCAGTTGAGATTCCTGATGGCAGGGCTTGGACCCCACCCAGTTTGGCGACCCAGCACTCAGCCCGCATTGAGCCTGGACTGTTGGACAGTGAATGAGCCTGAGTAACAGATGCTGGCCATGTGAAGAAACAGAATAGAACAGGCTAGATCAGGCAGCCAGGAGACACGGACATTCAAGTAGGAGGGAGTGTAAATGGATTCAAATGCTAAGAGTGGTCAAGAAGGAAAAAGCTTGAAAAGGGGATGACAGATTGGGCAGTTAACTGCCCAACAGATTCAGGATTTATCACTTTGAGTACAGAGGCTGGATTACAAAAGAGTTAAGGAGGAAGAAGTAGAAGGAGGAAGGAAGGCTGAACAATATACAGCAACAACTCAAAGGCCTTTGGCACCTCTACTTTGAGTGTTGAATATTCTTTTTGAAGTCACTGATGGAATATAATTGAACTGGGTCAAATAGATATAATTAGGTTGGGTCAAAATATAATACAAAATTAGACACATCTGTCCTTAGGTTTTCCAGTTGTGTGGATCTGATTTAAATTTTTTGCCCTTTGCAGAGGGTTTTACAGTTTATGGTCACATTTCTACACGATCACTTAACGTCTTTTTATTGTTGTTTTTTCATCCCACTACTGTTTTCTTTTCATGAACAGAAGTTTTACATTTTGATGAAGTGTTATTTTTTTCCTTTTTTACTAAGTTCATGCTGTATCTTCTTTAAGAAATCATGCCTATTCCACGGTCATAAAGATATCCTACTACATTTCCTTATGAAAGTTTTAGAATCTTAAGCTTTACATTAGGTCAATGGTCAATCCTTAACTAATTTTTGTGTGTGTTATGAGAGAGGTGTTGGGTTTATTTTTTTTTCATGTGATATAAAATTATTCTAGCGCAGGGAGATTGCTTTAGTGCCCTTATCATAATTTAGTCAACTATAATATGTATCGGGCTACTTCTGGACCTTTTATTCTCTCTCATTGCTTGATTGATCCCTTTCACCAATGAATACCAAAACGTAACAACTAATAAATCTTAAAGTCAGGAAGAGTAAGTCCTTCAACTTTGTTCTTTCTCAAGATGTTTTGAGTATTCTAGCTCCTTTACTTTTCTAAATAATTTTATTTATCTTTTATAAGCCTTTAATGTCTACAGAAAATCTTGCTGGGATATTGATTATAATTACATAAAATCTAGGGATCGATTTGGAGAGAATTGACATCTAGGTAGTATTGATTCCTCCCACCTATGAATATGGTCTATGTTTTCATTTGTTTAGATATTCTTTAATTTCATTCAGCAGTGTTTTATAGTTTTTCGAGGTCCCACATAACTTCTGTTAAATGTACCTTCAAGCCTGCCATATTTTGACCATAACAGCTTTCTTGTGCTTACTGTTTGCAATGGTATATATTTCCCCATTCTGTCTGCCTTTATCTTTATAGCATGTTTCTCATAAACAACACATAGTTGGCCCAATTTTTTTCATCCAAGCTGATAATATCTACCTTTTTATTGGCATGTTCAGCCCATGTACATTTAATTACTGTTCGTATTTGAGTGTATCTTGGTGTTGTTTCCATTTGTTCCATTTCTGCTCTTGGTGTCTCAATGTTTTCCTGCCTTTCGATTAAATCAAATAATTTTTAGTATTCTCTTTTGTCTTTTATGTTGACGTTTTAGTTATGCTTCTTGGTGCTTACTTTAGAGATTATTATATACATCTTTAACTTATTGCCATCTGTCTTCAAAATGTATTCTTTACGTCATGAAGAATTTAAGAAACTTATCACGGTACACATCCAATCACCACCCTTCCACCCTTTGTGCTCTTGCTATATGTTTTGCTTCTATGTACATATGTTATAAACTCCTCATTACAATATCTTTTTTTAACTTTAAACTTGCAATAGTCTCTTAAACGTGTATATGTTTGTATTTGT
This sequence comes from Globicephala melas, assembly GCF_963455315.2. NCBI lineage: Eukaryota > Metazoa > Chordata > Mammalia > Artiodactyla > Delphinidae > Globicephala > Globicephala melas. The sequence goes on from NC_083325.1 coordinate 78,111,027, forward strand.
AATCTTAATAGATCTTTTATATTTTCTCACACATTTTCTTATTCCAGTGTTCTCCATTCCTTCTGACATAAGTAGGTCTCTTTGGTATTATTCCACTTCCCTGTGGAAAGGATTTGGATGGCATCTTGTGCTTATATCGTACATGACTTATTCAGTATCTGGCATAGACCTGGGCATGAAGTATAAGCTTAGGAATTTTGATTTCTTCACTGATGCTAATTCAGTAACTATCTGCAGAACATCTCCTGCATCCTAGCATTAGGAAGGACCAGCAGAAGTGGGGGTGGTGTCTTAGTGGAGCAGAGAAGCATGGGGGGAAAGACATAGAGCACATAAATATAGGAACATTAGAAGAACATGAACTTTTTTTCAAGGAGTATATAACTTTATTGGGGAGATCAGATGCAAACACATTGAAGAGACAGTAGGGCAGGTAGCAGAGAAGTCTGTAATAGAGAGAGCAAGTGATGGGCTGGCCAAAAGAAGTACAGGTTCTAGGCTGGGCCGAAGATGTGTTTCTTAGAACATAGCAACTGAAAAATGATTTTCTTATAAGAAAAACCAACCTTTATGAGCATAATAGGAATGCCAAAAACAATAATGGTAGTTGATGGGGAAGGAGGTGGGGTTAAGAGGGAAATTCTAAAGCTTCCAAACCACTGTCCTCTCAGGAAGGGTCTGAATATTTTGACCTGTTAGGACTACAGTCTCCTACTCTTTAAAGCAAGGGAGGGGGCGCTGTCAGAGTAGGCGATCATCTGGGCTTTCTTTGTTGACTCAGGCCACTTCCTGCTGCTACTGATCTCTTCTTTCATCTCTCCCTCTCCGGTACCCTCACATCTGCTGAGGTTGTTCACAGGAGGCTAGATAATCTTAGAAGAGTAAAGGAGGAAAATAAAGAATGTTTTTGGTCACTTTACAAATGAAACAACACAAACAAAGAGCAAAGGAACAGAACAGACTGGGGAAGGAATTTGTTTATGCCATCGTAGGGATTCATTCACAAAGATTCTTGCAGTTTCTAGCACTTTTGCTTTTTAAGCGCTTTTCATCTGTCAACATCCTCATTACGCTCCTACATGTCATAGACCCCACAGGAACATACAGGGAGGAGACGGGGCTCTTGTTAGCTTCCCTCCCTTTACCGAGAATTAATATGAGACCCAGAGAGATTAATAGGGTTTCCCTGAGGTCTCATGTTTAGTGAGTGGTAAAACTGATGGTAGGATCTGGGTCTCCAAAACTACATCCTTGGAACTCCCCCTTCCCCCATGACATCACAGGGATCTCACAGCACGTGAATGAAATAAACAGGCCCTCGAGTATCTTAACCCTCCCTGTTCTTTGCAGTCCCTCATCTGATTGTTCCTTGGGAAGGGGCTCTGGCATGTGATGGCTAATGCTCCTGTACAAATAAATACGTCAACCAGTCACACTTACTTACATCTTCCAATGGACCTTCACCATTTTACGTTGTTTCTGTAAGCGGTTAGTATTGTGCTATAAATCATTTCCATTTTGCATGCCCAAATTTTAATATTAGATAGTTATGTTTCTTAGTTTATCCTGAAGGGGCGAGGTGTGGAGAAGTGAGGAAGTGGGTGGGGAGGAAGGGCCATAGATTTAATTTATGGCTTTGGCAGATTCTTTCTGCTGTACCTTTCTTCTGTGTTTATACAACAACCAGTGGGGTACAGAGATAGGGATGTATCCTATTGATGAAATACCAGGGCTTCCTTCCAAGCCAAAGACATCTCCAAATAAATGGTGTCTTCTTCTCACATTATCTTTGGTTAATTTGTTTGATTCTCTGTCAGCTTTTCCACACAGTACTGAATAGGTTGTTGGGAAAAGGTGTGTGGGTTCCCGGTGCTTGTAGAGACAGGGCGCGTCCTTGGCTGATTTGCAGAGATAAGAACCCTTTGATTTGACAGCCCTGCTCTGGGTTGAACCCTGCTGCCTTGCCCTGGGGTATGTTCGCCAAAGATGTCCATTCCTGACAAACAAAGCCCATGGCCACCTTCCTCTCCATCAGCACAGTGGAATGCCAAGCATTCTGCTTTCAGTAAATACCACAATCCTCCACTGTGAAACCTCTACCTGACCCTGGTGACTCCAAAATGCTGGCAGGGAATATCCACTGTCACTAGCAAATTGAGCTAAAGGAGGATAAATAGATCCCCTGTAAACAGAATGAATACTGTTTAACTTTCTTAATTGATAAGATGGTACTTTTCCATTAAAAATTCTAGGCACTTGGAATTCAGCAAGTTCTTAACAATAAATATATGTGTTCAAGGTCACAGTGCACATGATACATTTTCATACTTTCTACAATAGCACGTCCGGAAGAGGGGGTTTAACCCGGGGAAAAGCCTGGATAGGCTCGTTCCAGGGCTCCTAGAATTGTTGGTTTCTGAAATTGCCTGTGTAAATCACAGGGGTTTTTAACAGCTTCATCGTGAGACAGGAACAGCCCAGCTTTCTGTAACCATCCTCCTTAATTTTGATGAAATAACTGATGATTAGAAATTTAGAATGTGATTCTTAGAAAAAATATCACCAAATAATTCACTGACTGCAACTGGGAATAATGACCCATTTCCATCATTAATATTATTGGGGGGCATTTGTGTGTGCCTGTGTGTGTGTATACCTTTGACTAAAGGTCAATCTCTGTGTTAAAAATAGAAAAACAAAACCCATAATTCAGAGTTCCTGTTCACTCAGCAAATGCTTTAGGAGGTTGCTGACAGGTTAAATATAGTAACCTTTTCAATCACTAATTCTTCAAGGTCTTTTCCAAGATGTCTCTCCTTGACATCCGAAGAGACAGTACATTTTAAAAACATGGTGACCAACTGAATCTGAATCTGGAGAATGCCAAAAGTATAGACCCCAGAGCCTCTCAAAGGACTACTCCAAAATGATAACAGCCTTAGAATTGGGAGAACAAACATTAAACGCAGTTTTTCACTCATCAAATATTCTATTAATGTGTTAACCACACTGAGGAAACGTTGACGCTGTAAATAAATGATGGAAGATTTAAAAACACAATGTTAATGAAGATGTGAACAGCCAATCTGATTGTAGGTGAGTGCATATTATCTTCATGGTAATAGAGAGACAGGCAGCACTGTTAGACAAGACAGAAGAGAGGATCTGGAAGTAATAGGATCTTCATTTCTTTTGCTGCTTCCCACAGCCCACGTTCTCTGTCACCTGGTCAATTTCCTCATTTATTCATTGAGTCATGACATGTTTAGTGAGTGTCTCCAGTGGGTAGGGCATATGGGAGCACTAAGGACAAGAATACAGACCCTGTCTCCAGAGATCTCAGAATTCAAAGCCAAGCAGAAAAACCATCACAAAACAATGTGAGAAGTATATTTAAATCATATGTTTCAACTATTCAGCACATTTTTCTACCAGCATCTACTGCGTGCCAGGCACTGTGTTAGGTCCTGGAGATACGATATCAAATGGAACAAATAAGGCCTGAGTCTTACAGGCTCAGAGATCAGATTCTCACTAATGAGTCCTAAGTGTCTGATCATGTAGCTGGGGGATCAAAGTGGGATGAATCATGAACTTAGGGATTTGGGCCAATACCAAATGTCACTTAGGGTTACACAGTCCTTTTCCCATTTGAAAAAAGAAGAAGACAGACAGATTAGGGCTTCTTCCAGTTGGGACTCTCTGCCTCAGAAGTTGATGCCACTTGTGATTTGAGTCCCCTGAGACTCTTAGAGCTGCCTGGCCCAGAAGACAGGGACTGTGCTGCTGGCCCCAAGGGCTTAATTATTAGCTGGAAGAAAAGGTGACTTAAGTTCCTTGACAGAGGAGAGCGGAAAAAACTAGGGCTTGCAATAAGCCTAGCAAATTATGGAAGAAAATGAGCCAGTGCATTTCTAAGTCAGAATCATTCCCAAAGAAGGAATGATGGCTTGGATTTCTCCCACCCCTCCCTACCCCATCCCTGTCGAACAGGTCCACATGAGAAACATTTCCAATAGGACACTAGGATATCTGCCAAAAGAAATGTTTTCCCAGAGAGGGAGGCTGGGGACTGAGGGTCCTGTTTCACAGATCACTCTGGCTAGCAGGAGGGAGTTACTGCAGGCCGGAAGTGATTCACCATAGCCCCCAACTCTGCCACCTCTGGGAGAGAAGTGGTGTCGTCCTCCATGTCACTCGTCCAGCTCTTTGTGGTCACATCAACGTCAATGTGAATTTGTATTAGAAAGTGTCACTTCGCCTGGGATGGAGAGATGCTTGCCTGTCTGTGGCCAGTACCACTTTTAGGCCACTCTCCTGGAAACTGTCTTACTTTTGAAGCACTTAAGAAAGGCCTCTGTTTTTAAAAACTGAGTTTGAAATCTTTCTCCTTTGGTGTTTCAGTAAGCATCAAAAGAATGGGGGCTTTTTGTTTTTGTTTTTCCAATGCTCCTCTTCTAGACCACTTGGCTTTAATTCTGTTTTGTTTAAAACTGATCAAGTGGTGACTTGCTAAGACGGAGTCATATGACAGCCAAGATTAGGAGCCTTTTCTGTTCTCCAAGTGCCTTCCTCTCCCATACTTCTTTGTATTGATATTCAAATAGACTTACCTCTCAGAATCTTGGTCCCAGACTCTCTTTTCCTTTTCCTTCTCAAATATAAATCTCTATAGGAAATTGTCTTTGTGTTTAGCTTGTGAGTTTTCGATACTTTCATCCAAAGGCGAAAGGATTTGAGTCAAGAGTATTTGATTTTTTGTTCTCTAGGATCTTTGCATTTTTGTCATATGTTTTCTTCCCTGACTTTCTTCTTACTTGGGAATTGCCAGCCTTACCCTGGAATTCTGTTCATTGAAATGTGTCCCTCAGTTACAGGCTTCCTAGCTTGTGGGTTTTAGGTTTCTGTTTAAGACGCCATATTGCTTTTAGAAAAGTTTGGGAAAACAGGAAAAGATGAAATATATAGTATATTGTGACAAACATTTTACCTGAGACAACTTACCAGGTGTTTGGGGGAAGCAGGAGAAGGATAGCAAAGGATAAAGGGGAAACATGTTTCTTTCTCTCCTCTGCTTCCCAGGCTGGATTCAACAATGTAACCTGGCAGGTCCCTTTCCTCTTTCAAGTCCAGCCATTCTTGGGCCACCTGCCAAGTCTTCCTCCTGCTTTTCATGGGCGCCCTCCCTTGGGGCTTCCAGCCAGCCAGCTCCAGTCCCAGCCCTTACATGGAGCAGTTTCCGCTTCTCCCAGACCACACTCATCTCTCCCTTCTCTGCACCCCGGTGCACGTGTACTTTAGGCCCTCCTCATCCGCTAGTTGAAATCCGTCTCATTTGTAGAAGGAACAGGTTGCAGGGTTTCTGAGTAATCTCTGAGGGCCTATGATTTCTTTTCTTTTAAAGAGAATTACTATGCACTGGTGAATTTCACCCTTCATTTCCCAGGTAACTCCACCAATTTCTTAGGCCTTAACAGGACCTGAGAAATAAAATGATCTAAAAATCTCCATGGGCATCACTTCTCGGAGGTCTGGCCTTGCATTAGTATAGGTCCAGCAGATGGTGACTGAAGCAGGAGCAACCACATCTGGCCCACGTCTACTCTGATACTCAGCCTTTCTGAAGACCCAGTTGGCATGGTCAATGCCTCACTTAAAAATTACCTATTTTATGAATTCTGTTTTTTCTGACCCCCACCAAGATTAGTCAAAACTGGGATTTGATCTGGGCAATGTTCGACCAGGTATGACTCCATCCCACCTTTCATTAGTGAGGTCCGCTGGGAGAATTCAGAGCCTTAGGACTTGGATTTTTGAAAACAGATTTTTAGGAGATGACATCTATCCCCTTTCTCTGTTAGCAGTGCCTTCGTTTTAGATGCAGATTAACTTCCTAACTAGCCTGGGCAAGAAACCTATTTTGTAGGCATCGTGAGATAAATAACACCCAATCTTTACCACCATTCAACTTCCACCCACTAGCCCCCCACAAAATACTCCTGCAGACAAGAGCAAACACTGGCTCCAGGAATGTAAGCAAGTAGGAATTCACTGAGGGGCTAAGGGGACGTTTCTGTGGCTGTTTGAATGCGTTCTTCATTATTTAAGCTTAAATGTGCTACTTATTTTTGTGGATAAATTTCACGGTTAATACCAAAGATGAACAGTACAGGAGCCTTTAAAACTCCTGGCACTCCTTGAGTTCATGTTCAAAGAGAAACCCCAAAGCTTTCTACAGATCATTGTGTTCCAGAAAGATACATCTCTGTCATGGCTCTGAAGGATTCATTATCTAATATTTTAAGCTTTTGTAGTATGGAAATATAAGGGAGACTATTTTCCTATCTATACTCAGATTCACAGACTTTCAATCATAACAGAAATATTCAATAGCTTCTGTTAAAAGTGGATCCCAAAAGATAATGTTGATTCTTCCTATCACCCACTGTACCGCTTGGCACGTAGTAGGTATGCAAAAAACGTGACCCATACAAATAAAGGAGTGCCTGCAATGATTCCAACACGCTTTGCTTAATGTGTGTGAAATGTTGATGACTATTTTGAACTGAGTAATGGGCAGAATTTCTGTTCGTTTTCCTTTCTTAGCACCTTGTTATGTTAAAGAGTAAATACTAAGCCTGCAGGAGTTAAAATAGGATTGTCTAGCAGGTAGAACTGAATGCCGAGCCTCTTCTCGGGCTGTTTATAAACACAAGCCCTCTGTGTCTTTTGGTTTCCCATCTGCTTAGATGCCCAGCCCACAGAAGGAGAGAGGGAAATATGGAACCAGATCAGCGCCGTCCTCCAGGATTCCGAGAGCATCCTCGCAGACCTGCAGGCTTACAAGGGCGCGGGGCCAGAGATCCGAGACGTATGCCAATAATAATACTGAGCTGACAGCACCCTTGGTGGAGAAAGGAAACCCATGCACGCACACACACAGCAAGATTAAGTAATAGCCCTAGTGTTTCCTAGCGTACTAGGAAGAACAAGGAGGTTAATGTGTCCTTAAAAAATGTATGAATGGTCCTTTTGATTCTAGTACGCTGATCTGAGCACACAGTGCTGTAGACTGTGTAAAGTGTCAGCCATTCTCTTCTCCAGCATACATTTGATATTGCAGGACTCACATTTAAACAATAATTTGTCCCTGTGTTACTTCATGTAAGGGAAACATACATATGAAATCTACGAACAACAATTGAAATAGGATTCGTAGTCTGGGTTTATATGAACTTTACAAAAATTTGTAATAATTTTGGCAGGTTCTGCTAGTATCATAAACAAGAGTCATAAAAGATCTCGTTTGAAGTAGTCTGCTCGTCTGTCATCTTGGAATGACATGTGAGATTTTAAAAATAAATGCAGGGAAAACAAAACAACAAACAAAACAAAAAAGGAAAATTGTCAGTGTGACTTCTGAGACTCCATAATGCCTTCAAGGCAAGAAACTTCACACTCCTTTTGTTTGAAATAATTAATTTTGTGGAAGTATCAGCACACACACACATACTGCCACCACCATTTTCTAAAAACAAAACAAACCATGACGACAAAAACAACAAAAACACTGCTAGCGTCATAATCCTCCAGCTGCTGAAACCCAGACAAAACAGCATTTCGAAGAAACTAGCCTATTAAGAGGTTATTTTTCTACTTAGGGGTCACCGTTTAATTTAGGTAATTTAGGTACCATCACAGACCGGCAGGAATGTAATACATATTATAAAGAAAGGAAAGTACCGCAGAATCTGCATTTCCCAATGAGCACTAGCTCTACTTTAAAAGAATCAAACGGTGATGGAGGAGGACTGAATTGCTTCCAATTAAACATGCATTTGTTTTGCATTGAAGATAAGAGAAACAAGATGACGTGGTGTCTAATTGCCGAGCCATTTACATTATGTTCAAGGGCTAAGATCGCCATCCTAATTGAGCATCTTGGACGACACTCCGATGAACTGATGTCCATTGAGGAAATACACATTAGCAAAGTACAGCAGGAATCGTATCTTTTAAACTCAAATTCTTTCTCAATCTTAAGTCGTTTTGATGGGGAGCTTACTGCTTGTTTTTAAACAGACAATTCCATAATGTTTTGGCAGGCCATTCAAAATCCCAATGACATTCAGCTTCAAGAAAAAGCGTGGAATGCAGTGTGTCCTTTGGTCGTGAGGCTAAAGAGATTTTATGAGTTTTCTATCAGGCTAGGTGAGTATGCGTTTACGGTTTTCATGTCTTACATGTGAAATTCTGTTACGGCGTTTGAGAAAGCAGCAGGAAAGGTTCCGGGCGTTGGAAACTACCCCAGGTCCGTCACTGTGCATCGTCAGAGGCCACTTGTACAAAAACACCTGCCATGTCTATTTCTGTCAATCCACTTCAGAGTTTCTTCCCCTGCATTTATTGGTGCATTTAGAGTGTCTTTACTAGTGGGTGTCCCTTTGGTTTTGTTCTCAGCTACGTCTGACTCTTAACAAGTTTACCATGTCTGATCACATTTCCGAAGGACAGAGAAAATACAGGTTACCTGCTAACCCAAAAAGAAGTTGGTTGGCTGGAATCATGTGTTAAGTTTAATATAGTAAAATACAAGAAAGACAAACATAACATTCTATCCTTAAGCTTAAAAGAATCTGTGCAGGCACAGGATGGCTTTGCAGGAGCAAGAAGAAAATCAAGTCTGGTTGACAGTAGGCTCTACGTGACCACCGATATGATACAACCCCTCCCCGAACAGTAAAGCTGTCTGAGGTTTCCCTGGTTAATATAATACATCTAGAACGAGGAAGCGTGTGGTCATGTTTTACTCTACTTCTGCCATAAGTGAGCGCCACATTTTAAGAGTTAAACAGAGAAACTGAAGTACGCTGGGGGAATAATAGCCATGATGTTGAGAGAACTTGAAGCTAAGACTCAAAGGAAATAGTTCAATGAACTGAACCAGTTTTTCAAGAAGAGGGAGCTTCTGAAGACACTCAGGTTGAAGAGGAATCGATTTCTCTGTTTCTTCCAAGTGTGTGTCTAGACCCAATGAACTGAAATCCTAAGGAGCCAACACTCAGCTCAGCAGACAGGAAAAATCCACCCATCAGAGCATTCCAAGGTCAAGCGAGCTGCCTCAGAAGACAGTTTGTTCCCACAGACAGAAAATGCTAGTGGTGTCCTTGGAAAGAAACTGTAAAAGGACTCTAGGGATGATAGAGCAGGTGCAGTGAACTCTTCTGTAAAGAGCCAGCTAATAAATATTTTAGGCTTGTGGGCCATCCTATGTTATTTGCAACCACTCAACCCTGCCATTGCAGCACAAAAGTAGCCACAGTCAATCCCTAGGGGAATGAAAATAAAGCATGGCTGTGTTTTGATAAAACTTTATTTGCAAAAATTGACTGTGGGCCAGATTTAGCCTGTGGGCCATAGTTTTCCTACCCCTGCTCTAGAGGATTGGTTAAGTGACTTGGTACTAGGAGAAATACGTGGAAGGAAAAACTGGAAGGAAGTTTTAGAAACAGAGAAGTGGGAGCAATGAGACTCTTTTCAGGACAGTAATCGAGGTAGATATGGCAGTGGGTTTGTAGAAAAATATTCCTGGGATTTGATGAGAGTGTAAATGCAGAGAAGAGCTGGAATGACCCAGAAGCCTCTCCCTGCAAAGCAGGTTATTTACCCCACGCAATCAGGGCCACCTCATCTCATCCTGGCTTCTGAATGGCTATCTCGTGCACATGCTCCAAAGTCACCTCTTTGTGGTTTTCTAACAGTGTGAGGAATTGGGATGACAGAACATGTGAGGGTCCGGCTGAGCTCTGGGAGACATTTACAAGACTGTGTGGCCCCGGGGCTCTTCTCCAGTGGAGGCGGAGCATGGGGGGTTCCTTTTCCTCCTTACCTACCCATGTCACATCTCACACAGTTCTGGGGGGAAAGGTGGAGTGGAAAGACTCAAGCAGGTTATCTCTGAGAATGTCAACTGGGGCTTCAAATTGTGCTTTTTGAAAAGATCTCTGCGGGCCACCTCAAATATGTCTGTATCCCTTTGACTTCCAGAAAAAGCTCTTCAGAGTTTATTGGAATCTCTGACCTGTCCACCCTACACACCAACGCAACACCTGGAGCGGCAGCAGGCCCTGGCAAAGGAGTTTGCGGAAATTCTGCATTTCACCCTTCGATTTGATGAACTGAAGGTTAGGCCGCGTGCGCTTGGACAATTTAACAAATTCTTTCTGAGCACCTAGGTGTCCAGGTGCCCTGCAGTGCTGTGGGGCAAGAGAGATGAGTGAGCTGTAGCTCCTTCCCTAGAGAGGCGTGTCATGTGGTGAGAATTTGAACTCCTTGTGGTCAAAGTGATTGAAGATGGTGGTTTCTACATGGAAATTCAAAATCTGCCCAATGCAACCAGAAAAAACCATTTCAAATGTCTCTTCCTCTTTGGGAACAAGTATACTTTCCCTGAAATCTAGCCTAGGGTAAAACCAGGGCATATTTTTTTATTATTATTATTATTATTTTTTTTTTTTTTTTTGCGGTACGCGGGCCTCTCACTATTGTGGCCTCTCCCGTTGCGGAGCACGGGCTCCGGACGCGCAGGCTCAGTGGCCATGGCTCACGGGCCCAGCCACTCCGCGGCATGTGGGATCTTCCCGGACCGGGGCACGAACCCATGTCCCCTGCATCGGCAGGCGGACTCTCAACCACTGCGTCACCAGGGAAGCCCCGAGTATTTATTTTTAACCGGAAGTTGCTTTGACTCTTGGGTAACAAAGAGAAGTCCTGGTATCTGTGCGGAATCTGGTGTCCAGGCTTCTGATGCATGTCCTGCACCTGATGCTGAGAGATGACCTGCTTTCCTCCCTTCTGAATTTCAGATGAGGAACCCGGCTATTCAGAATGACTTCAGCTACTACAGAAGGACCATCAGTCGTAACCGCATCAACAACATGCATGTGAGTCCCTGGAACTCCCAGGTTGACGCACGCATGCTCCAGGCATCGGGAGGGGCACAGGGAGAAGACAGAGCCTTTGTCTGTAATTCCATTTCCAGAGGACACTGTTTTGAGATGTTGACCATCTCTTTATCAACCGCATCCTCTCGTCTTCTTTTCATCAGCTAGACATTGAGAACGAAGTCAACAATGAGATGGCCAACCGAATGTCCCTCTTCTATGCAGAAGCCACGCCCATGCTGAAAACCCTCAGCAACGCCACCATGCACTTTGTCTCCGAAGTAAGCGACGTCGAGCAACGAGGTGCCTTTTGCCCGATTGCATGTAAAAGCTACTAACAGGGCTAATACCCATTTGTGTCTCCCGTTTAGAACAAAACGCTGCCAATAGAGAATACCACAGACTGCCTCAGTACGATGACGAGCGTTTGTAAAGTCATGCTGGAAACTCCGTAAGTTAAATCAGAGGTGTATTCGTGGTCAAGAGTTCACCTGTCTCTGTGATGATGGTGACGGTGGTGACAACATCTCACATGTGGGTCAGCATATTAACATCTACTTCTATATTAACTGAATTAATTTCATAAAGAATTCTGGGTGCGAGGTGTAGTATCGCCATTTTAGAGCTGAGGAAGATGAGGCGTAAATTGATTAACTGACTTCTTCCCAAAGATTGCATAGCTTGTTAGATGGCAGAATCAAACGTCAAATCAAAGATGCAGGAGAAGTTGTATAAGGATCAGATGGAAGATTGGGTTAAATGCCTGGGTGTGTTATAAATATATTGGAGAAAGGATTTGAGAGAAGATGTCGAACCAAGAGTGGAAGTGGTAAGGCTATTGCAAAAATGAGAATGAAGATCTCTCTTTCTCTCTCTCTCTCTCTCGTGCATGCAACAGTTTCCTTGCACTTAAATTACTTGCTAGATTTAAAAAATGGTTGAGTTTGTTGAGGTTGAGGCAGTATGGTAATGAGAAAACCTACACTCCAATGTCAGGGTTCCACTTATTCCACGTATGTCTGTAGCCCCTTTTGTGCCCATAAACAAGTGGTCTGACCTGCCTGGACCTTGGTTTCCTCATCTGATGAGGTTCCCATAATACCATCTATGATGCAGAGAGTTTGGGAGGCCCAAAGGCATCAAGAGTGCCTTATAAAATTTGGTGCTCTGTTCAAATGTAAGGTGGTGTTAATTTCAGATAGTTCACTTATATTTAAGATTTATTCCAAGATGGAAATAGTAATCATCATCACTGTGGGGACAAACCGTAATGAAGTAGATGTTAAGAAAGCCTCTAGAATTGGCTTGAATTACCTGAATCATCAGTGACCCTGTCAAGGTAGGTGAACAAAATTCAAACTCCACAAATACTCTCAGACCAATGAATGGTATGTAATTTCTGGTAGGTACCTTTGCCAATGTAATTCAGTCTGCAGCCTGTATCTTTACAAAGGAAGTTACCCAGACTGGAGACACGGTAGCTGCTCTATAGAAACGAACTTGATCCGTTTTCTCCATAATGAAGCCATTATTCTCTATAATCTAGGACAGCCAGAGAGACCTGCTATAAAATATTCAAGATTGATGGGCGGGGGACTTATGTACGTGATGAGCTGGCTCGCTGAGGGCAGAAGAGAATTTACTGCCCTCTAATTTACCTTGTTTTCACAATGGTCAGATAGACTCAAGGAGAATTACCATCGCTGGTTTCTTTAAGAGCTTATTAACCTGGTTCTGCAGGTCTGGAATTGTTCTCCAGGGAGGATAGGAGGAGACTGAAGTAGCCATTTGTGGAGCCAGAGATGAACGTGCTCTGTCACGGAGGTAATATCTCTGCCACTTGTCCTCTCTTCCAGGGAGTACAGGAGTAGGTTTACAAGCGAAGAAACGCTGATGTTCTGCATGAGGGTGATGGTGGGGGTCATCATCCTCTACGACCACGTCCACCCCGTGGGAGCTTTCTGCAAGACATCCAAGATCGATGTAAGAATAGTTACGAACTGTGATTTCCCAATAAGAGCTCATAAATGTTGTCAAACAGACCTTGCTTCCCTCTCTCCCTCCCCTCCACACTCCCTACCCCCCGCCGCGGGAGTGGACTCTCCCAGATGCAGGCCCCATCGTGGCAGCTCTCCTCGTAGCAAGAAGTCCAGTCCTGTTCATATGTGTGCAGCAAACACATCCAACCTCAGAGACACAGGGGAATGTGGAGGTGCTGATTCCCTCAGGCTGTAGAGGAGCTGAGAGGCAAACAGTCCCCTAGCTGCAGGCTGCCCCTTCAGCTTACCCAGTGTGCCATAGAAACATATATTATATGTTATATGTGTCTCATCCTAGATTACAAGGCACCGCGGTCAAATCCCACTCAACGTTCCAGCTTCCTCTCCCACCATCCCTGCAGGTGGCTCTGCCTGATTCCCATGCCTTTTCTTGTCCTTGGAATATGCTTGAGCCCTTTTCTCTGCCCAGAGTGCCCTCCCTCTTCTCTGATGGGGGGATTCTTTTAAGACACTCCTCACATGTCACCTCGTTTGGAGCACATCTCCTGTGCCCCGCATGGAGCAGAGCCTTGCTTCTCCTCCGGGCCCAGAGCGCCTACCATTTTGGGTTTTCTGACTCCCTCATGGACTCTGAGTTTGTTGACAAGGGCAGAGACCAAGATCTGTATACCTAATGTCTGCTTCAATGCCGGTGTCCTCGGTACATACAGCACGGCGCTCAATAGATACTCCATATAGCTTTTGCTGAATGAATGGATATGATTGGAAAACAAATGATTGTGGTGTGCAGGTGATTTCCTGTTGATTGTGGGATAAAACAGGCTCCTCTCAGCCCAGTGTTTGCCTGCAGTGACACCCAGTAGCGTATCCCTGTATTAATTTAAAGCCTTTTCAGTACGGAATAGGACCTCTTGGTACCGACTGATTCTGACGCGGCTCAGTCGGGGCGTGCGCACTCTATGCTCGTTCATCCATACAGAACAGCATCTCTGATGCTCTAGTTCTGTGCAGACAAAGGTCCGTGTGCCCAGAGGGGCCGTGAATCTAAAGATTGCAAGAAAATGTATCCATTAATAATGCAACTTGGAGTACTCATTTTGAGGTTCTGGCTCCCTAGCATAGCTAGCCATGGTTCTTCAGAGAGTCTTCATTATTTTTAACGTAATTATTTCTATTTATCAAGAAAATAAATACTTATATAACTTATATATTGGGAAAATACAGGAAATCAAAATACAGAAAATTGGGACTTCCCTGGTGCCCCAGTGGTTAAGACTCCATGCTTCTACTGCAGGGGGAGCGGGTTCGATCCCTGGTCAGGGAACTAAGACCCCGCACGCTGCACGGGGCAGCCAGAAAAAACAAACGAACCCAAAACACAGAAAATTACATTTATCAGTGGTAACCTCACCATGGACAGATGACCACCGTCAATATGTGTGTCACATATATATGTCCCTTCATCTTATATAGATGTTTGTGTGTGTACTTAACAGATTAGCCCCCTGCCTTAATTTCTATTTTAAAACATATTTAATTTGCATAACAGTATATTATGGAAGTCTTTTCATACCAATAAATATTTTTACTGTATTCTATGTGAGGCTTTAACGTTTTTATGCTATAGATTAAGTATAAATAGCTCTGTTAATAACCCGTGAATATCATTTGAATATGGATTGAATTGATTACCTAGTACTCATAGGACATTCTCATTTACCACAGTCTTTTGTTAACTTGTCACAGAGTCAGTAATTAAAAATACACTGGGTACCATTATGTCCTGTAGCCCTAGCCTTTAAAAAGCTTGTCCTTGCTTGTTATTTACTAAGTCTTTCTGCTGAGGCTATAAACGTTATATAATATTAGATCTATCCCTACCCAGTCTTGATGACATCCATTTGTTCACGTATGTCTCACTAAGAAGGTTTTTTCGTAGAAGATTGTATGTGTCTCTAGGAAAGTTTCAGGTTTACGGAGCACAACGTGTACGTGATGGGCCATTTTTCTTTGATGACATAAGGGTTTCTTTCCAGATACCAGTCTGCTTCTAAGCCAGCAGCTACTTGCACTGTTTTATAAATCCTTAGGGTATCCGCATCAACTGTGAAAAAGCAAATATTGAAATAGATCCTGTTACCTGCACTTACAAAGAATGTGTTCTATAGTCCAAAATGGAGGTCCTGAGTTCTAGAAACCCAGGTGAGAGAGAAACTCATTCTGCATAGAGGCAGAGGCAGAGGGTGACGTTTCAGGTGGGTCTTGAGGATTTTTACCAAATGGACAGGGAGAAGGAAGAGTACTCCAGGCGGAGGGAATCATCAGCGCAAAGTCATCGAGGCCCAGAGGGTTATGCATCATTTAGAGAACTGATGCTAATCGTGGGTGTCAGGAAAGCAGGCTGGAGTGACATGACATTTTCAACTGATTTCCTTAAACTTGTATGGAATGATCCAATACAGAATCACCCCTAAACCGTGGTCCCCAGCCCAAGCCTCACCCAGAATTCCAGACACCCCCTCCTTTGGACACCTGAGGCATGGCCGGCCTCAAATCAAAGGTTATCCTTTCCCCCACAGACCTGCTTCTCCTCCTCCCGGGTTCCTGTCTCAGGTATTTCACCTTCCTCCAACTCAGTCTCAAAGCCAGAAACCTGGAACTGTCCCTCAGAACCTAGGAACTGTCTTCTTCCCTCTTCACCTTCACGCCTTCTCCATCACCGCGTCCTGTGACCTGGACCTCAGATGCATCCTCCCGTCTTGCCCTGACCCACTGCTGCTCTCACACCCTCCCCCTCAGGGGCTCCCACTGGCCCTCGCATCTCCAGTCGTGCTTCCTCCGATCCCTTTCAGTATGAATCACATTACTAGATTGTTTAACACCTATCACGGGTGTTTTCCACAGGTAAAGGCCCCCAACTCCCGAACATGCTGTTAAACCCACATTGAATCTGGCCCTGACTACACCTCTGGCTGCATCCTGTTATTCACACTCAAGGCTTTCATCAGCCTGAAATAGACCTCGAAATTCCCAAAGAGTATCCACTGCTCTTCTGCCTCTTCTCTCATCTATGGCCCCGTTCCTCCTTGGGCACTTTTTACAAGAACACATATCACAGGATGATAATGAGCTGTTTGTCTCTCTTCTCCCACTAGACTATGAGCTCTTTCGGGAGAGGGACCAAATCTCTTCATTCTGAGCTTGACCCCATCCTGCACCTATGACAAGCATCTCTGATCGACCACGACATTCTTTCTGGATGAGCCTAAACATGGCCCCAAATGATTCTCAACCCTGGGCTTCTGGCTGCCCCCATCAATCCAACAGCGTTTATCAGGGCTTTAGGAAAAAACTTGCAACATACAAGAACATTTTTATAAGTGACCTTTATAAAAGAGGCCCTTAGTACAGTATACCCAAATCAGTGCATGAACGTCTGAGCTTAAAATGAGTGATGGTGTTCTTTCCAGATTCTTCCTTCGAAAAAAAAAAAAAAGAAAAAAAAAATTTGTTCTTGAGTTTACCAGTCACACAGCTGAAGGAGGAAAAGCATTCTGGGCAGAGAGATGACATAAAACGATCAGGTTTGCAATTCATTCAGTCAGTCTCAACTGAGCACAGGCTAGAGGAGGAGCTCTCCCCTTGGCTGTGGAGTCCAAGACAAGAAAATCAAAATCAGGTCGCTGTCCCCAGAAGTCAGACACATAGAATGTTCGATTGCAGTATCATAAGAAAACTGGCACAGAACCTTCTAGAAGCCCAGAGAAACACCTCACTGGCCTGAGGGGGTAGGAAGGTGTGTTGGACATTTCTGAGTTTGATTTCTATGGGAAGAAATAATGTGATATTATTATGAACAGATGTTGTGATGGACAGGTACTACGATGGAATTACTGGGGTATTAACAAACTCTCGTGCTTTCTTCTAGATGAAAGGCTGTATAAAGGTGTTGAAGGAACAGGCCCCAGACAGTGTGGAGGGGCTGCTGAACGCCCTCAGGTGAGCCTCAGCCCTGTGGGGCAGCCAACCCTTCCGAACCATTGCAAATGTAGGTGCTGTTTGGGTCCGAGGGCTAGAATGCCAGGCTTAACCCCTTTGCATCTGTTAATACATGTCATCTTCCCAACTGCCTGTTGAGGCCAGCCCCATTTTTATCATCCCCTTTTTACAGATGGAAGAAACTGAAATTTAGAGAAGTCAACTCACTTGGCCAAAGTCACACAGCAGATGGCTGAGCCAGGATCTAAACCCAGGCCTGGGTGACCCCGCAGGTCAAAGGCCTAACTCCCAGCCACAGTGCTTTGTGGTTGGTGGGGACTTGCAGAAGAAGAAGCTTCCCCGGTCTCACTTCCCCCTGCACCTGTGGTTCCCTGGCTGCACAGGAGAATTATGTGGGTAGCTTTTGAAAACACTGACGCTCAGGGTCCAATCCAGGCCAAATGAGTTCGAATCACTGGGCTAGGGCCTCAGGCGTCCATTTTGTGTGTGTCGGTTTGCTCTGAACGTCCCTGGGTGAGTCGTACGTGCAGCTCCAAAGCTGAGAACCCTGCTGTCCCCTGTCTGGATGCCCTTGTAGCTGGCGAGTGTTCCTGACATCTCCTCGCTGCTAACGCGTCATGCCCGCGCACCTGCTCTCTTCCCGAGGACACGTGCGCTTAATCCACTTCAGGGGAGGTATTCTCGTTTCTTAGCTGTGACGTATCCACAGGAGTTTGCTGAATCATGACAGTTCGGGATTGTAATCTGGAAAGTTTATGGTCCCTGCTGTCTCATTCATCTGAATGATTCATCATCACCATTCAACTGATTTCCCTCAGTTCCTCTCAACTTCATGCGTGTAGTCAATGTTCAATAAGTATAAGTGAGATGGAGCAGTGATCCTCTATGCACGTACAACACACATGTTTCCTGCTCTCATTGAATCATCACAAGTCAGAGTGATAAGATCTGTTACCCCATCTAATAAATGAAGAAACTGAGATGCACATGAAATGCATAATTACACACTGAGGCTAATCCTTTTTCATGAAGTTGCTAAGTCATCATTTCAGAAGAGATGTAGCTTTAACCCAAGAGCCTTCCAGATTCTGTGGGTAAACCGAGGTTTTCTCCATTGGTGCCCATTTCACAAAAGGCTGGCTTTCCACACTCAGTAAGAAGACTTTGGCTTCTGTTGTCTGTTTGTTTGTTTTGCTTTCCAGCATCATTCAGTCAAGCAGAGCTTCGAGAGCAGGGCACTGCGGTAGGCTGTGAGTTCCATCTGAACCTCGGCATTTGGTGTCTCTTGTAGACACTGTGAGGAAGTCAAAGAACACAGGTTTTTGAGGCAGGCAGACCTGGATCCAAATCAGAAATCACAAACTGTTTACAAATCATACATCGTTGTATTTGTCATCTGGAATGGGTCTTTTAACGTCTCCAAATCTCAGTTTGCACATCTGTAAAATGGAGGCAATAACCTGTCCTACAAAGAGTTAGTGTGAGTGGAAAACTTCCATGGAGTGCTTGGGACGCGGTCAGGATTTTATTACGTTACTTCTCTTTTCCTTTCTTTTCATGAACTATCTACACCAGTTAATGTGAGGAGACAAACTACACCACTTTTCTTCAGTATATGGACCTGCCATCGTGCCCCCTTGTGGTGGCAAGGAGGACAAGTATTCCCATAAAAGTAGAAAACCCTAACAGTTTAAGTGTTGGGTAATGTTGTTATATGCAAACCCATATTTTAATATTTGTGTCTCAGCGGGGGTGGCCTAGATGGCCAAGATCCTGCGCTCAAGCACGTGAAGTCTGCCTCCCTGGAAAATGAGATCGCTTGTGTCTCCTCCGTGAAATTATTTGATTAGGTGGAAGATCTACTTGTTTAATAACCATAACATAAAACTCCTTTGGAAGGAAGGATCAAATGTTAAATCTGGGGCTTCCCTGGTGGCGCAGTGGTTGGGAGTCCGCCTGCCGATGCAGGGGATACAGGTTCGTGCCCCGGTCCGGGAAGATCCCACATGCCGCGGAGCGGCTGGGCCCGTTGAGCCGTGGCCGCTGAGCCTGCGCG
This sequence comes from Globicephala melas, assembly GCF_963455315.2. Lineage (NCBI taxonomy): Eukaryota > Metazoa > Chordata > Mammalia > Artiodactyla > Delphinidae > Globicephala > Globicephala melas. Next base: position 78,130,025 of record NC_083325.1, read on the forward strand.
TCTGGAGCCTGTGCTCCGCAACGGGAGAGGTCTCAACAGTGAGAGGCCCGCATACCGCAAAAAATATATATATATTAAATCTGAGACTGCTCTGGGCATTGAAGTGTGGCTCTTTGTCTAAAGAACCAATGCCAAGTTTGATTTCTAAATATCAGTTAAGTCTCCCAAGGTAAAGATGAGCTGGAGAGTCACGATCGAAGCTTTCTCAGAGTGCTGTTTACACACTGACGGCCATCATTTTCTCTCCATCCAGGTTCACTACAAAACACTTGAATGATGAATCGACTTCCAAACAGATTCGAGCCATGCTTCAGTAAAGCTTTGCTCAGTGAAGAGGATCTTTGAACTGACCTCAGAAGATGTATATGTTTACATAATTTAATACAGATTGATGTTAATACTCGTGTATTTACATAACCGTTTCCTTCTTGTCCCTGAAATATATGGACCTTAATTTGTATCCCGACGGACTCAACCCAGCAGAGCATAAATTGACTGGAGAGCCTTATCTTCGATGGCTGAAAGGAAAACCGCTTCTCCAAAAGGAAAATTTTGGAGACATTGATCTTTGCTACTGGAGTTCCTTACACCTTTAACAATCAGAAATTCCTAATAGCTTGTGGTCATGTTTTAATTCTAGATGTGTAATCTCTCTGGGAAGTATAGTTATAGAAACACAAAGTATTTGATTTCCTGGGTCAGCTCAACTACAAGAAACACAGCTGTTATCCTGACAGAGAGAGAGGGATCCCAGAAAAGACAAATGCACGTGGAGACACAAAGCCAAGTGTTTGGAATTCAGCGCACCCCCTCTCTTTCCTCAGACAGCGCAGCACACGTGCAACTTTTTTGTTGCATGTATTTTATTTATCAGCATACTCTCTTCCTGTTTTGATTTATACCCCCTAATGTTCCCTTTCCATTTTGCAAGAGGAAAAATCAGTGTGTTTGCATCAGTTCATGGGAGGGAAGCAAGGATAGATAGATGTGCTGTTGTGGATGGGTTGGTGGCTGTCGTGGAAGTGGGGCACAGGTGGGGAGGAAGGGCACCCAGGCGACAGGACAGTCATCTCTCTGCTTCAACCTTCTGTCTCCAGGGACAGGGAAATGGAGCTCTGGCTAAAATTGTGGGTAAGGTTGCTAACATTCCTGTTGTCTGTGGAGCACTGCGTACACACCCCCTCCTAATAGGAGCCCCGTCCTCTGGGGACCATCCATGTGGCAGCAGAGACCTAGACACTTAATTAGTTACCAGAAAACTAGAGGAACTTAGAGGGGAGATTTTCGTTTTCTGGTTATCTAATATTTAAATGGCAGCTCCTTTATGACCCAACTGCTAGCTTGTTGCAATGTATAAACTCTGGCTTGAGTACCTGGGTTAAGTCCTCGCCCTGTTGATTCACAGAGTGATCTTGGGAAATTCACTTAAGGTCTCTGTGTCTCACTTTCCTCCTCTATAAAATGGGCAAATAAAACAGATAATCTCCAGTAGTCCTACAAGACTATGAGCCACTAAAAAGACTGACTCTCACATCCTTCCTTTGTAAGTAGAGTCCAGTAAGCATCACCCCACCTTGTCTTGATGCTTAGCAGTATGACAAGGGTCATTGTGTCTGCAGACAGAGCTTAGAATGGAATCTTGGAGATCTTCTATTCTGGTCTCCAAGTGGAAAAACGAGACAGAGGATGAAGTCTAACAGGATCACCCCCATGTAGGACTAGAACCCAGGATGCCTCGTTCCTGACTCCACGCCCTTTCTTTTTCACCACGTGGCCTATGCATACATACTATGGGGGTGGTACTGGACGCTTTTAAATAACCCCTCGGCCTGAACCATATAATTGCTTGCCTATTTCTGATGGAAGGAAAGAGTTGCCCAGGGAATGGTAACTCCCAAAGTTGGGTCTGGTTATATCAGGGTTTGGTGTCATTCACAATGTCCCAAGGAATGAGCTGTCACACCATTACTTTCCTGACTTTGGTGGCCAGCTGGCATTCCCTTGAGTCCTCCAAGAAGAGGAGAGACACACTTTGGTTTTGTTTATGTTTCACAAAGAAATCCATTCAAGTGACAGAACAGATTACCCAGCCTGTATCTAAATGTCAGTCAACAAGGAGAGGAAAGGCCCTTTTCCTTGGAGCTTTTCCAGGTGAACAAGTACAGCTGCTTGGATGAGGGTCCTCTCATCAGAACAGAAATGCACTAGATGGCTTTCAAGACCTTTCCAAACCTAGGCATTCTAAAACCCTAGAGGAAGCCAGCAATTAGGATAACACTGGGTAAACAAATTCATTAAATATTCAGCTTAAGAAACGTTCTTTTACTTGGCAGGCGCATGTTATCTTTGGGGAACAACTGTCAAGACTAGAGGTATAGATGCACTCAATGTTTATCGTCACTGGGTTTACTTTCCTCCCATATCAGGGAAGGAGGTGAAGTCTTGGAGAGGGGAAAGGACTTGCAGAGTAAATAGTTGAGCACGTTTATAATTTTTAATTAGACTTTCTATCAAATGGGACCAAACATAGGGGAGAGGCTGCCGGTCTGCCCCGATTTAGCCAAGCTACCTTGTTTCAAAGCCAAGATTCACTAGTACGTGGATTCGCAAACGCCCAGGACCTGAACTATTGCCTCTGACTATCAGGGGGACGGTTAACTGAATGTCTGTGATCACTAACAGGTGATGGGCCTTGGGTCCACTCCGGAGCTATTGTGGGAGACAAATTCTTTTAACAGACCGTCCACCAGGCATCAGACATCTTTGAAAAATCACAGCTTTTTGTGCTGCATGCACATGTGTCCACAGCCTGTGAGTGGTTCAGGGGAAAGTGCTAGCCACAGTATCCATGTCCATGTTAACTATATTTCATATTTCATGTCTCGTCGTTTTCAAATAAAAGTGTTTTCCATTACTCAGATATTTATTTTGGGGCAAGCAACAAGGTGAAAATTACATTTCTCAGATGCACTGCTACTTTGGCATTATAACTTTGTTCTTGGAAACCTTTTATGTGCCACTAGGCATTAGGAAAACAAAGTGACAATGAATGTTTTGAATTGTGGTGGCCCATTGGGGCTGGAGTATTAATTAACAACCAGAAAGGGAATCCTGGATACTATCCTTTAACTATTAGTTAATATCATGCTTCATCGGTGTTTGCTCCTAGCCGTCACCATTGTATCCAGTTATTAATGGTAAACTGAGGTTTTTAATACATCATCACGTTTAAATAACAGTAATTTCATGCTTTCTCAAAAGAAAAATGAAGCTCTCTCAATCTTGGAATCTAATGGTGCAGTAGACATCAGAAACTTCTCATTCAGTCTTGTATCCCAGACAGATACAAATTTTTCTAGATGTTAATAATAAACATTGGAATTTTATCTTCAAGAAACAAAAACTTTGGAACCCAATTTCCCCACTACATCTATAAAGGCTGCTGCATACACAAAGCTGTTTAAAAGTTGTTGTATATTGTTTGCTGAAGTCCCTGTAATTTTTTTTGCCTGCTTTGCCTCTTTTTGTACAGAAGTTTTGAGTGTGAAATGAAAATTAAAGTTTGGTACATATATTTAAAAATACATCTCTTTTATATGATGTTCAAGGTTAAGTGGGTAGGAAGCACATGATCACAGATACTTACTAAACATAGATGTTTGCTGAACACCTGCTCTGTGGACCAGGAAATCACACCAGCTGCCCTTCACCTCTCTATACCTCAATTATTTCATATACCCAAAATCTGAAATACCCAAAATGAACTAGTCTTGGTACCAGCTGTATTTATTCATTTCAGCAAAGACCCCCATTATTTTTTTTAAAAAGGCATAAAATACGGAGATACGTGACTGATATCTAGAGTTGCATGAGACCTACTTATTCAAGGATGCCAAGAAATACAAGAGCATTTATTTGCTCTTTTATTTTTTCTCGTGAGTACAGTAGCACTTTATGGATTTGGCAAAATTAGCAATAGCCTATTCCACAAAAGTTCATTTTTCAGGCAACGTAAACTCTAAAGCTATTCTCTTAACTATTAAACACTGAAACTTTTCTAGAGCATTACTTTTAATCCCTGAACCTTTCAAGCTAATCACCTGAGACCTAATTGTGTGTGCTCTCAGTGGGTTAGAGTCCCCGGTAGAGACCTTCCATGAGACCATATACAAAACACAAAGGGAAATGAATAGGAATGGTAAATTTTCTGTAAATTGACACAAAGTATAAACGGACAAAAGCTGGAAAGAAAGAAAATGAATGGGGCCTTTGAGAGAGAGAGGAGAGAGAGAGAAGAAGGGGAGAGAGAGACCCTAATTAAATAAGTGATGAGAGTCAAAAGACATGAAAAAGAAATGAGTAAGCATAAGTGTGTCAAGAGGAGCACAGCTGGTGAGGAACTGAATATCCTTCACACCAACCAGAAATTTGGTTGTAATCAGAGTTCTCTTGGAAGGATGGTGAAGAGGAGCTCAGATGGCACATTCCTGAAACCGGGTGAATATTTGCAATCTGTAGTCAGCCCTGATTTCGTGCTTTAAGTTAGCAGCAAGCAGACAATTTCTAGATGTTTGCTCTTTGAAAGGTCTGTAGGATAATTAGTCATCACAATGTAAATGACCAATTAAATAATACTGTATAATGTTGATTAATTGATTTAAACTAGTCATATTCATTAAGCACATTAATCTATCCAACACCAAAATCCTGGTTGCTACTAGTAACCTCCCCCCTGACTGAGTACATCCTACACGTACCTCTTACGCAGTAAACAGAAAGGTCTTGGCCATTCTGTCTGCTCCAGCTCACAGGTCAAACTCCAAAGAAGGGAATTTTTCTGCCCTGGTCACATCAGGTTCCTGGGACTGCGTTTTTATTACTCTAGCTCTTCCCTTGCCTGATGTCCCAGAATTTAGTTTAGAAAGTGCCTTTTAGACTGAAAGTTCTTGTACTCTCAAAATAGTCTTTTCTCTCCAAGATCTTCCAGTTTTCACTATCAAATTGCATATTTCCAGATTCCTCTTTCTCTCTGCCTGCACTTTCTGTTCATTTTAAATTGTCCTTGTTTGCCCCATAACAGGCTTTTTCTCAAGTCAGAAGCTATATTTTATTAACATTCCTAAGCCACCCAAGAGCTATAGTTGTCAATGATGTGACTCGAGGACTGGTAGTTCTAAAAGGCTTCTTACACCTTGAAGAAGCTTGTCTCTAGAAAATATCAAAAGTACTTGGAGGAGGCTATAAAATTATCTCCCTCCAAATTTCAATAGATTTGAAAGGATTTTTTTATTCCTTTTGTGTGATAGAAATAATGCTATCACTATGGGGAGAAGTTATAAAGGTGGTGGTGTTACATGTGAATACGGGTGGGGAGGATGAAAGGATAGGGAGCTCTAGGCTGAACCAGGTGAGTATTTACTGTCTCCAAAATGTTGCATGGGCATTTCCACTCCCGTGATGCTGTCTTTAACGCACACCCTCTTCCTCACTGTCTATCTGAAGTTTACTTGGGCTTCAAGTAAACTTGATGATCCACTTCCTCCATGAAGCTTTACCTAACTAACCCAGTCCATGCTAATCCTCTACTTTTGCCTCCTAATGCATTTAATGTATTTGATGTTAAATATAGGCCACTGCACAGTACTTTAAGTCATGTGTTTGGTTTGTCCATTAGAGTTGTAAGTTCCTGTGGGCAGAAAATGTGACCTACAGAGTGTCAAGATCAACATAGGCCAGTGGCCAATAGGAGCTGCTTGCAGAGAGAAAATTTCAGGGTCCTGACACTTGAGTGTGCTGAAATGAGACCCTGATAATTAATTTCTACAGCTCACAGCCATCCGCAGCCACAAACTACCAGCTCCTCTGACTGGTCGACTTCATTCGTGGAGGAAATGTTTACCTACCTGTCAGGGTATTTTTAGCCTCTGTGGACACAGAGAGTTTGCAGCTTGCAGCAGATCTGCCAGGAGTCCAACTGAGAAATCAAGCTGTTGTCTTGACCACAAGTCAGAGTCAGCTAGTTCCGGCAAGGGCAGACATGCTAGCTGGATGAAGTTTTGCTTGGTCTGGTGCTAGGCTGCTACTCCATCAGAGAGTTGACCTTGAGGCAGAGGCAGAAACGCAAGTGAAGCAATTTCCAATAACTTGACCAATCAATTCAGCACCTTGGACAGCAATCTAGGCCTGTCGCCCTGACCGTCCACCGCCACGTACCCTGGAATCCATAAGTCCTATTCGTTGGTTCAACTTTGTCTCTAGAACGCTGGTTATCAAGACAATATGTTCCTTATAAAATTAAAGTTTCACGGTAGCTGGAAAAGCATTTTTCTTTGTATTGGGACTTCTGAATATCACATAAGATGGGCAGGAAGTAGTTTTGGAAAGGCCCATATATCATCTTGCGTTTTCATATTCACAATATTTTAAAATTCAAACTCATAAAAATAAATCTCTCCTCTTCTTTACCCCTATTCCTCCAGCTGATTATTAAGACCTAACAAATATCCTTTTTAAAGAGCTCTCAAAATCTGTCAAATTCTCCTCAGTTCATTTTGCTTTATTTACTCCAAGCTTTACCATCTCTTCTTTAGAAGGTCACTCAGCCTCTCCTTTCTCCCTCCTCTAGTCCATTCTGCATACAGCTAACACATCTTTCTGTGACATATGTTTGACAATGTTGTGCCGTACTATTGCCTTTAGCAAGTTCCCTGAACTATAGTCTCGGAGATGTTAATTGGTGTTCCATGAAAAGAAAATCAATTTTCAAGTACCTGTGAAACAGGTTAAACAGATTATTTTATTTACTTATTCTTTTTTCTACTAGAATTTTTTATTCATTGTAAATCTCCACAGGAGGCTAGAGCATATGATATGTAGCAATTCTTAAATGTATTTGTCTACAGAATTCATATTTCACAGAACATCTATGATTTCTCATGGACATTAGCATTCTGCAGAAACGCTGCTTAATCAAACCTAACAACTTAATTTTCCCATCTCACTTACCTTCTATCAAGCGTGCATCCCATTTTTCCATGCTATAAAAAACATTCACAGTTTTCTGATATAACATCTATTTTCTTCATATTTATAACATTGCTAATAACATTGTTCCTTCTGCCTGAAATTCTACTTCCCCTAACTTGTCTTGTGAAATCCTGTTCATCCTTTAAGACATTGCTCAAATGGCTCTTCTTCTTTGACTCTTTCCATGCTTTACCCAAACGAAGTTAGTTACTCTTTCCTGCATGTTACCATGTTCCCATCTCCATTATACCATTCTCAGATTTAGGTGGTACCAGAGAGATTAGTGGTGAACAGCTGTGCTTAGGTCTCATTTTTTTTCTTGCCCAAATATGTCATAGAAATAGTAATCCACATCTGAGACTTCTTTAAAAGAATCTTTGTTTTTCAATCAACTCTGTAATTTAAAAAATAATAATTATGTACCATTTGAAGATCTAACACTAGTCACTTAAGAAACCATCTCAACTGACATTTTTAGGCAGGTATTCTCAGTAAGTAGTGTTGAATTTTTCCATATTTGTGAGGTTTGTTCATGTAGTCTATACATTTCTTTTTTCTTTTTTTTTTTTTCGGTATGTGGGCCTCTCACTGTTGTGGCCTCTCCCGTTGCGGAGCACAGGCTCCAGACGCGCAGGCTCAGCGGCTATGGCTCACGGGCCCAGCCGCTCTGCGGCATGTGGGATCTTCCCGGACCAGGGCACGAGCCCGTGTCCCCTGCATCGGCAGGCGGACTCTCAACCACTGCGCCACCTGGGAAGCCCTATACATTTCTTTTGATTTAAGTAGTTTACATTTTCATAGAAAATGGTACATTTTAGCCACATTTAAAAATAGCAAAACCTTTTAGAAATTATTGATTATTTTATTATTTTCTTTTTACCTGTGGTTACATCTACTTCCTTAGAATTAACATTTTTGAATTTGTGTTTCTTTTTTTTTTACCTTGACCAGACAAAAACATAATTTATCTGTTCGTGTTTGTATATACACGTATGCACACGTGCATGTGTGTGTATGTTGTAAGAAGTAGCTATCGAAGAGCAGTTCATGATTTAAGAGAGGGAAGGTACTCAAAGTCCAAACAGCAGCCTAGGTTTTCATTCAGGTCACCTAACTTACTAAATGTGTAATCTTGGGCAACTTTATTTGTGCCTCAATTTTATCATCTGTGAAATTATGTTAATTATAAAAATGTGACAAAGGGCCTTGCACCTAGTGACCAATCGTTAGTCATATTTATTGTCTATTGTAGTAATTTTTTATCTTCATTATTTCCCACTTTGTTAAATTTCCTTATTGTATTTTTTACCTTTCTTATTTCTTATTTTTATGATGTCTTATGTGGAATATTTAGTGGTTTTTTTTCCTCTGTTCATGAAAACACTCTTTTAGGAAATGCATTTTTCTATGATAACACCTTTAGCTTCACATCATTATCATTTTTACTAGGTTATTTTATACTCTGAGTGTAATTTTTCTTCCATTTATGCATAATTTAGGCGTAATTTTAAATATCTAAAGAGTTAAGGATTTTCTTGGGCTTTGTACTCCAGTTTTTGTCATTTATGTTAGTAGTATTGTATCATGATCAGAATGTGTGACCTATACCATTGCTATCATTTTGGAATTAATCAAGGTTTTCTTTGTAGCCTGATATCTTAGTTTGAATTCCCCCCAGAAGCAGAGCCTAATGCTAGGACTTAGTCACAAGTAGTTTATTTAGGAGATGAACCCAGGGAGCAGGGGCAGGAGAACAGAGAGAAAGAGACAGGGCAGGAGGAGGACCTAATAACAGATGCGCCGTTAAGCAAGTTACTTCTGAGGGCAAGAAGGGCCCAGTCCTTCTGAAAACTCTCTAAGGAGCTGTACAGAAACTCCTAAATATCATCTCCTTGAAGGCTGGATGCTGGAGCACCCATGCACAGTTTGCCAGCCCCCTGGGCTGCACTTGTGAATGGACTGAGCAACCTTCCTTCATTTCAGAGAAAGCCGGGAAACAGACAAGTGGAGAGAGAAAGTCCAGCCTCCGGCAGGCCACTGACAGTGCGTATGGGAACTGCCTACTGAAGCCGCCCCTGGCATCTTGGATAGGCCTCGGGGGTCTGGTGTGGGAGCCCATCTTGTACGTTACACACAAAATCATCTCCATCCATTTGTAAAGTGTGCCAATGATAAGGTTTTATTTTTTTAAGGCTCTTTGGGGTATAATTTCCAGCCTTTGCTTCTAAATTTGTATCAAAGAGTAGCTCAGTACTTCACAAGGCAGACAATGCTATTCAGGAATATGAGATCATGTTACCATTACAAAAGACACAGAGATGCAGAGGTGTAGAACCTTCTTATTTATCAGACGGTAAATAATAGCTCATATTTATTTGACTAAGAGTTTCTTTATGTCAAAGTGTAACTTGAAGAGTAAATAACTCTCTCATGCAGATGAAGAACAGAATAGATGCAATCTGAAATCGTTAGCATTAATAGTTTACTGGAAGTGTATTTTTTCCTTTTATTACAAATAATAACACAAATTTTATAGAGTAACTTCTTATCTAGATAGAAATAATAACCCTGTAGGAAATTATATGTGTAATACTTTATGGTGGGAGGAGAAAACTTGAATGCCTCTTTTTAATTAAGAGACTTGGAATTTTTTCTTTGGTTTCAATATAACTTGTTTTTATACCTTATACTACTTCTGAAAAATCATCCCAAAGGATTTTGGATTGTCCCATGATATGATAAAGTCAGCATAAAATTAATTGTGGCAAGTAAAGCACATACATTTATAAAAGCAGAAAGGGGAGCTAAGTAGAGTATATAAGGAACATCTAAAAATATTTAGGACAGATGCTGGATTAACACTGCTACTGGTAATTTGGGATCTTATGTAACATAAGATGTTACAGATGGTAGGAATTATGGATATGAAAGGTCTCCCTCTGACAGACTTTGCCAGTGTTTTTAATAAATGTCCCCTTCTAGCCTTAGACAGAGTTGGGCTGTTTGAGAAGCAGCCATGCATGCTATGTTGATTTAAACTACCTGTTATTAGCTCATTTTGTAACCTCAAGATAACTAAACTGTACCTGTGGAATTATAGTTTCACATGTACAGTTTTTTCAAAGGGGTGTCAAATTAGCATCTCTGAATTCTTGTGGTGATAAGTGAAGATCATTGACCCAGGGATAAAAGGGAGGAAGTTCTCTATGAAAATATCCTTTATTTATTGCCCAGAACTCGGTCCCCCTTTTTTTTTTTATTTCTCACTTACTGACTTAGTTACATTGAGTATAAAACCCATGTGCTAATTGCCAATGATATGGTTATGAAAGTCAGAAAATTCACATTCTACTGGGGGGACATAAATATGATTCAATTCGATAAGTATTATGATACAGATAAACAGAAAGTCACGTGACAGGAAGGACATGGGAAACCTAACCTAGCCTGGTTGCGGGGAAGTCAAGGAGGTTATCTTGGCAAAGGCAGCTGAGCTTTGAAGACTCAAAGGGCTTTGATACCCCCCAGAGGGGCAAGGGATAGAGGGCAACTGTTTCAGATAGAAAAAGCACCACGTGCAAAGGCAAGAGGCCATAACACCATCAGGGGCTTTATATGGATGGGGCATATGGGTTCTGTTTTTCCTGGAGGTGGGAGATAAAAGATGGAAACCCAACGAGAGGTGAGGCCAAACAAGAAAGTGAAAGGCTATGAGGGTGATAGGAAGATATGGAAAGACTTTAAACTGAAACATGACACGGTCAAATTTCTGCCTTTCAGAGATTATTCTGACTGATGTGTGGGAGGATGGCTTGGAAAATATAGACTGAAGAGAGAAAACCAGCAATTAGCAGTAAGGGTACAAATAAATATAAATGCTTATGCATTGTACCAGGAGCTAGACCGTAAGTTAATTATGCATATTAACCTCTCTACACGATCCCTACCATTTAATAAATCCCATTTTTACAGAGGAGAAAATTGAGGCACAAAGAAGTAAAGTAAATGCTCCAGGTTCTCAGAGCTGTAAGTGGCAGGTCTGGGATTCTAAACCAGGCAGCCGAGTTCCAGAGTTCACGCTGTCAATCACTGTGCTACAGAAACTTGCCCGATTATGGGCTCTCACTGTGTGTATGTATAGGCAGTGGGTTCAGCACTTAGCATACTTTATCCCAATTACTCTTCACAGCAATAGCTGAGGGTAGGTGATAGTACTATCCCCATTTTACAGATGAGAAAACTGAGGCACAGGGAGGTTGGATAAGTTTCCCAAGGGCACACAGCTAATAAAGATCAGATGGAAGATTAGGACCCAAGCTGTCTCATTCCAGAGCCTGTGCCTTTAATTGCCGTGGTCCTCCCCATCAGCAGGTGATTGCTGGAGTTCCATAGCGGCTCTAACTATTGAAGCAGAAACTTACCTGATATAAAGCGCTCGTGGATGTTAGAAACTGAAGGACTCAGAATGAATTAAAATCAGTCTGCCAAGATCGGAATCTCTTTACTTCTTTTGACGTGACTGGACTTGCTGATTTCCCTGACTAAAATCTTCCTCACTAGATACTGAGCTTTTTGAAGAAAGGGACCCTAATTTGTTTATCCATATATTCCAGATACATATTAAATAGGAGATAAGCAAATTAATTAATGCAACCCAACCCGAAAATGTTTCGTCGTAGGCAAAGAGGTCTTTGAAAAAAAAAAATGTATGTCTAACCGTTAAGGATGTTACAGGGCAGACTTTTTCACAGGGAGAACATCAGTATTGTACCATCCATGTGGTAGCTACTAACCACATGTAACTACTTAAATTTAAATTAGGTAAAATTAAGTAAATTTTAAAATTTAGTTCCTCAGTCTTACTAGCCACATTTCAAATGCTCGGTAGCCACATATGATGACTACTGTAGTGACACAGAGAGAGAGAGCATTTCCATCATGGCAGAAAGTTCTATTGAAGAGGAATTACATGGCTGAAAGTTCTATGGAAGAGGGCTTGCAAGCTCCCCAGTCCTTGAAACGTCAGTGTCAAAACCTCCTGGACAATTTTCTGCAAAGCACTTTTCTGGCTTCTATTTCAGACCTACTGAATCAGAATTTCTTTGCAAGAAGCCAAGAAACCCTCATTTTCCATATGCATCGATGTGATTTATTTTAAGAAACACTGATTTAGACCTTTGGATTTCCATATTTTTGCCTAAAAACCCCTTTGTTCAAATAAAAACTTAACTAGAATCCCAGCCGGTAAACAAGCATACGTCGCGCTTGTTGACACGGTGGAGGTGATGGGTCGGGACACCTACCTGAGCAGGTGTGATCTCTGCCTGATCTCTGTGAAGCACTATAGAACAAAGACACTGAACTTCACACTTTGAAAACTGCTGGTTCAGAGGTTATGGAAGCTTCCCAGGAGCTCTATGGTTCTGACTCCCTAAAGAATGGGGATATAGGTTGTGAAGATGGAGTTTTATCAGGGCCATCTCCCTAGCGCCTGTGATCCATAAACTGGGCCTGGAAACGTGGGCAATATTTTGAACATGGATGTCTGCACAGCTAGTATGTGTGAAGGTTTAAAGGTTGAAGCGTCCTGCAGGACGCCAGGCTCAGTGATAAATCGCCACGGTGTAGATGAGAAGTGAGAGATTGGGTCACACTGCTTCTCCATCAGCGTGCGTGGCTCTCATCATCTTGTGGGGTTCTTCTCTACATGCTAGCTTTTGCCAGTTGCTATGGCCCTAAGTAAAGTCAAAGTTGGATCTTGGGCCTTGGGGACTCCACAGTCTAGGGACTGATATGTTTCAGAGCTAGGGAAGACAGAGCTTCATGAGGTGGTGAGGGGATATGAATGGAGGGTTGAGAAATGATGATGTCAGTCAATCTCTGAAGACTAGATCTAGATCCAGGATCGATTTCAGCTCAGGTGGTGTGCATGACTATCACTCAATCAAAGTAGAGGTGTGATGGGAGGGGAAAGGGAATCCTTTACCAAGTGGATCTGGACACACCAGCTGGTTAACACAGCCCATGTCCTAAGGTCGGAATAATGCCACCTGCTGGGTCCTTGGAGTTGGTCCACCTTTTCACCGGGGCCGATGTTATTGCATTTGCCTACAGCAAGTCCTGTGCTGGGACTTTTATCAGTTAATGGAGTTTCTAAACTCACTTTGAGATCTGTGAGGAATGAGTGCCATGCAGTCGTGGGAGAGACAGGCATCCAATCGTCTTCATTCTTTCACCCCATGTTCAATTTAACACAGTCACTGGCATCTACACTGAGCAGTTGCCCCAGTGAGGACAGATAATGACTGTAATGCTGCCATTAAAGCAAGATCCTTGCAGATGAAATGTTTTATCCCTAATAAAGTGCAAGCGCTTTTGGTCCCCAGTGTTTCTTCCTCTGAATGAGCCCTGGTTGAGCATTGACAATCATCTGTGCATGTAGGAATGTTTACTGAGTCTCACGTATTGCCGTGGGTCCTTCCGGCTCTGACATTGGACAGCTCGTGTGTTGCAGTAACTATAGTGAGGGCATGGAATGAATGAATGTTGTGTGAATGAATGAATGAGCGAAACACAGACAGAGTGTTATTCTTTTGAACCGTTTTTATTTTCAGGGTTTCATTTGTAAACTACAGAGCAAACCATATTTATTTAACTTTATCAGGATGACACTCCATTAAATTAAGAAATTTTATTTAACTAATGAAGATTTCATTGTCTACTCTTTTTATGTTCACATTAGGGTAGGCCATTTTGATGACAACGTTTATAGCTGCAATTAAATATTTCTAATAGATTTAGTGAAAATTTTCAAATAATAAGGCATATTTCATCTTTATTTTATTACTCATGGCATATCCAATTTAGCCTTGTGGCAGTCACCCAGCTCTCTGTGTCTTCTCTTGTTTCTTTCTACAGGTCTGTGCTTTACTTAAGAGAAAAGCTTGAGATACTGACCAATCAGGGTTGTTAACATTCATGAATTTAGCAATGGATCGTGAACAAGGGAAGCCCTCCTTTCCCTGCTGTGGTCTGTGGAGTCTGGCAATCCCAAGTGACTGCCTCACCTGTGTATCTCACAGCTTGACCAGCATAAATCCAGAGGGCGACAGCTTGGCCTGTGTCCCTGGGTGCTATGCCGTTCAGAACGCCTTTTCATGGCACTCCTAGGAATGGGCCATTCTGCTGATGCCTACACACCCCAGTGGTGGGGAGCTTATCCCTCCAAAGGAACACTGCTCAATTAGCTCTTTGACATTGATTTTTAATGCATTCTTTATATTCAACTAAAATATATCTTGGTTTTACCTTACATTCACTTGATTCTGGATCTACTTTTTGGATCTTCCTTCATTATTCAAACATTTATTTACTCTCCATTACAGTCCTTTGGAAGGAAGGGAATGGGTAGAAACTGAAACCAAGCAAAGTGTGTTTACCCCCAGTTCCCAGAGGTCCGGAGACACTGACTAAGCCCTATCTACATTTCTCTTCTTCCCCCCATTTCTTCGGCTCTCCTTCATGCGCCGTGTTGTCCAGCTCCTTCACTTCCCGGTCCTTCTCCTTCAGTTTCTGATGGTGACCAACCTACTGGTGAAGGCTAGATCCCTGCCTGCTCTCTGCTGTCTCCAACGCAACATGCCTATATCAGGAACTGCCTTCAATATCAAAGATATAAATCAGATCATCCCAGACAAGAATGGTAGGAGAATCTCCTTGTGGGGAAGGTCAGCTAGACTTTCTGACCCCACCTGGCCCACTGAGTGACTCTCCCATTGCGCTGATTCGACTGTCTCCAGCTGGAGAGCAGCTCAGCTTCCGGAGAGAAGATCCAGCATCCGACCGTAACAGGTTTTAAACACACCCCAATCTGGAGCCAGATACAATGCATATCCTCCTCTTGGCCATGCACCTTGCCCTGGGAGGGTTATAGTTCCTTTAGCAGCACTTTTGACTAACCAACCATGACAAATGGTCAGAAGGCTAAAGTAAGACAATACCGTGGACATCAACGTCCAAAAGGCAGAACGAAGAAAGTCCACTGATTTTTTTTTTCCGTGCTGATGATACGTGGGTAACCTCTTCTGAGAGGTCTACTGTATCTTGTCAAAATCCAGTTACTGTGATTGTCAGCCATTGGTATGAGTGTCGGCCACACTTCTAGGGTAGGAGCAGCATCTCTCCTAAAAAGAGCAGACTTTCCATCCAGCCACCTCAGGAAAGAGGTCTATTCCTCAGACAAGAAACTAGAATCAACAAGGAGGTTAACACGCAGCTGTGGTGATTCCTACTCTTCAGAGCCCGGATGCTCTTGGATCAGACAGTGATGACAGTAAATGCCTGGATGTATGGGCTCCGGGAGGAAAGTGTAAAGTTCATGCCTAACGTGTTAGGATCTGGAAAGGAGGCATTACAGCCCTGGGCACAGGTTGAAGATGCTGAGCTCAGGGGGTGTGCTTTACACATTAGGAGTCAGTGCCCTGTTGGGGCCTTGAGTTGCCCTAAGCATCTGTGGGATAATTGTTGAGCTCCACAGATCTCATGAGCCCTGGTCTGTGGCCACACTTTCAGTCTTGATCTAAAAACCTGCCTCTCGCTCTCACTTACCACTATTCTCCTGGGTTCCTCAAACCTAGGCATCTCCAGCTCCCAGAAAAGCCCTTTCCTTCCTTCCACGGAACAGTCCTCCAGCCTGTAAGAGTTTCTCTTCCCTGAGCGCCACAGTTCTGACTGTTTATGCTGCTTATTTTCCTGCTGTTTCAAGGTGGCTGCCTTCCTGAGAGGTTATTTTTGATTCGTTTTCACATGGATCTATGTGGTTTTTTTCCCAAGCAGAGTCATGGACTTTTGCAGGGTGGAGATGAGACCAGAAATTCTCTGTATCTCTGCACTGTACAAACCCCACCTCTCCTGCCGGCTCACAGCTCCCAAGTGAGCTGTTAGAGCCACCCCTGGATGCATGAGTTAACATGTTATGTGGAACTTCTAGTAATACTAATGAATTTGGTCCAATCTATTGTTATAGTCTACCCTCCCTGGCTGAACGCCCATAAAATCCATTCTTACTCACGTTCCCCAAGTTTCTGCCAATATAGTAGCACAATTTCCATTCTTCTGGGTGTAAGCTATTTCCACCTGGGCCTTAATAGGTACTTATCTCTGGAGCATAAAATGATGTGACTCTAACTGTGGGTCTGTTGGCAACAGAGGGCGATTGTGGTAGATCTTAAAGAGATTGATTGTCCACTATTAAGTCATCTACCCCAGGTAAAATTAAATAATAAGGTTTTCAGGTACAGGAATGTGGGTCTAACTCCAGTGTACAGGAGAACAAGCTAATTTCGGTGCCAAGGGAAATCCAGAGTGATTTGGAAGCTTAAGATTGTCAGTTTCATCTGTGGCCAACCAGATGTTCTCAATCCTAGTTTTAATCTCCTAATCTTTCCTAATAAGTGTCCTCGCTTTCGCATGAGAAACTTGGCAAGACTCTGAATTCAACTGTTATTGTAACTCAGTAACTTGCGGAATAAATTTTTTGTTGATTTTTTCCACCATATCAGCCCTGAAGCTGTAAGAAATGAGAACATATTTTAGGACCGTCTTGGAAGCTCTCTGCTCCTCAATCTGTGATTTGAGCTGACAGTGAAAGGACTAGCGTTTGTCACTTTCTTTCAGTAATGGCTCAAGTGCACTTTGAAGACCCCCTCCCACACCACAGTCCCATTGTCATCATTACTGCCGCAAAGGCCACGGGCTTCCAAGGCATGTCTTCCGTTGGCACTTTATCATCTTCAACCACAGGCGACAGCTGGACTAATGGCGATGCCATTGCATGCCATGGATTGCTAGCACCTCATTTCCTACTGGCAAAAAGTAGCACTACACTCGAGTTCAGAGACACAACCAAGCCAATCCCTGAATCCCAACTTTGTGTGTCTATCTCCTGAGACCATTCCCGATAACAATTCTGTCTCAGTCAAGGTTGAATCAGGAGAGAGATGGCATACAGTTATTTGAACAGAAAAAAATATAAGGAATTATTAACTATAACAGTTATAAGTAATCTATAAAGGAGTAAAGAGTACTCTAAAGAATTCCCTAAGGTTGACGGAGAGCACCTACGGAAGAAATAAACTTGGAAGGCAGAGGCCCTCTCCAAGGATGGGCGTCACCTCGCTGGGGAAGGTGCCGTTTATCCTCTGCTGGATGGCAGGGAAGTTCACTGTGTTACCCCAAGTCAACGCTGGTCCACAGACACTAGGCTGAGGCTGGTGAGTAGGGAACTTCAGCTGAAAGTGGCCAAAAGGAAATACCCCGACTAGGAACAGGTAGGTTGAGACAGATGGGTGGGGACCCACAGCCATGAATGGCAAGCTGGGAACCTACTGTGTGCGGGCCAGGCTGGGAAGCTGGCCACTGGACTGCCTGGGGGACTCAGTGGGGATCTGCCCACGGAGCTACCACTGAAAATCAAAGGGAAATTGTCCGTAGAGGTACAACCGAAACTTGCCGGGAGTAAGCACTGGTGAATGTCCCCGAATGTGATGCTGGCAGCAGAATGACAGGAGCAAGAAGCAGCACAGCAGCAAGAGGAGGAGCCCCTTCCTTCTGAGGTGTCTCCTGAGCGCCCTGTACCGAGAGCGCTAAATGCTGTGTGAACTGGCAAAGAGAAAATATGTACAGAGTCCTTCTCCATTATCACAGAGCAAGCAATGAAAGGTGCTTGGGAGCTGAGAGGTGATAAGTTGACATTTGGCACAATAACGTAAATTATTATGACAGTAATTAATATTTTATACGGTCTTTACATTTTGCTAAGTCATCTTTGTATTTATCACCTTATTGCATCCTTCCAATTACTAATTTCACTTAAAGGATAATAGGTTTGAGGTTCAAAGACAATGACTTATCCAGAGTCCCACAGCTAGTAAACAGCAGAGTTCAAATTTGGAGTTCAAATGAGATTTTGGATGCAGCGTGAAGTCTTCCTACTAAACTTCTTGCCTCCCCCTGGGGGGAGCTAGAAGGAAGAAAGAATCCATTGATCACTTCAGGACACCGATATTTATTGAACATCGACTACACGCCAGGCACTGGGTCAGGTACTGGATATGCAGAGTAGACATCCAGTCTCTGCTGTAATGGGCTCACGGTCTAGAACAGGTTAGCAAACTTCATCTTAAAAGATAAATATAAATAAAAATATTTCAGGTTTTGCAAGGTGAAGAAGCAAAATCAAAGATACTCCGCAGGTGCTCACATAGCCATTTACAATGTAAAACTCTTTTTTTTAATTCGTAGGCCATGTGGGTTGTAATTAAAAGTTTATGACAGTAATAGAGAGTTTGTAGATCCCTGGTCTAAATAAAGAGATGGATTTAAAAAATACATGTCTGAGTGCAAAGGGTAAGAAGGGCACATAGGGAAAGAAATGGTTCTATGAGAGCAGCACGGAGATGCTGGGGGAGATAAGACTGAGGGGCATGGAAGTTGTGTCTGAGGAAAGCTGTTTGGACCAGGATCAGAAGGGTGAAGTGTGGGGTGTGGGACATTCTGGGCAGACGTAACAGCCCCTAGGTAGGGGGAGAACTTGATGCATTCAAGAACTGGTCACACACACACACACAGACCCCCAGAGGGCGAAAGGGAGAGGAAGGTGGAGATTAAAGAGGAAGTTGGGGGCCAGGTCATCAGATCATCCCAGAATCCAGGGGCTTGTGAAGAGGCAAGCCAGGAGGTAGTCAGGCCTGGGAGCAATAAATCGAAATGAAAGAGGAAGAGGGGAGGGGAGCAAACGCAAGGGCAGAGCGCGATTCGGCAACCACGGTGTGTGTGTGTGTGTGTGTGTGTGTGTGTGTGTGTGTGTGTGTGGCGGGGGGGAGCCCTCCTTCAGGAAAGGCCCGCCTCTCGAACTCCCAGCCCTCACCAGCACACATGCCTTTCAGGTCTGTACTCAGATGCATGCAAAGAGAATTCAAACCGTCTTTCCATGTCATCATTTAATCTGTTGCCCCAGGCCTGAGAGAAAGGGTAGGAAAGTAGGCTGACCACCTCCCCCTCCAGAAGCTGGGGCAGTTCAGGGTCCTGTAAAGGCCATGGAGCAGGAAGCAGGAATCCTGGTGTTTCACCTTTGCATCTTGGCTCGGAGTTAATAGGTCCCAGAGACCCACTGGTTGGAGTCAAGAGCACAGGCTCTGGTGTGGGACGCTCTAGGCTCAAATCAAGCCTCTATCATCCTCCGGCGACGTAACCTTGCTCATGTAACTGAACTTCTCTGAGTCTCACTCAGCTCCCTCATCCCCAGGATGGGCATCATTCTGGTATCTAACTGGTGGGCTTGCTGTGAGTGGTAAGTGGGTTCTGTGAAGGCTTAGAACAGTGCAGAGCACGTAGAAAGCACTCGGTAAATATTTGCTATACTAGCTGGGTCTTCTTTGGATCGTCCTCAGCGGTATGATACAAACCAGACAGAAATTATTATCCCATTTTACAGTCAGTCAGTAGACTGGAGGCACAATAAAGCCAAGTCTCTTGCCTAAGATCACGGGGCAGAGCTGGCCCTCAAGCTCATGCCATCTGAGCTCTGGCCTAAGACCCAACCCCGTTAATACCATACCTCAGTGGAGTTACCTTGGGCAAGTCACTGCCACCTTGTGGGCCTCAGTTTATCCAACAGTAAGATAATGGGCACAAAGACTGCTGTGTTATTGCGAAGTTGTCTTCCTGATCTGACCATCGTTATGCCTACAATCCAATCCGGGAGCTTCGCCGTTTTGGAAGTAACTGAGGTTCTGCCTGTGCATGGTTCCCGGTGCGCCTGGGGGTGGGAGGTGCCGGGTGGGATCATGCCCAGCCTTCTAAGTATCACTCCTTTCCCAGGCAAGGCCTGTGTCAGCTGCCAGCTGTCATTCTGTGCTCCGAATGTTCCCTTGTCACATAAAATTCTCTTTCTGACACTGTTTCCCTTTAGAAAGAAAGTAAATCATAACTTTTCATTTAAGCATTTCTGCTTCTAGTCAGACCTGCTTTAGCCTGAAGTTGAAAAAGAGTATGTTTGGATGGCTCACGTTTCAACTCGGTCTAATAGATATTTGCTTAAGGGGGAAAAAGGTTGAAGAAAAAAGGGAAATGTCAAAACGGAATAATAAAATGGTCTATAAACAGAAGCAGGTTTTCTGCGATACGTTACCCCGATAAACCCGATAATGGTTCCCAAATGCACTGTCCTGGGTTGAAGCCAGCCCGGGCGGCGGGGGGTTCTGGGTTATTTTTAATTTTACTGTAGCCAAACCATGACCTCATCCCGAAGGAATTCTCTCCCACCAAAGAGCTGTATCGAGTTATTTGTCGACCGAAATTCACTTGAATGTGGATTCATCGGAAACATGTGTGACCACAGAAGCAGCCGAGAGGGAAATCTGGGAAGAGGTGGGATTTTCAAGGAAACCCTTCTCTTTGTTTTAATGAAACAAGCTGGTCCTTCTGGGGCCTCAGGCCTTTGATAGCGTGAGCCCTGAGCCTGCTGTTCTCTGCGACGGCTCTGTACCCTCAGCAGCCCCAGAGCAGACACCGCCGCCCCCCCCCCCCCGCCATGTCCCCAGCAGTTCATCACCCACCAGGCGGGCCCTGGGACAGCCACCCCTCACCCCTTGAGAAGCACTCAGGTCTCAGGCAGGAGCCTTGGCCAATACCCCCATAACTTAAAGAGAGCGAGTGCATAATTATGGCCTCGAATAATAATAATACCCACCCTTTATCAAACCCCTACTAATGGACGTCGCACTAAGTGTTTTGCATATGTCATCTCTCACCCTCACAACAAATGTAGGAAGCATGAGGCTTCTCCATTTCATGGATGAAAAAACTGAGGCTTAGAGAGGTTAACCCCCTAAGAGCACCTGCTTATTCCGTGGCTTAATCAAATTTCCAGCCCAAGCTCGTTTTATCTCAAGCTTCTGCTCTAGTTACAAAGCTTCTGCAAACAGTTGTCACCAAACATAGGTTTGTGTACCTGACACACAGTGAGGCCAACAAAATGAAATGGCAGAGTCTGGAGCAGAGAAAGGGTTATTGCAGGACCAAGCAAGGAGAAGGGGTGGCTCATGTTCGGAAAAAAACCCAACTCCCTGAAGGTTTTCAGGGAGAAGTTTTTGTAGGCAAAATTTGGGGTGAGGGCTGCAGGATGTGTGACTTTCTTCTGACTGGTTGGCGGTGAGGTAACAGGGTTGTGCTCCAAGGATCTTGTGCTCAACTTGAAGTTGCCATCCTCCACCTGGGTGGGGGGCCTTAGTTCCTGCAGAAGAACTCAAAGGTATTATGTATATACCCTGAGAAGAAACCAGGATCCTGCTTTAATCGCTGCACTATAGTTTCTTAATTATCCCTCCTTTGTTTCTGTGTTCCCTCCCTTCCCTGATTAGCAACTGTTTGACTCTGCTCTTTGGAACTCAGGGAAGGTCTAGCAGGCTGAAGCCTTTATCGTATAATTAAGAAACAGGGGACACGGAAAGGCTTTCGTACCCGGGAGGGCCTCACAGGGTCCTGGTCGGTTTCAAAGTCTTCAAGAGATTTGGAGGAGAGAAAGATGCCCTCGTATTGGAAGATCAGGGAAGCCTTCCTGTAGGAAGTGGCATTTGAGCTAGGTGTGACAGGTAGTATTTGGGCAAAAAGAGATACATTCTAGACAGGATGAAAGTCACCAAAGAAAGCGGGAGGCATTGGGAAAGCGAACTGAATCCTGGAGGGTGTAAAGAACCTGCTTTGACGCCCAAAAGAGAAGAGGGAGAAATGAGATGGGAAATGTCCCATGGGGCTGCATCATGGAGGTCACCTGGTTTTCAGATGCCTGGACATGCTTGACCCAGAAAGATATGGAAAGTCACTGGCAAGTTTTTTAAAGGAAATTTGTCATGAGCTGTCATGTAGAAGGGATGGCATGGGAGATTCAGGGAGATCAAAGAAATGGCTGGACGGAGGCAGAGCTCATAAGATGGAAAAGGAGGAACAGAAAAAGAATCTAGAGAATTTAGGATCATTTTTGGGGGGGAAGAGAGAGGAAAAAATCCAGGATGAACGTCAGGTTTCTGGTATGAGTGAGTGACTGGGTCAGGGGGCGGGATCATTTACAAAATAGGAGTGAGTTTGTAGGCAAAACAAATGCATCTTGCTTTTGAACATGTTCAGCCTGAGTTATGTTATTTCTGTCACCCCCAGCTCCCGTGTGGGGGGACTCAGTCGCGTCCCTCTCTGTTCCCCTCAGGCTCCTGGCACAAGCCTCAGTGCATAGAATGCGCTCAGGGAAAAGCACTGAAGTGACAGATTGGTCCAATCACCCCCTTCCCTGTGGCTGAGCAGACTTGACCCATCAACACAGCTGGGTTTGACCACGCTCAACATTCAGATTGGACAGACAGTAGAAGCGCCATGTCAGCAGCTGAAACCAGTCTCTAAATCTAGACAGAACAAGAGGAACAACTTTCTGAGATGTTATGTGGCAGCATTTGGGGTAGGAGAAGGTCTGGCATCAGCATAGGAACTTGCCTTTCGCCATTCCCAGCGTGGAGATGGACCCTTGCTACCAAGAAGCCATCCTGGCCAAAGATTCCAAAGGACCGGGAAGAAAAGCCTGCTCAGAGCAGATGGGAGATGGAATCATCTGCTCTGGTTTTCAATCAAGTTCTTTTTCCTGTGCAGCCTTGCAGGCAATTGATTATTCTACTGCTTTCTCAGGAACAGAGACTCTGATAGATACTAGGGAGAAGGGTTTCCTGCAAGACCAAAGAACAATAATCTATGTGTCTGGGAGCATCAGAATTTTGCCTAGTGTCTTTTAAAGCTATCATCATAAATAGTGCATTGTTAATCAACTATACTCCAATAGAAAATAAACAGTTAAAAAAATAGCGCATGTATCATGGAAGGCTTGGAAAACAAAGGAAGGTGCCCCCAAGATGCCCCATATCTACCCATGGCAGAGCGGTGCATGTCCAAAAACGTCCTCTGTGCTGAGAGAAAGCCCGAGGGCTTGACGATGTGTGCCCCCGGGCACTGTCCCTGTCTTCCTATATCTCCCATCTCAGCCATGCTGAGTGAGAACGTGGTGGGGTCGAAAGTATGGCAGAACTTAGCCTGGTGAAAGGTGGCTGCAGACAGACAGAAATGGCCAGTGTACTCACAGTTGAGAAGACTTCTCCAGGAGGGTGAGGGCAATTACGCTGCGTCTTAAGCGATGAGGAAATGTTTACCCGGTAAATACAGCAAGGGAGGATCTACTTTCAAAAGTGCTAACACCCTTCCATTTGATTAGCCCATGGGTTAAACTGTACTTTTAAAGTCAGAGGATTTGTAAATTGCATGCACCTCTCCCCTGTTGCCTGATAAGGACAGCAGTGCCCCTATACCATGACCTCAAATTCTTTTCCTTACTGTCCACTCCAGCCTTGGACACCCCAAAGGTGTTCCCCTCATTGTACAGAGGCAACAACTGAGCTCTGGGCTCAGTTTCATTACCTTGAAAGACTACAGCTTCCGAGGTTCCAGCTCACTGATGGCCTCTGATTTGTCTTTCGGGCGTCCCTCCATGAAGCAGCCGCTGGATGCAGACCTGGGACCTTCACGTGGCACTGGGTGGAATTGGGTAGAATTACCTGTGACGTGTCACCCATTCCTCTAGCCTGTCAGTTCCTTCGTGGTGGGACTTGTTCATTTCTCTATTGAAAAGATTAAAAAAAAAAAAGGCAAAAAGCTGGAGTAAACAAACGTTTGTTGAACTTAAAGTAACTGAACCTTAACAAGGATGAAGAGTGAAACAGCAACAGTCCCCAGATGGTCTGTGTTCTGTTAGCATGTGAAGAACCCCCAGACATGTGGTCTGGCTTCTGCGTATTCCATCCAGATGTTTGGCTTCAGGTAGAAGCAGACGAGGAAATCCTTAATGAAGAGACTAGTGTTTCTGAACATGTCCAAACTCCAGACCGCCCTGCTGTCTCCTGTGCTGAGGCTGCAGGGAACGCAGCATTCTGAAATAGACTGCACATCAAGGGCACTGAATTGGGATTGCAAGAAAAGAGTGAAGGGGTGGCAGTGCACAGCACCCCCAGACGTACACCCGAGGTGATGGAGGGTGAGCGAAGGGCCACGTAGCTGGAGTGGGTGTGCGTGCGGATAGTGACCAGAGAGCTAAGAGCCGTCCTGGGGCAGGGCAAGATCCAGTGACCTGCCAGGTCATCATAAGGATTGGGGCTTCCACCCTGAGCGAAATGATGAGTCGCTGTAGAATTCTGAGCAGGGAAGCGACATACTTTAAATTGCATTTCAAAAAGAGCATTCTGAAACTAACAACATTTTAAGTTAACTATACTTCAATTTTTAAAAATGGTTACAAAAAAAGGGCGCTCTGACTTTTTTTGAGACTGGCCCACGAGGTGGGCAGGAGGAAAGGAGAGAATGGAGAGAGGAGTTAGCGGGCTACCGCGGTCAACCAGAGAAGAGGTGGCAGTGGCTGGGACCAGGGGAAGTGTGGTGGTGGTGCCGAGGGATGGGCAGATTCCGGCTGTATGTTGCTGTCTACTTCCCAACTGCCTGGCCTCTGACTTCAGGCAAGTGTCTGTCCAAGAAAGCTGCCCTCTGCAAGGTATGGTAACATTTGCTTATTCTCAATAAATGAATGAATGAGTAAACAAGCAACAAACAAATGAACCAGATCTGGAGGATCTAAATACCGGTTCTCAGAGAAATCCTTCCAGATATCTCACAGTGGCCTTAACCCGCCACTGTGAGGGACATAGACGCTCAAAGAACAGAAGCTGTGAATTACACCCCTACCTGTGGTATGGGACCGGAAGAGCTTTTTATTTTTTATTTTTTTTTTGCGGTACGCGGGCCTCTCACTGTTGTGGCCTCTCCCATTGCGGAGCACAGGCTCCGGACACGCAGGCTCAGCGGCCATGGCTCACGGGCCCAGCCGCTCCGCGGCACGCGGGATCTTCCCGGACCAGGGCACGAACCCGTGTCCCCTGCATCGGCAGGTGGACTCCCAACCACTGCGCCACCAGGGAAGCCCCAGAAGCGCTATTTTTGAAGAGAAAGGAAGAGCTGTTTGACTGGTGGATTTCTTTTTCTTTTCTTTCTTTTTTTTTGATGCCTTTTCCAATTTGTGCAAAAGAAATCACCAGAGGGGATAAAAGTGGGAATGTTGGTCCTCCTGGATGGCATTTAAAAGAGACGCCAGTACCTCTAAGGAATGCAGATGGCAGTGAAGGACCAGGAAGGCTGGCTGACTAGCACAAAAACCACCACTGGTCAGTTTCCTGGAGGAAATGGACAGGCACAGGGGTCTCACAGGCGGAGGGGTAGGCGGGGAGGAGCTGATCTCAGTACAGTCCCCAGGTGAGCTCAGTCTGTCCTGTCCGCTTCCCACACTCGGGTGCATGTGAAGCGCTCTCTTTCCTCCTCCACGAAGCTGACTTCTGGTGGTGTGGGTACTTCATCTGGTCCAGAGCATAGAAAGTCTCCATCCCCACTCTCTGCTTCAAACCTCACAGCTCCCTGTCAGGCAGGAGTCATTATCTTCATTTTACAAAAGAAATGGAAACCCAGAGTTTCGAAGTAAAGAGACCCCAGCCTGCCTGTCACCTCGGAGCCTTCCCTCTTCAAAATTGTCTGGACCTCCCAGCAGGGCTGCAGACTCATCTGGATGAGGGGCTCATGAGGGCCCTTGGATGGTTGGATATGAGTACGATGCAATGGGAAGGTCCAAGTGCTGAACCCCTTAGCCCCTGGGGTACCAGGGCCAAACAGTGATTCCCTACCACAGCAGTAGAAAGCGGGTGGCCTGCTTTCTCACCTGCTTCCCTTTCTGAAGACTAGAGCTTTAGCGACTTAAACAAGCCATTTTGATGACTATATAACTTCTAGAAGAATGGCTCTTAACCTTGGCTACACAATGAGAATCACTAGGGCAACTTAAGAAAAAAAGACTAGGGCTTCCCTGGTGGCGCAGTGTTTGGGAGTCCGCCTGCCGATGCAGGGGACACGGGTTCGTGCCCTGGTCCGGGAAGATCCCACCTGCCGCGGAGTCTGGAGCCTGTGCTCCACAACGGGAGAGGCCACACAGCAGTGAGAGGCCAGCATACCGCAAAAAAAAAAAAAAAAAAAAAAAAAAAAAGACTAATGTCTGGATTTATTCCTAAAGTTTCTCATTTAATTGGTCTGGGACATTCTAGTGAGGAATTATGGTGAAGAACCATTCCTCTCATAAGTCATCTTTCAGGATCTACACGCCATGCTGTTTGAGTAAGAGTTAAGATCACTGAGATCCTTAATTATTGCATGTATTCATTAAACTATTATAAATAATATAATGCTGACATCTAAAACTACAACAGTTCTTCCACCATCTTGGTTTCTTTTGGTAACGTGAATTTCGAGGAAGAAAATTAGCTGATTGAATTAGAATCAGCAGATTGAAAAGAAAGAACAATTTTAAAGTTCTTGATACCTATTGATAAATTGTACTTAGAAAGTGTGTACCAACTTGTGTTCCTTTATTTTTTTATACAAATGCCTATGTCCTGTGTCGAATCATTATCTTGCACACCAAAAACTAACACAATGTTGTATGTCCATTATATATCAATTTAAAAAAGAAGAAGAAATGCCTATATCCAATCTCCAAATCACCAGAGCTTTTCAATAATTGAATGGGCTTCCTTTAAAGGTAGTGAGCTTCCTGTTACTGGAGGCAATCAAGTGTATCTAAAGAGCACTTTGCTGAGCGTAACTGATATGCAGCCACTCTGTGGCTTTGGGGAGAAAGTGCAGGACACAGAAAGCATCTCTGCTCTATCCCGCCTGTGGTCCTAGCTAATTATGACCGCAGGGAGATACTAGAGCCACAGGACCGCTTTCAGGCAATTGGTGGGCTGATCTAGGGTGGGAAGGCAGGTTTACAATGTAAAATGCTCACAAATAGCTGGAGCAGGGATGGTGCGCAGGAGACGCTAATGGAATGAAGCTGGAGTCCGTGCCTATGAGAATAGCAACAATCAGGACGAGGGTGATGAAATGGGGAGGGTGATCGTCACCTTCCAAGGGACTTCTCTAGGCTTGCATTGTCTTTCAGAAAGGAGGATCAGCCTGTCTTTCAGGTGGTCTTACAGTTGACATATATCTAGAGGGGAAAACATACCAACCTGAAATAATTCTAAAATGCGTTATCCGTCTCTTCAAAACAGGGAGCACGAGATGGCAGGAAAAGCAAGGTGTGTGGAGTCAGACAGATCTGGCTTTGAACCAGTGCTCCTCCAAATAGACCCTGTGGACTGTCTACAAGATGCCTGGCTTCCCCAAGCCTCAGTAAAATGATGCTCATAATGTCGTTGTCTCCGGGTCTCTGCAATAACTAAAATGTTAATTTGTATGCAAAGCACCTAGTGTAGGACTTGGCACATAGTTTACAATCAATAAGAGGTATCCATTATTACATTATTAATTAAAACATACTTACACCCTTCACTTTATACAGAGGTAATTAAATGGTGCGAATGATGGAGATCATGATAATTATAATAACAATTATAAGAGCAACCACCTATTAAGGGCTGATGAGCTAGACGTTGTATAAATATAACCCCTTGTATCTACCTGACACTTTATAGTTGTCTAAGCAGCTTTACCTTCATCAAAAAAAAAAGCAAATTAACCAAAGTTTATAGAGTATATATTACAAATACAAAGTAGATGGATTACATACTATAAATGAAGAATCAAGAAGTTCTAATGATTTTTTTGAGGACATTGAGAGATAAATGTTGCTTTTAGTAAGATCAGGTAAACAGAATCCCACTCTAGTCCCTATCATTCAAAGTATTCTTATAGCAAATGCTTCTGTGATATATTTCCATTCCTTCTAGATCATCATTTTAAGCATTTAAGATTATTTGAATTTTTTTGATAAGGTTCACCTATTCATGTTTTAATTCCATCTTTCCAACTTTTGGAATAAGATCTGATGTTGAAGACACTGTCGGAGCTCTCGGCATGTCCGGTTTCTGGGTCCTCCCCCTATGCTCCAGGAAGTTTCCTTACTGACTCCAGACTCTTGGCAAATCCCTGGAGCCTGGGCATTTTCATGTCTGTGGTAGGGAGAGACCAAGAGCCTGCTTCCCAGGCCAGGTTCTGTTTACACTTCCTTGATCAGGGATAATGATGTGTTTACAGGAGACATTCTGTCTTCATTAAACTCACTTCTGGACAATCAATAGAGGGACTAAGATGATGGGCACATGTCCATCTGTGGCTCATACATCCTGCCTCGCCCAAGAGGGACCAGGGCTCAGTTAGTATGTTAGGTTGTCATACTAACAACCTAGGATCAAGACATCAAACTTTCTACCTGAATTAAGGAAGGATGACCCTTCCCCAAGGAAACATGAATATAGGCTCAATAAATGAATTGCCAAGTATTCTTCTCTGATTCCTGACACCCAGCCTGGGACAGGCCCTGTCTAGTGTATTTCATATACAGTTGAATCTGCCTTTCATCCCCATTAAAAAATCATATTTGAAGATGTTTAATAAACAAACTAGTGACATTTCTGTAATTAACTTAGGTGCTTATCTTTGCAGCCTCGATATAAAGAAGCAACCACGAAACTTAATTGCCTGATGTACCTTATAAACCACAAGGTTCGTGCTTTAATTTGAGATTTAGATCAGAACAAGAAGTAAGTCAGAAAGAGAAAAACAAATACCGTATGTTAACACATATATATGGAATAAAAAAAAAATGGTTCTGAAGAACCTAGGGGCAGGACAGCAATAAAGACGCAGACAAATGTAGAGAATGGACTTGAGGACACGGGGAAGGGGAAGGGTAAGCTGGGATGAAGTGAGAGAGTGGCGTGGACATATATACACTACCAAACGTAAAATAGATAGCTAGTGGGAAGCAGCTGCATAGCACAGGGAGGTCAGGTTGGTGCTCTGTGACCACCTAGAGGGGTGGGATAGGCAGGGTGGGAGGGAGGGAGACGCAAGAGGGAAGAGATACGAGGATATATGTATACATAGAGCTGATTCACTTTATTGTAAAGTAGAAACTAACACACCATTTTAAAGCAATTATACTCCAATAAAGATGTTAAAAAAAAAAAGAATTTACACTTGTCTTTCCTTTGTGGAATATTTTTAGTTAGCTACATATAACATTTTGAAAGCCTCATGTTTGAAGATACCTTAAAGTGCAAGGTTAAAAAACTTGTGTCCAATACAGTTCATTTATGAATAATCATTAGTTCTCATTAGATTCTTTGGTTCACTCTACTTTCTGCAAGCTAAAGTATAGTTCTTCCTTCTAATTTGCCTTAAATCTCTTTATCTTCTGGCTAATGCATAAGCTCAACTCTTGTACTGACGAAGGTCTGCGAAACAAATTTTAAAAAAGATGTTTGGAGGGATGGGTGACCTAGCACTGAGTGAGCAACCTGTGGTCGCCCTCAACCCCACCTGGGTATAGTCTCCAGGTAGGTCAGAGTCTAGAAGGCCCCAAAGGTCAATGGCAACAACTGCAGCCATGGACAAGGTGGTAGCTTTTATTGCTGAGCAGCCATCTTAAGTCTGGACCAAAAGGGTTGCCTTACAGGGAACAACTAATAGGCCTCTTTTGATCTGGAAGTTAACAAAGGCCTGGTCCACTCATTGGCAACCAGGACTGAGAGACTCCTATGTTCAGTGAAACTCAGACAGAACAATGGCAACTGGGGTTCTGTGCCCGCTGGGCCCAAAGCTTTACACCAAAGCTTCCAGAGGAAGGCCCCTTGGGGCTTCGGAACAAACCCCGGGCCTAGATACAGATACTGAAATTTCAGCACACAGACGTGAACAATGCAACTAGCATCAAGCAGCAAAGGTCAAGAAACAAAGACATTTGTTAGCTTCTGGGAACCGGAAATGACACTCTGGTTCGAAGAATGGTGGCTAAGATCACTCGAATGGTAAGAAATAGAGTCGGGATTTTCATTTCAGTTTTTATGACTCCAACCCTGAGTCCCTTCCCCCTCTGCCGCAATCTATAGTCAAAGGCAAGTGGGTAAGGGCAGTGGGGAAAGTGGGTTCTTGCTGAGCCTGTTCCCAGAAGTCTTGTCTCCTTTGAAATGGTACTAAAATATCACTCTTTTCCCTCCACAAAGAAAGAGTTGGAAAGCAGCCTCACCTGCAAGGTTAACGACCTTCTTAGTGCTTCACTCCCGGCCAGGAGAAGCAACAGGAATGAACACCTCCCTGTTACAAGATCTGAATCCCATTTCTGGCTCCACTACCAGCCAAGTGACCCTGATCAGGACATTTCACCTACCTGGGGCCCAGCACTTTATTCACAAGTTAGTAAAATTAATTTGTACCCTATGTACTTTTCAGTGATAATATCTTTAAAAGACAATAACTGGAGAGAGTGATGCTGAATCAAAGAAGGTCTATGATACATGTCATCTCTTTGTTCTAATCCCAGCTCCATCAACACCTCTGTGTGGCCACAGGAAATCATCTCCCCTCCGCAAGCCCCAGTCTTTTAACCTGTACAGTGGATTGAGCGATCCAAGCGCCTGGCTGGGACTCATTTAGCTCTGATAGTTTATGACCCTTCGTCTCTGCTGGGTCTTGGTTTCTTGGCAAGACCCAGCACATTTTGCCCATCCGCCCCACAGTGAGATGGACATCCTCCAAAGAAGAGATTGGACAAGTTCCCCCATTGGACCTGTCAGTGCACAGAGGCGGAAGGTCCAGGGTCACATCAGATTCACTGGGCTACCCTACTGTGCTGGCGCAGGTCTGACTAAGGGCACCCTTTTGGTCTATCTGATCAGCCAGTGTGATGTGATGACAATCAGAGACCACAGACTTCACTTGGGGATCAGAGAGAAAAAAGAAGTCCCATTGGTTGCAACGTACTTTTACTAGAGTTTGGGAGGAATGGGGTAGGACAGGGATCTGTCCTTTAAATAGTATTAGCAATAAAAATACCAGATATCCGATAGGCTGCAAGTGTGAGTCACCTTTGAGATGCCTAAATACCCTCAGCAGAAAGAATAATAATGGAAAAAATCCAGGTTTTAGGGACAGGCAGACATGGATTTGAACGCCAGCTGTCCCACTAACTACGTGACCTCGTGCAAAACATTCAGCCTGGCGGCCTTGCAGCTCCCCCCGTGTGCCGTGGCAGGGTGTCTGGAGAAGCTGAGCTCATTATTTGTACATTTGTTTCTTTATGGTGGTGAGAGGAATGGCAGATCATCTCATTTAGATGGCCTGGCAGATCTTCTCTGCTCAGTCAGTGAAGCAGCTGCCTTTGGTTAGGTAAAAAAATAAATTGTCATCCACTGCTCTGGAGGGAGAAGGGAGTTATGGGACATTTTCTGGCCTTGTTTAACAAAGCCGGTTTTTCAAAAACTTCGGTTAGTAAAGTGAATCAATGGGAAAGCAATGGGCACATTTTCACAGGGGCCGAGGAATTTTCTAGAAAGGAAAAGTCTGGGCTCTTAACCCTTCTTTGGAGGTTTTCTGTTATTGGATCATCTCTGGAAGAATGAGGTCACACCTGCCTCTATCCACTGTCAAGAGGGTAGAGGGGTCCAGATGGACCAGACTCAAGCTAGGTGCCTTGCGAGGAAAAGGCGGGACCCTGCACTGCATGTGGCTGAAGATGGACGGTAACCCCTACAGACCCGGCTTGGTGGCCCAGAAAGTGGCATTTCATCACAATGACTGAGAGTGTGAGTAGAAACTGTAAAAGCTGTAACCTTGCGAGCACTGGGCTGGGGCAGGATGCAGATGGGAAGGGCACCGTAGAAACAGTGGACAGCAACTCGTCAGTCTGTCAAGGACCGGTTTTCTGCTGAGGTCCACTATGGTATGGACTTAACTCCAACTCTCTCTTACTGGCATCTGGAAGGAGGAACGATCCCCCTGGCCTGGCTAAGACCTAAAGCTCCTTGATACGCTGGTGGACAACTGGAGATGGGGTAGGCATTGGCCTCAAGAGGGAAATAGAGACCTTCCCACTCAACTGGGCAAATGGACTTGGGAGATTAACTGGAAAAGTGAGAAATGTGTGACTGTATCCGCTCCTAAACTGACGACATCGCTCCTACCAGCCACATGTGCAATGGGGTTAATGAACCTGCCTGGACAGATGTGTCAGGGGACTTGGCCAGTGTGTCAGCTGGGTCTGGCAGAGCGCCTGGCGCACAGCAGATCCTCAACCGACATCTGCGACAAGAAGGCCCTGGAGTGACTATAGGGGGCAGGAAGGGGTAAAGTGCTGTCACTTCAACGGTGTTTCTAGAAAACTCCTCTCTCATTGTCAGCATTGTGCTGGGGTAGGAGTGGGGAAGGCAGGGCAGAAAATGAACAGTCCAGAACTTCCAGAGGTCCCAGTGCCTGGACAACAAGGCTCACACCCAGGCCACGGCTCTGAGAAAGGGCACATCGCTGTGAGTTACGTGTCAGGCTCTTGAGTTGTAAGAGATACACTCTCTGGTCACCTGAAGTGACAGGGATTGTTCAGAGCTGACGGGAGTTGGGAAGCCTGTACAAATGACAGGGCCCGGTAGTTCCCAGGGAGGCCTGGGCTACCCTGCACATCAGAACAAACCTGCCCTCACAGGAGAGGCGTCAAACTCCTCTCATAAGTCCTGCACCTGCTTTTGTCAGCCACAGGCTATAGTCAGGACACCTTTGAGAATAAGGTATACAGGGATGTCAGAGGAGCCAGGCATAGTGGGCTGTGGCCTCAGGAAGACAGGATGGGCTCCAGGAAGCTTTGGGGAGAAGGTTCCCACACAGGCCAGAGAGGTCACGTGGCTTGGCCGAGATCACACAGGAAGTAGCCGGCAGAAGACAAGGAACGAGCAACAGAAGCTTTCCCGTAGTAGCCGCAGATATCAGGGGAAACCGCCCCCGCGCCCTGAGATGCAGTAGAGGAGGTCAGTGCACACACCTGGGGCTCAGATGAGCCTGCCTTTGATTCTTGGTTCTGCTCCGGCCTGCTGTGCCCTTTGGGGTTACTCAACCTCTCAGAGCCTCAGCTTC
The DNA here is from genome assembly GCF_963455315.2 of Globicephala melas. NCBI lineage: Eukaryota > Metazoa > Chordata > Mammalia > Artiodactyla > Delphinidae > Globicephala > Globicephala melas. The sequence goes on from NC_083325.1 coordinate 78,163,136, forward strand.
CCTCCTTGCCTGACAGTGGCTGTCGGGATGATCAAACGCGATCAGGGGAGTGCAATGGCATCACACCTTTGGGCGCTCCCAAAGGGGTGGGCCTGATTATCACCTCTACCCCAAGTAGGGGAACTGAGGCCTCGCTGGGGCAGCGACTTGCCCGAGGCGCGCGGTGATCCACGGCTGCCGGCGGAGCGCTCTTCCCCCTTTCCGGGCGCCACCTGTGCGACCCCGATCGCCCCTAGATGGTGCTGGTGCACCGGGCAGCGCGCGGCCGCCCCGCCTGCAGGCAAGCTCAGCTGCTGCCGCAGACGCGCCGGGACAAAGGAAGAGCCGGCGGGGGCGCGGCGACCCGGGGCCCGCAGGGACCCCTGCAATGCGGAGCTCCGGCTTCCTCGAAGAGGGAGGCACGACTCGAGCCCGGACCGGGCGAGACGGAGCGGGCGGGGCTGGGGAGGGGGGTGGGTGGGAAATCGGGGCTGCTCCAGTCCTCCCACCAGCGCCCCCCACCGCCCGCCTGTCACCCACCCTGCAGGGAAGCAGGTGAATTGAGCTGGCCAGGAGGTCTTTGGAGAGCAGTGACATGAGCCCCTCCTTCATGCAAGGCCCTGGCGGTGGCTGCGTTTTGGAAAGCCCCGCTTCGTGCCACTCGCCATCCCTTCATGCCTCTGGCTGCCACCCGTTCATTGATTATTGAGCCACAGATTCTGGACTGCAAAGGACATGCCTGGGCACATCCCTTCAACGCCATGAGCTTAAGTCTCCCCATCTGCGAAATGGGGGCACGAATGTCTTTCTCCCACCCACACCTTGTTCGATTCTGCAGTCAGCAAACCTTACCCGCTCTCCTGCCCACGCCCACAAGCAGCGCTGGGTTCCGGGACCTCCCTGATGAGTGAGACAGCCCTGCCCCAGGAGAGGCCCGAGGATGCGCCAAACAGGGACAGACGCGCGCCCAGAGCTCTAGAGGGTTGTGAGAGGAGGGACTCTAGGGAGGATAAAGCGGGTGGGAATGCCCGGAAACCGCACGGCAGCAGTGCACATTGTTATTACCTCTTAAAGGAGGGCCACCGAGCTTGGATTTAAAGCCCCTTCCACAACACATTATTTTACTTTAAGTTTATAGGGTTGGTATCTCGGGCAAAGTGGGGCTGGTTAATAAAACAGCCTTGAGTCAGACTGGATTTGAACCTCAGGTCTGCTCTACTTTCTAACTCGGTGACCTTGAGCAGGCTAGTTCATTTCCCACGACTCCATTCCCCCATCTGTGAAAGAGGAGCTTTACAAAAGCTATGTTGCTGGGGTACCTGCAGCTTTGTAGTGCTGTAGGTTACATATGGTTATAGTGTGTTTAGCAGCCAGGCTAAACGGTGCAGCGGAGAGACATGGGAATCAGGAAACATGAACCCTAATCTTGTTGAGGGACCTTGGGGAAGCCTCTTCTCCTAACAATTCCGTTTACCCATCCATTCAAGCTGGACAGAAAGGACCTGGGAACACCTGGTGGCCTGTGTCCCCTCCAGCCCAGCCCCACAGTCTGTTTCTCATCACTACTCTCTTCTAGTCCATAAGGGGATGTATAGTGTGATGATCAACAGCGTGAACTCTGGGATGAAGTGAGAGAGTGGCACGGACATACGTATATGACCAAATGTAAAATAGATAGCTAGTTGGGAAGCAGCCGCGTAGCACACGGGGATCAGCTCGGTGCTTTGTGGCCACCTAGAGGGATGGGGTAGGGAGGGTGGGAGGGAGACGCAAGAGGGAAGAGATATGGGGATATATGTATATGTATAGCTGATTCACTTTGTTATACAGCAGAAACTAACACACCATTGTAAAGCAATTATACTCCAATAAAGATGTTAAAAAAAAACAATTTAAAATAACAGCATGAACTCTGGAGCCAGACTGCCTGGGTTTAAATTCCACCTGTACCATGGTCTAGATGTGTCACCTGTTGTGTGACCTTGGGCAAGTGACTTGTGCTTCAGTTTCCTCATCTGTAAAATGGAGATGACGATAATCATAGTATGAAGTTGCATTAGAGTCAACTAGGTGGTAGTAAGAAATATACTCACACTTGCAGTAGCTCAACGTAAAAGAAGTTTATTTCTCACTCACAAAAATAGTCCAGAGAAGTTTCAGATGAGCAGGGAATTCTGTTCCAGTGATTCAGAGGACTCAGGCTAATGGTTGGTTTCCAAAGACCCCGTGAGGGGGAGGAAGTGGGGGGCGGGGACCCAAGGAACTCCATGGCCTGGCTGTGAAGAGGCCCTAGTCCCTTCCACTCACACTCCATTGACCAGCGCTGAGAGGCGTGCCACCCCTGACCCAGGGGAGGCTGGGAGTCCAGTCTTAGCTGTTGCCCAGGAAGTAGAGGAGAATGGATCAGGGCCAGCAGTCTCTGTCACAACGACCTATGTTGTAGGGTGTCCTGAGGATGAACTTCGTTTAATATCAGTCAAGCACTTAGAATAGCGCCTGGCACCTGTGTCAACGCCACATAAATATTTGTGTTATTAATTTTTATTCTGGTCCCTCAGAGAGTTCACTGAAGATACAAACTAGGAAGCACCCCTAGTCTTTCCAGCCAGTGCTGCAGTGGATTGTTCAGGAGGCCTCTGGACACCCTCCCGTGTCAGAGCCCAGCAAATTCCAGCACATCAGGGTCATGTGAGCTTCTCTGAGAGCTTCCGTTTCTGTGCAGACAGAGAAGCTTCCTGGAAACCAGTTCCTCCCAGAGATTCTCTAAGTCATTCTGATGCTTCGAGAAGAGTCTCTAGCGGTGCCAACTCTAATCTTCACCTTCACATGCAGACCACAGGGCATGGATACACAGGCACATCCTTCCCTCCTTGTGCACCGGCTCTCACCTCCCTACCTCCATCACGATGGTATGAGGCAAGAAGACAGGTACTGGAATCAGAGAGGCCAGTAAACAAAGACCAGCTAATAATGGATCTGCCAAATATTAGTTAAAAGTTATCTAGCATCCTTGACCCTCAGTTTACTTACCTGTAAAATGGAATCAGATAATAATAATAGCTGTGGAGAGCTATTTAAAGGTGAAAGTTAATGGCTATAAAGCACCAAGCACTGAGTGAGACGTAGAGCGTGCTTTTAATAAATAATAGCTACTTTTGATTGATATGTCTTGTGTTAACTCATTGTGGACTCTGCATTTATAGAGCGCTTAGTGTATACCCAGGTAAAGGTACAATAGGTTTGTGTCAGTGGGTTGCCAGGAGGCCAGCCTTTTAAAAATGTCCACCGCTTGTTCTCGCATGGAATCTCACTCCCGGAACCCCAAGTTCTCAAGGGAGAGTCCTCCTAGCCTGCTCCTTCTTTCTGAGCTCCACCCCTGGCTCCAAACACGTGCCATTTTTCTATCCTGCTGGGAGTCCTCAGTGTCAAAGACGACTGTCAGAAATTTTTTTTTTTTTTTTTGCGGTACGCAGGCCTCTCACTGTTGTGGCCTCTCCCATTGCGGAGCACGGGCTCTGGACGCGCAGGCTCAGCAGCCATGGCTCACGGGCCCAGCTGCTCCGCGGCAGGTGATGTCCTCCCGGACCGGGGCACGAACCTGCGTCCCCTGCATCGGCAGGCGGACTCTCAACCACTGCGCCACCAGGGAAGCCCTGAGAGAAATTCTTATTTCGAGATAAGGAGTGAATGACTGTGTTAGGAAGTCAGTAGAAAACATTGTAGATAAAAATGATAGAGTACTTTAATATGATCTAATAGCATTATGGAATCTTGATGTAGTCTCCAAGTCACTTAACCAGAGTATCTACTCTGGGCCCAATGCTGTCTGTATCCAATGTCACAAACAGTGACATTTAATACAAACCTCCATTTTCCTGTCAGTCAAATGATGACCCCAAGAGCCAATGGTATGCTGGTGACAATTTACCAACCAGGTCTCTGACGGGAGAAGTATATATTGAGAACATATATAATATATATGTTGCATATATATTTGTACATAGTTGATTATAAATTTTACTAATTTAAAGTATGTGTAGTACGCAATTCACAAATGATAATAAAATGTAAATACATTCTTTATTGTAAATTCCATGTAGCCAATTGATTCTCACAGAACACTTCATTGATTTTTGCCAAACTCTCGCATCTGTTGCCTACCTATAATGCTGCGGATGAACCATGCATGTAGTTTAGACGTGAATGTTAGTTGATATTTTCATTTTAGTTAACAAGGAAGATGAAAGTGAAATAATGAAGGTGTGTGTTGGAATCTCACTTGTCAATGACATGAGCAACTTCTTTGCTGATTCAGATAATTGTTTTTGGAAACTAAAATAGCATTCCTCAATATTTGTATGTTATTCACAATGTAATGGCTACAGACATGGCACAATTTTAGGTTAAGTTACATTATTAACATTTTATCCGTCACTCTCTTATGTCAAGGCAATCAAATTAATAAATCAAGCCCTGATTTGCGATGTTTGCAGATTTCCATGGTGTAAATACGACCAACCATGACCACTTTCTAGCTACCACGATAAGCTCATCGAATACGGAATTACAAAAATATTTACACACCGTTGTATAGTATTTTCACTGCACAGATATGGTGGAAAGTAAGTAACCTCAAGAGCATAGATAAAGATAAAATGTAGTAAAATAATTAGGAAGTGATAATTTTGAGTATTTATTACTGTTGTTTTCACTATAATTTATTTAATTGTAAGTTCTATAATTTAATTTTTAATAATGGCTATGTTTAACAACCAACTTGAAAAATTTTTTTTAAATTGAGCCATCAGCTTATGAGCTGACTTGAGCACACCACTGTCAAGAATCTAATGTATTTCCATCAGAAATTGGGTAAAAAATGTACTTTTTTTTATTGTTCTGTAAAGTATAAGAAAAGAGAGACAGGGGAAGTGGGTAGGAGGAAACAGAGTTTATGGAGAGGTTCAGTTTCAACTGAACAGACATTGTTTGTGCCAACAGAAACTATCGGCGTGGGCACCAAACCTTTTGAAAGTCCTGCCTAAAGTCCATTCTCTGCCCCAATTTTGCTTTTGCCCAGACGTGTATAATAGCTGAGCCTCTGGCTGTGGCAGGGTCTTCAGCTTTCCCGTTCACCCACGTGGGGCGATGGCTGGAAGGCACGGCCAACTGGGAGAAGGGTGTGCTTTTTCCAAGTCAATTTCCACTCCATGCCCATCTCCTGGCTCCTCTGTTCCCCAACCCAGTGCTGAGAGCCGAGGGCCAGGCTGTGGGCATTCTCTCTTCTACAACTGTGCCTCTCTCTGTTCAGATAAAGTGAATGGGGCATTCTGTTCCCCACACTCCAGGGAAATGGGAATGAGATCATGGGCTCCAGAGAGAAAAGACCTAGTCTAGGATCCCCACCTGGTTTCCCCCTGAGATTCCTCATAGACATCCAGGACCCTAACCTTCTGATTCTGTGTCTCACACTTTAGGGGATGAGCTGGAAAGCAGTGGAAGAAATATCTCATGGAGGAGTGAAAAAAGACCAAAACAGGGCCAACTGAGTCCTCCCGCCACCATTGACTTTTCATTGTTAATCAGCCCGCTGGACTCCAGTTTCTCCACCACCAATGTGGAGATGGGAGAGACTTTGAAGAACACTTGGTCCAAAACTCCTGGCCAGTGAGAAAACCCAGACCCACAGAGAGAAAGTCAGTTGCTCAAGGTGGTGGTGGAAGCAGGACCTCCGCCCCAGCCTTTGCAGGCCCAGCCCAGAGGTTTTCCCAAATGGCCTCTGAGCCTCCCTCACACACTTGGTGGCAAGAAACTACCTTCAGAGTCAGCAGTTTAAACATCTTGGGATTTTCCTTCCCCTCTGACTCTTTGATCCATTTCTTGAGGCTCTGGGCATGCCCCGGTTACGACCTTCCATCCTATCTGTCCTCCACCTTCCCCTCACTAGACTCTGATCCCTGCAGTGACATGAGCCTCGCCCTAGTCATCTCTGCAGCAGAGATGAAAGAGCCAGGCTTAGAATCCACACGCCTGCGTTTTAACCCCAGCTTAGCCTAGCTGTGTGGCTTGATCAAGTTGTTTACCCTCTGTCTCTGAGCTCGGATTTCTGTAACTATAGCGTGGGGAATGGCGATACCTATTTACAGGGACCTTCTGAACATTAAATGCCATGGTGCATGTAGACTTCTTAATACTATGTCTGGCTCCTGGGAGGACAAAACAAATGCAGCTTATCCTGATGCTTGTATCTTTGTATTTCCAATAAATGCTGCAGAGCCTGGCAGAAAGAGCTCAGCAAAAGGAACTGAACGAATGAAATGATAAGTAATGAAAGCATGTCACTCAACCCCTATCATATTTTCCTTCTCAATGTGCCTTGTGTTTTCTCCTTTGCCATCCCTGCTGTGAACATCTTTGTTTAGTTCCATACAATTTCTCACCTGAACTACTACAAACAACTCTTGCTTAGTGTCCCGTCTTCAGCTTCAGCGAGCCCTGTTCTCATCTACCTTATCTGAGTGAGCCTTCCTACTGCCTAGCTTAAGGTCAGTGTCTGTGTCTCATACAGCATCTCGATGATTTCCAAATGCTACATTCAGAAAACACCTGACCAATTAAATTTGCAAAATAGATAAAACTCTGTATATGAAATAAACTATATATTTTTTATTCTCTCCTTCTGACCTTTTCCTTCTATCTATCCCTCCAGGTTCTTTCTATTACCACTTATATACCATCTTCGGCATTAATAGAAGTTTAGCAAGTTTCTGCTAACAATAATAATTGTATTTCTGATTCTGTACTAAGCCCTGTACAGACGTTATATCATTTGATCATTATAGCAACCCTACAAGGTAGGATAGGTGGAAAAACGGCCATGTGTGTTTAGTAGGCATGTAAACACTCTTTACAAACGTTCAGCTAAATGCTGGACAACTGTGGCAAACACCTGCTTAGTTCTATTGGGGGCCCTGAAAACATCCACTAGATTATGGACAGGTAGGGCAGGGATGGACACGAAGGTCTCTTTATGGAGACCCTCTTTATAGTTGAGTGGCCTCCAGCAGGAATGTTCACACTGGGTCTCATTAGCAACTCACAGGTGATGAAATTTACCACCACTCCCTCATTCATTGTTTCATTGAACTGCCTGCCAGTTTCTTGAGACTGGAGGGACCAGCTGTCTGGGTTATTATTGGACCACAGCAATAGGCACATGGGAGGCCTCAACAACTTTGGCTTTTGCAAATGTAGTAGAAATGAGACAGGTATTTTTATGTCCATTTTGTAGATGAAGAAACTGAGCCTCATCTAGGTGAAATCCCACAGCTACGATGAGATTGCAGGTCTCCTGATGTCTACTTGGGTTCTATACAGTTTTTTTTTAATTACTGGCAGTAGGTTTTTTGGAGAATCTACTGATAATTTTGGAAATCATTTGGAAAAATATGACCTAACTTTGGACATAATTCCTGAAGCTTTCTATAGCTTCACAATTCATTCATTCAGCAAACAATTACTGAGTGCTTATATGTGCTAGGGACTGTTCTAAATATTGGGACTAGGATAGTAAAAAACATTCTGGAGGCTAGGGGATAGAGAAAGACAGTAAAGAGATAAACAAATACCTATACAAAGTATTAGCTGATGATAAGCAGCAGGAAGAAAAATGGATCAGCATAAGAGAGACAGAGCATTCCATAGAGGAGAGGTTTCACATGAGAGTGGTCTCTGATGTGGTAACATTTGAACAAGATTAGAAAGAAAAATTTTGCGGGTGTCTTGGAGAGAAGAATTCCAGGTAGAAGAAAATGCACGTGCAAAGGCCCTGAGGTAGCAGGGTACTTGGTTGTGTGGAGGTCAGTGTGGCTGGAGTCTAAGCAGAGGGGAGAGTAGAAGGAGACAGGGCCCACATCATACACGGCCTTGAGGGCCTTTTTAGAGGCAGCGTATTTTACTCTGAGTAACATAGAAGCTCACTGGAAGGATTCCAGAAACTGGGCCCCTTCACCCACACTAATGCCGTCAAGTTATTTGTGACTTGACTATGCAGTAGCCACTAGGTTAGATAATTTCCTTACTCATGTATCAGCACCTTGTTTCTGGATCCAAGTACTTGTGGCCAACTGTCGACAGTCCCCCATAATCTGCCATACTTTGCATGACATTGTCCTAACTGCTACTTTGCTGAACCTCCCAGTCTCACTTTCTCTTGCCAGGCCTGCCCCAGGGCCTTTGCTTGAATGGTCTCCATCAGCTAGAGCACTTTTTCTTCCTCTTTCCTAATATCCACCCTTCCCTGTCTGTACGGGTTGGCCTGAGTCCCCCTCCCGTCCCCATGTCTTCCAGGTTACCATGATCCCTGACCTTTCCTCCTCCACTAAGAACCTAAAACCCTCACAGTCTTGGCCAGTCTGGCCTCTTGACTTCTTTGAGAGTCCAGTCTTTGGCACGTTATTGGACACATGTACAATGCTGAGCACGTGATACCATTTAATCAAATCTTGTCGGTTTATGATTTGATAACGTCCCATTCCTCTGGCATCTTGGTCTTTTCCAGATAACCAAAGCTGAGCCTGTCAAACGCCAAACAAGCAGAGGAAGCTCTTGTCAAGAGACATCTTTCTGAAAAGTGTTTGACATTTCCAGAAATTCTGAATTCCCATCTGCCATACAGAACCCTGTCATTTCAAAGTCACTCGGCGATGTCATTCTAGAGACCCATTAGCGTCCGGAGCAGTATCGCAGCTCTGTATCTGGTTTTAGATCTTCCTGTCTCTTCCCTCAGTGTCATGCAATGTCACCAGTTATTCTGCTCAGGGATCATGTATCTACCTCTCCTGAATGCCTTCTATAACCTTTCTTTTTCGGGTTATTGGGTTTCTTTTACTAAGGTCCAGGAAACGAGATCACTAGAAGTCTCCAGAGAACACTACCCGCACACCTACTCCATGCCAGACTCCATCCTCGGGAATAAGGTAAATAAAATATTACACTGACCTCGACAAGCTCAAACTCTCAACGAGCATAACCATAACACAAAATGGCCAAAGCGGTTATGAAGCTATACACGTGTTAGCGCGACAGCACGGAAGGTAGAACATTAAACTCTGTGGGCAGCAGGAGGCTGTAGTAGCTTCTTAGAGCAGTGAACATTTGAGATAAGCTTGAAGAACACATAGGGGTCCATCAGCAAGAATGGACAGGGAAGACAATTTCCAGAAGAGGAAATAGCACCCTTGAGTCATTGATGGAAAACAAGAATCTAGACCCTTTAAGCCTTTGAAAGAGGGCATGAGAAGCAATGCATATAATCTTTAATGCTGAGGCTTTCTCCCAGCTCATGTGGGTACCTGGGGACTCTTGATGAGTTCAGGATCAAAAGGTCCTGAATGAGTCAGATTGCTGGGAGATGGACCTGTGGATAAATGGAGCCTACCTGTGGCTTGGCATGCTGGCTACTTGAAAGGACCTTGGTCATCGCTGTGGTAAAGAACAAATTTCCTAACAGCCTATAGATACAATGGTATTACTAAAATCGATTAACACTAGCAAGTTGCAAGAAGAAAATAACCTAAGAGAATATTTTATGATATTCTAGAGTGTCAGAGTTGGAAGGTCTCTTAGAACCAATCTGTTTTACCCTCTTTATTGATTATTTGGTGATTAATTGAAGGTGATTAATTGCCTAGGAAACTTGCCTAAACTAATACAGCTGTTGGTTGAGCAAGGACCAACCTTCTAGGTCTCCTGAAGCCTGGTCTCCTATGTTTATCCTACTACAAAAATATGCCTTTTAAATCAGTGCTTGTATTCATTCCTTAATTTAACAAACATTTATTGAGTGTACGGGGCTCAGTGAATATTTGAGTCGAACTAGGGATTGGAAATGGAGACCAGAGTTAAAGACACCACGTTGTCTTTTGTAGGATGAGGTTCTGAGTTGAGTTCCCAGTGGTAGAGGGGTCTGTTGTGCCGTTTGAACTCTCAATTGATTCCCCTCTTAAACTGCATCGAACACTTTCAAAGGTGTTATTTAATCAGGCCTTCAGAGATACTTCTTTGCACGCACTAGATGCTGGGAGTATAGTAGTGGACAAACTCACAAAGTCCTCATCTTCGTGGAACTTACATTTATTGGGAAGAAACATACATACATTCATACATACATAATATGCATATGTTGAAATCTAACATGTCAGGATACTGGTAAATGCTGTGAGGAAAAATGAATCAGGAAAATGAGAGAGTGATAAGGAATCTTATTTTAGATATAATGACCAGGAAAGGCCTCCCTGAGGGCATGTGGATGGACACCTAAGTGAAGTGAAGCTAGGAGGGAGATGAACACGCCTGGCAGACCTATGGGAAGTGCAAATGCCCTGAGAAGGGAGCCTGCTTGCTGTGTTTCAAGAACAGTTAGATGTCTGTAGCGTGGCAGAACAGAATGAGCAAGGGGGGGGGCGGGGAGAGCTCCAGAAGAGGGCGTCAGACGGGGGATGGGGCCAGGACATAAAGAACCACAGCCCATAACAGAAAAGTAAAGAATAGAGAAAAAAATGTCTGGACCAGAGAACCAAAGCTTCTGATTCTAGTATTTTCTCTGCCCCGACTTCCTGAATGACTCCGGGCTTCTAATTTCTGCTCCTGGGCCTCAAGCATCCTTATCTACATGATGAGGAAATTGGAAGTGATGACTACGGGCCTCTGTGGTCTCTGCACCTTGCTTATGCATTTCAGATTTATCCATGGGGCCAAGAGTGGACCACTTGGATGGACACGCAGCCTCCAGGGTGCGTTTGTGCTGGAGCTGCAGTGTGGGCTACCCATGCTTCTGAAATTTCTGGTTGTCTCTTTACAAGCAGTTAGAGGTGGCTGAAGTTTCAGGCATTTCCAGACAACCAAATTCTTTGTATCCATAGAACTTTAACAGTTTAAGGGGGACTTACAATGAATCTCATCTATAAACTGAAGCCAATGATATGAAACGCAAGCAAACACAACTTATCTTGGTGGGAAGTTATCGTACATCTCCTTTTCTAAGGGATGAAATCACATCTTTTGCAAATTGTGCATCATCCGTAAAGACTTTCTTCTTCTAATGATCGGCTGTCACTCTGTCTTTGTAAAGTGGATAATGGAATTATTTTTAAAGCTTTTACTTAACAAGCTCACTCTTTGTAAAGACCCGCTTGAGGAATGCAAGCCTCTTTAGTTAGGGAAGTGACAACTGTCTCTGACATTAAGTGGATCTCTTTCTTACCTGTCCTGTTAACATGTGAAATATCAAACTTCTCTTCCATATGACAGTGGTTTAGATTTGTGCTATACATCCTGGAGAGCACAGCTGGTGAACACACTGGGAGGTACATAGAGCCAGATCAGGGTTACATTTAAAGGCCTTTTAACAGCACTGCCTGAAGAGAAGAATGCTGCCTCTGGAGGTTACAAGTTTCTCATTACTGGAGATGATCAAGAAGAGACCATTAGGCGGGATATTACAGACAGAAAGCCTGTGTCAGTCGGACAGCTGAACAAGCCATCCTCAAAGAGACCTTCCCACTCTATGATCTTCTCCCCCATTAGCATAATCTTTCCTTAATCTGAATTTTCGATTATATTGGGCAGATTAGAAGACTGTCAATGCCATTTTAATATTTGCCAATAACATAGGGCCAGCAGAGTTTGAAGACAAATTTGTGCAGCCAAAGAAATGGGTTTGAAGTTATGTGCAGTGGTTAGAAGGTTCCATCCTCCAAGGGGAGAGGACAGTGTGTGTGTGTGTGTGTGTGTGTGTGTGTGTGTGTGTGTGTGAGTAACTGAATCCATGTATTCTATTTACCTATGCTGCTTTCTCTGTTTTCTAGGTCTTAGTTTCTATTTTTAAAATAACAGGTTTTAGCTGGTGTCAGTAGTCCACACTCATAAACAGTTTCGGATAAGACATTTTAGGTCTTATCCAAGTACAGTATTACTTTGGAATTAAATAATATAACCCATATTTAAAAATTTTCTTTCCTCAAGATAAACCAATTAGAAGCCTCTGAGAAAATGCTAAAAACTGTACATAATCCCTTCAAAAGCTGACAGGATTTTTTTAAATAGTTGGGGGTTTCTGGTTCATGATGAAGACCTGAGCATACGTATTCACCTCCTCTTCTTTCCTGATTTCCACTGAAATAACAGAAAAAATAAACAGCAGAAAATAAAATCATTGAAATGTAGAGAACAAAGACAGGGACTCCAGTATACCAAGAACTTTAACAAATTTCTGAAAGATGACATGTAGATTAAATCAAATGAATAGCTCACCCAAAGTAGAGAAAGCGGATGGCCAGAACATAAGAGGATAAGGTTGCTGCAGAGGTGGAACTGTTTTAATTAACAACATTATGAATAGGTTCCAAATTTGAAGTCTGTAGCTATGGAAAACCAAAAATTAAGGCGTAGTATCTATGCTATTTAATTTTTAAAAACCCTTCATGAAATACTTGAACTGTTCAGTCTTTTCTCCCTAAACAGAGCAACTTGCAGCTACTTGGCTTTAGGCAGAGAACACTCCATCCTACAGAAATTGAACACTTGCTGGGGGAAAAGTCTTAGGTGCCTGTGTTAGCGCTGGCCTCAGAGTGGCACCCTTCTTTCTGACAGGCTGGTGGTGGGTAGAAAGCACAGGCAAGGCAGTCTGTTCACCAGATCCAATCTAAACCCTTCCGGTCAACACAAACATGTACACACAGTTCACCATCGGTCTCCTCATTCAGGAGAAAGGCTTGCTGGGCAAACAAGTCAACACTGTAATGGAAGAAACTTATGACAGATTTTCATACTAGTCAAGCAACGCTTCATTCATGAATGTGAATGGGCACCTAAGATCTGCCCTACATTTGATGGGAGAGAAAGAGAAAGATAAATGAGAATAACTCATCTCCTAAAGAAGAAATGCAATTAATCCAGGGAACAAAAGAGAATGGAAAAGTATAATGATGATTGTTAGAGAGAGTTTAGGTAATATTAAAATTATTTTTGAAATGGGAATCATTAAAAGAATGCTTGGAAAGTAAGATAAAATCATTTGAAATCTATTAAAAAATCATGATAGGCCAAAAAATGAATAGAAAGTATGAAAGATAAAATCAGGGATATCTCTCAGAAAGAAGAAAAAAAGTTTAAAGCCAAATGAAAGAGAAAAATTAAAAGATAAGGAAGATTAATTCAGGATATTCATAATCCAACTGACAGATACTCCAGAATAAAAGAAAAGAGAAAATCAAAAAGGAAAATTACCAACTAAATAACAGAATAAAAATTTCCAGAGCTGAAGACCACCAATACTTAAATTGCAGGGACCACTAAAAGTTAAGAAACAGAATGAGTGAAACACAATCTGCATTTTGATGCACTTATCCTTGTGAAAGTTCATTTTGTTGAGAAAAGAAGACAGTCTTAGGTGCTTTGAGAGACAGAAAACTAAACAAAAAACCCGGAAAATTTTAAACTGAAAAAAGATATTCAGATTGTCAGCAGACTTGTCATCTGCAACAATAATGCAAATAGAGAATTTCTTAAACATTATGGAATAAAGGCATTTTCACTTATATAAGAGCTCAGAAAGCTACTTTTCTTCCACTATTTCTGGAGGTAAAATACTTGAGGCTATATTGCAGCAATATAGTAAATACATAGACATTAAAAAGGAAGGCATGAGGGCTTCCCTGGTGGCTCAGTGGTTGAGAGTCCGCCTGCCGATGCAGGGGACACAGGTTCGTGCCCTGGTCCGGGAAGATCCCACATGCCGTGGAGCGGTTGGGCCCATGAGCCATGGCAGCTGAGCCTGCGCGTCCGGAGCCTGTGCTCCGCAACGGGAGAGGCCGTGACAGTGAGAGGCCCGCGTACCGCAAAAAAAAAAAAAAAAGGAATTCTACTTTCTTTCTTTGCTGATCCAGACACACTAACTAGTTGGTCTAACAGTATATGATCAAATATTTAAAAGTCTGTTTGTTTCCATGTATAGCATCAACATATAGATAAACAACGAAAGACTTAATCATGATACAGATAGAATATGACTTTGGAAATGAATGAGGGACAGAGAGTGACAATTTCTCATCTTATCACATGATAGAAAAGACTCTGCCAAGAGTTGATGGAATAAGAAATAGAAGCTTATCATTTAAAATAAGCAAGTGGATAAACAAATGAATAGAACTATAACCATGATATTTAGAATTATGGCATTAACCTCAAGAATGACAGAAATCAGAAAAGGTTAAAAATGATTACCTCTGGGGAATGGACCTAGGGAGAGAATTACCTTTTCCTTCCATAAACTTTCTACACCTTTTCAAAAATTTTTACCATGTGCGTGAATTAATTTTGTCCTGATAATAATTATATTAAAAAATTAAGTAGCCCATTTCAGGAGGAACATAACATTTATTGAGCCCCTGAGGTATGGGCATGACACACATCATCTCAGCTTCCTCATCATAAAATGAATACGATGTGGTCATTATCTTCTCCAAACCTGATTTTCCTTAATGATAAAATATCGATGATAAGTTGGTCAAACAGTTGATAAGTGTGACTGCAGCTTTGTCATGTACTCTTTCCCCAGCTGCGTGGAGTGGTGTTCTCTGCACAGACCAAAGTGCTGAGACTAAAGAACCTTAGATTCTAACCACGCCTCTACTGACACCTTGGTTTATGACTCTGAACTCCGCATGTTTCACCTTAATTTTCTTCTTTGAAATGAATGACCTGGAATAGAGAACTATCTAGGACGCTGTACTTTTAAATGTAGTCTGTGTTTCATCCATACTGCCCACCTCTGCTACACACACATGCACACACACACACACACACACACACACTCACAGAAAAGTACAGACTTTAAAATTAGACATTAGCTTTATAACTTTGGGCTGGCTACTTAACTTCTGTAAGCCTCTTTCTTCGTCTCTAGAGGGAAGTCAGTAAATACACTGTGGTTTCTTTACCATTATTTTCATCTTGTTTCTTCTGTCTGGCCAGATGGGGGCGTTGCCTCCCTTGGCTTTGGTCATCCAATAATTGGAAGTTGTACAACGCCTGGCATCTGGAAAGGAGAGGAGAGACTAACTGTTACCACAGGCCCTAATTCAAGAGCAGAAGCCACTCCTGGATAATGGAATTGTAATGTGAACTGTGCATTTAACTCCTTGATCAAGCGCAGAGAAAGATTGTGCTTCCCGGTGATGGATTATTTCATAGTTCATTGAGGTTAAAATTAAAATAATGCAAAAAAAAAAAAAAGAAAGAGAGAGGGAAAGAAAGAAAGAAAGAGAAAGAGAGAGAGAGAGAAAGAAAGAAAGAGAAAGAAAGAAAGAAAGAGAAAGAAAAGAAAGAAAGAAAGAAAGAAAGAAAGAAAGAAAGAAAGAAAGAAAGAAAGAAAGAAAGAAAGAAAGAAAGAAAAGAAAGAAAGAAAGAAAAAGAAAGAAAGAAAGAAAGAAGAATGCAGTCCAGGTCTCAAATTGAGGAATGAACCAAAGTGGTGATTTCCCTCACAGATAGAAACTCTTCAGAGATGTTATTCCAGGTGTGCCCAAGGTCCCAATTTCATCCCTGACCTTGTATTAACAGATTGGTATCAGAACTTCCAGAGCTGTGGTTGATGAAGTTGATACTCCAAAAGAAGCTTCAGTAGTTCATGTGACTTTCCTCTTACCCTATACAGTACTATCGTTTGCTTATAGACGGAGGGCTTGTATTAGCATTTGAGCCCATGGATCTTCTGAAGTGGAGATGAGTAGAGCTCTTCTATGTGAGATCTTTGGAGATACGGTTGTTTAAAATGTTTGGAATTAAAAAAAAAAAAAAGCTTTGGATTTGTAAAAGTTTCTTAGTAACTTCAGGGCAAAATATAAAAATGGTTACTGAATTTCATACCCCTAAGAAATCAGAATTTGAAGGAACCTTTGGCATCATCTAATCACACTGACTCATTTTAAAGGAGGTGACATGATTTGCCCAAGTCCATAAATCCTGTATGGATTGGGAAAGGCCCCAATCCATTCACTTATTCATATATTTATGTCAGCAACACATGTTTATTGAACACCTACTCAGTCCTAATGATTATGTCAGGCTGTGGGAAAACAAATATGGGGATGCAATAGCCTTCTGCCTTCCATGAGCTTCCAGTTTGGAGGAGAGGCAGATGTGTGTCAGCCTCAGGGTAATATAACAAGGCCTAACAGAGACATGGTAGCCAGGTGTTCTGGGGAGCACAGCACAGAACTCTAATTCTTCTGAGGGGCTGGGAAAGATGTCACAAAGGACATCTTATTTGAGTAGAGTCTCACAGGACGAGAAAAAGGAAGAGACACATTCCAGGTAGAAGAAACATTACATGTAGGATTTTATAGGTCAAAGCAATTCAAAAGTGCTTTTAGCCTAAGTGGCATCCTGAGAGACATTAATATCCACGGAGGAGAAGAGGGGTCCTGGACTCCAAATTTTCCAGAATAAAAAGCACATCATGTAGAAATGGAAAACTTGGATGTGGGCCAGCGTGGCTTTCCACCTACTTCATCAGGTAGTGAAGAAATCAGAGCAGGTCTTGAATGTAATAAGAGGGCATTTCAGGGATCCCGTTTCAAGAAGAGGTCTGCCTTCTGCTCTCTGAATCTCTGTCATGGAACCCAAACATTCAAAACCACAATTCCTTAAAGATAAGGGTGAAAAGGTAAATACTGTGGAGGGAAGAAGCCTAGGGCATGCAACTCTTCATAAGAAAATGTATCAATTAATACATGGAACATTTTAATATTCAACATTTCAAGCAGCAAAGTTCCGAAATCTTTCCTTTCTTAACCCTCAGTGGAAGAAATCTTGATTTCCAAAGAAAAAGTTCCTGTCTTTAATGTATAAAAAAGACCCCCATCTTTTGTTCCCCTGGAATATTGAAAGGAAAGATCATTATCACTGAGGTATATAATCACAGTTCCGTGCACAGTTGGGAAATGGTAGAGTTTGGTGATTTAGGGGAGGGTATCTGGAGCCAGACTGCTTTGGTTTAAATGCTGACTTGGCCACTTATTAGTTAGACGAATTTAAACAAGTTACATAACCTCTCTGTGCTTCAGATATAATAATAATATTTATCTTGTAAAGACTTTGAGGGTCTTTACTTATGAGCTCATTTGTACAAAGCCTGGGACATGGTATTACTCAATATTTTTTTCTAACATTATTCGTTTTATTATTAATATTACTGAGGTTTTTTTGTGAAGCACTGCAGTGAGGTCTGGTCTTTCTTCCCAGGTCTCAGTTATGGTTAAATGGATTGGACAATGTCCAGAAGATTCTACTCTTTCATCAAGCATTATATTAGAGGACTTGAGGAAAAATAAGACATAGTCTTTGCCTCAAGGAATTTATAATTAGATTAAATGTAATTACTGCTAGTTATTTCATTCTTTTAAAATAGTATAAACATGAAAAATATGGACCTTAATGACTTCATTCTGCCTCAAATATTCATTCTCTTTCCTCTCTGCTTACCTAAATTCTACCCATTTCTCAGGACTCCACACAATTGCTAGGTGTATCGATTAAGACCCAGTAAGTAAAGCAAAACCACGTAGTAATTTGAACAGAGACAGTCTAATATAAAGAATTATTAACTATAACAGAGGATTGTGGTAGTAAGAGATTGGCTGGTAAAAAGTGAAGAGCACGCCAAAGATTAAAGGAATAGCAAATATAGGAAGCGGACTCTCTGCCTTGGACTGAGATAACACATAAGGCATAGGTTCCCCAGGGCCAAGGTCCAGACCTTACTGTAGAGTCCAGGGCTCACAGGGGAGATGAGAAGTTGCCATGGTGCAATACTAGGGAAACTTGCTGGAAATCTGCCCTCTAGGGAGCCGGGGAAATCTATTCCTGGGGAGATGTTTCACTAGAGGCACTTTGCTTATAAAACCGCCCAAGGCTGGGAGTGCCATGGGATGGCAGCCACTAGTACACCACCGAATCTGTGCATGTTGCAAGAACCTTAGGATAACGCTAAGGAAGCTACCATGCTTCAAGATTTAGTGTCTCTCCACTATTCTGTAATGACAAAGCTTAACACCCATTTCCTTCGTTAGTTAGCAAAAGAAAAATATTTAAACAGCTCAGCTCCATTTTTCCAAGAGTGGGCAAAGAGAGGGAATTGGGAACTAAGAAGCAATTTGATAACTAGCACAGTCCGCCTTTGACCAGTGAGCTTCCATCTGCGGGCGATTC
Source organism: Globicephala melas (assembly GCF_963455315.2). Lineage (NCBI taxonomy): Eukaryota > Metazoa > Chordata > Mammalia > Artiodactyla > Delphinidae > Globicephala > Globicephala melas. The sequence continues at coordinate 78,181,382 of NC_083325.1, forward strand.
TTTGTATCAAGTTGATGTCTGTTTGACTGTATTTCCACCAATGTGGTCTTAGGGTTTACCTCTTGGACCGTTTAGAACATGTTTTCTACAACATGCAAACCATGACATAGAGTCTTCTTACTGAACACAGAAGTAGTTCAAGCACTTTCCTTAGCACTTTCCTTAGCATGGATACGTCTCTGGTACTGAAACATGGCATCATGGTTGGGACTTTGGTTGCCAGGCCACATCGATGGCTTTTAAACTTACTTCCCATTAAACTTTGAGTAATGTTGTTTTGTAATCCATGCTGCACCCTTTTGTGTTATTTATTTAGTTTTTACGTTCATCTAAACAATCAATTAATACTCATCGAATGGTTATTCTATGATGGGTGAAAAGGGCCACTGCCTCGTACTCCACAGAGTGGCAGTACTGGCTGGGTCCTTGGGTCTCTGCCAACCCCTCCTGGGTCTTTTCTAAGCCTCGCAAACCTACCTCCTACCCTCTGTAAGAAATTACATCTTTATCACTATGGGAAGTGAAAAATTTTCCTTTTCTTCCACCTACTTAAGCCTTGAAACTCCTCTGAGTAATTATAAGATACTGTTGTATCCAATTTCAAATCCAATGAGATTTACCCTCACGTGGGAAAAAATGTAAGAGAGGTTGGCATAAATTATAAACGCCTGTGCCAATGCATGCTTTTTCCATTACTACAAAGTATTGTAGAGATTTCTGGACTTGAGCCAGATTTCTCACCCCAAATTCAAAATTGACAAAAGGCCCAAGAAGAGGATCTCTAGCACTGGAGCAAATACATTGTTAACACCATTCTCTTCTTGAAGTGGGATTTCAGGAGAGCCGGGAACTGTCCAGAATTCAGGGAAGAGCAGAGGTGGCTCCAGTTAATAGGCAGGTGGGAAAGGTCAGAGGGAAGACAGGTGCTGGTTGAGGAAATGGGAACGGGAAGAGATGCAGGCCATGTGGGAGAAAAGGCCTTCATACTCAGTCGAGGTAGACAGAAAGTCTAGCATCCAGAGAACGCCTGCAGGGAAACTTATCCCTGTTATTTCTCTACCACTGCCTAATATGGACTGTGAAAGTGTGTAGGTGTTTGTCTGAATAGAAAAATTCTAGCATTCTGTCTTTTATTTTGTTTTCTTGAAATCCAAACTCTTTATTTTAGGGAGACAGGTGTCTCAACAGCACAAAGAGCAGGACACATTCCCAGGTTTCATGTGCTTGATTCCCAAAGGGTCCAATTCACCTCCTAGACTTGAAGAGCCCAGAGGATGTCATGGGGACACTGCCCCTACCGGTGTGAGTCTCATCCCAAGCTTGTCATTTCAGCCATGTCTACAAATTTTCAGTTATTCCCAGTTTCCTGCCCAGCTCTCTGAGATAGGAGTGAACGTTTGTGGTAATTAAAACAGTGTGAAATTTGCACTGTCAGGAAACACAGCTATTTTTTTTCCTCTGCCAACCATCATGCTATTTATAGCAATATGCTTCACCATTTATTTGCTGGGCAATGACATCAAGAAACAGATATTAAGCAAGGAAGCCAATTTACTCCGCAAAAACATCCATTATCTTTATCACCAACAGAGACTGGAAAATAATCAATTAGAATGCTTCACTTGGGAATGACTAATTGAATTGTTAAAAATATACAGGATTGGGAAAGACATCCTGGGAGCCTGAATATTAATTCACATAAGAGGCAAGACCTGTTCTATAGAAAATTTGTACCACTTCCTACATCAGGACGATGTTCATCAATGGACTCAAGTTACAAACCAAAATTCTTCTTTCTGAATCTACTGTATTTGAATTTGGTCTTACTCCATAGGAAGTGTCACATTTGTTATGGAACATTCACTTCTATTTTCTAAACCCGCTACCATAGGACTATCATCTCCCAAAAGATAATGCCCATAACCAGCCCAGACTAGGACATCCAGTTACACAGACGCATGTGTGCACACACTCATACACACATATGCACACATATACTCATACACATACTCTTCTCAGCTTTTGAGTAGCTATTATAAAAGGAGATGCGTGTTCTCATACAGAGAACTTGAGGCACACAGTAGAAGGGTTTAGCCAGAGCCAGCCCACAGCACAGAATTCTTTTCCATTGTTTATCTATTCATTCTTTTGTTCAATTTACTAAATATGTATTACATGCCCATTACCATTTAATGCTCTTAGGTTATGCAGATGTGGAAGAGACAGTTCCTGGCCTCAAGGAGTTCACACTTTAGTGAGAAAGACAAGCTGAGAGATCAATCATTACAATACATGTTGACAAATGCTATGACAGGGCTATGTCTAGGTTGCCTTAGGGTCAGAGAGAGCACTTCCCTGACATTTTAGATGAGCCTGGCAGTGAACTTAGTAAAGTCAAAAAGTCTGGAAGTAGGGCATTCCAGTCAGAAGCAGTAGCTCTTTCAAGGGATGGAGGTTTGAAAGAGTCTGACACATTTGGAGAATATATTATGCGCAAAGTATAGAATTTGAGGCGGAATGTGGAAGAATTGAGGAACCAAGGAAGGGCTTTGCTTGCTGTGCTAAGAGGCTTGATCTTCCTTCTGAAAACAGTGGGAAGCCTCTGAAATATTTGAAGCAGAGAAGTACCTTGATGAAATTGTTTTAGGGGGATCCTTCTGACACTAGTGTGGTTAACGGAACGGAGAGTGAGGGCAGGACAGAGAATGAGCAGGGGAGGTCGGAGAGAGACTGGAGAAGGGAAACCAACTAGCGAACTTTTGCAAAAGTATAAATAAGGAATCACGCAGACCAGAGCTGGGTGACCGGAAGTTGGGAGAAGACGTCAAGGTTGGGAAGAGAGAACTGACAAGCCGCACGGCGTAAGGAGAGGCGGCCACTCGGGTTTCCGGGCTGAGTAAAGAAGCACTCCATAAAGCCATTGGCTGAGATATAGAACAAGAGGAGAAGACATCCTAGGAGAAAAGTTCAGCTTTGAACATGTTGGATTTGCGGCGTCTATGGGGCTATGGATGGTGTGGTGGGTAAAATCATACCAGAGTCAAACACTAGACCAGAACGAGGAGACTCCTGCATGGCTTTCCTGGAGACTTCAGACAGGATAAAAGGATCATCACTGTCTCCAGACCATCACTTCCCAGAAAATCCCCTGCTTGGTGGTGGGTGGAGGAAGCGGGGAGGGCACTCTCCTCCCCCGCCTCCTCCTTAGTTAGACTGAAGATGCTCAGCCTGCGAGGTTACCAATCTGCCCCCCCTCCTTCCATGAATCCAGGGTGGGGCTGACTCTCCCCTTCAAACAGCCCACTTTTAGAATAAAGAGACTCTTGGGAGGAGAACTGTGTAGGTAGACAATGATACACTACCTTAGGGGTCCAGTTACTTTTTATTACTCTTGAAAATTTATTTAGGAGGTTCTAATTTTAGAACTCCGAGGACTTAGAGAACAACCTTCTCTCTTTCATTTTATTCCAACTCTTATCTTCCTCCTCTTCCTCCCGCAGTAACCAGGGCCATGACCTGCTCTGGGGTGACGTGGAAGATCTCCCGGGCCATCCATGTCGAAGGTCCTTGGCAGAGATACATCAGTTTCTGCAGCTTCCCTGCCAAGTACCAGTCTTTTGTTTTTCTTCCTAAGCAAAATGACCTTCAACAGAAATAACTATTTTATAACGCAGGGCAAGGATAGTCTGTCTGTGTTTTGCATCTGTGCATAGCTGCCCCAGTAACAGAGAAATAAGGTTCTTTTTGCTAAGAGACTGAACTATGTGGGATTGGTCTTGATTTTATTTTGTTAGGGTTTTACATCTTCCTAAAGCACTGGGAAATACACATCCATTCAAAGATGACTCTGGGTCTAGGGTCCCACCATCTCCAATTTCATTGCATGTTTTCTCAGAGAGAGATTTAAAGTTCTCACCCTCTCCCATCAAGAAAGAAGACTTTATAAATGAGAGGGAGAGGTTGGCTCTGAATCTAATTTCAGTGTTTTGTGTTTTTCCTTGAAATTGAGAAGAAGGCAAAGGCAAACATTAACATAGTCATGAAATAAATTAGGCTGAGATAGTGGAATTTGAAGACTCCCCCTCAGATCTCTGCTAAGCAGTCACCTTTGCTCATGACCTTCCCTTTAACTGTGTATTTAAAAGCCAAGCTGAGGTAAGAATTTAGGATCATAAAGTGTGTATACCCTTTTGCCCTACCAACTGCAATTCTGGAATAATATCTTTAGGAAACAACTACAAATGTAAGAAAGGCTTTGTACACAAAGATGTTCATTATATTGTTGTTTATGGTAGCAAAAGGACAATGAGTAAAATATTCCTGGAATACATTGCTGGCAGGAAAACTATGGTACAAAATCAAATAAAGAAAGCAAGATAAAAAATATTTATTTTCTCTGCAATTTCTGAATTATTGATATTCTTTAGGATAAAAGGCTTAAAGGACACAGACCAAAATATGAACCATTGTTGTTTCAAGCTGGTAGTATTATGAGTTTCAAATCTACAATGGGCAAAAAAAAAAAGAAAAAAAAAGGAATAAAAATACTATGAGAGTTTTTTTTCCAAAATATGTTAAACATTGGAGAATCAGCATCATGTTTGAAAAGTGATTTATTAAAAATAAAATGTGTGTATTGTGAGGATTGCCAGTTTCTTCTGCATTCAATGAGGTGGAGACTAGAGGGGTGGAACACATTATAATAGTCCTAGAAATACAGGTGATACTCAGTAAATAAATAACTTTTACCCCCAAGCTGAGCCAGGTACTAGGATTTTCAGAGGGAGATGAGGGAATTCAGTGATGACTGACTCATAGTCTAAAATGTTGGATTCCTGGTCAGGAATGCAAATGACCATCATGAAGATGTAATGAGAGAAATGCAACCCGAGTACTTCAAGAGAGCCCATAGTCCACAAGTTCTGATGGACGGAAAAGATTTGGTTTGAAATATAGATGATAAGAAGGAGAGTGTTGAAAACTCATACTCAGCAGTTCCTACACCTTGGCCAATGCCTGATGCGGAGCAATGCATGTTTGCTGAACTGCTGACCAGTGCTTAGAGCTCTCTTGGGTTTGGCCAGACTGGGGGCATACAGGATGAGAATTTGTATTCTGTCGGTAATGAGTGCTCACTGAAAGTATTTGAGCAGAGAGAATAAAAGGTAAGAGCTTTGTTTTAAGAAAACCTAGCTGATTGTAACAATCGGAGGAACTGGAGGGAAAGACCAAAGGCAGATGTTGGAGGTGTTGGGGAAGGGGGCACGGTTCTATCTAGGACAGTAGCAGAAGTAATTATTAGGTCGGTTGTGAGACTATACAAACAGAATGGCAGGACTTGCGGCATGCCTGAGCGCAGGGAAAAGGGGAGGAAGGAGTCCAAAATGGTGGTTTGGGTGCCAAACAGTACTGCATAACCTCTCATGTTGAACTTGAGTTACCTGCATGAGCTCCAAATTTCACAACCATCATCATTCCTGTGAGTCTGGAGTTGATGAGGACACGTGGACGCAGGAGGAAAACTTGCAGAACCAGGTCATTGCAAACAGTTGAGTTTCCTCGGGAAATCAACAAGGGGTCTCTTTCAGTTTCCACCCACACCTGTCTTTCACCTGGGTCCCTGCACGCGCTGCCAGGGGTTTGGCAGAGGGTCTCACAGAGCTCTGATCCTTTTACGAGTCAGCTCGTCCAGACTTGTGGCACCCGCCTCCTCCTCTCCCGGGCTCCCAGCTTTCGTTCTCAGCTACTCTGACTCTGCCTTTGGAATCCACCACAGCCCACATATATGTAACCTCTGGCCCAGGTGGTCTTTCGAGGCCCAAACGAACCTGGCGTCTCCCAGAATAAAATCAATCCTCAACCCTGCAATTGTGCCGTGGACAATTTTAGTGGCCTACCCAGAATCCATTTCTCCCTGCATCCCTGACTTTTATTCAGATATTCACACGTTCTCCATCCACTTCTTCACTTCAAAGAAAGCTGACCACACTCCCAATTCCAGGAATGGGTCTCCTTTGTTAAAGTAATTCTACTGATTGGTTCAGGAATTGTAAGGCTACAGCTTGGTCTGACGAGACCTAAGAGATATTTCCTGGTGCTTCTGCAAAAGTAGAGAGCTGGGGCTCAGGAAAGGTGGTTTTCCTTCTCTCCCTCTCTCTTTCTCTCTCTTTGTCTCTCTCTCAAACACACACACACACACACACACACTCTCTTATATTACACACCATGCATTCTCTACCTCTGGAGGCACACACTGTCCCCATGGCTTTCATATTTTGATGTCACTGTCTTCAAAAGCAGTCTTCCCAAAGCCTGCCCTTGTCCCAGGAAGCTGAACGAGGTTGGATGTGGTGGTCCCCCAAGGCTGGCTCAGGGGAGTACCTGCCAGCAGGTGGAGATGCTCTCGCTGGAGCAGACCAGTCCTAAGCAGCTGAAATGAAGGCAGCCCACCACTGGGCATGTGAGGCTTATGTTCCAGTCGAAGAAGTGCTTTCCTTTACAAAAACAAATGGGATTAATAGTGTGTCACTTCGTAATTAAACTTAGATTCTTAAATAAACAAGTCGGTAAGAACGATGAAAGATTTAGAATGGAAATTAAAATGAGAAATATTTCTGTCAAATTATTTTGACCGCGTGGTTTAATAGGTTATCTTGAGCCCAGTGAAGGAGTTGGAAATAAGACATACAAAGAAATTCCAGTCTCCTGTCTTCAGTTTCCTCTCTGGTAAAGGATCCTGTTTGTGGGTTGCTTTGCAGCCCTGTCTTTATAAATGAGGTGAGGAAGAAAGGCAAATAACTTGAAATTCAGTGGGAGGGCCGGCCCCATTGAAGGACTGACTTGCTTTCAAGTTACTCGATCAAAGAGTGCGAACTAAGGTTGCATGGCTGGTTTGAGACACTGTAATACAAAGACGCATCACGAGGATCAACAGGCAGATGTGGGACATAACGTCACCCCTACTCCATCTAGTTCTAGTAGAATCTGAGCTTAACCTGAACTTCAACGTCCTCATCTATAAAATATAGCTAACAACTTATACCTTGTGGATTTGCGTGAGGATTAATAGAAAGCAATTCAAAACAAAGCACTTAGTATAATATCCTAATATACAATAGGCACTCAAAATAATAGTTATATTACTATGATTATAATGATCGTTTTAGTATTATCTTCATCATTTGCATGTGGAACTCCCCTGAGGTCTGGGTCCTGGCTCCAAAGATGAGCTCCTCCAGCTATAACCCTCTGCATTTCCCCAGCATCTATAGGCCAGACCACACTCAAGTCACCTTGCGAGTTTTGTATCATTTTGTATCAGTGTTGTGTTGCTCTTCATTGCACTGGGTGTTAGTGCCATCTGCTTTATTATACTGCATCCTACTTAAAGAAAGGGACTCTCCATTTTCCGTTTCTCCTGGAGTGCCTGGGAGTGTCAGCCCGTGTGCCTAGTCAAGATTTCAAGTACAGTGTCGTGGGCAGAACTTTGGACTTGAAACCAGAGACCTGGGCTTGATGTTCGATGATCTTTCTTCAACATCACACTGCATCTCTGGAAGAACATCACCAGTAAGCCTCAGGGACTGGAGCTGTTCAACATAGGCCTTAGGGATCCAGGGAGAAGAACTCCTTTGGAAATAAGCCTTAGCTGCAGATGATTTTCCCCGCCCCACACTCCCCCACATCCCTCACACACACGATGCCCTGATTCTGAGCCCTTGCCCAGTAAGACAATCAGATGTGTTATACTAGAAAATCTAAATTAGTTCAAAGGTTCTAGGAGGCAGAGGATACAGTATGGGAAGGGAAGGTTTAGGAGAAGTAGAGAAGTTCAAGTAAGAGGCTGAGAGGAGCTGAGGGAAGAAGACAGTAGATGGGCTTCAGCCTAAGCCCTTCGAATGGCTCTAACCCACCAAACAGCCGATCACAGGGCACATGGAAAAGCCCAGCCATGCTCCAGTGTACAGCCCTGTCTTTGACAGTCACCCGGAGAGCCTCCTCCACCTGTTCCTTCCTACTATGGCTTTTGCTCATTTTCACCGTCTCTCCCACACCTTATCTCTGTTATCTGATTCCTCCCATAAGCCTCGGGGGCTCCTTGTCTTGACAACCCACTTGGACCTTTTCTCCAGTTTAATTATGCGCAGATCTCAACTTGCTCACCCCCAAACACCTCCCTTCTGCAACTGTGGTAGGAATGCCCCTGCTACTTGCCTTACCCCATGGGACCATGATGTTTGCCCAGCCCTCCTGACGATGTTGGGGAGTTGTCAGGGGGAAGGTGGAGAGAAAGGGATGGGAGGAGAAAGCAGCTGACTTAATTCAGGTGTCACCTGCATCAGAAGCTCTCTTAGTCTCTTGCCAATTTAAGGATTAGCACTGATACTAGTTTACAATCGTACGTCGAATTGTTCAAGCTCATGACTTCGTTTTGACTCCTTGAGATTCTATTTAGTCCTCTTAAGCAAGAGAACATGATGGAAATTATTTCTTACCAATCTTGCTCTTTGCCCAGGCCTTGTGGCCTGACCTACGAAATAATGCAGAGAGACTATCCCGTTTTAAGGGCAGATGGCCTGATAACCGCCACAAAACAAGTTTGTAAATTCCACAATAATTTGTGAAAAGGCCAGGTGATTGCCAATGCATTTTTGTCAAGATATGCAAAAACTTTTAAAGGGAGATTAAAAGCGCAATTTCAGTTGGTAATGGTCGGTTCAAGCCACGTAACATGAGGTAGAATCTGGCTGTCACAAAATTGAAAATCCATCACAGCAGATCATGTAGCCACAGCAACTCTTCCCAAGCAACGGGAGGAGGGCTGCTTTGGAGGTTACATTTTTAGCCTGAAGAGAACTAGTCTGGTTTGAAAGTGGAGATTTTTCCTAGAAGTTTTATTGACTGTGTTAACATCTGCTTTTAGCAGATGTTTCAACTACTTTTCCCGCCACACCTTATTTTCAGTAAAACCTTTATTCTTCTTGCCAACTAAGGAGTTTCAGCCTTGGTGTTTTTCAGACAACAGTTCTCATCGTTGGCAAGAGATGAGGGATTTTTGTATGTATTTCCTCCTTAGCACTAGACTTGTATCTTAGCTGAGCCCTGATTAGGCCAAAGGAGCCAACTGACTAGGTTTCCTACCTGAGCCATAGAGTATATACTGCATAAGCAAGTTAGATTTTTTTTAACACTTATTAAAATAAAGCCCAATCCTTAATACAGACATGCTAATGTTTCTTTTATTTTTCCTACTTAATTCTACAAAAGTGTTTGTGATGACAAATATTGTTTCATATGCATCATTAAGAGATGTTATAATTTAGAGCAAGGTTTCAGATTTCTATGTGGTGACAAAAATTTATTTATTCATTCATGTGCTCAACAAATTATTATTGAACATGTTCTTTGCCAGGCATCGGAGACACTAGGGTGAAAGTTACACAGTTCCTCAAAGAGCTCAAAGAACATGAAAATGAAAGACGAAGAATTTCAAGGCTGGCTACAATGAGCACCATAACCTAGTCATTCTGTTTATCTTGACAGATTTCCACGGCCATTACCCTGAACAGTGATTTGGCCAAATAAAAGGTAGGAAGTAATATAAGGATTAGAATCATGGTGATTTAGAGCATCAAGGGCTCTTGGAAATTATCCCTTTCTAATTTACAGAGTAACTACTGAGGCAGAGAGATGGAGACTGATTTATCCAAGGTCATAGGTCAAGAACTGGAGACTGCTGGGCACCTGTTCTATTTGACTGTGGGGGAGGAACGAGTAAGACTCTCTTTCCCTTGGGTTCTGAGCAAGTGCAAATCTAGGTGGAATATGGTGACATCAAAGTCATCACCATTGGTGTGATCCCAGCTGTTTTCCCTTGAGCATTTTCTGAACCGATGTACTTTCTCTTCCAAGAATGATTTTCCATTGTTGACTTCAAAACAGGACAGACTTTGTTTTCACCTGTTTTTTGTTGCCTTTGGGTTTTGTTTTCTGGTTTTTATGGTGATTCTTTTGTTATTATTTTGTTTATTTCTTTATTCAATATCAATATTTTGTATAAGGAAGGAGAAATGATATTAAAGGATTAGAATTCTGAACTCAGACATGAAAATAAGTAAAGGTCTATAGAAAAGTTTTCTGAACTCAGCAGCCTGAACTTCTACCCAGGCTCTATTACCTGACCTATGAAACATCACAGAGAGAGAACATCCCAGTTAAGGGTAGATAACCCAGTGACCACAGCAAAACAGGTCTCCAAGTTCCAGAAAAATTTGGGAAAAGGCCAGGTGATGACAGACGTATTTTGGTTAAACTTGAAAAAATGGAGACTCAATTGCTTCCTACGTTTTCTTCTAACTGGCTCCCAATTCTGTTAGTAAACAAAGACGCCCAAGTTATTTACCAAGCCAGGGCACATTGCCTGGCCACTTATGTCACTCCAGACAGAATTTTCAAGGTAAATATGCCTTTTATAGAAAGGCAGAGTCTCCTGCTCGGAGGGGAGATATAGAGCAAGTAGGACAACCGTATAGTTTATCGTTCAAACCAGGACACTCTTGAAAGTGAGAGAGGCACTATTAATAATTACTCCTAGACAATAAGTATTCATTAGAACTTTCCCTGGAAACTGGGACACGTCATGACCCTAGGCATGAGGGAAGGAGCTTTGGATTTGAGGTCAGGTTGACCTGAGATGGAGACCGCGCCCCACTCCTCGCAGGCTGAGTTGGTATCCCTCTGCGCAAAATACGAATCATAATGCAGCCTGCTTTGCAGTGTGTGGCTTGGAATTAGCTGGGTGTGGACGTAAAGGACCTGGCACATGGTGGGTCTTCAAGGTAGCCATAGCTAGCATAGCATGGTACGAGGCGAGTAGTATTATTACCCAATTAAAACGTTTAGGAAATTGAGACATGAAATGGCTGAGTCATCCCAGGTCACAGAGCTGGTTAGTGGTAGAACTGAGAAGCACCCCACCCTGGGCAGTGTGGCTTCATCATCTGTGCTCCTAACGTCTACACTAGCTCACTTCTTGATGTATGTGACACGTGTAATGTGAATCTATCCATATGTAAATTAGGTGCTCAATCAACGAGGTAATGGGACGGGTAGTTTGGGAAAGTGTGGAAGTTAGGTGCAAGTTAGGTGCTCAGTCAACGAGGTAATGGGACGGGTAGTTTGGGAAAGCGTGGAGGCGGAGTGAAGGAGGTGGGGGCTGAGAGCCTGTGTTCATGTGATGGTGTGAACTCCCCAGGGTCAGGCTGGTGAACTCGGCACATGGCCCCCTTTCTCTTTGCAATGCAAACTTAAATGCCCAGAAGCTCCCTTGCTGAGTGACTGTAAAACGTCTCCCATCTCAACGATCAATTTTCTCACCCATAAGTGAGGATTTGGGAGGAAAGGGCGCCACTAGCATACTTGCCTGTTCTCCAAAGCAAAGATTTTCCCATTTCCCTTCAGTTCTCAAGTCAACTTCTGGCTGTGCCTCTGAGGTCCTGGAAAACCTAGAAAGGCCCTAAACTGTCCAGTCTCCCAGGAGGAGTGGGCTTATCTTCTCCCCAGTCTGCCCCCAGGCGAGACTGGGCATCCTGGGCTGTGTGGGCGAGGAGCAGATTCCCACACACCCACACCTCGGTCAACCGGAGAGACTAACCAACCGTGCTCGAGCTGGCCCCGGCCACATCAGACGGCAGCCTGGGTGGCCTCGTTGTCACTGCAGGCAGAGCCGTCCACCAGGATTTGCTGCACCAACCGCAATGGCTCTTGCCCAGCTCCCTGTTCCTGCGGGCGCTCGTGCAAGGCGTTCAGCCCCCAGTCCTTCCGGCAGCTCCTTAGAATGGAGCTCACTCTGAAAAGCAATAAAGTCTCCATAAGGGGGAAGAAAATCTGTTCTGCACATGCATGTGGATCAGACATCTGAAATATCGTTAAGGAGAAAGTTCCAGAGATACTCTAATCCATTTTCATTCATTCATTCATTCATTCATGTATTCAGCAAACACTTCTTTGATCTGTGTGCTGGATAAAATGCTAGATGTTACGGATTAAAAGATGACTCAGATATAATCTTAAAAAAATAAAATAAAACCTCATAGTACATGGAGGAGCAACCATGAAAATAAGTTATTTTTTTATAAGTTAAGATGCAACAATGATACTCACAGATTACAGGACCCCAGAGGGAAAACAATGATCAAAACCGCTGCTTAGGAAGGATGGACACGCGGGGGTCATAGATGGTTTCTTAGGGAAAGAGATTCACGACATGGGTCTTAGAGTAGAAGTCAGATGGGTGAAAGGGGCCTGAGAAGAGGTAATACAGGCAGGGAAGAGAAGCATCTGGGCACCACCCATGTTAATACGTCTGTGGCAGAGAGCATGGAGGAAGGAGGAACAAGAAATGAGGCTGGAGACATAGGCAAGGGCTAGTCACGGAGGACCTTATAAATCAGACTCATAAGTGTGGCCTTTATCTTTATTGGGGGACGGGAAGCCATTGAAGTGTGTTAGGCAAGCAGGTGCAGAGATGTGGGTTATGGAAAGGCAGTTCTGGCAACGTGCCCACACAATGGCTCTGAAGGGGGCTTGGGAGCAGACACACTAGTGAGGAATTCACATTGTAACCCACTGGGAATGCAGAGACCGAGAAGGAGACACGGCTTTCCTGAGGTCAAACTGTGGGTCTGTGACCGATCAGAGATATGGAAGTCAATCCTCAGCTCCCTGGGCCAATGCATTTCCAGTTCCGTGATGACGCAGGCCTCGGAGGGAAAGGAAAGCCCTAAGGGACAGAGCATGGGCCCAGCTCTAGGTGGGCTCTGCACGCTGGCTCCCTGCCACTTTCCCAGTCAGCTCAGCATTTGGAGGCTCAACTTCCTCATCTGTGAAGTGGGCTCGTTCGCTTGGCCTGCTTACGCCTCAGAACTGGTGTTAAGTGTCGGGGAAGAGAGCTGGAAGAGGTTTTATAGAGTGAGATACAGATCTAAGAGACAAGTTTCTTATTTTATTCACAAAATCAGTGTGACACACATACTGGAAAAAAATACCTTGGAAGCGTGTGTTTTAGAGAAATCCCTCCAGGGATTTGATCACCTAGATTAGGGTATCCCCTTTCTACTGAATTTCTTAATTCTTTGCCTCACGTTGGTCAGCCGTGACAGCCTGGCTATAATAAGCCGTTTCAGCTTTCTGGCATGAGAAAAAGGAAAAGACATTATACTCAATATTATCAAGGACAGACCTCCCTGGAACATATGATATCTTATATATATGTGTATAAATATTTATATAAACACACACACATATATATATGTATATATACACACATTATATACATATTATAACATCTATATAATATAACATATTTTATAACATATATGCATATATACACACATCTTTATTAACAGTTATCTGCATTATAAAATTTAAAACTGTATATATTTTAAGTTCTTTAGTATGTCAAAAATGTGGTTCCGTTTACAGAAGTACGCTGATATACATATTCAACAACAGATCTGCATAAATTAATACATTCTGAAGTTTCCCCTCAATTTTATTTTTTATTATTTATTTTTTTATTTATGTTTGGCTGCGTTGGGTCTCTGTTGCTGTGCATGGACTTTCTCTAGTTGCGGCAAGCGGGGGCTACTCTTCGCTGTGGTGCGCAGGCTTCTCATCGCGGTGGCTTCTCCTGTTGCGGAGCACGGGCTCCAGGCACGCGGGCCTCAACGGTTGTGGTTTGCGGGCTATAGGCACAGGCTCAGTAGTTGTGGCGCATGGGCCCAGCTGCTCCGCGGCATGTGAGATCTTCCTGGACCAGGGCTCAAACCCATGTCCCCTGCATTGGCAGGCGGATTCTTAACCACTGCGCCACCAGGGAAGTCCCTTCCCTCAATTTTAAAATGTAGGCTTGCCACCTAACGAAATCAGTAGGAAGCTGCCGTCGTACTTTCTTCCCCTGGCCTTTTAGAGAAAACTAGTTAGCCCAGGTCCCAAACAGCCCTCGACATTGAGCAAAAGTGTCCCTCCATTTGCTCTCCACTTCCCTGGCTCTTTCTGTCTTTTATGTCTTGGCCGATGGTCTCTGTCACTTGTTCCTTTGACTTGGGTGGCCTCTGGGGCACTCTAGAGTCATGGACTTGCATTTCCCTGGAAGTCTGTTTACACTTCTGGTTTCAGATTAACCCTCTCCTAAAGTGAGAAACAGGCTGCTCCTCCCTTTTGATATTCTGAAGGAGAAGATTGTGACTTCTGTGAATGGTAGTAGGTGTTCTGTTCCGTGTCTGATAGACGACACGTAACACCAGGCCTACATTTTTTTTTTTTTTTTTTTTTTGTGGTACGCGGGCCTCTCACTGTTGTGGCCTCTCCCATTGCGGAGCACAGGCTCCGGACGCGCAGACTCAGTGGCCATGGCTCACGGGCCCAGCCGCTCCGCGGCATGTGGGATCTTCTCGGACCGGGACACAAACCCCTGTCCCCTGCATCGGCAGGCGGACTCTCAACCACTGCGCCACCAGGGAAGCCTCGGGCCTACATTTTAGCTGAGTCCATATCCAGCCAAATGAGTCAACCGGGCAGGTTGCATTGGTTCCAACAGTGTTCCCCTTGACAATACTTTTCTCAGTTGGGCATTGTACCCAGAAGCCCTTGCCTGCCCCTGCAACTGGGTTACAAGTGGGGTGACAAGTGCTTACAATAACCCCCCAGGGCATGAGCATAGACTGACTTCATTAGGTAAACTGTGTGTGTGCACATGTCTGCATATTCATTTTGGTAAGCAAATCTCTCTGTATATCAACCGTTAAGAGTGTCCCAAAATCAAACCGTTCATCACTGTCTAATTACTAAGTTTTAGGACATTCTTGTGATGTATAATTATTAGTTGGCTTATTAGATAATTACCATGATCTACAGTATATTAGCTATTCCCACAATAACTTTGAGTTGTGTTTACAAACAATCTTAGAAGAATGTAGCCACAGTGGCAAAATGAAGTGTGCTGTGTTCCAAAACTCCAGCTAATCGAATGAGTTGGATGGTAGAAATGCAGACTCTCCCCAGCATGGCCCCAGCCCCAGAAAACTTTACCTTCCACACAAGCTCTCCCCTGAGACAGGCTGCTCTCCTCGCTTCTCCTTGAACCTGTCTTCGCTCACACAGTCGTTTGCACCAAGAATGCCCTCTGCATTTAAGATCACTATCTAAATCCCAAGTTCTGCTTAGATCTACTGAAGGCAAGAGCTGTGATACAAAACAAGAGGATAAAGACCATGTTACCTGCCCCTGTCTCGGGTCCCCCTACTCTCCTCTCACGTCTCTATCTGGTCTTTCAAAAGCTTGAAAAACGCATAGATGAATTGGGCTTTGAAATGGAAAAAAAAAAAAAAAAAGTAGAATTGGAAAATCTCAGAGGATTTTAAATACAGAAAGCACCTATAATGGTCATTGAGGACAACCTGCTTTCCCCAGCCAATAATACTCAGTCCCCTCTACAACACCCCTGCCAATGTCACGGCAGCTTGGCTGGGCCACGCATTCCAAAAAGGTAGGGAGTTCAGTTCATCTGTCTCTGAATTGCCATTGTCAAGCATAGTGCAAGCATAGACTCGTCACTCAGTAAATGTCATGTAATTAACAATTCACTCCTGTTAAATAAATGCATGAGGAGGTTGGCCGGCCAGCCTCATGCACACACAGCGGCTGAGGGCACTCATTCTCATAAGGTAGCCCGCTGACGTTTGAATGGCTTTTGCCATCAAAAATTTCTTCCTTACGTTGGATGTAAATCTGTCCCAGTGTAACTTCCATCCATCCATCAGCCCTGGCTCTTTCCCAGAGAGGCACACGGAACAAACCTCCTCCTTCTATGGAGGTTTATAGGTAGTGACATGTTCCCTCGAGGCATCTCTTCTCCGTGTTGATTGACCCCAGGTCCTGATTCTGAGTCTTTGCCTGGGCTCCTCTACATGCAAGTAAAATCTTCCTGCTGGAGTGCATCCCATGGAACTCCCCTCAATGTCCCTGTGGTTTCAGCATAATAGAGGCTTGTTTCAGAGATTAAAGGATCTGGGAAAGGGCATATTTGGAGGAGAAATGAGGGTGGACACCTTAATGGGGCAAGTTGATTCTCTCCTGAAATTGTCTCCTCATGGCTCCATGTTTCTGCAGAGATAGTCATCCTGATTCATCTACTGTCTTTAAAGTACAACTTGTCCTTCTGTGGTCTTGAATCTCGGTTGACACAAGTGCCATTGTAACCGCTGGGTAAAATGTTAGGGACACAGCACCTGTCGTGGTTCTTTACCCTGTACAGTAACAAGCCCTACTGTGCTTTTCCTTTAACTGTTTCAAATTTTCTTCTTTTCTTTGCTTACAGTCATCAAGGTCTTGAATGCCAGCAAGCCCAGGATTAGTATATTTTTACATTCTTTCAAATTAATTTTCTTTACATTTGCTTATAATCATCATGTTTTAAAATATCAACACAAAGTCTTTCAGTATCATTTAGACAACCCCTTCCCTTATGAATGGAGACACTGAGGCCCAGAGAGGAGAAATAACGCATCTCAAGGTCACACCACCAGTGTGGTGGTGGATCCAGGGCTTGGGCCAGCTCGCCCTCTGCCGAGCCTGTGCACATAATTCCTTCTGCACCCGCATCAACTCCTAGGGTCCCACATTATTTCCAAGGTCCATCCCAAATGTCGCTTTATCTTTGCAACTTTCCTCAATAACCACAGCCAGGAGTGATGCCCCTGATGTGGACCCAGAGCATAGCGCCCATCACAGAGCATCACAACTCTTTCCGGTATGTCTGCTTCCCACAGTACAGTGTGAACTTCTCAAGGGCAGGAATCACATCTTATTTATCATCCCTTTCATAGCTAGCACAGTATATGGTGAGTCCTCACTCCACAGAAGTAAAGGCAGGAGGAGACTGAGTCAGAGAGAGAAATCCAGGTATAGCTGCTCTTCCTACACGGCCCAAGCCTCCAGACTCAAATCTTGTATCTTCCACTGCTTTTCTTTACACAGACACTGACACAGAGGTGCTGAAGGGAGCCCCAGAGCACAGCTTTCAGCGCTGCCCTTTCTGCGTGCACACCCTCGCCAGCCACTAACATTGCACTTGGAGATGAACCTGCTTAATTCACTCTTAGCATCCCGTAGCAAGATACTGGTGTTGAGTTGAGTTAATACTTTGAACAGTTGGACCTACTTCCAAATGGAAACTTTCTGTCTCTGGAAGAGCCGCGTATCTCTGAAAGCAGTAAGAAGAAGCTGGGTAAACCCTGCTCGGAAGTTAGTTCAGCTGCTCCTTGACTTAAGTTCACCTGGGGAAAAACTTGAGGTGCATTTGTTATGACAGCTCACGAGAGTGGCTTTGGCTACCTGCATTCTGTTTGAATTCCCTGTGCACAGCTGTGAAAAGAGTGCAGCGCCTGGGGAGTTCCTGAAAGGTGTTGTATGGAAGCTGAGGCTGGGCAAATGTGAGACCAGCTCAGGGAACGTCCATACTCATCTCTCCCCCCGCCCAGTGCCTCCACCAGCTTCTTGTCACTGTGCTGACTGGGAGTGAGAACTGGATCTATGAGCTCAGAATTGGCCAGAAGTTCACAGAAGCTCAAAGTCAGAAGTTCCTTACAGGTCACTGATTCCACTACCATCCCCCAGCAACTCCCAAATATAAGACAGACATTATTTAAATTACATTGTTCATGAATGATTGTTGAAACCTCCGAATATGGGGGATTCATTACCTTCAGAAGTGGTACCATGTCATTCCTGTTACAGACGCTAAAGGATGTACTGGGACAGGCACAGAGATATGGGAACAGAGACTGGGAACCACGAGGCCTAGGTTTTAGTTACCACGCCTTCGCCATGTGACATTGGAACTCTGTCAGTTATAGATTTGAGGCTATACAAGGGCTTTAGGTTCAGTAATATGCCACCAGTAAGGATGCCACAGGTAATAAACGTGTAGGCCATTGTATCACGTGAATATTCCACTTAACGCTCTGTCAATTTTGAGTGTTCTCTGCCCTTCTTTGTCTCTCTCTAGGCATTTTCTTTTTGAGCTCTGCAGTAAGGTAGTATTATAGAATTGGGGACAGATTGGCTTCAGATAAAAATCTCTAGATCACGTAGAAATAAGGTAATCTTTTACATTTATATAGGGCTTTAAGGTTTATAAAAGGATTTCACAGTTTTTCTTTGTTTCTCCTTTTGATTCTCACAATGACCCTTGACTTCACCTCCATTTGATGAAAAAGAACACTGAAGTTCAGAGAGAAGTGATTTGCTCAATTTCCTGCTATTAAGTGGTGGTAGAGCTTGGACTCAAACCCACGTTCATCTGACTCAAAATCTGAACTGTCTTCCCACGTCACCAGTTATTAGAAGGTTCTGAACTAAGAATCTATGAAAAGGAAGGTCCTTTGCAGGATGGAAAAGCCTAGGTAGGTGAAAGCGCCCACCTAATGAATGAAAATAACTTCTGAGGAAATCAACACTGTGTCTCATGGAAGTTCCAAATTCCAAAGCAGTTCTAAGAATGGTCATCATGAACATTTGTAAATGATTTGCAAAGGACTCTGAGAATCTTTTATACCCACTGGAGTCAGGAGGACATGCATATTCTGTTCTATGAAGAAAGGAAAGCATTTCTGTCTGTGCTGCCACGAACCAAGGAGTATAGCATACTGAACTTGAGCTTAATTTGAGGTTGAGAGTACTGGGAGAAATAAAACTGTTATTTTGACTCTTAATATGAACATATCTTCATAGATAACTGATTATGGTTGAGACCATGAGATATAATGGCCAGAGCCTATTTGAAGGACAGTATGCCCTCCACAACTGCGGGTTCTACATCCATGGATTCAACCAACTGTTGATCAAAAATATTCAGAAAAAAAAATTCCGGAGAGTTCTAAAAGCAAAACTTGAATTTGCCACAGGCTGGCAACAATTTACATAGCATTTTACTTTGTATTAGATATTATAAGTAATCTAGAGATGATTTAAAGTGTATGGGAAGATGTGTAGGTTCTAGGCAAAAACGATGCCATTTGATGTAAGGGACTTGAGCATCTGCAGGTTTGGGTATCTGTTGGGGGGAGGTTTCCTGAAACCAGTCCCCCATGGATACCAAGGACATCTGTACAGATCTGATGGAGCAAATATCAATTAACTTTTAAAACCCTTTATCTTGTGACTTTGCCTATCGGGCACTGGGCTTGGCAAGGGAGCCCCAGTAGAAAAGGAATTCTTAGCCTCTTGACCTTCTTGTCTTTCTCCCAACCTTCCAAATCTTTATCCAATTGCTGTAGATATTTTAACCATTCATCTTTTAATATCAATTCAGAGACGTCAAAGGAAATAGAATAAAGGCTTACCTTAAAGTGTGGTCGATATTTTCATCCTTTATCGTTAAAGAAAGAATTTCTTGAGGTCTGTAACATAATTGAAATGTTTGGCTCTAAGGGACTTGGGTCTGTTTGCCTGATGTCTCAGTGATGCAGTGACTTCATTAGTTAAATGGCAGTGGCCCCTTCCTGAAGGCCGGGAACTGGTCCAGACCATGGTTGGCAGGTTCTTAGTGTTCTGAGGACTGTGATGCTGGGACATCTGGCTTGGGTACCCAGCCAGCCTAATGTTACCCGAGCCTGTGCTGTGTAAACTCTTACTCCTCTGAGTCCATTTGTGTGTGGAGACTCCCAAGATACAAAATAATTGCATAAGCTGCTACTAGTTAGCTTAACTGGCACATTCAAGTTAGTCATATAAACCAGATTCTTTTTATATTTCGCCAATCTTTCATAGTGTAACAGAACTGTTCCCATGTTAAGAGCTTCAAATAAGTGTTTCCTGGAGTGATTAGCATCTGACTAGACTGTGCTCAGCAATTACTCACAAACACGTTGATGCTTGTGCCTGATGGTGGATAAAGGGAGTTCTGAAGGCACCTTCGTGTCATCCTTCATCACCTCCTTGGAGGAACAGAGGGACCAGCCATGCTAAGCGGACGCTCCAAGAAGCACTTCTGGGAAGAAGTTTAGGGGCTCTGGAGCTACGGCCTCAATGACTGCAATAGACTATAACTCCTTCCCCTCAAACACACCTGCATGGAGTGACCTTCTGAACATGCAAATCTGAAAATCTCCTTCGTTTTTTTCCCATCTTTTCTTAGGTGGTTGCCCACTACCTAGAGAATGGGCATTGAAGAAAGTGCAAAGTCCTTTTCCTGGCCTGGGCCCCATCTGCTCATCAAATCTCATTTCTCTCCACTGCCACCTTTCCCCTTAAACTCCAGAAAAGACTGATCCCAGTGGGGAGTCAAGGAACCAGGAAGTTCAATCTCTTCAGCAGGAAGACATATCTGATGGCTCGCTGGTCCTCAGGCAATTGTCAGGCAGAGTTGCATTGTGGGACATAGATGGGGTTTACTTCTGGGAACCCTACCAGGTTCTCACAGTGAAAAGCCAAGAAAGATCCCCTCTGGCTCTGGCAGGGGGAGGGGAAAACTGATAATTTAAAAATAGCCCAGAGGCTTTCTCTCTAAGGGAAAAACTTCTTTTTTTTAATTGAGGTATAATTGACATAAAATATTGTGTAAGTTTGAGGTGTATAATGTGTTGGTCTGTATATTTCTGCATTGCAGCATAATTACTACAGTAGCAAAACTTTACCACAGGCTTATCCCAGCTGGGGGAAGGATATTACTCCCATTGCAGCTCCTCTGGCCTTCCTGTGTCACCTAAAGGCAGGAAGCAAGGTAAGAAAATCAAGTCAGCTGGAAAACTCATGTGAACTCCAAGATGCCTGGGAGTCTGAAAACTTCAGATGAGGACCCGGCAGAGAACTGAACTCATCTGCAGGGATCAGGATCCCATTGACCTCCAGGTAACCTCAGTCTTTTGTTAATTCCTAACTCAGACCTTTGTCCATCCCATTATGCACTTCACTGAAAAGTAAAGTAGCCCTCTCTGATGGTGGGAAGGGATCCAGTGAGAAGAAATGCCCCCGGCAATAGCCCCTCCTGCAGCAAAGCCACTTCCCATGTGACTACCAGGAAGCCTGCCATGACCTTCTTGATTCCCACACTCAAAGACGTCGCTGAAGGATTCTTCTCTCACAGTCAGTCCAGATCCAAGATCTGGAATTATACGCAAACTTGGAGCATAGGTATACACGTGCAGTTTTCTGAGGTCATAGGATCCGTTATATTCTATCAGATTCCTGAGAGTCTGTTAGCCAAAAAGGAAAGTACCACTAACCAGGAGCCTTAGCATGTGTCCTGAAATGGATGTTCCTAAAGAAAGCTGTTGAAAATAAATAAATCCATCTACTACGTCAGGGAACAGCATCTCTCACAAGGTGGGATGAAAGTCAGAAATCATAATGGAAACAACCGGTATGTGGGTTACATATAAAATTAGAAGCATCTTCATGGCATATCTATGACCTCCCACTTGCCTTCCTCTACATCACAACCACCATAAACAAGGTGAAAACACTTGTAATCAACTGGAAAAACATTTGCAATACAAATGGCAAACAATATAAATACAAACCTATAAGGAAAAAGCAAATCTCTCAACACCAGCAACAACAATAACAAAACAGGTTAAAAAATTATCAAGTTCATCTATTAAAAATGCAAATGGCCAGTAAATATGAAAAGCTATTCAACCTCACAAATAATTAAACTGCAAAAAAATATGTGTATCATTTTTCTTCTAAAGAATTGACAAGGGTTTAAAAGATAAACAAAACTGACATTGATGAGTGTCTAAAGCACTGGTTCTCAACTCTGGTTACACAGTGGAATAACCCAGAGAACTTTATAAAATGTTGATGCCAACATCTGCTTCTGACCATGAAGGATTCACTGCTATGGGAATTGTGCTTCCACCGTAAACAGTTAGAAAACCAGGCAAATACATGAAACAACTGTTTTCAGAAACAGGACAAGCAGAGCAGGCCTGTTATCCCTGAGAGAAGAGAAACAAAGGAGATGAACCCCACAGTTGTCCAGTTTGCCGCCTAGAAGCAGTTTGCAGGACACAGGGAAGAACAGAGAACACAAACCAAACCAAACTGACTTGAAGGCAGCCATCAGAGTTCCAGAAAGCAAATTTGCAGGACTAGAATTTGCAGGGCACAATGCTGAAAAGGAGGAAGCTGGAAAGAGAGCTCTAGAGATCTTCAGAGAGGGCCCCTCAAATCTTTGACTGACTAGTGAGGTCTACATGCATGGGGAAAACTCCATGAGATGAGCAGGTGAGGAGAGAGAGGGGCAAAAAAAGCAGTTGGCTGAACCATTCTGGGAGCTCATAGGACTGCTAACAATGGGTATAGTCACCCACAAGGTATTGACTTAGTAATGGGACCAAATTAGCTCCAGACTAAAAGTTGCTGTAGGTTTTCCCCGTGAAAATTTAAAAGCAATCCTATAGAGGTTCAGACTGGTGCGAAGTAACTTAACTACATGCAAGAAAAAAAAAGTTCCCTGCTAGTTAAAGGGTTACAACAAAATCCAAAACCCAACAGCGTACAATGCACAACATAGGGCATCCGATAAAAATCAACAGGCCAACAAAGAAGCTGGAAAATACAGTCCACAGCCAGCAGAAAAATCAGTCAATAGAAACAGACACTAAAATGACAGATAAGACAACATTACCAGACAGGACACTGAAACAGCTATTATAAATACACTCTGGTAACTCAATAATGTAAAGGTGAACATGATGAGAAGTTAACTGGAAGATATAAAAGACCCAAATGGAACTTTAAGAGATGAAAAACTGCATTATCCAACAGAAAAACCCACTGAAAGGAACTGGCAGCACATTAGACATGCAGAAGAAATCATCAATGAACGTGGAAGCAGAGCAATTAGAAATGAATCAAAATGAAACACAGAAAGAAAACACATTTAATTAATTAATTCAGACCAGTGTCTGTGAAACAATATCAAGTCCCAGGGGAGATGAGACAGCTATGGGGGGAATGATGGCTGAAGAATTTTCCAGATGTGATGAAAACTATAAACACACAGATCCAAAAACCTTGGTGAATCTAAACAGAAGAAACAAAGAAAACCACCCCAAAGCACAGCATAGTGAAACTTCTGAAAACCAGTGATAAAACTTTTTGTAGCAGATAGGAAAAGAAATCCACAGCAAGCAGAGGAACAAACGAATCCCAGCGGATTTATCAGAGAAGCTATGCAAAATGGAAGATAACGAGAAATTTTTTAATACTGAAGGAAGTGTAAATCTAGAATTTATTGCCGAATGAATTAAAAAAATAAAGATGGAATAAAGACTTTCCAAAGAAAAGCGGAAGGAATCCACTTTCATCAGATGTGTGCTATTAAAAAAATGTTACAGGAAATTCTTTAGGCAGACGAAAATGGTATGAGATAGAATTTTGGATCTGTATAAAGAAATGAAGAGCACTGGAAATGCTGAATATGTAGGTAAATATAAAGGATATTCTCTTCCTTTTTTTTTAGCTTTCTTAACTTAAAGAGGTGTTTAACATAAAAAGTAATAACTATGTTATAGGCTTATAACACATAAAACTGTATGATAGTACAGAGACTAAAGGGGAAATGCAAGTAATTAAAAATAAAACAAATCATAAATAAAGTAAAATCCTAAATTATATACAATTAATCACACACAAAAAAACTGGTGAAGAGGGAAAAAGTCCAAAAACAGATAAATAGAAAGTTGATAACAAGCTAATAGGTTTAAACTTAACTATATCAATAACTATATTAAATGAAATTATTTAACAGTCTAATTAAGATGCAGAGATTATTAGATTGGCTGAAAAAAGTAAGACCCAACAGACTCAAGGATATGCTTCCCACAAGAAACTCACTATTAATGTAAAGATACAGATACTTTACAAGTAAAGAATAGAAAAAAAAAGAGTAGAAAAAGATATACCCCACAAACACTAATTCATAGGAAGATGGTGCATCTATATTGATGTCAAAGTAATTTCAAAATAAAAAATATTATCATAGATAAAGAGGGACTTCCATAAAGATAATAAATTAATCAGGAAGATATAACAGTCCTAAATTTGTGTAAACCAAATAACAGAGTTTCAAAAAATATTAAGCTATAACTGGTAGAACTGCAAGAAGGAATATACAAACCCACAATTATACTTGGATATCTCAACACTTCTCTCTCAGTAATTGATAAAATAAATGGAAAAATAAGTAAAAACAGAGCAGAATTGATCCACACCTAAACCAACTTGACTAAGTTGATGTATCTGGAACACATAATTCAAAAGTAGCAGAATACAAGTTAAGTTCAAGGGTACATAAGACATCCACCAAGGCACATCATATTCTGGGTCATAAGACAACCTCAAAATATTTAAACAAATTGAAATCAGACAACATATGCTTTCTGATCACAGCAGAGTTAGACTAGAATTCAGTAACAAAATCATATCTGGAAAAACCACCGAAATATTTACAAATTTAAAAATAACCTAAATAACCTCTGTTTTAAAAAGAAAACTGAAACAGAAATTATAAAACACTTTTGTACTAAATGAAAATGAAGAAAACAATGTATCAGTTTTTTGCAGGATGCTGTTAAAGCAGTGGTTAAACTATGGTACATTCAAATAACACAATAATCTGAATTGTTTTAATATTACAATGTTCAGATCTACATTGTTTGGTTGGAAAAATTATCCACGAGATATTGTTGAGTGAAAAAGTAGATTCTGGAAAACATGTTTCATATTCCATTTCTATGACATTTTTGTGGGGAGCGTGTATACTTACCATGAATGTACACATTGATGGTCAGCAAAATGTTAAAAAGGTTACTTCTTAGTGGAAGGATTTCAGATCACTTTCTTTTTAATACATATGTGAATTTCATACAACATGCAAGTATACTTATTGTCAGAAAAAAATATTAAACTATATATCTTAAATGATAAAAAAATGAAAAATCATTCATTGACTTACTTAAGACATCTATCAATTGACCTTAGTGTGCCAGAACTTTGCTAGGCACTGGGGATAAAGGCATGAATGGAAGGAGTTTGATGATTTATGTTCAGATCTCCTCTCTTCCCCTTCCCAGCAATAGTACTGTTAGGGCAGAGCTGACAGTTCTATATCCCCATTTCCTAATCTGTAACGGTGGGTAGAATATAAAAGTATATCCCTAAAGTGGTCATTAAAATAGTTAAGGAAGATAATGGGTGAAAGGGCTCTTTCCCTGCTGCCTCTTTCCCTGTCTTCTCTCTCCGTTCACAGACAGAGCGACCCCTGCCCAGTTCCAAGGACAATGGCCACAGTCAGGCAGAGAAGGGTCCCTGTTTTCCCGAGACGGCCTTCGTTCCTGTGCAGCATGGAAGCTGAGATGAGAGCCAGTGGGCCTGTGTGTGTGACTTTGGAATGGATGTTAGTGGTGGACATCCCCGACCATGGGTCTGATTGAGGACATGACAGAGACTCAGAAAGGTTTGCATGGCCAGTGGGAGGGCACTGGAGGCTCAGGAAGCAAAAGAGCTCACAGAGCCCTGGCCAAGCCAAATTTTAAATTCACCAAATAACAGCATTAAAAAAAAAAAAAATAAGGAGTTTCAAAAAAGTCAGACAGATATTACCTTAGAACAAAGAACACTGATTTTAGTAAGTTGAATAAGTTTTAATTAATTTAGCTTTATTTGCCATGTTACCCTTCTTTTGTCTCATTTAGCGATGGACCAATGAAAACATTGCAATATGGACCAGCGCTGGTCCCTGGGCCCATGCTTGGGAACTGCCGGTGCACACCATCTTGTGAAACCTGAAAGTGATGGAGCGTTTTAAAGGATTTTAAGTAGAAGAGTGACAGGGTCAAATTTTCAATTTAGACAGCTCATTCTGGCCTCAATATTCAGGAGGGATTGTGTGTAGGGGATTCAGAGGTAGGGAGGTCAGTTAAGAGGTCCTTTTAATGCCTAAGCAGAAGAAATATCTTGAGTTAAAGAAGACCATTGAGTATTTCTCTAATGAGACAGTTATTTTGACTTTTTTCTTCCTTCCAACTGAAATAAACCCTGCATTTTCTTTTTAAATCACCAATAAAAACCTACCTTAGTTCATTGGTTTCCATATTTGGGGTAATTGCTAGAGGTGCCATGCTTAACTGAGGCTAATATTAGGCAAATGTTTCTATCGATGCTTTCTTTAGGACATTTCTTTGGGCCTCTGCAGGATAGCTTAAGGGTTTCCTTGCACTCAACCTTTCAGATTAGTTCTTCAACCTTCTCTTTATTGGTTGGGAGTTTAGACAAATTGGTATATCTTACAGGCAGTGTTGCTCTGGCCTAAATGTGTCACTGTAAATTAAATTTGATTAACATTGTTGAAAAAATTAATGTATTATTATAGTTGGTATTTTGTTAGAATATGAGAATGCATTTTAAGGACATGTTTTCTAAACTAATTTCATCCTCTTCTAAACAAAATGAGTTAAGATTAAAGAAATGTCTTTAGACATCAATTTTTTCCCTTTTATGTGAGTGAGAATTTTGGTACTGAAAATTGAGATTGTCATGAAAAATTAGTTCAGAATAACTTGTACACATGTACCTCAGTTGCTACTTTGTATATGAAGTGTAAAAACCACTTACACAGTTACTACCTCATACATGAAATATAAAAACCACTTGAGCTTTACCAGTTACAAAAGAAAGTGTTTCAGGAAAACAATGAGAAAAATGAATGATCACCATCTCTTACCATTAGCAAAGGAAAAGTGAGGAAGAGCGTTGAAGCAGATAGGATTGTTTTCTGTTTTAAAATTATTCCCTTGGCGATAATTAGTTTAATGGTGCTCTATGATTGAGAAATTAAAAATGGCTCCTCACGTACCTTTGATTTAATAGGCTGGAGATGCCTAATTTTGAAGGAATATCTTTCATTGAATGGATTTCATTTCAACAAACATTTGTAGAATATTTACTATGCGCTAGGCAATAAATATTTGCCGCGAAGAGGGAGACAACTAGAGATAAATTCAACACAGTTTCCACTAGCAAAGAATTCACCCTCTAGTGATAAGGCCAAGCATACAACACAACTACATGTAATTACAAGGCAGAACTAACTGAGGACTGTATTTAACAATGACTGTGGATCACAGCTTCCTAGAGACAAAGGCTGTCTTGCATTTGCAGCACTTTACAAAGACCTGTGGTGGAGGGGAAGCACAGTCATTGGCAATGAGTATTAAAAGATTCTGGATTGCAAACTCCATGACATAAGGGTTAATTTTTACATATATCTTTATGCTCAGTATCTAGCACAGACCAGGCACCTAGTAAGTGCTCAATAAGACTCTGTTAAATGAAGGAACTCTAAGTTAGTGAATGAGTAGTAATTAAATGTTGTGAAACACTGGGGAACTCACAGTTGAACCTGGCTGAGATAATTCAGGGCAGTGAGGGAAGCCTTTAAGAATCAGGTGGCCAGAAGTGGGAGGTAGGGGGAGAGAGAATTAGATGAAGGTGGTCAGAAGGTATAAACTTCCAGCGATAAC
The DNA here is from genome assembly GCF_963455315.2 of Globicephala melas. Lineage (NCBI taxonomy): Eukaryota > Metazoa > Chordata > Mammalia > Artiodactyla > Delphinidae > Globicephala > Globicephala melas. Next base: position 78,208,972 of record NC_083325.1, read on the forward strand.
ATAAATAAGTACCAGGGATGTAATGTACAGCATGATATATATGATTGGCACTGCCGTGTGTTATGTATTGAGAGAGTAAATCCTACGAGTTCTCAACACAAGAAAAAAAATATTTTCCCCCTTTAACTTTGCATCTATATGAGATGATGAATGTTCACTAAACTTACTGGGGTAACCATTTCACGATGTAAGTCAAATCATTACGCTGTACACCTTAAATTTATACAGTGCTATACGTCAATTATCTCTCAAGAAGAAGAAGAAGAAAAAAATACAAGCAGGTGGAATTTGAGGCGGGGCTTAAAGAATACGCCCAGTGCCTATTCCTTGTTTGTTTGCATACTCAGAAGGGACCTCTGAAAAGTCAAGGCCTACGAATAGCTACATCAGACAGAATGATTTCATATTCAGCCAGGCTAGATGAAAATCCTGAGAATTACTTCCTAAGCCGAACGATCTGAAGTCGCTCTGTAATCAGATAAAGCCCCTCGAAGGTGGTCTCAGTCTTCCTTTGTTCAGCGGTATCCACCCACCACTGCAGCTAGGCTGGTCTCTTCTCTGCCGCAGAGCTGGGCCATTCTTGATTCTGCCACCAGTCACACGTAGGGCACCCTAAATGCAATTCATTGATGAACAAGGAGGAGCTAGAGAAGTTTCTGGATCAGGGGACTGACGTGATATAATCTGTGTTTTAGAACACAATAAAGATAAGTTTCTGTAATGGGATATAAATTTAAGTGCATTAACAATGAGCAAAATAAAAAGGACTGAAGTAAAGTAGCTTTATTCTCTTTCTTGCATGTAAAAGTTTGAAGTGGTAGATGGTCCCAGAGGCATAGGAAACACAAAGTCACCCAGCAACCCAGGCTCCTTCCATTTTGGTGTCCCATCCTCCACTGAGGTGTTGCCTTGGTTTACAGAGTAAAGTTTACTCACTGCCATAGTGTATACCTTCTTACCCACGGGAGACGAGAAAGGAGAGGTGGAGGGCAAATGGCATGACGTAGAAGCTACACACACGTCATCTCTTCCTCCCATGTCTCTTTGGACAGAATCCAGTCACATGGCGTACTTCACCGTGTGAGAAGTGGGGAAATGAGCCTCTAGCTGAGCAACCCTGAGCCCAACTAGAACTTGGGGTTTTGTTACGAAAAGAAGGGATACTGGGGAACATTTATTTGTCTCTAACATAGTCTCCTTCCTTTCCCCTCTGAATTGCTATACGCTATATTGTTCCAGCAATGACATTGACTTACTGATACGTGAATACAGAACCAGAGCCTTGCAGATAACGCAATGTGTGTTGGGTTTGTGTGTGTGTTGGGAGAGTGTGGGGTTGCCATTTTTTAGGTACCCACAGTGTGCCTAGGCCATGATAAGTGCTTTACACATGCTATTAAAATCAACTCACAAAATAACAATGAAAGGTAGATACTATTATCCCTAATACAGTTGAGGAATCAAGCTTTGAAAAATAGATGGTCACAAAATTACTAAGTAAGAGAAACTGGATTTGCGCTCAGATATGCCGAACTCCAATTTTCCTTCACTACAGCGTTTCCTACTTAAGGTCTTATTCTGGACTGATTGATAAATTTAAGACTCTTTTTTTTCCTTTCTGGCATAGGCAAGTGAAACTATTTTTTCCCTGATACTTAAGAATTATCCATGACTGCAGGGAAACTCAATCCATACATTGTCTAATTTCTTGTCCTTGAATAACCTGAAATTGAGTATAATATGGTGTTTCATGACTAACCAATATCTGAGAAACTGTGGTAATTTTAGCAAATACTAGATTTCCCATTCCAGGGACCACACAAGGAAAGCCAAGTCTTCTTTTCTGTTTGGTTTTCGGGTTTGTTTTTTCTTTTTTCATCTTCTTTTTCGTTTTTTAAAAATCAACTGAGACAACATTCTGTTTGGTTCCAAATCTCCAACTATCTTTTCGAGTTCTAAAACTCGACAAACGAATTCTGGGTGATGCATGAGAATTCCTATTTACATCTCGTAAACAGCAAAGAATAAACTCCACTGCACCCAACAATGGGGGTCCTGATGTATGAAACAGGTCCTCTGATCACTCTTTCCATGAGGCCAGGATGCAATTTGCTAGCAAATTGGAATCAGAATTGGGTTTTTAAAGAGGACCTTCCCACAGTTATAAACATCCTTAATTTTTACAGCAACACACTGACTTCAAACCGGACTCCTAATTATTGCAGTATTTCCTTTATAAGCCTGCCTTGTAGATTCGGCAAGGTCCAGACATCTGCTTCAAATCCAGAAATTTCTTTCCTTTCTAAAAAAGGTTGCTCTCCTCCAATTAGCCTCACCAAGCGGCGGGAGTAAGTGGAGCTCTGCGGACGGGGTTTCATGTTTACTGGGCACATTCCAGCCTCATCCGCCTTCTCCCACATGGGACCATAATAACCACTTGGCCTGCTGGACCCAGGACCGAATGGCTTTTGAAGTACAAAACAGATATGTCTTGAGTCTTTTTAAAATATCCTCCTGCAAACCTTGGGTTTATCATAAATAAATGCAATTTCCCTAAGACAACACATTCTTTGACATTTGTATTGGCCGTAAATTTTAAGTATTGGTGGGAGAAAACTTTTGCTGCTCTTGTTGTTGAGGCCTATTTTTATACACTTGAGACCAAAATTCTGGAGGCTGCTCGGCTGGAGTTGGTGGTTAGATGCGGTAACTGTTACCCAAAACCCAGAGGGCCGTGGTAACGATGATTATTTCAACTACTATTTAAACCTGTCTTTCATTCCCCCATGACTCCAAAGCTCCCCATGAATGTCCTTCTGTTAAATGCCAATCTGATTAAATGACTTATTCTAACTTAAGTCTACCTTCTCCAAGAATCTTGTGCTAAAAAAATCATAGGTTTGGACTCCATAAAAATGTAGGTTTAGATCACAACTATATTACTTTATATAAATGGCCTTATATGAGACTCTTACCTTCTGGGCTCAGTCAACCTCGGGTCTCATTTTTCCCTATCTGTAAAATGGGGACTATTGGGAATTTTAAGGATCAATGTGAATCATGTCTCTTTCACCAGTCCATCTCCAAGCTGAGAACCAAATGTTCGCAGATGGGTGGAAAACAAGACATCAGTTTCTCTTGATAAATTGGGGGAATAAGGCGTGAGTATGGCATATTCGATTAGAGCTGTCCATTGGATGTTTGGAGGTGTGGTTCTGGATCTCAGAGGAGAAACCTGGGATGGAGATAAGACCACCCGTGGAAATCATTAGTTTATGTCCTGTAATTGAAGCCATGAGAAAAGATGAGATCACACAGAGGTCGTTCAGACTGAGAAAATAAAAGGCAAAGATTCAGGTGGGCAGAGCAAAAGGACCTGGGCAGGGACCTGTCACAGCCAGGCCAAAAGAACATACTCCATTATGGACATATTTGGGCTGGGATATGTTAGTCAAAAGGAACCCTACTTCCTCTGCTCAGCTTGCTGGTGGCTTTCCTTAGACCCAGGGGGAAGATCAGTAACTCAGTCCAGCTTGGTAGAGGGTGGAGGTCTGGTTTGTGGTATCCCTGTACCCACACATTTCATGCAGTCATGGATCCTTGCTCTCAGTTAGCTTCAACAATACTGAATAATAACTATTCCTAGTCCATGCTCCCCCCAAAATTCCAAGGCAGCAACAACTTTCTTTAAATTGTTCTGTTAGTTAGGATGTTGTTATGCACACCAATAATGTCAGTTTTGGGGGTCTCCCAGGAAAATCTTTTGTCAAACATGGGTCCCAGTTTTCATTTTAGAAGAGAAGGTCCCCAGAGATAATGTGTATCCTTTCCAACCAGAAATTAAGCTCATCCAGAAAAACCAAGGGAGTTACATTGCAGGAGGTGCAGGATTGCTCTGGCGTAGCTGAGGCTCTCCCCGGGCAGGGCTACTCCTCACTGTTATGTAGCTCGTGCACTGCTCAACTCTAGGGCTTCCACTTACAATAGAGTTTATGTGATTATCGTCATATAGCATTTAAGCAAAGGGCATCTCCTAAAGTTGAGCACAATATACACCACCATAAAAAGAAGTCCTAAATCTAACCAAGGTTCTTTTCATGGGGCATTTTGAAGAAAGGTCTAGAAACAAGTCAATGGCACAGTGTACAGCTGGAAGGTAGGCACCATGGCAGGGAGCGATGGGAACTCAGGCTTAGGGCCAGACTGTGGAAGGTATGAATTACCCAGTTAGGGAATGGGGAACTGATGAGGGATATTTCAACAATAGGAGTGATTGGATCACATTTGTGCTTTAGAAAGTTTACTCTCTAGAATAGAGATTGAATAGAAGAGGTGAGTCTGGAAGCAGGGAGAAAGGTTAGGAAGCTTTCATGGTACTCTAGGCAATAAATTATGGTGGATAGAAGTGAGGTCAGACCAGCAGAGCAGAGGAGGCAACAGACAGAATGCTTAGGAGGTAGACTCCAGGGGACCCTTTGATGATTTGCAGATGTGTGGAGATTGGAGATGGGGGCGCAAGAGAAGCCTAGGCTGACTCCAAGAAGAGGATGGACAAGGCATCAGTTCTCTGAATGAAGGGTAAGAGGAAAAAGGAGCACACTGCAGGGAGAGGAGGGTGAGGTCTGGGCCTCACCCCACACCTATCACTCCCTTCTCAGACCCTACACTGTGGGCAGTATAGAGAGACTTTGTTGGGAGACTGTGGGAAGCATCCCAGCATTGTCAGACCTTCACTGTACAGAATAATTCTATCATTAGAAATAGTGTTCTAGATGCAACTTCTCAGGTATTCCAAAATCCTGTAAAAAGAAAAGGGAGGCTAGAACTCTGAAAATTGAAATACATTTATCTAAATAATTCTACTACTAACGGCTAAATAATTATCAGTAATAATATCTAATGACAATTTAAATGTCTAAACAATGAATTTGTTTATCTAATGCTATTACTACTACTACAATAATAATATATTTTCTTTTGCATCCTTTTTCCCCCTTCCCCAGGGCCAGGCACAAATATAGTGTTTTAATCTTTCCAGTGGTCCTTTGCAATGCTTTCTGGTCACATCTGTCTCCCCCATTAGATTATAGTTGTCTCAAAGCTTTTATGATAATATGTGTTTATCGGTTTAAAAACCATTTTGATTAGGTGCCTGTATATTCACATATACATTTATAGAAATTTATATATTCTTTTCTTAACTAAGACTCATATCTATCTTGTTAATTTGTCATATGTATTATAAACCACATATCAGATAAAAAATTTAAAGAGGGAAAAAATAGATGTTCTAATAATTTCCCATATCCTTAAAGACAATTTTGTGCAATCTCCGCAGGTGCCTACTACACAGGATCACAAATAAATAGTCGTCTAGTTAATTTGTCTAATAGAATTAATATAAAATAATATGCTTATATGGGTAAGTATTCTCTTTTACTATGAAGTAGTTAAGATAGGAGTAGGCTGAGGCAATAGCAAGAAGGTGAGCGAGGTGAACTTTGGGGCCATCTGGTCCGCTGCTCTCAGGGTGCATGACTATTTCACTCTAGAAGGACCAGGAAAACACTGACCTGGGAGGGGCAGCACGGTGTCCTGGTATGGGGAACCTCCCTGGACCCGCCTCGATTGGTTGGGAAGAAAGAGGGGCTGGAGGGTCAGCCTCAGGTCACTTTTCCCCTTAGTTTGGGAAAAAAGGATATTTTTTCTATTCCACATTATTCCGTCTCCACACCCGAAAGGTCTCCTTGCAAGTGAAGGTGTCACCTCAATGTGCAAGGCTCCCCACTTGGAGCTCCAAAATGGGGGCATCTCTGTTTCTTAATCTGAAACCCTTTATACTTTTGGTTTAGAGGAAACTGCAAATTTGTCGGAATTCTATACAAAAACATATGTGGTTTCTATTTTCTTTTCTCGGAGGCCTGGTTCCCATATTAAAATAGACAGAAACATTTGGGGGACAGTCTAAGTATATTCCTTTGCATCAGACAGTCGTGGTTTAAATCCTGCTCTGTAACCATTCATGTTACCTTCAGAAATTTGCTTAACTCTTTGAACACACTTCTAAAAATAGACAACTACTACTCTCCTGGTGGAGTTTGGTGGGGATTAAATAGGGGAACAAACAAGCATTTAGGACAGTTCTCTGGCACATAGTAGGCATTCGATAATCAACACCCATCGCTACTCCGAGTCATACTGGCTTCTGCAATGCCACACAAGGCTGTCCGCAGAAAGGGGACTGTCTTATATGTATATGTATAATTATGAACCTTGGTAAACATGATTATGTGGGGCAAGGAGAAAGGCTGGAGAGTAGCTTGGGGTGACACTTCCATGCTGAAGGGCAGTTGGGAAACTTACAACGGGGGTTCCTGAGGTCACCGCAAGGTGAGGTGCCTGGCAGCCCCTTGATAACCTGGCTGCTTTATCAGTGTGGGCTCAGTTTTTCCTTTGGTTAAACTTCCCCTTTACCGCACTGAAAAAAGCCATTGTCCTCAGAAAGAAGAGTTATGCGGTGGGGAAACCACTTCTTCAGAGGACTTGACTGTGGCCAGTTTATTCCTGGGTCCAAAGCAAAGCCAAAGCCTCCCTCTGAAGAAAGCAATAGTCCTCATGAATCATGAATCATGTTTTCAGCAAGTCGAGGGCAGTTGACTGAGGGGAGATGCCTGTTCCCTGCACTACAGGATGCCAAAGCCCATAACTCTTTCTGAGGCCACAGGATCTGTCTGTCTTATGGGGGTAAAACAGGGAGACCAGTGGGGCCTCAGCTCTGTGGTTTGTGGCCTCTGTCTGGAATGCTTACAGTTTGAATCAGCTTAAAGACGGGACTAAAAAGCTTCAGGGGGCAGTGGCTCCTCCCATTCTCTCAATTTCATTAACCAACTCAGAGCTCTGGGCAGCAGGGAGAAAGTCCTAATTTCTCTATTGCCCTTTCATGCTCTGTACTCTGGGAAAAGACTTTGAGTGAAATCCTTGTTCTTTTTGGTGACATTTGCCTGAAGCCTTGCGACTAGAGGTTGCCCTATATGAACCCAGACCCATCCTATCTTGTATTCAGGGCATCCAGCATGCCACCACTCCCCTGAAAATGGGACACGACATATCTTAGTGGTTGAGAGTATAATCTTATGATTCAAACAGACCGTGGTTCAATCTCTGGCCCCATCACTCACGGCAGATATTTTGACAAGATACTTCACTTCTCTAACTCCAGGTTTCTTCATTAATAAAGTAGAAACCATATTAAGATCTAGCTGGCTCCTAAAATTATGGGCATTTCATGAAATAAATGCTTGAGAAACAGCACAATTTGGGGCACATAATGAAGCTTGGAAAGTGCTGGTTTGTATGTTAATCTTGAGCCCCACACCTGGGGAATACAGTTCAGTCTCACATGCGCAGATAAACTAAACTAAACGGGGTCCAGGGGGCAGAGTTCAGACTGGAAGATTATCCCAGGCTGGTCCCTTGACGAAGAAAAATGGGCTTGTCCAGCTTACGTAAGACTCCAGGAAACCCAACGGCAACCATTTTATCCAACTAACTGAAGAGTTGAATCCACTGAGAGATCCCTACCCTTTCATCAGGAAGTTTTCTCCAACTTCCTGAGCCAAGTGTCTCTCATCTGGGATTCGTAGCCCCCAAACTTTGCTCCTCCAGAGGACTGTCTGTGTCACAATCATCTTCATATTTGTAATGTTTGTTTGACTATTCATCAACCCACCTTTTCCAGGCTCTGAGTTCTGTGAGTCCAGGAACCAAGTCTTACACATATTTATCCCCTAGCACAGAACCAGAACGTAATAACAACTCAATTGTTGGAGCAAATGTTGAGACATTGAAAGTTATGATCACCAATTACAGTGGGTGAAGTGATATATTTTTTTTCCCCACACATACTACCAAGCAATGCTTGGGACACCAGCTGAGTGTCCTACAATTCAACTCAATTCTGACACTATCTACCTGGAGATAGCATCATATCCCACAGATTAGGGGCTCAGTCCTGCAAGATTCCCCCTCCCCAACTTCAGACACAAGTCCCAACCTCAGGTTATCAACTGTGCTTCTAACCTACCAGCTATGGATTGGAGGATCCCACTACCCCTCCTTGGGTCTGATTAATTTGTTAGAGCAGCTCACAGAACTCAGAGAAACATTTTACTTACTAGTTTACTGGTTTATTATAAAAGAATATAATTCAGGAGGACATATATAGGTCAGTGTATGGGAAAAGGGAACAGAGCTTCCATACCCTCTTTGAAGGTTCCACCCTCGCCAAATCCCCATGTGTTCACCAACCCAGAAACTCTCTGAAACCTGTCTTTTGGGGTTTTTATGGAGGCTTCATTACCCAGACATTATTGATTAAATCATTGGCCATTGATGATTGAATTCAATCTCCATCTCCTCCCCTCTCCCCAGAGGTCAGAGAGTAAGCCTAAAAGTTCCAGCCCTCCATTAAAGGCTGGTTCCCCTGGCAACCAGTCCCCAACCTTAGGTGCTTTCCACAAGTCACCTCATTAACATAAACCCTCTTGTGTTGGAAAAGGGCTTGTTATGAATAACAAGACATCTATTTCACCTTTAAGGCTCTGAAACAATTTCAAGAACTGAGGACAAGAGAACAAATATTATACCAAAAGATGTTCTTATCACTCAGGAAATTTCAAAGGTCTTGGAAACTGTGAACCGGGTACTATGAATGAAGACCAAATATATCAACATAGGAGAAATATATATTTGGTCATCTGAATGACCAAGTATACATTTCTTATAAATCACAATATTTCAGACACCATCATTCCTGAACATCTCTGCTATGAACTATTCCTTACCAACTCACTCTTTAGACCTATAGATTCATCTTCCTTGAAACAAAAGCCACCTCTTTTCCTTCCTGCCATTCAAAGGGCTTTTTTTCTTCCCGTTCCATCCTTCATTTCTGCCCTGTCCCTTTCTGGTTTGAGCAGCTAAGGCGAAAGTTCCAGACAAATCAGACAATGGTTTGGGAATGCTCTTCTGAGTGCCCCATACTCTCCCACCCAATGCACCTCTGTTCCTGCTCTTTCCACTGCCTGAATTGCTTTCCCATGTCCCGTGTGCACCTGTCCAATTAATATCAATCCTTCAATCTGAGCTCAAGTATCCCTTTTCCCATGAAATCTTCCATGATTGTCAATCAAAGGAAAATCCTTGGATCTTTCATAGCATGAACCCCTCATATATAACATTCTAGCTATGTTAGAGTTACCTGGACACACACTTAAGCATGATATATTGACCATACGTTTTGATTTACTCTCCAGCTGAAATGATAATTAAGGTAAAAATCAAGTATAAATCCACAATGACAAGAGAACGGGAGAGGAAATATTAAGCAAATCATAGATTTCAACAAACTTAAAAATCGACGTAAAAAGTTGCACAGAGAAGGAAGATTATCTCTCTCTGTCTGTTCTTTTAAGAGCACCAATCCCATTCGTGAGGGTTCTGCCCTCGTGACCTAGTTACCTCCCCCAAAGCCCCACTGTTAAATACTATCATATTGGGGATTAGGGCTTCAGCCTACGGATTTGGGGGAACACAAACATCCAGCTCATAACACATGATATTCTTGGGATTTTAGAAGTGATGTCAATAGACACTTGATACATTGTATAGAGTCTGGCAAAGATGGAGGAAAGATAAAAAACTGGACAGGTGAGAAAACAGTGCAATTAGTAACACCAGATTTTAAAAATGTGTAAGTAATGGAATATTATCATAGTACATTATTTGGGCCCGTAATAAGCAATAGTTACTTAATCATAACAATGTAAAAAGTTATTGCTGATTTTGCTAACATTTTAATAGAGCCGGATTTAGCAAACCTTTTCTTTTTTTAAATTTTATATTGGAGTATAGCAGATTTACAGTGTTGTGTTAGTTTCAGGTGTACGGCAAAGTGATTCAGTTATACATATATCTATTCTTTTTCAAATTCTTTTCCTATACAGGGTATTGAGTAGAGTTCCCTGTGCCGTACAGTAGCAAACTTTTTCTATAAAGGACAAGATATTTGGGGGTTTGTGGGCCGCATGCAATCTCTTTAGCGTATTTACATTTATAACTCTTCAAAAATGTAAAAGCCATTCTTATTTCAGAGACCATGGAAAAACAAGCTATTGGCTGGATTTGGCCCACAAGTATTAGTGTGGAGACCCTTGACCCCTGGAATAGAGAGAGAAAAACTATGTATGGGTAGTGGGGGAGGGGAGAGATAAGGTGATATATCCTCTCTGGCCAGTAGAGAAATATAATAGATAATGTTTAAACATGTTCATCAGGAAAAAAAAAATGTTGTATTATTTAAGACAAGACACAGCACTATATCCAAAGAGAAACAACTAAAAGATTTGCAATGATTGCCTATGAGGGCTGAGACCAGGGTGAGGGAAGGGAGGATTGCTATTTGTTTTATCACCATAAATATGTTAGCACTATTTGATTTTTGTTGAACTATGAGCATGCCAATTTCAAGTAAAATTAATTAAAGATCAGGAAGAATTAGTTCTAGTCTATTCTGGGTTGCCTCCGAAGCACCATTCCATCTTCCTACCACAGACCAGCAATGTGGTTTCATGCTCATCTTAGAATTCTGGTTAGTCTAAGCCAATCTTTGTTAGCACCTCTGACCCCTTCAAGAGCTCAGATCAGGAGCCCAGCCTCACATCCATCACAGGATGGCATTTCACTGACAGTAATTATGGGACCAAGGTTGTGCATCTAACCTGGCCCCATAGAGTTTTTATGGTTGGAGGAGAAGCTTTCTGTCTTTTGCATGGGTGTGGACAAGACAGTGAGTAGCCCCCTTGAGTCCTGGTAATCATTTTAATGCAACAAGGGCTTCAATTTGGAACCAAGGGTGGTTGGTAGGATGGAGGAGAGCTGAGTCCTTGGTGATATGTTTAAGCAGCTGAAAAAACCATACTTGGTACCCACCCAGCTGTTATGTGTCCTCCTCCAAATTTCCTTAAAACCTAACATTGGTCTCTGCATTCACAGTGCCTAGCACTGCTGTTCTGTGATTGTTTTTAAGTAAATGAATGACTATACCTACAAGAACAAAATGGAAAAACGGTAACAATAACTTAGAAGAAAAAAAGATGCAAATTTAAAACAGAATACCGCCCCACTTCTCCCTGCCCCTGCACCCCAGCATAGGACACACTCAGTTGTTTCCAGCTCCAGTCCCCACTAACTTCGAGTTCAGGTTGGAATACTTGGCCTCTCTCCTTCAGGCCCCAAATCCACTTTGCCCCATGACACAGGCTAAGCAACCCCAAGCAAATATGTGAAGTCATTTGTCCTTTTTCCAGTCTATAAACTTTATTTCTTGTTGGAGATAGTTTAGAACCAGAAGCATTGAAATAACAAAAAGTGTAGTTCAATCAAGAGCTATTCTTAAAAGTAGTCATTCTGGGTCCATTCCTGCTGCTGGTTGCTTCACGGGAGCCTCTGACTCATTTCCTGTTCATGCCCAGTCTGAGTAAGAAAAATGATTTTTGTTTCATGTTCTCGCCATGTTTTCTCCCATCCGCAAAAGTCTGCCATCTTTTCTATGGTCCATGGCTATGTGAACACCTGGATGAAATAGCTCTTAAAAGAAATTACTCAAAATGGTATTTTGAGTAAGATGCCATTCAAAAGAATGTCTTTTTGTATGGGCCTTTCAACACTGGGCAAGATTTCAGGTAAATAGATAGGACTGTTCTCAGTGGTTGGTTATGCTGACCTGAATGTATAAACTGTTATATTCCAAAGGCAGAGCTCCAAGTAGCAAGTTGATGGGAAGAAGCCCTGGGAGGTCCAGGGCCCAGATCTGTGGTCTTGCCCCAGAAACCAGGAAAGCTCAAATCTTAGACCAGAACCAGCTCTCTCCCTGGAGAAATAATTCACCATTCAGTGACTGCAGAGATCTACAAGGAGCAGTTTTAATGAAGAAATCCAGTCTGATATGGGTTCCTGAGGGCAGAGAAGTATAGCTGGAATGTGGCTGGGTAAAGAGAAATGAAAGGACATGTTCTAATTTTACTTTGGAAATATTACTACTAATGACTCATTTTCCGGAGTCCAATTTGGAAACAGTTCATGACCAACTTATGTTTGTTTCCAAGGGGAACACTGAACATTATAATAATATTGTTTTGCATGAATACTGGGTATTATGGAGTGAATTGTGTCCCACTGCAAATTCATATATTGAAGCTGTAACACCTTATGACTGTATTTAGAGATAGATTTTAGGAAGTAATTAAGATGAGATTATAAGGATGGGGCCCTAATCCAAGAGGATTAGTGTCCCTATAAGAAGAAGAAAAGACACCAGGGTTGTGTGCACATGGAAAGGCCATGTGAGGATGCAGCAAGAAGGTGACTCAAAGCAAGCCAAGGAGAGAGGCTTCACCAGAAACCAACCCTGCTGACACCTTGATCTTGGATGTCCAGCCTCCAGGACTGTGAGAAAATAAATTTTTGTTATTTAAGCCACCCAGCCTGTGGTATATTGTTATGAAGTCTTAGCTGACTAATACACTGGAGTTCATCACTTACAAAGTTGATTGCTGGACATTATTTAAATCTGTTCCTTATAACAGCCCTGAAAGAAGGATATTATCATTATTATCCCAATTTTACAAATGAGATAGCTGAGCTTGAGGGATCAATACAAAGCTTCTGATAGTAAATGCAGTCCTCTTCCAGAAGAGGACAATGATTAAATGGAACTCAAAAATCTTCCTTTATCACCACTCCATCCATAAATGGCTTCTCCATTGGTTTACACCAGTATCCAGGCTCTTCACAGAAGAGGCGTCATTTTGATTAAGATACTGTGACTCTAGAAGGCCTCTAGTGTAAATACCTTCCCTAGCAGGGCAAGGACACAAATATACTTGTCCCCCTCCAACAGACAAGCCTATATTAGTTGGTCTACACTCTCCAGACAAGCTGAGCCCATCTTCAAAGCAAAAGCCATGCTGCTACCATCAGTGAAGGGGACTTAGGAAAAAGATGTTTGGGAAAGAATTCAGGAATGGTTCAGGTAGGACAGGCAAAGAAAGAAAATGTCGAGGGCACCAGAGTCAGAACCATAGGTCCTGACACAGGGAAATGAGCTGTTGACATCCTTCTGCAAAAATGGAAAATTACAGATTTTCTGAAAGTTTGTAAATCAGAAAAATTCTTGGAAAGTGCAAGAGTCTATACAGAGTAGAACTTCAATCATCCTTTAGTAAGGAATGGATAGTCTCTAAAGTGGACCCCCAAAAGTCTGTGTCTTTTAGAAGATCTTCCAGTAGTTGCTTTGTGGCATTTGGCTAATTTTGCTTTGTTTTATTTTTCATATATTATTATAAAGAGCAACATATAACCAAGGCACTTTCCTATACCTGATGTCATTTGAGCCTCAACACTCTTGTAGCCCATGTGTGATTAACTCCATTTACAGATAAAGAATGGGAGTTCCAAATGGAAAACAAGCATCCCAAGGTCTGTTAACAGTAGCATCAAATTTTGAACCCAGGTGCCTGATCATTGTCTGGTCCATGTTCTCTCATCTATTCATGCAAAAGTCCTTTAATAATCAAGAGTAATTCCAGGAGATGACTACTCCCATCCTCCTTCTGCTCTTAAGACATGACAAACTGCAGTTCCTTTTTAGTGTCCCCATAGCCTTGGAGCAAGTGTCCCCGTGTGCCGGACTAGAAGCTGAGCTAAGCTGTACCCAGGATACGCCAGCTCTTTATGGCCAGCCTCTGACTTGTTTGGTCAGTGTTCACACTCTGTCTACTCACTGCTAAATAAATTGCCTGTATCTCTTTAGGCTGGGAGAGCGAGCGGTGAACCAGGCAGGAGGAGAAAGGCCCCTGCCTTCCCAAGCCAGTGGGAAGGATGTGGCCTAACTGGGGTCCACAGCGTGGTGTTCCCAGCCTTTATGGTCTGGTCCCAGATACTTCCTCTCCCCGCTGCCATCCCGTACCTTCCTTGTTGCCACACTGAGTAGAACATACTATGAGTGATTCACCCCACCGCCTGAAGACCAGAAGCGTGAAATGAGTCTTATAGGCTAAAATCGAGGTGTTGGTGGAGCTGTATTCCTTCTGCTGCATCCCTTCTGCCACGTAAAAATAACCTTTGCAGAGGTTTTGGGGATTAGGACGTGGGCATCTTTGGGGGAAAATTATTTAGCCTACCACGTGGGGCTAAGGGTTAGTTTCATGATAATCTAGGGGAAGAGTATAGAGTGAGAAGATAAAAAGAGGCGACAGCTAAGCTCTAAGGTCTTCCAAACCCATAAAGACACATAGAGGAAGAAGAACCAGCAAGAGGGTCATGGGAGTCGAGTTGACATCTCTTGGGTTCCTTCCTCTCAGAGCTGTCTGGGGCTGCTTTCTGACCATGACCCTGACTTCCCCCAGGGGCTGGGTTCCTAGCTGTTTGCGCTGCAGAAGCTCACATCCTATCTGCCTAAAGGGAACGCCCCCAAGGACCCCACCACTTTTCTGCCTTGCAGCCAATCTCTTGCCTTGGCTTGTCTTTCTCCCCATCCTCCAGCAGGGCAGGAGACCTGCCCCTGTCTAGACTCCCAGCCCACCCATAGAACAACAAGCCTAAATGTGCCTCCTGTGCTGACTCCCCAGGCCCTTCAGCCCTGAGAGAATGCTGAGACTCCCCGGCCCAGATTTCCCAACCAGTCACATCAGCTGGTTTTAGAATCCTAGTCCTTTCCATTAACATTGAAGTCTTGAGAAAAAAGAGGCATGAAACAGGGACACCGGGGATTATCCTGCCAGCCCTGGAAATACCAGGACTTAAGATAAGTGCCTCTTAGAGTTTTAGAGATGCAAGTTTATCAAAGGAAATCCTGCTTCTTGCTGTGGGGAAGGATGCAGGGAAACCTCTTGCCCAAGAGGTGATCCGGGGCTTCCCTGGTGGCGCAGTGGTTGAGAGTCCGCCTGCCGATGCAGGGTCCACGGGTTCGTGCCCCGGTCTGGGAAGATCCCGCATACCGCGGAGCGGCTGGGCCCGTGAGCCATGGCCACTGGGCCTGCGCGTCGGGAGCCTGTGCTCCGCAACGGAGAGGCCACAGCAGTGAGAGGCCCGCGTACAGCAAAAAAAAAAAAAAAAAAAAAAAAGAGGTGGTCCATTCAGGAAATGTCAATCATTTCAAGAGTTGTAGATATATTCCTGGTTAATAGGCTGGCTAGGGTCAATGAGACAAGATTTGAAGATGAAGAATAGTCCTGACCTTTAAGGGAAGAACTAGTCTGCAAACTGTTATCGATCTGCAATGAGATGAGCACAGAAACTGAGAGTAAGCATCTAGAAGATTGTATAGCAATTAATATAGTTGTGATCTCAAAGTGTATGATCATTTTCCTAGTAACTTATTTTTATTATATTTTATAAAATCATCAGGTCCCAATAGAATTTTTAAAAATCTGGTCCTTCAACACAGGTAATTTGAGAAGCACGTGTATAGAGAACTTCCAAGGCCCATCCGCCAGAAGTTGACCCTTGTGTGGAAGGAACACAAAGGTGATCTGTCCTGAGTGTCTGGGGATGGGGGATGGGTAGGAGGAGTTAGTAGGGATTCTGCTAGTTTAATAACCCAAACACTAAGGGTTTCCTTGGCTGGAGTCCAGCTTAAATTTCATTACATATGGTAACCCTCATCACATGCTTTTTTCAATAGAAAGAAGAAAATAAACGTACCCTCGGAACAGTGTTTCAGAAAGAAGGACCAATCAGTGTTACTACTATTTACTGAGTGGCAGGGCCAGAATTTGAATGCTGGCTGCCCCCAGGGCCTTTGAACATGTTGTCCCTTCCACCTGGCAAGTGCTTCCTCAACCATGTCCCACTACCACGATGACTTTCATGCTTCCTCTAGAGTGAAGCTCACGCATTTATGCTTCCAGGTGCCTCTCTTGCTTCTCCCCTCCACTCACTCATGTTCATTGTTCCCTGTGCTTCTCTTGCACGGCAATAATAACAGCACTAACTGTGCAATCAATTGTTTAATTTCTATCTTTCCGAAAAGTGAGTTTCCAGGGGGCAAAGACCTAGTCTACCCTCTTCACTATTTTGTCCTTAGAGCTTAGCACTGCTTGGCGCACAGTGGGTGTTCAACACGTATATAGAGCAAAGGAATAGGTAGACAAACACATGAATGAATGGATCGATCAATATATACGAGCCTCTTCCCCATAATTAGAAAAATGGTCTCTTTTCCCACGTTTCTGTCTCTTCCACACATAAATCCTGGCTTTGCCAGCACTGAAAGAGAAGAGTCAACTAATTCCTTCGTACTGTGCTGACACAGAAAACCCGGCATGGCTTGCCCCACCCCCAGCCCCACGCTCTCCCCTCTACAGCATTTCCCAAATGGTGAGCGACAGTCATGATCATTTGCTATCATAAAGTAAATTTGCAAACCTTTGTAATGTACCAATCCAATTTCCTTTGAAAAACATACACCCAGATAGTCTTTAAATCCTGAACAATGTTTTGTTTCATTTTGCAGATATTTAAGAAATGTGAAGCAGGAACAGTTAATAACAGAAGGACCACAGTGGCCTCTTGTGTAAAGCCCAGAGTGCTGTGCTCGTGTGCGCCCGCATTCACCGCCATTAGTGATAATAGGAGAGAGGTGCATAATGGGTGTTACTGTAAATCTATCCAGAGGATAATATACCCCTTCATTTAAAATAGCTGATAAAGTATGAATAAAGGGCCTCTCATCTTTACCACTTCTCATTTCTATTAAGAAAGAAATCACAGAACATTTTAGGGCTCTAAGCTAATTAACTGTGCATATGGATTTGGAGGGCTGATGCTTTGTGCATAATAGGTTATTCCTGAATCTACATTCAGAGGAGGCTGGAGCTCGGGTCTGGGAACCCTGGACGTGATTGAACTTCAAGGTGCTGGCTCTGACTGGAAGAGGTTGTCTGCTTACCTCTTGGCAAAGGAGAGGAATTGCTAAGTCAGCGGTAAAGAGGGAAGAATTGAAAGACTAAGGCAAAGAAGAGAGCTAGAGAAAAAGAGATTAAATCCTTTGAAAGACTTTAAAAGTCTGCTGCATTGCCTTCGAAAACTGACCACATGCTGGACAACCTGGAACTTGCTCATAGCGGTGATTCTGCTGCAAAGCAGACTTCTCAGAGATCCTTGATATGAAAATTGACTATGTTTAGAAAGCAGAAATGGGCACAAAGAGAGAACAAAGAGTTTTGATTTAATCTAAACATATAGAAGATATATACCCTTTCTACTTGCTATATTGTTTTTTATTTATTATTCACCTACTTCTTGACGTTAGCCAGACCCTCTGGCTAATGTTGACATTAACTGATGTTTGGTCTTTAGCTGTGACATATGTAATTAACAAACAAGATAAATATAGGGTTTGCCGTTCTGATAGAAGTGGTGTAATTAAATATTTTTCTGTACATTCCTTCCTTAGGGAGATATTCACAATCAGCAAAAGGATAATTAAAACAACAAACTGATACGTTTCCAGAATACAGCAAAAGAGGCAGTTTCTATGAAAGCTACTAATTCAAAACTAAAGAAATTATTTGATATGAACCCTTAGTAAGCACTCAATGGAGATGTGTTCAATTAAGTTGAACTGAGTTGAAAATTCAAAGAAATCACTCATATTCAATTCAAAGCAGTGCTTTTCAAATGTCAGGAAGTTGGAAGCTACGCTTTTATTCACAGTTCCCGTGTAGTTTGAGGGAAAAAAAGTATTTGTCTTCTGTTATTTCTTCTTCTCCCTTCTGTAGTTAGATGAAGTTTATATAGTCTTGTTAAGACAGTCTCTTTTGACATTACATGAACAATATAAAGCAGATAGACCTTCTTCAAGAGAGGAATAGGAAAAAAAGAAAAAAAACCTCACAGAACTTTTGCATTTCCAACAGGGCCGTGAATGACAGAGCCAGCTTCAAGGACAGCAGACACGCTGACCACTCAAGGCGGGAATCAACTAATTTCTAGCATTTAGTGATTTCACTTCTGGGATGTTTCCTTCTCCTCCCCTACCCGAAATCCCCGACCCACATTCTTTTTTTTTCTTATCCTTCCATATGTTCCCTGGAGACTTCTTGATTTTAGGGCAAATGCAGGAAATCTGGAATATTTCCAGCCTGAAGGTGACTTGCTCTACCCCTGCTACATAACTCGGTGGCTTTGCTCCTCAGAGTTGGGGTTAAAGGACACGTGACTCCAAGGCATGACTGTAAAAACGTCCATGGAGCAACAGGGAGACTCATAACACTGCTTTTTCAAAGTGCAATAAAACACCCAAACGTACCAGGAGCTAGTGGGCCCTTGCACATGACAATTAAACATTAACAGGCCCCAGGGCCCTGGGAGCAGGGCCCAGCAAGCCTTTGAAACCCTGTTTGCCAATTAAACAGCGGCTGACATGAGCGTCAAGGTGGCAGGGATCCAAAGCAGAGATAGGAACGTCAACCACTTCAGGGGCATTCATTAGCTCCCCAGACATTCCTGGCGTGGCCTGTTTCTTTACTATTGCCAAATCCACACCCTGCTCGGGAACTCGGGGGCTCTGAGAAAGTTTACTCAGATAAGCTTATTATGGAAATAGCACTTTGTCACCTTTTACGACTCACTCCTTGTTCAATTATCTTTTATCTGTGTAGAGTATTTGCCAGCTCTCTCAAGGTTCCCCGGGTTGAAGGCATTGGACTGAAAGCCCCGCTGGGGCTGCAGTGGGGGAAGGCGAGGTACCACTCTGTGCTTGCCTTTCTGGTCCAGGAATGCCGGCCTCTCTCCAGAGCTTTGGAAACAGCTAGGAGAACACAAGGAAAAGATCCTATGTTTTCTGATCATGGGGAAACGACCTCCCCTTGAGACAGAGATTTAGGTGCTCTGTGGCCACACAGCCCACAGAAATAGGAATGAAATGTCATTTTGATGATAACAGTGAGCCTTGACTGTGTGTCACCAGGGTTGAGTGCTGGGCAGGAAACTTCACCCTTTCCCCACCACCAGTAAGAGGTGCCTCTCTCTCCTCACTTATCTGTAGCTCTGGAAACAATGCAATTGAGGTTTTTATCGATGAGCTTTAGTCAAATCCCAATCTTCCCCACCCCCGCTATTTCCTACTGAGTCATCTGAGTCTATCATTACTGTGATTGCACCTTGTGTTCTAATGCCTTCAAATTCAGTGCCTTCCAACAATGAAGTCATCTCAGATGCCAGGATACAGGCTGCACTTTTGCTGCTGTGGTGGTTTTGAAATATGCCCACAAATTCTTTGATACCCCTCCCATCAAGTGGTGGAGATGAATTCCCCTCCCTTGGAGAGCAGGCTGAACTAAGTGACTGACCTTTTTTTTTTTAAAGTTTTTTTTTGATGTAGACCATTTTTAAAGTCTTTATTGAATTTGTTACAATATTGCTTCTGTTTTATGTCTTGGCTTTTTTTGCCCTGAGGCACGTGGGATCTTAGCTCCCTGACTGGGGATCGAACCTGCACCCCTTGCACTAGAAGGCAAAGTCTTAACCACTGGACCACCAGGGAAGTCCCTGAGTGACTGACTTCTCACAAACCGAATGTGGCGGAAATGATGGCATGTGACTTCTGAGTGTGGGTCATAAAAGACATTGCATCTTTCCTATCACTTGTTCAGGGTGGAGCCGGGTGCCATGTCATCAGGAGACTCAAGAAGCACTGTGGAGAGGCCCACGTGGTGAGAAACTGACACCTCCCATTAATGGCCAGCAAAGAACGGAGGCTTCTAGCAAAAGTCATTTAACTTTAGCTCAGACACAGATCCCTGCAACCCCAGGCAAGCTGGGCTTTACTTGTCCCAGGCAACAGCTTGACTACAGCCTCATCTGGACCAGAACTACTCAGTTGATCTACTCCCCAATTCCTGACCTACAGAAACTGTGAGATAATATGTATTGTTTAAGCCACTATTGGGGAGTAATTAGTTACGCAGCAATGGGTAACTAACAGACCTGCCTCAACCTGTTGCTAAGAAATTCCTAAAAGATCCCAGGGCAGAGAGTCGAAGATCTTGAATTCTGCTATCAACTTCATCATGTATAGGCTGTGTGACCTTGGAAAATTTACCTACCTACTCTGGACTTTCGACTCCTGTGGGGAAACTTGCCCTTCTTTCCTCTGTAGGTAGGAGAGTCAGATGAAATATTTTGAGAAATCAAAACTTCCCTGGTATCGTAATTGTCCTTTTATCATGCAGAAGTTCAGCATCTCAAAACAGTCCACCCCCATCCCTTCTCCATGTCATGGTCCCAAACCACAAACCCCCCACACACAGGGCAGTGAAGGAAACCCCTTTCCTTCATTGGATGCCTTGTCTGGTTCATGCCTGGGACGACCAAAGCAGTGCCACGTTCAGAGCAAAGATTAACTGAGAAGGTACCATATTGACCCCAACTAGGAGGACCATGGCAACCAGACTCTCAGAGAAGGAGATGACCACACAGATCCCTTCAAGGGACAAAAGATGCAGAGATACCAACTGGGCTCCATGCTCATCGGAATGGAGGCAAAACTGCCCAGTCTCTTAACTCGGATGGTTACTTAGCCTCTTCAATATGACCTGTTTCCATGTTGTCAACTCTCCATCATCCCGAACAGCCATCCCACCTTTAGCCCGAATTATCAGTTAACCAAAGACCCCTGGATAGTATGCGCTAGGCCAGATCTAGCCAAATCAATTGAAAGGGAGAACCCGTTCAAAGGAATCATACTAAGTAATGAAGTATCCAAGCCTTTGCTAAGAAAAGAGATTAATTGTGGAGAGAGACTGAAGCTTTTTTAGATGACATGGAAAGCTGACGTGTGTCATTGTCCTGGTTCTTTAGAGCTCCAAGTGCAGGCAGAGAGAGGAGGGAGAAAGTGTGTTAGTGTTTCTCCCCTTGACTGTGGTACTTCACAGACTGTGAAGTCCTAGGAGAAGGATAGAGGCCCCCTTCATGTCTGACTCTACACCACGTTTCTCAGACTGCCTGACCACGCAGGCTCAGAAAAGTGTCCTGAAGTAAACTGTTGTTGCTCTGATCTGCATTTCCCCTTCACCAGGCCAGTTTGATGTTCCGCGTTTAATCGTTTAGTTTAATAAATTTAGAAATGGTAGATCTCATAGGAAATTGAAACAAAATGAGAAAGGCTCTGAAATATGCATCAACTTTAGACGTTTCTCTTTAGCTACATTCCTCCAAATGTTTCACGGGAGTGAATTAGTCACTGCAGGCAGAGAGACGAGAGAGAAAATATATTAGTGTTTCTTCCCATATGGAATAATATTTAAATACACTGGAGACCCCCAAATATGTGTATGTCCCAGCATACCTCTGAACCAGTTGTTCAAGGGATCACTTGAAAAAATAATCTAAAGAATAAAGAACAATTAAGAACATACTGGACAAAAATATTGGAGGTATTGGACCCTGTGGAGGTAAAGTACGTATTCAATTTATAGATTCATCACACTTTATAACCAAATTGGGTAACACCTAGAGCTGAAAAGGACTATTACAAAACCTTTGTATTAGGGCGTTTCTTACCTTCTATTTGCAAAGAAAAGTGCTGGAGTAAGACTTAAAGTTTATTAGGGATAACAGCTCATGAAAGAGTTTGATGAGTTTGAATTTTGAGTGCAAAATTCAAAAACTTAGAAAATTCACATATATTTTTTTCTTACTGTGATAGTTTCTATCAGCTGTCATGGCTCAAAACAAGACTCCTATGGGAGTCTTTCCTAAGACCATAATGTTAAATCCAACCCCATTTGTTAAATATACCACTCCTTCCCCATGGGGTGGTGATGCTCTTTTATTGTGTGCTGCCATCTGCTTTAACGCCATAGCTCCTCCTTTCTGTTAAAATGTTAGTTGAGTCTTGCATCAGCATCACATGTTTAATTTTTTTAATGAGAGTAGCTGCAGAAGATTTCCTATCTGGAAGCGAAATTCCTCTACATTCTTTTACTTAAAAACAACAATTTAAAACAAACAACAAAAATTTCAATTATTTATCTGTTTATTTGCCAGATGATTTGTCAAATTATTTTACCAAGATTTTTGAGAGCGTTATGGAATATTGCTATTGTATTCAATCTATAAATCAGTTTGCAAAGAACTGATATCTTCACGACATGTACTCTTCCCATTACGGATTACCATATTTATTTTTTCATTCGCATCTTCTTTTATATCAGTCAGTAACATTTTCAGTTTCATTATTTTTTGGTTCTCACCACATTTCTTATTTAGGTTACTATTGAGTGTTTTATATTATTTTGCTTATGAATACACTAATTTCTTATTATAGCAGGTTTATTGATGAAATATAGAATTTTCATATAATATTAGATAGTCTGCCTTTTATTGAACTTAATAATTTAAAAGAATTTTCATTGATTATCTTTGGTTTTCTAGGTAAATAATTGTATTGCCAGCAGATGAGAGCACGGTGCCCCTTCCTCTCAATACTTTTCCCCCTAATTCTGCTTCATATGCTATTGTGCTGGTTGAGCCTGTCGACTTCCCTCTACCTCCACCACCACCATCACTTTTGTCCAAGCTCACACCAAATCCTATCCTCATGGAGATCATAGCTCCTTAACATGTCTGGTCTACTCCCAGTATTACACCTTGGACTATCTTTTCAACATG
Source organism: Globicephala melas (assembly GCF_963455315.2). Lineage (NCBI taxonomy): Eukaryota > Metazoa > Chordata > Mammalia > Artiodactyla > Delphinidae > Globicephala > Globicephala melas. The sequence continues at coordinate 78,231,706 of NC_083325.1, forward strand.
AAATGACCACGCCACCTCGATCTATCACACTGCTTCCCACCTCTCAAACTCCAGCTCTGCTGACCTTCGGCCCCTCCTATACTATGTCATTTCCACTCACTCTTCCATGGACTCTTCTTTACTTAGTAAACTCCTAACATCGTTCCACATGTGCTCTGTGCTCACTTTCCCTGGGAAGGCTTTTCTCTGTCAATGTTCAAATTACATATGCTCGAAGTATCCATGGAGTTCTCTTTTGTGACATTTACCACCCATACAAGTTTACATATTGCATATAATTATTTAATTAATATCTAGCTATCCCCCTTATAGACTGCAAGCTCCACGAGGCCAGGTGCCTTATCTGTCTTTGCACACTGTTTTGTCCCCAGTGCTTAGCTCAATACATGCTACGTCATAAGCCAGGTTGATTAAACATAATGCACAATATCTGTAAAAAAGTTATGTAATAATTGTGATAGAGGGCATTTTTATTCTATTTCTGGTTTTAGAAAGAATGCCCATAGCATTTCATCATTTAGTATGTTTGCAGTAAACGGTTGATTTTTACATTCTCTTTTTCACGTTAAGGAGCTTCTCTTGGGTTCTTAAATCCTTACTGTCTCTCCACATGGGGGCTCCTTCTCAGGGCACTTCTCCCAGGTCTCTTCTCTGTCCCCATTTATGATGCTTTGCTTTGGGTACACACACCTCCCAGGAGGCGATCTGTTGCTAATCCCCTTCTGCCATTTGTCTTTCATTTTCTGACAATCATAGCCTCTCACCAGATAGTAAATGGAAGCCTCTGATTAGGACAGTGCACAGCAGCAATGCTGCAAAAAAAGTCATCTTTTTTTTTGAAATGGGTTACCTGAAAAATGAGCATCAGAAGAATGGCGGTGTAAAACTGTGGTTGTTGATGGTTCAGACGCTCACGGTCTAGCCCGTGGGGAGACGCCTTGTGGGTTTCCATCTTCTCCCAGGACCGCTGCATTGATCTTCTTCAGGGGCAACATCTGCCAATTAAAAATCATGATTCTCAGTGTATCTGCCAAGTGTTGTGGCTGATGGAATTTCTTCTCAGAGTCTCACAGGAGTCCCACTATCTTTTTTTTTTTATTGAAGTATAGTTAATTTACTGTGTTGTGCTAGCCTCAGATATACAGCAAAGCAATTTGTATTCATACATATATCAACATATTTTCTTTTTCAGATTCTTTTCCATTATAGGTTATTACAAGACATTGAATTCAGTTTCCTGTGCTATACAGGAGGTCCTTGTTGTTTACCTATTTTATACTTAGTAGTGTGTATATGTTAATCCCAAACTCCTAATTTATCTCCTCTGCCCCTCCCACCCTGCTAATTCCCTCTGGTAACCATGGTGAGTCTATTTCTGTTTTGTAAATAAGTTCATTTATATCTTATTTTAGATTTCACATATAAGTGATATCATATGATATTTGTCTTTCTCTGTCTGACTTACTTCACTTAATATGATAATCTCTAGGTCCATCCATGTTGCTGCAAATGGCATTATTTCATTCTTTTTTATGGCTGAGTAGTATTTCATTGTATATAGATACCACATTTTCTTTATCCATTCATTTGTTGATGGACACTTAGGTAGCTTCCATGTCTTGGTTATTGTAAATGGTGCTGCCATGGCCACTGTCTTCTTAAGGTGAGATTTTGAGAGCCTATGTGACATTTTGAAGCAGAAGTTTTAAAATAATTTCTAGAGCCATGACTGCCCCCCCTTAAGTGGGGGCCAGAGGTGGGACACAGAGATGGCTTCTCAAATAACCAAAAGATGCCCGCCAACGAGTAGGTATTGATGAGGGAAGATGAGAAAGACTGAAATCTCTAGAAACCTGGGACTTAAGTCTGGGAAGGGACGAAAGGCAGGAGACTGACTATGCAACTATTATGCTCTGAGAGTCTTCAAATCAGGAAGCAGACGGTAACCACAAAATCTCTCTTCTCCAGGGCTTATCAACATCTCACTTGTGGAAAATAAATATACAGACTTGGTTGTGAAATTGAGTCCCTATTCCATTAAAACTCTTATCACATCTGACCATTCAAAAGCTGTGCTCCTGGATAGTATCATGTTGGCCCTCATTCTCACCAATGCCGTGAAGAGCGCTTTGGCGTCATAACAGTGGCCAACACCAAGCGATTCTACACTCTTTCTGTTACACTTATTGTAAAAACATGATGGTGGATTTGGTTCAGAACAATACAGCGAATTGTTCCCCCAGGAGAAATTTCTCCTTTTCTCATTTCTAGTGCTTTTCCTGAGCAGCTGATGTACGTTCATCAGGTGGGATTGAATTGCGTGACCGATCCTACTTTCCCCTACACTGGCTACTGGGAAATTCAGAGTCTAAACTGCAGCTCAGCATAAATGCAGGACTTTAGAATATGCAAGTGGATATGAGCATTTCTATTCTAATTTTACAAGGTTTATTGTGTTAGCAAACATGTACTTTTAATGGTGCTTCATTTTTTATCTTGTTCTATTATTTGCATATTTGTACCACAGAGCTTTTGGAAAGAGATTGGATATAAGTAACAAATAAGTTAAGAATCATCACACTTATAGCCCTCCACAGTAGAACCTCAACTATAACTGGAGCTCAGTCGATGCCCAGAAACAACTTATAAAAAAAGAGAGAGAACTACCAAAAGCACACAGGCTCGTGGCTGCCCAGCTTTGCTTAAACGCCCCCAGGGGCATGATGCCTGCTGCTTCCCTGATGCCTGGCTCAGAGATTGAAGATGACAGTTTATTTGCTGAATGAGTGTGTATAAAGAGTATAACCCTCTATCTGGTGTTAGTAGTAAGGGCTTGAAACATTCTGAAAACAAGAGCGTGTTCTTCACAACAGACTCAGGTCTGCACAACCAGTCCCTTCAGAAGGAAGGCAACACCCAATTTTCCAGGCTGAACAGATGGGCTGTGCTAGGACTCTAGGTCCAGTAGAGATTTGGCAGTTCTAGCTACAAAATCCTTTTTTAAAGGAAGCATAATCCACATTTTATCATTCAGATCTCCATGAAAATAAAACAGGTGGGAAAAGCAATTTTAAGCTACTATTCTCTTATCTTTGTTTAGCCAGAAGTAAGATAGCGTGTTCCTTTGGCTTTAGGTCATGTTCAAGGTCTCTCTGTGGTGCACACCTCACCCACAGACATTGACCCCTAAGTGCTCACAAGTAAGAAACCTGCCAAAGAACACCTCTCTCTACCAACTTGGTGAATAAAGCCCATCAGAGTACTGTTATTTGTTCATTGGACCAACATTTGTTGACCACCTACTATACTACCCTCGTGTGCCAGCTCATGTACTCTAAGATGTAAATACAGATTTATAAAAGATTGTCCATATGCTTGTACTTTCCCTCATTTTGTCTTTTGAGACCCTATGGGTTTTAAATGAATCAGTTGTAGATATTAGGACATGTCTGCAAGTAGAATCTATGCAGTATGGTACAGAGGTGTTGAAAGCGAGCGGCTTGCCTGGGAGATATATTCTTCTGTTCCAGGGTGTATTCGTCATGAGAACTAGATTCGCTGCTATAATATTAAAACCAAACATGGGTTAGCTCAACACAGCCATAGAATTAAGCCCTAGTAGATATTGGCTCAACAAAGTGAAAAGCTGTTTCTAGCTCACGTAGGCAGTCCTGGGAAAGCGAATAAGTTCATGGGGTTTTGCGGCGAGCCGCCTCCGACCAGCAGAATGACGAGTCGCCACACGCAAGATTCTTCTCGTATCACACTTTATTGGAGCACAGCTTGGTTAAAGAAAAGATGGAAGGAAGACCCCGCAATCCTATAGCAGTCTGCTTATATAGGGATTAAGAACATGTGTCGCTCTGTGATTGGCTTTCGCTGATGGTGCGACTTGTGAGCCAGCATCGGATAGGTCGCTACTTTAAAACCTCATTAGTATACTTAGCGCAAGCGCAGTGGCCACAGGAAGGATGATTCAGCTTGCTTCAGCTTCCTGCTGCGTGGCAGTTAGCTGACCGCGCCCTACAGGGTTTCTCTCTTTCACTTGGTCATCCTGGGGTCCAGACCTCCTTCCAAATTGTTGCTCTGCCATCCCCAGAGCCTCATCATCATCTGTGTTTAGCCGGCAGAGGGGAGAAAGCAGTAAGGGGCTCAAGCCAGCGCATTGCGGGGGTCAGGCCCAGCAGGGACACACAGCCATTTGCCCACGTTGCTTCAGCTGTCACTCAGGCACATGTTCCCAACTGCAAAGGGGACAGGAAATGGAGTCCAGCTATGGTCCAAGCAGAGGAGAATAAAGATGTTGATGAACAGCCATCAATCTGTTCACTGAAAGCAAAACTAGTTCCCATGAGTGGAAATGAAGGGAAGACGCATTTGAGCTCAGTAGAAGGCGAACCCGCTTCATTTTAAATGTGACAGCACAACACGTTGCACTGCTGTGATCACTCACCAAGCCAAGATGACATGTCCACCATGGCAGGGCTGCGTGAAGATCCTTTCATCCTTGGGTACAGACTGTATTCACAAAATCGAAGGGCCGGCACTGGGCTCATAATGACTCATGGTTTAAAGAGCTTATTTTTTATAAAATATCACTTTATTCAGATCTCCACTCAAATGTTCACTTCTCGTACAGGTTTCCCCTACAGCCTTTCCTGACAAAGAATCTCCAACACCCTCTGACATCTTACTTGAACTTGTCAGTACCTGAATTTATATTGCAAGCTATGCGTGCTTGTTTATGGTCTATTTCTCATTCTGATTCTGGAATGTAAGCTCCTTGAGGGCAGGAACTTTGATTCTGCTGTTAATGCTATTTACCAATGGCTAGGACAGTGCCTGGGCACAAATATTTACAAATGTTTGTTGAATGAATAAATAAATCCACAGAAGATAAAAGTGGAAATGTAAAGACTGTAAAAAGTATTAACCTGCAGCCCCTTCTTCCCATAAATTTAAGATCAAAGAGTTAGAAGAACCCAGAGTTCTTTGAATTCAACATCCTCATTCTTTCATTCTTTTGTTTGCACTGTCAGTCCAGACACCGTTTACTAAACACCTACTATGTGCCAGGCCCCTTGTGAAGCACTAGAAATACAAAGATGAATAAAACCGTCCCCTAATCGGGGCAGTAACCAGAAGTGTGTGGGTTTCTCCAGGTCAGAGTAAGTATCACACTTTGTTACCACTTGTTCTTTTTTTTTTTTTTTTTTAATTGGCTGCCCTGCGTGGCTTGTAGGATCTTAGTTCCCTGACCAGGGATGGAACCCATGCCCCGGGCAGTAGAAACATGGAGTCTTAACCACTGGACTGCCAGGGAATTCCCTTACTGCTCGTTCTTTGTCCATATTCGTCTTCAGCTAGAAGCTCCATGAGCAGAGCAAGCGTGTCTGTTTTGTTGTTAACTGTGTTTTAACACCGTGCTTGCAGCATGTCGGTGTGCAACCCTGCTTTGTGGAAAGATGACAGAAAGAGGAGGGCCAGGCAGGGAGCAGTGGAGAAGAAAAGAGGGAGGTGGGGCAGGAGGGAGACACAGCCCTCCCCTCAGTGAGCCCACAGACCAATGATTTCAAGTTATAGGTGAGAAGAGTGATGGACAGTGGGCTTCACACTTCCTGGTGGCAGAGCTTGGTCTAGACCGTTGTCCTTGTCTTCTGCTTGAACACATTCATACTTCACAAGGTGACATGAGACGTGAACCATTTCACATGCGTGCATGTGCATGGCCATGAGTGCACGAGGATAATCACACACCCTAGCGAACACGTTTCTTGCCAAATGATCTTGACTTCTGAACAAAAGTTGCTGTCCTTTATGAAATGAGTGAGGTGACCGACTCAAAATGGCTCCAAATGACATTGAGAGACTGCCCTGTTTCCTCTGCCTCATGGTTGCTGTAACAAAGTACCAAAAACTGGGTGGCTTTAAACAACAGACATGTATTTCTCACAGTTCTGGAGGCTGGAAGTCTGAGATCAAGGTGTCAGCAGGTCGGTTCCATTGAGGACCCTCTTTTGGGTTACAAATGGCCATTTTCTTATCAGATCCTCGTATGACAGCGAGCAGAGAGCTCTCTGGGGTTCCTTTCCTAAGGGCACTAATCCCACTCATGAGGGCTTCACCTTTATGACCTAATTACCTCCCCAAAGCCCCACCTCCTACTACCATTACATTGGGGATTGGGATTTCAGCATATGAATGTCTGAGGGACACAGACATTCAGTCCATGACAACAGACGTTATCTTCATAGAAATAGGTGTATGCCTGTGTGGGATAGTAGAGTCCTCCTTTAAAATACTGCATTCCTGTGGGTATAGAAGGATGTGCGCCACATGTGGCACCAATGGACTGTGGAAGAATCACAAGACTTGAAATCAGAAAAATTCAGAGCTGGGTTCTGCCCCCTGCTAATTACAGGATATTGGCGAAATCACTTTACCTATCAGAGACTACAGTTCCTCATCTGCAAACTAGATCTATAAATACTTCCTCAGTTATCGTAGCTCATGAAGTAATTGATCTGAGAAGGCCTGGAATGTGACAATGAGTCAGTACATATCAGTTGATCTGAGTCAGATGGGGAGACAACACAGATGCGCTTAAGAACCTCAGTACCACGGTCTGGCCTTGTTCTATGTCTACATCTTTGCACAAAAAGGCTGGTCACCCCTCAAAGGTAATGACCTTGCTCCAGACCTTCAGACCCTCACAATGCTGAACACATGTTGGGTTTATTATAAAAGTGGCCAGTCAATATTTTTTAGTTGTTTTGGAGTTTACTAATTAAATAATATTTCCAAATGTGCACGAGCGATTCACTTATTCTCTGTTTTTATGCATAATCATGAGAACTACTTTCGACTGGTCTTTAAATTGATAAAAGCATGCACGTGTGTGGTTTCATTCGCTCCTAAGCTCAATCTTGAAAGAGTAAGAACTTTTAGCCCCACTGTACAGAAAAGGAGATCAAGGTTCTGAGAGGTTAAGTAATTTGCCCAAACTGGAAATCTTAACAAGTAATAAAGACATAATTCAGAATTCTTTCTCCTGACTCCAAATCTGTATTGTTTTTCACTCTAGGAGAGCTTTCAAATCCACTCGTACGTCATGGAACACCGTGAGAGTGCAAGGGAACATTTCCTGGCCAGAAGCAACTTAAAAATTCCTTCCTCAGGCTTCCAAACATTGTCTGGGAACGAGGTGTCCCTGGAATGAACAGCATAAGTTGCCAGCCTCCCTGAGATGGTACATGTTTCAGACCTTTACATCACGTCTGTAGGATTATCTTCCCCTCTATTATGTAAAAATAGTCCTTGTGCCCATTATAGCCAGCGCCACCGCACATGATTCTCCCTTATCTGGGACGTGCAGGCCTTTCGTGCGAGGAGCCCACTCAGCCACATGCCCTGTGAACCTCTGACGCTGGTCAGTGGCACGGAAGCCAAAACATACTGGGTTGTTCTGAGGCTGCCTCTTCCTGACAGCTTCCCAAGTCTATCTCTTGCTGCCAGTGTCTCCTTTTCAAGAGTTGAGAACATTATTAATCATCTGAATCGATTGCTACCTCATAGTTAATGATTCATTACTTGGACAAATATTTGTTGAGTGTCTGTACTGAGCCAGGCTGTGTTCATGGCACATGGGATAAATCAGTGAAAGGAAGAGATGCTAATTCCTCTCCTAGCAGAGCTTCCATCCTAGTAGAGGGAAACGGACAGTCAACAGTATATGTGACAAGTAAGCAAAGAATATAGTATATAAGAAAAAGAAAAGTGCTATAAAAAAAAAACAGAGGAAAAAATGCTGGAGGAGGCAATTTGCAATTTTGAATAATTGTAGTTGGAGTAGAGCCCAATGAGCAGTTGATATATGAGCAAAGACGCATATTTAAGGGAAGAGAGCTCTAGGCAGAGGAGACAGCCAGTGCAAGAGTCCTGTGTATCAGGATGGCTGTCATATTCAAGGCATTAGAGAAGAGTGGTGTGGCTAGAACAGAGTTTGAGGGGTGCAGAGGAATAAGATGGGGTCAGAGCATCAGGGCTAAGTTGTGTAGGAACAGGTCACATAGGATCCTACAGAAATTTTTAAGGACTTTGTTTTACTCTGAGTGAAATAGGGAGCGATTGGAGAGGACCAAGGGAGACTCTAATCTGACTGACTGACTACTGACTACTCTCTCAAGAATAGAATGAAGTCATGGTAGGGAGGCTAAAATAGGGGCAGAGAGATGGGTTAGGAGACTAACGGAGTAATCTAGAGGAGATATGATGCCTGGAGTCCAGCTAGGAGCAGCGAAGGGGCTGAGTGCTAGAAGTGGCATGCTCTCCCAATGGACGGAATGGAAACTATGAAAGAAGGGTCATGGAGGACTCTAAAGTCTGAGGCTGAAGCAACTGGGAGGGTGGTAGTGTCCCAACTCCCGTGGGAGTGAGAGGAGGTGTTACTTAAACTTGCATTTTGCTTATGTTGATTTTGAGATGCCTAATTGAGTCATGCATAGCTGTTGAGTAGATGGTGAAGTTCAAGTCTTGAAGACAAGAGAAAGGTCTGGGACGAAGAAAAAAATCTGAGATTCTTCTGCATAGAGATTGCATTTCAAGCCATGAGATTCACTGAGAGTATCAAAGGAGTGTGTGAGAGAGAACAGAAGATGATCAAGGACTGGGCTTGCAATGGTAAGACTGTGAGAGAAGTAAAGGAATCAGAAGAGGCTGAGAGACGGCAGCAGGTGAAGTAGGAGGGAAGATGTGAAAGCACCGTGTTCCAGAAGTCGAGTGAAGAAAATGAATTAAAAAGAGGAGACGATTGAATGCATCAAATTCTGCTGGGAGGTCAAGTAAGATGACCACCAAGAACTGACCATTGGTGGCAAACTGGACATCACTGGTGACCTGAACAAGAACAGTTTGGGTGTTAGAATAAGTTTACGGATGAATGACAGAAGCTGAATTAGAGTTGGCAATGCTTTTGGAAAGTTGCCCTCCACAGAAGTACACAGAAATGGGCAGTAACTGGTGGGACCAGGAGGAGGTTTTGCTAGATTTTGTTTTCTAAGATGGGAGGAACAATAGCATGTTTGTACCCTGGTGGAATGATCCAGTAGAGGTGCAATATTTTTTTCAGTCGTTTTTATCTTTACATGTAGAGTGATTTAAATTATTATTACTTTGTATTGAAGATATAACATAAGTACAAATATAAATGACTCATAGCCCCGAACTTCCTATTCTTTTATTGAATTATAGTTGATTTCAGTAGAGGTGCAATACTGATGAAGGGGAAATTATTGGAGTGATGTCCTTGAATAGGCAAGAGTGGATGGGATCTAGTGCATAGTGGAGGGCATGGCTTCAGATGGGACACAATAGTTCATCCGTAAGAAAAGGTTGCAAAACGGAACCTAGGGCAAATGTAAGGACACTTTTTCTCCACTGGGCAGGTTAGTAACTAGTTTAGGATTTGTGGGCCATGTGTTTTCTGTTAGAACTACTCAACTCTGCTGATACAGCAGCTACAGAGGCCAGAGACTATATGTAAATAAGTGGGCATGGCTATGTTCCAATACAACTTTTTTCCAAATACAGGTGGTTTGGTATGGGCCATATTTGCTGACCCTTGCTCTAGGCTATACTCACGGAACAGTATATTCATATCTGTTCTCCACATCTAAATTCAAACTGGTGATGAGTTAGAAGATGGAGTCCACGCTGAAATAGCAGCCTTCATAAATTTGGGAGTTGAAATCAAAACCAAGAATTCACTTCTACAGAGATTCACTGAAGTGTAGCATTAACTAGACTGTAGACCCCGACAGCAGGGAATGAAACATATTCACCTCTATTACCCCAACATCTAGCCTCGGGCCAGCACCTGGTATTGTAGGTGCTCAGTGGTTCTTCACTGATAGAGCAAATGACTAATGCTGGTCCTCCCAAACTCATTTTCCCCTTGTTTCTCAGGTAAAATTAAGTCCCTTCTGCTGCCCCTTGCGAGAGCCCAAAGGGGAGATCTAAACAAAATGAAATAATACAGGTCCTTTTTGACACTGCCTCATTACCTTTTATTGTTGAATAAAAGTTTTCGTTAGGAAGTGGGTGAGAATTTGTGCATGAACTTGTACAAACTCAGTACCACTGGAGACAAAACTGAGAGGAGAGATGTTGGTTATGGCTGGGCAATGGGACCATCCTTAGGATAAAGATGATGATGACGGTGGTGGTGCTAGTGGTGGTGGTGCTGATGGTGGTGATGATAATGATGGAGGAGATGGAAGAGGAGGAGTGGCCACCACTGCCCCGGCAGCTCTCCCAGGAAGCTTCCTTCCTGCTGAGAGGCAGCATTGTTTGGTAGAGCAAGAATCAGGAGGTTTGGATTTGAATTCCAGCCCTGTGTCATATTCGCTGCTCCTCTGTGAACTAATCACTTAGGCTTTCCTGAAAGATCTCAGCTTCCTCCTTAATATTATACAACGGGGAAAAAACAATCCCTGCGTACCTAACAGACGCTTGGTGAGGAACAAATTAGCTCATGGGTAAAAATGAAAAACACTACGTTTGCCAGAATCACTATTATCGTTAGCATCTTCTCTACCAGACTTTCATCGTGTCCTTTGTAGAATCTCGTTCATCCTCTAGATTTTTATCTTTGAAAAAGAGAAGCTGAACAAAAATAACTGTATTAAAATAAAATGGTAGGAATTACTATCAGTTCAGGTGTCACTGTATAGGAGTAAATTATATATCTTATCAGTTCCAGGCTGCCCCAGGCTCTTTTAGCAATTAGCGTATATATCTGCCTCCTAGAGGCTCAGCCCATCCTGACCTTGCTGGCTTTTTGGCATTTCTCCCCAAACCCCTCTCAGGTGGAGTCTGGAAATATTCTGCTGCTCCTCTAGCCGATGTCCACTGGGGTGAACTTTATCACCACAGCACCTGCTTTGATCCAAGGCCATAGCCTCCCTATCTCACCCCGTCGTACATCGTTAACCCATCTACTCACCCAGCCTTCCAACTAGGTGGTGTCACTTTTCACCAGATTCTACCTGCAGCTGATTCCCAGCTCCAAGCCTCAGGAGAGTCAGCAGGGGGCCTCTCCCCTAATCAAAGTCCTGCCAGCGCCTTCTCCAGAGTCCCTTTCAGGAGCACTGATGAAACTTTCTGATCTATATTTAACACAGAAATCCTCACCTAGTGCTGAAAATCCCATGCATCTCCCAGCCCCGAATACCAGCCCATTGGTACAGCCCCAGGCTAAGGTTCCCCTGCTCTTTGGAGACTACACCCTCTTTCTGAGGGGGCCAACCTCATGCCCTGGGCTACTCTATCCAGGAACCTATATCCCAACAGCCTCATTTCATCCCCATTCCCTCCTGGGAACATCCACTACGTCATGGGTACAGAGCCAAAGTACCGTCTCCGATGTTCCCTACAGCAGAGACAATTTCTACTCAGCAAATATTTCATGTAGTTCCCTACATTTCCCAGATTCCCTTGCAATTAGAACGAGGCCATAGTAACAGCTCTGGTCAGAATGAGCAGAAGCAATAATTTATATCACTTCTGGGATGTAGCTGTTTCGAATTCATTTGCTTCTCTGTCCCTGTCTTCCCAGGTTGTAAAAACCTTGAATGTAATGGTCCCAATAGCATGACCACAAGATGCAAGCTGGACGCCCACCCTCATCTGATGTCACCTGAGTGAGAAATAACCCTTATTGTGTTAAGCCATTACAACTTCAGAGTTCGACTGGGATGGCTAATAATAATTATCCCGCCTGAGCCATTCTCCACCTTAGACTCACTGAGGAGCACGTCTCCAAATACTGTCTCGTATCATGTATGTAAATACTTTAAGGAAACGCTCCTTTGTGCAAAAAAAAAAAAAAAATTAGGACATGTTTATGCCTGCTTCTGTGAACAAGAACTACTGAGAGAATACTTTCACATCTTTTATAAATAAAAGTTTCAAACTTCTGGGCTGCAGCTATATCAACAAATGTCACATATAAAGCTGGATTCTTGACCCTCCAGCATGACATAACACATACTGGGGAGATCTTGTTAAGTTGCTTTTGCAAGGCTAAACACCAATGACCAAAATACAAATGTCACTTTCTGGAGTCAGATAGGCTCTGTGGAAATAACGATATTGTTAAATCGTTTCATCAATGCCTTGCTTCCTTTGTCCTGGAAAGAGTCCTGTGATATCTCTTCTTTTTGATGTACATCCCCAGCCTCTTTGCTGCAGGAAGGCTCTCACCCTTCCTCAGATCCGCTGGTCTAACAAGGGTTGTAAAATGGTTCTGGGCAAATGCTAAGTAACAGGTTGGAGGGTGGAGGTGACCTTTGCAGCCCCTCGCCAGAACTGACATTTATGGAGACCACATCTCAAAAGCACCCTCAGGAGCCACAGCAAACATTTATTTAGCACCTACTGTGTGTCAGGCACTTCCCTAGGAGGTTTTCTCTTAACCCCCATAGCAACTCTACCAACAGGGCATGCTATTGCCATTGTAAAAAAATGACACTGAGTTTCAGAGAGGTTTAAACACTGGGACCTGTCACACTCCAAAGCCATGCTTTTTCCATGACATCATGGGCCCTTCATTCAGATGCCTTTGCCACTAGCCAGATGCCTTCAAGACATTTGGCTGTTGGCCAGTCTAAGAAGAGAAGCAGGGCAGGGACAGGAGCTAGCCTCTTGAGAACCTACTATGTGCCAGGCCGTGTGCTAAGGCTTTTCCCAGCTCATCCTGCTGTCTGACCTTGTGCCTGGGGATCAGATCCCTCAGGCCCCCTTCCAGGTCACACGCGCCTCCTTTATTAATGTGATAGCTGCCACTGAACTTCTTTTTAATGAAATATTTTGGACCACTCAATCAGTTGTTTGGGTTCAATGAGAAATTGATGCCTCTTTATTCAAAGCTCTGTCAGAAGCTTGGAAAACATCACGCTACTTTGAAAAATGAGGGTTTTTTTAAGATTAAGGGGAAAAAAAGCCCCAATGATTTGAGAACTTCTCTGGTTGCCAGTTGGCCCTGCTCCTTCCTGGGGAACCTGGCGCCACAGGCCAATCAGGAGCGACCATCGCCATAAAAGCACCCCTCTCCCCCGCCATGGGTGCTTTCAAGAGTGATTAGCTGAGAGGGATTCATAAGCCTTGGTTTTGTGTTGTTTTGTTTTGGAGGGTTTCTTTTTTTTTCCTTGCACTTGGAGAATAAGTTAATTATGATTGGTTAAAATTTGTGTGTTTTTGCTTTTATCCCTGAGCCACAATTAGAGCCCCTGACAGCCTCCTGGCCCTCAGAAATTCCAGCTGGTATAATAATTGATAACCGTGGTTATGAATAGATTGGACACAAGGCTGTGAAAGAATGCCCAGCCACTTCAGAGGGTCATTTATAGCGTGCTGAAGGGAAAAGAGAATTTCAGGCCTGGAAAGCTTAGAAACAGAACGAGTTTTTATCAGTTTCCTTGACACTGGCAGATCAAAGCCTGGGTTGCACTCTCTGAGGCTTACAGATAATGGGGTGGCCGCTAATTCATTCTGCGGCTGGAGCTGAGGCCTATTCAGAAGGGGTAAACCAGGGAGTTTTCATGTTGCTCTTTGTAGTCTTTATCATGGTACTAATGCAAGAATCACCTTTTTATTTTAATGAGACATTTGAAAAGTATTTGATTCCCTCTGGCTAGGGGCTCCTTCCCCGGCTGAGACAGTAAAAAAGGATCGCCCAATGGAGCCTCATTTTCTGAAAGCAATAGTATCTGCATTCCGCCCACTCCACCCCCTTGTCAGTTTAATAATTTCAGTGCAAGTGAAAGCTGGGCGAGTGGGAAAGGAACAGAATACACTTGCTATTAAATCCGAGCCATCTGCACTTGCATCTTTGCTGAGAACGAGGTTGGCAGCAAAGATGCAAGTTCGAATCCCTACTCCACCATTCTCTATGTGTGCGACTTTGGGAATAGCTTCATGTCCTTCCCCGAGCCTCGTCTTCTTCCTCTGTGAGATGGAAAGAATAATAACTACCACGCCCCGCTGCTAATGATGTTTAAGGCTGTACTGTATCTAAGTCCTCAGAAATATCTAAAGTACAGGCATTCAGTAAGCATTCTGCAGTGGGTAAATGAATGCGTTGTCTCCACTAAGCCTCACGAAACTCCGTTAACTGCGTTGAATTGATATTTTCAACAACACGAATGCTTGTTAACCATTGTTAAGGGCTGAATCGGGTCCCTCCCCAATTCACATGTTGAAGCCCTAACCACTGCTACCTCAGATGTGACTATATTTGGAGATAGGCCCGCTAAAGAGGTAATGAAGTTAGAATGAAGACATTAGGGTGGACCCTAATCCAATATGATTGGTGTTCTTATAAGAAAAGGAGATTAGGATGCAAACACACACACAGGGAAGACCATGTGAAGACACAGGGAGATGATGGCCATCTACAAGCCGAGGAGAGAGGCCTCGGAAGAAACCAACCCTGCCAACACCTGGATCTTGGACTTACAGCTTCCAGAACTGCGAGAAAATAAAATTCTATTCTTTAGGGAAGCCTGTGGTGCTTTGCTGTGGCAGCCTTAGCAACTCATACAAGCAATTACAGACAATCTGTAATTGTCTTTAGTTGACAAATCCTAACACTGAGATTTTTTTTCCAGGCTTAAGGGACTTTTCTATTTTGGCAGAAAGGACATGAAAATTGCAGGTAGAAGGCTCGGGTTGTGGCCCCAGCTCTGCCACCGCCCAGCAGTCTTTGGAGCTAGTGCAGTGTCCGTTCTGAGGTTCAGTTCCCTCGTCTAGAAAATTGTGAGACTTCATAAAAAGTGTCTTATAAGAGAAATGCTGCTCAAACATTCCTCATTGTCCTCAGGATTTCTCCAGGTGAAATGAGGTTGAGGCCAACAGTTCACCCACACCTCCCACCTCTAGACCTACGGCTTCTCTTCTCAACACATCCCACAGAACTTAGGATGCACAGCTTGTCACTGCCTGAGAGCAGCTTCAAGTAAGGCCCACCTAGAACTTCTGTCTGTTCAGGTTTCAGGAAAGAGAAAATGCCTAGGAGGATTGTAAGGCCTCTAGGACCCTGGTCATCAATTATAGTTCCTGTACAAGTCAATGATGGGTCCCACCTCACTCTGGCCAAGGCTGGGCAGCCCGCCGTGCCCCATGTGACCCCTTCTACCTCCAGGAGAAGAATCGTCTGGCATCTGATGGTGACAGCATCATCTCTGTGTGGCTGTGATCCAATCAGTCATAAACAGACATGTGTCTGTGCCCCAACAGTTCTGGAATATTCCACTGAGATGTGGCTCCCAGCAGAATATCAGAACTCAGATGCTGATTCTACAAAATATCTGTCTCAGGAATGAATCCCAGGTCTATCAAGGAATCTCATCCCCCCTCAGGATTCTTGCTCCCGGAAGCCCCCTTTCCCTGCCTCTCTCCACCTCAGACCCAACCACAGGGTTCCCAGTTCTTTGCAGGCCAAGGGCCCTGTCCATCAGTCCAGAGGCCAGCAGGGAGACAAGTGCCCTGTGATTCAGATCAGCCCTGGCTTTTTCCCATCCATAAAATGAGATGTAATCTAAAGGAGAAACAAACCCATAGCCTATGCTTTTTCTTTATCATCCACAGCAGTCTGGCAGTATGTTGTGTGGGAAATCTGCTCTCAGTAAATATTTGTGAGCCAAGTTTAATTTCTCCTAAGTCTGCATACACATGTGAAACAGCTTCCTGGCATTCTCGTTTTGATTTGCAGAACTGGTTAAATAAATCAAAACACACAAAGTAGTTTATGAGTGTGGACATACTCCTAATGATTCAGAAGCAAACCTGACCTCATATATAAAGAGCATCACAGAGACCCTGGAAATTTTAATTGTCTGCCCCAAAGATTAGAAACTGATCATCCTGGACCAATGCAACAGACCTCAACTGTACCCTCTGCCTTCAGGCTCCAGTCCATTTTTCCTACTGCTTCCGGGGTGATCATGCAAAAATGTAAATCTGATCACATCATTCTCTCTGCTTAATACCTCTACTTCCCCAAGAGAAAAGCCAGATTCCTTAATGAGGCATTGCAAATTTCCACAATATCGAGCCAGTTCACATTTCCATTCTTATCTGCTAACTCTCCAAGCTTCTACTTCCTTCCCATGCACATTTCTCTGAATAGCCTTGCCCTTGGCCTCCATGCAGTGGTTCACGTGCTTCTCCTAGCCTGGAGTGCAGTAGCCTACATTCCCTGCCTGTCAAAATCATACTCACGTTCAAGGCTCAGCTCAAATTCCGCTTCCCATCTACAATCTATTTTAATCTCATCAAGAGTTTGCACCTCCTTCTCCACTTGCCTGAATTATTTCATCTACCCCGGCATCAGCCATAATTTGATGGAATCAGGGGAGAATGTACATGGGGATGGAAATGAAGATGAGGGTGTGATGCAAATGAAACGCTTTCTAGATGGGCTACCTTGTTCCCGGCATGAGTCCTTAAGGACAGTACCTCAATTGAATGTTTTTGTCCCAGAGTTTTGGTCCTGATCTGTTGGGTCCTTAATCTTGAACCTGGAAACTTAGTGACAGAGTCAAATTAACCAAAAGTACAAAAGATGGATGAATAAATTAGAACATTAACGTATCCACTGATAACTGAGAATATCCAGGTGCAGGTGCGAAAGTACTTGAAAACTCTATTTGCAATACCCCACCCTCTGCCTCATCCTGGAATTCCGGTACTTTAGAATTAAAATTATTTCCACACATGTTGTTTGGTCAGCCTATACTCAAGAGAAGTAGAATGACTTGAGGAGGCTATTGCCCCTGAACTTGAGGAGGTAAAAATATGCCTGTCCTGAGAAGGGCAGCCTCCAGAAGGAATCAATCATTGAGGGCCCACATGCATACCAGTGTGAGATGGATTTGTCTATCCTAATCTTGCTTTTCTATGACCATGGTCCTTTTTCCTTAATGTATTAATGACATATGAAAGCATAGTCAGGTGACAGTGTTGTTGGCCTGGGAACATTCTGCTACCTACTATACATTTATTTACTCACTCTCGGAATTCTAGGTGGCCTTGGTATGAGAGTAGCCTCTGGTACGAGAGTTATTTTTAGTAGCCTCTGGTGCGACAGCTATTTGTTAGTAGTTGATGTCGCCCAACTTGACTGAGAGCACTGTGAAGAAAGGGTTTGTGTTCTATTATCTCTATTCCATTCGTCGGTTGGCTCCATGGCTGGCATAAAACATGTGGTAAATAAACTTTTGAATGAATAGATGTCATAATGGATGGATGTGTCTAGGGATGTTTGGATGGATGAGTGGATCGATGAATAGATGGATGAGGGAATAAATGTTACTGGAATCCTGATTCTACCCTTGCTTTAGAAGAGATTCAGTAAGAAAACAAACAAACAAACAAAAAGCTTTGACATACAGCCGTGATGGATGTTGGAGAATTTCCCACAGTGATAAAGTGGATGGTTTAGAAAGATCCAATTAATGCTCTTTGCCACATACCACCTAAAATTACCAGGCAATTTCAAGATATCTGCTATCTTAGCTTGACTGGGGAACAGGATTTCTTACTGACCCAATAAATTTGTCAGTTGAGAGCGGTTATGAAAGCTGTATTGGAATTACCAGTGTTCAAGGCATCCACACACAAGAAAACATGTAGCCCTAAAATTATACAAAGCATGACTGAATCTGTCTCTGGAAATTCAGAAGGATTTTCAGTCTCTTTTCATGATCTGAAATCTGAATCCAGAAAATCAGCATTTGAATTCTGACTCGGCTACTTAGCTGTGTGACCTCTGACCCAGCTTTGCCTCTTTGACACCAGCTTCCTCATCTGTCAAGTGGGGATAATCATTTCTGTCCTGCAAAGCTGATGGGGTTAGTTTGAGTAGGGTAACATCCATAATAGCCCATTGTATGTGATCGAGTATTAAAGGAATGACCATTTGTAGTAGACATGTATTGTTCACCCATCATGGTCCCCTCCTGGGAAAAGCTGCTCTCCCACCCTGAGTGGTTCTTCTCCATCTTCTTACAGATTCATCTTCATTCTCCACCTTGGGCAGACACAGGGATGGACATGTGACCCAAACTGGACCAATCAGTGCCCTTCCCCAGGATTTTAAAACTGAGATGAGAGACAGGCAGACAGACAGATACACTCATTCCCTTTCTGACAATAACACTGAGTAATGTGAGGCATAGGAGGACCAGTTGGCATGATGTTAGCAAAATGGAGAAGGCCAGTCTAAGCAGATGGGAGCCCATTCATCAAGAGAGGCCAAGATGAGAGGGAAAGAAAGTGCAGTCTGACCGGGCAGGGCCTGAGTCCCTAGCTTCAGAGGTCCCTGAGGACAGGCCACTGCTTCTCTTTGCCTAAATAGGTGAGACAACGTGAGTGTCTGTCCAAGTGAAGGCAAGCTGAGTTCTCTCCCCCTACAAACAAAACATCCTCAGGGAAAGAGGGTCATCCCTATCACTTCCTTGTCAGCTACAGGAAGACAGGGACATTTGTAAATTACTTCACTGCTGTGTTCCCTGTGACTGCTCATAGTAGGCACACAATAAACAGGTTGAATACATCATTATATCATTATGATTATAATACACACTGATATATAGAAAGCTCTAATCATTAGCAAGCAGAATTAGGCAGCCTTTGGAGAAGAGCGATATCCTCGAAATCTTCCTTTTTCCACGTAAAGCACAAACATTTTCATAATTTGATACAGTTTCAATTAAAAGCAAATAATTCAGAACCACACTAGCAGGAATGTGGCAGTGGTCCATAATTTTAAACTCAATCTGTCCACAACTGAAGTCGTATATTTACCGATTGCCATGGTAGAAACAGTGGGCATTCAAGGTGGAAGGCACAGGACTGAAACCTAGCTTTGCATATGGCAAGTTAAACTCTCAAATCCGCAGTTCCCACATCTGTAAAATGGATTTGCTATTGATTTGATGATTTTTGTGACGATTCAATTAGATAACATTAAAAGGCCTAGAACATTGTAGGTGCTCAAGAGAGAAACTCGTTATTTGTCTCATATGTTAGATATGTAGATATACGTGTATACGCATATGTAATGTGTAGTGTATTATCTTAGGTGCCAGTGGGCTGCAATTTCTTGCAAGTGAGTTCTCAGGTATATATGAGATTCTAACCCCCCACCCCACCCTTATCATTGCAAACCAAAAGGAAAATCTCCTCAAGCCACCTAAAACAGACTTTCTTCAGTGCAGTTTGCTTCCCAGAAAACAGTTCCATAGACTCACGCCCTAAACATCTCAGCCTAGGCTGTGGCTCCCAGAGCCTCCCTGAGGGTCCCCAGCAAAGGTGTCACTCTGAAGTGCCTTTTCATCCCGCGAAGCAGTCGTCTCAGCCACGTCCAGTCCTTGCAATGGCCCCCAGCTGGATCAGCAGAGCAGCTGCCCCAGCCCTCCGCCCTAAAGTGCTGGGAAAATCCTCTGTGAAATTATCAGGGATCTGGCCAGCTTTGAAGAACTGGTGGTTATCTTTATGGCTTCTGCTGGGTTGAGCCAAAGTATAGGAAAGGCCATGACCTACTCTTCTAGGTCCAGGAGGAGAGAAGAAAAGGAAATGGGCAGGAATTACAGAAAGAGAGATTTTAAGTCGAATTAACTTCCCGGCCACACTGAGTGGCTTGCCAGTGGTCCTGCGGGGTCAAGTGATTCTCACTCTCAGCGTTACAGTACCTAATCACGCTCTGACAAACCACAGCCCTGCTTTGGATCAAATGCATGGGACACAGTTTAGGCCTCTGGCCCTCTGGCATCTTCATTTGAGTTTCTCTCTGGGGTTCCACGCCACTGCCCCTACGTGTGGTTCAGGTTTGCTCGGCACCCTGTATTGCAATGAGGGCAAGTATTTTAGTTTGTGTTTCCCACAGTGGGCTGTCCTAAGACACGGGCACCTGAAACTAATTTGACACCTGGAATAAACACATATTCATATTTTAGAACCACATATACCTGTATATTAGGTTCATATTTATCAATGTCTCTATACAAGATTTTGTATTATATTAAATCCGATTGGCGTCAGACAGTAAGTTGGCATACAGAGCAAATGGGTAAAACCACTAGCTAAGTCTAGTCCAGCATCTATAGTTGCTAGTATGATTATCAGGTCATAAGTAGCTGTGTTATACATATTTATAGATAGATGTATATTATATCCGGTTACATATAAATACTCACACCTCTGTGCATAAACACAGACCAATAACCTTATGTCTAATTAGAATCTGAAAAGTTACATCTGGTTTAAATTTTGAAATTGATGTAATTGGTGTATTTATTTTTAAAAATTATAAAACAGATCATTATAACCTGAATGTAATCCTTTTAAGAAACAATAAAAGTCTGTGGTGACTTTAATGGAGATAAAATAGCTATTTTCTTCTTAAAATGATATTTTCATTTTTTACAAGTCCTGGAAACCAAATGTCATGTGAATTTCTAAGACTTACTGTTCACCCAAATAAAATAATAGTAATAATAATAATGGCTACAATTCAACATCTGCTATATGCCAAGAACAATGTTGTCTTTTATGTAAGTATAAGGACATTATATCTTTTTTCTTTTTTTTAATTTTATTGAAACATAGTTGATTTACATGTTGTGTTGGTTTCAATTGTACAGTAAAGTAATTCAGTTATACATATATATATTCATTCTTTTTTACATTCTCTTCCATTATAGATTATTACAAGATACTGAATACAGTTCCCTGTGCTATACAGGAGGTTTTTGTTGTTTATCTATTTTACATATAGTAGTGTATATATTTTAATCTCAAACTTCTAATTTATCCCTCTCCCCCCCTCCCCTTGGTAACCATAAGTTTGTTTTCTACAACTGTGCGTCTATTTCTGTTTTGTAAATAAGTTCATTTGTATCATCTTTTGAGATTCCACCTGTAAGTCATATCATATGATATTTGGCTTTCTCTGTCTGACTTACTTCACTTTGTATGATAATCTTTAAGTCCATCCATGTTGCTTAAAGTGGCATTATTTCATTCTTTTTATGGCTGAGAAATATTCCATTGTATAAATATACCACATCTTCTTTATCCACCCATCTGTTGATGGCCACTTAGATTGCTTCCATATCTTGGCTATTGTAATAGTGCTGCTATGAACATTGGGGTACCTGTATCTTTTCAAATTGTTTTTCTCCAGGTATATGCCCAGGAGTGGAATTGCAGGATCATATGGTAGCTCTGTTTGTATTTTTTAAGGAACCTCCACACTGTTCTCCATAGTGGCTGTACCAATTTACATTCCCACCAACAGTGTAGGAGGGTTCATTTTTCTCCACATCCTCTCCAGCATTTATTATTTGTAGACTTTTTGATGATGGCCATCCTGACTGGTGTGAGGTGGTACCTCACTGTAGTTTTGATCTGCATTTCTCTAATAATTAGCAATGTTGAGTATATTTTCATGTGCCTTTTGGCCCTCTGTATGTCTTCTTTGGAGAAATGCCTTTTTAGATCTTCTGCCCATTTTTCAATTGGGTTGTTTGTTTTTTTGATATTGAGCTGTATGAGCTGTTTGTATATTTTAGAGGTTAATCCCTTGTCAGTCGCATCATTGGTAAATATTTTGTCCCATTCTGTATGTTGCTTTTTTATTTTGTTTATGGTTTCTTTTGCTGTGCAAAAGGTTTTAAGTTTAATTAGGTCCCATTTGTTTATTTTTGTTTTTATTTCCATTACTCTAGGAGACAGATCCAAAAAGATATTGCTGCAGTTGATGTCAGAGTATTCTGCCTATGTTTTCCTCTAGGAGTTTTATAGTATCTGGTCACATGTAGCTGTCTAGTTTACCCAGCACCACTTATTGAAGAGCCTGTCTTTTCTCCATTATATATTCTTGTCTCCTTTGTCATAGATTAATTGACCATATGTGCGTGGGTTTATTTCTGGGCTTTCTATCTTGTTCCATTGATCTATATTTGTATAGATCTGTATTTTGTGCCAGTACCATACTGTTTTGATTACTGTCCCTTTGTAGTATAGTCTGAAGTCCAGGAGCCTGATTCCTCCAGCTTTGTTTTTCTTTCTCAAGATTGCTTTGGCTATTCTGGGTCTTTTGTGTTTCCATACAAATTAAAAATTTTTTTGTTCTAGTTCTGTGAAAAATGCAATTGGTGATTTGATAGGAATTGCACTGAATCTGTAGATTGCCTTGGGTAGTATAATCATTTTGAGAATATTGATTCTTCCAATCCAAGAACACAGTATATCTTTCCATTTGTTTGTATCATTTTCAATTTCT
Organism: Globicephala melas; assembly: GCF_963455315.2. Lineage (NCBI taxonomy): Eukaryota > Metazoa > Chordata > Mammalia > Artiodactyla > Delphinidae > Globicephala > Globicephala melas. The sequence goes on from NC_083325.1 coordinate 78,254,051, forward strand.
TTCATCAGTGAAAGACATTATATCTTTACACCTCACTACGATCATGCCCATTTAGCTACTAGATTTCCCATCTTACAGATTATGAAGTAGGTTCAGAGAAGAACACAGCTGGTCTGCCATACAGTCAGGATTTGATCTGAGATTCATCTAACACCAGAGCCCCATCCTCCACCACACCCCAGTCATAAACTGAAGGGAAAATACCGGCTGCTGTTCCCCTGTTGCCCATCACGGCCTGGTCTGTGTCCCCAAGGCTGTCTGTCTGCCCACAGGAGGACAGCAGTAACTGGGGCCCATGCCCTCATATTTTCAGGGGCTGCATCATACTTGAAGTGTTAGGAGCACATTGAACACACTCAGCTTGTGAAACTGCTGAATTCAGTCATTTCAGGAGCAACCCCCAACATCCAGGAAAGCATGAGAATGAGGTGGGAAGAAAATAAAAAGTAATAATGAAATCTTCTTATAGTCATAATACACTTTGTTTAGGAAAATCTTCTTAAATAACAACAACAACAAAAATTCACTAGAACACATTTTCCAAGTGGCCAGATTTTGCTGTGAGACTGAGCTCTATTTTTAGATATCTGCTTTCAACTCTCACCAAAATAAAAAGAGCAAACCTTCTCTGTTGCTAATGGTGTGCACATCTGGATATGAAAGGCTGCTTTCCAAAATTCTACTTCCTCAACTAACTTCCACACAGAGGTCTCGGTCCCCGCCACAGAAACAGCTGGGGGCGGGAATAGGGGATCTGAAAACAGTCACTGTCCCTCTAGGAGCTCTGAGCCACCAGCCTCCAGCTAGCCCACCACGTCCTGTCCCCTCCTTTAACCCTTAGCAAGTCCTCTCTGGAGACCTACTGCCTCCTGCAGGCCAGGCATGAAGGGAAATGAAGATGACTGATGGCTGGCCACGGGAGCTCACAAACTTGAGGGAAAGACAGTCACAGAAGTAGATGAATGGGCACTGCTAGAGCATGGTGGGGGCCATCATGATGCTGTGTACTGACTAGTGTGGGCTTCCAAGAGACGGCTGCCTACTCTCCTTAGAGATAAAACGACCCTAAGTAGAAGCATTCAGCCCACTGTGAGCCTGTCTACTTGCTGAGGGAAAATGGAGAGAGTCCATGCAGATCCGTGGGCTGCCCTCTGGGACTCCACGTGCAGTCACTAGCTCTGAAGGTCCCAAAATGGAGTAGCCACAACTTCACGGGGTGGAAGACAGCAAGCAAGCTACCCCACTCATCCTGCAAGACTCATCCCAAGGGCAAATTCTTTCAGAATATTTTTTCATAGATGTGACTTCCCTTCCTTGGAACTCCATAGCCCTTTCCTGCCATGTCTCTCCTGTGACATACGGCATTAACTCCAACTTTCTCATGGCTCTTCCTTTGCCCACAGAATTTCCAGCCAGGAACTGAAGCAGGAAATGCGATTCAGCTAACCGATTCAGCAGACCTTTACCGCACACATGCGCTGAGCAAGGCGCTGTGGGAAGAGTCGGTTCCATGCTGGGGCAGGCACCTCGCCAGCTGCCAGACCCCGCCAGCACCCTCTGTGCACTCAGAGCCTGGCCTCCCAAACCTCCCACGCTGCCCACAACGTCCCGTTTCCCCACCCTTCACCCCACCCCTTACTCAGGGACCCCAACGAATCTGGAAAATGAAAATAAAGTATCCTGAAAAAACTGTTGAAAAAAGTTATGTCCCTGCGGAAAAAAGAGGAGGCCAGAGGGCTGGACCTGCTCATGCCAGCACAGCCAAGAAGCAGCCGTGAAAAGAACAAAGGTAGCAGTGATCGCCTCGCAGCTTTGATGCTCTCAATTACCCCTGCCCCCATCCTCTGTTTGTTTTTCACATTAGCTCCATTTTACAGATGGGAACTCCGAGGTTCACAACAGGAAGCTTCTTGTTCAAGGTCCCAGAGAAGGGCAGCCAGGGAGCCTGAGCGAAGGCCCACCCTGCAGGGCGTGGCCCTCCTCCCTCTCCGGCCTCAGCATCCTCGCCCTTCACAGGAGGGGAGTTTGCTTTCTGATCTGGGGTTGCTTCCCTGCTATTCTGTGACCTCCAGGGTCTGGAGAGCTCCTGCTCTGACACCGTCTGCCTCTCCTGCTGAGCCCGGCGAGTACAGACCTGCCCTTCTCTCTTCCAGGTCTGGGCCATTCCAGAAATGCTTCTGACATAAGCTGGCTTGGGGGCTCTGTGGGAGTTTACATATCTGTGTGCCAGTAAGTGCCTGTGATGTCTCTATTCATGAGAACCCTGGGGGGAGTGTGCAAATTATTGTGTGTGTCTGTGTATCCACATTTATGTGCACAGTCAGGTGCTGGGGTGTTTCCTCTCTTTGTAACAAATAGTACTGGCGTCTGTGTGTGTGCACATCCCTGTGTTGTGCTTGGTGTGTGTAAATGTCTCTGAGATATGTGTGCAAATATCTTTGTTGTGCACCAGTGGTGTGTATATGGGTAGATATCCATATGGTATGAGTGTGTGTTATTCTCTGTGGTACGTGAGTGTGTGGATGTCCCTGTGGCATATGTATATGTGTGTGTAAATGTCTCTGGAGTGTGTGTGGATGGATGGATGGGTGAATGAATGTCTCTAGGATATTGTGTATGTGCATGTAGATGTTTCTGTGGTGCATGTGTGTAAGTTGCGTGTATCTCTATACGGAGTGCATATCTGGTGTGCTGTGTGTGTGTCTCTATGTTGTGTGTGTATCTGGTGTGGTATATGTGTGCATATGTGTGGCTTGTGTGTGTATGCAGGTGCGTGCATTCTATGGTGTGTGTGTATGTGTGTGCATGTGCTCCCGTGCAGATTACCACTGACCTGGCTTTTCCATGAGCCACAGCTGACACAGCAAAATGCTGAGAGAGCAGCTCAGGAGGAAGTTACAGGGAGCCGTCCTCACCCGCCCAGGACGAGCAACCCAGCGGCTACCCTGCATTGTCCAGTTGGCAGAGGTTTCCCAGCCCTCGCTCCCCAGCAGCCCAGAGCAAGCCGTCTAGGGGACCAGGGCCAGGAAGAGCAGAGACATTCCCAGAAAGGGGGTCCTGGTGTCATCCTGAGCGGTCCGTATCTGACAGGGGTGCTGGGCTAAGAGGTCTGCAAAGTGAGGTTTGCCCTGGAAGGTGGAGGAGGGGAAAGTGGTGAATAAGAGCAGAGAGAGGGAGGCGGGCGCTCCAGGCAGAGCTGGCGCTGGAAGGGTCTGAGGCCGAGGCCCTGGAGGACTCTGCACTTGGGGCCCCAAGCAGTGCGGGTATGTGGTGTGTGTGCGCACACAGGTGGTGTGTGCGTGCATGGGGTGGGTGCGTGTGTACAACTATGGGGTGTGTGTGCACATACATGTGTGCATGTATGGTGTGTGTATGTGTGCATGAATGGCATGGTGTGTGTGTGGGAGGGTGTGTGCATGTGGTGTGTATTGATGTGCATATATGGGGGATGTGCGTGTACATATCTGTGGGGTGTGTGTGTGGTGTGAGGTGTGTGTATGTATGCATGTATGTTGTGGGGAGTGTGTGTGTGAGGGTGTGTGGTGTGTGTGTGCATGTGGGGGGTGTGTGTGTGTGTGCACACTTACTCACAGGTCCACACACTCTCAACTCTGTCTCCTACACTTCCGGCTTCCCCAGGGGCGTAAACAGTCACCTTCCGGCAGGGTAGACAATAGTCAGCCCCTTACCCGCTTCTCCTCAGGGTCCCTCTGCCCAGAAGGTGACACCCTATGATTTCACAGGCAGCTGGGACGCCTCTGCCCGGCTGGGTAGAGCACCAACGCCCGGGGACTGTCAGAAACCACACAGTTTCTCCAGGCAGACAGGCCTTTGTTCCAGGCCCCTTACAATGCTTTTATCTGTAGGTTTGCCTTGAACAAAATCCTGTTCAGATGATCTAAACCTGACGATAAACCCAATCTTTCAGATTACAGTTTCAACTTGACTGCCACACCGGGGAGGAGAAAAAGCAGAATTCCTGTGCGTTGCAGAAAACCTCTCTGAATAATCCCTTGAGCCTCCCCACAGGGCTCCAGCCCCTAATGGATGCTTTGATGACAGCAGATAAAGGCCAAAGGTACTTTTATTCTCTCAGAAACTGCTCCAAATAAACAACCTTGATGATTAAAGCAATAGAAATCCCAGGAAGATTGATGGCTTGGAAAATGCTGCGGAGTGAATGAATAACTTCCCCCTTTATTTCCAAGAGCTAATATTTGTCCACATTTGCTGCCTTTCAGAAAAAAGTGCCACGTTTTTCTGTGCTGAGTGTTGGTCAGAGACAAACAATCACCACCCAGTTATCACTTGAACTTTAAACCAAGCCCCATCTGTGAGCGACTGAGGCCACCGTCAGCATCCGCCTACCAACCAGGCTTAGACCCGGGGTCTGTGCACGGGGGATGCCGTACCTGGGATGGACTTCCAGGGTGGGCCACCCACTGAAACTCCTTTGGAAAGCCTTAAAATGCTCTATCTCGTTCTCTGCTGCCCCAGTGCCTCCAGGAACAAGTCCCAAACAGTTTTCAATGACCAGGCTCGTTCTGTGTCTAACTAAACCTCCCTTGAATGCCAAGAAGTAGCCTTTGGCAAGTGATGGTGCCCCTCTGCCCTGGCTGACCTGGGGACGGTGGTTCCCAACCACACGGCCAGGACTCTGCTGAGGGCTCCCTTGGTGGATGGACTGAAGGCTTCACGGGCTGTGCCTGGATAGCAGGTGATGTGATCAGCAGTCAGGGACTCGGCAAAGAATCTGGTTCATCCAGCGCCGCAAGGAACGTGAGGAGTGGCACACAACTAAGGTACCCAAGGGCTGAGTCAGAGTCCCCATCACATACACAGGGGCTCACAGACCCCTTCGTCCCATACTTGGGTGATAAATGTCTTCTCCTGAACCAGCTATTAAGCCTCCTATACAATCTCCTCCCCCCATAGACCTTGACCCCCAAATCTCAGGGTTTCTCTCCAGCCCAAGTGTAGCCCTTATCCTGAATGACCTCAGCTACAAGGGATCTTCTGTTTCCTTGATGAGCTCATTTCCTGCCACATTTCCTTCTACCCCAATTCAGCCATCCACTCTCACAGAGTCACCTGCAAACCCACCATTACCTGGAACTGCACCAGCTCTGAAACCATGAATGCACATGGCCGTCTCTGCCCACTATCTCCTAAACCCTTCCAGCTCTTTCTCGGTGCCTCCCGCTACTTCACCAGTCCACTTATCTGGCTTCACTGAGGCCTCTTATTTCTTTTTTCTTCTTCTTTTTTTTTGCGGTACACGGGCCTCTCACTGTTGTGGAGCACAGGCTCCGGACGCGCAGGCTCAGCGGCCATGGCTCACGGGCCCAGCCGCTCCGCGGCATGTGGGAGCTTCCCGGACCGGGGCACGAACCCGTGTCCCCTGCATCGGCAGGTGGACTCTCAACCACTGCGCCACCAGGGAAGCCCGCCTCTTATTTCTTAGCCCCTTTAATTTCCCCTTACCCGTAAGCTTGTCTGACTTCAGTTCTTTCTTCAGACTCATCTGGAAACGTCGAAAGCAGGAATCCAGGCTGCCAGCCATAGTCTTGGCCCCCATACCCAGGATGCACTGCCTGAGTGAAGAAAATGCAGGTTGCCCTCACTGCCAGCTGTAATCTCCGTCTTCGTCCAGATCTGAGATGCTACCTGAAATCCTTCCACACTTCTGGCGTGCCTAGCTCATGCCCATCTCCAGAGCCCATGTTAAATGCCCCTTACTTCCCCTGACCTACCACCTCACAAGCTCGCCCTGGCTATTTGCAAAGGTCACCCATAGTGTCACACACACATTAGAAACCACCTGAAGGAAGATCCTACAAAGTCTTGCCAGATTACCTACCAGCTTACCTCCCTCTCTAGTCCTTCCAGTCTCCCTCAGGTCCTATTAGAAGATGTTGTGCTCTCTCGGCTAAGGCCAGGCCTTTCAGCCTTATTGCTCCTTTGAATCAGCTCCTGCCAGACTCACCAGGAACTTCTTTGTTGTGTCCATTGGATATGTTTCATCATCTTCTCTTCCTTGAATGTGTTCAAAACCCTTGACCCTCTCACTTCTGTTCCTATAGTCCGACGCTCTGCAGTTCCCGGTCTCCAACACGTGTGATGACCCTTCTCGGGACTCCACCTCTTCTTGCCCTTGTTTAGACAGCTGTGGTTTGGTGATTCATGTCATCTTTTTGAATACGCTCTTTCTGAGCATTTTCATCTGTTTCGGGGCATCACTGATCATCTTTCTGCTGAAGACTGAAAATATTTGTTTCTAGCTGCAGAGTTTCTCCTGGGAGTTTGGGTACATTGTCCTGCTTGCCACCCAGCATCTCTACCTGGACACACCACAGGCTCCTCACGTTCTATGGTCAGAACTGAGCTTACGGAATCCCCACGCCAAGGCTGGTTCTCTCCCTGAATTATCCTGTCATCATCTACTGGCTAAAGCCGGTAGGCTGGGCATAATCCTTGACCTCTTCCTCTCACAAACACATTGGTGCCAACCAGGCCCCTGTCTCTTGCCTGTGCCACTGTCCTCTTCTGTCCTCTGAGGACCATGAGAGCAAGGACACATCTGAGTCATCTGGGCACATCCTAGGCTTTCCATAAATGTTGAAGTCATGAATGGTAAATCCTTTGAGGCAAGTGTTGTCATCGTGCTACAGAAGACAGAGGCTCAGAAAAGTCAAATAATTTAACCAGAGTCATTCAGTGAGCAGAGGAAGCTAAAATTTGAACCTGGATCTGTCTAAATCCAGAATCCAAGCACTGACATGTTTGTGCTATGTCAGATATGGGGAGGTGGCATTTTCCTGTGCCAACATTCTGCCCACATTTATGGGAAGTTAAAGACTAAGCATAGAAGATATCTGCACTGTGAATTGAACTTGGACAAAACTTGCACTTAGTCTCTCAGGCTTTGAACTTCCATTTGGTCCCTGTGATGATGTCTGACAGATAGGGTCCAAGGCCCTCCATGTCACCGGGAAAGTTCTCTTGATCACCTTTGCCTGGTGCTGGCTTAGACTCCCTCTCAGCACCCTCTACTCCAGTCTTTCTGTTCTCTCCAGGTGGCTACATGCCATCTGGCAGTTGTGACCAGGGTCCCACTTTGCCAAATGTGCTCCATCTCCAACAGAAGGCAGCAGAGCCTAGAGCTTCCCCTTACACACACACACACACACACACACACACACATACACACGTGATTTCCCGTTGGAGTCAAGGCTTCTGTGCCCCAGGCTTTACTACAGAGTGAGGAGCTGGCTGAGTCTTTAGTGAGGCCAGCCAGGTTGTGAGCATCTCTGATGTGCCAGGTCTACAGTATAGCAAGACTGGTTCCCTGGCTCAGGACAGGTCTGAGTTCAAGAAAAACGTGAAATTTGTTGGCAAGTAGATGGCAACTGAAAGGATGAGAATGTCGGAGGTCACCAGGGGAAGCAGGAAGAGTGAGATAAGAAAGGGGCCAAAGATCGACTCCTGGGGAGCTCCAATCTTTGGGGAAAGAAGAAGACAGAGGGGCCTGTGAGTGGTGAGGGTGTGAGAATAGTCAGATAATAATGAGGAGGAAAAGAAGGAAGAGGAAGAGAAAGGGAAAGGGAACCATTAATTAAATGCTTATTCTGTGCCAGGCCTTGTATCAAGCTGCTCCTATACACTTATACACTAATTCTTAAAACAACCTTGTGGGATAAATATGAATATCTCTGTTTTACAAGTGAAGGAGGACTGGAAAATATCCATGGGATTTGGCCAAAAGTGTCTCACTGGTAACCTTAGTAAAATGAAGTTTGCTGAAGGAAAGTTTGCTGAAGAAGCAAGATTGAAATGGGTTGAGTAGTGAATGAGAGGCAGGAATGGAGAGAGAACAGAAAGTTCTTTCTAGAAGGTTGGATGAGAGGGGAAGAAGCAAGATTGCACAGCAAATAGACGGGGATACAGTACAGAAGAGACTTGAACTTGTTTAGAATCTGAGAAGAGAGAGACAGAAAGATGATTGCAGATACAAGTGGGAGTGATGGGAAGTTAACAAGCCAATATGGTGGGAAGACACAAGTCAAAGGCTTAGAGGGAGGAAATGTCCTTATATAGTAGAAAAGGGGTCCCATTCTCAGAGACAGAGAAAAGGACTTGGAGAGGAGATGGGTGTAGACAAATCTGTGGCTGAGGGGTGGGAAGTTGAGGGAGATTGTGACTTATGCTGGCTGAGAATCCGCCTGCCAATGCAGGGGACACGGATTCAAGCCCTGGTCCGGGAAGGTCCCACATGCTGCGGAGCAACTCAGCCTGTGTGCCACAACTACTGAGCCTGTGCTCTAGAGCCCACGAGCCACAACTACTGAAGCCCGTGAACCTAGAGCCCATGCTCCGCAACAAGAGAAGCCACCGCAATGAGAAGCCCGCGCACCACAACGAAGAGTAGCCCCAGCTCACTGCAACGAGAGAAAGCCTGTGCGCAACAAAAAAGACCCAACACAGCCAAAAATAAATAAATAAAACAAATAAATTTATTAAAAACAAAAAAGAAACAGAGCAGGAATTTTTTGAGCATGAAAGCCTGGAGTAATATAAGGAACTTGAAAAGAGAGGTAGGTGTTAAAGTACTCCCTGAGGGGTGGGAGAGGAAGCCATCCCCAAAGTCAAATGATTGGCAGGTGGCTCTTACAGCTCCACCATAACAGCACACAGAACGGCAGCGGCTCCGGGTTCCCTGTTTTTTAACTTGTTATTACTTTAGCTAGCAGGTGTTAGAGCAGGGAGGCAGGTTAATGCATTGATCCCAAGTTGGGATACATCGAAATGCCTTCAGTGGGAGGATTCAGACATACCTTGAAGACTAAATGAGACCCCCGAGGTTGGGGCCAGCAGAGCACTGACACGTACTGTGTACCCAGTGAATGCTGGTTGCTCCCTGTTACAGATTTTCTCAGCAGTAAGCTGAGGAAGTTATATTAGAGATCTCTAGCTCTGACATTTGGGTTCATGTAGCCATTTCAGAGAAGTCTAAACTCAGTGATTCTCAAAGTGTGCCTATGCGGCCCACTTCGAACAAAACGTTCTGGAGAGTTTCTTGGAAAGTCCGACTCCAGGGCTGTTGCCTACAGAGTGGGAGGGCCAGAGTCTTTGCATTTTAATAAGCTCCACAGGGAGACCCTGTATTTGAGTCAAATTTGAGGACACAGCTTCCATGAGTCTGTCCTGATCTGGCTTATGCAGAAGCATAACCTGAATCCTGACTCCAGAACTAGTTGTGAACTTATGACGGGAAACACCAAGATCGTGCATGGCCATATTGATGGGCAATGGTTGAATTGTGGATAAGTGAGGCTCCTGGGTGGCATTTAATGTTAATTCTTTCCCCAGAACTTTCCTGGTGAAATTTGGGGTCAGGCTGCTTGTTTTTGGCCCATTGTGGCCTGGCTTTACCCCTTCTGCCTTTGTTGTGGGCTTTTGTCAATATGTCCTTTGGTCCAACTGTTGTTTAGGGTTTTAGATACAGAAAACCTGTTTTACCCATGTTTCTCCTCTTCACAGTGTCTGGCTATTAGGAAAATATCCTTATGAAAAGATAACAAATGCTTCATTATGATTATTATTCATTATATCTTCAGAGCTCTTTAAAGTTTATGAGCAATTCTATACCCATTATCTCCTTATCCCACAAATCTGAGATTTATAGAAAGATTATAACTTCCATTCAGAATTATATTAACTAAGATTCAGAATGATTAGTCAACATGCACATTGTCATAAGATAGGGTGGTGGCAGAGCTAGAGGCCACCACACGTGTCTTAGTCCATTCCAGTTGCTGTAACCGAACACCACAGACTGAGTGACTTGCAAACAACAGAAATTTAATTCTCACAGCCTGGAGGTTGGAAGTCTGAGATCAGGGTGCCAGCATGGTCAGCTGAGAACCTCCTTCTGGGTTTCAGACTTCTGTCACATCCTCACAGGGTGGAAGGAGCTAGGGAGCTCTGTGGCGTCTCTAATAAGGGCACTAATCCCATTCATAAGGGCTCCACCTCCATGACCTGATCAAATTCCAAGTTCCCACCTACTAATACCACCTTTTGGGGTTAGGAGTTCAATATAAGAATTTTGGGGAACACTTATATTCACACCAAACCACCATGATCTTCTGTCTTCAAGTCTAGAGAGCTTCTATTTGATTTAAAATCAGAACAAGACCTTCTGACTCACCTTTTTCTGCAACCAGACTACACCTACCTTTTCTTAAGCCATGTCCTCAACTCCAGCCTCTTTGCCATACCCTCACCAACGTGCTTGTCAGCCTCCAGCCCGGGACCATTTCAACAAAGCTGAGTTCTGGTCTAGATGGGGTTTCTGACGAACATCTTAGGCCGTCAAATATAACCTCTCCCCAACGTTAGGAACCAGGGTCTTTGCTGGGTCCTCACAGTCTCCTCTTTCATCTCCTGGAACACAGTGGCTGCAGCTAGTATTTCCGGCTGCTGCAGAGACCAACAAGAACACTGTCAGGGTGAAAGCACCAAAGCAGAAGCCCCTGATGGAGGTTGAGGGAACCCCATGGAGGCATGTGCCCTGGTGCTGAGTACTTTTGCACTCCAACAGTTGATTAAAATGTGTTGGATATTTAAAGGGTTGCTAACTTCATGACTAAAGTGTCAAACCTAATTTTTTAAAACTTTAGAAAATATATTTGAAAAGCTCTTTAAATGGAAACTTTCTTTCTGCCAAGTTCCACCATAGCACACATTTTTACTGCCCTTATAATTCCTTGAAAAAACTCAATGTATAATAGAAGTGCTGACAGATGCTGGACCATAGCAGCCGGTCTAACAGCTCAGTTGTATTTATTTTTCATTACACTTGACTCTAATTGGTACCGGTTTAACTGTGGCTCATACCAGCAAGAACCTTTTAACTCAAACAGCAGCCCAGAGAAACTGACATTTTTCCCCCCATATCTTGGCTCTTAATATCAGAGACTGATTATATTTCTCCTCCGTCAAACTACCTTTATGTTTATTGAAAGGCACTTAGATTCATTTTTCAGGAGCACGGAATTTGAAGTAAAATAGACCTAAATTTTAATCCAGGTTCCTCTGTCAAGTTGACCTTTAGAAAGTCACTTAACCTCTGTGAACCTCAGCTTCCCCATCTATAGATGGAGACTGTAATTTTTTTTTAAATAAATTTATTTATTTTATTTCATTTATTTTATTTTTTTTTTGGCTACTTTGGGTCTTCATTGCTGCATTCGGGCTTTTCTCCGGTAGTGGCGAGCGGTGGTTACTCTTCATTGTGGTGCGCAGGCTTTTCATTGTGGTGGCTTCTCTTGTTGGGAGCACGGGGGCTTCAGTAGTTGTGGCACATGGGCTCAGTAGTTGTGGCTCACAGGCTCTAGAGTGCAGGCTCAGTAGTTGTGGCTCACGGGTTTAGTTGCTCCGCAGCATGTGGGGTCTTCCCGGACCAGGGCTTGAACCCATGTCTCCTGAGTTGGCAGGCAGATTCTTAACCACTGCGCCACCAGGGAAGCCCCTGGAGACTGTAATTCTTACCTTGCAGAGTAGTGATATGTACCTTATAGAAGGTTCGATATCAGGTAGGTAATACATGTAGCAGAGTTCCCGGAGCATACTGGGAATTTGATACTTGCTATTATTTTCTACATATTCTATATTTATCAATATTATAGCTAATGATGATACTGTTCGGTGCAGAAAAAGAACCTCCTGTCTGATTATTCCGTGTGGAATTTTCTACTACTGTGATGAGTTGCAAAACCACTAATTCATATAAGGAAAAACCCTTTGACAATTCCACAAAGACCAGGCCCTTTTTCATTAAAAAGCAAGCAGTCTGGGGCAAGACAGGGCCATGAGGCTCATGGCCTGCCTGGATCTTCCCAGCTGCTCCGAGATGCTCTCGGGTGTGGGAATTCTTCAAATGACTTTCAAGTGGCCTCCTTAGAGATGCTGACAGGTCCAATCAAACTCTCTTCTACTGGGCCCTGAGATGAAAGGAAGTGGCAGAGGTGTCTGAGAAATAAAAAAGGTGCCTGCGTAGTCCTGAAGAAAGTACCTTAGGACAGAGCAACACACAGCTCAAGCTCTTGAATTCTCTGAGGTGTAACATCCTCAAAGGAGGCAACATTAACAAGAAGAGTGTCTGCTCATCTAGATAAAGCCACTCTGGACTTCTGGCTGGAAACCCTTCAGCAGTAGCAAAGACTCTGTTGAGGGAACTCACTTCGGACTTACTCCATAAACCCACCTAGATTTATATTGCAGGCTGGAAGGAAAGAACTTTCTCATTAATTAACTGCTATGGACAAAGAGCTTTACATAGGTGACCATGACTGAACCTCATAGCGACCCTTCAAAGCCCGGATGGTTATTGCTCTTTTGCAGCTAAGGGTGTGAGACTCGGAGAGGTCAAGTGACTTGCTAAGGCCACACTGGGCTGAATGGGCCAGCATTTGAACCTAGGACTCTAGGACTCTTGACCACAGCCCCAGCTATGGAGGAATCAAAGGAATCAAAGAACTCATCCTAAACTTATTTTACTGTCTCAAACATTTTAAAAGCAAAAATAGAAATTTTAAAATGAAAAGTAGAACTACACAGAGCCCTACCACCTTATGAAATGACTTTTCCATGCTCCCTTCATCCTGGTCAGAGGCAGAACTGTAATTGTGCAGATGAAGATTTTAGTGAAGATGTATGAAACACCTGCTGTATGCAGTAGCTCCCAGATCCATGGAGTACATGATAGTTTTGGACCACATGTACGCTGTCATGTAGTGGTTGAGATGACAAAAATAGCCATTGGGCTTCCTTAACGGAGCAGAAATGAGCTGCTGACCATGCAGCATAGAGATGCACAAAGAGTGTCAAGGAAGAGGCAGATCATTGTGGGCTGTCACCGTGAGAATGGAGGTCCTAGGAGCCTGGGCGCCATAGTATCCCACCGACAGCATCATCTGAGTCTGAAACTCCCTAGATTTGGATACAGAAAGGAGTGACCCACAGAAATGAGTTCTCAAGCTGCCTCCTCAAGCTAAGCAATGAGTGAACTTTTGCTTTTATTATACTAGTCACGTGTTTCTGCTAATCAATATAATGAGTATCCATTATTTAAAAACCTTAAAATTCATAAAAGAATTTGTTTTGCAATTAACAACCCATAGAAACACCATCCATAGAACAGTAGTTATTGTTCTGCCTTAGTTCCTTCAGTCTTTTTTTATGCTTATTTTTACTTAGTTGATATTAAACTATGTACGTAATGTAAAAATCTTATTTTTCCAGTTAACATTATAGCATTAGAATTTTCAAATGTTATTAAACTTATTTCAAAAATATAACTTTGAAAGGCTGCATGAAATCCATACTATGAAAATAATATAATTTATTTAACCATGCTGATTATGTTGGGTATTTAGGTTGTCACAAAAGGTTTACTATTAAAATTAATGCTGGCTTCCAGTCAAGATGGCGCTTTGAGTTTCCAGATAAGCCACCTCATCCCACTCTTGCACTCCAGACACATAGCACAGTAGATCAATGATCTTAAATATATCAAAAAGTTGTCATGCTTAAAGGCAATACCATCCACTCCATGAGTCACAAGTGGTGGAAATACATCACTAAAGAGATGAGACATAATCTGATTGAACTCCAGAACCTTCTGTTTCTACATACAGAAAAAGCCAAACTATTGGCATTCAGGGTAAATGTGGAAGTCTAGAACAGCATGACTACCATGTGTGGTTGGGTAAGTAGTATACTGTCCAGCTCCTACAGATGCCATTCAGAGCATAAATGGTTCCCATCTCTGTTACTCCATCCAAAAAGTTGTGCTAAGCATGATTATTTATATGAAAAAAACAGAGATGGGGGCTTCCCTGGTGGTGCAGTGGCTGAGAGTCTGCCTGCCGATGCAGGGGACACGGGTTCGTGCCCCGGTCTGGGAAGATCCCACATGCCGCGGAGCGGCTGGGCCCGTGAGCCATGGCCGCTGAGCCTGCGCGTCCAGAGCCTGTGCTCCGCAACGGGAGAGGCCACAACAGTGAGAGGCCTGCATACCACAAAAAAAAAAACAGAGATAGAATTCACTGCCTGGGCATAAGGAGTGCAAAGAGCCACAAACCCTACCCCAAACTACAGCTAATAATAAACTGTTACCAAGGAATTCAGAGGCAGCAGAGATATCTGCTTGGCCAAGACATGGACCTAGCTGCCCATTGTTTCTGAAAAGTGATTTACAGTATCTTTGTGGAATGAAAATCCAAGTCATTAATATATGATATAATTCTAAACAAGGAACACTAGTGCACCAGGGAGAGAGCACTACAAAACTGCAAGACACCACAGAGAAAAGAAAAAATGAAATTCACACGCAAGATGAATTTGCAATGAGGAAAATTAATACCATGAAAGATGACAACAATTATAAAGGAATAGCATTATACCTATCTTTCATTGAATGGCTCTCAATGTGCCAGAGACTGTTCTGTTTTACACGTATTTTATCTCATTTACTGCTAGACCAATCAGATATTGCCTTTAAAATCAGAGAAACTAGAGAAACTTGGTGAACCAAAAGCTAATTCTTGAGAAGATCAATAAAATTGATAAAACTCTAGCCAGACTGACAGTGGAAAAAAGAGAGAAGACACAAATTACAAATACCATCAGAAAGGAGAAAGGTGACATCACTATAAATTCTACATATATAAAAGGAATAATAAGGAAATGTTATGAATAAATTTATGTCAAAAACCTGACAACTCAGGTGAAATGGAAGAAACTTTGAAAGACACACACTACCAAAATTCACTCAAGAAGAAGTGTATAATCTGAATAACCATGTATCTACTAAAGAAAATTATTTCATACTTTAAAATTTCCACAAAGATAACTTCATGCTCAGATGGCTTCACTGGTGAATTCTCTCAAATATTTTCAAATTAATAATAACAACTTTATAAAAGTCTGCCAAAAAAATATAAAGTAAGGAAAGCTCTCCAATTCAAAGACATTATAAGGAAAGAAAATCACCTGTTAATCTTGAATCATGAGCATAGAAGCAAAAATTCTTAGCAAAATTTCAACAAATTGCATCCAACCATGTATAATAAAGAGAATGCATTATAACCGACTGAGGCTTATCCTGGGAATACAAGGCTGGCTCAACATTTGAAAACCAATCAATGTAATCCACCATACCAACAGACTAGAACAGAAGAGCCAGGCAGTCATCTCAATATACACGAAGTAAGTCATTTGAGAAAATTCAACATCCACTCAAAAGACAGGGGAAGCTTCATTACTCATTTTATGAAATTGGCTTACTTTTGTCCAAAGACTGGACAAGTACGTTGTGAGAAAATAAGATTATAGGCTAATAACATTAGTAAAATATGGATGTAAAAACCCAAGCGTTAGCAAACTGGATCCAATAATGTATTTTACAAAACTAAAAAATAAATCAGAGTAAATCAGGTTACCTTGGGAAAATAAAGATGGTTAAACATCATAAAGTCTATTAGTTAAATTCATAATGGGTTACAAGATATACAAACATCTTAGTACTTGCAGGAAATAAATTTTTGACAAAATTATATAATTATTAATGCTAAAAAAAATCTCTACACAAACAAGCAATGAAATAGAACTTCTTTACCCTGAATCTTATGAAAAACTAGAACAGCATCATCTTGAATGATGAAACTTTGGTAACATTTCCAGTAAAATCTGGAAGGAAGGAAAGAGGGGAAAGGAAAAGAAAGAAACAGATTGGCATGGGTCTGAATGACAAAGAAAGTGAGACACATCACTTAGTAAATGTGCCATCTCCCTGTCGGGAAGACTGACCAAATGGGAGAACGTTCTTTACTGGGGCACTGGCTTCCAGTCTTATGGAAGAAAGTACCTTCACTTGAATTTCACTGCCGCCAAGATAATCATTATTGCCAACATTCATGAACTGCCCCTTCCCAGGGAAATAAAGACTCCACCATCACTGTTCTTAGAAGTTTGTTGTTTATACGCCACCCAGTTAGTGGCACTTGGTTACAGAAGCCTGAACTAAGACATATACACAACCGAGGGCTGCTGTTGTTTGTTTGACATGACCTGAGACATTTTTGCTTATTTCTTATTTTTCTTTTTTTTTTAATTAATTTATTTTTGCCTGTGTTGGGTCTTCGTTGTTGTGCGTGGCTTTCTCTAGTTGCAGTGTGTGGGCTTCTCATTGCGGTGGCTTCTCTTGTTGCAGAGCACAGGCTCTAGGCGCACAGGCTTCAGTAGTTGTGGCACGTGGGCTCAGTAGTTGTGGCTCATGGGCTCTAGAGCACAGGCTTAGTAGTTGTGACACACAGGCTTAGTTGTTCCGCGGCATGTGGGATCTTCCCGGACCAGGGCTCAAACCCGTGTCCCCTGCATTGGCAGGCAGATTCTTAACCACTACACCACTAGGGAAGTCCCTATTTTTCATTTTTCATCTGTACACTGATCAGGGAAGTTACTGAAGAGTTATGTTCTCTCTAGAAACCCTGTAAATACAATCAGATGATTCAGTTTATGATCATGGCATTGTGGACTCTTAAGAAGTACTTCTTTATTAATTGAATTGATAGCTGCATTCTTCTCTTCATTAAGAGTACTTGTTCAAGTATAACTTATATAGTCTGTTTATGCTTACATTTAAAAACAAGGGGAACTCGTTAACCATAAGAATAATGGGTTCATGAACAGATAAAACTTAAATAATTTAAACTTAACCTGGGCACGTCATTTATTGTGTGTATCAGGGAGAAGTTAAGTTTTGGCTGCAAATTGTTTTAAAAATGAAAAAAAATTAGAATAAGTTTTTAATTTTATGTTTAACAAAAAGTTATAATTCTAAAAATGAGATAAATCTTAGAATTTGAGGAGACATTGTTCTTTCTAGGCAAAATTGTATAAAGATTTACTGTAACATTTTTCAATCCACATTTACATTTCACCATATCATAATAAAGATCATGTATTTTTAGCAATGAATAAAAAAAGTCAAGGACTTCATTATTCCTACAAGGGGCTTTGATGTTTAAGTCAGTCTCCTCTGAAAACCTACCTGGCCATTAACCGCTTCTTATTTCTCTTCTATGTTTCAACTGGACAGTTTCTGCCAATAGCAGTTTGTCAATAACTTTCTATATGATCCAAGCAATGTCTAATTTTACTTTCATGAACTTCATGGAATTTTACATCAGTCACAAAATGTTTAATCTCACTTTGTAATTTATTAGAATGGTAGAGTTGGCAGTTTCTAATAAATACTTAAAAAATAGTGAAAGACCGATTGAAGCAATGGGTAAGGATAGATGTTACGTTAATTAGGGAAGGGTGTTCAACAACTAATTTTATAAATGATCATTACTGTTGTAAAGGCTGCTGCTTCCCTTTGAAACTCAGCACTGTGAGACTGAGATAGTGTATTCTGATTTGATAATGAGGAAGTCTTACTCACACTATATACAGTTAGAGTGTATATGTGAATTCTATTTAGTTATATGCATATTTGTTTATTAATGAAATTATCTTAGCATATTTCTGATATTTAATTTCTGTAATTGGATATTTCCTAGAGCTTGTATTCTTGACACTTCAAGCACATTTTCAATACTGCTTTCATCATCAAATTTACCAGAAAGTACAGCCTAAACTTCTTTGAATAACAGTCCACTGTGGTATTTGAGCTATTTGCTTGGGAATTCCCACCCAGAGAAACAAGTCCAGGGAGAAAAATAAAAAGTAAGCACAGGGATGTTGTATGTCTAGAATCTAACCCTTGAGAGTTTCCTAGCTATCTAAGACCTAATTTTTCTTTTGGGATCAGTAAATTTCTTGGGCTTCTTTTTGTCATTATGGTATCTGTTCTTTTGCATCAAAACAAATAAGACACTGTATCTCAATGGTTAAAAATGTAAACTCAGGAAGCAAGTAACTTCAGGTAACTTGTATAATAGCTCAATGCCTCAGTTTCCTCATCTGCAAAACAGGAATGATAAAGTACCTACTTCATAGTACTGTTGTGAGGATTAAATGATTTAAGACTTATATAGTACTTAAATAGCACTGATCCATAGTGAGTTGCTTTGCATATATTGACTAATATTTAGGGCATGCAGTTATTGTTCTAAGTCTGTTGAATCTTTTAGTAACCATTTTACTTGAAGCTAAAAGACAAGGTAGTATCCAGATAGCAAGTGAGTAAGAGTAGCTGATTCTTAAGAAGAGGTGATTGTCAAATTTTCAGTAGGTTGTTGCAAGATGGCTTATGGAAGCAGTAGCTCCTGGGTATGTAAGAGGTCCACCGCAGGTCACCATGTGGCCCAGCGTGACACCTAGACTCCTCTCTGGGTCTTCTACTCAGCACAATAAGTTGGCTGAGTTAGTGGACCCCCAGATATCCTCCTTCCCCTCTGACATTTCATAACTTAATCTTCCTTTGAAATAGGCAAGATTGAAGGAGTGAAAGCAAACATGATACAGCTAAGGACCGTATTGAGAAGCTGCAATGTTCTCCCTGTCCTGCAAGAGATGATATAAAGATTTGATCTTTTTTCATGGCCAGAGTGATAAGGTCTTTTCTTACTGTTTGGGTCCACAAGAGAGCTGAAGTTCCCTCCTAGCAAAACAAATGTCTCCACAGGGAAGAGTATTTTGGGGATATCAGTAGAAGTGAGAAGTAGGGTAGGAGCAGACAAGGGGAGGAAAATAGCCATTATCTATGAATTGCCTGACATGTGCTGATCGCTATGCTAGGTATTTAATAGGTATTTCCAGTTCTGACAACAGCCATACAATGTGGTATTTATTTTCCCTAGTTTGCAGTTGTAGAAGCTAAGGCTCAGAGAAGGAAAGTAATTTTGCAAGTATATACAACAAGTGAATGTCAGCACCAGAACACAATTGCAGTCTTTCTGGATTCTGCTGTTTTATTCCAGCATGTTGCCATGGGCTCCACCTTACTCCCTCAGTCAGTGAGAATAAGACTTGGTAATGTGTGACCCAACCCCACCAGTTGGTACATGGCAGAATGAATCTGTGGTCCAAAGCCCATTATCTGAATGCCAAAAACAATGCTTGCATATTTCATGTTCACTCTGTGTTCCAAAGTCTGTCTTCCAACTAGAAAAAAAGCCTAAATTAAATAATATAATTATTCTTACATTACTGTTACTCCCACTCCAGTTCCTAAAGTTGTGAATTAATTTAATTGGGGTGATTTAGGAAAACAATATAGCATAAGAGAAAGAACACAGAATTTGGATTCATATTCTGGCCTCCACCACTTCCAAGCTGATTGAGGTTAAGTAAGCCACACCATCTTCCTGAGTTTTAGTTTCCTCATATGTGATGTTTGGATAATGATGTATAAATCAGAGAACATTGCCAAGATTAAAGGATAAAATGCAAGTAAGTTGCCCAATACAATGTTTGATTGATTCTTAATAATGGTAAATACCCCTTTTGCATCAGCTACTAGCATTTCATCATCATAACTCTAAAGTTTATATAGAAAATAAGGTCTGTAAGGGAGATAAACTGAAAGCACAGAAACAGATCTATTTACATATAGATTTTTCACATATGACAAAGAAAGCATGGAAGATCAGAGTGGAAAGGAGGGAAAATGGATCTGAAAAATTATTTTCTACACAGAAAAATTAAATGGATTGCTACTTCACACCATATAAAAATATCAACTCCTTTTGGACCCAAGTGTCAACAACAAAATTGTACAATTTTTGGAAGAAAATATAAGACAAAACATAGCTGACCTTAGCATAGATAAGAATTTCTTAAACAAGACAATATAATGTTAACTATAAAATAAGATAGATCGGGGCTTCCCTGGTGGCGCAGTGGTTGAGAGTCCGCCTGCCGATGCAGAGGATGCAGGTTCATGTCCCGGTCCGGGAGGATCTCACATGCCGCGGAGCGGCTGGGCCCATGAGCCATGGCCGGTGAGCCTGTGAGTCTAGAGCCTGCGCATCCAGAGCCTGTGCTCTGGAACAGGAGAGACCACAACAGCGAGAGGCCTGCGTACCGCAAAATAAATAAATAAATAAATAAATAAAATAAGATAGATCAATTTGACTACACTGAAATGTAAAAATTCTGTTTACAGAAATCTTCTTTTAAAACATTTTTGGGATTAAATCATCAAATGGCAAAATAGGAGTTTTCTATTGTCTTCTGCTCCCCCTTCAAGTAATAGTAATTTAGACAACCACTCATGGATGAGAGTGCATTTGTGGAAGTCGAGGAGTCCAGTAGAGAAGTTCCAGCACACCATTCGAGGAAAAAACCAAAAAATCCCTGAGATTTGACACATTGAAGAGGAAAAGAGAAACAGTTTCCCTTCAGCTGAATCACCCCTCCCTTAAGGTAGAACAGCTCAGTGCCAAGAGAGATCTTCTTGGCCCATGATTTCTCCCACAGGGGAAAGTGAGAGTGTGTGAGTGATCATCCAGCTGGACGTCACCAAAGTGACCACTTCTTTCTTACCCCACCCAGAATACTGAGGTGTGCTGTATGACTGGGGGCAGGAAGCATCTGGGAGGATAGCAGCCAGGACTCTCAGAGGGCATCAGAGGGACAAAGACCCAACTAACTGCTTCACAGACTCCACCAGAAAGCCCACCCATGAGGTGCTGTGGCTGCCTCATTTCTGGACTCCCCCAGTTGACCAACAGTCACCCCCAATAATTGGTGGACCCTCACCCCATGGCCAGCTCCGTGTGCATGCACTGGATGATGGAGAGAGTGAGGCTTTGCAGATGGCTTGTGAGCATACACAGAAAGCCAACCCAACTCTGTAGGACTGGGAGAAAGTGCTCAAATTTCAGCATTCAGCACTGCCCTGAGGAAAGCAAACAGGAGGCTGTCAGTACCCAGCCAGGCTTTGCAGTATCAAGAGAAGGCATACAACGTTAGAAATTCCCACTCTAGGGCTTCCCTGGTGGCGCAGTGGTTGAGAGTCCGCCTGCCGATGCAGGGGACACGGGTTCGTGTCCCAGTCCGGGAAGATCCCACATGCCATGGAGTGGCTGGGCCCGTGAGCCATGGCCGCTGAGCCTGCGCGTCCGGAGCCTGTGCTCCGCAACGGTAGAGGCCACAACAGTGAGAGGCCGGCGTACCGCAAAAATAAAAATTCCCACTCTACACTGGAGAACCTAAATATATAAAGCAAATATTAACAGATTCGAAGGGAGAAATAGACAGCAATACAATAATAGTAGGAGATTTCCATACCCCACTTTCAACAATAGATAGATCATCTAGTCAGAAAATCACCGAGGAAAGTGTGGACTTAAGCTACATATTAGACCAAATGAAACTAATAGACATATACAGAACATTCCATCTAACAGCAGCAGAAGACAGTCTTCTCAAGCATACGGGGAACATTCTTCAGGATAGATTATATGTTTGGCCATAAAACAAGTCTTAAGAAATTTAATATTAAAATTATATCAAGAATCTTTTCTGACCACAATGATATGAAACTAGAAATCAATTACAAGTGGAAAAGTGGAAAGTTCACAAATATGTGAAGATTAAACAACATATTCCTGAACAATCTATAGGTCAAAGAAAAAAGTCATGGGGAAATTTTTAAAAAATCTTACAATGCATTTACAGCATACCAGCACTTATGGAATGCAACAAAAGTAGTGCTAAGAGGGAATTTTTAAAGTGATAAATGCCTACATTAAGAAAAAAGAAAGATCTCAAATAAACAACATAATGTTACATCTCAAGGAATGAGAAAAAGAATCACAAAGACTACAGTTAGTAGAAGAAAGGAAATAACAAAGAGCAGAGCAGAAATAAATTAAATAGAGATGAGAAAGACAATAGAAAAGATCAATGAAAGTTAAGAGGTGGTTTTCCTGAAAAGATAAACAAAACTAACAAACTTTTAGCTAGACTAAACAAGAAAAAAAGAGAGAGGACCCAAATAAATAAAGTTACAAATGCAACAAGAGATGTTACAATTAACACTAAAGAAACACAAAGAATCATAAGAGACTACTATGAACAATTATACACCAACAAATTGGACAGCATAAAAGAAATGTATAAATTGTTAGAAACATACAACCTACAAAGACCGAATAATGAAGAAATAGAAAATCTGAATAGATCAATAATGACCAAGGAGATTCAATCACTAATCAAAAACCTCCCAACAAATAAAAGCCCAGGACCAGATAGTTTCACTGGTTAATTCTACTACACATTAAAAAAGAATTAATGCCAGTCTTTCTAAGACTTGCAAAAAATTGAAGAGGAGGGAACATTCCCAAACTCCTTTTACAAAAACAACATTACTCTAATACCAAAGCCAGATAAGGACACTACAAGAAAAGAAAACTAAAGACCAACATTTCTATTAAAATATAAATGCAAAAATTCTCAGTAAAATAGTAGCAAATCAAATTCAACAGTACATCTGTTGAAAGTATCATACACCATGATCAAATGGGATTTATCCCTGGCATGCAAGGATGGTTCAACACACAAAACCCAATAAATGTGACACACCATATTAATAGAATGAAAGCTAGAAAGCATATAATCTTCTCAATAGATACATAAAAAGCATCTGACAAAAAGCAACACCCTTTCGTGATTAAAAACTCTCAACAAATTGGACATAAAAGGAACTTACCTCAACATAATAAAGGCCATATATGACAGCTAACATCATACTCAATGATGAAAGGTTAAAAGCTCATTCTCTAAGATCAGGAACAAGACAAGGAAATTCTCACCATTCCTATTCAATATAACACTGGAACTTCTAGCCAGAACAATAGGCAAGAAAAAGAAATAAAAGGCATCCATGCTGGAAAAGAAGAAGTAAAATTGTCTCTATTCATAAATGACATGATCTTATATATAGAAAACCCTGACGACTCCACCAAAAATCTGTTAGCATTAATAAATAAATTCAGCAAAATTTCAGAATACAAAATTAACACACAAAAATAAATTGCATTTCTATAAACTAATGGTCAGCTATCTTAAGAAAAAAAGCAAACAATTTCATTTGCAAGAGCATTAAAACAATAAAATATTTAGGAATAAATTTAACCCACACTGGTGAAAGACCTGTACACTGGCTTTGATGAAAGAAATTGCAGAAGACACAAATAAATGGAAAGATATCTGTGTTCATTGGCTGGAAGAATTAATATTTTTTAAAATGTCCATATCACCTGAAGCCATATATAGATTTAATGCAATTCCTGTCAAAATTCCCATAGTATATTCAGAGAAAATGAAAAAAGTCCTAAAACTTAGATGACACCACTAAAGACCCTGAATAGCCAAAGTGACAATGAAAAAGAAGAACAAAGCTGGAGGCTTTACACTTCCTGATTTCAAACTATATTGCAAAACTATAGTAATAAAAACAGTATGGTACTGATATAAAAATAAACACATGGGCCAATGGAACAGAATCAAGAGCCCAGAAATAAACCTATGTATACAGAGTCAATTAATATTTGATAAGGAAGTTAAGAATGCTCAGTGGGGAAAAGATAACCTCTTTAATAAGTAGTGTTTGGAAAACTGGATATCCACACACAAAAGAATGAAATTGGACCCCTATTCATACCACTTACAAAAATTAACTCAAAAGTAGATTAAAGACTTAAATGTGATATCTAACACCATAAAATTCCTAAAGGAAAACATAGGGAAAAAGCTCCTTGACATTGGTCTTGGCAAAGATATTTTTGGTTATGACACCAAAAGGAACAAAAGCAAAAATAAACAAGTAAAACAACATCAAACTAAAGAGCATCTGCACAGCAAAAGAAAAAATCGACCAAATGAAAATGCAACCTAAGAAAATATGTGCAAATCATATATCTGATATACAAGGAACTCATACAACTCAATATCAAAAAAACACAAATAATACGCTTGAAAATGGGCAGAGAACCTGAATAGACATCTCTCCAAAGAAGACACACAGATGGCCAACTGGTACATGAAAGGATTCTCAACATCACTAATCATCAGGGAAATGCAAATCAAAACCACAGTGAAATGTCACCTCACACCAGTTTATAATGGCTATTAACAAAACCAGAAAAGTTAACAAGTATTGACGAAACTACAGAGAAAAACAAACCTTTGTGTATTTTGGGTGGGAATATAAGTTGGTGCAGCCACTATGGAAAACAGTATGGAGTTGCTTAAAAAAAAAAAAATTGAAAATAGAACTATCATATGATCCAGCAATCCCATTTTGAATATATTTATCCAAAGAAATGAACTCACTATCTCAAAGAGATATCTGCACTACTATGTTCATAGAATCATTATTTACAGTAAAGAAGTTCTAAAAATCAAAGTGTAAACATACAAACAACTCAATAGAAAAATAAGCAAAGACTTAGGTACGTCATTTGCTTTACCCTAGTTCCAACCCTCATGTAGAGATTAAATGAAATAAGGTAAATAAAGTGCTTAAACATATTAAACTTAAAATAAAGTGTCTGGCACATAGGAAGATCTTAGGAAATGATATTTATAATTATGATTCTGACTTACTCTTAATGTTAGTTATTTTTATTTTTGTTATTTTATTGTTATTATCAATCTGACTTAATCTCTTAGCTCTCCATTTCTTTTCATTAAACTGAAAATATAATGAAAATCCCTTTGGAGAGAAAGCATTCATGTGAAAATGCAATGGATTCAACTTAGCTATTCTCTCATCCATTTATTCATTTGGCAACATTTTATAGAGTGCCTGGGATATGCCAGAGTTATGTTGTTTGCTGGAGATAGAGAATAAATAAGGCACAGTCGGTGTTCTCAAAGAGCTCACAGCCAGGGTTCACAGGGGAGGACAAATTCAGGTAATGATAGCAATATGGCAACTGCTATAACAGAGGGATTAGCTGGGTCTAGTGTAGCCCAGAGGAGAAATCACCTATGTTTGGCAAGATCAAAGAAATCTTCCAGCTGGCAGTGATAGTGGATCCAAGTCATGAAAAATGGATGGTACTTCAGAAGCCTTCCAAAATATAATGGGTTCCTTTTCCCCAGTGTATTCTTCCATACAGTGAAAATGCATAGAGAAGAATCACATTTCTCTGAGATGAAATAGACTGCAGAGATCATCAGGTGCCAGTGGTAATCAACCAGAGGCAGGACCGCCCTCAGGGGGCATTCCAATAGCACCGAATTATTTTTAGCTGCCATAATAACCGGGGTAGGGCTGCTAGCATTTTGACGGCAGGGAGCTAGAGATAAGAAACATCTTGCAGTACACAGACCAGTCCAGCATATGGAAGCATTGCCTTTACAAAATGCCAACAACGTTTCCTTTGAGAAGCACTGAAGACAACTCACTGTTTATAAATACATATGAAGTCAAAAAGGGGGAGACAAAAATGCCAAAGACTTTGGGAGAGTTATGTGCACCCTGTGGTGGCTCAGATCTTCCTAGAGCTAGCCTCAGCCTTGGAGTCTCTTCCAGTTTGTGTATCACAGCATTCCCTGTGGCACAGTCAAGTGTGGATCACGCAAGCTGGCCCAAACCATGTTGCCCAGCAAGTTTACATCGTAACCTACGAAAATGTCTTGTGATTTGTCAGTTGTGTCCCTGATCTTTCCTTCTTCCACATCTGTCTTTCCTATGCTTGAAGAAATACCTTTTTCCTTTCTATCAATGTTCTATCAATAAATATTCATTCCTCCTCAAAGTTCCACACATATGATGATCTCTGTATCTAAATTGAAAGTTTAAAAAAAATACTATTTTCTTTTACTGAAAGGCACACATTAAACTATCTCTTAAACCGGGAAGAATTGTTTTTTGCAGCTGTTTTTAACAGGTTGTATTTCATAAAGAGTCAGTTTTCAACTCACCAGGAAATTTCACTGGACTGAGGAATTTTTCTTGCACTGAAGTATGATCAAAGAAAAAAATTTGACCTAGAAAATGTGAAAACTTTACTTGACAGCATTAAACAGTATTTCTCATAGTTATCTACAAATTAATAATGATCTTCATAACCCTGAACATTTTCCCTGTACAACTTTTGTATTATAAAAACTAATTCCTGACGGAAAATTCAGTGGTTCAATACAATTTCTGATTTATAAAATAAATGAATAAGTAATTTTTAAAATTTGCTGCCATAAGATAGACTTGTAAATTTTTAACAATATTCACTAAAATTTAAAGTTTATATATTTTACCACTTTGCTACGTATCTTGGTGTGACGGTTAGCATCAAGTCAGCAGATGTTATTGTGTGTTTTACATTTAATTCTAAAGACTCAGTTGTATAGTCATTGCAGCAAGATCATGTTTGACACCCCTGGAAAGCCAAGGTAATTCAGGACCAGAACATACAACTTGGGGCAGATGGTAATTGCTCTGGCTCTGAACTTCTTTGTAGCTTATCACCAATATTTTGCCAAACCATAGTAATATAGAACTACAAGAGATTTCAACTTTCTTCTAACTGGGAAAATTTGTTTTTCGGAGCTGGAAATGACCACAGAGGTTTTCAAAATAACTCCCCTCTATGGATGGAGAAGGGGAGCCCTTGCACAAACTCACATGATCACATAATGGGGAAGTCAGAATTGAAAGTCAAATTGGTCTCATGGGCTTATAAAATCAGCATTAGAAAGGCCCTCGGGGTCACTTAGTAACCACCCTGCTCCCCCACCCAGGTATTCTCTAGTATATGATTCCCAGTCCAAGGCTGTATCCATGTTCCATGACTTTGCAACAATCCACACTGATGATGATCCTGTATACAAATTTAAGAGAGTTTCAAAATTCATTTTCCTTTACTGAAATGCACAAATTAAGTTCTTTATTTATTATTCCAGGAAGAAGCAAGAGAGTCTCCGAGCAAGCAAAAATTTTCATTAAATCCACACTCATTATTTATTGGAAATACTCCAGATCCCCACATGGAGCCTTTCAGTACCTTCTTTATATACACTTTATACACACAAGATCCTCCAAGGAGAAACAGAACATTAGAAGCAAGAATTGGCCACAAGGGCTGAGACAGGAAAACTAAAAGGACAGAAATGAAGTTAAGACGTTTAAGTATGGGCATTTAGTAGTAGAGGTACTCACAGCCAACGTGTTCCCAAGGTGGGGGAAGAAGAGTCTCAATTATCTAAACCTTAAGTTATTAGCATAGGTACCACTCAGGCTTATTTTCAGTGAATTCATCCCCATTTTCCTGATCTTACTTAGAAAAGCATGTTTTGCCCAATGGAGACTCAAGCCATCAAAAAGAAATATTTAAAAAAGTAGTGAAGGTACATTTCTCAGAATTAGAAAACAAATCTGAAAGATTTCAGATTGAAAGAGGAGAGATGAGGGGTGGGGATTATATCTGGGTATATCATAATGAAATTAAAAGAGAAAATTCTAAAACTTCCAAAGGAAAAATACAGATCCTATATGAAGGAACAAGAGTCAGATGACATTTGATTTTCCAGCAGCAGTAATGATGCAAGAAGGTAATGAAGTAACATTGAGTATTGAAGAAGAAGAACTTAGAATCCAAAATATGATTTCTAGCCAGACTGCCATTCATATATGAAGGCATGATAAAAATATTCCCTGGCACACAATGTTTCAGAGATTTTTCCTCACAAAGGCACACATTGAAAAGGGATCAAATACTTTTGTAAAATTTTGTAGTTGTCTAAACAATAAGTTAGGACTAAAGAAAAAGAGAAATGTAACTATAATAATCCATAGTTTATCCAGAGTTTTAAAATTTAGACAATATCAGTATGGTCGGTATGGATGGAGAGCTAAGGAATGTGAGAGGCTAAGTTCTTACCTTATGTAAGTTGATGTGGGTACCAATTTTTAAAATATAATATAGGATTTTTTAAATAAATCATGGGATATGCAGAAATAATCTACCAAAATACCAGAAACTAGCTCACGTATATGCGTACTTCAAGTAAAAATAAGTGGTTGAAATTCATCAATGAAAAGACAAAATTAGATTTTATTAATTCATGTATATGCTGCTTACAAAAGACACACTTAAAATACAAGGTTAAGAGTAAACTGATGGGGAAAATATGACAAATGTGAAGTAAGAGAAAGCTGGTTTAGATACATTAATAAAATAGAGAGGGTCAGTTATGATAAAAATGTAAGTTAATTTAGAAATCATAGAAACTTAAAAATTTTTTTGAACTTAATAAAAGCCACAACATATGTGGAGCAAATTATATCAAGATAAGTAGAAAAATCCCCCATCCTATTTGAAGATTTCAACACATCCCTCTTGAATATTGATAATACAAGTAGAAAATAATTGGAAAGAATATACAAAATCTGAAAAACTTAATTAAGAATCTTGGCCAATGAGCAAGTACAGAGTTCTTCCAATAATTAGAGAAGAGACTTTTTTAAACTATACATATGTCATTTATAAAAACTGATTAGATATTAAGAGCAAAAAGGAAGCCTTGATAAATTAAATTTCAAAAAGAATTGTACAGGCTATGAGCTTTGAGCACAAAATAATTAAATTATAAGTTTACAAATGTCTTAAAATTTCATTTGGAAATTTTAATATGAATGCTAAGAAACACCTTACATGTTAAAGAGGAAATTATAATTAATATTTTAAATATTTAGAACTCAATGATAAGGAAAGCAGAATATATCAAAACTTGTGTGAGATGTGATAACATACTTTCTAATAGAAGCCACAAATAATATCAAAAAGAAAGAAAGCCTCAAAATTAAGGAGCTAAGTGTCTACCTTAAGAAATGAGAAAAATAAAATAAAACCATGGAAAGCAGGAGGAAATAATAAAATTAAGAGCATAAATCAATAAAATAAAATACAAACATGCAGCATAAAAATTAATAAAGTCAAAAGTTGGGGAAAAAAACAAGATAATCAAACCTCTGACAAGATTGATCAAGAGAAGGTAAAAATTAAATAATAAATGAAAAGTGTGACAAAATTTGGGCCATAAACACAGATAAAGAAAAGTTTAGAAAGGATGGGAAATTACTGTAATAATTATTTGCCTGTAACTTTGAAAACTTAGGTGAAGTGAATAAATACTTAGAAAAATATAACTTATCAGAACTAAATTTTTTAAATAAGTTGAATAGTCTTACAACTATTTAATTAATTGATACAGCAATTAAAATTTTCCCAGAAAGAAAACATCATGCCAGATGATTTTATAGGCAAGTACTATCTAACTTTCAAGGAATATATTAGTTCTTTTAGGCAGCAGAAAAGGAGAGAATACGCCCCAATGACCCTATTTATTCTATAAAGTCAATATAACCCTAATACTGAAAGGAGCATGCTGTAAGGCAGGAGTATTACAGGACCATGTCATTCATGAGTACACAATCAAAACTACCAAATGAAGTATTAGCAAATATAATTATCATACACAACTAAATTGAATTTTTCCCAGGCATGCAAGGATGGTTTAATATTAGAAAATCTATAAATATAATTCATCACATTCATTGATTAAAACTGAATGAAAGAGTAGGGCTTCCCTGGTGGCACAGTGGTTGAGAGTCCGCCTGCCGATGCAGGGGACACGGGTTCGTCCTCCAGTCGGGGAGGATCCCACATGCCGCGGAGCGACTGGGCCCGTAAGCTATGGCCGCTGAGCCTGTGCGTCCGGAGCCTGTGCTCTGCAACGGGAGAGGCCACAACAGTGAGAAGCCCGTGTACCGCAAAAAAAAAAAAAAAACTGAACGAAAGAGGAAAGCTCTATATGACCATTTTGATAGATGCAGAAGAACATTTGGTAACAGTCACCACCCATTCATGATAAGACTCTTAGTAAATTAGGAATAGAAGGAAATTTCCTTAACTCAGTAAGCAACATCAATTAAGAATTTAAAATAGACACCACTCTGAATGCGAAACTGCAAGAAGCATTCTCTTTAAAGTTAAGAATGAGAGAAAAATGTATTCTGTTATCACATCTGGGCAACCCTGAATTGAAGAGTTTAGCCAGTGCAGTAAGACCAGAAAAAATGAATAGTTTAGAGAAATATAGAAAGTTGGAAATAAAACTGTCATTTACCAATAAATGATTAGAAGTAGCAAAAGAGTTTAGCAAGGTGACTGTGCACAAGATCGATATAAAAATTTCAGCTGCTATTCTAAACACAAGCTGAAACATATTGAAAACAATTGAAGAGAAGGCACTATGTAAGCTACAACTGTCAAAAGAAGTTCAAGACCACTATAAAGAAAATTTTAAACATTTACAAAGAGATAATAAAAGAAACATATAAATGGATAAATATATTCATGAGTAGACAGTTTTAATACTGTCAGTTCTCCCCAGTCAATCCACAGAGTCAATCAAAATCCCAACAGGGATTTTTTAAATGAATTATAAGAAGCTGATATATATGAAAGAGTTAAAGGCTTAAAGTAGCCAGGATACTTCTAAAAAAGAACAAGGATAAGGAACTTGTTTTCCCAAGTAGCAGGAACTCCATAGGGTCACCATAAGGGCAGCCCCAAGTTGATGAACTTCACATTCCTCATACACATGCACATCTGGCAATCCATCTTTTCATGCCCCATTCTTAAATTCAAGTGGAGAGCTTGAGTATCACCACTGTCTTGTACATTTCAGCTTTGATGAACTTTCAACATTCTAATCAGCTTATGCCTCCTTCTAGCCTAATCAGACTTACATAGAAACAAACATTTAAACGACCAACTACTGTAGTAGAGTACATACAGGTCAAGTGTCGATAGAACAAAATCAGGAGGCAAGAACCATTTTTGCATCTGACATCACAGTTGAGACCCTCTGCATCTTAATGATGAATGAGATTGGTGGTCTGGGGCACTGTACTGAGCTGTCATTCAGACGTTGTGCCCTTGTGCAATCTCTAAAGGAAAAGATTGCCATAAAAAGAAACCAAATTGAGCTATTTGTAATGAGGTGGATAGACCTAGAGTCTGTCATACAGAGTGAAGTAAGTCAGAAAGAGAAAGACAAATACCGTATGCTAACACATATATATGGAATTTAAGAAAAAAATAAAATGTCATGAAGAACCTAGGGGTAAGACAGGAATAAAGACACAGACCTACTGGAGAAGGGACTTGAGGATATGGGGAGGGGGAAGGGTGAGCTGTGACAAAGCGAGAGAGAGGCATGGACATATATACACTACCAAACGTAAGGTAGATAGCTAGTGGGAAGCAGCCGCCTAGCACAGGGAGATCAGCTCGGTGCTTTGTGACCGCCTGGAGGGGTGGGATAGGGAGGGTGGGAGGGAGGGAGACGCAAGAGGGAAGAGATATGGGAACATATGTATATGTATAACTGATTCACTTTGTTATAAAGCAGAAACTAACACACCATTGTAAAGCAATTATACCCCAATAAAGATGTTAAAAAATAATAAAATAAAAAATAAAGGAAAAGATTGAGGAGTAATTTGTATGAGTACTTTGTATTAGGAGCAACTTCATAATTTATAAAACAACTGTTAACTACAGGAAGGGGGGATAATGGAGAGAACGGTCCCCCAAACTGCCCCTTACCCATCACAGTCTGTACACACTAATTCCTTTGAGTCTGTTGATCACAGGCTCTCTAGTGCCTGTGTTTATGTCTGATGTCTGTTGTGAGCAATCCTGGAGTGATGATGAACTCCTGCTGCTACTCCAGCCTCTTCATAGCTCAGTGGCGGGGGGAGACCAGAGTTGTCTGGAGGAGATTGGGAAAGTAGACAGGAGAACAGGCTAAGCCGTCACTGATGTCCTATTCCACTCCACCTGCCCCTGTTTGCCCTTGCATAGACAGAGAGGCTCTCTCCGCTTCCCTCCTATGTGTTTTCCCCAAATAACCAACCAGACTTGTTTCATCAATATCCAAAATGGATCGAGTCGTAGTCTACACATGCCCTCTCTCTTCGGAGCTCTTTCTCAAACAAAGCTTGGTGTGGTCTGCAAGGGTGGAGAGTGTGTGACAGACCACAGACACATTTCATGAGCTCAACAAGGCCCAAGCTTTCGGATGACGTGTTGTGACTCCAGAGAAGCCTTAGGTATGTAATGGGCTTCTCTTTTCTTGGCTTCTAAAAGCTCCTAAGCGTAAGTATTGCAAGTCAACTTAGCTCTAAAGGAAAAATATGGGTTAAAAGACAGAAAGCCTGCTCCCCACGTGGTACCAGGGAGTTAGTGGTGTGGGATCAGGCAAGTCCCACCCCCTTTAGATTTCACTTGTCTCATCTGTGGCATGGGAGTGTCTTGAAATCTTGTCTCTTTCTAGTGTTCTGTGATTCTAAGGAGGGTCCTTGAGAAAACTGAGATCCAGGCACAGAATGGCCACCAGGAAGGCAGGCCAGAAGGTGTCTGCCTGATGACCCTTTGGAAATTGGCAACAATGCATTTCTCCTTTTATACTTTCCAAGAATTCTAATGGACCATCAAGTATCAAATCAGGACCGTTGGAACGTCCCTAAATGAGTTATCTTTAATCTTCCTCCATTCGTAAGTCTGGCTCATTTCAGTTCAGTTGAAATTGCATCCTACCCTGTGGTTTGAAGAAAAAGTCCTCAGTGGTTTTGTCTCCTGGTTTCAATTTAGGGTCCACTCTCCACTAACCACTAGATGCCTGTATGTTTTCTAATAATTCCTGTTTTGCCAGGTTTTGAGTTAACATGCTTCCTCTGCCCTGGGTCTGAAGCTGTACCACATCAGTGGTAGCAGAGACACTTCAGCCTTCATTATGAGCTATGTTCCTAAGCCACGAATAAAGCCAAAATAACAATTAGCTTCATGTAAATATTGAGCCACACCATTTCCTTCTCATGTTCTAGAGAAGGCCTGAGCTTGTCCTGGTAAAATGTCTGGATGTGATGGATTTAATCTCTTGTGGATAGTTGAATCTTATATCCTAATCAGGCTCCTGAAGAGGGTTCCCTGGGACTCTTGTGGGCTTATGGAGGGTCAGTTTAGTGGCTGGTCTCCCCACACCATTTGTGTTGGGCATCTTGTGGTGGCAGTAGGTCTCCCTCTAAGACAGTACCACTCCCATTCACCATCACGTCTAGTGATGTTTGTGCAATACGGTGCCACAGTCTATGACCACATCTGTTTCAACGGTTTGCTATGGGGTCTTCAGGCGCAATTCCATCTTGAGGATCTGATGCTCTCCGAGGGAAACAGAATCTTTTTTTTTTTTTTTTTTTTGGAAACAGAATTTGTTTGTTTGTTCATTTATTTGTTTTTGAAAACACAAATACCCAAGCTACTTTTCATCCCTGGATTGGCCTTTGGGCTTAATTGAGTACACTCAGAAATGATCATCTGGGCTACCTGAATTAATCTGCTTGTGCCCCTAGAGGCTTCTGCTTAACCCCTGAGTGCTATAGGGATCCTGCCGACAGCCCTTTCCTCACTCCCTCCCACCCTGTCTGGTCTGCACGGGGGCACAGCCACACAAAGCCATGGTTCCTACTGCTGAAGGGTTGCTACGGACCACCCACTCGAGTCCCTAACCCAAGTCTTCAAGCCTCTAGGGGTCCAAGCAGAACAAAATATTCCCCACGTTCACCAACATCCCTAAAATTCAACACAAGGGCTCCTTTATTATACAGGATCTTGTTGCTAATTGTTGCTAATCAGACAGGGCAAAACAAGAAGGAAATAGAGTGTCCCAGCCTGGGTACCCCAGCAGAGGATGCTGAGAGAGGGTCTGGCAAAATGTCTATTAGGGATGGATGCCTGTGAAGGGAAAGAGAGGCTGCAAGACTGGGCGGAGGGAGAAGCTGAGCCGGGATGCAGGCTGGGCAAAGCCTCCACCATCCAGTAGGGGACCTCTAGAGAGAGGGCTGTCCCTCGGAGGTCCCCCATGGTGGGAGCACGGCTGGGCCTCCGTGCTTCTCTTGGTTGGCCAATCAGCTGATACAGGCTGCCCCCAGAGGGTGTGGCCTCGCACGAGACAGCTCCCCGTGGCTGCCGTGGCTGCTGACGTCACTCCCGATGGCTGGGGCAACAGGTCCTTTCTCGAAGGGGGTCTGCCTTCGATAGGGATGTGCACTTGCTGTGCTACGTACTCACGGTCCCTGGGCCATGGCTCTTCATCCCACTAAAGTCTCAACTGGGCGTCCAGGGATGGAGTGCAACCAATCTTCCCTCTCCGTCAGACTGGGCTGCAAACCTGATGGAGGAGGCCAGCCAGAACAATGCTCCCTTCCTGGATGATATCTCCAGGGGGCAGGTTGCATCTGCGAAAGTGATAAGCCGGCTCACTGCTCAGTCACCTGGGCCTCTGGCCAGTCCCAGAACAAACTTGGAGCACCTACACCCAGCACCACGCTGCGTACATCTCTTCGTTCAGCTCGTCTCTTTGCCTCTAACAGCCAACACTGCAGTGATCTTATAAAGAGGCAAACTTCTCTGCCTTAATTAGACATGACTCTTATTGCAAAACGCACTTGGAAATGAGCACGTTTTCAGTATCTACCAGTAGGCATTGTGTGATATGAAACGGATGACATTTGCTTTCCTTAGACTCCTACAAAAGTGTTTATTTTTACAGAGAGAGTCCGTCAAACTGCAAATTAGCACGCACGCGTCCCTTCCTGTTCTCCCCTCCCATCTGGCTTCCTCACAGAAATTACATTCTTCTCAGTTTGCCCAAACTGTTAGCACACAATTCGGCTCCCATTTGCTTGGTGTCAGTTTAATATTGCATTAATTAGACAGTTAGAGAAGGGCCCAAGAAGATTCCCAGCTAACACGTTTTAAGGAGGGGGTCAGGTTGATTGGAAACGGCTCTTTTTAAAATTTGTTTGGTTCTGCCTTAGCACAAAAATGCAACTTGATTAAAATCGCAGGAGCTGCTGATAAATTGACTCCATGTGATTAAAGTATCGCCATGGACTCAGAACTGGATTGGATCCAAGAAAAGGATCCAACCCTCCTGGCAGGTACCCTGTGCCACCTTGAAGAAAAGAATAACTCGTAGCTTTACCGATACCATGCAAACTGCCGGATGAAACGTGAAAAATGCAGTCTGCTATGGGAGAGAAGGCAACTGTCGTTAGTTCCCACATAAAAACACCCACCTGGCTTTAGTCAAGGTGTGGGGGGATGGGTCCGTCAGCGCGGCACGTGGTCTGCACTCTGATCCCCAGCCCTGCAGTGCCTGGCTGTGAGATTGGGAGCTGACTGCTTTCCTCCCCGGCCTCGATTTCCTCACCTGGGAAAAATGATGCTTAGGCCAACTTTGCAGGGTCAATACAAGGAACTCACAGAGAGGTTAGGTTAGACTGACATGGACCATTCCGATGAAACTGAATAATCTGAAAATGACATGGAACTTTATCAAAACAGGCTCCGGCGATGAAGTCTTTTCTTTCTGTTTTTATTCAAATACTTGGCAACCTGGGGACTATTATATTTAGTAATGATAATTAAACTATTCCATGTGTTCTGGTACTCTCAGGATATCATGGAACATTCATTCTGGAACAGATCTGAAAGCTAATTTGTTCTAATAGCACCATTTTCTAAATGCTCAAAGAGTTTGAGAAATTTAGGAATTCATATTTGGTATGTTAGGACACTAGCCTGGGTCCCGGAGTCCACAACCAGGGTTCTGGCCTCTGTGCTAGGCCTTCTCCAAACCTGTCTATGCTCAGACAAGCTTCACTAACCAGAGCTTTGCTCTAGGAATTCCTTCAAGGAGATGTCATGGAATTACCAAAGTTGAACATAGATCAGATTGAAAGATCTCCTGGACTGGTTTGGGATCTACTACTCCCTGGTCAGGGACCCCCCTGCTGCCTTCCTGGGTCTCTCTCCCAAAGGACGCTTCACCTTCTCTGGCTTCTTCTCAAACCCTTAGTCTGTTGAGATTTCAAAAACTGTAGCAGAATTTAGGTCACTCTCAAGCCCTGGGTTTTCCAAAGAAGTGAGTTGATTTGAAGGGTTTCCTGGTGTGAGCTGACATAGAGTTCAGCCTATTTTAGTGTCAGCTCATTACTCTGCTCGAGCCTGGAATGGGGTCAGATGCATGACTGACTCCCTGTGCCCCAAGACCGGTGAGTGGCCCGCCCTGGTGAAGGCCGGCAGGGATGGCGTCTGAAATGGAAACCACCTTCAGGCAGGTGGGACCAGGCAGGCATGCCCAGCATCCATCAGAGGGTCCCTGCTGGAATAGCGCTGGTTTTCCACTTCAACTCCCACTCTTAAAGCAAAGAATATCAACTCTTCCCTTTCTCTGTGTTGGAGTCATTAATGATACAAAACATGCCAGAGAGAAAATGGATTAGATTCTGACGAGGGTCTCACCAGTGCCCAGTGTCTAAAACGTAACTACAGAGAGTCAAAAAAGGGTTGGGGGGCTTCCCTGGTGGCGCAGTGGTTGAGAGTCTGCCTGCCGATGCAGGGGACACGGGTTCGTGCCCCGGCCCGGGAGGATCCCACGTGCCGTGGAGCGGCTGGGGCCGTGAGCCATGGCCGCTGAGCCTGCGCGTCCGGAGCCTGTGCTCCGCAACTGGAGAGGCCACAACAGTGAGAGGCCCGCGTACCGCAAAAAAAAAAAAAAAAAAAAAAAAAAAGGGTTGGGTATTGACATTTATTTGGTATTTGTCAGGTATTTCTACCACATAACAGTGGCCCTTATAGAGGCCCCCAAGGGCCCCATGAGGCAGGAATTTTTCTGTTCTCTCCACCGACCACAAAGAATGTTAGAAACTTACAGTATTCATAAAACCAGTGCACAGGAGCGCCCCGCATCCAATCCACAGGTGGCCTGGCAGCCCCTCCTCTTGCACGTGCATCCTGGGACGGGCACTGTGGTCCGAGGGGTCTGCGAAGTCCTCAGCGGTCAGCGCCTCACAGATGGTGGGATCCCCCTGACCACTCGCACCCTCACCTTCGGCAGCGTGGAGGAACGGAACTGCTTCCCGGTGCCCGATGCAGGCGCGCGCTGCTCTTCGGAGCCCGTGTATCCGAGCGCCTGCCCCCTCCAGCCCTGCCACGTGGCCCATTCCTGATCACAAGCTCTCTGTCTGCAGACAGCACTCTCTCTCCTTCCCCCTTTCTCCTCTCCGGTGTAGCCACGGGGCCTGGGGGCTCTCCGAGCACGCGCTGTCTCGCAATTAGGGGCACAAACATCTTGCGTCCCTCTCACCCTCTGGCCCCCAACGTCTGCCCACTGGTTTGGCTTCATGGAGGTTTCCAACTCTAGGCATACTTACTCCATTAGAAATAAATTCATTTCCTTACATTCAACTGTGCTATTTATTGCCTTATTTTCTTGAAGAGAAGCACAGAGATCTGGGTCACATCTGACTGTCCCGGGAGCGTGAAGCCCTGGCTTATGAGCCCAGCTCTGCCGCAAGCTCCCTGAATGACATTGGGCCGGTCACTCGCCTTTTCTGGGCTTGGACTCGGGCTACAACACGAGGAGGTGAGACTAAAGGGTTACTCGGAGTCTCTTCTGACTGGAACACTCTGGGATTCAGAGATGGGGGGTAGGGGAGCAACATTCCTGGGGAGTGACACAATTCCAAACAGGGAGATCAAAGGGGCTCCGCGGAGGGAGGCCCCAGCCAGGAGCTCGCAGGCCCACGTCTGGGGTCAGTGATTGGCTCCTGCCACCACCTTCCTCTCCGTGCGCTCGGGGCGGCAGGGTGGGCCAGACTGTGGGCCCAGCAGCAGAGTTCCCCCCAGAGCAGAGGCAGGAGGGTGGCGGTGGTGGAGGGGAGCCGTGACATCTGTGTGGAACTTTCTGTTAGACAGATGCAAAGTTTAAACACTTTAACCAAAAGCAGTCCACTCCGGGCTTTCTCAGCACCAGTGTGAGAACCGCGTTGTGTGGATACCTCTTAAAGTATTTGATGAGCGGCTGAAAGGCTGACAGGCTAACACTTCACTTCCTTCCAATTAGGGGCCTTTAACATCAAAGGCCCAGGGCCCACTCAGCCTGGCTCACTTGAATGAATTAGGGAAGAGAATGGATCCAGGAGTTGCTTCCTTCTCTCCCTCGCAGAGACGTGGGGCTCTGGGGGCTTTAATAAGATGTTGGAGGTCACCAGGGTCAGGCTCTGACTGGGGGCAGCGGGAAACTGCCTGAGTGTTTCAATATGTTTGTCCTGCAATCAGACCCCCACTGGAGCCTCCCCTGGTGGGGCCCGTCTTGTGAGGACCCTTCCGGAGAGCAGGCTGGGCCCTGGGTCCCACTCGGGTGGGTGTTCTAGGCCTGGGTGCAGAGAGCGCCAGGCCTGTTGGTTTCGCGGCGGCTTCTTCTGGAGACCCCAGACCTGTGATCGTGATGGCGAGGTGGCCGGGAACACACCCACATCAAGGGCCCGTCCGTCATCTTCAGAGGTTCGTTGTGGCAACATGAGGCAGAATGAGGGCAGGAGAGATTCTCAACACGGGGCTGGCTGGCCCTTGGCATCAATCAGAGAGAGAATGCAACTGTGTAAACAGTCAGAACCAGAGGAGAAAAGAGAGCTTCTTTTTCTATTTCATTTCACTTTGCTTGCAAGAGACCCTAATCTCCTCTACGGAAGCTCTGGCCAATCATTTTCAGCTCCTGCCTGTGAATCCCTGTGTCAGGCAACTCTCCAGCCTAAAAGGCTACATCCATTCCACGGTGAGCAGCTCTCAAGGTTAGCAAGAGCATCCTTCTGTCGAGTTAGAGGACGCAACGTCCACTCAACCAACCCCGTCCTGCTTCGCGCAGTTGAACAGAGTAGGATCTCTGGAGCCAGACGAACCTGGATTCAAAGCCTGGCTCCAGCCTTCCACCGTCTATATACAGGGGAGTTAACTTTGACTTTAAGCTTCTGCTTCCTCTTCGGCAAATGGAGGGTTTCGCAGTGTATGTAAATGTTTATAAAGCGCCTATTACTATGTAACTAAGTACATAGTCAGTACTTAGTGAGAGGTTCTTATTATCTATCACCTCTTATGCCCAATGAGGTTTCTCTTCTTCATAACATCCTCCACTCCACCCCCACTTCATTGCAGGGTGAGGAATGCCTGGTGGGGTCCACAAAGAGAGAGGTCTCTGGTGACAGAGGAATAAAGGTGACCTTCTACACTGAGGATGGATTGAGCAGGTTCCACGTCCAGATGAAGTCTAGTAAAGTGGGGGGGGGGGGGCGCGTGGCACAGAAAGGACCAACAAGCTCACAGAAGAGGAGCCTGAAATGAACGAG
Organism: Globicephala melas; assembly: GCF_963455315.2. Lineage (NCBI taxonomy): Eukaryota > Metazoa > Chordata > Mammalia > Artiodactyla > Delphinidae > Globicephala > Globicephala melas. Next base: position 78,293,337 of record NC_083325.1, read on the forward strand.
AGACATTTAGAGGACAGTGGGGTAGTGCGATTCATCTGGAACGTTGGATAAAAGACAGCGAGAAGGCTGTAGAGCCACGGCAGGGCTCTTGTGGGAAGAGCTTTGAGAGTCATGCTGAGTCACTTCGGGAAGAACTACGAAACCCATAAGTTGGGCTTTTGCAATAAACCCATGATCATTTTTGATCCTTACAACAAAGCAAAGAAGTAAGTATTTTTGTGCCCATTTTACGGATGTGGATACTGAGGCTAAGGGAGCTCCAGTGACTTATCTGAGAAGAAATCTCTAGAACCTAGATCTTCTAACATCAAATCCAGATTCACGAAATCTGTGGTCTTGCTGAAAACGCAAAAGCAATACAAACAGATAAGAAAACGGTGATGGGGAGAGCTCAGGGTGGGTTGGACCAGTAAGAGAAACTTCCTGAAGGAGGTGGGCCTTTCTTTAAGTCTCTTCCACATCGAACTCCATCAGCTCCTTAAAATCCTGCAAATACGCCATCAATCATCCAGTTCTAAGAAGAGACAGCTAGTGATGTGTTTAGAATCCAGCGTCTGTCTTTATAAATATTTGAGGGATCCACAAAATCCTGGAAATGATATTATGTATGTGTTGGTGATGGTGGTGGCTTTGGAGTGTGGACTAACATGTATAAGCACCTGCTGTTTGCAAGGAGCATTTTCCAAAGCTCTCTGTGTTCATCTTCACCCAACCCTGAGTGGTGGGCATTTTAATCTCCATTTTCCAGGTGAGGAAACTGAGATGACAAAGTTTAAGTGACCTGCCCATGGTCAACCCTCAGTCTAAGAAATAGTTCTTTCTGGCTCCAAATCGTGGATTCTTTCCACTCCATTTATTTTACTTCTAAACTAAAAACCGATGCTCTGTCTGGCATCACACATCCTGTGTCCGATGATCTCAAGGCCTCAAAGTCACAGATGGGAGACTGAGGGAATATAACCTATGTTTCCACCTCCTAGAGCAGAAGCTGAGAGCCGAATCTAGCTAATCAACCATGCCCGTTTTTAATTTGTGCTTTGAGCGAAAAAGGTCCTCAGGACATCTCCAGGATCTGTGTTATAATTCACCATTGATGAGCTGGGTCATTATTTTTAAGACTCCATCAATATCTCCCTGTGGCAAAGTCAGCTTTAAGCCACAGATACTTACATACAATTTGCAATGCATCCCTACACCTTAGTCACTTCCACTAGTAGGGGCCACTGCAATCTTTTTTCTCCGTCCCCTTCTGCAGCAGCAGTGAAAGAGGACTCCAGCCAGAGTGTATGGAGCACGAACCGCGTCAGGATTCCGGGGCCCACGGGGGAGACAGGTCCCGTGTACGTTGACGTTCCAGCCCCCAAAGGGCTGTAGGTCTCACTGAAGTGGCAACGATCATAAGGGAACAGAAAACAGCAGAGGACAAGCCGTGACTGTTTTCCTGTAGTAGGTGCGCCGATCCTAGCAGTTTCCCAGAATTCCATGAAGCAGGATTGCTTGAATAAGCTACAGCTTCCATCTCTGAGGCCCCCTTAGACTGGAACAATCAGACAGCAAGGGAAGGACCAATTCCATAACTTTCTGCAGTTGACAAAAAGCGCATGGCAATGATATCAAGCCACCAAGCTAAGAAATGTGGTCAGCTTCCCTTCTCCTTTTTTCTGGTCTTCAAAGCGTCATCCACAGATCTAGGCCTTGTGTTCTATGCATGAATATAGCAGAGATTTCACATTTAGAAAATAAGAATGGTGTGAAGCCATAAGAAGCATTTTCTGTACAAATTATATGTCATATATAAATTGGTATACGCTCTTATATGAGCCTCGGTACATACTGGAAAAAGAGAAGAGGCTGTTTGGATTCGGCCATTGATTGTGTGGAGGTCTCAGAGATGTGGCAATCCAGATGGACTTCCTGGAGGCGTCGGGGCTTGGATTAGGCCCTGAAGGTGAGGCAAGAAGGAAGGGTAAGAGGAAGAGGGTGTCTTAAGACACAGAGGAAGGAATGAGCTGCTACGTGTGGGCAATGAGACCTGGCCACATGGCCCAGCAAGGGAAGTGTCTGCAGAGAGAGAAGCTGTGAGCAGACGACAGCCCAACCCTCGTCATGAGGAGGCGGAAGAAACCCCTGTTTCTTAGGGGTGCATCTGAGAGCGCCCCACGAAGGTGACTTTAGGAGACCCTGAGATTCTTGGTGCGGTACTCCAGGCTCGAGTGCCCCATGGGACCACGGAAACCATGGGTGCCAGCCAAAAAGCTCCATCTCTGGCCCCTGCACACCTCAGGTGTCTGCTGCCCATGCCTATGTCACTGCCCTGCCTGCTTGTAACACCCTCACCCTCCCTTCTAAGCTCACCCAAAGCCCGTCACCTCTCCAAGGCTGGTTCACGGCATCCCCTCTACACCAAGGCTTACGTGATCCCGTTCACCTCACCAAACCTCCACTTCTTCATCTGTGAAATGGGAGGCATGACCTGCCTCTTCCCTGTGTGAGAGGGCTGTTCTGAGCATGAGAAAAACGGCTGATGCCCTGTTTTGGGAGTAGCAGAGCTGAGGGAAGAGCTGGAAAGACCTGGACTGGAATCCCAGCTCTAGCTTTTCTCAGGACAGCCCTGGGAAAGTGAAATCAGCTCTTCCAAACTCACGCCCATCATCTGGCAAAGGGTGCTCTGGTGACCACTTGAAGAGCTATTGGCCAGTGAGGCGAGGTAAACAGTGAACTGACTTAGCTGCGTTCCAGGCAAGTCAGAGGTACCACTCTGTGTTGGTTTGCTCCCTGTTGCTGTCTGTTGTTACCTCTTTTTCTCTTCCTTTCTTTTACTCCCCGAGAACTGAGCCAGCCCTGTCTCCTGGTCTCCCAGCCCAGATGATCACACTGTTTCACAGATTACAGAGTGAGAGTGGCAGCTCCCAGTTTTTCCCAAACTCTGGGTGCAAACAGATGATTCACTGGGATGTTGGATTAATTACAAGATGTTGCTGAGTCTCTCTGTTCCCCTTCCCACGCCCCACACCCAGTGAGGATGTGCTGGCCTCTATGGTAACCATCAACAGCGAACTCATAAAGCGGGCTCGTCTTCCAGGGAGCAGGGCAGCTCCGGGAGCCATACTGCAAGTGTGTGACCTCCAGGTACCTCCAGGTCACGGGGATTTATTAGTTGGAATCTGTGGTTCAGCAGATGACATTTTAAAAGGCGTTTTATTGCTTCATGACCTGTGTGCATTACAGGGTAATTCTGAGGCTTTGCGTCTGAGCAACTGTCCACAAGGCAATGGCTCCCACCGAGCTGCTGCACTGCCTGCCCAGCTCAGGAAATCCAGGTGTGACCACTCCCACCCCCGTCCTCAGACCCAGTGTCCGAAATCCCAGGTTGCCCTCTCCTCCCAAGCTGGGGTTTGATGGCCAGCCCAGCGAGGGAGCTTTCCTGTAGAAAGAAGATTCTAATCAAGTCTCCCCAAAGGCCATAGAAGTCAGACTCTGCTATGCATATGGGGAAACTGAGGCTCAGAGAGGTGAGGGAGACTTAATCAAAGTTGGACAGCTTGTATATGGCAAAGTGTACACTGGAATCCCAGGGTAGACCCCATCATCATTCTATTCCACAAGCTACGTCTGCAAAATGCTTCCATTTGCTTTTAAAACAATGGTCCACAGAGCATACCTCGAAGGGTGATTCCTGGATTAGCATCACCAGTGATGTGCTGCAGAAACTGGCCTGGAGACCAGGCTCTTAGGGAAATTCAGAGGCCACTGGAAGATATGAACCCCTCTCTGAATGCACGGGGCAGCCTGGGCTGTCTGTGGCCTCTCAAGGCATCAGCGTGGCACACGGCGTACAGCCTGATTCTAGCAGCCCTTTGAACATGAGTGCAGGAGCCCCTCCTCTAGACCACACAGTCTGACTCGGAGGCTTCCTGCCACCTCTCGGATTTTCCTTGATCACGGCACTAATGCCAAGTACAGGCAGACCTTGGAGATATTGCAGGTTCAGATCCAGACCATAGCAGTAAGGCAAATAGCACAGTAAAGCAAGTCACACAAATTTTTTGGCTTCTCAGTGCGTATAAAATGTATGTTTACACTACACTGTAGGCTATTAAGTGTGCAATAGCATAATGTCAAAAAAGGCAATGTACGTACCTTAACTAGAGATACTCTATTGCTGAAAAATGCTAGCAATCATCTGAGCCTAATCTTTGTGCTGGTGGCAGGTCTTGCCCCGGTGTTGATGGCGGCTGGCTGATCAGGTTGGCGACTGGAGCGATTTCTTAAAGTAAGACAACAGTGAAGTCTGTTACCTTGATTGACTCTTGCTTTCATGAATGATTTTTCCATAGCATGTAATGCTGTTTGATAGCATTTTATCCACAGTAGAGCTTCTTTCAAAATTGGAGTCAATCCTCTCAAACCCTGTCGCTGCTTTATCAACTGAGTTTACATAATATTCTCAGTCTTTTGTTGTCTTTGCAACAACCTTCACAGCATCTTCACCAGCAGCAGATTCCATCTCAAGAAACCACTTTCATTGTTCATTCATAGGAAGCAACTCCTCATTAGTTCAAGTTTTAGCATGAGACGCAGGACTTCAGTCACATCTTCAGGCTCCATTTCTAATTCTAGTTGTCTTGCTATTTCCACCACATCTGCAGTTACAATGACAATATCAGAGATCACTGATCATAGATCACCATACAAATATCATAAAAGTAAAAAGTTTGAAATATTATGAGAATTATGAAAATGTGACACAGAGACACGAAGAGAGCAAATGTCGTTGGAAAAATGACACCAACAGACTTGCTCGATGCACGGCTGCCACAGACCTTCAATTTGTAAAAAAAAAAAAAACCCAAACAAACCAAGAAACAAAAACAACAGAACAAAACCTCAATATCTGCAAAACAGAATAAAATGAAGTATATCTGCATTATAATTATCTATACCATCTTCCAACCTGGTTCCTAAACAGTGAACTTCTATGGACAGAGACCAGGATGACTCACTCCCATCCCCAGGACCTTCCCCAGTGCCTGGGGACTCACTCCCATCCCCAGGACCTTCCCCAGTGCCTGGCTCAAAGTAGCAGCTCATTATATGTAGATTTTGTTGAGTTGAGCTCCAAAGCTGCTACCCTGGGGAAAGCTGTCTCTTCCTTTCATCATTTCTCTGGTGAGTATGGAAGCATTGAAAATATGCTTCTGGCCCTGGTACATGCATTTAATGCAGGTCATGCAAATTTTGCAAGACTCAGCCCATTCTTGGTTGGATGAGGTTTGGATGATAAAAGTCACACACACTCACACACACACACACACACACACACTGCTATTTTGTTAAACACCAGCCTTCTGGGAGCAGAGATGTGTGAACTCCTTTATCGGTTTCGTATGCAAGATCAATGAAACACATAGTTGAGCCTGAAACGATAAGGATCTTTTCCCCAGACTTCCAGCTGTTCCTTTTTCCCTGAGCCAACTCAGTCTTGGCTCAGTCCAACAGACTTCTACTGAGTGTCTACTCTGAGCCAATAATAGAGTGAGACATTAGAACAACAAAAGCAAACAAGGTAGAATGCCTACTCTCAGAAGTCCATTGTCTGGGGCTTCCCTGGTGGCACAGTGGTTAAGAACCTGCCTCCCAATGCAGGGGACACGGATTCAAGCCCTGGTCCAGGAAGATCCCACATGCCGCGGAGCAACTAAGCCTGTGTGCCACAACTACTGAGCCCGTGTGTCACAACTACTGAAGCCCGTGCACCTAGAGCCCATGTTCCACAACAAGAGAAGCCACCGCAATGAGAAGCCCACACACCGCAACGAAGAGTAGCCCCTGCTCACCACAGCTAGAGAAAGCCCATGCGCAGCAACGAAGACCCAATGCAGCCAAAAATAAATAAATTTATAAAAAAAAAAAAAGAAGAAGTCCACTGACTAAAGGAGGAGGAAAATGAGAAATCAGATCATTAGGGCATAAAATGACGTGTGCTGTGTAAGAGGCCCACAAGTATATGGAAGCGTAGAAGTGGGTTCGTGAACTTGGGTGACCATGAGGTCAACATCCATTGGAGGTGATATCAGAGCTATGCATTAGAGAGTAAATAGAAGTGGTGGTGTGAAGAGCTTGGGAGGACATCATAGGCAGAGTGAACAGCATCAGCGAATGTATGGAGGTGAGAAAGGGTTTGGTGGCCACAGGGAACTTGATACTATTCAGAAGTTACAGAATGGCAGATTGGGGAAAATAGGACCCCATGACAGAGATTCTGTATGCCAGCCTAAGGAGATTTAACTCTATGCTGTGGGCAACAGGGAGCTATTAAAGGACGTTAAGTGTGGTAGTAAAGACCCATCTATCTGCCTTAGGGAGATCCCTTTGGTGACCACATATAAGATGGCTTGACGTTACAGCTGATGGAGGAAAGGAGATTAGTTACAAGACAAATGTAACATTCCAGAGGGAAGATGATGAGTCTTAGTTGAGGGCAGAGGAGACGGGACGGAAAGAAAGGAAAGTTTCCTGAGATTCAGGGGATATAGGACCACCAGGCTTCAGTGAGCAATTAGATGTGCAGAACATTATCTTCCTCATTGGAGCTGCCACTCTGGGGCCATGAGCTTATCCTGGCCTGAGGGGTACTAGGGGCCTGTGGGTGGGCTCACGGGCTTAACAGAGACCAGTTGGAAATACGTCAGGTGGAGCCGTAGCCTTGTCCCTTGGATTGGGCAGGACACAGGGCATCAAGAATTGAGGGAAAGTAGCCGACATCTTGGGAGAAGAACGGTAGATTCATAAAGCGCACATGTGCTGGGCAGTCGGTGACTACCTCTGCAACCCCCCGGCTCTCCAGAGGTGCACGTTGGTTATGGCCTTGGCCGGATTCATTTAACTGGTAGCTTTTGACATTTTTTTGCTCTCCAGTCTTCATAAAAAGGAAACTAGCACTGTGGTGGGTGGACAAGCTTTTCTAGCTACAAGGAGAGGGACTGGGCCTTTGATGAACCCCGTTAATAATCAGTAGCACGTGTTCGTGCTACCCTGCCTGACTCACATGACTGCTAGGTAAGGCAGTGAGGACAGGCAAGGGGAAAGACAAGGGCAGGTGGCTGATATAGTTTGCCAGTATCAACAGTGATCAACAGGGCTGGTGTACGGCAGTAAGATAGGAGAGCACGTGCCCTTGAATTTGCGGGGAGAGCAACATTGAAGTCCTGTCCCTACTGTTTTTGTTGTTTTTTTGTTTGTTTGTTTGTTTTTTGCGGTACGCGGGCCCCTCACTGCTATGGCCTCTCCCACTGCAGAGCACAGGCTCCGGAAGCGCAGGCTCAGCGGCCATGGCTCACGGGCCCAGCCGCTCCATGGCATGTGGCATCCTCCCGGACCGGGGCATGAACCCGCGTCCCCTGCGTCGGCAGGCGGACCCTCAACCGCTGTGCCACCAGGGAAGCCCCTGTCCCTACTGTTGAGTAGCCATTGGGCCCTGTGTAAACCCTGCCTCTCTCTTGACCTGTCCACTCATCTCCTTAAGTGGGGACACTAGTACCTACTTCACAGATTTTCATTGACAATCCAGTGTGTGGCAGTAAAGAACAGTGGTTAAAGAAAAAGCGTAAGTTAGGGGTGACTATCTCCACTCAACTTCCAGTTCCATCACCTATAAGCAGTGTACCTTTGGCGTGTCCCCTGAGCTCTCTGCATGTGTCTATCCTTCTAAAAAGTGGAGTAACAATGGTACTCAATCATAGGATGATATTAGGATTAACGATGACACCCGTGATGTTGGCACCTAGAAGGAGCCCATTAAGTGGGAACGAGAGCATGATGTAACTGAGCTGAGCCCTTTATGCAAAGAGCGAGGACGCTTAGGGCACTCTGGACACCGACAGAGCAGGAGGGCGATAATTAACCAATGATCCAGTGGCAAGTATCTTCTAAGTGTGTACTATTCTTGTTATTCCTGTAGGCCCAGCTCCATCACTTATTATTCCCATCTTACAGACAAGACTGGAGGTATGAAGAAATTCAGTGACTTGCCCAGGAGGATTTGAACCCTATATAATTCCTCCATGGGTTAAGAGCCCCTGCTCTTAACCACTACTTGGCACGCCTCTTCCCGTCATGGTGGCCCCTGGCTCCTGCACTGAACTGTCCTTTCAATGGCCTGGCATTTGTCGAGGACCTACCGTAGGCCAGGCAGGTGCCAGACACTTGACACAGTCTCATTGCATTGCCGTAACCATGTGAGCTGGCTACCTTTGCCCGTATTTCACAGGCTAGATGACAAACTTGAGAGGTCTTCACCCACTTCCTTGGGCCATGATGTGGACCTGGGTCTGCTAGACTTGTGCTCTTGCCCTGACACCACCGTGTTCCTGCCACTGGGAAGAGATAGAGCAGAAGGGTAGGGGTGACAATCTGTACCTTGCATCTTTGTTCATGGCCCTTTCACAGACCTTTTCTTTTCTCTTCAAAGAAGGTATTGTCATCCCGGTTATACATGGGGAACCTGAGGATGAAACAGATTAAGCAACTTGCCCAAGGTCACAAAGCAAGCCTGCAGCACCTATAGCTCATCACCTTCCCATCAGATGACACAGAGGGAGCGGCATTTAATTCACAGCTCGTTTCAGAAAACGAAGACGTTTTTCTGGGTCAGATCCCGGACAACCAGCCCTCATTTCAGAATTTGGGGAAGGGCCTTGGGAGGGGCAGGCCACGCACCTCCCGGTGACTAGGAGCTGCACGCACGGCCCCTACCTATGGGCTGGCGGCATTGGATGCTGCTTTAATTAGATCGCCATGGTAACGAGCTACAGGAGAACAATAGACAGTTGTGTACTTGTGAAAATCATCAGCAGAAAAGGCCCCGCTAAACTGTAATTATTCTGGAGCAGAAGCAGATCTTCATTTCGTTGAGAGAAAGAAACCGCCGTCCTCACCTCGTTACTTTCGGATGGTATTTGAACATCAGAGTCTGGGATTCCAAACGGGCTTCTTGTTTGAATTTATATTTTGAGCGTGTTAAAACCTCATATAAAGATGATCATCTTTACACCCTGGGCTCTGAGCTGTGTGCTCCCAGAGGGGAGCTGAAAGCAAGGTGAGGCAGGTAATAATAATCACATAGGTGGCACTTACTGAGTACAGAAGCGCCGAATGTCTTATACGGTCTCCCCCTAATCATCACTGTAAAAGCCTGCCGGGGGTGTGTTAAGCCCCACTTTACAAGGCAGAAAGCCGGCTGAGGGTCCTTACTGGGGTCTTGACTCTGAGGCCCAGATGCTTTCCTTGAGCCACGTCGCTGTTCAAGGACAAAAGGAGATGTCCCCTTCCAGCTGCACTGCTAAGCAGCCAGCCCCCTGAGTCCCGCTTAGGATGAAGTGTGTGGGTTTCCCCTTAATCCGGTTAGTTTTGCTAGTCTGATAAGATGCAGTTCACCCTGACCATCAGAGTCACCAAGACCCATAAATAACAGAAAGATCATTTAAAAATAAATTACAGACTGAAAGCAGGGGAAAACGCGATCCTTGCATTGTTGCTCTCCAGGCCCACCATAAATCTGCTGTCTTTTCGGCTCTGCAGTGGCCAGGGTCACAGACCGTAAAGAGCTTCCACAAAGAAATTTGAAAAATCCCAGCAAGATGGGGCATGTGGGAGTCATAGGAAAGGCATTTGTATTCTCCGCCATCAGCCCGGGTTGAAGGATGCAGCCTGCAGGCTGAACGGGCGGGATGGGTGGGTACATACGCAGAGGAGCCAGCTGCTGCCCTGCCTGCTGGGACTTTGGGGCACCACGAAAAGACCCCAGCCCTGAAAACGCCTGACCTACTTTCACAGAGAGGAGCGAAATTTCCAGTGTCGCTGCAGCAGGAAGCTACATTTCCCTTTGGAAATGGGACCCAGTGACCTCAATTCATCAGACCGAGGATGAGTCTGATTTTAGATTTTGTTTTTCCGGAGAGATCATAGTTGTGTTGGAGGAGAGGGGAGGTAGAATGGGTCAATAGAGAGATCACAGGCCAGGGCTGAGGAGCAGCCCTGGGCGAAGAGTGGCCGAGGAGAGCGAACAGGGGGAGCTCCCCTGGCCCTGAAGCTGACCCTCGTTCTCTCGCAGGACAGCAGGGTCGGGTGGTGGCCTCAGGGAGCCTTTGCACAGTTGACAAAGCAGTGTCAATGGCTGCCTCTGCATCTGTCACCTCTGGTTGTTGCGATGCTCCAGCAGACTGGTGTCCTCCAGCCTCCAGCATTTTCTCTGCACCTGTGCTTGGAGCAGCTCCTGGGGAATAGCTGTCTGCCTCCGGGATTGTGTCAGGACACCCTCCTCTTCCTCATTCACTTTTCACAGCCAGCGGGAAAATTCTAAGAATTTATGACTCCCTGGAGAAGCACAAGAACATCAAATCATTGGCAAGTTCAGCTGCAAGTACATTTCGAGATGGTCCAGATAGTGGTTTTAAACTCTGGAATTCTTCACATCTCAGAGAACGTGGTGAAAGCCGGGGACCCTTTGCCCTGTAGGACACAGGTATATGTGAGCATACGTCCAACCATTTGTGAACAGTCTCAGAGGCTCTGCAACCCCCAACACCCACCCATGGACCCTTCTCAAGGACTCATACCCCAGCTGAGGAATCCTTGCTCTGGTCTAACCTCCTCATTTTATAGATGGTTGACCAGAAAGACGGGATGACCAACTCCAGGTCACAAGGTGGATGACCTCATACAAAGGCGCATTCCTCTCTGTTTTTTCTTCCTAGAAAAACTGCTGCAACCACCTCCTAACTGGTTTCTTATTTCCACTTGGCCTCTCTCCAGTGAATTCTCCACACCCCAATAAAATAGCCAAATACAAATCACATTATGTACCTTGGCTCCTTAAAATCCTTTAATGATTCTCCATTACCCCCGAGATAATACCCAACACCTTTTACATGGCCTACAAGCCAGGACACCACATGACATCCCTGGAGGAGAGAGGGGTCCACATCATGGCAGCCCCTGGGAGAAGCCTGCGCCCTGCCTGCAAGACCCTCACAATATGGCCTCAGCAGCCCCTCTAGCCTCATCAGGCTCCACGCTCACTCCAGCTGTGTCGGTCTTCTCTCAACATCTCCAGCACTCCAGGGCCTTTGCACATGCTTTTCCATCTTCTGACACACTCTTCCTTCCTCTCTTCACCCCCCCTACCTTGTATTCATTCTCCCCTTACCTGCTTTGTCACTTTCAAGGCCTTCCCTGAGTTAAGCTTCCTTGAATCAGTCAGGGTCCAGCCAGGACCTGGAACCACGATAGGTTATTCCAAACAGAGGGAATTTAATCCAGGGGATTTGTTACACAGGTGATGAAAGGCTGGAAAAGTTTTTAAGGATTGACACTGAGTTAACCCAGAGATTCCTGTCTTCAGGGGGCCATCATTGGCCTTGCCTGTTCCCGGAACCTAGTAGGAAGCCAGCTGGCAAGGGAGTCTGGGAAAGGTGGTCCACAGACTCCCAGCCGCAGCATCACAGAGCAGATTATGGAACAGTTTTGGCTGAGAGACCAAAGTAAATACGCGGCACAAACCCACGGCACATTGTTTATCTGTTGACCTTTGCATTCAACTATAGGCCCTATGAAGGGCGGCCCAACCACCTCGATCCCAGTGCTGGCACGAAGCCTCAGCAGCCAGCACTCAGTACAGTCCTTCTGAGCCTCAGCTTCCACAGCAGCAAAGTGGGGCTAAATCCCTCTCCCTAGAATTGTCGCGATGACTGCTGAGTTGAGGGACGTGAGTGGGCCGGGAGCTGTTCGGACTCAGGTCATGACAAGACATGAGAGCCCTCCATGGACAGTGTCTGGCTTCACCAGGAGCCATCTTCTGAGCTTGTTTTTAACAGTGTGTGAGGATGCTGAGGAAAGAGTGTGAAGCCCACGTACTGCCTATCTTCCCCTAAAGAATTTCCAAAGCCCCTTCTGCCTATTTTTGTCCTGTGGTGCTTGAGTGGTTATGTGGGTTATCACCTGTGACAAACATTTTTATATGAGTGTTGACGTTTCTGGTGTTTCCTGATAGGAAAACATCACCTAGGGAGCCCTGTGGAAAGAAGTCAGCAAACATTCTGACCACAGGGTGTTAGGGGTGGGGACAGCGGGCAGAGAGAGGACGACCTGGGGCTAGAATTCTTAGCTGGTGTCCAGAAAGCTAGGAACACAGTGAATTCCTTCTGCAAAGGCCACCGGGCAACTTGTGTCACAAAACATCTCAGAGATGAGAGCGTTTCACACACCCTGAGACACCTGATCAAAGATGGGTCTGAACGTGCCCTGTGGGTGTGGAATTCCTCAGGAGCCAGTTCAAGAGGCTGGCTGTCACCTTGTCATCTTCCTCAAGGAAAGGCCCCTGGACCAGTGAGTTTGGAGACTTGCGTCCTGACCTTTTCTTACTGGCTTCCTCCGAGAGCTTGAGCAAATCCCTCCTCCTGCATTTGTCTTGATAGGTTCTCAGTTGAGCTGTGCATTTGAATCATCTGGGTCACTTACTCCTAGAGATCTGATGAGATTGCTTGGGGGTGGGTCCTGGACATCACTTAGTTTTCAGAACTTTTGTGCCTCCATGGGTGAGAACCACTGTTCCAACACATTTCAGCATTCATCAGAATCACCTAGAGGATCTGTCAAAACACAGGTTGCTCAGCCCCACCCACCGAGTTTCGGATTCAGTGGGTCTGGGGTGAAGTCTAAGAATCTGCATTCCTAGCAAGTTTCCAGGTGTTACTAATGCTGTCCATCTAGAACCACATTTTGAGGAGCTGTACTCTAGTCCAGTGGTCTCAGTGGTGGGGTGATTTTGCCTCACAGGGAACATTTAGAGGGTGTCTGGAGACATGTTTGGTTTTCACAACTGTGGAGGTAGTGCTACTGGGACATAGTGGGCAGAGGCCAGGGATGCCACTAAACATTCTACAAGGCACAGGGCATCTCCCCAAAACAAAGAATTATCCAGTCCAAATTGTCAATAGTGTCAATGCATCTGCAATATTAATGTGCCCATGAATCACCTGGAGGTTGTGTTGGATTGCAGATTCTGATAGAGCCGGTCTAGGAAATGGCCCATATTTTGCATTCTATAAACTCTCAGGTGAGTGATTCCCAAACAACTGATCTTTCAAAGCTCAGTTTCCTCCAGCTCTATAAAGATATCCTCCCACAGCCTGGAATATGCAAGTAACTATGCTATTCACCGCTATATCCTCTGAGACTACAATGATTGGAAGCCCTCAAGCAGTATCAGAAAGATTTAAGACACTCACCATGTATAGGCTGAGCTGGCTTCCCCCATGTACCACCACGCTTGGTCAAGGAGCCCTTGAGAGTGAGGATCTTGGCTGGTGCTTTTTTATTCCTCCGAAGCTGGATACAGAGCTTGGCACAGGTCAGAAACTCTGTATATGTCTGTTGTACAAAATTAGTTGGATGTAGCATTCTTGCAATGGCAGATTATCATTTTCCAAGCTACTGCTGTTGACCTCTTCTTCCAAACAAACCCTTTTCCCGGTCACAGTGCTTGTCATTTGCAAGATATTTCACTTGTATAATCTTGCCTGATCCCCCTCACAAAGTTATGAGGAGAACAGGGTCCATCCCCACTTACAGATGGGAAAACTGAAGTGCAGAAATGTGTGGAACCTAGGCTAGAGGAAGAGTCTGTGTCCTGGCTATGCCGTGCCACCCCATGCCCAGGTCACGCGGGCAGCTCTCTGCTCCGGTCCTCCTCCACACCCTTGACGCCTTCTCCCTTTTATTGTCCCATCTCTTCTGCCTTTCATTTCTTCCTACCCCACATACCAGACAACTATCTCCCCTGCCTAACTGGCTTTCTTTTCAACGTTTCTGTCTGGGACTGCTCAAGATGCCTAAGGGCTTCCTAAAATGCCAACCTGAGACATAGGGCCTCTTCAGCTGGTGGAGGAAAGTCAAGGTCCTACCTTATTTGCTGCCCTCTTTCCACCCGGTTCCACCAGGAACTTTGGGTGTCACCACTGGAGAGGATCCAGCCTACATGGTACTTTGTCTGGGATCCTTCTCACCATAATGCAGGTGTGGTACGTGACTGACATCTGCTCTGTGCTGGCCCTGGGATAGCCAGACAAGAGGCAGAAATTTATAATCCCCAGTTCTTCCTCTCAATATGGTGTTGAAAAGAAGTTTAGATTCAGAAAGATTTTGATCAAATCTCTGACACTTGGTCCTCCAACCAGTAGCTGCTCCTTCTGTCTCTTTTGCTGGTTTCTCATCCTTTCTCCTGACTGCTAGATACTGGAGAGCTCCAGGGCTCCATCCCCTGACCTCTTCTTTTCCATCTACGCTCACTTCACAGATGATCTCATCCTGTCCCCACTGATGATTTACTGATTTATATCTAAAACAACAACCTCTCTTGTGAACTCCAGAGTGATATATCCAACACTTACTCAACATCACAACCTTGATGTCCAGTAGGGAAAAAATATGTGTCTATATCCAATACCAAAATCTTGATTACTCCCCACTTCCCCACACATGCTCCTCCGACAGTTATTCTCATCTCTGTTAATGTCAATTTCCTTCCATCTTTGTAGAAATCCCTGTCTCCACTCCTTCCTCCACAAGTCTCATTCAAACTCGGCTCTATGTTTGAAATACAAGCATCTACTTCTATCACCTCCACTTCACCATCCTGGCTCAAGCCATAGCATCTCTCACCTGGATAACTGCATGTGCATCCTATCTGGTCTCCCTGTCTCCATCCTTGTCTTCCTACAAACTATTCTCCACGAACAGAGAATGTAATTTGTTTACCATGTGTAGTGGCTTAATGGTCACCCTCTAAAAGATATGTCTATGTCCTAATAATACCCAGACCCTGTAAAGGTTACCTTATTTTGGAAAGGGGTCTTTGCAGATGAAATTAAAGAGCTTAAAATGAGATCATCCTGGGTTAATCAAGCAGGTCCTACTTCCAATGACAAGTGTCCTTAGAAGACACAGAATAGAAGACACAGACACGCAGAAGAGAGGTGATATAAAGACAGATGCAGAGATGAGAGTGATGAGGTCACAAGCCAAAGAACTCCTGGAGCCCCCAGAAGCTGAGAGAGAGAAGGAAAGATTCTTCCCTAGAGCCTCTAGAAGGAGTGTGGCCCTGATGACTCCGTAATTTTGGACTTCTGGACTCCAGAACTGTGAGAGAATACATTTCTGTTCCTTTAAGCCACCAAGTTTGGCAGCCCTCAGAATGTAATACACTACATAAGTCAGACCACATTCATTTTCTGATCTGAATCCTCCAACATTATTCCATTTCATTTTGAGTAAAATCAGATTCTTTGCTATAAGGTCTTACGTGGCTGACCCCCCTGATCTTCTGACTACATCTCCTGCCACACTTCTCTCATCCACCTGCTTCAGCAACACTGGTCTCCTTGCTATATCTTGACAACTAAACGTAGGTCCCCACCTCAGAGACATTGTGGTTCTAGTTTCCTGCACCCTGGACAGCTTTTCTCAGATATCCATGGCTCACTGCCTCACTTCCCTCTGGCCTCTGTTAGAGAGACCCTCTCCCATCACCTGATGTCCCATAGTACACCCTTCCCCACTTGCTTTATTCACCTTACACTGATGCCCTTCATAGCACATAGCACCATTTAATACAATACTTATCCGTCTGGTTGGTCATCTCTTCCTACTAGAAGGAAAGAGGCATGACAGTAAGGAAGTTGTTTTTCTTCATTTGTGCCCCCAATGCAAGCAAGCGCCTGGCACATGCAAGGCCCTGAGGAAACATCTGCTGAATGGATGCCTCTTGCCATCTGCGAGATCATGAGATTCACTCACCCTTTCTCAGCCTTAGTGGCAGAACAGGAGCCAGCAGAAGAAAGAACACATACAGAAGCACCGAAATCCACAAGAGCCTGCAGCATCTCAGAAATGGCACAGAGCTCCCTGTTCCTGGAGCACAGGGTACAAATGGTGAACAAAAGGGTGGAGATGAGCAGAAGGGCCTGGCAAGAGGTGGGGCCAGAGAGGAAGCTTGGGCAAGTTCTGAGCATGTCATGATTCATGTCGAGGACTTTGAATTCCCTCATTATCTTTGAAAGTATGTTCCTGAAAAAAGTCACTTTTTTTTTTAAAAAAAAAGCAAGGACGTTAAATATTTCTTAAAATGTCAAGGCTATAGAGAACCTTTCTGATCATCTTGGGCTCCAGGTCAATTCCCTCATTTTGCAGATTCAAATTTTGAAACCCCAAGAGAAAAGGATCATATGTAAAATCAAGCAAAAAGCTTATGAAAGAGCCACTATCTGCTGACTCCTGGTCCAAGATTACTTCTTGTTCTAGGTGACAGTCTCTAAAAAGCAAGAAACATCCAACATAGGAAGAGCAGGAAGAATTGTCTGCCGATGACCACTTTCAGATCTAGGACAGGATGGCTCTGCTTAAAAGTCTCCTTAGTGCCTGGACTCTAGGCTGAAAAGACCCACACATGGGACCTGGGTTTGACCCCTCCCTCCGCTGAGTTCTCAGAATGTGGTCAGAACTGTGGTCCAGTGTAGGCATCTCCCTGTCTGCACCTTCCCATCTCTTTATTTTATTTAATTTCCTGTATTGAGGTATAATTATGTACAAAAATGTCTAAGAGTAATGGGCACAGTTCAGTTACTCGGACTCTTGGATGACTTTGGCTCTAGACCTGCAAAGAACATTTCCGTCATCCCTCAAAATTTCCTCCTGCTTCTTAATGATCCATCCTTTCCTTCACCTGAGGCCCGAGAAAACCATTGATTGGATTTTTGTCACTTTTAACCACATAGAATAATTTACATTTTCTAGAAAGTTGTATAAATGGCATCATCCAGAACACATTTACTTTTTCGCCTGACAGTTTTTACTCAGCACGTTATTTTGAGATTCATCCAAATTGTTTCGTGTATCAGTAGTTTATTCTTTGTCACTGTGGAAGAAGCATTCTTTTGTAAGGATGTACACAGTTTGTTTCTCATTCACCCATGGATGGACATTTGGGTTGTTTCCAGTTTTCAGCTATTACAAACAAAGCCGCTTTGAACATTTGAATATAAGTCTTTTTGGAAACACGTTTTTATTTCTCTTGGGGAAATACCTAAGAGTGGCTGTTATGGCATATGTTTAACTTTTTTAAAAAACTGCTAACATGTTTTCCACAATGAGGATATAATTTACATTCTCACCAGCAATGTCTGAGTATTCCAGTTACTCCACACCCTTATCAACAGTTGTTATTGTCAGTCTTGTTCACTCTCGCCAATGTAGAGTATGTGTAGTGGTATCTTATTGTTTTTAATTTGCAATTTCCTGATGGCCAGTGAGGTGGAACATCCCGGCATTTGTTTTTTGTCAAGTTTCTTTTCTTCTTTTGTGAAGTAAGTTTTCAAGCTTTCTGTCTATAGCTGTTTGTTCTCTTATTTTTTAATTATAAGAGTTTGTTATATATTCTGGATTCAAGTCCTTTGTCAAATACAGGTTTGCAAACGTTTTCCCATTCTGTGGTTTACATTTTATTTAACTTATCTTTCCAGATTTGGAACAGTTCCTAGTTCATAGAAGGTGCTTAGTAAAATGTACCGAATGGGGTTATGAATCTAGACGATACCGTCTAAAATCAACGTGAATCCTTTTCATTGCCCAATGTTCATAAAAGCACTGTTTACGATAGTCAAGACATGGAAGCAACCTAAGTGTCCACTGACAGATGAATGGATAAAGAAGATGTGGTATAGATATACAATGGAATATTACTCAGCCATAAAAGAGAATGAAATAATGCCATTTGCAGCAACATGGATGGATATAGAGATTATCATACTAAGTAAAGTAAGCCAGCCAGAGAAAGACAAATACCATATGATATCGCTTATATGTGGAATCTAAAAGAAGATACAATTGAACTTATTTACAAAATAGAAATAGACTCACAGACATAGAAAAAACTTATGGTTACCAAAGGGAAAGGCGGGGAGGGATAAATTAGGAGTTGGGGATAAATTATACATGCTACTATATATAAAATAGATAATCATCAAGGACCTACTGAATAGAGGAGGGAACTATACTCAATATCTTGTAATAACCTATAATGGAAAAGCATCTAAACTAGTGTGTGTGTGTATGTGTGAGTGTGTGTGTGTGTGTGTATATATATATATATATATATATATAAAACTGAATCACTTTGCTGTACACCTGAAACTAACACAGCATTGTAAATCAACTATATTTCAATAAAATTGAAGAAAAAAGAAGAGGATAAGAACACCTCTCTATCCCACACCTGAAGATACCAGATCTGAAAGCAGACAGACCTGAACTTAAATCTCAGCGTCACACGTTTTTAGCTGCATGACCTTGAACTGGGTTTTTTTTGTTTTTTTGTTTTTTTTTGCGATACGCGGGCCTCTCACCGTTGTGGCCTCTCCCGTTGCGGAGCACAGGCTCCGGACGCGCAGGCTCAGCGGCCATGGCTCACGGGCCCAGCCGCTCCGCGGCATGTGGGATCTTCCCGGACCGGGGCACGAACCCGTGTCCCCTGCATCGGCAGGCGGACTCTCAACCACTGCGCCACCAGGGAAGTCCTGAACTGGGTTCTTTATGTCCCTGAACCTCAATTTTTTCTCATGGATAATGAAGATAAAACATTGTATTATAAGATATCAGGATTACAGCATAATTATAAATATAAAGGGCACCTGGAAGTGGGCAAATAGATGACCATGAAGGCGGGGAGGGTCTCCTGTACTCTGTAAGATATCAGGGTTTTGTGTGTGTGCTGTTTTATTTGTTTCTTTTTAATATATAGTATATATAAGTACTTAACACAATGCAGGTGGTCAAAAAACTAGTTGCTGTTCATCGACATTATAATAATACAAAAAACAGTGTGCACCTCCATAGATATAACAGAGGCATGTGTGACAGAAGAGGAAAAGGTCCTGAGGTTGCAGGTAAAAATTTGAACTTTGGTTTCAATGAAACTGCACTCTTGGTTTGCTGTGTTCAAAGACCCAACCACTCAACAGCCCTGTAAGGGGACTGGAGTGAAGCTTCTGCAAAGGCTTTTATAAGCTTAAAAACAAAACAAGGGCTTCCCTGGTGGCGCAGTGGTTGAGAGTCCACCTGCCGATGCAGGGGACACGGGTTCGTGCCCCGGTCCAGGAGGATCCCACATGCTGCGGAGCGGCTGGGCCCATGAGCCATGGCCGCTGAGCCTGCGCGTCCGGGGCCTGTGCTCCGCAACGGGAGAGGCCACAACAGTGAGAGGCCCGTGTACCTCAAAACAAACAGAAAAACCAAACAAACAAAAAAAAACTGATGCCATCCATTGTCAAGTGTCCCAATGTACACCCCACTTCACATACACTGCCCCGGAACCCTGACTCAAAGAGAGCAGGATTCAAAACAGGGCCAAGGGGTCAAAGAGAAGCCATGGTTGGTTTTGCACCCATGAGAATCAAACATTCCAAGCCTCCCTCTTTCTGCTGCTGTTCTTTGAACCAGAGAAGATTTCAACAGTTCTGCTGTGATTCTGCCGTTTTCACAGCTAAGACCAATTTAAATAAAATAAGCTGAGGAAACATAATATGAAACTTGCTTTCATCCATTCACTTACTTATCAGCTAATTCATCTCTGTATCTTATATTAGTTGTTACATTCTTCCATCCATCAATCCCTCTATCTAGTTAACATGTACTGAGAACTTGTTATTGTCTAGACAATGTGGGTACAGATATGCACAAGCCCAAATCCCTGAGATGAAAGAATTTCTCACCACACTAAAACAGCAAATACTAATTTACTTTTTATAAAATAATTATTGAGAACCAATTATATTTTAGGTATGGCATTATTCTCTGGAATACAACATCAATTATGATAAACCTGGAACTTGACCTCATGGAGGTAATATTTTAGTAAGAGAGGGAGATTACAAAAACATCAACAAAAAAGTACTAAATACCAGTTTGTTAATCTCCGTGCACAAACATGACCATGCCATGGAAAACAAAAGTAACTGGAGAATAATAGAAGAGGGGTTTCTTTAGATCAATGTCTAGGCAGGCCTCTTTGAGAAAGTGAGTGCATTAGGCCGAATATTGAAGGATGAGTAGTTGCTAGACATGCAAAAAATGGGAAGAAAGCTCATTTTGGGTAGAAGAAGAGCAACAATGTCTCTGATGCAAATATCTCAGTGTGTCCTAGAAACTGGGAAGCAAACAAAGCAAAAGGACAAGATGTGTGCAAAGTAAGGAGGAAAGGGAGCATAGGCAGGGGTCAGGTCATGCATTCTCCTACAAGCCATAGTAAAGGCACTACAGTTATTCTAGGTGCTGAGGGGACTCTATGAAAGGTTTTAAGCAGGCAAGTGACATAGCTTTG